>NC_058094.1:32767500-34017500 GCF_020171115.1 Neogale vison
CCAAGTTGCATAAAAAAGGAACTGAAGTATAAGAGAAGAAATCCACCGAATAAAAGCGACAGAGTCATGTCTGAAAGGCAAGGTTTGTACATGTATATATAGATCGAAATACTTAACTGTAGCAAACTGCTTGCAACCTGGACCCCATTTCACGCTGAATAAGTTGATTGATAGGATTTATTTTTAAACTACACCAAACACAATTTTCAACCTCTGGGGGTGGGGTGAGTGTGGTTAATAATTAAGGGGGAGGGGATACTAGTAAAGCCTTACCCCCAAATTACACTACAGTCAGTTTGAAACTAGTTGCCAGACTTTTAACAACACGAAGAAATGGACACACCACAACCCTAGCAAAAAAAATAAAAATACAAATAAACTAATAAGGCTGTGTCTCGTTTTCGGCCAAAGCGTTGAAGAAGTGTCGCAGGGCGACAAAACACCATTGGAGGAATTTCCCCAAGACAAGAAAAGTTGACCGAGTTGAGTTCTGCCAGTGTGTGTTTCGGGCAGGTACCTCGGCCCCCGCGGCGTCTTCTAAGCGCCACCCCGACCCTCGGGCGCTGGGGGGCTCCGGGTCACGCTCTCCGCCGCGCACGGGCTGCCTTGAACTCACAGCTTCCGCGCTGGGAAGTGACGGGCGGCCCCTCCCAGCGAGGACTCCGCGCGCCTCCGGGGCGGGAGGTAAAGCGAATCCCCGCTCGGCTGAGCGTCCCGGCCACGCGAACGGGACGGGGCCCGGCGCCCCCGGCCCAGCCCCGGCCGCCGCCAGCCCCGCGCCCTCGGGGCGGAGGCGGACGGCCGCCCGGCTGCAGAGGCGCAAACTTTTACACCTACTTTTTGTTTCGCTTCGGGTCTGGCGTGGCTCGGGCACCGCCCTGGACCCGGACCCAGACACTGATTTTCCACCGCCCAGGGACGGTGCCTCCCGCGCCCCGAGGTGCAGCCAGCTTTTCGGAGAACTGAGTTCTCACCCTGCCTGCTAAAAGTGTGGTCCCCGAGAGTAGCACGACGCCAGTTGCAACAACAATGACAACCACCACCCTAAGCTGAATCTCCTAAATGAGCGGGGCTGCCCGGGCAGGCTGGACGATAGCGCCAGCGGGACTCACTGGGCGCGGGGGTCGGGATTAAAAAGAAAGCCCGGAGCGCGAAGACTCGGGCGAGCCAGAGTAGGCTGTCGGTCGCGGCGTCTTTCTCGCCCGGCGCTCGGGGCGTCTGTCTGTCTGTGCCTGACTAGTTGTCCCCTCCGCTGCTCAGGCAAAGTTTGACAAATCCGGGGCACGGGGAGCGGATTTCCCCGAGCCCCCCTCCCTTTCCCGCCCCGCGCGCCCCCCTCCCCAGAAATAATCCCAGCAACTGCCGGCCCAGCGTGCAAACTTACGTTTGATCTGCCGAGGTTTGCTCTGCTTTCGCCGGGACATCTCGGCGGCGGCCGCTGCCACTGGGGCTCCCGCGGTGCCCGCGGTCCGGGCTGCCGCTCCCTCGGCTCCCGCCGCTCCCGCCGCCGCCGCTGGCCAGGCTCGGGCCGCCGCGGGCCGGACTCCAGGGGCTCCGGACGCGCGGGATCCGGGCGCTGGGCTCCTTCGGGAGCCGCGGAGCCACGTTTGGAGATGAGCAGGCAAATGAGAAGACAGAGGGGGGCAGAGAGAGTGTGACAGTGGGGAGGGGAGGGGGAGAGTAGAAGAGCGACGGAGGGGGGAGAACAGAATTTACAAACGAATGGACGAGGAGAGAGAAAAGGGGAACACGCAAAGAAGGAAGAGAAGGAGGGAGAGAAGGGAGAGCGAGCAGAGGAGAGAGGGGGAGAGAGGGGGCGGAAGGCGCGGGAGGAGGAGCGCGCTCGCTCTCCCCTCTCCCCGGCGTGCGGGGCAGAGACTCGAGCGCCGCCGCCGCCGCCGCCGCCGCCGCCGCCGCCGCTCCGGGCCGCGCAGCTCTCTCTCTGCCGCGGGAGGTGGCGAGGCGCGGGAGGGAGGGGCGCGCCGGGGCTGCGGGGAGGGGAGACTATTCCATCAGCGAAAGGAGGATTGGCTGCATCCAAAGCCAGTCCGGATGCAAAAGAGGGCCCCGGCCTCGGTCGGGTGGGGTGCACGGGAGCGCGGTGGGGGGTTGGGGGGGGAAGAGGCGTGGGGAGGCTTTGGAGGGGGGCCACCTTCTGCAGTTGTCACCGCGTCAGCTCTGGGCATCTGCCAGAGCACCCCTCCAGGCAACTTCTTCCCACAGCCCCCTCTGATGGACCCCAACTCTCCCCACGCCTCGCCCGTCCAGCGGGGCACAAAGAAATCCCAGTCTCTTCGTAAACTTTGTGCTTCCAGTTATGCCGCCCCCTCCCCTAGCCTCCACCCCCGCCCTTCCAGCTTCTTGGCAGGAAGGTTAGGCCCCTGGCAAAATCCTCGGCGTGAGGCAGCTGATCACAAATGCCAACTGTGTGTCTTGGGGCCAGTTAAGCCCTCTCATCTGCCCGGGCTCTCTAGAGACCATTTCAATGCTCTCAAGGTTCCCAGGAGACCGCTGCGGACGTGGACCATCCCCCACTTAGCCCGCACGGATGGGATGCTGAGCGGTGTCCTCAAAGTGCTCTCTCTCACCTCGAGTTTTCATTTCTAGATTGTAAAAATTCCGAATTTGGAAACAGGCAGATATTTTTTCCTCAAATCAAAAATGAGCACCATGAACTAGGTGATTAGCCCTAGGTGGGAAATGAACCGAATCTAATCAGAATACTAACTTCTTGAGGAAGTCGGTGGAAGTTCTGAAGTCCCTCCCCATCCCATGACCTCTAATTCTTTTTAGTTCTTCTGCCACAGGGAAGCAGCCAGCGACTAATAAAAGATTTGATCTTGCCATAATTTCCCAAGCAGGTAAGACCCAATAACTATTTCATGGTTCTTCAGCTTTTAAAGTTTTGTTTCATTCTTATTCAATTATTTTGTGTGTAGTATGTTGGAAACTGCAAGCCAAAAGAAGAACAAATTTTGAAGTGATTTGCATAGTTATTATTTGGCCAAGTTAAGCTTGCATGAGGCTAGCTTAGTTTCTCATAGTTTCATATATACTGAGTATTAAATATATCCTCCCGGGTGGGCTGGAAGAAGCTTCTATCCAAGTGGCAGTGGAACTGGCCGCTTTATGTAATCAGTATTTACTAATAAACTCCACTGCAGTTGACACGTATCCCCCAGATACTGCTGACCCTTCCCCCCAGGTTGTGAGATCCTCCATTCTGATCTAAAATTGTGCCCCCCTTTGTCTGGTCTGCTGGCCATTCCTATGAGCCCCACCAAACTTGATACTCTGAAAGGGTCTGGGGGTCAGCAGAGAGCCTAAGCAGAGATATGCCTGAGCATAATGCCGGCCGCTCAGTGTGCAGGAGGCACTGTAATCAGTGTCATTTATAACCCCATCAGGACATCTTCTGGAAGGTGTAAAGAGTTGCCCTGTGAAAGGTTTGGCTGAGAGAATCTTAACACAGAGCTGAAGACCAATTGTGAATTTTATTCCATTACCATTAGTACTATTACCATATGGGGTTGTAAGAATACATGTCCTTTGCAGTGGAAAATGCACTAAATGACAAAGTCCCTCCCCTGAAGAACCAACAAATTAAAGCCGTAAGTACCATGAAAAGCAGGGTTATATGTGTTTGTGTTGTGGAATGAATAAGCAGACAGAGAACTAAAGATTTTTGCCTCCTTAATTTTCAATTCATTACAATTAAATTGGTGTGCTTAGAATTGGATGTATTATACATTATGGTTTTTAAAGATCTTTTTTACAGAACTGGCTGACTTTTTATATCAGCCAAAAGGAATGCCCATTGGAATTAAAATATCATAACAGTTAGTGTTTCTTTTGGCATTTGAAATGGTTAAATATGCAAAGCAAAAGAGAAACAAATAAATCTCAGCTAAATATTCCGTTTAAAAGCTGAAAGGAGCAAAAGTCAGGGAATTCAAGGCAAGACTGGTAAAATAACCAGACTGCATTATTAGAAATATAGTTTATATAAATTTATAAATATATATTAATTATAGCCATTATGAATAAATTAAACTGAGGAATACTATTACAATTTGTGTTTTCTCATCATTTTTAATGAGAATGTTGATGATATTTAAAGTTCAATTTTTCTTTTTCTGATTTAACTCACTAAGGTTATAAAATTAAAAGACAGCAAAACCTATAAGCAATTATCTCTGCCCAAATGGATATAGCAGGCCCAAACCACAGCTACATGACTATCAAACAATGATTATGAAAACCACAATTGAGAAAAGCATCAGGGAATGATATTGCAAAACCACAGCAACAAATGTGTCTGTGATATTGAAAACCACAATTCACAACTACTACCCTGTGTACCGCAAATTACTATTTAACTATAAATGTGAAAATGTATAAGTAAGAGCAAAAAATAATTTCTCATTTACTTAAAAATGAATTATTCATTTTTTAGACTCACTGATTTCATCTCTACATAACGGTTCATTTTGAAAACTTTCGGCTTTCAAAGACAAATCATTGAAGAATCACATATGTAAGTTACTTTAAACGCAGAAAATATGCAACTTTTAATAACATTTCCTTAAATACTAAAAGAATTGATCTGAAACCAATCTGAAATTAAGAAACATTTACCTCAGTCTTTCTCAGGCTTTCTTCATAAAGTTCTTCGGGAGTGAAAGGGGAGGTGAGTGGACACTGCTTATGGTAAAAAAGCTTGAAGTACTGTATTACAACTTCAATGAAAATACAATGGTATATACTCTTAATAGTCCATTTAGCCAAAAACATATATCTGACAAAAAATGAGATGTCATTACCGAAACTACTTTAATATACAAAATCAAAGGTTTATTTACAAGTAAATAAAAACAATATTGTTTGCAGGTTTCTAGGGTCGCCAGATTTCAAAAATTAAAATAGGATGTCCAGTTAAATTTGTATTTCAAATAAGCAACTTTTTTTTTAGTATTAGTCTGTTCCGTGCAACATTTGGTACCTACTCATCTTAAAAGAACAATTGTTCATATCCTGTATTTTATTGCATTTTATGACAAACCTACAAATCTGGCATGTTAACATTTTCACAAATTTATGGTTGTTTTACAAATAACACTCTTTATAGAAAAGGCAAAAAAAACCTTAAAGTGCTTCCTACAGACATATATAATTCTTGAACATCATATTATTTAAGGATGGCAAGGTAGAAGAATAAATTTCTATACAAAAATTCTTACTTTATTTGGCACAGTACAGAAATGTGCTCTCAGTGTAAATGGATTGCATTCATGTATGTCTTACTCTTGCATTTGTTTTTAAAATGTGTTTTTTCCTCCAAGGGATCGACAAATTGATAAACCAACCTCCCAGGCCACATCTTATTAGGCAGCAAGCTGCCTCCTTTATTATGGAGTAAACAATATTCAAAAGCTTCAGAAAGACTTAATTTTTTGCCCTTGTATCCTCACCAGAAATTGAATACAGTTTATCTGCCTTGATTTAAGATTGTGACACTGAATTGAACAAGAACGCAGTATGAAAATAGTGTTTCGGATTTGTATATCTTTATAATTTGAGCAGTTTAAAAATAAAAATCAACAAATTCATCTAAATGGCATTCCTACATTATAACTATGAAAAGGACTATCTGTTTACTTGCAAAAGAGCCAAGGGCTTTGAAAACATTCAGTCAGTCTACATCAGGGTTTTAACTTGGGCCTCGTGTAGACGGTCAATCTCTAAAAAGAAGTTTGTATGTACAAAAATACGTTCTAAGGAGTGAATCTATTGAATTTACCAGATACTAAATATGTCTGTGAAAAAGCCATCTGCGGACGATTATGAGTTAAGAATCACTATTCTCTTTATGTGTAAATTTTTATGGTGTCCTGAAAACCAAGGTGTGCATGATTTAAGTTTTTACTCTTTGCAAATCGTCCTTTAATTCAAGGTACTATTCTGAGAGAAGAGGGTCATGAGATCAAGTCTATTTAAAAAAAAAAAAAGAAGAAGAAGAAGAAGAAGAAAAGAAAGTTCTTTGTTGCTAAGTCTGTATAATACATTCACATCTCCAAGTATAAAATAAATATTAAAGGAGTATAACCTGAGATTTTAGGGGACATCTGTAGATTTTGCCTGATTAACATCCATTCTCTTTTCAGTTAATAATGCTGTGATATCTTTTAAAGAATTACTCTTCCTCACCCAGTATTTGGTCATGTGATACAAATGTGACTGTCCTCAATCCCTACTCGTATATTCTAGGTGTTTGTCTCCAGTGATTGATTAAATGGCCCGATTTATTCCCATTAGTCAGCCCTGGAACGTTTTCCTATTCCGGTGGAACCACTGAGGGAAAGGTGCTGTTTTTCTGCTGGGCTCCACCGGGAGAATGCAAATCCTGTCACGCAAAATGTGCTGTTGCCCATCCTTGTTGGAAGAAACTGTTACGAACGCTGCCAACACAGAGGACTAATTTTGTCTTATCTTAGGATCTGATTTTTGGGAAATCCAAATTAAGATACCCATCAACATTTCAATATTACTTTGTTTTGGATCCATCAGCATTATCTTTGTGTCTCCATAAACATTAGAATCATTTCTATTATATCTCACTTTCATCTATTTGGCTAAGCTAACACTTAACACACCTTTGTTGTCTTAGTATAGATGTCATTTTTCACAGGAAGATATCACTTATCTCCCAGTCTCAATGAGATGCTTCTTCTCCTTTGCTACCATAATACTTTTTCTTTCTGCATAATATCACTTGTTGCAATGTATTACATTGACAATTTAGTTACATAAAATCCAATCCTCACCAGCCAATACACCTGTCCCAATACACCTAACTACATAGAAAGGTTGGTGAGGGCAAGAATCATCTTTTTCAGAATCATATCCTTCCCAGTGCGGGACACATAGAAAGTTCTAATATAATTATTGAAAGAAAAAGTGAATTCAGAATTAACCTGTCTTATGTGGGAACTCCTGCCATTCTCAGTCTCCATCCACATAGCCACAGGGACAGGAGACGGCGGCCATATTTGTACAGCATAACTCCATGCGTGCTCTTGTTGGCAGATACTTGGACCGCAAGGGAGACCCTGACTCAATTATGACCAAATCCCTCCCTTAGAAATCTAGAGTTAGTTTCAAGAGTTTCATCCTTACATAGGCTGATCTCTTGAATGAAAAAGTAAAACCTCTGGCATTATGGCATGGTTGTCACCGTCTGAACAGAGTAGCAGTGATAGTTTTTCTGTAGAGAGAAAAGTGAATAAAACATATGAAATGGAATCCCACATCTTGTCCCAGCCCTTTCATGGACTGCAGAAGCACTTCTGCCCCTGATATCACTGAGATACTTATGGTTTCTTAAAATAAATTCCTCCCAACATTTTCTTCTTTCAATTATTTTTGTCCTACATTAGCATTAGTTGATTCCTGTCACATTCAAGCCGAAAGACTAAATAAACCAGGACAAAAATTAACCATCTATGACTGCAGTTTGCTTGACTGAACATTTGAATATTTAGAAGTAGCAGTTGAACTGAATTTTCAACTTTCTTCCAGAAAACACTGTATTAGTCTGGGTTCTTCAGATAAACAGAACCAACAGTATAAATATATATATATATAATATAAATATATATATAGATATATATATTTGGAGACACAGAAAGGTTATGGGGAATTAACTTACACAGTCAGAGAGGCTGAGAAGTCCCAGGATCTGCAGTTGACAAATTGAAGACATAAGAGAGACAGTGGGATAGATCTAGCTTGAATCTGAAGGCCTAAGAACCGGAGGGGAGGTTGATGGTGTAAAATCCAATCTGAATCTGAATATGAAGGCAAGAAAAGACTGATATCTCAGCAGGGAAACAATCATGCACAGAGAGGGATTTCTCACTTACCTGCCTTTTTCTAATCAGGTCTTTCGTGGAATTGAGGAAGACAATTTGCTTTACTCCTCTGCCTATTCAAAATGTTAACCACATCTGAAAACATCACAGACACACCTAGAATGTTAGACCAAATATCTGGGCACCCCAAAAGCCAGTGAAGCTAACACATAAAATTAACTGTCGCAAGTACTTTTTTGATCCCCCCCCTCCCAGCGGCAACCCTGAAATGGCAAAGAACGCTTATGAATCTTAAGTGGGTAAATCCATAATTTTAACATAGATAATCGCAATAAAGATCAATTACCTTCTGGACATTCACTTCAATAAGGGATAACTCTTGGGGAAAAAGTTAGTATTTTCAAATTCAGAATTCCTCAAGGACTTGATGATCCATTGACATAAACATCTATAACCGTCCTGATTAACATCTATTCTGGCCCCAGATGTTCGATTTTACTTTCAACTTTACTTTACCACATTTGAATAACCATCTAACAGATTACCTTGCA
Source organism: Neogale vison (assembly GCF_020171115.1). Lineage (NCBI taxonomy): Eukaryota > Metazoa > Chordata > Mammalia > Carnivora > Mustelidae > Neogale > Neogale vison. Next base: position 32,775,923 of record NC_058094.1, read on the forward strand.
TGTAAATTTTATGAATGTTGTTATAATTTGCATGAAGAATGTTTATACTTCTGTGGTGGATTTTATTTTTCAACCTATAACTTTTGCCATAAATTCCTAAATGCAAAAGAAGAAATTAAACAGCTTTTTGAGAAAACTTGCTATGTTTATAGACTTAATCAAATCACTTATCTTTGCTTTTATCTCCTTGCAAGAGTATATTAAAATAATGCATTATGAGTGAATTTAGGGTGACCTGAAGTTGTAGGATTATGAATAAACATACCAGGGCATACTGATAATGAAATCATCTAAAAGACACTGAAATATCTTTTATATATGATTATATCACTTTTAAAATATATCTTATAATGAAAACTAAACTATATGACTAATATACCTCTTTTAAAACAATTTTTATATTTATTAAACAGATAGATGTACAGATTTAAAGGTCAAATAGATTTTTAAGGCTCATGATGAAAATTAGCAGTTTCTTGTCCCTCTCAACATCCCGACAATTCCCGCTCCCAGAGGAATAATCATTGTCAGTTCTTTTTAGGTGATTCTCCCAATGTTCACCTCATTTTTTTTAAGTAGGCTCCACACCCAACATGGAGCCCAATGCAGGCTTGAACTAGTGATCTTGAGATCAAGACCTGAGCTGAAGTCAAGAGTCCGACACTAACAGACTAAATCACCCAGGCTCCCCTGACGTTCCACTCATATTTCTAAATAAAATAGTATGTTTTAAAATTTTATTAGTTTAGTTATTATTGATTATATTGACTATCTACAATAAAATATGAAATTGTAATGGATTTATACCTCCAACACACACTTTCTTCAAATCTTTTTTTAAATCAAAAGCTTATATTTTTATTAACAGCTAATCTATATAGAGTATGGAGATTATGTTTTATTTTGATCTCTTTGTCTTTCCTGGAGTTCATAATTAATGTCTTCATCATTTTCTCAGTTTTCAATGAACTATCACTATCCATCCCCAAATCCTTTTCCAGTGTAATATAGTCATTATTACATCAAGTAATGCATCATTACATCCAATAATCGATAGTCAGATTATCAGATAATCAAGTTGGTTGTTTTTCCTGCCATGCTGGTGTCCTTGGAACCTTCCATCTTTCTGTTCTATTCTCAACTAATTGCTCTTTGTGACTAAAATTTTCTTTCCCCCCATGATCCTGAGAATTCCCATTTGCCCTATATTAGATTCTAGGTTTCCTGAATACTATTTATTCCTTTTTCTCCTTTCCTTTCCTCTTTCCATCCTTCCTTGTTTTGTACTTTTAGAGTACAATTTCATGGAGCTTTCTGGGAAAATGTATATATAAGGTAATTTTTTTGAGATTTCACAAGACTGAAAGTCTCCTGATTTTGCCCTAAATACGTGATACATGGTTTATGAGGGTATAGAATTCTAGAGTGTAAATTAGTTTTCCTGAACTGTTTTTCTTTTTTTCCTGACATTTTTTCCAGTTTTATTGAGATATAGTTCTATATCATAATATAAGCTTAAGGAGTACCACGTGATGATTTGATACACTTGTATTTTGCAAAATGATAACCACAATAAGGTTAGTTAACACCTCCATCACCTCACATAATTATCTTCTTTCTGCCTGCGGTGTGAATATTTAAGATCTACTGTCTTAGCAACTTTCAGGTGCATAATATAGTATTGGTAACTATAGTCACCATGCTGTACATTAAATCCCAGAACTTATTCATTTTATATTTTTTTAAGATTTTATTTATTTATTTCAGAGAGAGCAAGAATGAGAGCAACCAGGGGGAATGGCAAAGAGGCGGGCAGAGAAGGGGACTCCTCACTGAGCAGGAATCCCGATACCCAGAGAACCCTGGGCTCCATCTCAGGACCCTGGGATCATAACCTGAGCAGAAGGCAGACACTCAACCAACTGAGCCACCCAGGTGTCCCAGAAATTATTTATCTTATAACTGGAAATTTGTACTCTTTAACCAATATCTTCCCATTTCCCCCTCCTCCAACTCTTGGCAAACACCATTCTACTCTCTGGGATCTATGACTTCAGCTTTTAAAAATTCCACATAAATAATATGTGATATAATTTAGTATTTGTCTTTATCTAATTTATTTCGCCTAACATAATACCTTCATCTATGTTGTCACAAATGACAAGATTTCCTTTTTTCCCCTCATGGCTGAATAATATTCCATTGTTTATAGACATATACCCCATCTTTTTTATCCATTTTTTTAATATACTGGTTATTGTGAATAATGGTGCACGGGACGCTGAGATCCTAATTTTATTTCCTTTGAGAATATACCCAGAAGTGGGACTGTTGGATTGCTGATGGTAGTTCCTTTTTAAAAAAAAAAAAACAAAAAAGATTTTATTTATTTATTTGAAAGATAGAGAGAGTGAAAGAGAGCAGGAGAGTGGGGTGAGAGGCAAAGGAAGAAGCAGACTCCCTGCTAAGCAGGGAGTCTGATGCGGGTCTCTCGATGCTAGGACTCTGGGATCATGACCTGAGCCAAAGGCAGATGCTTCACTGGGCCACACAGGTGCACCCAAATGGTAGTTCTACTTTTTATTTTTTGAGGAACCTCCGTAGTGTTTTCCATTGTGGTTGTACCAGTTATTAGTCCTATTGACAGTGCAAAAGGATTCCCTTTTCTTTATATCTTCACCAACGCTTTTGTGAGATGATGGCTTTGATTTACATTTCCTTGATAATTAGTGATTGTTGAGAATCTTTCTAAGCATTTGTTGATGATTTGTACATCTTCTTCGGAAAAATGGTGGTTCAGGTCCACTGCACATTTTTTAATTGGATTGTTTGGTTCTTTGTTGTTGAGTTATAGGAGTTCTTTTTACATGATGGATAATTAACCCTTTATTAGATAGATGATTTGCAAATATTTTCTCACATTCCATAGGTTAGCTTTTCATTTTGTTCATTGTTTCTTTTGCTGTGAAGTAAGATTTTTAGCTTGATATAGTCTCAGCTTGTTTATTTTTGCTTTTGTTGCCTGTGCTTTTGATGCCAAAAAATTATCTGGAGGACCAGTTTCAAGGAGGATTTTTCCTGTTTTTTCTCTTAGTATTTTTTTTGTTTTCAGGCTTATTTTGAGATCTATAATCCATTTCAAAATAATTTTTGTGAATAGGTAAGTAGGACTCCAATTTCATTCTTTTGAATGTGATTGTCCAGTTTTCCCATTACCATTTATGAAAGAGACTACCCATTCCTTACTGAATAATCTTGACTTTCTTATCAAATATTAGTTGACTTTATATGTAAGGGAATAGTTTCGGGGCTCTTTATTCAACTTCATTGGTCTATATGTCTGTTTTTATGCCAGTACCATATGGAGTTTTGCTTGTTTGGTTGGTTCTTTTTTGCTATAGCAAATTTATTATGTAATTTATTTTGAAATGAGGAAGTCTGTTGCTTACAACTTTGGTCTTCTTTCTCAGAATTGCTTTGGCTATTTGGGGTCTTTTTGTGGTTTCCTTATGAATTTTAGGATTGTTTTTGATATTTCTTTAAAAATGCCATTGGAATTTTGGTAGAGATTGAATTGAATTTATAACTTTGGATAGTATGGACATTAAAAAAATATTAATTGCTCCAATTCATGAACATAGGATGCCCTGTGGCATTTCTACAGCAGAGTGGTCATTTAGGCCTCTCATTCCAAAGGCCTATGCCATTCTCCAAAACCTTCCTCACCCCCAGCCTCCTCCATGTTACATTTTGGCAGGCCAGGTATTATGGATGATTTCATGCTCTACATTAGCTCCAACATCTGTGTCTTCTTTAATTTCTTTCATGAATATCTTGTAATTTTAAATGTGCAGATATTTTGGGATGCCTGGGTGGCTCAGTTGGTTAAGCACCCAACCCTTGATTTTGGTTCGGGTTATGATCTTAGAGTTGTGGGCTCAAACCCTGCGTCGGGCTCCACACTGAGTACTGACTCTGTTTGTCCCTCTTCCTCTGCTCCTCCCCCCACTGACACTCTCTTGCTCTCTAAAATAAATAAATAAAAATGAAAAACCTAAATGTACAGATATTTTATCTCCTTGGCTAAATTTATTCCTAAGTATTTTTATGCTATTGTAAATGGAATTGTTTTCTTATTTTTTCAGGTAGTTTACTGTTAGTGTATAAAAATGCAACTGATTTTTATATGTTGATTATATGGCCTTCAACTTTATTGAATATTTATAATTGTTCCAGCAGTTTTTAGTGGCGCCTTTAGACTTTTCCATATCTGTTAGATCATATCTTCTGCAAATAATTTTTTACTTCTTTCTTTCTGATTTGGAGGTCTTTCATTTCATTTTCTTGACTAATTGCTCCAGCTAGGATATCAGCTTTATGTTGAATAAGAGTGGTAAAAGTGGGTACCCTTATCTTATTCCTGATCTTAGAGGGAAAGCATTCAGCTTTTCATCATTGGGTATGATGTTAGCTGTGGGCTTGTCATATATGACCTTACTTATGTTGAGGAACATTCCTTCTATATACAAATTTTTGTGAGCTTTGACCATGAAGCGATGATTAATTTTGTCAAATGTTCTTTCTGCATCTATTAAGATAATCATATGATTTTTATCTTTCATTCTATTAGTGTAGTGAGTCACATTATTTGTGTATGCTGAACCACCTTTGAATACTAAGAATAAATCATACTTGATCATGGTATATGATTCTTTTAACGTGCTGTTGAATTAAGTTGCTAATATATTGTTGAGAATTTTTGTATCTCTATTTATCAAGAATATTGGTTTGCCCTTTTTTTTCTTGTAGTGTCCTTTTCTGCCTTTCATATCAGAGTAATCCTGGCCTGACAAAATGAGTTCGAGAGTGTAGCCTCCTCTTCAATTTTTTGGAAGAGTTCAAGAAAGGACGGTGTTAATGTTTGGCAGAATTCACCAGTGAAACCATCTGGTCCTATCCTTTCCTTTGTTGGGAGGTTTTTGATTGTTAATTCAATCTTCTTCCTAAAATTTAGTTTTTTCATATTTTCAGTTTCTTTCTTATTCAGTCATAGATTGTATATTTCTAGGAATTTATCCATTTCTTCTAGGTTATCCAATTTGTTAGCCTACAATTCTTCATAGTAGTGTCTGCAGCATCCATTGTAATGCTTCATCTTTCTTTTCTGATTTTATTTACTTGAGTCTTCTTTCTTTTTTGTTCTTAGTCTAGCTAAGGTTTGTCAATTTTCATAATCTTTTCAAAAAACCAACTCTTAGCTTCATATAGTCATTTATACCATTATAAACTTCCTTTATAGAACTGCTTTTGCTGCATTCCGTAAGGTTTGGTATGCTGAGTTTCCATCTTCATTTGTTTCACGATAGTTTTAAATTTCTCTTTTGATTTCTTTGACCTATTGGTTATTCAGGATTGTGTTAATTCCACATCATTATAGATTTTTTTCCATTTTCTTGTTATTGTTTTCTATATTCATACTATCATGAAGAGGTATTTCTGACCTAATGATACGATTTTAGTCTTCTTAAATTTGCTAAGACTTGTTTTGTGACCTAGCATATGTTCTATCCTGGAGGAATTTTTGTGTACTTGAGAAGGATATGTATTCTGCTGTTGTTGGATGGAATATTTTGGTTGGGTTCATTTGGGCTAATGCAGAGTTCAGGTGCAATATTTTCTTACTGATTTTCTGTGTGGATGATTGATCCTTTGTTGAAAGTGTGATATTGATAACCCTTGCTATTATTGTATTGTTGTCTGTTTTTCCCTTCAAACCTGTTGGTATTTGTTTGATATATTTAGATCCTACAATGTTGGGGGTATGTATATTTAAGATTGTTATATCCTCTTGATGAACTTTATTTTATTTAATGACCTTCTTTGTATCTTTACTGCCTGTCACTTAAGGCCTATTTTAATACCAATGCAGCTATTCCTCCTCTCTTTTGGTTTCTTTTTGCATGAAATATATTTTTCTGTTTCTTCACTTTGAACCTATGTGTGTCCTTAAAACTGAAGTGAGTCTCTTGTAGGAAGCATATAGTTTGTTCTTGTTTTGGTATTGTTTATTTTTTCCATTCAGCTATTTTGTCTTTTGATTAAAGAATTTAATTCATTTATATTTTGCAGAATTATTGATGAGTAAGGACTTAATTATTCCATAATATTAATTGTTTTCTGGGTTTTTTTTTTGTTTAGTTTAGTTTTGTTTTGTTTTAGTCTCCTTGTTCCTTTCATCCTCTTTTGCTGCTTTTGTTTATGAATTAATGGTTTTCCATAATGGTAAATGCTTTGATTCCCTTCTTTTCATCTTTGTGTATTTACTGTAGGTTTTTGTTCTGTAATTGTCATGAGGCTTACCTAAAACATCTTATATATATATATAACAGTCTATTTTAAGCTAACAGCAACTTAACTTCAGTTACATAAGAAATTTTACTTTTTTACTCATTTAATTTTTTTAAATTTCACAATTTACCTCTTTTTATATTATATATTCACTAATACATTATTATAGTTATTGCTGTATTTAATACTTGTATCCTTTAAATTAAATTTTTTGCTAGGATTAAGTGGCTAGCACAGTACCATGTACAATGTTATAATGTTCTGAAATTGACTACATATTTACCTTTCCAGTGTATTGCATGTTTTCATGTTACTAATTTTTCCCTTTTCATTGCAACTTTAAGAACTCCTTTCAGAATTTCTTGTAAGTCAGAAGGTGATGAACTCCCTCAGCTTTTGTCTGCCTGAGAACATCTCTCTCATTCATTTCTAAAGGACAACTTTCATCCATAGAGTATCCCACTCTCTCCTGGCCTAGGTTTCTGCTCAGAAAACTGCTGATAGCCTTATGGGGGTTCCTTTGTAAGTGATAAGTTTCTTTACTCTTCGTGCTTGTAAGATTCTTTGTCTTTGATTTTTGACAGCTTTTATAATGTGTCTTGGAGAATAGTTTACTGAATTGAATTAGGGTACCCATGAGTTTCATGAACATGGATAGCCAAATCTCTCTCCAGATATGAAACTTTTGAGCCATTATTACTTTTAAAATATGGAATGTCTTGAATTTGCACATCATCCTTGTGCAGGCAGTCACCATAGCTAATCTTCTCTGTATCATTCCAGTTTTTGTATATGTGCTAATGAAGAAAACAACCAGCCATTATTTTTGAAAATAAGTTTTCTGTCCCCAACCTCCTCTCTTCTTGAACTCCAGTAATTCTCAGATTGGCTTGCTCAATGGTATTCCATAGATCACATAAGATTTATTCACTTTTTTTTTTAAAGATTTTATTTATTTATTTGACAGACAGAGATCACAAGTAGGCAGAGAGGTGGGTAGAGAAAGAGGGAAGGAAGCAGGCTCCCCCCTGAGCAGAAAGCCCAACACAGGTTAGATCCCAGGACCCTGGGATCATGACCCGAGTCCAAGGCAGAGGCTTTAAACCACTGAACCACCCAGGCACCCCTCTTCACTCTTTTTAATTATTTTTTCTTTGTTGTCTATGAATAGACCACTTAAAAGGTTTTGTCTTCAATTTCAGTTTCTTTCTTCTGCTTGATCCATTCTGATTTTGGCTCTCTGTTGCATTTTTCAATTTCATTTATTGCACCTTTCACCTCAGAATTTTTTTAATGATTTCTGTTTGTTTGTTTTTTTAACTTCTCATTTTGTTTGCACATCATTTTTCTGATTTCATTGAATAGTCTTCCTATGTTTTCCTGTAGCTTGCTGAGCTTTCTTAAAACAGCTGTTTTGAATTCCTTATTGGGTAAATTGCAGATCTTCAAGTCTTTGGGTTGATTAATGGAAGATTATTGTGATCCTTTTGTGGTGTCATGTTTCCATGACTTTCCATGTTCCTTGAAATCTTACTGCTATCTTTGCATTTAAGTAGCAGTCACCTCCTCCATTCTTTACTGAATAATTTTGGAAAAGAATCATCTTCCTTCAGCCCAACTAGGGATTCTGGGGATTTCTCAGATTTTCTGTGGATACACATTGCTCCACACTTCTTGCTCCCTCTTGTGGCAGATTCTTTTTTGTTGGTGGTTGGTTTCAAGTTTTATTTATTTATTTGTTTGTTTGTTTGTTTATTTAACAGAGAGAGAGAGAGCGCGAGCCCACACAAGCAGGGGAAGCAGCAGGCAGAGGGAGATGGAGAAGTAGGCTCTCTGCAGAGCAAGTAGCTGGATGGGGGGCTTGATCCCAAGACTCTGGGATCATGATCTTAGCCCAAGACAGAGGCTTAACTCTGAGCTACCCAGTGACCCCTCTTTGTTTCAAGTTTTTATTTAAATTCTAGTTGGTTAACATACTGTGTAATATTAATTTCAGGAGTAGAATTTAGTGATTCATCACTTACATACAACACTCAGTGCTCATCCCAACAAATGCCCTCCTTAATACCCATAACCTATTTAGCCCATCTCCTACTCACCTCCCCTCCAGCAACCCTCAGTTTCTTCTCTGTAGTTAAGAGTGTTTGCTTTATGGTTTGCCTCTCTCTCTTTCTTCCCCCTATGTTCATTTGTATTGTTTCTTAAGTTTAGTGTCAGTCTTTAGCCTGTATGCTTTCTTTTGATCCTGCTGTACCCTGGGCCTATGGCTGAGCGCCACCCTTTCACCTTCTCAAAGGTGATGCTAAATGTTCATTTTTTGTCTCTTCCTGGCCCAAAGAAACAGTCCAGCTTTCTGTGCATGCTCACTAGTTATCTGCCAAAGCTCACTTTTACTACGGTTAGGGGCACGTACAAAGAGCTGCCCATGGAGGTGTGTGAGTGGAGCCCACAGAGTGCTGTTGATTTCCATGGTCCTGTTGTGGAGGTTGAGAGTTTGGGCATCTCAAAAGCTATGGGGTGGGCCTCCTGATGGAGTCCATAATGTGGTTAGTAGGATTGGTTTTCCTTTGACATATTCCAAGCCTTTGCTGTTGCTCTCCTTGCTGATCACCACCCCCAGCCATGCAATTCATGATGCAGTACTCTGGATGGGATGAGAGAGAAATGGGCCTCTGACAGCATCCCATGCAGTTGGGAAAGCCAGGCACTCACACATTCCTACTTTCCTCCACATGAGGATCATAGGCTGAGAAGGGCTCTCGTGGCACTTGCTGTGCCACTTCGGGATAAACTCAAGCTTTTTCTTACCACCTTCATCTTGTTCAGTCTCTGATTTTTTTTTTTTTCTAAGGATTTTATTTATTTGTCAGAGAGAGAGAGAGAAAATGCACAAGCAGGGGGAGCGGCAGGCAGAGGGAGAAGCAGGCTCCCCGCTGAGCAAGGAGCCCGATGTTGTACTAGATCCCAGGACCCTGGGATGATGATCTGAGCTGAAGGCAGACACTTAACTGACTGAGCCACCCAGGCATCCCCAGTCTCTGATTTTCTTTTTTTTTTTGTTCCAACAGTGTGCTAAAACTTCTCTGCTAGATTCGTGGACTTCCATAAAGACCTTCCTATCTACTGATGAGTGTCTAAGTCAGTGCTTTCCAGGGCTACTGGACTGCAGGCAAAGGGCCAGGGGCCAGTTCCTGGGCCACTATTGTGCTCATAGCCAGGACCAAGATTTGTTTGACTATTGCACAATGCAGCGGTGGATGAGACATCTCCCAGATTCTCTGGCATAGAGTCCTGGCTCCCACAAAAACACTTTTTCTGTGAATGGATGCCAAATTGTTGTTGGGGGGGGGATACAAAAAGGGACTCCTTCAATTTTTAAACCAGCGTTTCATTGAATTCTATCTTCCAGTGCCATTCAGAGATGTCTCTTCCTGTATCATTTCCCTGACATCTGGATATAGCCTGATTCGTTCCCCTACTCCCATCCTGGAAACTTTCAGGATCTTCTCTTTAACCTGAATCTTCTGAAATTTCATAATGTGAAAATATGTTGCACTGTCTCCCCATTCACTGACCTTCCCATTTACTTGCTGAATGGTTTCTGTCGAGTAACGTGTGCCATCAGTTCTGAAAACTTCTTTGTTTTCTTTCTTTCCCTGGAATTATTATTATCTTGGTCCTTCTTGAGTGGATACTACCATTTTGTTATGTTTTCCTTTCTTTACTGTCACCATTTTTGTTACTTTCTGGAAAATATTTTTGGCTTTGTCTTTCAAATATTCACTGCAATTTTTATGTATGTGATCATATTTTAATTATTTGACTTATTGTTTTTATTTTGAAAGAGTTCTTTTTCAGTATTCTATGTTTATTCCCTCTTTTCCATGTCCCTGAGTCCAGAAATTATAAGTTCTCTTCAGTTCTCTGAGAATTTTGTTTCCTTAGTGCTCTTTATTTTTTTCCTATATAATTTTATATCTGTTTTTCATGTTGGAATTTTTCCATACTTTTTGATATCTTTGATTTTCTGTTTCTAATATGACCGAGACACTAATTGGAAGTTTGTGTGTATGGACAGAATGTAGTTTGAGAGGTACTTGTCAGGTTCCAGGCTTTGGGTGATAGGACAAGGACTTTCCTGCCAGAGGCCCCTGTCCATACACTGTTCTCTTGGTTTTAACACATTCCCCAGAGAGAAATCCTGCAATACTCAGCCTCATAAGGACACAGCCAGTGAAGGAGATTTACTATCTCATGATTTAGTGTATAGACTTCTATTCAATCTCTCCTTTCAGTACAAGATTCCCACCTTCAGATTATCACTGAATATAAAATACAGAATATCTCCAGGTTTATGCTAAAGAATAAGTCTCAGCCTTTAGCCAAGGATGGATAAGTTGATAACTGGCAGTTGGTATGGGAGAAAAATTATGGATAACATTGATTCTTTTATAGACTTTGCACCAATCCTTGTATTTCCAGTCCCATCTGCAATCCCACTTTCAGGTATACCTATTATTTGTATCTCATAATTTTTCTCTTTTCTTTTTCACTCCAATTTTTTTTGAAGTATATTCTCAAATAACTTTCTTGGAATGTGTACAAATGAAAAAAAAAAACTTCTGAATCTTCATGTATTGAAAATGTATTTCTTTTGCTCTGATCCTTGGTTGATAGTTTAGCTGGGAATATAATTCTAAGTTTAAAAATCATGTTTTCCCTGGTTAAATTCAAGAATGCATCATTCTTGTCTTCTAGTATTAAGTACTACTGGTTGGAAATGTGATATTAGTTTAAAAACTTTGAATTTTACCTAATCCTTTCTTGGCTGATGCTTTTGTAATTTTCTCATTAACTTGCTCTTCTGGAATTTTACTTTTTCTTTCTTTCTTTCTTTCTTTCTTTTATTTATCTGAGAAAGAGGGTATGAGCTTGAGTGGGGGAGGGGCAGAGGGAGAAGGAGAAGCAGACTTTCTGCTGAGCAAGAGCCTGATGCAGACTCAACCCCAGGACCCTGGGATCACAACTGAAGCTGAAGGCCGATGCTTATTGACCGAGCCACTTAGGCTTTCCATATTGTTTTTATTTATATTGTATTATTTATATACAATTTATATATTATTATTGGTGTATATAGTATAGTATGTTAGTATGCATATATTTATATATTATTATTAATATTAATATCATATATAGTATTATTTGTATACAATTGAATAATATAAATTTCAACCCACCAGTAATCTATCCTGTAAAGGTCTTAAAAGGAGCCTGAGTTTTTAAAATTTATTTATTTATTAAGAGGAACCTGGTTTTATTCACATCCTATCTCTCCTCCACACAGCTCTTGTGATTCAAATAAACTTGCCTCATTTCCACTCTCAGAGTGATCTTTAATTAATTCTAATCTTATAATATGATCTCATCCCTCTTGTTAGTGATTGTTTTAGGAATGGGCAAGGGACCCAATTCTGGACAAGGAAAGAGTTGCTAGAGTCTTTGGGGAAAGAAGAGAGGTATGGGGAGAGTTGCTGGAGGCTTTTGTTCTTAGGAGAGAAGTATGGGGAGCCCATTTGTCTCTCTTCTGAAAATAGACAAGGAAAAATATTGCATCCCTTGCTTCTGTCACCTATTTTGAACAGTGAGAAAAGTGATCTCTAAAACAGAGTTAACATCCAGAGCAGTGCATAACAAAGAGAATAACATTCAAATAAACCTGAACCCCAATCACATTAGGCGTGGCAACTGCTTTGCTTTAAGTCTTCCTGTTACAGGAGCCAGTAAAATTTCTTAACGTTTTACAACAGTTTATACTGGTTTTCTGTTAGCCCAAGCTGAAAGTGTCATAAGTGATACTAAAGTTATAGAAAAGTATTTTGTCTTTTATTCTTGAGTCACATGGACTGAAGAGGAGCGGAGAATATGGGTGAGAAATAGGATTGTCATCCTGTGGTATAGTTTAGTAGTCAGACTTTGAGTTTAGCCAATAGCATCACTTCTAGCCTCTTTGTGTCTGGCAGTTCTAAATCTTGTGCCTTTTTAGATGGGTCATATACACAGCACATCATTATCATGGTGTCCAGAGACAGAGTACTTGGGTTCAGATCTTGACTCTGTCACTTCTTAGCTAGGTAATCTTTTGCATGTTATTAATTATCTATGTGTTTCAGTTTACTTATATTCAAAATGAAAATATAATAGTATTCATACTGCAGAGAAGTGTTATATTAAATGAGTTATATGAGAAGTTTTTGCCATGTAGAAAGTACTGCTTAATTGTTACCTAATTAACAGATTACTCAAAATAATTTCTTCTCTTCTTTTTTAGCAATAAAACACTAATCTTGTCCAAGATGTTCAGTTAGAAGTACTAGTTTTCTGAAATTACCTTACAGCTAGGTTTGACTGTGTAATGTAGTTCAGACCAATAGAATGCAAACAGAGATCTACTGGATGTGGCTAAAGAACCTGAAATGATTTTGCTCAAAAGCCACAAGGCATCTTTTTTTCTTGGCCCACCCCCTTGCTCATTTCTGGAATGGGATATGATGCTTGGATACGGAAGAGCCATCTTGTAATCACAAAAAAAAAACCTAAACAGGATGGAACGTAGTTGGAAAAGAGGAGCCAGTTCTGATGACTTCCTTTAACAGTGTATCAGCCCCAAACTGACTCTGGAATACTTACTCTGCAAGAAGGAAAAACACCTGTTTTGTTAAGCACTATATTTAGGTACTTACATACAGCCAAAGGCAATCCTAACTACTACACAAGGGACCTTCTGGGCAAGGTGGTGCGCTTTTTTTTTTTTTTTTTTTTTACCTTTTGAGACCATGGTTTTATGGAGATTGTTCTCTCATTATGCTTTATACTTTCAATAGATTTCTATCCTTGTTTCACATTTTAGAAGTTATTTAATTATCTACAAATAATCTCAATGACTTATTTTCATCCTCCTTAACTTTAAGGTTTATTCCTTTTTTATTCCTATATTTCCTACTTGGAGAAAAGGGAAACAACAGTAATACCTATCCTGGGGACTGGGAACTTCAATTATTGCAGGGGCTATGGGCAGGGTAAAAAAAAAAAAAAAAAAGAAGTATCCAGATGTAAGATACAGGTGACGATTATGGAGACAACAAGAGCACATTCCCTGTTAAAGGTTTCTAAATACAAATAAAATAGATAGATATAATGCCACTCAAAGAATATAGGCCTGTAGGCCCAATCTATCTGCTAAAACTCTGTGGATTCTGATTTTAAGACATAATACATGTGAAAGAACTGTCAAACTTACTCAACTGCAATGTACCTCCTCACCAAAACACCAATATCAATAATAACAACAAATACACAATTGAGACCTTTTAAAATTGAAAGTGTATTTAGCTAAAATATTTCCATTTATTTTCTTCTGAATTGAAATTGTTTTTCCCCTTTTTGGTTTTTGACTGTTACAGAAGATAATACAGTAACTAATATCATACTCAATAGACAAAGGAAACAAACCAAAATCCTCTCTGTGGGGGTTATTATGGCTTTGGAAGAAAACCAACTGTAAGCAAAAATGTAAGATAGAAAAATATGTGTTTCCCACCCCCATCCTTCCTCAGTTTCTTTTCTCTTCCTGCCTTAATACATGTGTTGAGGAGCTGCAATATAATAATGGCTTATAACACACTTTAAAACCCCAATTAACCAAGCACTTGTTACTAGTGATACCCCATTCCTGCACATACATCACGAGTGTGTACCCTGCTTTCCAGTAAGACTGAATGTGAATGGAATCTACCAGAGAATGTGTTTATGGTGTTCCCATTTCCTGCAGAGATGAGTGGATTTCACTGGCAGTAATGGTTAGCTTTTCTTCTGTTGGTTGGTTCTTTGATTCTATACACTTACATCTGTGCAGATAAAAGTTGGGCTAGCAAAGAAACAGGTTCAGAATGGAAAATTGTACTTTCTAAGCTCACAGAGTAACTGGAGATGCTGGAATTCTAACCATGCACTGTCTGATAAGAAAAAGATGGAGTTTTCCTTATGCTTATTAGAGTTCCTCTGATAGTGGGCAATTACAAAATCTGGACTCTCAAACAAATGGACAGCAAACTGGACTGATAATCAGGAAGCTAGACTCATCAACTTGGAGAATTGTATTCATCATTCACTTTATTGTTCACATTGGTAATCATTTTTTCTCACATTCTAAATTTGATGCCTCTATAATTCTAATGTTAGTTTTAAGTACTATGCCACTCAGACTGTGAGTCTCTAAATAGTAGAAACTTTGTCTAACTTTGTGATTTGCATAGTACCTACATACCTAGACAGAGTCTTGAAAATGTTCTTTATAATGTCAACAATTTGTCAAATTTTACATGTATTTTTCTTATTGCTTTTTTGGTCTCTAATATTCTGTGGAACTCTATACAGGAAAGGCCCATGTAATCATGGTTTGGAACAAGTTTCATCGAGAGGCTCTAATTTAGATGTCTGTATAAAGAGAATATCTACTTATGTCTTTGCCACTTTTGGGAACTAGAGCCCTAGCTTAATGTAGTACAGAGTACTGCCTTAGGATTTTCATAACTATCTTAGATAGATAGATGCCTATTAGAATATTTGGCAGAAGGACGTTTTGAAATATTTTGGGTCAATGAAATTTAGTCCAGGACTACAGACTAAATGGTTTTTATATATGTGGCTACAAAATTTCATTTAAATATTCCTTTGGTAATAAGAAATTTGAACTCCCAAAGGCCAACACAAATGTGACTAATAATAATTTGTGTCTATATTCTAAAGCCAGATTTTGACTTAACTTTCAAGCTCCCTTTTCCTGTAAAAAATCTGTTCTGTCACATTGCCACACAACATCCTGTTACTCTATTTTCCTAAGCTGGCAGGAAATGGTCCACTATTGATGTCTGTAATGGGGAAATACTTCTCACCGATCTCATCTTCTTTGATCAAAACTTAACCTCAACAACATGAACCACTTAGATGAGACTATCTGGAAATACTGAGTAGGATCCTGTTTGTTTAAAGGATGAGGCAAAAATCTCTGTTCCAATGAAACATAATAAAATTCAGACTTTCATATTTAAGATACATTGCATTGTTTGAATTCTCATCTTCTGTCATCAGTTAGTTAATACATTTATATATTGTGTGTCTGCTATGTACTTAGCCATTCTTCCCAGGACTAGCTTTGTTGCCTAGAAAGCTAACCAAAAAATTGATCTGGTTACAGTCTATTGTTTTCTTACTACAATGGGTGAAATGCTACAAAATAGAAAATTAAATTAAAAGCAAATAATTTTGCAATGTTTGTAATGTTTATTATTACAATTACAGTTTTACATTTTTGTAAGTAGATGAACTGAGAACACGGAAATTTGTAAAAAATAAGGAAAGGGAGATTAATTTTGGATTTTCAAGATTAGGAAGGCAATGCTGGTTGAGCTACAAGTAGGATTTTGACATACAATTTACTCCTTCGTTCATTCATTCATGTATCCAGTCAAATATACTTCCTTAGTAATTATAATGTGTCAGCCTCTCTTTTAAAGACTGGAAATAGAAAGACAAGTTGCAGCCAGAAACAAGATGACAATATTCAGTAACTGTATTCTGGGGAAGGGAGATGATCATAAGATGAAAAGAACAAAAAGCTGGGCAAAAGGGAGGTTGTGCTAAATGTTTACTTCTCAGATATTTGGCCTCAAGCCAAACCTTCTTTCCTTCCCCATGACACTTTAGTCAGAGTAAAAAAGCAAGCATGTAGTGTAGAGCAAGAGCAAACAAATCCGTATCTTTCAACATTTTACTGACAACTATTATTTCTGTATGTGAGTATTTCTGTAGTTTCAGTAGAACGATCTGATTGCAATAACAGTTTATTTGGCCATATATCTGACCTAAAACATGCATTACTTTCTTCTTAGTATAGCTATAGGTTTATAGTCCAGCATATCATAAATGATGTGCAAGTTTCACCTCACTCAAGTAAATAACAATATAAGATATCAATACACTGAAAATGATGAAGATATTGATTTTAATTAAATGAATGCCTCAATGATTTTTCCTCATTCTCAATCTTTTCATATTTGTTTAAGCATAATAAGATTCCTTTATTAACAAAGTGAAACAATTTTGCAATAGAAGACTTTAGATGTTGCCATAGTTTTGCAATAGAAGACTTTAGATGTTACCATAGTTTTTACATGGTTATAACACAGAAAAGTAATCTTCTTTCAGACAACTTTTTTAATGGTATATTCTGCTCACCTGATTTTTCTTGTTCTGTCATAGCTAATAATTAATTACAATACAGAGAAGATAATAGGGTATCTCAAGCTCAAGGACATAGGAAGCAACAGAAAGATTTCTTTAGATCACTGCATTACAGTAGTTTAGGATGCATTAACTTAAGCATAATTATGTCCAGTAAAGAGTAAAGGATGCATATTTGATTTCTAATATAAATATCCAGATTTTGTTCATGAAGATACTGATGAGAACCATTAGTCACTACGTAAATACGTAACTTAAGAAGTTTTTCAATGGAAATATTACTTATTAATGGCTTATTATGTGTTATGGGTGGAATTGTGTCTCCTTCAAATTCACATGTTGAAATCTTAACCTTCAGTATTTCAGAATGTGACCTTATTTGGAGATAGGATCTTCACAGAGGTAATCAAGCTAAAATGAGGTCATTAGGATTGGCAATAATCCAATAGGACTGGTGTCCTTTTAAAAAGGGGAAATCTGAAGAAAGACCCACACACAAAGAACACCACGTGAAGATGAAGGCAGAAACAGGAGTAATGCTCTTTCAAGTCAGAAAATGCCAAAGATGTCAAGCAAAATACTGGAAGCTGGTAGAGAGACATCTTGATTTTGGAAGTCTACCCTCCAGAACTATGAAACAATAGCTTTTTATTGCTTAAGCCATCCACAGTGTGGCCCTTATGGCAGCCCTAGCAAACTGATAAGCCAAATCTCTGATCTAATACTGTCTTCAGTACTGCTTTGTTTATTGCTAACTGAATGGTTTCTATCTATTTGGTTTTACACCTCTCTGTGATTAGTAATATTAGCAATAACTATGCTAATAGGTACAGTTAGTTTTCTGAGCATTTACCGTATTCCAAGCTATTTTGATTATTTCTGACCAAAAAAGATAAATGGACTGTAGAGGAAAAAATAATTTTGTTATGTTATCAGGCACTAATGACAAATATCAATTTTATTAAGCCATTGATGGCTTGGGAATGAGTTGAAGGAGCTTGTGTTATTTACCTTAATATAGAAATTGTTATCTTGAAGTGGGGTACTGCTCCAACAAAATCTGAAAGTATGAGGCCTGAGGATAGATAGCATGTGATGAGGCAACTGATACTTAACACTGGAAAACTAGGTGAAATCTTTGCTAAAAATCATTGCCTCGTGTACCTTAGAAAGAAGACTACATGTTGACTAATCATTTCTAGTTAGATGTTAACATGCCTCATAGCCCTACTGTGTTTTGTCAATTATTAACTGCATCTCAGAAGTATTACGAAGAAGAAATGAGCTCAGGGAAGAATTAGTCAGCTGGCAAGCAGAGATGACATTTCAGAAATTCAAAGTCTTTTGAATTTGGAAATCCCAGCTGCTTGTAGAGATTGAACTACAGACTTTGAGTGACAAAACACACAGTAGGAAAAACTTTTCAGCTGAATAAAGTGACTCAGGAGAAGAGTCAGAGTAGGGTGTGGATTGATTCCATTTGTTCAAAGAACCCAAGAGTAGTCACAATTAAGCTGAGTGAGAAAGAGGCATGAGGATGAGGAACCAGCCATGTAAAATAAGTTTGAACATTATTTTTAGGAAGTAACTTTGGGTATAATAACTGGCTAGATGGAACTGGCCAAGGAAATAGATCAGATATCTTCAGAGTTTTGAGGGAATTGTATTGTTAAGGAAACCACAAGGGCAGTCTTGAAAAAAGTTTTTATTTTTAAATTCAAATACTAACATGAGTTCTTGTACTCCCACATAAGAAAGCAGCCTTGGAACACCTCCTCCAAGGAAGGCATACGTTCCAAACTCTTTTCAGATGTGGCTAAAGAAAATAATGACAACAAAGAGGTTCCAAGAGGTTATAGCCAGGGGCCACAGAGAAGAAGTGACAAAGTAATTACTCCCAAAGAGTAGAATGAAAGCCTAGTCCAGCAACCTGACCCTCTCTACTCTGCCTCTACCCCTGGTGTGAGATTTTCACAGTTTCTGTGCAGAGGTATTGCCGAATCAATAAAGAACATTGACTGGGAGGGGGGTTGGGAGAAGGGGTGTGGGGTTATGGACATTGGGGAGGGTATGTGCTTTGGTGAGTGCTGTGAAGTATGTAAACCTGGCGACTCACAGACCTGTACCCCTGGGGATAAAAATATATGTTTACAAAAAATTAAAAAAAAAGAACATTGACTACTGTGTATGTCCTTATTCTTCCTCTTTCTAATTATTAGTATTCATTGTAGATGTGCTGAATGTGGATGTGAGGTAAAGGTACAGATAATTTGGAAGGCAGCTATGCTCACCACTATACCACCAACGCAGGTACAGATAATTTGACTTTTTTTGTTCATATATCACCTAACCATGAGAAGCTACATGCAGACCTGATGGTGGAGACAGAGAACTTGGATTCTGAAACGGATAGAGTGAATGGAGGAGCATTTAATTATTTTCTTTGGGAAGAGAGGGAGTAGACATAGCTCCTTGTTATATGAGAAAAAGAATAAGACATTTTCTTGACCAGAATTTGGAGTATGGTTAAGACTATGTTATGTTTTCAACAGTGTTTTCTCTTCCTGGGCACATAGATAATTGCATATGTTATTCTCCCATGAAAATATATTGGGAGCCATATGACTTAGTTTAGGTCAATGCAATGTATGCCAAAATAATATAAGGACACTTTTATACCCAGTCCTTGGAACAGTACTGCACAATTATCTATTTCTGCATTTCCATTCAACATTAATGTATATTTTTTCAGATACACTAAAGACAGAAGCATCTTTGGTCCCTGAGTCACCGCCTGGAGGGGAACTGGTCAAGAGAGCTGCCAGGTCTGCATCCGACTGTTGCCTGAATGAAAAATAAATAGAAATTCCAAGGCTTGTTTATTATTTTCACATAGCCAAATCTACACAGGCTGAGAAAGATACTGTTACAACCCATGCCAGGCCAAATTCTATTGAACAATTTATAGTCCTGGTGAAAGTCTAGAGAAATAAATTACAAAAAAAAAAAAAAAAAAAGTGCACCTACGCTTTGCACCTGGATTTGAAAATCCAACAAGGGCACTATGTTACAAACTACCCTGGGTAATAGCTGTTCTTGTCCCAGCTTCTCTGCTCGCTAGAGTTAAGATTTCCTTAAGCGCTAGGCAGAAAGATGCTATAATGTCACAGGAATCACTAGTAGATTTTTAAACATATTTCACAGTGTAGCCAAAAGAGCTATATATTGCACACTTAGATCTACTTGATGTATCTTTGAGCATCAGTTTTTCCAGTTTCCATGATTTCTTCCCTACATTCTCATACATAGGGAACAACTATTTTGATTATCCTTTTTTCCCCTAGATTCTGGAATAGAGATTTAGATACAGCTATCAAAACGACAATATGGCTAAAGAAAGTCATCAATTCCTACTCCTTGATGACCTCTGGTTTGGTGTCCCTTGCTTACTCTCCGTTGTATTTTCTAGGACGTAAAAATTATGCTGAAGTTGGAACTGGTGACAAATCTAGCATTTTGCAAATCATTAACTCTCACTACTATCCTTATTTTTTAATAGTTCTAGACCAGAGACAAGATTTGTTCATTTTTCTTTTATATTTGCCTTTATTTTTCAAAACTGATATATGAAATTCTTTCTGTACAATGAGATGGAAGCTTTTTTCATATACTTTTCTCATTTGTCTTTTTCCTTTTGATTTTTTCTATTATGATTTTGCTTTTTCTTTGTGTTTTTGTATGAAGGTCTTCTCCATGATTATAAAAACATCTACTTATTATCCTTTTAATTTTACTTCCTTGATTTTTACCAATTTAAATGTCTGACCCATTTGGGCTTAGTTTTTCTATAAAACATGTATAAGTATTCAAATTTTTTTCCACATAGCAAATGGTAGTTCCAACAATGTATTTTGAATGATACAGTTCGGTCTGTATCAACAGTTCCCTGTTGATTTGTTATTCCCCTTGAAGTTCCCTTTTGTATTTGTTGCTATATCTGGAGTCTCTATTCTTTCATCCTTTATTTAAAAGTATATTCTCATGTAGTTTTAATTTTTTCCTTGGTTTTCCTTTTACCTGATTTAATTTTTCTTTATTCTGCTGATGTTTATTCCTTTGCCTTGAGTGTTGGTATTGCCAGGATTTTTGCCTTTGTTCCATTTTTCTTCTCATTTTTTATGTTTCTCCTAGAAGGTCACATCTAATTCCATAATTTCAAATAATATTCACTTACTAAGGAATCCAAAATTAAAATTCCTGGTTTAGGTTCTCTCTAAAATGCCAGGATAGTCACCTGTTATGTGTATCTCCCTCTTTATCCATTGAGCATCTTTAAGTTAATATACCTAAAATGGGAGCTCATCATTTCTACTATCTCCTTCTTTTCCATCCTGAATCTGGTTGTTTGTTTGTTTGTTTGTTTGTTTTAATCTTTCTTTTCTTACTGTATTCAAAAGCAACATTGCTCCTCTGGGAAATTCAGATTCATACATTCTGATTAATAAAGAAAGCATTTTTACCCACCCCCTCCATTTCGTAATTTTCATAGTAACTCTGGCTAGGAAACATTTCTCAAATATACATTCTACCCCCATCCATTAATTCAATACGTGGTTTTTATTTATTTAATTCAGGACTTATTTAGACAAAGGCAAAGCCTCTGTAGCTTCTCTTTCTTCAGTATCTGCATTTTTACCCATTCATCCTTTAGATGGTTTCCAGAGATATAATTTAAAACATAGATCTGATCCTTGCACCCTCCTACTTAAAAGCATTATTTGTGTCTACAATACCAAATTCCTTAGCATTTTACATTTTTCATATTTATCTTCACTCTCCTGTCTTGCACTACAAGCCCTTTGTTCCAGCTATTTGGAATTGCTCATCACACACCAAATATGCAGTTCATGTTCACACCTCCTTTCACATTTCCATACAATTGCCTTCAACCCACTTTTCCTTCTATGTCTGCCTCACATGCCCCTGTGCATCCTTCAGGGACTATCTCATTGCTAGTTTTCTTCTACCTTCCCAGGTATTCTACTTTTGTCCTTATTCATTTTAAACTAACTTTCATAATAATATCTAGTACAAAATACTAAGGTTACTCATTTGAATGGTTATCCATGAAGAGAATTACTTCTTCATATTCTTGTCCACAGCACCTAGCAGTATCAATTCAGACTGGAAAGAAAATTTCTAGTAACGTTTGACCATTTTTTAAAATGTAATAGCCTACACTTACCCCAAATTGTTAATCACGCAGGTCAATTATTCTTCATCATTAATTATAATCTTGGTGGCAGCATAATTCTAGATCCCACGCTAATGAGACTTGAGGTAACAGGTCCAGTTTCCTCTCTGTACCTTTTGGAACAGCCACACAAGAGCATGTGGATAATACAAGAATCAGAGTGAATAACACAAGGAATTAGGATTAATTATACAGTGACTGAGGAGCTACCTGGTGGTCACTCACCTCATCACCATCAGCAGCAGTCTAACTAGGGTATGGGACTGAGATTGGTTGCTTCTTAATTCTTGACCATGGAAAGTTTCTCCGTTCTAAATGAAATGTCACCTTAGATCTACCTAAACAACCCATTTGATATTATAATTCCTACAAACTCCTGATCTCCACACTTTATTCAACTTCTAAAAAATTTACAAGGTACTTATTATCTTCTAACATAGTACATCATTTATTTGTTAATAATTTATCCACTCCAGACTTTTTGTGTTTACAATTTACTTTGACTCTATCTGTGTCTTTATATTCAAAGGATGTTTCTCATAGACAATGTGTAGTTGAAGACTACCTTTCCTCTATTCTGACAATTTCTGCTTTTTGTGGAAAGTTTATGCCATTAACATGTAATATGATTATTGATGTCATTGAATTTGGGTCTACCATTTTATTATTTGTTTCCTCTTTGTCACCCTTGGGTTTTGTTGCTGTTGTTGCTGTTGGTGTTCTCCTATTACTGATTTCTGACTCCTTTTGGATTATTAGAATATCTTTAAGATTTTTTATTTTAATTCCCCCATTGGCTTTTTAGTTATGTCTATTTGCATATTTTTAAGTTTATTCTAGGGATTAAAATATACCTCCTTATATTTTCACAGTCTGCTTGCAATTGATATTGTGCTAGCTCATGTAAAATGCATATAGGAGTACATAGAAAGCATATAGGTTTATTAACCACCCAAACCCTTTATTATAATTATCAAGAAACTTACATCAACATACATTATAACCCCCACAAGAAAATGCTATAATTTTTGCTTTAATCAGTATTGTATACTTTAAATAAACTAAATGGAAAATAAAGGTTTTCATATTTATCCAGACACTTACCATTTTTGTTCTCTTCTTTCCTTCCTGAAAATACAAGCTTTCATTGGTTATCATTTCCCTTCACACTGAACAACTTCCATTAGCATTTCTTATAGTGCAGATGGGCTAGGAACAAGTTTTTGTGGTGTTCTTTTATTTTAATGTATTTTTTATTTCTTCTTCATTCTGAAAAAAAATTGTGTCCACTAGATATAGAATTCTAGATTGATCATGTTTTTGTATTTAAAATTTTAATGAGGGGCACCTGGGTGACTCAGTGGGTTAAGCCTCTGCCTTTGGCTCAAGTCATGATCTCAGGGTCCTGGGATTGAGCCCCACATCCAGCTCTCTGCTCAGTGGGGAGCCTGCTTCCCCCCCCCCCGCCTCTCTGCCTACTTGTGATCTCTCTCTTTCTCTTTCAAATAAATAAAATATTTTTAAAAAATTTTAATGATATTGTTTCACTGCCTTCTGATCTTCATATTTTCCAGTGAGATGTCAGAAATCATTCAAATTGTCCTTCCCTTCTACATAATGTGTTCTCTTGTCATGTTCAAGATTTTCTCTTTAATGCTGATTTTCAGGATGATTTCATTAATTTTGGTACTGCGTTGGGTTCTCTGAGCTTACTGATTCTTTAAATGTACTGCTTCCACAACATTTGAGGAGATTTTAGTCATTGTTTATTCAAATATTTCACTTGCTTTATTCTATTTCTCCCTGTATTATTGGAGTACAATTGTAAATGTATTTGAACTTTTCATATTGTCCCACAGATGCCTTGTTCAATTTCTTCACTTTTTAGTAGATTAGATAACTTCTATGGATATATTTTCAAGTTCAAATATTCATTCCTCTATTATCTCCCTTATGCAGTTACAATCACCTAGTTAATATTTTTCAAATGTTGGATATTTCATATAGGGTTCTTATTTGATTTCTTTATAGATTTAAAAGATTTTCTCTATAGAGATTTCTTATTTTTTTTTTACCACAAACATATTTTCCTTTACTTTATTAAAAGTACTTATAATGCTTTAAAGATATTGTTTATTAATTTAAACTTCTAAGTCATTTCAGGGCTGAACCCTGTTGGATGTATTTTCTTTTGAGAAAATGGGTTCTTCATGTGTTAAGTGACCTTAAACTGCAGTGTGGACATTGTGAATAATATTTTTGTGGAAGACCCAGATTCTGTTATAGACCTCTGAACAATATTTATATTTCTGTTTTGGTAGGCAATATACTTAGCAAAGCTGCAAACACAGACTTTATCAGAAATAACCATCTCAATTCACTTATTTTATTCCCCTTCCTAGGCTGCTTATAATCTGTCCTGGTTTTAAATAAGTCAGAGATCAGGCAGAGATTGGGGCGACATTGTTCACAAATTTGAGTTTTCTCTCTTGTTCTTTTCCTTCCAGTCTTGTCTCCATTTACTTCCCAGCAACTGTGGTTGCCCCAAACTCTGTCTCCTGGTTCATGAAAATAAAATAACTATGTGATTTTTGTCACTGTTTTACTTGCCTTATGTGGAACCACTGGCATATTGTCTCAGTCTGCCCTCAACCTTAAGGATATAGCAACAGGAAACTCACTCTGTCCAAGAGCCTTTAGGTAATTAGTTCAGTTGTTGAACAGAGTTTGTAGTTGTAACCTTTGGGAGAGCCAGTTGGTTAGAAACTTCCTTAGCCACACTGGAAGAGAACTCATAATTTATTTATCCACTTCATTATTATATTGTCTAGGTGCTCAAGACAAGGATCATTATTTTTTTAATGTTTCCAAATAACCATGATATTT
The DNA here is from genome assembly GCF_020171115.1 of Neogale vison. NCBI lineage: Eukaryota > Metazoa > Chordata > Mammalia > Carnivora > Mustelidae > Neogale > Neogale vison. Next base: position 32,800,710 of record NC_058094.1, read on the forward strand.
GTTTGCAACATAATGCTGAATATACATTTGTGAAAAGAATGAATGCAATGGAAGTAACAAAGAATGGCTGTATCTAAAAATAAGATAAATATATATGGAAAAATACAAAAAATTATTGAAAGACACAAAATAGTGGTGCCCCAAATGGAAAAACTCAATTAAAAAAAAAAGTTTTAATTATTCATAAAGTCTACACATTTAGAAATTACACTAAAAATCACAGTTAGATATTTTTTTTAAAGATTTTACTTATTTATTTGACAGAGATCACAAATAGGCAGAGAGGCAGCCAGAGAGAGAGAGGAGGAAGCAGGCTCCCCATGGAGCAGAGAGCCTGATGTGGGGCTCAATCCCAGGACCCTGAGATCATGACATAAGGTCACGAGCTGAAGGCAGAGGCTTTAACCCACTGAACCACCCAGGTGCTCCACAGCCGGGTATTTTTTTACAGACATGGATAAGCTGTGTCTACAAATTTATAAGGAAGAACAAAAGGCCAAGAAAATCATGTAATTTTGAAATAGGAAAAAGTGAAGTGTACTACATTGATGATTAAGAGACTTACATGAACCATATAATTAATTTAGTATGTTATTTGCACAAAAGTAGAAAAAACATTTATTGAACATAAGTAAAGATAAGCAGAGCCATATATATATATATATATATATGGGTATTTCATATATGACCAGTGATATGTCTAATCAGTAAATTCTTTAATAAAATGGTACTAGAAAAATTAGTTATCTGCATATAAAATAATATTTACTCAGTCCTGCATCACTTTCAGAAAGATAAAAAGCTAATTATAAAAATTTAAAAATTTTAAATCACTAAAATAATAGTAAATATTTCTAGACTTTGAAGTTGAATATTCCTAAAGTAGAAAACAAAAGCACAAACTTCAATGAAAAAATGATAAATTTTATTTTTTTTTAAATTCAAACAACTGAATTTCAAAAGAAAATCTAAAATCTTTTCAGTGCATAAATCTGTGAAAGAATTTTTATCCAACTGAGTGGCTCAGTTGGTTAAGCATCCGACTCTTGATCTCAGCTCAGATCTTGATCTCAGGGTTGTGAGTTCCAGCCCCATATTGGGCTCCATGCTGGGTGTGGAGTCTACTTAAAAAAAAAGAAAACACTTTTTATTCTGAGAATTTAACAAGTGCTAGCAATCAGTAAGGAAGAGAAAGAACCTAGCATAATAGGGGGAAGATATATGAAAGGCAGTTAACTGATGAAAAAAAATGTATAATAAAAACTGAAAAAAAATGTACATCACTAGGAATCAGGAAGATAAAAATTTTAAAGATGTGATATCCATTCACACTCACCAGATTGACAAAAATTAAATTCTGAGGGTACCAAGAATTGACACATATGTAGTGAAATGGCAACTCTTACACACTATTAATAGGAGTATATATTAGTCACTATTAGATAGTAATTTTCAATATCTAGTAAAGTTAAAGGAAATATCTAGTAAAGATATGTGTATCTTATATCTCAGAAACTCTATTAGTACTATATCACAGAAAAACCCTAGCACTTATGCATAAAAAGACAAATACAAAAATATGCATAAATATTTGCAATAATATAGATTATAATAAGCAATAAGTTCATAAACATGAGACTATAAATAAAATGCAATATATTTATACAAAGGAATGTTATAAAGCAGCTTAAATGAATGAAATAGAGATACATATTTGACAATGGAAAAATGTGAAAACACCAGTATCAAATTAAAAAGACAGATGTATATACACAGTATAATACCCTTTATTTATGCATTTAGAAGCAAAAAGAAATACTATATATCTTTATAGTCCTATGCCTTATCATAAATATATATAAACTGCTTGGGAATGATATATAGTAAATTTGAATGAGTAGTTCTTTTTTTTCTTTTTTAAAGATTTTATTTATTTATTTGACAGAGATCACAAGTAGGCAGAGAGGTAGAGTGAGAGAGGGAAGCAGGCTCCCCGCTGAGCAAAGACCAATGTGGGGCTCGATCCCAGGACCCTGAGACCATGACCTGAGCCAAAGGCAGAGGCTTTAACCCACTGAGCCACCCAGGTGCCCCAAATGAGTAGTTATTTCTTAAGTTGATGGCATGTACATGGATGCTCATTATATTTTAACCCATATGTTTTAAAACTCATATATGGCTGAAATTTTTAATATAAAATAGGGATAATAATGTTTAGGTGATAGTTTTATTTGGGGGAATTAAATGAGAGATACATATAAGTAACTTCAGTAAAATAATAAACAAATGATGGGGCAGTGATACTTTTTCTATAAAATCACAACATCTAGAAGTCATAATGAAAAAAAAATACATCGTGAAAATACCTAGCAATATCAATAATGGGAAAAATTAAGCATGTAATAAATGAGACCCATACTAAAATTCACTCTATTACTGGGATAGATAAACATCAATTCAAATAAATGAAAAGATAAACCAGGTCTTCAGATAAGATTCAAATTTGTAGAGATGTTGCTCCTTTAAAAATCAATTTATATGTTAATCATATCATAAAGAAAATTTAAAGATAAATTACTAACAGGAAAGTATATTTCAAACAATTCTGGCAGAGTGATAATACTTGAATAATAGAAATTCTTATTAATCAATAAGAAAAAATAGGACTACAGAATTTTAACATAGGCAAAAGAAATGAATAGGTAATTTACAAGTGATATAAATAGTCAATAAATACACAGAAAATGCTCAATTGTACTAGTAATCTGAACTACAATATTAAGAAGGCAGTAAGTTTCACTGTATAAAATTAGCAAGCATTTTTAATAATCTAATAATATTGACTTGAACAAAATTTCCATAATAGTGGTGAGAAAAGGTCAGGGGATTCTTCCACAAATAAACAATTATAAACATGGGCAAAAACACTAAAAACTACAAGGCAATAGAAAATACCCAGTAGTAGGTAGAAACTTGGGAAATATTTATGCTAGAAAGAGTGCCACTGCACTGGGTGAGAACTCTACCTTTTGACTTTCTGGTCTGGGGAAGCTCCGTTATTATTAGTCCAGGTGAGATGGTAAGAAGCCACAACCTTCTTCAAGCTCTATTACAAAGCTGTCATCATCAAGACAGCATGGTACTGGCACAAAAACAGACACATAGATCAATGGAACAGAATAGAGAGCCCAGAAGTAGACCCTCAACTCTATGGTGAACTAATCTTTGACAAAGCAGGAAAGAATGTCCAATGGAAAAAAGACAGCCTCTTTAATAAATGGTGTTGGGAAACTTGGACAGCCACGTGCAGAAAAATGAAATTGGACCATTTCCTTACACCACACACAAAAATAGACTCAAAATGGATGAAGGACCTCAATGTGAGAAAGGAATCCATCAAAATCCTTGAGGAGAACACAGGCAGCAACCTCTTTGACCTCAGCCGCAGCAACATCTTCCTAGGAACATCGCCAAAGGCAAGGGAAGCAAAGGCAAAAATGAACTATTGGGATTTCATCAAGATCAAAAGCTTTTGCACAGCAAAGGAAACAGTTAACAAAATCAAAAGACAACTGACAGAATGGGAGAAGATATTTGCAAACGACATATCAGATAAAGGACTAGTGTCCAAAATCTATAAAGAACTTAACAAACTCAACACCCAAAGAACAAATAATCCAATCAAGAAATGGGCAGAGGACATGAACAGATGTTTCTGCAAAGAAGATATCCAGATGGCCAACAGACACATGAAAAAGTGCTCAACATCACTCGGCATCAGGGAAATTCAAATCAAAACCACAATGAGATATCACCTCACACCAGTCAGAATGGCTAAAATCAACAAGTCAGGAAATGACAGATGCTGGCAAGGATGCAGAGAAAGGGGAACCCTCCTATACTGTTGTTGGGAATGCAAGCTGGTGCAACCACTCTGGAAAACAGCATGGAGGTTCCTCAAAATGTTGAAAATAGAACTGCCCTATGATCCAGCAATTGCACTACTGGGTATTTACCCTAAAGATACAAACGTAGTGATCCAAAGGGGCACGTGCACCCGAATGTTTATAGCAGCAATGTCCACAATAGCCAAACTATGGAAAGAACCTAGATGTCCATCAACAGATGAATGGATCAAGAAGAAGTGGTATATATACACAATGGAATACTATGCAGCCATCAAAAGAAACGAAATCTTGCCATTTGCGACAACATGGATGGAACTAGAGCGCATCATGCTTAGCGAAATAAGTCAAGCGGAGAAAGACAACTATCATATGATCTCCCTGATATGAGGAAGTGGTGATGCAACATGGGGGCTTAAGTGGGTAGGAGAAGAATCCATGAAACAAGATGGGATAGGGAGGGAGACAAACCATAAGTGACTCTTAATCTCATGAAACAAACTGTGGGTTGCTGGGGGGAGGGGGGTTGGGAAAAGGGGGGTAGGGTTATGGACATTGGGGAGGGTATGTGCTTTTGGGTAAATTGGAAGGGGAGGTGAACCATGAGAGACTATGGACTCTGAAAAACAATCTGAGGGGTTTGAAGTGGAGGGGGGTGGGAGGTTGGGGTACCAGGTGGTGGGTATTATAGAGAGCACGGCTGGCATGGAGCACTGGGTGTGGTGAAAAAATAATGAATACTGTTTTTCTGAAAATAAATAAATTGGGAAAAAAAAAAGATACTACACAGTTAAAAAAAAAAAAAAAAAGAAGCCACAACCTTAGTAACTTGGAGAAGCAGAGAATTGAGGTCAGATCCATAGAAGATCTGTAAGTCATATACTCTAAAATCTAAATATAAACTAACAAAACTTCTAGATTAATGTTTCCAGATTGAAAAATAAATAATAGTATACAATAATGATGGAATGATATAAAATAATTAGAACACATTTGAAGAATACTTGACCTAAAATGATGCCATCTGGAAATTTTAAGGTTCAAAATTGCATGTATAATATGCCCTTACTTTTGCAGGGGGAAAAAAAAAAAGGAAAGAAACAAGGAAGAAAAGGATTTATATCTATATCCCAAGTGTTAGTTGTCTTTTTGTTTCTTGATCCAAGAAGGCATAGACATTTTAATGTGAATTCACTTCCAAACTATCACTTTCATTTACTGTGTATTCTTTCATTACACAGGTCTGTCTGAAAATATGTTAGATGTATTTTGGATTCTTTTTCTACTATTGCCTTCACTGTTAAAGAAGATCCTCATGACTTTTTTTTTTTTAGTGGATGATGGTAGGTATCAAACTGCTATTATATTTAGATTCTATTAGATACAATAAACCAATGTGACATTTTAAAAATGTCAATATTTGCTAATCATCAGGAATTAAATGTTTTAAAACTATTTACACATGATAAAAAGTGTCTGATGTGACCCTAAAAATGCTCTCAAGGTCTTTCAAATTTAATTTAGAGAATAAGAACCAAAAATTTGAAGATCATTGCCTAAAGAATTCTGTCAAACAGAAACCTTAGTGAGTAGTGTGGTTTTACTGAAGATCTTATAGGGAAGGTAGCTCAGCAGACAATTTAAAAATGTTTTACTAGACATTTTTGTTCTCTTGGCATTTTTAGTGTACACTTCCACAGGAAATTTTAATTTCTTCTCCTGTTCTCTCATACTTACAGATTTCCAGGCTCCCTTCTCTGCTCTTACATACTGCCCCAGCTTCTATCTCTAGACTTTTATACCTAAATTTACATCTGTGTCTCATGCTACAGAACACTTGTCCTTCTCAGAAACCAGTTTGGCAACCATTTTTGCTTACTTGAGCCTGATTTGGGGCCGTTCCTTCATAAAAACTACAGCATCCTTTGTAAAGATATACATATAACTAGAAGAAATTTCTCCAGAATTTTAATGTTTACAGGGAATTTTTAAGTTTCTTCTTTGTGTTTTTCTGTATTTTCTCCCAAATTTCCACAAATACCTTGTTGCTTCATGATAAAAAAGTTATGAAAAAATTGAGACATAAATACTAAAAGACATGGGATAAAGATTTATGAGAACTTAAAAATGATAAAGGAAGCTTCACAAGTCGATGGCAAAGTGATAGATTATTTTTAAAGAGCTATTGGGAAAATATGGAAGATGAAAGATTTTGATCCTCACACACCACATTTGGAAAATAAATTTCAAGAAAATAATTCAATTTAACAGGTAAGACAATATTTTTAAAGACCTATATTATATATGTGTGTGTATACATGTATATATACATATGCACACATATATTATATATATATTATATGTATATAATATATATATATAATGAATTTTAAGTGTTTTCAATGCCTGGGAATTGAAGAAAACAATCAAACATATTATTTGGAATCCTAACACAGCTTAAAAACATATTTATTACCTGTTTCCCAATTTTGTGGGATGCCCTTTTAAGTTCACATGTAAGAAAACTATGTGTTAGAGTGGCCCGTTTCCATACAGTGATGTAACCCTCCAGGTAGGGCCCTCCTAATTCAAGTCAGTGGTTTTTTAAAAATTTTTAAAATTTATTTTTTTTCCAGGTCAGTGTTTTTAACACAGTGTTCTCTGTAGTAAGATGTCTGTTCAGCAAGTACACAATTATCTGCCCAATACTGTTCAAAAACCAATGGTCAGAGAGTCGGGGAAATTAAGCAAAGAGAAGCCTGAGAAGCAACTACTCCAAATTGTATCCTACACTCCTGCTTCTATCAGAGCCACCTTCCTTTGCTTGTTCAATATATAGGGGTACCAAGTCAGATAGTGCTTAACAAGTTTGCTGTTACTAACACAAAAATGTTTGAGAAATGTGCATTACTGTAAAGATTCATAGATCAGTTATGACCATTTCTTTAATAAAAATTATGTCTAAATTCATTAAACCAGAAGATATATTCCTGTCTTTGTATTTTGACATGAATCAGGAAGTATAAAACACTAATTGTATTCTCAATTAAATACTCAACAAATAAACAACAAAAATTTCTTATCCTTTCAGTGTTCCAAAAGGTCTTCCCAATAAAAGATCATTTAGCTTTTGTAGAATATTGCCAATGAGAATGTAAATTCCATAGAGACTATTTTTCCCAGTAATAGTTTCCACTGCAACCTAACCTTGGCTTCTCACAGAGGAAACCAGTGTAGGCTGAATGTTTAGACAAAAACATAAAAGGCTCTTTTTTTTTTTTTTAAGATCTTATTTATTTATTTGACAGAGAGAGAGAGATCACAAGTAGGCAGAGGCAGGCAGAGAGAGGGAGGGAAGAAGACTCCCTGCTGAGCAGAAAGCCCAAGGCAGGGCTGGATCCCAGGACCATGACCAGAGCTGAAGGCAGAGGCCCAACCCACTGAGCCACCCAGGCACCCCCATAAAAGCCTTTTAAAAATTTGTTTGTAGTGGGTTTCAATATTTCTGTTGTAAGTGATAAACCTGCCACTATAGTATTTCATTTAAAAGTACAGGTTTTCTAAAAGCCAAGGTTATTGATGGACATGAACTATTTCTTCCTTTGGGGGGATTGACTATTTCAATATAACATGTTTATATATTTTTTAAAATATTGTAACATAAAGCACAAATAGAAATAAATCTAAGTAGGGCAGAATTCTTTCAGCAGAGTGCTTACCTGAATTTGTTATTTGGGGGCACAGAATCTTAATTCGAACAGTCAGATCAGTCACTGTTCAGGTGCATATATTTAAGTAATTTCAGGATTCTTTAGGTTGAACAAGAGGTATGTTGATGTATGAATGGGGCCAAAAGTGAGTATGATGTATGAAGGTAAGACTCATATAGTCCTTACTATGTGCCAAGCACAGTTTTAGGCCATTCATATGTGATCTTTACAACAGTCTTAAGAAGAAAGTACCATTCTTATCTCCTGCTGAAGCACCTGGGTGGCTCAGTCAGTTAAACATCTGCCTCTGGGTCAGGTTGTGATCCAAGGGTCCTGAGATCGAGTCTCTCATCGGCTCCTGCTCAGTGGGAAGTCTGCTTCTCCCTCTCCCTCTAACCCATTTTCATGTTTCTCTCTCTCTCTCTCTCAAATAAATAAATACTATGGTACTAGCATAAGAAAAGACACATAAACCCATGGAACAGAATCAAGAGACAGGGAATAAACCTATGCATATACTGTCAACTAATCTTCAACAAGGGCACCAAGAATACAAAATAAGGAAAGGATGGTCTCTCCGGTGTTGAGAAAACTAGATATCCACATGCAAAAGAATTAAATTGGACCCCAAGATCATACCATACACAAAATTCAACTCAAAATAGATTAGAAACTTAAGTGTAAGTTCTGAAATTATAAAACTCCTAGAAGAAAATATAGAGGAAACAATTCTTGGTAGCAGTCTTGGCAATTTTTTTTTTAACGATTTTATTCATTTATTTGACAGACAGAGATCACAAGTAGGCAGAGAGGCTGGCAGAGAGAGAGGAGGAAGCAGGCTCCCCACTGAGCAGAGAGCCCGATGCAGGGCTAGATCCCAGGACCCTGGGATCATGACCTGAGCTGAAGGCAGAGGCTTTAACCCACTGAGCCACCCAGGTGCCCCATTGGCAATGATTTTTTGAATCTGAAACCAAAAGCACAGGCAACAAATGCAAAATAAACAAGTTGGGACTGTTGTAAACTGAAAAGTTTCTGCACAGCAAAAGGGACAATCAGCAAAATGAAAAGGCAACTGATGGTTTGGAAGAAAATATTTGCAAATCACCCACCTGATAAGAAACTAATATCCAAAATGTATAGGCACTCTTTTAATTCAATAGCAAAAAAAAAGCCTCATATTTGTTATTACTCATGTTAAAAAAAAATGAACAAAAGACCTGAATAGACATTTCTGCAAAGTAGACATACAATGGGAACTTGAAGAAGTGCTCAACATACCAATCATCAGTGAAATGCAAACCAGAATCACAATGGGATACTTATTAGGCACTGGCTGTGATTAAAAATAACTTGGAGGAAAATGATGATCACTGTTGATAGCCATATTAATGACCAGGAACGTCAAAAAGAAGGTTAGTGTTAAAAGAAAAAAGGCAAAAAGGGCTTCCTGACTGTGTTATAGGCATACTACATGGAAAAAGACACATACATTTGAACTTTTGAAGCTAGAAGACAGGGAATAACCTCTCAGTACTGGGAAGATGACAGACCTCACCCAAAATACGACTTGCGAGAGTAAAAGAAAATTCAGTTTCCAGCATATTGTTAAGTATACTTCCCAGGGAAAACAATGATGAAAGGACACTAACCAAAACAAATAAGCAAAACACCAGAACCAAAACTCCTAATAGAAGAAGATGGGAAGAAATAATAGTGGTCAACAAACTTAGCCACAAATACAGAGTTAACCTAAATGACTAGGAGTAGTTAACATGGATTAGTAGGTCTAAAGTGAAAGGGAATTTTTGATACTAACTAAGATATGAGAACATTACATTTTCTGAAATAAAGTACTGATGTGAGGGTGAAGGCAGAGAGAGGGAAGAAGTCAAAACATTCTGAAGTTCTCACTTTGGGTGAGGAGAGGCAGGTAGAAGAGGAAAACGGATGGAAGTGAAATTTTACAGGAGCTGCATTTGACAGCTTTGCTGAATTCCATGGTATTTGCTGTATGATACTTTTCGGTGACTGGGCATTCAGCTGTTTTTCAGGAGGTGACTGCAGAATCACTTCATGCCCAGGAGTGCATGGGTCCTATAAACTATTATACCATTTGCCTCACCATTTTCTCCACTTCTGCTAAGCACCTTGGAAACTAACAAAATGAAGAGCTGTGTTATTCAGCAAGTCGTTAATGAGTGACAAAGACTTCTTCTATTCAATGGAGTTTTCCTACATGCTTTGTTTCTTTTGGCAATTGCCAAAAATTACTATTAAATATGCGGCCTCCACCCTCTCAAAAGCCTCTTTGCAACTGCAGGAATGCTGAAACCACAGCAGCCCAAAGAGAGTTCCTCTTATTATCCTTCACTGCCACAGAGCATCTCTCCAAGTAGCACCAATGCTCACCATTCTTAGCCTTCCTTTCTGATCTGTGTTCTTGGGGTTCTAACCCTTCTGCTCTATATATGTTTCTCTCTGCTATTTTGGATTCTGGCCTCCACCCAAAGTGCCTTGGCCTGGGCAGCCTCTGTAATAAACTCTTGGCACAAGAGTCTTTGGCCCTCATCACTGTAACCCCTATGTACCCTCAAGGCTGTTGCCTGGCTTGGTGCCACAGGGCAACCTCAGGGCACATCTTTCAGGAGAATATTTTCCAAATATAAACCCTCTGAGTATACCTTCTCTTTTAGTTTATTTAACAATATTCTTTAAGTAGGATAACTTTTATTCTTAAAGAAATTTAAGTTAAACTTAGTTAAGTTAAAAATAAAAATGTAGGTGTGAAACTAAGAAAGGTCTCAACTCCACATGAAAGAGTTGCTCTTGGAGCTAAGAGATTCAGAAGTCAAAATGGAACCTAGAGGGGTGGTCTAGGGCTGGCTGTCCAGGTTCCAAGGCCTAGAATACAAGAAAAGAAGAAGATGGTAAGAGCAAGCAAGCACGAAGCAGCTGGATCTTCTCCTAGCTATGCATTCAACATCTGGAAGAGACCAGTTGGGAAGGGAAAATTGCCTAAAAGGTAAGAACAAGAGGAGACAAAATTGGAGGATAGTGAGTCTGAGATCAACAGGAAGATAATGAAGATGCACTATCTATAGTTTCAGAGAGATTGGTCATCACAAATACTGAGGAAGGGACTCTGAAGACTGGAGAGGAGACTGAAACTGTGTGAACTTACATCGCAGAGGAGTGGGTTGAGGAAATGGGACCTATGGACTAAAATCTAGGCTGTTATTTGGGAAAGAAAGGACTGGCACGGAGTACAAAGAAGGTTGGAGCCCCAGCTGGAAAACAGAATTCAAGAAAGGAAGTTAGGGAGGGGCTGCTGAAATGACAATCGAGGGATCGTAAAAGGGTCATGGAAGGGCTGCAGGGAGGTATGTCAGGGACCCTAAAACATACCAGGAAAAGAGAGCAGACAGAAGAGGAGAGTCGGGGCACACACAAGTTTTGGAGATAGTGAACCAGACTGTGAGCCCCTGGGCTCTGGTCGGCACCCCATGCGTGCTTTTATCCAGTTGGCTAATGGGGAAACACAAACTTTGTGAAAAGGAAGGAAGCTGCTCTTAGGAAGAGAAATCAGCCCATCATTTGGTTGCATGGTCCTCCTCCAAGTAAGTATTCTATGATACCCCTGAGAGAGAATAATGGCAAATTATCATAGGGTACACTGTACTCGGGAATTTTTTTATTCCTTAGCCAGGTAAGGCTATAAGGTACAGAGGTGTTCATCTGTGCTTAAAAGTCTTGAGAACTTTCTTGTCATTAACACATCTTGGAATTACAAATCTGATTCCAGAAAGCTTTTGAAAAAAATATGTGTCCTTACCACAGACCATTTAATGGGAGTGGTTTAGTGGTTAAGCAGTTTTCTCTCAGCTCTACCTTACCTTCTTTAGCTGGCTTTGCGATGCTGGGCTGATACTCGACAAATTACATTTCTCCTTTGCCATCTGGCTCCCTGTAATGCTTGGCTAATTGTTGGGCATTAGGGAGAAGCCAAAAGACAGGAGAAGGGAAAAAGAACTTTCTGCTTCCTATTTGCTTGTTATTCTTGTGAGTGTCACACCTTTGGCTCTTCCCTCTGATTCTAGAAACAGTTTAGTCTGTATTTAGGATTCTTATGCCATTTTCAGAATCAACATCATTGATTCTAAGATGTGAGCACAAACTGAGTAGTGTCCATCCCTCAGAGGTCTCGGTCTCAGCTCTGGTTGGATCCCTAAGACCCTTCCTCCAGGCTTCTAGGTTCTGGTATTCCCAACCATCTCCCTTTGTAAAATTGGCAAACCTAAGGTTACCGGCTGCTTCCTAAGGTCACTCTGTGTCACTTCAAGTTCCTGTTTTTGTTTTGCCAATCCTCTAATACCTAACCAATATTTAACCTCTTAACAGTTTAATTTCCAACTGATCATCCAATTTCTCATATTAAGTTATCTGTTTAAAAATAACCGTGTGATTTCCATTTTTGTGTTTGAATTCTGACTAGTTGAGAGGGTCTTCGGCAATGAATTATTACAGAAAGCTTCTTAAAATTCTCTTTTTGGTCTACCTCTTTCCAAATTATTCTTCTCCTTGCAGTTGCTAAATATTAGTCCATTCACTGTCAGCCAAAGGTTAATTTGGTAACAAACAACCTATTTTATTACCTATTTTAATTATGAATATGATAAAATGGTCACGTATTTCTTCCCACCAATCCATTTTCTGTGACATGAGCATAAACACAGGGCGCTATTATTCCTTATTGAAAAAGCCATCTATCAAGTACAAAGGGAAGCACAAGTAAAGGATAAAATATAAACATTTCATCAAGATTCTACACTATTCTAGCAAAATCTATTTTCATTATTTCAAGTAGCTTTGATAAGTGGAGTCTGTCTCCAGTACAGTCAGTATTTCAAAATCTCAACCTACTATTACTTGATATTACAAAGTATCATGATTTCTAATGTTGAAGATATTCAAATTTTATTAGAAAACTAACTTGCTCTATTATTTAAAGTGAGCTTAAACATACTTGACTAGTATCACATATATAATTGTATTAACAGGTTGATTCTGAAAAGAGAAGCATCAGAGCTCGCACATCTCCTTATCCCATAGAGAGTCAGTCTCAGGCATTTAGGTATATACTAGGTATATACTAGAAATACCATGCCATGGGTTCCAGGAAATGACCATACTCTTGCAATGGTCTGCATTTTTCAAGGCACAGGAGGAAGGAAATATCTGGGCAACTATGTGTAGGAGAATGGAAGTGTTTGGGGGTTGAACAAGGAAAAATATATGATCATGAGGTGACAGTAGCACACACCAACTTTAATTGGGCCACACTTTGACAGGATTGCATGTGGGGAAAGTCCCTTGGAGCACGAGACTGTCCAGAGGCTATAGTGAGAGGCCTACAGTCCAGAAATGGAGGAAGGGAAGGGAATTTCCAGGACCAGAGAAAGGGCTTATATCACCAAACGCTGGCAATGATATGGAGAAATTAGATCATGTATCTGTTGCTGCTGAGAATGCAAAATGAAGTCTGGGAAACTACTGTGAAGGGAACAATTAAAATGCCCAAGATCCATGTTAGTGTAGAGTCTTTGCCATTTAACATCACAATTTCTGACATGAGCGGAGACTGCACTTTCTTCATTAAGTAAGTTCATCAACCCCCATTTATTTGAGCACCAGCTAAAGCCCTTTCAATAAAGTCATGGTTCTCCAATTCTCCAATATCATGACAAAAAATAACATGTATTTATTCTTATATCCCCAAAAACACAGTAGAGGAGGTGTACCTCCCTTTTCCTGGAGGGAATCTCTCTAGCAATGTTAGAACCTGCTCCTTCCTGTCTTCTTAGCAGCTTTACTCTATGAATTATCTTTTATGTCTGGCATTTTTAATTTTTCCCTAGTAACTTTGCCCCTACACCTTATACATTTGTTGAAATCTCTTCCTAAATTTTGTACCCTCCTCCAGCTATTCTCTTCTTTGTCAAGCCCTATAAGAGAATGATTTTCTTCCACAGTCACACTTTTCTCATTTTAAATTAACTCCTTAACTCACCATAGTCTGTTTTCTGCCTCCCAACACTCCACTGAAACTGCTGCCACCAAGGTCACCTATAATCTCTGAGTTGCTAAATCCAACTCTCCGTTCTTATCTCACTTAACATTTAACACTTACTTAACAGCAGAATTTGACCCATTGACCATGGTCTCTTTCTTCAGGCTCTCTTCGTTGGCATCTATGATCCCTTTCCCTTCTCACTTTTCTCTGCCTTCTTTGGTCCTTTCTTTCTTTGTCCCTTCAAAGGCATCTCTTCTTTTTTCCCCTTGAATATTGGCATCTCCCAGAATTACTCACGATATTCTTCTTTTGCTCTCCTTATTCCACTTGCTTGTCTTGCTCACTTCATAGACTTCGGTTATCACCTCTGCTGTGATGGGTCACAAATCTATCTGTCTAGATCAGATGTTTCTTGAACCATAAAACCCAGATGCCATTTTAATGGTACTTAAATATCTCAAACTCAAAATCTCCAAAGAGAATTTATCAGCTCCAAAATGTTCTTCCTCCTGTATTCCTCATTCCACCACTCATTCCACCACTCCTTCCAAAGATCTTAAAAATGATACAGGACTCTTTTCTCTCTTACCATCTAATCCTGTCGATACAAGCCCTTTAATATGTTTTTGACATTATACCTTCACTTCTAATAATATTTCTTTAAATTAAGCCATCATTTCTTTCCCATACTTTAGTGCCTTATTCTCATGCCTATGAGCCTCTATGGCAAGTTCTACAGCCAGACTCACAGCTAATTCTGGAAACAAGAGTGGCTCAGGAGAGCAACATTTCAGGGTCTTCCTTTGGTTGAACGCATAGACTAGACAAATTGACCTTGGATTGGTCTAAGCTAGTCCTCAAAGGGACCCCCTCTCAGACTCTCAAATAAGAAGTGGAGGTGTGTGGGGGGGCAGGTACAGGGATGGTAGAGGGTAGGGATGTAGGGTTCCTTTCTACCCTAAACACGTATCTTCTTTTACATAGTGCAGAGAAGGAAAACCTCAGTGCAACTTAACTATACTCCTTTGCATTCCCATTTCTTTTTTTTCCTTACTACTAATCTCCAAAATTGAAAAGGGTGGACTTTTATTTTTTTATACTTCTGTCCCATACATTCACTAAGCTTTAATGGTGGCTAGCAATATCTCCTCTACCATGGGAGAATTCTATGAACATGGGTCATGCAGGATTGGTTGTTAGACAGAGTGGGAAATAAACAAATCTGGAAAATTGTCATTCAAGATAATAACCTGTCTTACTGCTTAATTCTATTTGACTTTCAAAAGCTGAATACACTTCTCTATCCCTATTATTTTTTTACATAAAAACCCAGAAAAATGGATGCCTTAGGCCAAGAGAGTGAATGTCATACACCAACAAAGAGAAAAAAATGGAAAATCATATTAAATATTTTAAATTATTATCCTTGTCAGAAAGAATTTGAACATATAGCATATAGCTTCAAATTCCCACTTTTAAGATTGAAATTTTCCATACTATACTTAACTCTAAAAACACTCTCTTATTTCATGCCCATTATTCAAAATCATCTCCTCTCTCAAATCCCTCCTTAAAACTTCTCTGAAACCTTTTATAAGAAGGGAGCCTGAAGGTCTTTTCTTAAAGACAAGAAAGCAGGTTGAATTTAAATAAAAGACGAGTAAGATAGACCAAGCACATGGGAAGAAAAAAATTAATAAGCTCACCTCTTTCAAGTAGATTTTCCATTGAGTTTTTATATTTTAACTCCTTGTTTTATTTTTATCTCTAGTGTAGGAATATTCTTCATGGATTGTAATGCTTTTCATTCTGAAATACATCAAATTCATTTCAACCTCTACTAATAATAGTAGTAAATTTAAAATAAAATACCAGTAAATGTCACATTGAATTTCCTTCTTACTCAAATAGAGATAATAATGCCTTTTCCCAGACCTTCTCAAGGAATCTATGAGGAAAAAATGGATAAAGTTTTAGGATGATTTAAGCTTATTAGGGAAACAATATGAAGTATAATAATTCCCATCTTTTCAGAGTTCACACTTCCTTGAAGTAGTTTCTAAGTCACCATAGTTGTAGGCTTCTTGGGGTTCTCCTGTGTTCATAGATATTTTACATCTGTAAGCAAAATGAAGTAAGATAAATTGTTTGGGTTATAAATAGGTTTATTAAATAGTTAATTGCACACAAGCAAAAAGTGAAGCAAATGAGTACAAAATTAAAGATTGTATAGTTTTTGAAACAATTTTTATTGAAGACAAATTGTATTTGGGTAAAAATGTAATTTATGCAATATTCTAATTTGTCCTCATTTTAATTTTTAATAAAATTTCTATCCAGAAGTAAATTTTCTACATCACTACCATGGCTTGTGGCATATTTTTAAAGTTAAGTCCCAGGCTTCACAGCAGGTTGTTCTGGTTCTGAAGGTTACTAATACCAGGGAATAAAAAGGCAAAAGTGGTTTTCAATTTCAAGTTTGCTAAATCAGTTAGCCTGAACATGAATTACATCTTACTTTTTCATGATAGAAAAATATGGACAGTTTGCATAGTACATTTTAGGATACATTTATTATGCTGTATCCCAAGGAGTTTTAAGTAACTTACACAAATAGATAATGCTCCTTTAACATCTTGACAAATTAAATAACACCATCATCAGTAAAGAGTGATGAAAGATACTACACTCAAGTGATACTCCAAGTGTCTGTTATTGTTTATAATAGACTTATAAGACAGAGCTCTAAAAACTATACATATTTTTACAGTCCCTGAACATACACAGCATGAAATTTTCCATTTTCTTTTCATTCTCTATTTAACATGGTTTAAATGGAAGTCAATGAAGAGAATCTAGAACTGCAATCCCCACCCTCATATTAGAGAAACAAGATGTTAAAATCTGCCTCTCCTTCCCTGACCAGTCTCACTTTCAGATAAAAGAGCTGAATTGAATGTATAAATATTGGCAGCTCCCAATTGGCTTCATACTGAGCCCACCCGGTGTGGAAAGGAGCATGCAAGCTTTTCCAAGTGAGCCTGGAGGGACTTGTTTGGCAGGGTTCAAATCTCTGATGAATGATTGGCTGCAGCTCTGATGAAAATAAAAGTTAAATAAATCCTGACTTATTTAGAAATACGTGTCTGACTTTTCTAACACCAGAGTCTTTGTGTCTCCAACTGCTATGGAAATGTCCTCACTTCAAAAATATCAGGTGACACTGTGGGGCATTCACTGTTCCCTCCCGTGCAGCAAAATCTTAGTCTGGTGCGTGCAAACTGTGTGCACATACTACACATCGTGAACCATGTTGGAAATGATTGTTTAAGCATGGTGAGAACAAAATAACCATTATTTGTACATTTGTTGCACCCTCCCAAAAATCCACAAGAGTATGATTTTTTTTGTTTGCAAGCGTTTTTCTATTTAATGAGTAATGAGCTCATATGAAAACTTTAAAGAGTTATATTTAAAACATAATAACATCTACATAACCTCCCTCACACACTCTCTGTACTTGTCAATTCCTACTCTCCCACCCATTTGCTCTGCTATAGACAGCCTGGTCTACTTCTCTCAGTACTCTTGGATGTGCTATTTCTTCTCCCTAGAATATTCTTCTCCCATATTACATCATTCAGAGTTCTCAAATGTCAGCGATTCAGAGAGCTTTTCCCTCAACAGCCTGTCTTTCTCCATCCCCGACATTCTTTTCTTCATAGGATTTGCTACTAACCCTGTGTTTGTATAATTTTTAGCATAGTTTCAATGTTCTCTCACTTTCAGTAAAATGTTAAGTTCCATGAGGGCAGGGTTTATGTCTATTTAATTCGTTACTGTATCCCCTGTGCATATGGTAGGTGTTACATAGACTATTTTCTGGTGGATGAATGTTCATTTTTAAAGCCAAGATGAACTGAAGCTGGACCCCACAAAGAGCTGGAAGTACGGAATAAATGGAAAAACAGTAAATAAGATACTGTATACATTTCGAAAATGCCTATAAAAATCACAAAAAAAGGGAAAAGCTCAGAGACTTTTCTCATAATGGTAATTTTACATGTACTCTTGTTTTTTTCTTTTTAATGAGAAATTTTTGGATGCAATACAAGATAAATCTACTCTGTAGAGAACTGAACTTATTAGAAAAAAACGTTAAAGCAAATATCTAAGTACCCAGCAGGGACCTTTCAGTTTTGAAACAACATAATTTAAAAATATTTCTGCACATTAAAGTCCTGTATACTTTCCAAAGCCTGAAAATGTTTTCCCACCTAAGCTGGTGCAGAAATAATCAGTGATACATTCTGGAGTGAACTTGACCTCTGTGGGTTGTGTGGATACCATGGACTCATCACTGATACGATGAAGGGGACTGCTGAATTACAGGCATTGCCTGGCAAGCATGGCAAATTAATAATGTATCACCAGAAGGCTAGAAACCGTTTCCTGTGGTTGCTCTCTCCTACCTATTCTCACTTCTTTGAGGACATAAACTTAAATCATGGATGGGATAACATTTCAGCGATACAGACCAGAGTTTATTCTCACTGAGGAGAACACCAAAACTCAAAAGATTTCCACCCTTTCGTAGTGCTTACTTGTAGAATGGTCTCTTCATTTCTGTAGGAATTTATGTAAGCTGCCACATTATCGTCTTTCTGGGTGGTTTATTGTGTAGTCCTCCTTCTCATAAGCTATGAGGAAATGTCTTTTTGATGATCATTAAGCTGTGATCACTTGACATGCTGATTTAAGGGATATGTTCAAGTAGGTTATCATCAGGCATTGCCTATTTTTTAAGTATTCTTATATTTGTCAGCTCAAGATTATTCAGAAAAAAATGCAAATACCTCAATGAGATAGATCTCTTACATTTGCAAGAAATTTTCTGTGTAGAGTGCTACTTACACAGGTCCATCCATACCATGTACACAGACTTAGAGATACCTTACTATATTGCTGTTAGCATTTGGTGTGTTTCCTTCCACTAATTTGATGCAACTTATACTTTTTATCAATATATATACAATTTTATACCTGGTCTTTAGTCACTTAAAATCACAACAAAAGTACTTTTTATATTTTCTACATCGTCTTTTAACCATCACGTTACTTCTAGAATAATATTGCATTAAGAGAATCTATTTACCTTCCCATTACTGGATGTCTATATAAATTTCAATACCATGTCATTAGAAACATTACAGCTTTTTTTTAAAAAAACGATTTTATTTATTTATTTGACAGAGAGAGAGAGAGAGATTACAAGTAGGCAGAGAGGAAGACAGAGAGAGAGAGGGGGAAGCAGGCTCCCTGCTGAGCAGAGAGCCCCATGTGGGGCTCCTTCCCAGGACCCTGGGATCATGACCTGAGCTGAAGGCAGAGGCTTTAACCCACCGAGCCACCCAGGTGCCCCCAGTGTGAACATTTTTAAGATCATGTTTTAAATCAGGTCTTCCAACATAATTCAAGTTTCCCACCAATGTGCTTTGCCTCTGTTATCAGCTATTAACTATTTACAAACCAAAAGATCTTCTGACCTGTCTACTCTGTTTCAACATTTTGAATTTTCATATTCTAGGGCAGACCTGTACTCTTTAACAATTACAACTTATAATAGTTAATCCCTTCTAATTTTACATTTCTTTTCAATACTTTCCTTTATAATTTTTTGTTATATGTCTCAAAACATGAAATAAAACAAATATTTTTTACTTTTTAACAAGTAGAATCCAATTGTTCTGTGGAAATACATTGGTATCTCCAACAATATATCCTATTCTTTTGTTGTGTAACTTTTTTTTTATCATGAAACATATTATTTGTACAAGGGAGTAGAAAATACATAGGTATATTTAAATAACAAAAGAAAAATAAATATACTCTTCAATCTTAGGAAATAAAAGTGTCATTACCTTCCAAACTTTGTGTCCCCTTTCTTAAATGTTTTTCTTTTTCTCCAAATAGAAATAAACATATTCTGACTTTAGTTATACTAATCTTTTTCCTCTTCCTTATAGTTTTATCATCTATTTTTGAAATCTCAAATAATATACTTTAATTTTCACTGTTTTAAAACTATATTTGAGTTTTCTTGAGTCTTGTTCTTTTAACCTGACCTTAGGTTTGAGAGATTCATGCATGAGTCTGCACACTGCTGTGGTTCAGTGCTGCCTACACTTCCATTCGAATAAATACTATATATTACGTCTAGTCTTCTTTTTTTTTTAAAGTTTTTATTTACTTATTTGACCGACAGATCACAAGTAGGCAGAGAGGCAGCCAGAGAGAGAAAGGAGGAAGCAGGCTCCCCACTGAGCAGAGAGCCCAGTGAGGGACTCGATCCCAGGACCTTGAGATCATGATCTGAGCTGAAGGCAGAGGCTTTAACCCACTGAGCCACCCAGGTGCCCCGATTAAGTCTAGTCTTTATGAGACTTTGTTTTTTCTTTAAAGAAATTATGAACATGGCTGCTACAAACATTATTTTGCGTGTTCTCCGAGGCATACATGTTAGAGATTCTCAGGTGTATGCACCTAATAAAGAAATTGCTGGATCATAGGATATGATTAATAGTTATTGACAAATTGGTTTTCAAACATTCGAATGTTTCCACTGGCAAAACTGTCATTTTTCCCCCTCCTCAATAATGCTGATATTCTGAGAAGATTTATTTCCCCATCTCCTAAATGTAAAATTGTAGCTCATTATTGTTTTAATTAAATTTTACCAATATAAAATTAAGAATATTTTCATACATTTTATAGTTTCTGGTATTTCTTTTTATGTGAAGTATTTATTCATATCTTACTTTTCTTTCCTGAGTGAGTCTTAGAAACTCTTCATATATTTTAAATGCTAGCCTTTCTAGGTACATGATACTGATAAACTTTGAGGAACAGCAGATTTTCACTTTAATGTAGACAATTTATCAGTATTTTCTTTTACGACCTCTGTGTATTAAATTCTTAGCTAAGAAATCGTTTCTCAATCTCAAGACTGGATTTTTTAATCCTTCTGAAATTAATTTCTGTGTATCATTAGAAGAATTTCTCTCTCTCTCTCTCTTTTTTTCTGTATCATTTAAGGTGAAGCTCTTCTTTTACCTTCTTCTCTTCAATGCTACCCTCATCAATTATCAATTGTCCCAACTTGTGTTTGTCTGTTTATGTGTTCAACATTTTTTTCTATTTGGTGTATTTTAGTCTTGTGTTAACACTAAATTTTCATAGTTTCTATGGACTTAGAGTAAGTTTTGATCTATGTAAGTTTTACTTACTCCTCTAGTCTTCCTTTCTAAGAGTATCTAGCTATACTTAGCCCTTAGTCTTCTACATAAAGCTTTGAATCAGCTTGTAATTTTCTACCTCTTAAAAGATGGCAATTTTAGGGGCACCCGGGTGTCTCAGTCGGTTACGTGTCCAACTCTTGATTTTGGCTCAGCTCATGATCTCAGGGTACTGAGATTTGGCCCTGTGTGGAGATCCCTGTGTGGGGCTCTATGCTCAGCAGGGACTCTGCTTGAAATTCTTTCTCTTTGCCCCTCCCTTAGCTCATGTTCTCTCTAAAATAAATAAATAAAATCTTAGAAAAAGATGGGACTTTTATTGTAATCATACTGAATCTATATATTATAGATTATATTTGATAATATTGAGTCTTCTAATCTAAGAACATGCTTATTGGTCCCTTTATTAATCTCATTTTTAATGACTTTTAAGTAATATTTTGCAGTTTTCTCTGTGAGTGTCTTGTGCATCTTAGCTCTGGGAATTGGTAGTGAAGGAGGTGAGAAATTATCATTTTCTGGATGTATTTTAAATATAAACCAATGGTATGTCTGATGAGTATTAGGAATGAGGAC
This sequence comes from Neogale vison, assembly GCF_020171115.1. NCBI lineage: Eukaryota > Metazoa > Chordata > Mammalia > Carnivora > Mustelidae > Neogale > Neogale vison. Next base: position 32,822,269 of record NC_058094.1, read on the forward strand.
CAAGGGAAAGATTTTGGCTTAAGCAACTCCAGAGATGAAGTTGCCATTAACTAACATGGGGAAGACACTGGCAGAGATGGTGTTTGGGGGAATTCCAAAAGTTCAGTTTGGTGTGTGCTGATTTTGAGGTGTTTCCAAAATGACTTCCAAGAGGAAATATCAAGTGAATGTTTAGTGTACAAAATTGGGGATCCTGGGAGAGGTGATAGCTAGAGATACAAACTTTGGAGATGTATCAATCAGGAAGATTGCAAGTTTCACAAACATACTGTTTTTAAAAGAGGTTTAAAATACTTAAGGAAACTACAAGGGATGCTGAAGTATCCAGGGGGTAGTAGGCCACCATTGACCCCACGGCCTGAAGGGACAAGGAAAAGGAAAAGTTTCCAAAACTTGAAGAAAGACATGCTTGCCTCTCTTTCTACCTACTTATGTCTCTCTATCTGTCATCCACCTCTCAATCATCTACCTATCTCAAGACTCAGGATTGTGGTTCTATTGCCTGATGACTCCAGTTGTAGGTGTGTTTTATCTCTTTTGCACTTCCTTATACATTTTGTATGTATTAGTTTCTCTTTAGATCTTTTTCTTCTTTTTACTTTTGCTTCATTTTCTTCACTTTTATTATATTATTCTCAATGACACCAGCTGAAGTTTCCATAATGTCTATCGTCCTTTGGGTTTCTTGAAATATAGTGTTTATTTCCTAAATAATTTTGCCTATAACTTCTTTTTTTTTTGTTGTTAAGTCTATCAGTCGTTTTTTAATATTCTTTAATAATTGGTCACCTTTTCTCTGAATTTCTGCAGTTTTGCATTTCATGTTCCTGAATAGCAATGATTACTTCATATTTTTGTTTTGTTTTTAGCTCAGATTGTGTGTCTTATCTTGCTCTTTTATGTGATTTTTGGAAAGATTCTACTGGTGAATTTTCCTCATATCTAAGAAATACTATTTTTCTTAATTTTTAATGTCATCTTTGTATACAGGCAGACCATATTTCTTTCCTCTAACACATATTTTAAAAAGAGAGCTTTACTTGGACTACCAGAGAATGATGTATAAGAGATAAGCAAGAATAGTTCTCCATGCTTTGAAATTGTGCTAGTTATCTTCCCCAACTCAGGATATTCTCCATCTTTCCCCATTCTGCTCTCCCCTCAGTATGTTTACCTGTATTATCTTTATTAATGGTTTCCCTTGACTTTGGCTACCAGTAGGGTACAGCTAAAGCAGCATTCATGTTGGGATCTGGAGTGAGGAAGAAGTGAGGTCAGGCTCATTCTCCTGACTCCTTCTCTGTGGAGTCTCATGGGTTGGTTTGATCCCTTGTTGAAGTTACAGTTCATCTCGAGGCAGCTCTCTCTACAAGACTCTTTGATTCAGGTTCTGGGGACTGTCACCTTTAATAACATCTATTAGATGATAAGAGCCTTTTTTAAAGAGTCCAAAACCTCAAGTTATCCATTTTCAGTAAGGTCCTTCCTGATTCAACAATGCTAATTCTCACTCTTACAGAAAAGGAAAAGCCTTAAAATAAGGCTCTGTTAGGCACTTGTTCAAATGAAATATCCTGCATCTAGCCCAAAGTATCTCATATTTCTGTGCATTTAGTTCCACTAAATGTACCCTAAGAACATCCCTGGTTCACACTTGCTTTCTTCCAAATGCTAAGACATTCCATCTGTTTCCAATAAATTCTATTTTGCTTAAAATAGTTATACTCAAATTTTCTTGCTTGCAACAAATAAACACTAACTTTTACAGGCATTAATGTTTTATAATTTTTATAATAATACTATATTTTTATTGAATGTAACAGACATGTAGAACAGAGATTTACCTTTAAAATATGCCATTGTCATGGGATCCGATGATGGTTACATCACAGAACATAATCAAACTTTTAACCAATGCAGCATGGTTAAAAGAGAAAAAAAATAAATGAATTCTTCTTATTATGATGCTATAGAGAATTTTTAAATGGGTGGTTTCATTCGCAATGAACCACATAATTTGATTAGCTCCATAGTTTCCTAAATAGTAGATAATGAAACTGATACTAAAGTTTACCAAACATATCACAGCTTTTATAAGCTTATTATACCTCACATCACCCAGGTATTTAAATACATAATCCATCTGTAAACACTTGTTGAATTTTAAATATATCCATCCTGTTTTCAAACTTTTAAAAACAGTCTGTGGTGAGAAACATTTTTAAAGTTTCACTCACTTTGTTTTCAAAGGATTTTCCTGTTCCAGTATTTTCAGAAGAGATTCACTATAGAAAAAGAAAAAAAAATAAAAATGCATCTGTTAAAATTAAATGGCTCAATATTTTAGAAGATGGTATTATGCCCACATTAATTTTTTAGATTAAGTCTCAGGCAAAAGTAGCTAACATTGCCTTCCATGTGATTATTTCTCAAGGCATGACATAGTACATCATAATTATCAACATGGAAATAATCAATCTAATTAAAATGTAGTAGATATGTTGTACCAATAATTTTACCTCAAAATGCTGTTATAAGATTTTTAAAGGGTAATAGTCTCTGAAACTTCAGAAAGCATTTCCAGATATAATCCTAAGTGGTGTGTGTGTGTGCTATGAACTTCTATTTGAATTTAAATAATTTTTAAAGGACTTAATAAATTATGGTACTTATATATGATATAAATAATAAAAAAATGAAAAGATACATTGACACGACATAAATGAAATTCAAAATGATCATACTAAGTGAAAGATGACATATTAGTCATCTTGAGTACTTATAGCATAGTTCCATTTATATAAAGTTGTGGAAAATTCATACTCATTTGTAATAAGAGTGAGCAGATCAGTGATTGTCATAGGAAGGAGAAATTACAAAAAGACAAAAGGAAACTTTGGGGGGGTAACAGTTATGCTCATTGTATTGATTTTGATGATTGCTTCTCAGATTAGTTACATGTTAGAACACATCAAATTGTACAGTTTAAATATATATGTTTGTTGTATGTCAATCATACCTCAGTAAAGCTGTTAAGAAGAAAAAGATACGAAAACAGGGATTCCATTAGTAAACACAATGGTGTAGCTGGTATCAGACAATTTATGGCTGAAAGAAGTATGTATCAAAGATGGATAAAATATATAAAACATGAAAAGATGCTCAAGGAGCACCTGCATGGCTCAACTGGTTAAAGGTCTAACTTGGTTTTATCTCAGGTCACTATCTCAGGATCATGAGATTGAGCCCCATGTCCCCTTCTGCACTTAGCATGAAGTCCACTTGAGATTCTCTCCTTCTCTGTATCCTTCTGCCTGTCCCCCCAAATAAATAAATAAATAAAATCTTTTAAAGGAAGATGCTCAATATCACTGACCATCAAGGAAACATAAGTCAAAACTACAGAAAGATAGTACCTCATACCTGTCAGAAAATCAACAGCACAGGAAACAACAGGTGTTGGTGAGGATGTGGAGAAGGGAAATACTCTTGCACTATTGGTGGAAATGGAAACTTGTGCAGCCACTCTGGAAAACAGTACAGAGGGTCCTCAAAAAGTTAAAAATAGAACTACCCTATTGACCAACAATTGCACTACTGGGTATTTACCCAAAGAATACAAAAATACCTAATTCAAGGGGATACATGCACCCTGACATTCATAGAAGCATCATCTATAATAGCCAAATTATGGAAAAAGCCCAAGTGTCCCTTGACTGGTGAATGGATTAAGAAGGTGTGTTATATACATGCAATGGAATATTACTTAGCTATAAAAAAGAATGAAATCTTGCTGTTTGCATTGATGTGAATGGAGCTAAAGCATATAATGTTAAGTGAAATAAGTCAGTCAGAGAAAGACAAATATCATATGTTTTCACTCATATATGGAATTTAAAAAACAAAACAAATAAGCAAAGGGGAATAAAAGAGAGGGGTAAAAAAAAATAGCAAGATGGTTAGACCAAATCCCAACTATATCAGTAATAGCATTGAATGTATATTGACCAAATACTCCAATAAAAAGATCTGTCACACTAGAGTTTTTAAAAGATGCATCTATATGACTTTTAAAGGAAATTTTTAAATATAAATTTAGACAGGTTGAAAGTGAACTTATGGAAAAGACATGCCATAAAGACATTATTTAGAAGAAAGCTCCTGTGAATGTTAATATCAGTCAGAGTAGACCTTAAAGCAAGACTAAGAGAAATAAAGAGGGGATGTTTTCATACATTTGAATCAGCAAAAATATAACTCTTAATTTGTGTGCACTTGAAAACAGTTTTAAACTACATAAATTAAAATTCAATAGAATTAAAAGGATAGACAATACAAAATCTTAGAGATTTTAACAGGCATCTCTCAATAATCCTCAATAACTGTCAGAACAGGCAGATGAAATAAAAGGAATAAGGATACAAAAGTTTTGAACAATACTATTAACCAACTTGACCTAACTGACATATTTAAATACTGCATCCAATAACTGCAGAATGTACATTTTTTCCAAATGAATGTGAAACATTTGGCAAATAGATAATTAGAGCAATTAAAGAGAGAATTAAATTAGATGAACCTCACACTTTCAAAGCTTGATACTCTGTGTATTTTCCTGACACTGTAGAAATTAATTAAAACTTAAATTACAGAAAAGCAACTATTGGAAAATGAGAATTAGGAACAGTAAATTATTAAAATCAATAAGAGTCTAGAACACTATGGAATAATGTCTTCACAGTGCTGATAGTGAAAAACTGTAATTTTCTAATCAGTATTGTTCAAGGATAAGAATAAAATAAAAATAGTTTCATAAAAGAAATCAGAACATCTAAAGAATATACATTGAAAGGAAGGAAAATTGTTCTTGAAGGAAGGATTTTTATATAAGAAATGGTAAAGATTAAAGACTATTTTAATCTATAAAATTATATCCTCCAGTACTGGAATTTTTTCTTGCATTATTTCCTTGATAATTTCCTCTTTTTAAAAGAATTTCTCTATTCCTTTTTTCTGGAACTCTTATTCTTTTGATGCTTACCTTCTTGGAAAGATTCTCTAATATTATTCTTCTTTCTTTATTCTCTCCACATTTCTGTCTTCTAATTTCTCAGAGATTCACTGAAATTTATCTTCCAAATTTCCAAATTTTCTATTGATTCTAAAATATTTCTGCTATTTAGTTGTTACCTTTCTGTATTTTTTTCTGGTGGATCCCCCTTTCTCAAAGTACAGAATCCTATTCTTATGAAACAAATGCAGAATCTTGTTTCTCTAAGATTTTAAACGTGTATGTTTTGTTTTCTGCATCATCCCTGCTCTTTTGTAAAATTTGCTCATAAAAATATTATATATACTATTTAATGACTAAGCTTTTTTTGTGTGAGCCTATCTTCTCTACTAGAATTTAAGTTCTGTAATGACTGGGATTTTTGTCTGTTTTATTCTTTTCTGTATCTGTAGCACCCATAAATATGGCCTACCACACAGTAGGAACTCACTAAGAGCATAGTGAATGCTGTAATTTATGTTATTAAAGACCTTCATTATTGCCTGTTTCTGAAGATGTTTGAATATCAGTTCATATTTAGGAATGAACCTTGAAAAAACCAATTAGAACCATCATGTGAATGGAGGGGCTTGTCAAAGTAAAAGATTCACTGTAGATGACTGGGCCAACATCCCGGCCAAATCAATGTGGGACCTCCCATTGTAGCATCTAGAGGTCTTCTTTATGAACTGGTCTTATCCTCAGAGAAAAATTATCCAGACTCCTTCAGTGATTTAAGTTGGCTACCAGAAAAGTGAAGCTAAGTAGATTGAGGTGAGTGAGCATCACTAATCACTATGTAGATTTCTACTTACTCCATCCATTGTTTTACAACTCTGCTGTTCTCAGCTATGCCTAATACCTTCAAGACCAGAGTTTATTCTATGTCAGCCTTTCCATAAAGTACAACAGTGGTCTTTTGCACATTTGAGTGAAGAGCCACTGTTACGCTGTCTGAAGTGGGAGAGGTAATAGGAGAGGTGTAATTACATATATTTTAGCCTGTTTTTAAAATTTCTGATCTACTTCATACCATCTATCTTCAAAGGATCTCTTGCCTCCAATTTCCTCAGTTTTTCCAGAGTTATGCTCTGAAAATTAGCTTGCTTCTTGGCAAGGCACTTAGTTTTCAGTTTTTTGTGATTTACTAAGTCAGTTATCACTTATCCAAATGCTTTATATCATTTAGAATTTTGCTATCACCTTTCATGTGCTTTCATTGCCTCTTCCCTTGATCCTTGCAGGTTGAAACCTCATTGTGGGGAGCTTGTGGAGGAATCAGAGATAAACATGCATGCTTAATATTCCATAAATTTGCTGGAATCTTTCCCTAGACTTTAAATCCAAATTTATGGAAAATAGCCAAATACTACCACAAAATTGTCCTTGGCCAAATATCAAGGAGAAAAAAGTTGGTAATATAAATATGGTATAGACTTAAATAAGGAATCACATATACTGCAAGGTTGCATCAAATTTAGAGTTGTATGAGATGTGCATAGTTCCAGTCTTATATCACTTCCCTGGTCATGCATAAAGAATTATAAGAATTATCATTCTACAGTTCAAAATCAAGTATAGAAATTAAGAATCAGTTGCAGAGATGTTAGTAATAATCATAATATACAATAATTATTAAACAAACTCTATAAATATATTCCAAATATATATTTGAACAAATACTCAAATAGGCATAAGATACATAATTAAATTCCTCAAATAGATATTACATACACTATATTATATAAAATATATAAAAAGGAAAATCCTTTCTCCAGTAAAATAAAAACATACTAAAACATAAAATTAGATCTCAGGTCTATTAGATTATAGGGAGTGGATCCAAGATTTTGTTCATTATCATGTTATGTCAGAGAGGGAGGCAGGACTTAAATTAAGGTCTCTTGATTCAACATCTCTTGAGTTGTTTCTATCCAAAATTATCCTTATCATCAAACCAGAGCTCTGTATATTCTGTTGACAACAGATTGTGCCTCAAAGCAAATGCTGTCTTGGTAATAGGCTTAATTTTACATAGACTATATACAGCTTGTAGGACAGAAGACTGCATCCTAGTCAGATGGGAGCAGTATCCTGAAGATAGAGTGAAGCAATTAAATCAATAAAAAATATTAAGTAATGGAATAAAAGAAGAAAAATTCCTGACATTAAGATAAATATACCCCTGTCATAAAATGACTATTGAATTTCATGTTTGGACAGAGAATCTGAGAGAGACAACTACATTTATAAGGAGCTTTTTCCAAGCCAAAAGTACTCAGGAACAGAAGCAGACCAAAGCCAGGAGGAAACTCCCCTCGAAGGAAAGCTGGCCAAGTCCTGGAAAAAAAAAAAAAACAGATCTCGAGATTCTGACAAGTCCAAAGGGAGGGCTGCATAGAAAGTATCTGTGGAAAATTTTAGAGAAACCACAGATTGATGAAAGACTCAAAGAAAGAAAGAAAGAAGAAAAAAAGCCCAATTTAAAGAACTACACATTTTATGAATATAGGACCATATAAGGAAGTCTACTTCAATGCCTGCTTTGTAGAACTAACCATAGCAATTAGTGATGAAATGATAGTTTTGAAAATAATTTAGTTTCTTACTTTAATTCTGCAAGCAAGTGTAACCTGAGTTTATAGCCTCAAATCCATTAAGTTCAATAATTTCTTTCATTTAGTGTATTGACGAAAACATCATTTTTTTTCTTTTCATTCATTGATTATTCTCAGTTGTTTGGCTTCCATATCTCTCCACTCCACCATGAACATGTTCAATTTGCTTCTAGTCACTTCCTGTAATCTTATAAACTGCAGAGAGAAGCACAGTACATCGGCAGCCACTATTCCATTCACTACCCTTAAGTACGTTTAAACATATACTCCATCTTTGTTCTCCTTTAGGCAATGCCAACAGAGGACTATCCTATGTAAGACTTTCCACAGACACAGGGAATGATATAATGAAAAAGACAAAAAATTAATATTAGTCTTCAGTGTTCTTAAGTGTCAGTTCATCATACAGAATACCTTACTGGCTTCCCCACAACGACCATCATCACCACCACTACCATTGATCATATCATGCTACCATTGCATTTAGACCAAATCCTTCAGATTGTTTGTTTTCTTCGCATTGAATCTTCTCTCTGCGCACCATCTACACTCATAGAAAAAAAGTTTGTTCCTAATGAGCATAGCTTCCCTGATTATGCATAGCAACTTAACTCTTGTCGGTTTTCATGTCTCTATATTCTTATCTTGGCTTTGTTACTTTTTGCAAACCCAAAATACACTTTATCTGTTTTTTTTTTTTTTTTTCAAAAAAGGGGCAATATTCTCTCCAAGATGTGTTTGTGTTTCCCTAGACCTATTTATTCAAACTGCCAAGTAGCTCTTATCTATTCTCCAAAATATTAAAATCCTATCAAGTAATGCATATACATAGCCCAAAAATATAAATATAATGAATGTTTGTATTGAAAAGTAACATTTACTTAATTCACATCTCCCCTCCTCATCTCACTTTCATGAAGCAACATCTAAATACATTATTGTATTTTTTAAAATTCTGATGATTACCTCCTATACTTTAAATATTAATAATCGATTAAAAATGTTTAAAGATTATTTATTCATTTATTTATTTGTCAGAGAGAGAGAGAGCACAAGCAGAGGGAGCAGTGGGCAGAGGGAAGCAGGCTCCTGAGCAAGGAGCCCGATGTGGGACTTGATCCCAGGATTCTGGGATCATGACTTGAGCTGAAAGCAGATGCTTCCAACTAAGCCACACGGGTATTCCAATCAATTAAAAATGGAATACATTGTCAACTGATGACCACACAATAGAGACAAGGATTTACTTATAAAACCTACCCCCTTTTCTACTTTTTTTTCAGTTTTTTGTTTTTAATGTTTAATTTTCTTTATTATTTATTTTTTATATAATACATTTGGTTGCATAACATTGTAAATATTATCTATTGGGCTTTTGTCTCAAAATCTTTTGCTGCCTTTCTCCATCTCTCTTTGACTCAGTGTTATTCATTCCTTATGGGATATTCATTTCATAAGGAAAAACATAAAAGAACATGGAGAGAACAACAAAAAAGACAAATTCTTGGCTTCAAATTTTATCATAACCTAGATAACTATTGCTTTTAATTGGCAAGAGCTCTGTGTTTTGGAACTCAAAGGTGGAAATGTTCAAAGAAACAGAAGATAGAGTTTATGCAGAAATAGAATAGAAAGTTCCAGACACCCCTGCCTTTCTCTGGGTAAGGGAAGAAGTTCTGGTAACCAGAAAGCTTGAACACATATTTAAACCAGAAGCCACAAACTACCAGAGCATAAACAAGATTTGTTTTTCCTACGAGTCCAGTTTACAGAAGAAAATCACGTCATAGATTATACCATACTCTAATCTGATTTACTCTAACATTACAAGGCTAACGCTCATACCATTTTAAATTTGATACCATCAACTCCACTTTCCATATTTCCACAACTTTAGACAGTATCTTTTCACTACACCCCATATTAGAGATATTAAGCTCCTAAATTTTTCTCCACCTTATCTTTCCCCTTCAACTTTCCAACATGTTGTCAGCTGAAAATTAACTTTTACATTATCAAAGTTGAAATTTTTACTTATTTTTGTTCTATTTTATTTTCTTAAAATCAAGGACTTTTTAAAAAAAGATTTTATTTATTTATTTGACACAGAGAAAGAGAGATATCAGTTAGGCAGAGCAGCAGGCTGAGAGAGAGAGGGAAGCAGGCCCCCTGCTGAGCAGAGAGCCCAATGCGGAGCTTGATCCCAGGCTCTGAGATCATGACCTGAGCTGAAGGCAGAGGCTTAACCCACTGAGCCACCAGGTGCCCCCAAAGTTGAAATTTTTAATTTCTGTTCCATGATATTGTCTTCTATGTTTGGTCCATAACTTAAATAAGTAAGTCGAAAAATCAACAAATAATCCTATTATTATGGCTATAAATAGATTTTAGTGCATAGTCATTCGGTGAGCCAATATTTAGTTCCTTTACTGGAGGTCTAATAGAAGGATTCTCAAGCAAATCAAAGGAGAATGATTCTAATATAGAGATTATATAATATATAGGTTTATATATATAATATATATATTTTATATATAATATACTATATATAGGTTTCACCTATGTATTAGAATGTATAGGTGAAATCTAATATATAGATTTCTCTACACTTCATAGTTTTTCCAAAATATGCACTATTTTAGTCTAATTTGCTTAACATTTGGTCCAAGAATTTCCTATAAGTTTTTATTGTTTTCTCCAGAGTGCCTGATTTCTTATTATTACTTTTATGATTTTTTTTGTTTGTTCAGGAAATAATTTACCTTCATCACTTTGTTAGTCCTATCAAGGAACTATTTTATTAATTTATCAATTGCTTACAATCTACTTTATTCTTATTTTTTTAATTGTGGTTAAGGACATTTAGCAAGAAATTTACTCTCTTAACAAAATGTGTATTTTATAGTATGTTAACTACTTGTACATTGTTGTACAGCAGATCTTTAGAGCTTTTTCATCTTGTATGACAAAACTGTATAACCCTTCAAAAGCAACCTTTCACTTATTCCTCCCTCCAGCCTCTGACAAGCACCATTCTTCTTTTGGCTTCTATGAGTTTGACTATTTTAGATACTTCAAATAAACGGAATTGTGCAGTATTTGTCCTTCTGTGACTGACTGACTGACATATTTCATTTAGCATAATGTCACAAGATTTACCCATGTTGTTGCTTATGACAGTATTTCCTTCTTTTTAAAGCTGAATACTATTTCCTTATTATGTATAAATCCAATTTTCTTTATCTTTTCACCCATGGATGGACATTTAGATTGTTTCCATACACTGGTTATTATGAATAATGTTGCAAGGAACATGGAAGTGCAAATATCTCCTTGAGAGCCTGTTTTCAATTCTTTTGGATAAATACACAGAAGAAGGATTTATGGATTACATGCTAGTTCCATTTTTAAATTTTTGAAGAACCTCCAGAATATGTTGGATAGACACTGCATCATTTTCTATTCCTACCAACAATGTGCAGAGATTCAATTTTGCCATATCTACACTGACAATTGTTATTTTCTGGGTTTTGTTTTTGTTTTTATTTTGTGCTGGCCATTGTAACAAGTGTGAGGTGATGTTTCATATTAATATTATTTGCATTTTCCTGGTGATTAGTGATATTGAGCACCTTTTCATGTACCTGTTGATCATCCATATGTCTTCTTTAGAGAAAAGTCTATTCAAGTCTTTTGCTTATTTTTTTAAAATTTTTTTTATTTTGCTATTAAGTTGTAGAAGTTCCTTATATATTTTGGAAATTAACCCTCTCTGAGACATATGCTTTGTATTCTCTCCCATTCTTTAAGCTGCCTTTTAATTCTATTGATTGTCTCGCCTTTACTTTACCAGAAGTTTTAGTTTGATGTAGTCCCACCTTGTCTATTTTTGCTATTATTGCGTGTGCTTTTGGTGTCATAACCAAGAAATCATCATTGAAACCAATGTTATAAAAACCTTTTTCTTTCTTCTTTTAGGAGTTTCATAATTTCAGATCTTACATTTGAGTTTTTAATTCATTTTGAATTTACTTTTGTATATGATGGGAGATAAAGGTCCAATTATATTTTTTGCATGTGGATAACCAGTTTTATCAGCATCATTTGTTGAAAAGATTATCTTTCCCCATTGTGTAGTTTTGGCACTTTTGTTGAAGATCATTTGACTATAAATATGTGGATTTATTATTGTGTCCTATATTCTATTCAATGGTTCTATATGTCTGTTTTATGCCAGTACTATACTCTTGACTACTAAAGCTTTACAGTATGTTTTGAAGTCAGGAAGTGTGAGGCCTCTGGCTTTGTTATTCTTTCTCAAAATTGTTTTGACTATTTAGAATCCTTTCTAGTTCAATATGAACTTGAGGATTTTTTTTTTCTATTTCTGAAAGAAAATGTCATTGGGATTTTGATGAGATGGTATTGAATAGTAGATTGCTTTGGGAAAGTGGACATTTTTAACAATAGTAAATCTTTCAAAACATGAACACAGATGTCTTTCCATTTATTTGTGTCTTCCTTAATTTCAGCAGCGTTTCATTGTTTTCAGTGTACAAGTCTTTTGTGTCATTGGTTAAGTCTATTCCTAAGTATTTTATTCTTTTTGATGTTATTATAAATGGGACTTTTTCTTAATTTAATTTTTAGATTGTTTGTTGTTAGTGTATAGAAACATGACTAAGCTCTATATGTTCATTATTATCCTGCAAATTTGTGAAATTTGTTTACTAGTTCTAACTTTTATACGTGGAATCTTTAGTCTATGTCATCTAAAAAAGAAATGATTTTACTTCTCCTATATGATTTTGATGCCTTCCATTTATTTTTCTTGCCTAATTGTTCTAGTTAGGACTTCTAGTACTGTGTTGGACAGATGAGACAAGGCTAGGCATCCTCGCTTTGCTCTTGATCTTAGAGAAAACATTTCACTTTTTTACCAATGGGTATAATGTTAGATATGAGCTTTTCATATAAGGCCTTGATCATATTGAGGTATTTTTCTTTTATTCTTGTGGGGCTTTTTTAGTGTTTTTATCATGAACGTGTGTTGAATTTTATTAAATGGTTTTTATCTATTGAGATGATCAGTGATTTAATCCTTTGTTCTGTTGATGTAATGTATCCCATTGATTGATTGTTAAATGATTTTTGCATCCCAGGGATAAATACTACTTAGTCATGGTGTATGATCCTTTTAATGTGCTAATGTATTCTGTTTGCTAGTATTCCACTGAAAATTTTTGTACCTACATTCATCAGAAATATTGGCCTGTATTTTTTATTTTCTTGGTGTGTTTTCTGCCTGGCTTATAGGGATAACGTTCTCACCATTTTATTTGGAGACTATCTTTTGGATTCCCTCTGCCACATACCGTGCACCTCTTGGCTACTCCACCTCATTCCTATACTCAGCTGTGTTTTTGAGAACACCTCATCTGGCCTTATTATGGTTTGGGAAAGATCTGCAGTATGAATCATCCAAGATCACGGGTAATAAAACTAGTTTAGAGCCCCGGGGTTCTGACTTCCACAGAAAACTGTACTACGTAGGTAGGTTGTCACTCATCTATCCTTCAGTTGAAACTTCTACAAAACTCCTAAAAATTTCTCTAATAGTAACTATTTACCACTTAATACAATGATTAGTATGGTTGGTAGCCTCTAAAGTTCTTCCACAGGATCTCTGTCTCCTGCTTTTCATGTTTCTCTAATTCCCACCCTTTGAGAATGGGCTGGATGCAGTTGATATGAATATAATGCAAAAGTGGTAGTAAGTCACTATTGAAATTAGGTTACAAAAAGACTCTAGATTCTGTCTTCTCCCTCTCTCTCTCTTCCTCTCTTTCTCACTCTCTCATCTCTTGCTCTGATCTAAGTAAGCAGCTATGCTATGAGCTTTCCTATAGAGAGGCCCATCAGGCAAAGAATTAAGGAAGGCCTATGGCCAACATCCAGTGAGGAACTGAAACCGTCAGTCCAGCAGTCCAAGAGGGTCTAAATCTTCGGTTGTTGGAACTCAACTACATGTCTGAGCTTGGAAGCAGATCCTCCTCCAGTCAAGCCTTGAGATGAGACCATAGCCCCAAATGACACCTTGATTGTAACCTGGGAGAGACCCTGAGTCAGAGGAAACCAGTCAAGCTGCAACTGAAATCCTGACCCACAGAAACTGTAAGATGATAGATATTTGTTATTTTAAGCATCTGAGTTTGGGGCCAATTTGTCACAGAGCAATAAACACCTAATACCATTAGAAAGAACATAATTGTAAAGCAATGTTGAGAATGTACAGTAATGTTTTGAAACAAAGTACAGTATAAGTAACCTTAAGAACCTCTTCCCTCTTACTTTAAAATCTATCCTTAAAAAAAGAACTTATGAGACTTAAAATATAAATATAAAAAAATATAAAACTTATGAGAATTAAAGTTTTAACCAGAGTGTATATTCAAAATATCTGTCTACTAATTTACCAGACTTCTATGTTTTTTCAATGTTGGTAATATAATATGTATGGTTTCGTATACGTTCTACCAAGTATAAACTAAATACAGCAAATGCTCTTGGAAATAAAATAAAGTAACCTAAGTGTCCTTTGATATAGTTCAAGATTAAATCATTGTAGCATATAATTTAAGAATATTAAATTTAACACTCAGGAAAGGGGATAAAAATTGCTCAGAAAGAAATTGAGCTATTTGTCATCCTTTGGGAAAAAGAGATTTGTAGTGCTTTAGTGCTTATGAGAAATATATGAGATAAGTATGTAAGTTTCTATTCAGAAGTCATTTGATAATCTATTTTTAGTTTGGAACCAAGAAAACATTAAAAGGAATTATCTCATATATAACAAATATTAAAATGTAACCTGACTTTTTCTCTCACAAGATTTAGTAAACAAATAGTTGAACCCAACAGCATAAAGAAAAGTTTGGTCTCCAGCAAACATATATCTATATAATTGTACTACAACATGGTATCCTTAGCTTATCAAATTTTGCTTCCAAATTTTTATGATTGAAGAAAAGAACAATTGCTCATGTTACAGAATGTGATATCCAAACATGATTTGATTTATAACTGATATTTATCCTGAGGTCAACATACAGGGATGAAATGAGTTAATCTTTGCCACAACGCAGTAGTACAAAAAAATCCTCTCTCTATATATATCTATAGTGTAGACTACAAATTGTTTAGTAGGTTTTAAAATCCTTTATGGCAGAGTTTATATAATACAAAGTACAAAGTGATTAGAAAGTAAACTAGGGAATCTCAGCATTCTCTTCATGTGTGATCATCAAATAGTGCTGGGCACTGGGGCTTGATAAAATATAGAGCGAGGGTCTATGTCAGCAAAAGAGCAGGACAGGTTGGCAAAGAGAAGGAAAACCAAAGAGAAAATAGGCAGAGATGGAGGTCTGTCTGACAATTACCAGCCCACTGGTGGGACTGTATATGTACATGCCCTTCCTGTAGTCTCCTAAGGATAAGGTACACGCTCACATCCTTCCATTGTCACCCACAGGCATTCTCCTCACTTTGCAAAAAGTTCCCATTCACTAGTCATGCTGACCATCTTCTCACGTGATCCTCTTCCTTAGAATCTGTATTTCCAGATAACTCCCAAGTAATTAGAGTACTGAGCGATAGGGACTTTTTTCTTGTTACTGATTGATTTCTTTTTCTTCCAATGTTGTCCTTAGCTTTAATAGAGAGTCTTGGGGTAAGTAACCAGTTTTTATTAGTTCTCTCTTAGGTGGCATTTTGTTGTGATGCATACCCTTGATAGGGCTCAACTCCTCTTGGCCTATAGACTAAAAAGGATTGCCCATTGTGGGGGTGAGATGCTGAGAAGGATGTGAAGAAAGAAAAAGAAATCTCAAGGCCTGAGATAAGGTGACTGAATCCAAAAGACAGGATTCAAAATGGAATCTAGAAATAATCAACCCCACTCAAGTTTTTACCACAGTAAGACCCATGGTTCAACAGCATCTGGAAACCAGAGAATGTGTAGTCTCCTGAGCAAATAATGTATATGATCTTCATTGGCCTGCTATCAGTTATTCCTCTTCTGTTGATCTGGCTGTCCCATACCAGCCATTGTGATCTTTTCAGATAATATCATTACTCTGCCTAAACCATCCCACGTCTTTCCATCTCACTTAGAATAAATCCAAAGTCTTCCACCACCTTCTTTGACATCACCTTCTATTACTCTCCCCCTCATGTGTCTTTTCCAGCTGCATTAGTCAGCTCACTGTTCTAGGCACTCTTTGCCTAGAACAAGGCCTTTGCACCAGCTGGCCCTTCTGTCTGGGAGACTTTTCTACCATATTTCAGTATGCTTCACTCCTTCATTATTTTCAGGTCATTAGTCAAATGTCACATTTTCATTGAGAACTTTCTGACCAGCTTCTCTAAAATTTCAAACTTCACCCCTCCAACCCTCCCACACACATGTATATTTTCTATCCCCATTCTATTCCTCATTTTTCTCATGAGGATGTATCCCTTAGTTGCTTATTTCACACTTTGCTATGCTGTTTATTTTATGTATCTCCTATTAAAATATAAGTGTTACAAGAGCAAGAATTCCCACCCAATTTCATTAATATGTACTCCTAGAAGCAGGATTAGCTACGTAACTAATGGGGCCAACTGCAAAATGAAAATGCGGTGTCCCATCATCAAAAATTACTAAGAATCTTAAGACAGTTACAGCAGAGCATTAAATCAAGTGCAGGGCCCTGTGTGATTGCAGAAGTTGCAAGTTATGAAACTGGCCCTGTCTAGAACTTTTTTTTTTTTAAGATTTTATTTATTTGTTTGATAGACAGAGATCACAAGTAGGCAGAGAGACATGCAGAGAGAGAGGGGGAAGCAGGTTCCCCACTGAGCAGAGAGCCCGATGTGGAGCTCGATCCCAGGATCCCAGGATCGTGACGTGAGCGGAAGGCAGAGACTTTAACCCACTGAGCCACCCAGGTGCCCCAGAACTTCTTTTATAAAGCAGCCAACACACAAGACTATGTTTCATTTACTTTTTACTTAGCCTGTGAGGACAATCCCCACATTGCCAATATCCCAAGATACTCCTATGTCCCTGTGACAAAAGATGGACTACTGAACATCTAGAGAGTTTTCTACAAGACCTCCCCACATTTGAACATGAAGAGCCATCATGCAATTTCTCTCACATGTAAAACACATAGGTACACAGAAAATCTCCCTTACATTATAGAAGACAACAGAAATGGTCTCAGATTAAATAACTGCTGCAAAGAAAATCAGAATTTATTCATATGTTTTAAAAATTCTGTAACTGAACAAAAGTATCTTTAAAGAAATTAAATCATTCTAAAATTAAGAATAAAAAGGATTAAAATATCTAAAACAAAATATTATTTTTGTGCATTTTTATAATATATAACATAAAACACCTATCCTTTTTATGTGAATAGGGCATATTTCCTTTTATTTCACATAGTTATTAAACTGTAGGAATGATGTTTCTGAGTCAGTTCCTAATTTTAAGCACAGCATCAAATATATTATAACATTTTGTTTTAATTCCAGGATATTATAAAATTCTCATTCTCAAAAGAAAGTTATAACAAAGAGAATAACACAAATTTGATGCTTTAATTCATATAAGGTAGTTTCCAAAATATTTACTTATTTAATCTTGGAATGTGTACCTCATAATTTTGTTTGGAAATTTATAGTTGTCATTCATCACATTTACTTTAAATCATTCTGATTTTCTTTGTTGTTTTACTGAAGAACTATTAAAGTCTGGGATTTTTTTTTTGTTTATTTGTTGTTTGTTTATTTATTTACTGAGAAAAAGAGAGAGCATGAGCAGGTAGGGAAGCAGAGGGAGAAGGAGAGAGAGAATCTTAAGCAGACTCCATGCCCAGCACCAAAACCTATGAGGGGTTTGATCTCATGACACTGAGATCATAACCTGAGCTGATATCAAGAGTCGGTTGCTTAACTGACTGAGCCACCCAGGTGACTCTAAAGTCTGTTGCTTAACTGACTGAGCCACCCAGGTGACTCTAAGGTCTGTTTTTTTATAAAAAAATTTTCTTTGTCAGCCACATATCCATGTGTAGTATGAATCTCTAATGCAAACACAGCTGGAATAACATCTCCCTCAAAATCTAGGAGCACAAACTCAAATTCTCAAAAACTATAGGTCAATACATTGTATAGGGTTGAAAATGTTGCCTATGTACCAAAGCATAATTTTAACCATCCTTAGTTCATGTTGTGGGTGATATCTCATCAGATAATTTGAACCATTTACAGAAGACATATAACATCAACTCTTAAGTATGTTTAATGTTTTTCTTACATATTAAGGATTTTTTCATTTAACACTTACTAACATTTCATAGAAATACAATGAAAGAAATGTCAGTCTAGAATAAACCTCAAACTGATAGGACAGTGTAATGTAAAATGAATAGAATTTACAGTAGGCAGAAATTTATGCTAAGGCACTCCCATTTGGTTCCTGGAATATTGTGGACTTTACCTAAAAAACAAGAAAATAGCGGTGTCCAGCTTTACAATGTGGGGACAAAATAGTTGCTTAATAAATATTAGCTTGTTCCCTTCCACCCCCCCACTCTTTGTCTTCCTCTTTGGGGACTGCATCAATTAGAACTCTTGGTTGTAAGTGAAAGAAAATACAACCAACTTACTTAGGCTAAAAGGGGATTTATTGGCTCACATAAAAGAACAAGACTGGATTCAGGGCCCAGAAAATATAATTAGGAGTTGGTTTTTCTCCATCTCTTTACTCTGCCTTCTGTCATATTGGCTTTAGCATCAAGCATCACATAGTAGTAGCAAGAGGTTGCCTGGAGCTCCAGCCCCAATCAATGTTCTCGCAGGTTTTAGGCCTAACAGAAAAGAGTGAACATCTCTTTCCTGGAAATTGCCAAGTAAGTATACTTTAGTTATGATTGGATCTTTCGCTCAAGACTTGACCAGTTACTGTGGCTAAAAGGATGGATATTAGTGGTGGGTCTACGATAGGTGTGTGTTCCACCTCAGGAATGCTGTGTGTGTGTGTGTGTGTGTGTGTGTGAACTAATTCCTCAAATGGAATTCAGATTATAGTTCCCAGAAAAAAAAGGTGAATAGTTCTGGAGTTCTGAGCAGTAAATCATCATATATCCATTATAGACCTCTTTTACCAATTCAGAGTCATGGATGCTTCAAGTAGAAGTCTTTCCTACCCATTAAAAATGATATCCCTAAAATCTTCTGTCTGGTTGCCTCAGAATCCTTGAGAAATCTCACCCTGTCAGTGAGTTAGTTATTTAAGATCTCTTTTCTTCTTCCACTATAGTTTTCACCCTTTAGACTCAGTCCAAGTTTGCTTTCTTGACACACTCGGATACACGCTCCTCCACCAAATCTTTACTACAGTTCAGAATTTGTGTCTTCTTTCTGAGCTCTCAAAGCATCAGGACATCCTAGCACACGTCACACTGCATCGTATCAGTTGTCTGGTTAGTTCACGTCTCTCCCCTCTGCTGTGTTTGATTCACTCTGGGTCCTCATTGTCTAGCAGGAAAACTGTCACTGAAGAATCACTTAATAGAGATTTGCCAAAGGAATAAAAGGATGAATCAAATCATCAGAGAATGGGTACCCAGTTACCACACAAGAGACCTCCAAAATGTGACCCTCTTTGTTTAGGTTGTACACAATTAACTTCAGTTTCAGTGTTAAATAAGTAAAGGTACAAATTCCAGTCTGTTTCATACTCCAGGTCATTTCTCTTGGAATATAAATATCTAGAATGGCCTCACGGAGTTACAGTGAGTCTTCCTCTCCTTCTGTGTCTGTCTCTTGGTCTCTCTGTCTCTGTCTTTATGTCTTTCTCTATCACTAACACACAAACATGTATGCATGCATGCACAAACATACCAGCTCTCCTACACGTATCTGAAACTAAATTTCCCGAAGAGCATGGCTAATTCAAAATTTATATAATGCATTTTTTATTTTTGATGGTTTTTTAAAAATATAATCTCAAATGATGAGCTACTCCAAGAAGGCAGTGACCACATTTTTACTACAGAAAAAATCTCTAGATACAGCAATTTTTCTGACAATTTATTTGACTACAAAGTATCTGGCTGGCTTCAGAGAGAGAAAAAAATCATCCAGAGTTTTCAACAGAAGGAACTTCTAAAGGTAGATGAAGCCAACGCATTTCAAGGAAAAAAAAAAAAAAAGTAGATTAGCCAACGGTGAAATCTCTGCAGTCCCAGGGAGATTTCTCCTCCCTTGAATTTTGCTGAAGCGAGTTTTTCATCAATTATTCCCATGAAAGTTTAGAAGTGCTGTGGGTATATAATTCTCACTCTTAAAGGCAAAACTTCTTTTTAAAGTATAATTTTAAAACCTATTTTTAAAAATACACAAGCCATGCCTGAGTGCAATTTCATCGTTAAAAAATTGCAAAACTGTATATAAGTATATAGAATTTTCAAAACACTGTTTAGTCTATCCCTTCACTTCAACACTGCTAATTGCTTCTAATTGTCTGTATCTTTCCAGACATCAAAAAAATTATCACATATTATTCCTCATAAAGTCTCCCAAGTTTCCTTTCTGTGAATTTCCTCTCCTCTTCAATTGATCATTTGGCCAGAGACCACTTCCTAGCACCTGCTTCCACCATGGAATCCAAGCCTTCCTACAAGCTTCTTCTAACAGCCAGGGGCAGCATGTGGCACAAGCTCAGTCAGCTAGATATGAGCTCCTGGGACTCTGACAGTTAAGTGAGTAAGCCAAGAGATCAGGAATTCTGAGAGTCAGAATCCTCACAGTAATAGCAAAGAGGTAATTGTAGTTGTGGCTGCTGTCACAGCACACTGGACAGGCTATTACTCCACAAGCATGTTACAACATTTCCTGTTTCCTGGTTTCCTTCTGAGCTTCCTTGTTTCCTGGTGTTTTCAATGTCTTCTTCCTATTCCCATTGATTCTGTAAGCTGGTGTCCTTCCAAAAGCATGTAGACCCGGATTCTGTAAGTTCTATTGTGCCTGTTATTAAAAACGTAGACAAGCTTTCTTTGGGTTAGTCTAATACATATTTTTTCCATCTTTCTAACTTATTTTTAAGTGTTTTCCGATGTGTCCTTTATGATTACTACTATTCAGAGTTACATGCATTGAATTTTTGAAAACCAAATCTGGGAATTTCTAACTTTTAATTGAAATTCTTTCAATCACCTTCTTTAATTCTCTTCTTTTCCAAATACTCAAAGAGTTTCCTATTTTTAAAAGTCCATGCATCAGCATGACAAAGGGCATTTATGAAAAACCTGTAGCTAACATCTTAATGGTGAAAGTGGAAAGTTTTCCCACTAAGATCAAGAATAAAACAAAGATGCCTACTTTCCTCAGTGTTAGTCAACATTATATTGAAAGTCCTAGCTAGAACAGTTAGACAAGACAAAGGAGGAAAGGGTATTCAAATTGTAGAAGGGGGAGAAGGAAAACTATATCTGTAGATAGCATGATCCTATATACTATATAGAAAATCTCAAAGAACCCATGAGAAAGGTACAAAAGGTAATAAATGAATTCAGCAAAGTTACAGGGTAGAAGATCAAAACACAAAAATCAGTAGTATTTCTATATACCAACAATGAATAATCCAAAAAAGAACTAAGAATGCAATTTCATTACAAGTGGATCTAAATGAATCAAATACTTAATAATAAACTTGGCACAAGAGGTGAAATTTCAAAACTTACGACAAAGCTATAGTAATCAAAACAATATGGTTTTGTACAAAAATAGACACAGAGATCAATGGAACAGAATTGAAAAGCCAGAAATAAACTCATAATTATATGGTCAACTAAATTTCAACAAAGCAAGAAAGAATATCTAACAAGAAAAAGGTGATATCTCAAACAAATGGTGTCAGGAAAACTGATCAGCTACTGGTGAAAGACTGAAACTGGACCACTTTCTTACGACATACACAAAAATAAATTCAAAACGTATTAAACACCTAAATGTGGGACCTTGAGACCTGAAACCATAAAAAATCCTAAGAAATATTGCGCAGAAATGTCTCTAACATCAGCCATAGCAATGTTTTTCTAGATATGTCTCTCCTGAAGCAAGGGAAATAAAAGCAAAAATAAACTAAGACTATATCAAAATAAAAAGTTTCTGCACAGCAAAGGAAATGATCAACAAAAGCTAAAAGGCAACCTACAAATGGCAGAAGATATTTGCACATGACTTATTGAATAAAGGGTTAAAATCTAAAATAAATAAAGAGCTGATACAAGGCAACACCCCCAAAACAAATAATCCAGTTAAAAAATAGCAGAAGACATGAGCAGACATTTCTCCAAAGAAGACATCCAAATGGTCAATAGACACATGAAAAGATGATCAACATCACTCATCATCAGGGAAATGTAAATCAAAACTACAATGAGATATCACCTTGCACCTGTCAGAATGGCTAAAACCAACAACACAAGAAACAACAAGTGTTAGCAAGGATGTAGAGAAAAAGGAACCCTTGTGCACTATTGGTGTGAATGCAAACTGGTATAGCCATTATGAAAAAGAGTATGGAATTTCCTCAAAAAGTTAAAAATAGAATTACCCTACAATCCATTAGTAGCACTACTGGGTATTTACCCCCAAAATGCAAAAGCACTAATTCAAAGGGATACATGTAACCTTATGATTGTTTATAGCAGCATAATTTATAATAGCCAGATTATGGAAACAGCTCAGATATCCATCAAATGA
Source organism: Neogale vison (assembly GCF_020171115.1). NCBI lineage: Eukaryota > Metazoa > Chordata > Mammalia > Carnivora > Mustelidae > Neogale > Neogale vison. The sequence continues at coordinate 32,844,757 of NC_058094.1, forward strand.
TGAATGGAGAAAGAAACAATGGTGTGTGCGCGTGTGTGTATGTGTGTGTGTATACATACGCATATGTATATGTATTTATATATATACATTATACATATACAATACACATACATATGCATTTATATATATATATATACACATATATATGTGTATACACACACACACACACACACACACACACACACACACACACTGGAATATTACTCAGCCATCAAAAAAAAATCAAATCTTGCCATTTGCTACAGCATGAATGGAACTAGACTGTATTATGTTAAGTGAAATTATGCTAAGTGAAATAAGGCAATCAGAAAAAGGAAAATATCATACGATTTCACTCATGTGTGGAATTTAAGAAATAAAACAGATGAACATAGGGGAATGGGAAGAAAAATAAGATAAAAATGGAGAGGGAGCCAAACCATAAGAGACTCTTAACTATAGGGAACAAACAGGGTTACTGGAGGGGTGGGTGATGGGGGAATGGGTTAAATGGGTGATAGGTATTAAGGAAAGCACTGGCTGTGATGAGCACTGGGTGTTGTATGTAAGTGATAAATCACTAAATTCTACACCTGAAACAAGTATTCACTATATGTCAACTAATCGAACTTAAAATTTAAAAACTAAACAAAAAAAAAAGAAGAAATAGAATTGAGAGTCTCAAAATCAATTTATATATTTATTAATTAATTTTTTATAAGAGCTCCAAGATCATTCAATGGGAAAAGGATAGTCTCCAACAGACTGTGTGGGAACGATAATTTGAATATAAGATCTAAAAACCTAAACTTCTGGAAGAAAATATAAGGGAAATATTCATGACTTTGGATATGGCAGTGGATTCTTAGATAAAATTGCTGATATGAGCTTTGTTATTGGTGTATTTTTTTTTTCTTGGTAGGTAACTTTTTTTATGACTTGGAGGTCTATAATTGATCACTGATATAGTTTTGTTTTGTGGTTTTTTTTTTTTTTTGAAGAATGATCTCTCATCAAAACCGTTAGCTCAATGAGGAGATGAAAAAGGTGCTAAAGCTGAGAATCATTTTAACAAGTGATTAATGTTCATCTTAAGTATTTTGCTTAAACTGAAAAATATAAATTTGTGTTGTTTGATAAGTTTTTGATGTGGTACAGGCCTTTCCTTTGACATGGGTCTGCTGGTCAGATTTTCATGTTATCTTTCATGAACCACACATAATGGATTATCTACCATTTCCAGTTTCGATGTTTTTATAGTGGAGGTAAGAACTTAAAGACATTATTGGAAGTGTTTGTGTTTACCAGGTTCCAGATATTTATGACTTTTAACCTCAGTTTTACAGTTCTTGTGTCAAAACCTAATTTCACATCTAATTTTTTAAGTGGCTTGTCTTTATGGAGTCTCCCTAAAGCGTTCAGTTAAGTTTTTCTTGACACAATTCTTTGTTTTACACTAATATTATATTGGCTTGGACAATTAACACAATATATATATAACTCCCTTTTATAGTTATGGACAAAACACAACTCTCTCTTTAAGAACAGAATTTCATTGGTGGGAGTAATAGTGCACTGATATACCAGATGGTAACTTCCCAGTTTAATATTTACTACACTGTAAAAATCATTTAAAAACAATAGAGGCATAGTAATTTTCTGAGTCAGTCAAGAGAACTGATCCAGTTAAGAGGACTTCTCGTTTGTTTCTCTTATTCAGAATTCACTGTGCTGCTTGAAATAGTCTGAGCAACCATGTCTTTTCCAATTTTCGACCTTTTCCATTGTATGTCACCCAGAGATATTTTTTCTCCCTATTCTCTCAATCAAGGAATCCTAGATGGATGTTGTGTATTTCTCTTTCTCCCCATTTCCTTATTCTCACTTCACCTATCCAGCTATCATTTAATCAGCTGAGTTTCTATTTCAATGGTATATATTTTTTTACTACCAATGGTATGTGTATATATATACAATAGTATATGTATATATATATATATATACACACAATAGTATATATTTTTCTACTTCATTCTTTTTCATCTGTTTTGTTACAGTCCTTATTTTTTTACTGAGATTTCTATTCCTTCTTTTATCTTTTTAATTATTTAAAATAAGTTAAAAATAATAATCTTTTTGAAATTGATTTTTCTCCTGTTCTTGAGTTGCTAATGTAAATTTTTTTTTAGCTCTGCTTACTCCCTTCATTGCAGTTGTTTCCTCAAGTGACTAAGGTAAATGTTTCGGAAACCAAGACTGCCAGTGGTCTTAACACGGGGCAATAGAATTCTAGACAGTTGTTTCCGCAGTGGAAAATTTGTCCTTCAACTTTACTTTCAATTCCCCCAAAAGAAAAGAGATATTTTTGCTTATATGGCTATCATTTTCATTTTCTAAAAAGGCCAATATATCAATTACGTAAAACTTAAATCTGAACAATATATATTTTTAGGTTTTCAAATCTTGTCTCCATTACTTAAAATACGATGACTGTAGATTTTACTGCCAAGTCCTTACAGTAGACTTTTTAAAATATGTATGTATGTATGTGTGTATGTCCACAACTGGAGAGACAGAAATCTCCTTGGATACTTTAGAAGGACAAGGAATAGAGTGTTCTTGATCCCTTTTTCATGGAGCTCCTTTTTTCCCTAGAAACTTCTTACCAGATGCTCAGTTCCAGCTCTTTGTCTCACTTGGCCACAGGTGTGTCTGTGCATCAGAAAACATGAAAACATCCGTGTTCTTAGCTCAAAATCCATGTTATTATTATTATTATTATTATTGCCAATTTTCATGTTGGATTTTTGTTCTCTAGTTCTGGAAACTGATGATTTTTTTTATTCCGTGTGTGTGTCTCTTTATTTTTTAACTTGATTAGCATGTATTTGTTATTTTGTATCAGCATGGCTTTTTGGGGGGAGGATGGAAGGGTGAAAGGGGACTGCTACATCTGTTCACCATTTGGTTAAAAATCATTCTAGGATAGATTTCTAAAAGTAAAATTTCTGGGTCAAAAAACATGTGCATTTGAATTTTTGAACTGCTGCTAAATTTCCTTCCCTCAAAAAGATGTGCTAGTATACCCTCCCTCCTACTGTGCCTAAAAATGTTCATTGTCCCACACTTCTGATTGCACCATATATGAAAATTTTGGAACAAAATTCTCCCATGCTATATTATTTAATCTTACTTTTCCTTACTCTACTCATTTTGAGAATCTCTTCATTTTTTATTTACATTTATGTTTATTTTGTGATTGCCTATTCATATTCTGAAAGGCTAATCCTTTTTAACTCTTCTATTTCCTTTACCTCAGTGGATGAACCATAAATAATAAGTACTAATGATCATGATATTACCTCATTCTATACTGGCATCTAATTAGCAAGAGGTAAAGCAGCATTATTTCCATTTTATAAGGATGACTTTATACCCCAAAAATAGAAGTTAAAGGATTTGACAATCGTGTTCAAGTTCACACAGCAATATAAGTCAGAACTCAAAGCCAGGACTGTGTTGCTGGTGTTGATTTTCTAAAAACCTTACCCTGCATAATGAAGCTAGCGCTGAAGCTCATCCTAAACTATGTTTAAAGAAATACAAAAAGATACAATTTTAAAAAATAAATGGAAATTCTGAGTTAGGACTAAATGGCATTTCATAATAGAATTTCAAGATCCTTTCAAGATCTTAGGAGATGGAACCTATAGACGTGGAGACTTCTTTCTAGAAGTAAGAGAAGATGGTAAACTAAGGAAGTTTGATGATCACTGTGGAGTGCTATTTAATGAAAGCTTTAGATTAATTGGCTATTACAAAAGATGCCTCAAAATGAAAAACCTATTGCTTGTTCACATTTCCCAGCAATAATGATTACCGGTCCCTCCTTATGGACTCCGAGGCTCTGAAGTCTGTGTCGGTAAGAAAACTTTGTCAGTATGAGGTACTAAGCTACTAATCTACCTAAATAAGCAAACCAAAAGAATAGTATGTACCAACAACGGAAAAAAAAAAAAAAAAAGACTCTTTGCTCACCATTTCCTTCTCCAAAATATAATTCATTAATTTTTTCAATAAATATTTATTAAAGCCAGAAGTTAAAGTGGATATATAAAAAGAACATACCAGGTGGCAGGTTACAGTAGTTTAAAAGGACAGATGAAAGGGAGTCCTTTGGTGCTTGGAACAGCATCCATTGTCATAATTAGCAAAATGTTAGCTTGAGAGCTCAAAATTTAAATAGAATATGATCTTTCCTATGATGACCCCTGCCCTCATCTTTTGAAGATACTCTTGGAGTCTGACCACTGCCAGGCATTAGTTAGACCGGTTGTTTCAACCTTTTCAACTGAATAATCTTTTCACTACAAGGCATCTACAATACGCCTTTCATGTGTAGAAAAAAAATTCATGCTCAACCTGTAAAAACCTAGCAGATGGTACAGTAATTTGTATATACATACATGCATGCAGGATATATTCTGGAGAATGAATCAGATTCATGTTATACCTATTTAAACGTTTGATTATATTTAATTTTAATTCATTTATTCATAGTTTTAACCTCTGTAAGAACATCCATTATTTAAATTATTAGACGGGTAAACTGCGTCAACAAAACTGCAGCATTTAATGTTGAAGATAACTGACATGCATGAAGTCATTGTATTAAAATATTGGTTTCCCTATTGTTTTGCACAGATGGTGCTAGTAATTAATATTATGCTATTTTTTCATCAGGGGGATTCCCTGTTGACAAAATTCACAGAGTATACAATAAATGGCTACATTATACTATCTAAACAGATGATGTATGGTTTATAGATTTATTAATAGTAATATATTATTTCAGATGCAAATTATATAATGTCCCTAATGGTCAATGCATTATCGAATTTAATAAATTTAATAAATTGGGCGAAGTGATTTATTTAAAAAAATCTTAACTGTATATTCAATCATAGATGTATAACAAATGTGTTCCATGCCATCTGGTCTGAAAACAATAGCAATTTTAAGATAGAGAGGTACTTACATGATTAAAAGTAACAAGGAACAGCATAACCTAGCACTTTAAATAGGCCTTTCTGAAACCGGTATCTTTCCGGAGTGGCCAACAGACACATTCTTTGCCATAGCAGAAATGGAGTATTATGCCTCCATCAGAAAGGACGAATATCCAACTTTTGTAGCAACATGGACGGGACTGGAAGAGATTATGCTGAGTGAAATCAGTCAAGCAGAGAGAGTCAATTATCATATGGTTTCACTCATTTTTGGAGCATAACCAATAGCATGGAGGACAAGGGGCGTTAGAGAGTAGTAGGGAATTTGGGTAAATTGGAAGGGGAGGTGAACCATGAGAGACTATGGACTCTGAAAAACAGTCTGAGGGGTTTGAAGTGGCGGGGGGGGTGGGAGGTTGGGGTACCAGGTGGTGGGTATTATAGAGGGCACAGCTTGCATGGAGCACTGGGTGTGGTGAAAAAATAATGAATACTGTTTTTCTGAAAATAAATAAATTTGGAAAAAAAAAAAAGAAAAAAAAAAAAAAGAAATGCTAGGGAACCTCGGCAGCTTAGTTCTATATGAGCACATAACTTTAAAAACAAGTTTAAAGGCCTTTCTCTTTATAAGCAAGACTCCATTTAGCAAAAATTCTTAATAAGCTGACTTACCACATGAAGAAGAAGAAAAGTTCTATCATTTCCATCTGGCTAAGTCATTCAGCGGGACCCCCAAATTGAGGCCTCTGAAACATTTCTGAATTTTACTAGCACCTCCTACAGAGGGCATCAAAAGTGGAATATCGATGTTAATAAATCTCTCCTTATGTCTCCTTTAGAGGGATGAAAATATAACAATTATTTCATTTCTGAAGGATTTAAAAATGATCATTCCTTATTTCTGAAGTGACATGAAAATGCTGTTTAAATTTACACTCAACTCTCAGGACAGTAAATTACAGGCCAGAGAAGTATCCATTAGCAAACAAGATTTTTAAGCTGAGGAAACACAAAGGTAAATAAAAGTCACCCTTTATTTCAGGGCTTTGCCCCTAAAATTAGGATGGGGTTAGAGCTCCTATGAGAGCTTCCCTATCTTTCAGAGTTGCCTCTCTCTGGCTCCTCCCTGCCAACTATTCTGGTTCTTAATATAGAAACATCTTAATTTTGCAGACTAAAATGCATGGACAGCCTCAAAATCATTTTTTTCGAAGGGGAGTTTGAAGGATAACACTTTCACATTACTGAGCATCACCTTTCTGGTTCGTTACTATTCGCTTTTGTGTTATGAGGAAGCCGATCCACGTAGTCTAACATGGGACAATTAACACATGGGTATCTCTTCCGGTCTGAGGAGCAGCCCTGGCAAATTACCATGGACTGGAAAGGGTTGGGTCCAGAAGAACAGCGTAGGGCTCAGCCTCCTCCGAAGACACAGAGTTGGAAATGCAAAAAGAATTGAAAAAGATGGAATATCAATCCTTTTTTTTTTTTTTTTTTTTTTAAATCAAGTACTCAACAAGTATTTCCATCCTTCCTCTTGAGTTCTGTAAACTGGTGGGGGATTCTAGAACGTGTTGGCAAAAATGCGCCTCGATCATTACCTGTGGCAAAAAGTGACTCTTATCCATACATTGATCAGAGCCTGGCCAGGCTTGCAACCCTGAAGGGCTCTATTTTTCTCCTTAAAATATTCATTCTAAACTTATCATGAAAAGAATCTAAATTCACTTTCATTTTTAAGCTAAATGTATGTTATGTCATATAACACAAGTTTTTAAAAAGAAAGCATTGTGAAACTTATGATTACAAAACCCATGTCCTGGTTCTTAGTCTCTTTCATTAATAAACAAGGCCCTTGGCATTATTTGTCTTGACAAAAAAAAGCAAATGCAATTGATCCCTTAAAATCCCCAGATTTGAGAGTCAGCTAACAACATAAGAAATTTCAAATGAGGACATTAAAATTCAAATTGTGCGCAAACTCTAGAATACTTTGTGGAGAAATGGGTTATTTCAAAATTAATAATAATACCTCATGCAATAAGAATGTTTTCTTAATAGTAAAAAAATTTTTTAAAGATAATTTATTATTAAATAATTAAAACATCTTCTTAACTTTTCTTATTATATATATATATATAGGTACATATATGTAGAACACCAGTCCCAATAACAAATGAGTTGCCCCTTATGAAAAAAATCTTGCATTTGACAATCATGTTTGGTAGTGGAGGACAAAAGTCTATATTTCCATATTTTAGTTGATATAATTTTTGGAAATAGAGCAGCATGCAATTCTGCAACCAATGTAAACTTTGAAGGGTTTTTCTAAATTAAGTTGATTCACAAAGATATTTCTAAAAATAGTTTAGAGTAATTCAAGGATATTTGGAAAAATGGCTACAGAGATATATTATTATGAATAATCTATAACTGTTTGTCATTTTTATGACAGAATAATGTATGAAAGAATAAGGTAAGAATAGTACTGAAATGTAGGTGAAACTAGACCTATGACAAATCAGGATAGGGTTTCTAATAATCCAGTAATAGAGCTCATAAGAAATATTTCAAGCAAATCTCTATTGTCCATTCTTCATATGCACATCTTTACACATTCATTATAGTTCTTCAAATATACTGATAGCACCTACTGTCCTTGGCTTAATCACTTGCATTGATAGGAAAATTATTTTGTTAACCATTTATTAAACAGGACTTATATGTAAATACTCTCACTACTGACATTTATTTTTGCCCCTAAGATTTCTTATTATTGATTTATTCTCACTTAGAATGTGAACATAGGAGTTATTTTAAAATTATTTTTGAAACTTTAAGGGGCTTTGGAGACCCTTGTAATTTCCAAAAGAATACCTTGTAATTTCCAAAAGAAAAAAAAAGGTAGTTTTTAAAAAGATTTATTTATTTATTTGAGAGAGAGAGAGAGAGCATGAGCACAAGCAAGGGGAGGGGCAGAGGGAGAGGGAGAGAGAAAATCTCAAACAGGCTCCATCCAGCCCCACATGAGCCAGACATGGGGACCAATCTCACAACCCTGAGATCATGACCTGAGCAGAAACCAAGAGTCAGTTGCTTAACAGACAGAGCCACCTCAGGGGCCCTGAAAAAAAGGTATTTTGCCCAACTTTCACACAAATAAACTGCAGCTAGGAGCCCTTTGAAACTGAAACACCTAAGTGCTTCTTGTTAAGCTGTGTATTTCTTAAAGGCCTATATAACATGGCTTCATGGCTTTAGTCTCATATGTGTTTATGAGAACACAAGTGAATTAAGTAATAAAGAAGCAAGGGAAAAAGGAATGGAAGGAAGACAGAGAGAAAAAATGAAAGAAGCAAAAGAAGAAGGGGGTAGGGAAGATAGGAAGGAGGGAGGCAGGGACGGATGGAAGAATGGATTGAGAAAATATGGTTATAAAATATAATACCAAAGGGCATCTGATAAATTATAAAAATGAGGTCAGGATGAGGAAAATGAACCATTTTCTACCTCATTCCAATTCAGATGTGGCTAAATCTTCATTTTTATCTGGATTGCATACATATACTTATTTGTATGTGCATGTATGTATACATGTATTTTTAATGAAAGAGTATATGTGGGGCCCAGAAGATTTGGGGCAGGGATAAGAAAGAACAAGGTATATTTGATTTTTAAGTAATTAAAAATTAATGATCTGACAAATTTTTATAAACTATATATAGAGTTATAGCCAATTCTAAAAATAGAGTACAAAGAATGTATTTTAAATTATATAACTATGAGGGTTTAACATATTGACATAAGGAAATGACTCATTTTAAATACTATCGGGAACCTTGTCCAGCTATTCTCTTACTGACCCCCTAGGTTCTTGTTTATGTCAACTGTCCTATTTGTTTTCTCTGAATTTTTAATTTGCATAACCTATAAAACAGAATCAATATTGTGGCAAAAGTCAAGACCAAAACTTATGAATGTTAGAAACCTAAAGTCAAATGTTTTTCATACTCAAGAGCACAGCTCTGGAACCAGACTGCCTGGTTGCCTCCTGGTTGACTCCTCTACCCACCACCAACTTCATCTTTAGAAGGAGAATGATAATAGTACCTATCCTCCAGATAATAGTACCTATCCTCCAGAGCTGTTGTGAAGATCAACAAAATCAGACAAGTTACTAGACTATTACCTGGCATGTGATCTTCTCTCAATAGATGCAAAAATTTCTATTATAGGTTTTCCCTTCTATCCAAAAACAGAATATTCCTAAGAAACCTTTTTAAGCCAAAATGGCAGAAAGCAAAGAAGCAATTAGCATAAATTCACATGGAAAAAGTTTTAGGGTTCCCAGAACCCCCAAACAAGCTCTCTTATGGTTTTGTGATACCTTGGGACACATCTTGCTAACAAATGCACACAATAAACCAAGACAAAGCACAGATGCTCACAGACACCGTCCAAACTACAGCAGCTTGATGCTGAGAGGCTGAGTGTATTTCCTGAGGACAGAGCTTGGCGGGGCCACTCTTGCCGCTTAGGGAGCATACTTGTTACAAATCAAACCCTGAGCACTATTTCTATTTTTTGTCTTTGGGTTTCTTTCAGTTAGTGAAAACTAACTACTAATGTAGTACTAATGTAGCTCTGTCCTAAAAGCAAAGTGACATAATGGGATTGTTTGAGAAGTGGGGGGATACCTGCACTACAATATAATTTTACTACAATGGTTCCGTAAGCGAAGTAGTTTAAAATGACCAAAATTATGTTGATTTACATGAATTCAAATTGAAGTTATGAGACCTGCTTACCTGCCTTGAATAAACAGGAGTAACTGTCTTCAAGAAAGTTGATCATATTCTTTTTTCTTAGTCTGATAAGAACACCTGGCAGTTATGTTTATGTTGTATGCAACACAAAGTATTTTAAAGGTGAGCAAAACAGATGATCGCTTTGTCTTGCACCTATTGAACCCAAACTACTTTTTCATTAAAGACATTGCCTTGAGGCTCACGACAACTTGCCTTCTGTTTGCACTCTTCTTTGTCTAAGTTAAAAAAGAAAGGCATAAAATTATATGTTTTCCTTCAACACATATATTCATTATAATGTAGTTGACTTGTGTTTCAAAAGGTTCTTGTAGGAAATAACAGATTTTAATGATCAGTGTGTCTACACTGAAAAATAACAAGTATAGCTAGAGTAAATGTCTTTACCTAAACAAAGGGTAATATAACACTACTTCTATTTCTTTGGACCTTTAAAATTTTATACGAAGACATTTACCTTGGTCTTATGTTTACAAGTATCCTATGTCTCTGTTAACCACTAACATGGTTAGAGGCAGTGTAGTACTGTTGCAGCCAACCTTACTGGTGCTCCTACTCCATCTTTTTTATTGGTTCAGATGCCATTCCTCCAACTTCTCTGGGTATCACCACTGTGGGCTTGCTGCCTACCTTTCAGGAGGTCTACCCTGGGGAAACTGGAGCTCCTTCACACTGAGGGGTCTGGGAAATCCCTCATCTCCCACCTCCTTTGCTATAGGGCAACCTACACCCAAGAACTAAACAGTGGGAGACACAAAAGCCCAGATTCTTGCATCAAGAAGGGGCAAACTCTATGATGCAACTTATGCTCTCATGCTCCCTTTGGAATCAGGCTTAGGTGAGACTTCTCCCGAAGACACTTCCTTGTTTATTTTAATCTCCTGTCTATGATGCTTCCTTCACTTCAGGACAGATTTCTCCCAGGATCAAAACTTAATAAACCACTTGCATGTGAATGTCATTCTCAGACTCTGCTTCTAGGAAACCCCCATAAAACAGGGGCAGAGAGGTGAACCATACATTGAGAGTTAGAAATCCAGAACTACCCCTTAAAAGTGAAACTTCAGAAAAATTATCTATCATGCTAAGCCCCAGTGTTCTCATATACAAAATAGTGGTAATAATCCTTTATCTCCATCACAGCATTGTTGTGATTCACAAATGGACATAAAGATACTTAAAGAGGTATGTGCAAATGTAAGCACTTTTAGTTAGCACTCCCCATTTTCAAGAAAAAAATTCTTTAAGATATAAAATACATATTGAGGAAAGCAGGTGTCCCCACATTGCATAGCAACCACTTTAAATTACTATTTCTATGTTTTCATACAATGTTAAATGTGATTTTTTTTCTATTCTGATGGAATTGTGGTTTAAGCCCCAAAGCTGAATAGAAGAGATTTTAACTCACACATATTTTTAAAACAGTCATTAAGCTACTGAACTGAAGCTAAAACCCTTCTCCACAGCTCATAGAAGACGCAGAAGAATCAACCCACTAACTATCATAATTCCCCTCCCCATACCCACCCTCCACTGCCCAGGCATACAGTTTCAGGATGGAGAACCAGGGACGTGCAGAGGTGAGCTAAGAAATCTTCCCCCAAATCCCCTTTAGCAATGGTCCACTACCTCCCCATGAAGGCCATCTGAGGTAGAGAATTCTAGAAGTTTATACATGCTTTGGTCCTTATCTGGATGCTTGCACTTCTAGGTGCTCACTCCACTAAAGGGGTGCTAAGCATGGGGAGAGATTCCTGAGAGAGTTTTATGTATCCTATATCTGGATAGTTCCAAAAGTGGAAGGTTTGCTGATGCCATTTGCAGCAAAGGCAGTGGAGCTGCAGTGCAGTATAGAAAGGCAGAAGGAGGTCTTTGCTCCAGGGAGACAGTCGTAGAATGGAAGTACAATAGGAGCTACTGATTCCCCGCGATATGCATGGGCCAGATGAAACTGCTGGCAGGGGCCATCAGGAGAAATGTCTGCCCTTGGCCAAGGAGATTTCAGTGAAAAAAGGAGCTGGATGGAAGCTAAACATGACCTCAAAAAATATATCCCATCAGCCCTAAGCAGAATCTGAATGTGCGAGCCAGAGCAAGGAAAAGAAAACTTCCACATGAGTGATTTAGGGTCAGAGAACACCACATCACTCCCTTTCCTTCCTTGCAGCCCTCAACTGTGTAGGAGCTGGACCCAGAAGAGAAATGAAAGGCTGGTTGGTGAAAGGAATAAAGCAGAACCCCCCACCTTGTGAATCCTATCCAATAATGGCCAGTGTGATCAGCAGGAGGGGAGAAGAACACTCTGAAATGGATAAAGAATTTATAAAATGCACAGAACTAAGTTTTAATAGCCATGAACAGCCAGAAATTTATGAAATTTGCACAGATTTTCATTAAAGACCTAGGACAGGGCAATTCCACAGAGTGCAGCTGAAAACAATGATTAAAAAGAATCAAATCTTTCATAACCGAAAGGTACAGCATAGGGAATATGGTCAATGGTATTGTAATAGCATTACATAGTGACAGAGGGTAGCCACACTTGTGATGACCCTAGCACGATGTATAGACTTGAATCTCTATGTTGTACACCTGAAACGAATGTAACATTGGGTGTCAACTATACTCCAACAAACATTTTTAAATCAAATCATTTTATACTCTACAGAGTCCAAAGTCTTCAATAAATTAGCTACACATCAGTAATTTGGTTTACAAATTATCCAAATTTAGTAAGACTGCAAAATATTATCACCAAGGTATGATCAGATATATGGTAAGGGATCACAATGGAATAAGGGAGTCCATCTAAGGGTTGAGAGTATAGGTTAAGAGTATAGTTAATGTCAGACCAAATTGAGTTGTAATCCCAGTTCTTGACTCACTAGCTAAGTGGCCCTAGGCAAGTTTCTTATACATACTAAGCCTTGGTTTGCTGATCTGAAATCTTTTATGAAAGGGATGGGTTGACCAATGAGAATTCACCAAGGTCTGCTACTCAAAGGATGCACTCTGGTTTCATCCTCTTTGTTGCTGTTAGGTTACCCCCTATCCCCCATAATAAACGTCTGTTCAAAAAACCAAGATTTCCCTTCAGTTTGACAGCTTGCAGATTGTGCTGACTCAGGGTTTAAAAAGAAAGACCTCCTCGTATTCTTCAGAACAGAGGCTCTAGTCATCACTGCCTAAGGCTGGATCCGGCACAAGGCACAGCTTCCAAAAGCACGCAGAGTTGCACAAAAGCAGGCCTGCTACTTATGACTGGACAGACAGGGTAGTGAATGCGGAGAGATGATAGCCATACCCTGCCTGTACTTCTCCAAGCCTTTACCCCTGCAAAGCTGTGTCTGTCGAGTGTGGGTAGCCTTAAAGTGCTGAATGGGCTAGGAGCAACTCTAATTATTGTCCTAAATTACGTGTAGAATTACAGACTGCTGAAGATGAAGCTGTGTGCAGCAACCCTCCTTGACTTTTACTCTGACCGTCCAAGGAAGAATCGGAAGTAGATAAGTAAGCAGGAAGTAAACAGGATAAGGAAGCAGCATAATTGGCGGTAGAAAAATCTGAAGCAGAGGCCATAAAGAAACAGCTGTATATGGTTCTATAAAACCCATCATTCTGTGCCATCAAATGAACCAAATCCTTAAAAATCTTATTTGTCACAATATCTAAAAAGTCTGCTGTTTCTGCTAATATTAGGTTATTCTATTCTTTTAGATTATGGCATTTGCCATATAGAGACAGTCACTACTTTTGAGTTAAGATGATTGCTCCTCTGTAGTTCTTAGTATGGAGTGAACAGAGAAAGCTGATTTTATTTATTTATTGTTAATGCTTTATGGTTAACTCAAATATGGACAAGATGAGGTAGAGAAATGCAGGTAAGTGTTGTTTCCCAAGGGTATATTTATAGAAAAGATGATTTTTAAAAGCAAAAATAGAAATATTTATACATATGAGGAAACTAAGAAAAATTATGTGGATCATTACTTAGAAGAACTTCAATTTGAAGAGTGATTTAAACAAAAATATGAATTCCTATGCCATATATAACAGTTATAATAGAGAAAAAATAATTGGGAAGAAATTTCAGGGTAAGTCACTTGGATTCTAGTATTTACATTCCAGTGCACAAGGTACAGGTAAGTTGCTATTCTTCTAATGAGGCAAAATATGATCTAATAATGATATCATTATTGGAAGGGATTCCTTGTTCAAAAGCTCTTTAATATGAGGTCAAATGTAAGAAAACTCTCTGAAGCTATTCAATCCTTATCATCTTTACATCTCTCCTTGTATCTTATAATGGTAAATATATATTTCATATTTATGGGAGAAAATTATCTCCATGATGCAAAGGGTAGTAGTGCAGAGTGATAAATAGCCTTTGGAAGAAAATAAAAGTACAAATAAACAAAAGCCAAGTTGCACCATCATTTTTAGGTGCATCATTGTAGCACATTGTATTTTCTGAAAACGACCACAGGAATATAACTAGTTTCATATGAGCCTTCTCACATGCTGTTCCAGAATCTTATCATTCTTCTACTAAAAATCGGAATCCATCTGTCTTCCCTTTGTTACTGAGTGTTTCTTTGTAGCTGTTTCAATGACTAGAATGCAGATATGATGACTGTGTGACTTCTAAGGCTAAGTCATAAAGGTAACACTGTCTTCTGCCTATCTCCCTCAGGATGTTCAACACAGGAGTCCAGCCACCATCTTACAAGGGAGCCCAGACCACATAGAGAGGCCATGATGAAATGTTCTGGGCAATAGCTAAGGTTGCAACCGAGAGGCAACATCAACAACTAGACACGAGCAAGGAGCCTTCAGATGATTCTAGCCCCAGCCTTCAACCTGTCCCAGCTGATACAAAGTACAGGAGAAGTGAGGTACCCTCAAAGACCCTTATACAAATCATGATTCATGAACAAATAAGTGTCATTGTTTTAAGCCACTATGTTTCAAGATGGTTTATTTCACAGCAATAAATAATACAATCATAAGAACCATTTGTTCAGACAAGAGTGTGATGGTATTTCCTCATATAGATCAAAATATTGAAACAGTTAAAAATAGCATGTAGAGGACTTGTATTTTGGGTAAGTCATTGTTTTAACACAGTGATTACCACAAAGTAGGTACACAAAAATTAATTTATTTGGAAGTCACATTCTGATAAATGTAATATACAGATATTGATACATCTATATATTGAGTCTCATTCTCAGAAGTTTTGTGTCTAAAAAAAAATCTTTTAGAGGAAATAAAAGAGGTTAGAGCTTAGACATTGACAGACTCACCATAACAAACTTTGTTTTTCTTTAAGAGATTTCAGTGATTAATGCTCTAGTTAAAAGTGTGTTTTGTACTAAAAACAAAAATATTAAACTACTGAGAAAATCCTAAAGAGCATTGGCCAGTATGAAAACACTTATAGACCACTAAAATGCATTTCAAAATAAGTCTCAACTAAACATAATATAATTAAGTATCATCTGAGAAACCAATCATTCAAAGTGGCTAGATGTTTGAATGAACACGAAATAGGCTTTTTCCTGTGTGAATACTATACTATTTACAGAGGCTAGAATAACAGAAATAATTTCTCTTTATTAATCAGTTGTGTTATATATATGGCATTATAAAATATGATACTTTGAAATATGGACATTGGTTTGCAGTTTCAGGCTGATTCATTCATGTTATTCAACAAGCTTAAGCTTCAAATGGTGGCTATGAAAGACTGGATAAGAGACATATACACAAAAATCCATTTTGCAAGTTCTATGAACAACTAAATTGCCTCAGAAAATAATTCAGAAGGTAGTGAGACTTTCCAAAATGCTGCTGCTGCTGCTACTACTATTACTACTACTACAAATAACAATGAAATGCTAATAATAATAAGAAGAATGGTGTTTTTAAATAAAATGGAACATGAAGAAAGGAAAGGATTTGTTTGCCTCACAAAACAGACATTACAATGTTAATGAATGAAAGAACACTGATACACTTCTGGCTCACGCCTATCTTCTATCAAAGAGAATTATTTTTAAACTGAGAATGGTAAAACAAACATGGTTGAGGGAACTGAAACCTGACATAGACATTTGGGTTTTATCTATGTCTTGGTTATGGTTAAAATATGCTGCTATAAACATGGGGGTACAGATATCTTTTTGAGATAGTGTTTTTGTTTCCTTTGGATATATTTCCAGAAGTGGAATTGCTGGATGATATTTTTAATTTTTTGAGACACCTCCCTACTGTTTTCCATAGTGACTGCACCAATTTACAATCTCACCAACAGTGCACAAGGGTTTCCTTTTCTCCACATTGCCAACACTTGCTATCTCTTGTCTTTTTGATGATGGCCATTCCTACAGGTGAGAGGTGATAGCTCACTCTGGCTTGAATTTTTATTTTCCGAATGACTAGTGATGTTTTCATGTACCTATTGGCCTTTTATTTTATCTACTCTGAAGAAATGTCTATTCTTTTTTAAATTGGTTTATTTGGGGGTCTTTTGCTATTGAGTTGTAGGAATTCTTTATATATTTTGGATATTAATCCCTTATCAGAAAATACGGTTTGCAAATTTTTTTCCTCCATTTTGTAGTTTTTCTGTTGATGGTTTCCCTCACTGTGTGGAAGCTTTTTAGTTTGATGTAGTCCCATTTGTTTTTTATTTTGTTGCTTATGCTTTAGGTGTCATATCCAAATAAATCATTACCAAGACACCTGTCAAGGAGCTTTATTCCTATATTTTCTTTTAGGTGCTTCATGGTTTCAAGTCACATTTGTCTTTATCTCATTTTGAATTAATTTTTCTCAGTAGTATAAGATGTGGGTCCAGTTTCATTCTTTTACAAGTGAATATCCAACCATCTAAGCATCTTGGCACCCGTGTTAAATATTAGTTGACTGTATATGCTAATGATTATTTCTGGTCTCCTGATTCTGTTCCATTGATCTATTTGTCTGTTTTTATGCTAGTACCATACTCATTTGATGACTGTATATTTATAGCATAGCTTGAAATCAGGAACTGTGATGTCTCCTGCATTGTTCTTTCTCAGGACTTCTTTGGTTATTTGGGGTCTTTTGTAGTTCCACATAAATTTTAGAATGATTTGCCTACTTCTGCAATACATCATTGTAATCTCGATAGGGATTGCATTGAATCTATAAGTGGTTTTTGGTAGTATTGACATCGATTTTAAGAAAATTAAGTCTCATGATTCATAAATACAGGGTACCTTTCCATTTATTTGTATCTTCTTCAATTACTTTCAGCAGTATCTTCTAGTTTTCAGAATAGAGTTCTTTCACATCATTAGGTAAACTTATTCCTAAGTATTTTATTGATGTTATCCTAAATGGGATAAATTTCCTTATTTCTTTTTCAGAGAATTTGTTGTTAGTGTATAGAAATGATACTGATCTTTTTTTATCCAAGTTTTTTATTTAAATTTGAGTAAGCTAACATTCAGTGTAATATTAATTTCACATGTAGGAATTAGTGATTCATCACTTACATGCAACACCCAGTGCTCCTCACAAGTGCTCTCCTTAATACCCATTAACCATTTAACCCATTCCCTGCCCCCAACCTCACCTCCAGCAACCTTCAGTCTGTTCTCTATAGTAAAGAGCCTGTTTTATGGTTTGCCTCTCTTGTCCTCCCATGCTCATCTGTTTTGTTTCTTAAATTCCACATATGAATGAATTCATATGGTATTTGTCTTTCTCTGGCTTACATATTTTACTTAGCATAATACTCTCTTTTTCTATCCATGCCATTGCAAATGGCACGATTCCATCCTTTTTTATGGCCGAGTAATATTCTATTGTATATCTATACCACATCTCCTTTATTCATTCATCAATTGATGGACACTTGGGCTCTTTCCATAATTTGGTTATTGTTGATAATGCTGCTATAAACATGGGGATGCACGATTCCCTTCAAATCAGTATTTTTGTATCCTTTGGATAAATACCTGGTATTGCAATTGCTAGATTGTAAGGTAGTTCTATTTTTAACTTTCTGAGGAAACTCCATACTATTTTCCAGAGTGACTGCACTGATTTATTTTGTACACTATAACTTAACTGAATTCATTATTTAGAGCCTGACAGTTTTTTGATTGAGTCTTTAGGATTTTCTAGATATAAAATCATGTTGTATTCAAATAGAAACAATTTTACTTTCTCTTTTCAATTCTGATACATTTTATTTATTTTTCTTGCCTGATCGCTCTAGCTAGTACTGTGTTGAATAGGAATGGTGAGAGTGGGTACTCTGGTCTTATTCCTGGTCTTAGAGAAAAAACTTTCAACCTTTCACTACTGCCTATGAAGAAATTTTTCACTTTTACCTAATGCTTGAATAAAAATACCTGATACTTGCTGATACATGTAAGAAGTAGAATATACACACATTGATACTTTCTTTACTCCTCATTCCTCTTACAGTATTTGTCTCATATAAAGTAATAACCAAATAGCAGGAAAGGATGTTAACTGCATGGCACTACTTATATTTCAGGAAATATGCTAAGTGTTTTTGTGTTTTATTGTCGTAACAATTCTTTGGTATAGGTATTATTTTTCTAATTATTACAAATGAGGAAATTAAGGTCTCATTATTGACCTCATAAAGATGACAAGTGATCAGCCAGAATTGGAAACAACAGCTGTCTTTTCTTTAGTCTGCTTCCTTAATAGTTTTAAAGAAAACATCTAAACTTCTTTCAATTAATAAGGACTTTAGTTAGTATCTAGGATGTTTTGGAAAATATCTTATCCTTCCTTCTAAAGTAGGAAACCATGTTTAGTTTAAGTATCGTTTTCCATTCAGGTAGCTGGAAGAGGCCTTTCAGTTCCTCTTCCAGATTTAAAACACAACTTTGTTTCCTGAGAGACTGATTCAACTATTTTAAAATACAGATTTCTATACAATAAAAATTTTTAGTGCATTTTATCAAGATAAAATATATATAAGCTGTCTATACATGAGAATCACCAATTTGGAAAACATCTTCAGGTATCTTTAAAGAAACAAACTCTATGTTAATATGAAAGAATAATTAGAATACATTTTATTAGAATTAAGAAAAACTGTATATTTTACCACAAACTGTTCCTAGGAAAGGACCACTTAACAGATTTCAGTGAGTCACAAAATTTAGTCTCTTCAGTGCGCACAGCAGGGCGAGGATAAATAGGAGATTCTCAATGGCTGACTCTTAATTGATGAATGCCAATATTCAGTGACGCACGGTGATATCTTATGAGAAGGTAGGGACAGGAACAATTATATTGGAGAGTATGGGTGCAAAACAGAAGAGATTAAAGGCTCTTTGAACCTTATTCCTTATCACAAGAACCACCTGACCCAAAAGGATTGAACGGAAAAGGGAAAAGTGTTCAAGTCTATTAAGATTTTTCCCAGGACTGAGTGAGTTTAAACTCCTTGGAGTTAGGGAAAGAAAAGGCAAAGGATCAAGAAAAGAATCATAAAATATTTCACTTGTGAAGATGTAGGTCTGAGAGGAAGATGTAATTGATAGATTCGGCTCTTTGGCATAAACATAGGATGGTGGTACCTCATGAGCAAAGAGCCAACTTAGAGGTGGTAAATAGTTCAATTCCATCCAACTATAAAGGAAAGAGGAAAGAGAAGGGAAATAATGAAGGGATCCATCCATCATGCACAATACAAATAAAAGGCTGTCACTCATATTCCTAATGTCAAAAAAAGGAACTATTTAGCAATTTTTGACACCAAGGAAATCATTTGTAATAGTCTTCTTCACTTTTTCAATTCATGCTTAAATTTAAAAGAAAGAAAAAAAATCATTCAATTGTTTCTATTATAAGTCAGTTCATCATTTATGAATCCATGTCAGTGTCTCAGTTTTTTCAGTGAAATAGCTAATTCATATCATATTTGCTGTCACCACTTTGGAGTGAATCACTGCTGTTTGATTTAGCCTGTCATCTGACACGGAGCATCTCAAAACCATTTGTATCACTCTTCTCGTTCTGATCTGTACATATGGTAATAATTAGGAATGTGATACCTTACATTCATTTAAAATACCCAGTGAATTTATAATGTAATAATAAAATGAGCATAACTTGTATTTCACGGGAAAAATTGTGCTAAACTACGCCAACTAAGTTACAACTATTAATTGTACATAAAAAATCATCATAATTTCAGAGTAGAAGCAGAACATATTATTTTATAAAAACATACATTCCTATCAAGATATTTATAACTATCTTTTATGAAGTATTCAAAATATGAACTCAATGCATATGATAGAAAATATTTGATTTTTAATTCACAATTTTTATTTCAAAACAGAATGCCCAGAAGTTTCCTCTCTCCTCAAATACACCTGCAATTTTCAAGTCCTTTTAATTCATGCCTTTAAATGAAAGGGTTGAGTATACAAGGTCAGTGAAAATGTTATTTATGGTTGAAATGTTTTTGCTACATCTATTTTAAGAAGGGTCATTTTTCATTTCATTTTTTTAAAATTGCTTTAAAGTGTTTAGCTGACTATACAAAATTACTCAATGTGCAACTAGCAGTTTCCTCTATGTCCAAGCTCTGGGTAGCCTAAGAATTATATAAGATTTTAAAATTAAGAGGATTAAGTTAAAATTGTATCCTTGCACTGTTTTTATGTTTGTAGTATTCATCACTATGTTAATTATTTTACTATGTCTATAAAAAAAATATCTTTCTCTCAAATGTGTTTCTAACCTCTCTACTCATTTTTGTTTCCTTCTGGGGAAAAATATAATGTCAACATTTAAAGCACAGATCTTCCTACCCAATGCCAGTATTCTATGTTAAGATGGCCTGTAGTTATGAAGATTCTTGTTTCATACTTGATATCTCCACAAAGAATATAACTTCTCACTGTCTCATCTTCCCTAGGAAAGGTACCCCTCACGTCAGTTTTTTTTCATTGTGATGATTATTATTTTGTCTTTTGGGTTTCTACTAAATTCAAAATGCATAGATATTTAAATCCCCATTTTCTTTGCTGGTTGATATAAGCAACTCTCTTCTCAGCTAAATGAGCACATCAGCTTTGCTGTGCAGCCCAGCAGAACCTGCAGATATGTGAGCATTTAAACAGAGGAAGAAAGCATTGCTGAAGCTAGAGTATTAAGGAAACCTTCGGTCCTGGCAAGTGCTCGATGCCAGGAGTCAGGGAATTCACATACAACAGACTTAAAGATCAAAACATAAAACATCAACAACTAAGCAAGGTTTAGCAAATTTTATTTGGAATTGCTTGAATCCTGCAGCTGGACATTTATGCAGTTGTGATTCTTGCACTGTACACTTTGTAGAATGACATCAACTACTGACGCTTTTCTCAGTCAAAGGAGATTTCAAAGTGTAACTATTTACAAGTTAAAATGAGAAGGAATCAAGTCTCAAAATTAAGAGTTTATCAAAGGGCTGAGGAAAATAGTCAAAACAATGTCTACTAAGAAATAATTATGAGTATTTTTATATCCCTAATGCTGTCCAAGGTCTCTAGGTATTTAAAGAAGAAAATTAAACAAAAACAAACATTTCATTTGTAGGTAGACAAAAAATAAATGACTAACCTTGACTTCCATCAGCACACAAAATCCTATATAACCAATGACAGACTTCATTGTTTAAAGACTACTTGGGGATGATGAAGAAAAAAGATGATGTAATCTAATATGTGATAAAGAGAGATATAATATTCTCTACTGGAAGGCATTCCTATCATGTCATATCAAAGTCTAGCAAAACGTTGAAAGTTAGAAATGTTATCAAGCATTAGCAGGCATTTAAAGAACGTCTCTTGAATATTTCTAGCATAAAAAAGTATTTCATGTGATGTAAATGAATGGTAATTTTCTGACTTTAAAAGAGAGCTGTGCCAGTACATTTCAGCGTTCTGGACCCAATTCTGCAAACATGGAGACGCTTTCAATTTGCTCTGCCTGCCTTCCCGCCTTAGATGGCTGCGATTGCAGCGAAATTAATCCATTTAAAAATCTGCGGCTTAAACTTAAGGATTTTCAGTTTTTTCCCCCTTCTCTCTTTTTTTTTTCTTAGAATATCAATAAGTTCCAATTGAAGAGCGGATTCTTTTGCAATTCAGGCATGTGCCGGCGATAACGGGCGAGTTGGCATGAAGAGAGGCAGAGATGGATTAATTATGCAGAGAACATGGAAATTCTGCTTATCATCGGCTAGCAAAGGAGCCCGGCTCACATAATCAGCAAACGAAGGGAGAGGAAAAAATAACAATGCAATGGCACCTTCCAGCCCATCATCAGGATTTTTTCTACCCCCCTTGTAATTAAAAAATAACATACACTTATAGCCCTATCTCCTGTGCAGGCAAGGAGTGGATGTCCACAAAATAATTGCACTGGGATATTAGAGCTGGCAACATGGGCTGTCCATTCCGGCTCGTCTCCCTCTCACCCTCTCTTTCTCTTTTGGCCTCTCAAGGCACTTTGCTTCTGAACTCAATCCAAATCAGACGGATGTCTCAGGTGACATGCTAGCTCAGTTTCCAAAAATCCCAAATTGGTACCTTATCATGATCCAAGCAAACATACATACATATATGATAAATATTTGAAGGGCTGACTCTGGGGGAAAGCTTTGGAACTGATCACCTGTGGACTATCTGGTCACTTTCGTTTTTTGACAAAACCTGTCCTAATAATCTTCATTTTGCAAAATAACTGGATGAAAATGGTGGGCTGTGTCATGGCTGTGTTCATCTTCTCAAATGATTTCACTTACCTACAACTTTTGGTTTCTATTTCCTTTGCCAATTCATGTTATGAATTCAAGTATATATAGTTAATGATTGCAGTGTTTGTGCTTCCAAATCAGCCTTCACAATTCGTCATTGTTACTGTAAAATCTGACAGCTTAATGCTTTGCATTTCTCTAAATGCCAAAAGAGACTACAATGAACCTAGTTTATTGCCTTAAAGAAAATAAAATTTAATCTCACACTTGTATCCATGTGTTTTTCAGTTCTGAAAATTAGCATGCAAACACAAACGTTAAACAACGATACTCCTGACTGAATGCCATCAAAGTAGGTTTTGCTGCTTTAATTGTCACCCAAATAATTCGACCCAGTTACAGGCAAAAGTCCCAAGAAGCTCTGGCCATGAGAGAGACCATTTCCTCCTGCAAAAGTTACTGGTACACCAGAGAAAGAGAAAAATGAAAATAAACCCAGAAAGACAAATTATGCGACGTATGAAGGAAAGATGTTGTTCCAAAGTGCAGTAAGCTGGAATTAGAAAGCTGGCAGACTCTGAAAATGTAATTTATTCATAGGTTCCACCAAAGCAGGGAACCAGTGTGGGGCGCAGTTTACACGCTTGTGGGAATGCTTTAAGTGACAGTGAGGGTAATAGACGGATTTTTTAAACTAATTATTTCCATGTCTGTGCATATAGACGTGCATACACTCTAGTCCACAGGAGTAGTATTGAAAACAAAGACTGAGTAAAGGGATCAAGTGAATGTTTGGGAATATTTTTGGTTATTGACTTTGTTAGTTCCTGAGAGAGTAGAGGGAAAATCAAATAAGGAAAAAAATAATCGAGCAGGGGAGTGGGCAGGAGGGTTAAGGGTGAAGAAAGGTGGAGAAGAGAAAGGGAAGAATAAAGAACACATAGGAAATCAAATCATAATTGTGACAGTAGAAGTTAGGATTTTTATGTCTAGTTATTTTGTAAATGTATACATACAAGATATATTTTAAATGAATTAAATATAAATAGGAGGTCCTTCAAATGTGTATCCCCACACCAAGGAATGTTCAAATGCATAGACTACAGATTCCATGAGGTAGAATGCAATTTACCAAGGATTTTTAGAGGACAGACACAACAAACAGGGGAATACAGCTGGGATAATTTGGCCACCCATTACCATTGAATTCCTACCTTCCTACAGTTCAGTACCTTCAAACACATTTAGTATCTTCTTTAACTCAGCTCTTCAATCTACTCCTAGTGTATAAAACCCACCTCTTAGAAGTTCCCAGATAAAAGGTTTTGAATAAACAATGAGAGGCAATGAGTAATTCCTGCCCACAGCACTTATCAGACCAAATCTGATTACTACTTTTGATATGAGAAGGGGAGATGAAGTCAGAGCAAAGGTGATCATAAAGTATTATATGAAGTTAATCTATTCTGCAAAATAAGTTTACCAGACTTTTGGGCTCCTGAGTAACTGATATTCTTCTAGGATTAAAATATTAAACTAGTTTAATTCAATCAGACACTACTAACTGATTTCCTACAGGCTTATCAGATGAGCAGAGAATGATCTCCATTCATATCCAGAATGGTGGTCTTTTAAATGCTGTTCTTGTTGGGTAGTCCCGTGTTCCTAAACCCTAGCTGCCTGTTAGAATCCCCGGAGAGCTTTTAAAAAACGCTTATGCCTGGGCCCCACCCCAGGCAAAATTTCTGGAGATGGGGCCTGGGTAAATACATGTATCTATTAGGACTCTGTGTTTATATCTTATTCAGCTTCCTACGAGATTCCAATGGCCAACCAGAGTTGAGGACCAATAACTGCCAAGGCCCATTCACTGTGCTTCATTGGACTCCACTTAAAATCCCCAACATCTCAAGGGCCCCGGGGCAGTCATCAAAGCAAACTAGACTGTGAACACCATGAGGGCAGGGATTACACTGCTTGTTCCCTGCTTCATCTCAGCCCCTGGCCCAGTGCCTATTACATACCAGTTCCCCAAAATAAATTTGACTGAATAAAACTAGGCAAACAGGAGTCAAAAAGACAAATGGCCCACCTATAACCATGGCTATCTCTTCTGCTCCATGTTCTACCCCACAAGCCTCGACAGTTTGGAAGCTTTCTCATGGTTTTCTGTCTGAAAGCCTGTGCTTGCAACTTTTTAGAAACAGCATACTTCTATAATCTTTTATACTTCCTAAAAACATGTCTTAACATCTTTTACAAGAGAAGGTAGATAATAGAATTCTCAGTAACCGTAACTGTAAATGGATTTGTAATCTACCCATGATTAAAATTATTTTCATCATGAAGTAGAATTCTCATTATTGTGGCAATTTTAATATTATCAACTCCAAAGTGTCTTGGTGATTGATAATATAGACAGCGAAACCCTATATTATAGTAATTAAATTTAAAATGAATCAGCCATCCTTATATGTCTCAGTACAGTACCTGATTATTTGAAAACAATTATCTGGCATGTCACCTAATGCCACACAGCACTTGGAGCTGCTACAAGGTTTTGTTTGCAGTTACAAAGTTGCTGCAGAGACAAAATGCACAGATGCTGCATCTTGGGTGCCACGATGAAGATTTTCTCCATTAAAATACATGACGACCACAAAAGTGAGCTATAACTGAGGAGGAATGAAGGCCTGAATTAGGAAAGCTTTGAACAAAACCTTCAGGCTGAAATGTACATTCATCACGGCTAAGTCTCACTGACTTTAAAGGATACCCTCTCTCTGGGAAACCCCAGAAACCATAGGCCCAAGAGCAGCTTTCAAACTTGAGGATGAGGTTTTACTTTTCTGAGCGGAGCCAAGATCTAATGCATAATGCTTTCTTCATTGGATAGATTGCTCTTCAAAGGGAGTCCCACTTTAGAAATTAAATTAAATATTACTACATTTCCCCATGTTTTTTTTTCTCCTATTTCCCTAATTAAGATTTTACAGGAACATGCATTTGTCAGCTGTGAGAAGGGGCTCACTCCGGGGCTTCTCTTAATCTTGACACTTTTTGCAATCCAGTTCAGTCCCAAGCCTCCCTCCCAATGGATGCTTGGTCCCATCACCCTCCCCATACACATTTTGGGAGGAAAAAAATTAGTACAAAAAAATTCTTCCATACTTGGTTCATTTGCAGATTTCACCAGGCTTGCAAAAAGCACACCTGTTGTGCTGTCTGGATTTCCTTTTCTGATCATAGGCTTCTGACAAAGGGGGGGGAAAAGAAAGATTTTTATCAAACGCTCTTCACCGGACAATGAATTTTCTTCACCATTTGAATGTATCTGTGGAATGCCTGAGTGATTCATTACAGCAGATTCTGAAGTATGACAATGGGCCGCAGAAATGACTGATGGTATCTTTTTCCTGATTTCATTTCCCTGATCCTCTTCATCCCTTGGCCTGTGTACCTCGATTAATTAGAAACCAGGGATTTTCACTCATCAGCTGATGGGTTTCATGCTCCACTCTGTCACAAATCTGCTGCCTGCACTATCTCTCTTACAGCCGGTGGCTGCTTTAAAAACTTTCCCTTCTTTTTTTTCCCCTTTTTTTGAAGCAGTGCTTTGTGACTACAAGTTTAGGTCTTTTAAAGATTCAGACATATTTTTTTAAAAAGAGATTTAAAATTAAAGAAGATTCAAAATCTCTGATTAAGTTAATCCCCATCCAAATGATACTTGTCCAAAAATGAACTTTTTGAAGAGATAATAATATGTTTCATAGCTCTCAGCTTTCTAAGTTCTTTTCTGAAGATATAATAACTAAAGGTAAGGACTGAAAAAATATATAAATATGATTTTCGTGTGTGAGCACAAAAGCACATATGTTCATTTCTCACCCATTTTGGGGAATCTGTATCACATTTTTAAACTCAGTTGTATTCAAATTACTATTGAATAGCCACTTTATAAAAGCATCCTGAAATAAATCATTGAACCATTATTGTTTCTGGAGGAAATATTTTATGATTGAAATATGCTCCCCCTTAGGGTATATATCAAATTAAATCACATGATGATATAATCCCCAAGGCAGCAAATCATAATTAAATGGTATTTAAAATGCAGGATATTTTATAGTAAAACTCACCCTCTGAAATCTAAAATAATGCTTGAATCAGGTGAAAATCACATAAATTATTTTCACCAAAGTAATAGTTCCTACTACTACAAGGTTATTTACTGGAGTATTTTTCTCCATATTAACTTACTTAACATCAACTTTGAACTGAGTCCCAGAATTAAAAGCAAAGCCCTCCATTTTAAGATGCCAGATCCATCGGATTTGGGAAGACAGAGTCAGGAGAAGGAGTTTACATTTTCACAGTGTTGCCTGCAGTAGAAGAGATCAGTGCTTCAGAGAGTTCATCCTGTAAGTCAGCCTTAATAGATTTTGGAACTCATATTAAGAGGGGGAAAAAGTGGTTTGTGGAGGAGCACCTATCCTCTGTCATCTGAAGATACTTGTCCCTCTTTCCATATTTGCTGAGAAAGAGTTGTACACCTGATAACCGTTCAGGACGACCAACAAAAGCTCTGGTCAGGATTGAGGCCAAGCTTCATCTCACATGACTGCTCTAAAAGAAATCACTACCAACTTAGAAGATCTTTTAGTTTTTGTTCAGCATAAAGCAAACAGGGCAAAAGGAAGAGCTACCAGGCTTATGTTCCAGACACATAAGAACTACGCTATTAAATCTTTGTGGCATGTTTATTGTCATATATTGAAATACAAGTCACCAAAAATGTTGATTACATAACTCTGATCAGTAATGTGCTATAGCATTGAATTTTTTTTTTAGAAGCAAGCCTAAATTTTTCTTGTTTTTGAACTGGTCTACCACACTTGAAGTAAACTGGATTTCATAAGATTCGTATCAATTTCTCTTCCTATGTATTTTTTAAAGCCTTAGTAATGCTGAAGATGGATACAAGAGAGAGGTCAGGAAAATACACCTTGAGCTCACATATACATGAAAGGAAATCCATTACTTTTCAAAGTAATTAAAACCTCTTGTGAAATCATACTTGGCTCTGAGGATGCTCTGAGGAAAAAAACCAAAACAAAACAGATTCATACCAAATTTCAAGTAACCCCAAAGAAATTAGGAAATGGGTAAAGAAAAAAAATTGTTTAATTTTAAATAATCTCTGCTTTTGTAAATTAATATTTTTAATATAGAGTGTCACTGTTACTTTTACGTCATCTTTAAAATGGAACAAATCACTATCCTTATGCTAGCTGGGCTTAAAATGCTGCCTACATAATACACTTTTCTTTAGCAGTAATGCAAAAGAGCTATGGAACAGTTGGAGAGTATTTTATTTTAACAACAACACAAGTGTGCTGATAATCTGGAGTATCAGGCCCATCTGTAAATTTCCCTAATTTGCTATGTCTTTCCCTAACACTACCAATATTGTGATAATGCCACATGCTCTGGAGAACCTGCTAGTGCCAGGCACAGGGACTAACAATCACGAACAGACACAGTACCGAATGTAGCCCCCAAAGTCAGTGGGATGTGGCACAGCCTTCCACTCACCCTTGACCAGCCATCTCACAGTATCTACTTTCAACGGTCCAGGAGAGTCACCAATTTAGACGACATGTGTCTAATCCATTAGATTAGGTCTAATGTATTCATTCCTTTCCTTGAAATGTTGTCTCTAAGTACAGTTTTTCCAAAATAATTTAATAGACTAAAACTTTTTATCTGATTGGCTAACTCTGAGATAACACGCCTGGAAGATACTTTTTAAAAAATGTAACAATTTGGAGATGAAGAAATAGAAACATTTGCAAACTAATTACAATGGATAATTTCACTAAATTTTGTTGACTGACAAGCAAGTGTAAATTAAAACCAGAGCTTCCATCAGATGATATTTTCTGATCAAAATAAAAAGGCTTTGAATTCATGTAATTCTAATGTACCTTCAACGCAAAGCACTTTTTAAAAAGATTTTTATTTATTTATTTGACGGAGAGAGACACAGTGAGAGAGGGAACACAAGCAAGGAGAGTAGGAGAAGGAGAAGCAAGCTTCCCGCCAAGCAGGGAGCCTGATGCGGGGCTCAATCCCAGGACCCTGGGACCATGACCTGAGCCGAAGGCAGATGCTTAACCACTGAGCCACCCAGGCACCCAACCCAAATTAATAACGATTTGCCTTGTTCTGTCACGACCTCTTAAGATGACTGAATGGCCACATAATGGACTTGAGTACTATATTAAAAATACTCAGATATTTGTACACACCAAACAGTGTGTCAATGGACAAGAGTCTGCATTTGTTTTGTGTAATCTTTTTTACTTTCCTGGACTAAACAGATCACACAGAAAATATGTACTGAATACAGAGATGAGCAATTACAGTAAGTCCCTTAATGTCGTAGCTCTGTAATAAGAAACATCAATACTTTTGTTAAAAATTAGGTATGCTATATAAGAAATCTTAACTATGTATCTAAAGTAGGATCGTAGGGGGAGATAGAAAAAAAATGAAACAAGATGAAACTAGAGAGGGTTTCTAAGAATGAGTCTCTTAGGAAATATACTGAGGGTTGCTGGAGGGGAGGGGGGTAGAGGGATAGGGTAACTAGGTGATGGACATTGGGGAGAGTATGTGCTATGGTGAGTGCTGTGAGTTGTGTTAAGACTGAGGAATCACAGACCTGTACCCCTGAAACAAGTAATATATTATATGTTAATTAATTGAATTTTAAATTAAAAAATATTTAAAACAAAGTAGGATGGCAAGAGTAGTAGCTCTCGATCTGCTTTATTCTTCTAATATTTTAGAAATGATTTTCATCTTCATTATGTCTTCATCATGCTGACAGAATGTTCCTACTATTAAATAAATCAAACTATATGAAATCTGAACTCTTGGCTTAGACTTTGAAGTCTGTCTCATTGGGATTTTCCATATGCCTTTTCAACCTTAGTTTCAAAGCTCCTCACCAAGTATCCACTGAACCAGGGTGTCTTGAAAACTCAACATATATTTTTTTAGTAATTTCTACATCATTAACATATAGTACAGTGTCTCATTCATAGTGTTATATTTTGTTGAATCAAAATAAACAAAATTCCATTTGAATGAAGCTGGCTTTCACTCTATCCTACAAACCCACATCTATTATTTTTAGATCATTTACTGGGAATGTGTTTCTGTTTTCATCCTACTAATTTATTCACTCTTTAAGAAAATTCACTTCCAGTGACAATTCCTTCCCCATCCTCATTATTTTCCTATTCTTTCATCATTAATTCATCCAAACATATATGTGATAAACATTTATCCTGTGCCAGTCCAATTCCTGTGTCAAATGAGATATGGATCCAACACTTGAGAAGCTTATGTTTATTTGACCCAGCCTCATGCTTTAATGACAGTTTATTGTCTTGGTCACTATTATTTAATATAGATTTGTTTTCATTCTCTGAAACGATGACAAGTAACTTGAGGTTAGGGAACAGGGCCCTGTTCTCACTCACCCAGTAACCCTCCCCAACTAGCTCACTGCTGACCAGTGGCTAAAATTGTGGCTAAAGGTAAACTTGTCTATTGATTGAATTCTCTTTTAAATTCTAAAGACATATTTAGAACTTTATCACATTTCAAAAACAAATTCAAAATTGGACACTGAGTATGACCTTTCAATTAATTATCCTATTTACTCTCATATTTCTCACTGTTTTCACTCAGTCTTGGAGATTGGGAATCCTGCCAGCATCTGGATTTTCCACCTTTGGTAACCCTCATTAATCTTTGTGATTATGGTCCCCATTTACTAGAAGCACCCAAATTACACCACAATTACTAGGAATATTAATTGGAAAGTGGATTTTCTACTTTGTCTCCTTTTATTTGTAATTCTTTAATGGCTTAAACCCAGGATTACTTTTAGGACAGTGGCAGAAAAGGAAAAAAAAAAAAAAAGGAAAAGAAAAGAAAAGAAAAAGAAAATGTGTAGGTGATCAAAGAGAAACATTTAAATTTATGGGTTTCTTTTTATTTTTAGACTTGTCCCAGAGAAAAATTGTAAAGATATTACCATCCCAGACTGTGCTATTTTCCCCAAAGTTGAAGTTTTCCTGGAGACAGCCTTGTCTTGAATTAGGCAACCCAAGGATGTAACAGAGATATAAGAAAAAGTGAAACAGCTGAGCTTGTGCCTGAAGGACAGAAGCACACTCACTTTCAGGCCCATCACTCCAGCCAATGGTAAACCACTGACACAATTTTATTTGCTTTTTGTTAGGCCTGTTGAGGTCATTCTGTTCTTCTGAAGAGATCTCTTAAGGCTGCTTCAAGAGAGGGAAAGAGTAGTGAGTGAGAGATAAGCATTATAATGGAAAATAACATTTTCCTCTGTATTTTAAAATATTTTTCATATGTTTTTGAAAGATGTAGAGAGGAAAACACTACAAAATGTTCTCCTAGAATAGGATTTTGGATCATCATTGTCACTTGATAAAAAAGAAAAATACATGCCTTTATATTTTTATTCTTTAAGTGAAAGCATATACTAAAATTTGGTGCAAGTTTTATAGCAGGAGTGAAAAAGTAAGTCAATTCTAAAAGTGTGACTTTCCTACACCCACTATTACACTTGAGAAGTATCTCCAAGTCAGAAGCATTAAAAATATTTCTTTTTTTGAGGTTCTATTGAGTCCTTCTTAACTTCCCATTTGGATTTGAATGCTACCTCTTAGGAATGGTTGAATATGTGTATCAGGGATGTAAGTTTGGTGCAGATAGAGACAAAAAGTTAAATCAAGACCTGCCCACTGAGCCAGAAACCCAGAAGAGTTGTTGCAGGAATAGAATTGACCTTGGCAGGAAACACCTAATATAGAGTGTTATAGAAAATATTTTGAAAGTGAGGAGGAAAACAATGGACTCACAGCTTGACTCTAGTCTTTACTTTATATTGGAGTTTTGGCAATATTTCATTTGAAAAAAATAGCATTCTGTTGAAAGAAGGAAGAGGAGGAGGAAGGAAAGGGGAGAGGAAGGGAAAGATGGAGGTTGAAGGGGAGGAAGAGGAGTGGGGAGGGGAGAGGGGACTCGGAGGGGAGGAGTGGGGACAGGGTGGAAAGTTGTTGGTAGAAGAGGAAGGAGAGGGAGAAGTTGTTGTTTTATAATCTCTTGACAAGAGAAATAGTTTTCTTGAGAACTAGACAGAGTCTGTTTCACAATATACCCCCAATGTTTGCAAGACTGAGGCATTCAATACATATTTATTAGGCAAATGGATGAATAAATAAGTGAAAGAATGTCACAGATCAGTTGGCTATGCATTATATAGCTCAAGAGATAAACAGAGTATAATAGTTGGTTAATGGATGCCCCATAAAGTAAGGAGGCAGACAGGTAGTACAGAAATCTGTTTGCAAGAAGCAAGGTCTTAGTCATTATAACAGAAATCGGGGACCTAGTACAGGGGGTGGGTGGGCAGAAGAAGGTAGGCCTCTGACCTAACAGAAACCTAGACATTTGGGCCTCTGCCTTCTGCTCAGGTCATGATCCCAGCGTCCTGGGATCCAGCCCACACCAGGCTCTCTGCTCAGCAGGGAGTCTGCTTCCTCCTCTCTCTCCCTGCCTGCCTCTCTGACTACTTGTAATCTCTATCAAATAAATAAATAAAATCTTAAAAAAGAAAAAAGAAATAAAGAAACCTAGATATTAGGAAATAGAATAGAGGAGGAAAGAATCTAGATAACAACCACCAGAGCAGAAATCCAGTCTGGGGCTTGGAAGCAAGATGGGAAGACTCAGTGACAGTGGGTTAGGGGCAGACTTTCAGAAGGAAGACTCAGGTTCTCAAATCTGGCCCTCACAATTCTGGTCAAGGTGAGTTCTGGGAACTGGAGGTGATAGGCAATAACCTCAATCACAATTAATGTCGGGAGTCAGAAGCTAAAATCCAGCCTGGATTTGCATTCATTCCTTTTCTCTGAAGTTAGGATTTTTTTAAAATTTTGTTCAGCAATTTCTTTTACCTTTAAAAAGATTCAACTGGGGGAAATCACAGTAGAGTGAAGGAGATGACTTTTAGAGGTATAAGTGAATGAACTAAGCTCACTTGACAAAATGTATGCTCATCCAAAAATAAATAAAATAAAAAAATGTTCACCAGAGTGCCATGAAATATGGAGATTTCTGATATAATAAATAGTACAGTATTTAGTGAGGAGAGGATAAAGAGTATTATGCATCTATTTTTTATTTTAAGACTGTACAAATTCTTTTTTGTACAAGCAGGGAGAACAGCAGACAGAGGCAGAAGCAGGCACCGTGCTGAGCAAGGAGGCTGATGTGGGACTTGATCTCAGGACCCTGGGATCATGACTTGAGCCGAAAGCAGATACTTAACCAACTGGGCCACCCAGGAGTCCAAAGACTACAAATTCTTGATAAAATATTTAACTAGTGGTAGCGAAAGTAAACATGGTCTTCCCCATTTGGCCAGTACCATTTAGAAGAATATTAAAAGTCATCCTGTTATATGTAGTTTTAGAAACATTCTAAGCATTTGCAAGTGTAAGGATTTTCACACTTTTCTTAACACAAATGGAATCATACTCAATGTTTTGCAATTTGCTTTCTGCAAATAGTATTTCTTAAGCTTCTTTATATGTAGGCACATATAGATCTATAGATCTACATTATATTACCCATTGGGCTACATAATATTCCATTTTTATGTATACTATATTGCAATGAATATTTGTTACCATATTTTCTATGCTTATTTCTGTGAACATACCTGCAGGATAAATTTCTACAAGTGAAATTTCTGGTCCAAAAGCATATACACTTCTATTCAGGAGCCCCATAACAATAAACAGCATATATATATATATATATATATATATATATATATATATAAAATTTCTATTTCACCTTATACAATAAAATGGGAAAAATATTATTTCATAAGGTGTATAAATGTTAATACTTTTTTAAAGTATTCTTTTTATTTATGGCATGAAACCAGGCAATATCATAGCTAATTAACCAATATAACATCCTTACTAAGGCAGCATTCAAAATATAGTTTTGAATTCCATCTCTCAACTGCAGAAAATAACAGAGAGGAAAACAGAACATTAGTAAAGCAACATCTCCTACCCCTGAGAATGCGGATTATTTACAGCTGAAAGGGTACTCCACTTTGAAGGTTAATGCTCTTTGTCAGTCAGACAAAGACAATTGTCTTCACTGTATGTAAGTTTAAAATTCCTTTGTCTTTCTTTAGGAGGGGATGTAAGGTCAAATCCAAGATACAACAAGGGAGAAGTCTTGCCCTGGAAAAGCAGAAGCTAGTCCTGAATGGAGAAAAGGCAGGAGTGGAAAGGAGTTTGAAGGACTAAACTTGATCCCATTGCAAAAGGAGGCTTCAGCCAACCACAGAGCAGAGAAGCCCTGCTCTGTAGCCAGAACTAGTCCTGTCCCTTCGTGGGTCATAAAAGTCCTGCCCTTGGAAAAAGAATGTTTCCCTATCCCCCCTCCACTTCCCCTGGCATGGAAAAGATGGTGCCATGACCCTGGGAGTTCAGGAAGAGAAACAACAAAAGTTTCCTTGATAATGTACAGTAGCATGGATCTCAGCCGTGGTGATAGTGACTTGAAGCAGCAGCAACAGAAAATAAGTAGAAGAAAGGGCTCCTTGTACAGACCTGCACCCTTGTGACCCTAACAAAGCTGGGCTAGGTGCTGCACAGTTGACAGTGACAGCAGGAACGAGAAGGTGGGCAATAAGTTTTATATGCACTATACGAAAATATATCGTAAATATATATTTATAATGACCATGTATACTGTGCAACCTTTAGCAACCATGATTTTGAGAATCCATATATGAAAAATCCAACTTTTTGTATGTGATGGTTCAGGTGAGTGTTAAGTAAGAGAATACAACAATAGTGTCCCTCCCGTCTATCTTCCATATAGTGCATGGTAAAAGAGATTTTTTTTATGTAAGAGAATCTGTTTCAATAACCAGAGGCTTAGGTCCAGGAAAATGTGCCCCTAAGCTCTACATTTGTTTACAAAGGACAGACTGTGACGGTGACAAGAAGAGCAAATGGATGCAAAAAGCATTTAGTATCAAAAAAAGAATAGTTTCGCCTTTTGTGGTCTAGTATCATCTCTATGATGACCATTTTAACTTAACGTTACATTTTAAATTAGTTTTTATGTTCAATGTAATTATTTTTTAAAAGATTATTTGTTTGAGAGAGAGAAACAGAGAGAGAATGAGCAAGAGGTGGAGGGAGGGCAGAGGGAAAGGAAGAGAGACTCCTCAAGCCGACTCCCTGCTAAGTACCCAGCCCACCTTGGGGCTCCATCTCATGACCCAGGAGATCATGATCAGACCGAAATCAAGAGCTGGGAGTCTTAAACGACTGAACCATCCAGCTACCCCTCATTGTAATTATTTTTATATTATGCCAGTGATTCTCAAACTATGAAGAGTGATGGAATGAGAGCCTAATAAAATTGTCAAGGCTAAACAAACAAAAACATTTTGTATCATCCGAAGTCAGACCCAACATCAAAGGACAAATCTCGCCGCCAGGGAAAATGGTCAGTCTGGTGAGGACTGATTGATTACTAATGATTAAAAATGTATCTTGATAATAGGTTTTCAAGGGGTCTCTCGCTATCTGCAGCACTGGTGTTTCAGTCCAGATGTTTTACCACGACATTATCCATCATACATTCCCTGGTTCTACTTCTCAGGGCCTACTTTTTATGGTCACATAACTTTTAGAAACTAGAACCTTAGAAGCCTGGGTCTCTTTGACCTTTTGTAGCCCACACCTTGCCTTTTCGTTCTGCCTTGGATTTCTCCATCTAAGTGGGTTCAGAGCGCCCTCCAATCAAGCAGCAACAAGTTCAAATATAATTATGACAAATGCAAGGTCTGAAAACCCTGCCTGGTAATTGACTTTGAAAGAGACTTAAAGCTTCTTACAGAATCAAGCCTATTGTAATGGGGCTTGTATTGTAATACCAACTCCATAATTGTCCACTTCAGCTCAGAATTGAGAGATGCATTATGCATTCTGAATTTGCTTTTAATAAAAATGTGTTTTTACCCACTATGCCAAAACTGATTTGATAGTAAGTCCTCCAGATTACCCATGGTAAAGAAATTCCAGATATTACTCTATAGCGTTTTCATCTCATCCATATAAATCCTAACTTCCTGTATTTCAGCTTATAACTCCCTCTTAAAAGGGTAGACTACTATATCTCCATGTGACTACTGTATATTCTGCTGTCATTAGGTAGGGTTCATCCTCATTTACTCGGAATAGACAAGGATTCCTCCCATTTGCACACTTTTTTAAAGATTTTATTTATTTATTTGACACAGAGAGATCACAAGTAGGCAGAGTAGCAAGCAGAGAGAGAGGAGGAAGCAGGCTCTTTCCTGAGCAAAGAGCCCCGTATGGGGCTTGATCCCAGAAACCCTGAGATCATGACCTGGGCTGAAGGCAGAAGCTTAACCCTCTGAGCCACCCCGGCGCCCTCATTCCACACTTTTAAAAGCATGTATGCTCTGTCCCTATTTAAATATAAGTTCTCATTTAATGGAATGCTAACTCTAAAATGATTTTTAAAAAACAAATCCAAATTATTGCAGTGGTCTTTTTATAGTTACTTCCTTTATGTTCAGACTATAGAGCATCTTTCTTATACAAACAGATTTTTCTTTTTGTCTACATAATAATCCTTAGTTTACTTCAGATTTTTCCTTCCAAATTTGCCATTCGTGGAACATTTCTAGAATCGCCAACATTTCATGAATTCTATACCTGGCCTTTTCCCTTTGAGTACAGAGATATTCTTCTTAAAGGAGGCTTTGTGGGGACAAAGCAAGGTTTGGGGTCAGTGAGAAGTCCTGTTCTGCATCTTTCCAGGTGTGTAGAAATG
Organism: Neogale vison; assembly: GCF_020171115.1. Classification (NCBI taxonomy): domain Eukaryota; kingdom Metazoa; phylum Chordata; class Mammalia; order Carnivora; family Mustelidae; genus Neogale; species Neogale vison. The sequence goes on from NC_058094.1 coordinate 32,881,380, forward strand.
CATGGGAAGTGAGATTTATACTTACAAGATGACAAGTTTTACATTTTTTGTTTTGTTTTGTTTTGTTTTTTAACTTTTCTTTAGGTGCTTGGTCAGAGAAAGTGAAATACCCAGAATCCTTACAATAATGTGTCTGTCTTGCTCAAAGACCTTAGAAGGTACGCTGTTATGAGTACCTCGAGGACTCGGTTATAATACGGATGCATTAATACCACACTCCTGTACTCAAAGCTCACTGAGTGTCTGAGCTCTATCCTGGGATCCGTCAACCTTATCCCTATGGATCTGAACCAGTTGTAGTTTTATATATTAAAACTGCAGAGAAATAGGGCATTTTCTTCGCTGGCACTGTGGAGAAAACACCGGCTTGTTTCTTAACTGTTGGCCTATTTCTTTCACAGCCAGTCTCAGAAAATGGGCCAGGTCCTTCCTACTCCCACACAATATAAGAGCTTGTTTCCAAAGAGCAGAGAAAATTGACTAAGATCCTTGGTTAGATGACAGATGGATTCTGTGGCTTTGCCAGAGACGTGAAATTACAGGTGACACCTGATATGTGATAATAAAGACAACCCACCCAGTAATCAGCCCTTGGCCTTTATTTTTGTGATGTCATCAGCATGCAGGTGGCTTCTTGGGATCCTGAATAAAATACTGAGCATTGTCAAGGGGCTCACATGGACAATTTTTATCTCCCCATCTGTGTGATCTCCTGTGTGATGAGCTTGGACTATAGCCATTTCCATCTCTGTCTTGGTTTACAAAAAGTTATCAGAAGGTTGTCTGTGGTTTTATTTATCCTGCTCTGTCCTTTGTCTTGAAAGAATCTTGAAGCCAACAAGAGAGTTCAAATTATATCATTCATTAATTGTAATATTAGTACATTGAGAACTGAATTTTGCACTTTGTAAACATAGATTCAGTAAGATATATGAAGTACAAAAAACATCCACGTAACATCAACTGGATTTGGATTGTTCACTGTGTTCAGAAGACAAAGTACTAGTTTTATTTATTTTATAGGGTTGTTGCCTCCAATTTGGTCCATATTATATATATGCCTGAGGAAGCAGCACTTCTCCTGTGGCATTTGGGAAGTGGGGCTAATAACCTATTATGAGTTTCCACTCAGTTCAACTACTTTTCCTTAAAAAATATAAGAAGTTCGTTCAACTTAGGTCTCCTATTTAAAAAAAAAACACATAAATTTTTAAAAAGAGACTAAGAAATAAACTCAACCTCTCGTATATAGTTCTGTTATTAATTATAAACAATTTGCTAAATAGGTTACTCTTCAAGGTTAAATAGCTAGCACTACTGGGAGCCCCCAAAGTACCAAGTGCAGGTGCTGTGTACCTTAAGACCATTATCTGGTTTAAAGCCTATGAGTCTGGGGTACATGGGTGTCTCAGTGGGTTAAGTGCTCCCAACTCTTGGTTTCAGCTCAGGTCATGATTTCAGGGTCCTGAGATGGAGCCCCCGCATCAGGCTCCACACTCCACACTCCACACTCAGCAAAGTCTGCTTATCCCTCTCCTTCCTCCTCTACCCCTCCCCCTTCTTCTTCTGTGTGTGTGTGTGTGTGTGTGTGTATGTGTGTGTACACGCCCTCTCTCTCAAATAAATAAATTAAATATTTTTAAAAAATAAGGTTTATGAATCCTAGTGAGCTAGTTCATGTCATTACTGCCAATTCATCAAAAAGGAAAGGGAAGTGCAGAGGCAATGCTAGGAACTCAAGCCTGCCTAAGTATAAATAGCAAAACCAAAATTAAACTCAAGCCTCACTGATTTCAAGGCAATGTTCCTAACCAGCATATCATACTGTTCATAAATAACATGTAGGTAGAACAAGAGTGGTCTTCAGATGTTAGGTTTTAATGTCTCTTCACTAAGACATGAGTAAACCCCTAGTCAGGGGCATTAAAGGAGATAATATTGTCACAGTACTTCGTTTCATTGTCACCCTACAGTTTTATTTTTCACTGCTTTTGTCTTCTGTGCCCCATGCCAGCCCTTATCCTACACTGACCTGGCCGATCCTTCCATCAGTGCTGATTTACAGACAGACAAGAACTCAGTTCTCCATGGGCAATTGCTCAAAACCCATATGTATTATAGAGACTTAGATTAAATAATTTTTGTACTGGCTATTAGGTTGTTTGTTGTTTTCATTTTTTGTTTTTGTTTAATCTTTTTAATTTTCATTTTTGTTTTTGGGAAATTAAACAAAACTAAAAAAAAAAGGGGGGGGGGAACTAGTGAATTGGCTAGTATACGTTTTACAGGTTAAACCATTCCACTATTCCCAATCTGCAAAACTGCTAACCTGCTATAAGTGTGTGTGTGTGTGTGTGTGTGTGTGTGTGTGTGTAGAGGGAATTTTAAAATGTATACTGTGTAGCATAAACTGTTTTGAAAGAATTTTAGAAAGAAAAGAGCAATTTTAAACTTTTATAAAGAAAAGAACAATTTTTGGACTAAGTACTGCATCAGAAAATATTCACTAATTTAAACACAATTCTTGCTTTCTATTTTTAAATTTATTTTAATTTTAATCTTTTAATTTTTTTAGAGAGGGTAGGGTGGAGGCAGAGGGACAGAGAATCCCAAGCAGGCTCTAAGCCCAGCATGGGGCTTGATCTCATGACCCTAAGATCATGACCTCAACCAAAATCAAGTGTCAGACATTTAACCCAGTGAGCCACCTAGGTACCCCTCTTGCTTTCTATCTTTTTTTTTTCATGTGATTAAACATCTTACTTGGTTAAAGCAATTTATTTTTAAAAAATTAACAACTTCATGTGTGCAATCACACACATACACCCCATATAAACATACATAAAACAAAAATGAAATTAAATTTTTGGAATACATTTTTATATTAAATTTAATGGTTATCCAGCTTTATTGTACGTTACATGCTATTAGTTAACACACAGGTTAATTTGAATAATTTTTCTTTCAAGGTCAAAAAATGATGCCATGTCTGAGATATTATCAATACTTAAAATGCGCTTTTTTTTGGTCAATTTCTTGAACCAGCATACTGGTACACTTATGACATGGTGTCATATTTCTTTGTAGGTTTGTTAGTTTGGTTATGTGTTTGACATATTTCTTTGTAGGTTTGTTAGTTTGACATAATTCTTTGTAGGTTTGACATATTTCTTTGTAGGTTTGTTAGTTTGGTTATGTGTTTGTATAAATAGCAATGAATTTGGACAACTCAGTTACGAGAAAAATTCAACAGACTTTTTCTCTGATTTTTCCAGAAGAATGTAAACAGAAATGTTTAGTGTAATAATGACAATGAGACTAATTCAGAAATAATATAGACTGGTGTTTTAGTTATAGCATTTTTTTTTACTTCACTAGGAGTAATATGCAATTGCATTTTATTCATATTCTCTATGAGACCATTCATGTTTAATAAATCTTGCATAACTTAGAGATGTTGAATGTAATGTGAGAATTATAGGATTGCTTAACTGTCCCATTGTGGATTTGGGGTTATATACCAATAGCAAATCCTCAAGTGAGTTTTAATACACACCAAATAGTCTCATTATTCTCTATCTTCAAAATCAAGCTTTTCTATATTGTAATGTCCTTTTGTCCCAAAGTCTAACTTAAAACCATAAAAGGAGCACTTGCAGCTATGAAAAATGAAGCATGAAATATGTGAATCAAATGATACATCAGTAAATAAATCACAAGTGAACCATACAAAGAAGTCCAAATTTCTGAAAATCCAAGTAATTGTTAACATTAGGTACAAAAATCATCAAATACGTAAGGGAGGGGCTATTTCATCTAAAGAAAGAACAATGGTGATGCATGTTTGGGCAAAGAAAATAACTTTTCAAGTAGATGAAAAGAATTAAAAATTGAGAATCTTCTAAGTAGAGCTGCTATGCATAAATAGTTCATTCTTTCCAGAGTGACAGGGTAAATATCTCTGCAAATACAACCAACAGATTCTCATCAGAATCCCAGAAGTTCTCCTATAAGGCTTATTGGAATGAGGCATGATGTAGTGTTGGCCAAGCATGAGATCTGATTTCCTATCTATGTAATTTTCACAAGTGGACTCTTAGGAGCACATTATATCACTTCCTAATGATTTTTCTTATAAGTTTGGTAAGTCATGTAATAGTCCCTAAAATACAAATCAATACACTTCATGCAGACTGCCTTGATTCTGATTTGCACAATCCTAAATAAGAAAAAACTAAGTCATCGGTGAGACCCTCTCATGGGTGAAACTGCTTAACTAAAGTGCATCCTGTAGTCCAGTTTCTATCATGCACATTTTAGTAAATTTCAGCACCATTTCTTACTGTAAGAGAGCAAAATTGCAAGTTGATCAGAATCTCTACTTACTGGCCTAAATTATTTCAAATACCTTAATGATTAACTTCCAAATCATTAAGATGAGTGAAAGGAATAGAAATAGATTAAAGTGCATTTTACCTACTTTGGATATTTAGGTGCTCTAAACAAACTGCTCTACAACTTTTAAATTGTAATTAAAAAGTAAAATACAGATAGAATAAACTGCTTTGGAAAACTTTTAAGGAAAACAAATGTGTGCTCTTTATTAGAAAATTGAAGTCTGATTTAAGACACTGGATTTTAAATTCATATTTGGTAATATATTTCTGCTGGAGAAATGAAACCAGGAAATTAACAGTGAAATATTCCTAGAAAAAAAGATTTTAAAAGTGTATATATGATCTTATTTTACCTTACTCATTTTACATTTGTGTGGAAAATTAAAATTATGCAAAAATATCTTATTTTGCACATTAAAACTACGTGAATTCTTCTGTCTTTTATTAATACCACCATATATCTCTTTGTTCTATGGATGACTCCTAAAAATCCACATCCTCCATAAATCCATCCTAGATTGATCAGAAAGAGATTAATGATTTCTACTGGACCCAATTTATCTCAACCTTGAAGTCCAAGTCCTACTCCCCTTGTTCTTCAACCCCCAAAGAGAAATTTATGCTTGATTTCTTTCTAGTTTTCAAGTGACCAGAACATGGTGTAAATAATTTTGCTGTCTCTGTATATGTCTGTGCATTCTTATTCTCTAAATAAACCTTTTTCCTTTGTTTTTCTGTATCATTGGAACTTGATTCAGATTCTAAATCTCTGGAAGTTAAAAATCCTTAGGATGTATAGCTTCAGCATCATGTAACAAATCCCCATCCATTCATTCACAAGACATTGAGCACATACTATGTATCAGAAATTGATCAAAAAGCTGAGAACATAAAAATGAATGAGATATAATATTTGCCCTTAAGATATTTATTTTAATGGAACTGGGGAAACTGCATAAGCAACCATGTATTAGCTTATACTAAGTAATGCTATAGTCACAAAAACCCCCAAATCTCAGTGTCTAACTCTATTTCTCACATTAACTATCGACTGTTGTGCCTAGCAGTTGGTTATGACTTTGTACCACATCTTTTTTGTTCCAGAATTGAGACTGAAGGAGAAGCCCCTATTTGAATATGCCATTATTTTAAAATATGACTAGGAGGAAAAATATCTTCTTTGGGATATATGGAACCTCTACTGAAATTCCGGTGACCAAAGCAAGTCATATGTTCAAGCTTGATGGCAACAGAAAAGAGAGAATATATTCCTCCCAGAGAGAGGCATTATAAACTACAGGACAAGAGGTGGGTGACAGGTAAAAATAAAGAATTCTCTAATAGAGTGAAAAACAAAACATTGGAAACAAGTATGTAATTCATCATGAATTAACTACAAAGTAACATCAGTAAATGGGGAAGGTATTCTAGGGAGAGCACAAAGATGTCCATTTTGCAAAGACAGAAAGGAAGGAATTAGTTTATCTGATTCAGGAATGATGAGTTATTTAGCATAGTTGTGAGATCAGTTTGAAGTAATAGTCCTTTAAGGTTAAATGCAATCTAAGAAGCTTTGACCTGACATCCTCAGAAGTAGAGTGACCTTGAAAGCTGATTTTTGGCAGAGGAGTATCCCTATAAATCCAGTTTGGGACAAGTCACTTAATACCTTGGGTTTCCAGATTCTCAAAGTGCAAAGATAACTGGGGGTCAAAATATATGTCAGATTCTTTCCAAGACCTTAAGTTTTATAATTCTATAGTGTTCAAATCATGACTAAATTTGAGATAATTTGCAAAACAGTTTAAGATTTTTGCTTTCAAAATTTGCATTCCCAAAAAATCAAATATGAAACAAAAATTTTCATTTTTCTCATGTAAGGGATCTATAATAATTATTTTAAAATTATTTACATGCAATTAAAATAAAAAAAGTAAGAAAGCTGCTTACTGATGTAGTACTGCCCTAATATATAGTTAGAAATCCAAAAGACAGAAAAGAGATTTTAGAATAATTATATTTTGCATTTACTAAGTCATTTGTAAACAAAATATACTGGAGAAAAAAATATTTAGCATAAATTATCTCAGATAACAGACTTATGTTCTTCAGTTTTTATTTCATACACAGTGAGATATTTTTTCTTCTAAGTAGTGCATATACAATAAGATACGTGAATGTAAGTTAAAAAAATTGAATGAGGTAAATGAATTCAAGATTGACTAGATTATATTGAGGTAACAAGTAATTCTCAAATGTATGTGCTTTACAATATCAAAGATTTATTTTTAGCTCACCCTAGACCCTTTCAAGTCCACGTAATTCTCAAGAGTAGCCATTCCTATGAGTTAGTACGGCACTGTAGGTAGCTTTAAACTTCTGAAACCCCTTATTAACACATTTTCTTTTAACACATTAACACATATGTCATTTCTGCCAACCATCATACCTACCCATATTTCATTGTATAAGGGAAGTCATAGGGCCTTTCCTAATTTCAAGGAGATGGGAACATGCTATGATCCCAGTGTGCCCAAAGGTAGAGACGAATCACATTGCCGCTGGAGAACAGCACCAATACTACTATCTAACTTAGTGCAAGCAGGAAATTACCATTTCTTTATCATCTACCGTGGGCCAGAATTGTGTTAGGACCTTTCTTATGTGTTAACTTAGAAAATGCTTACAAAAAAATTACTGGTGTATTATAGCATTTCCATTTTGCAAAAGCCAATAAGCAAGCAAAAACAAAAACAAAAACAAATCTGTACTCCAAACCTGCCCCCCCAAAAAGATAGAGGAAACTTAACTCATGAATTTTTATTCCAAGTCCTTTGTTCTTTGTACATAATCATGCTGCCTTTGAATGTCTCTATGAACTTCTAATCAATTAATAAATACTATTCTTATGCTTATCATTTAAGAAGTCAAGTAGAAATTATGTTTTGAGGTTATATTTTTTTCCTCTTTTCTTGAGAACAAGATTTAGAAAAACATTATATTTAAGTAGTTCGATTATCACAATTGTCTGATTCACATGGAATCAAAGAAATCTCCATATTCATTCTAACTTTTTGAGTGTTCTGAATCTGCTCTTTTAGAAGTTATAAACATCTGACTTACCGGCTACAAATTCATCTTTTTTTGTGTTTCATCTATCAATGGCCTTAGGAATTAAAAATGGAGCCCAGTTCAGCATAAAATGTGAATCTAGTTACATGAGCCTTTTTTTAAGCTCAATGATAAGTAAAGAGCATTCATACCCATTGAATATCTTATCTCAGTGTTTCAATGCAGTTAGGATGATGGTCTTGCAAGAGAGATTATTCAACATGGTCTATAGATTTTATTTTTAAGTTTAAAAAGTAACCTGCAATATGGTAAGGATAATGGTTTCTATATACTCTCGAAGGCAGTCAGTAGCTCTATAAAAAGGCCATGGAATGCACTGCCCCTTTCTTCCCAAAATGACTATTATAATTTTTTAAAAACCTGAATTGACAATGGATTTAGTTTGCATATATTAATATTCACCCAAATTGTCTATTTGGGATATTAAATAAATAATATAGGATTTGTGCATATGAAACAAGTTTTCTAAGTTGCTGAAATTCTTGAATAAGTTCCACTGACTATACCTCCCTTTCTCTGATCAGAATACATCTAGAAGATGTGAAGAAGGAAAGACCATGCAAAACTCTTCTCATACCATAAAAATGTTATTGATTTTAAAGCTTTGGAAGATAACCTACCTGAATGAAAAATTAATAAAAATAATGATTTCTAATTGTTACTTAAGAATTGGTCTTCTATGTATGTTATCAACAACTATGTTATGAAACAAAAAATATTTGGTTAAGAATAATTATGAATATATAAAATCATGAAAGAGATTAAAACAGGTGAAGAATATTAAGGTAGCAAATACTTGTAAGGAGATTTAGCAAATTTTCAAACTGATCAGGTTTAGATAATGTTGGCAATTCATAGCTGATATATGGAATTCAAGCTCAATATTTGATACGATACAGAGGATGTAACCCAGATGCCCACTGAAATCGGAGGATTAAGCCTCTCATTACAGACTACCAAAAACTTAATGAGTTAATAAATTAAAATAACACAAAATAAAAATGATTCCAGATATTTAAATAAACATATTAGTCAAAAGATACTGATGTATACTAAGAAATTCATTAACTTTTCTCTTTTAATTGTTAAACTCTTTATATTGTTAACACTTATCATGTGTTGACTAATTACCAGGTATGATTTATAAACTTTCCAACAGCTCTGAAAGTTACCTCTCACTGTCCTCACTTATGGCTCTTATTTAACTGAGGCTCAGAAATGGGAGCTAGCATGCAAGAGGTCACTGGTGAAGCAGAGATCCCAACCTACTTCTGGGTGATGCTAATGTTCAGGTGTTTTCGCAAACATCAAGTCTGTTATAGGCGATGGCACCCAAATTATCCAAGTAATGTCGGTCAGCTCAAGTATACTTTAGAACCTCCTCTTCTAAGTTTTGTTTTTCCCTCTACAAATCTCTTGCCTCTGTCCTCGTTTATTCATTGACCTTTGTTCTAACCTAAATCAGATCATTATATTTTAGTCTAATTACTTTAATTTAGGCATTAACATATTAAGTGTTTAATAACTTATTATATGTTATGTACTAGAGGTAAAGGTAATAAAATATTTTCAAAAGTAGCCCAAACTTCTTTGATGCTCCTCCCTTAAGAAATGGGGTTGGTGTCCCCTCTCCTTGAATTTAGACCCTGTAACTGCTTGATCAATAGAGTATGTTAGGCTTGATCAATAGAGTATGGTAGGCACCTGGGTGGCTTAGTTGGTTAAGCAACTGCCTCCAGCTCAGATCATGATCCCGGAGTCTTAGGATTGAGTCCAGCATCTGGCTCCCTGCTCAGCAGGGAGTCTGCTTATCCCTCTGCCCCCTCGCCTCTCATACTCTCTCTCTTTCTCAAATAAATAAATCAAATCTTCAAAAAAAAAAAAAAAATAGAGTATGGTAGAAGTATTTTGTACCTGTCAAGGCCCAGAGCTCAAGAAACTGGGAACTTCTACTTTCTATCTGATGTGAGACAGTTCAGGTCACATGACAGTCTTAGCTAGTCTACTGTCAATAGCATCAACCACCAGATATGTGATTGGGAAAGAGTTTGAAGTGACTCCCGCCCCAGACTCCAATCACAAACCATCCAGGTGGACACAGTCAACTTCCAGAACTGTGAGAGAAAATAATAAACAAAGTAATCGTTTAAGTCACTGAGATTTAAGGTAACCTGTTTGTGCAGTAATAAATAAGTAGAATTGGTGACCAAAAACCAAAGCCTTACCAACAGTCTGGTGAAAAATGAAGACATGAAACAGAGGAATTGAAATGGGAAATTTTTCATTCATCCAAATAACCCTAAGAGAAAGCTCAATATTTGTGTGAGAGAAATACATGGATTAGGTCATGGGTGCATGTTTGAGGTAGGCCTCTTTTGAGGTAGGTATGTTTTGACCACATTGCTCAGGGTTAGGGATGTTGCTGTTTTACTGATCTTAGTGCATTTCATTTGGAAGGAACACTTCATAGGTCCCATCCACTGCTACTGACCCTGTTTCAAATACAAGTTTCATTCTCTTAAGCTACCTTTAATTATTCTTTTAGTGTCAGAGAAATTCCTACTCACAAGAGACTCTAAAGTAAATGCTGTCTCTAGGTATTTTAATTCTCTTAGGCAAAAGATATGATAGACAGGAGAAGGAGATGGGGAATTCTAAGAATGAAACCAGGTGCCACAGCAGGAGAGGCCAATACCAGTGGAATTTCTTCAAGTTGAATCCTATCTATCACTGGGGGATACAGCACATTCTTTCCAGAATTTTTCAAAATATCCCAATATTGATTTCAAATAGCTTCAAGGAAGTATTTGGCCTCCTAAATAAAATTGTCTTCTATAATATTGCTGTTTCCAGATAAAGGAGATTTGTGCCAATAGAAAACAGTATTATGTGTTTATATGTAACTTCAAAAAACTCTAAATCTGAAATTCAAGATTTTATTTTGGCCTAATTTCTCAGTCCCATCCAGATTGCCTTGCTGATTAAAAAAAAAATCGCAGTGTATATCAGATTAGTAACTCATTTCCCTGTCATGCCAAACAACAGAGTGTTTGTTTTTCTAGAAAGCTGTAGGTTTTATTTTTAAATGATTGGTTATTATTGTTGACAAAAAACCATCCTGCATAAAACAGATCAAAAAATAAATGTTTAATTACATTTTAAATTAAATATAAATCTTGAAAATATAAACAAACTGATAATTGTAGGTTGTTTCACAATTTCGCTGAAAGCAACTAGATACATGCCATATTCACATATTCATAAGAAAGTCACACAATCTAGAGAGGTGAAACTATCTAAAAATTTCAAAGTAATAGTTTATGTAATTATATTGAATCAGAGAGGTCCTGTTACTTTATTCATGGCTGGGGAAGAGACCTTATGTAATACTGAAATGAAACATTATTACCGTCTCACTTACTCTGTCTTGGAATTGGTTTAGTGATTACTTCAACATCGACATCAGTGAAAAACATTTGACATCTGGCCTAGAAAATCAGACAGTAGACCACAGAGACTTTGATTAAAAAACTTCATGTAATTTTCTCCAATCAGTAGGTTGGCCTGTTCTTTTATCAGAGTGAAGGTTGCTCTCATCACCTGCAAATTTATACTAAAGCTTTAAACAAACAAGCATGAAACTTTTACATGAAAATCCCTTCCTGAAGGATTACTTACAGAGAAACTTGATTATTAGCTGTACTGATGATTTGATCTCTTCAGTGTGAAACAAGCCTGGAATCTTTTGTATATTTTTTTTACTCCAGTTTTGTGTATGCATGTGTAAGTGTGTGTTTAGCCTTCATCTCATATAGCATCTTGGGGAAAACTCTACACAAAGTGCTAATGCTTGTTGGGAAAAGAAAAAAAAAAAGACAGCTTCTTTCACATCATCTGTGTGCCAGGAACTATTCTGAAGTCAGAAATCATGCAAGCCACTAGGGTTCTGTATGTTTAACCTCCTATAGAGCAGAGCCATTCCCATTACTGAGAAGAATGAACCCTTAGCGACACAACAATAGAGATCCTGAAATGAACTGCATTGCAGTATCGCCATGAATTAAAGTCTCCATCAGAGGCTGTGGCTCTTGGCATCAGAGAGCAAGGGCTTCAGTGAAGTCGAGCAAGGAACTCTGCAATAATGAGCCATCCTGCTGCATTTTCTCGTTGAAGACAATTTATATGATGAAACTTGATAATTAACTTATGTCCAACAAACTAAATCCAATATATCTGTTTTCAGGTCAGAGGCAGTGGCTGTAGTCTCTCAGAATATGCTACCCCATCTACCAGTTCCTTGACAAGGAGACAGTCCCTGCTAATACAGTGTCACAGTAAATTTGCTTATCTCTTAAGAACAACGAGGTGTGCTGTAAAATATGTATGTACTATCAAAACATTCATAATAAAATCCTAATAAAATTAGAAAGTTAGAATAAAAGGAAATCATGGTCTCCAATTGTATGTGTTGAAATTACCTTCAATAATGGCTGATAGGTTATATATGTGGTGACAATTGTGTGTATATGTACACACACACACACACACACACACACACACACAGCTTTAGCTCTTGAGCACAGAATTGGTTTCCCAGGTTCAGTTTCCAAGGAAGGAAGACAGTATGATGAAGTAAAAACCAACTTTTCCCAATTCTACAAGTTTATCTTTCATGGTTTACAAATTGTCATTGCACTGTTATACCCTGGAGAGTATGAAATCTACTCAATGATTAGAGACACAGTCTAAAAAAAAAAAGCATTTCCTCCTTGGTACTACCTGAAATAGCAAAGTAAAAAAACATAGAAGGTGAAAAAAGGAAACACTTGGATCATTTTTCAAAATGTCAATGTTTTATTTAAACCTGCCTGGGGCTGATCTTTGCACTCAATCCATGTACATGGCATGGTATTGGAATTACAACTCTCGGATGGAAAGAAATAAGAAGTACAAGGCAGATTTTGCATCACAAGTTGTGACTATTTCTTGATACATGCTTACAACAGTCATTTATTGGTCCATTGGCCTACGTCCTCATGAAATCAGATTGCATTTTTGGAAATCAGGCAGAGAAATAAAATCTGCACTCAGAGATGGATATCTATTGGGAAACGCTTTCATTATGTGCCTGCTATAAGAGATATTCTGCTGGAAAAATGTGATTTGTTCCATGGAAAAATTTATCTAGAGGAAATTGATATTTAGTTACTCGTATCAACCATGCTTATAAAAAAGTTTTTTTTTCTAAGTTTTTATCTTCTAAAACATTACATTATTAATGTTTCTAGATGTATTTTTTTTAATGACATACCACAGGAAGCTTAAAACCACTTCTTACAAATTCTGCCTTTAAGTACAGAATTTATTGCTGATAAATTATTTAACCCTTTTTTATAATTTCAGGTTAACCCATTAATGTCTTAACAGTGGACATATTTCTAAGATAATATAGTATTATGTAATTTTAAAAAAAATTATTTCTCTAATTAAAGTTGTGGTTTTTCTCAGAATAATAAATTGAATAATGGTTAGTCTCATATGGTGTATTGGAGAGGACTTAAATTATTTTCTCAAAGGTGAATTGATATCAAGAAAACCTGAAGTTCTGCAAATTCTTAATTCTAAATCCCCATTCTTGGGATTTTTATAAGTAACCAACTGAAATATGCTGTTTCAGGTGATAGATCTCAAAGTGGGAAGTCTTTCTAGTGTATTTGCCAGTCTCTTGTCTACATTTATTTGATATGCCTTATAAAATTATACATTTAATAGTTTATGAGTCCTTAAACCTAGACAAAGCTTTTCACTTTACATTATGTTTTCCATTTTCTATGTAACCAAAAGCATTATTTATGAAATGCCATGGTATATGAAGATACTGAATCTTGTTCCCTGTTATTTAACATGGTTTGCATAAAATGTGTATGTTTTATAAAAGAAGCTAAATTTAAAAAGCAATTTCTGTCTAGGATAGAAAGCTCCACAAGGGCAATGATCTTTGTTTGGCTCTCAACCATATTCTAAGCTCCTAAAACAATGTCTGGTTTATATATTAGGTGCTCAATAAATGTTTGTTCACTGAGTGAATGAATGAATGAATGAATGAAATGTGGAAAAGACAAACACCACTACCTGTAAAGTGGGCCCTTGAAATGATATTGGCTCAATACTTTAACGTGACTGTAGAATAGTGGTTTGTGGAGAATAATCTTTAATTATGCGTTTGATCCTCTGGGGACAAGCTAACCCATGATTGCTAGTTGTTTATTTCTGAGAACTGTGGGATATATAAATAAACAACCAAAACTTTTTGGAAAGCCTTAGAATATAAAAAATATCCAAGTGTGCTAAATTTTGCGGTAGAGAAAACTGGAGAAAAAGAATTTAGAGAAAGGCAAGTCCATTGAAGCCTGGAGAAATAATTTATTTAACAAGATGTATTGTTTACTTAGTACCCTACCAAGGGTCAGGATCTGTGAATGTGAAGAGTGCAAGGGTAGAGGTATACATGCAAAGCTATAATTATAATCCTCCCCCTACTCTGGTCATAAATAACTCACTCGGGGAATCAGAAAAGGCCATACAGAGAAGTTAACATTTAAGGAAACTGTCCAGTGAACTGTAAAGAAGAGATGAGACAAAATGGGTAGGGCGTGTAGAATAACAACACTCCTTGAAAGTGAAAAACAGTAAATATTTCAGAGAAGCATCATTGAGACCTTGAAAAGTGGATGTTTGAGGGGAAGAAGTTTTGCATTAATTAGGATAATTTCCTGTTAAAAAGGAACCCCAAAATACAGTGACTTAAACAAGGTAACAGTTCATTCCTCTCTCCTGTAACACTCAGCAGAAACAGTTGAGAACTGATATGGTCATCTCAGTGTGCAGAACCAGGTTCCTTCTGTCTAGCTGCTCAGCTGTATATACTACATGACTTTAATCTCATGTTTCAAGATAGCTGCTTCAGTTCCTGCCATTACATCCTCATTCTAGTCAGTAAAAAGAAGAAAGCAGGAAATAGAAAGCATGCTCCTTTACAATATACACCAATTTTCCCTCTTCATCCTAATTTTTTATTCTGCAAAGAAAACCCCCTCTGTTCCCCACTCTCCAGTTTCTAATTCATATCTTTCATATTTTTCCTTCAGTACCAGGACAAAAGCCTGGGCTCAGAAAACTAGAAAGTGGAACTCTTGAATCACTTTTAGGTTTTCACAGATTTCTTCTTTCACATCACCTTCTCTGGAGGAATGGGATGAGAAACGTGTATAAGGAGAAGGTCTTTGGTTGAAAGATGCTATCTAAATGATAATTACTATTATTATTTGTAGGAAGATGTCTTCATTTGTAGCCCATTATTACCATCCACCGTGGCTTCATTAAGGCTAGTAGGGTGATTCTTGATAAGATGCAATCATTTCCTCCCCCTGGAAGTATAATCATGCAAGAGGCTGTGACTGCAGAAAGGCACACTGAAATCTTCAATGGCACATGTGATAATAGCAAGCTATAACTGATCGACAAAGTCATGTCAACAACAGACATCTCGATGGTATGAGTAAGATCAGCTGGAGAAGATCTCTCTTCTTGCCTGTCTAGCACCTCATCAAAAATCACCAGTAAAATCCTGATTCCAGGATCTTGATTATTGGAGATGATGTTCAAAAGCAAGACATAATGTGACTTATCTACTCTGGGCTGGGCTTTCAAGAGGGGAGAGTCAAACCAGAATAGATTTGTCGACTCGGAATACATGAGGTAGGAGTTAGGAATTGAAAAGGAATAGGAACTATCCTAATGATATTAACACCTTTTGTCTTCAGGTATTGCTTTTGCATGTCCTGAAATAAGAGAGCCTCAAGATAGATTTTTTCCAGGCGGCAGAGCTTAAGGGAACTGCTCTCAAGACCAGGCACATTGTAGAATAACCTCTTGCTACTCACCTTAGCTCCTTTTAAAATAACAATGTCGAGGCCCCCGGGGGGCTCAGTGGATTAAGCCTCTGCCTTCAGCTCTGGTCATGATCTCAAGGTCCTGGGATGGAGCCCGAATTGGTCTCTGCTCAGCAGGGAGCCTGCATCCTCCTCTCTGCCTGCCTCTCTGCCTACTTGAGATCTCTGTCTGTCAAATAAATAAATAAAATCTTTAAAAAAAAAATAAGAAAAAATAAAATAACAATGTCATCCCAAAGTAAAATGGGAATTTCTCCACTTTTCAAACTAAGGAGAAAATCACATTAATATCTTTTTGAAAAACAAAAGGAAAACCGTCTTATTTGATATATTTTTGCTCCTCTCCCCAAATCAGACTGATTTATAGAAATATTAAAAAGTGTGTAAACTATATATCAAAAAGGAATGCTTTCTTACCCTGATCCAGTTAGAAAATAGTTACAGTTCTTTTTTTTTTTTTAATTTTATTTATTTATTTGACAGAGAGAGATCACAAGTAGGCCAAGAGGCAGGCAGAGAGAGAAGAAGGCAGAGAAAGAGGAAGGGAAGCAGGCTCCCCGCTGAGCAGAGAGCCTGATGCGGGGCTCCATCCCAGGACCCCGGGATCATGACCTGAGCGGAAGGCAGAGGCTTTAACCCACTGAGCCACCCAGGTGCCCCAAGTAGTTACAGTTCTTAATGATACAAATTCAACACCTCTACTGGAAGTCAGACTATGTTCTAGTTAAGAACAGAAATATCATTTAAGATTGAATTGTATAAATTAATGACAGGAAAATTACAAATTAAATTTCAATATTAATTTAGAAAATATAATCTTAGTGAGCCCTTCTCTATAGTTTAGTGCATGCCATTCACATCAGTGACTTGGTTTTCTCTTTTTTTCAGGTCCCTACTCTTCTTTGTCCTTATTTCTCCCTATATTTTTCTTAAGAACTCTTCTGTTTCTTTCCACTCCTTTTTGTTGTTTTGTTTTAGTTTGCTTTTCTCATTTATCTGCTTATTGGGCATCCATTTCATACCATCATTGAAGGCTCTCATGCTTTTCTTCCTCCTCCAAATCTGTCTCTCCATCTAAAATTGTATCTTTTAAGTCTTCCCTCTTCTCCATTATTTCATGCATCCTCCCTCCCAAAATGAACATGCACAGTGATAGTATCATGGATAAGTTGGTATGGAAATGAGATATGGTGGGAATGGCTGAGATCTGGACAATAATCAGACCTACTATAGCTGATGATAAAAAACAATAGACAACCATCAGGACAGCTGGGTAGAGAAGACTATTTGGGAAGCCCAAAAAACAGATAATAGTAATCAGACAATTCTGGGAAAATCATAGCCAGTGGTGATTCAACTCTCAGAAATATACATGAGACCCAACCACAATGAGTATATTATTCTGCCTATTATTTTCTGGGAAAAGAATCAGTAAAAGAGCCCAATTTTGGGGAAATCAATTTCTTCTGCAGAAACCAACTCAAGCATGAAAGCAGATGAGAGAGAACCAGGTAAATAAATTGGGTTATTAGGGCCAGCTGGGTGGATTCAGCTGGCCCAAGCACGTTTGATTGCCAAATTTTTGGCTTTCTCCTACCTCTGAGCCTGAAAACAGAATCTGAGTCGTAGGTGGGTTTCAATGGTCCCTGCACAAAGACCACTAGGGTGCTTTATATTAGAGTGGGTGACCACCAGCACATCTCTTATCTGCTTGCATCCCTGCCACTTTCTAGTCCCAAGGATGTCAGCTTGTTGCTTATGTAATGGCCATTTAGAAGTCTGAACTTGAAATTGTATCTCCAAAGTGGGGAGTTGCTTATAAAGGGAGATTCTCAATAAGGGTAAGGAATATGTTCTGAAACCTTGAACTGCCAAATTCTTAAAACCATTGTAACCCAAACTTCAAACAGGAACTATTTTCATAAAGTTTTGGGTTTTATCTTTATGAGATTTTACAGGTTGACAAGGATGAATAAAGAACTACTAACTTGTGTCGGCATAGGGATCTTGGGGGGTGATTTCTGAGCCTCAGTTATAACTAAATTAATATATGCAATATACACTTGGGTAAAGAGCACACTAAATCTTTAACTGTTGGAAATATTTGTTCTGTCCATTTTCCCTCTTTAAACCACCTTGACCTACCATACACATGCATGCAAAGAATGTAAAGAAACTGAACTGAGGGTGTTAGTCTCTTCTACTTCCAAAATTTGCCCAGCCATTTCCCCATGGCTCTTTGACTCCTGCTTGACTTGACAGTGTGGTTCCTGATTTTGATTTCAAGCCTCTAGTTCTTATGACCCATTCATACATAAGACTGGTCCAGCCTTGGCCAGGCTCCCTACTCTCTTACATCTACACATTATGATGTTGGGAAAGACACATTCCCAGTTTTCTTGGCCTTGTCTTTTCCATATAAATATCCTTGGTCCCATCTCTTCCTATCATCGATGATATGCAAAAAATTTTCAAAAAATATTTTAATCATGATAACAAGATATTGCTTTACTAAAAATAACTACTGTGGTTAGTAATAATGACCAAAAAAAAATCTCTAAAGGTAGGCAATGAAAAGGAATAACCAAAAACTAATCACAACTTTTTGCATAAGTAACAGAATACATTCTTATGGTACAAGATTATAATGAATACTATCCAAATATATTCAGTGTGATTAATTACTACATAAATACTTGTGATTATATAGATAGGAGTACAATTTGAGAATGCCAAATTTTATTTTTTATTCTTTTCTCCCATACATTGCTGGTGAGAATACAAATGATATAGCAACCTTATAAAAGTGCCTTATAAATTAAACAAATACTTTCCATATGACCCAATAATCCCACTCCTATGTTTGTGGTCCAGAAAAATGAAAGCACATGTCCACACAAATGTATCTATGTAAATAGTCACAGAAGCTTTTG
This sequence comes from Neogale vison, assembly GCF_020171115.1. Classification (NCBI taxonomy): domain Eukaryota; kingdom Metazoa; phylum Chordata; class Mammalia; order Carnivora; family Mustelidae; genus Neogale; species Neogale vison. The sequence continues at coordinate 32,899,794 of NC_058094.1, forward strand.
TACAATAGTCCCAAACTGGAAACAACACAAAAGTCTATCAACTGGTGAATGGATAAAAATATTATGCTGCATCCATGCAACAGAATAATATTAAGCAATAAAAAGCAAAAACTTCTGATATATGCAACAACATAGACGAATACCAAAATTATTTTGCTAAGTAAAAGAAGTTAAAAAGGCTTTATACCATATGACCATTTATATGACATGCTCAAAATATTAGCTGTATCTATATATTTTAGGGCCATATAGCTTCTGATATCAATTCCTTTGAAAAAAATTATGGAAAGTTAAGCTTTAATAAATATGAACATTTATTATGTCAAACATGTGGTAAACCAACACAATACCCATTTACATCTCAAATATTTTTGAATCCTAGAAACAGAATATTAAAAATGGAAGGGATCTTAATAATCAGCTTGTCCAGTGCCCACATTTTATAATTCATGAAATAACTGCATATAAATATGTACAGATTTACTTACAGTCGTGTATTTGCAAATATTCTTACTTTAGGGTATAGACTTAGATAAAATAAATGCTCAGTTTTTATTCATGAAACAACTTTTAAAGTGGGTTTTCAGTATTTTATTTTTGAAGATGATCCTAATTTCAGTTGTGGTTGCAAATATTAAGTTGGAAGCACAGATTGTGAGTGTGATACAAATCATGAAAAAACAAAAGGACTTGGAGTCTGTTTGCTGGATATAGTAATTCTTGACCTCATATGGGTAGTATGGTAATTCTATATCCGGTTCCTATACTGGCAAGTAGTAAGCACTCAGTAAATGGTTACTAAGTGACTGAATGAATCAAAGACCTATTGCTTGACAATTTCACAGCCTAGTTTCACACTTGAGATAATTATGCTAATGAAAATTTGCTTGGATTCAATACATCTTGGTTTCACTCTGTCTTTGTCTCTAATTATTTTTATCACCTGAGAGAACATTTACACTTTTAAGTCAGTGGCCTCACCTGTAAAATGGTAATGACAATGTTTGTCCTCACTAAACCTAAAATACATTGGGTATTTATTTGTACATTTTCTATTTATTTGGTAAAATACATTTGGTAATATTTTGTGTTTTTATAAGACATGTTACCTATTTGAGGTTTACATTAGAAAACTAATCACTAAGATCTCTTCTAACTCCATGAGTACATATAAAATCTTGATTATTCACACACAAGAAGTGTTTTGATATTGAGAAAATCAAAATTTACTGAAAGACATATAAATATCAAAACTACTATATTTGTGTTATGAATATGAATACATGTATTATTTTTATATTTTTAATTTATAAATTGCTTTACTAGGTGAATCTGAAGATGAGTTTGAATTTAATAAACACTTTATTTCATGGCTGAGAATCCCTAGAACTAAACAGGGGAGGGAAATCAACTTAATATCTAACTTGAGTGTGGAAGAGAAACAAATTTTAGGATGGGATTCCAGTGGCTAAGATAAAGTACAACTAGTTTCTGAGACAATTATCAAAGGGATAATTTATTTGTGTTTAAACTAAGTTATATTTAATTCTTGGGAAGTCTCCATCTATTTTTATATATTCTTATACAGCTTGTCTGTGCTTCCTTTCCTTCCTTCAGATTTAGTATGGTGAAATACAGAAATGGTCCACACTGCATTCTTTCCCCCAAACAGATCAGGAGCATGATACTGACATTTATTGAATAGCTATTTATTGAATTGCCCTTTTCCCCAGGCACTGGGCTAAGCATGTTGCATGCATCATCTTATTTAATCTCAGTACAACCCCATGAAGTGGGTATTACCATCATTTTACAGCTGAGCAAACTGACGTTTTCAGAGGTTAATAACTTTTTCAAGGTCATACAGCTGTTAAGGGGCAGAGCCAGGTCTAAAATGCAAGTTAATACAGCTCCACACAATGTATCAGTGGTTCCCAAAGTGTGGTCCTGGGACCAATTGTGACAGCCTCCCCAACAAACTTGTTGCAAATACAAATTATTAGGTTTCATGATGCAACTACCGGATCAGAAACTCTGGGTGAATGTAGGACCCAGAATTCTGTGTTTTAACTAACATATTTGGGTCATTTGATGCCAAAGTTTGAGAAAGAAAAATTCCATTATATGTCTTCCATACTAGCAATGTGTCTGACGTTCATAAACAATTCATATTCAAATTCATATTCAACTTACATTCAAAAGGCTCCATAATGGCTTAACCAGTAAGTTTCTTGGCTAACAAAGGTCCAAGAATAACATCAGTAACACACATCCTTGTAAGAATGGAAGGCAAGAAGATGCTTGGAATCTATTAAAGATTAGAGTCTTTTGCACATCACTGTATTCATTTATTCCATAAGACTCAAACCACTTTTCCAAGGGAAACATGTTTATTATCCATAATTTATGGGAAACCAAAGTGTGCATCATTAACCGATTGATTTGACTTCAGCCAGTCAAGGTGTTACAAATGAAAACAGTAACAACCACAAAGAGCGTACATAAAGTAGATTCACAACTGATCTGGTTGCTCAGACATTCATAATTTTGATAATTCCATGTGGTAAGGCAATGGAGGCTGGAGGGATGAGCAGGGAGGCTATAACTATTAGAGCAGGTGGCAAGATGAGGGGGGAGATTTCTTCCTCCCGCATATAACTTGAAATTCCAGCTTTTTTTTGAGGCATGTGTGCCTCTGCACTGCCCATCACCCAGCACCTGAATACCTGAGTCTGATCAATACACTGTAAATAACCTAGGTTAATCTGGGGAATTTCACGCTGTTGAAGTAGGTTTGGAGCAGCTAGTGCTGTGTTAACACATTTCAGAAAATAAGAAAGAGAGACAGAAAGCTAGAACACAGTTTTAGTGAAAACACGCTTTTTAATTCATATTAACTGTCTATTAGGATTGTGCTTACTGATGTGAAAGGTTTGGAAAAACTATGAGATATCACATTAAAACAGGAAACAGATGGTGCTTAACTGGGTATGCAGGTGAGGAAGCAGGAGCTTCCTCACGTGGCTGCAGACGCTCGACTAGAACAGCAGCGACCTGTTTGTTCTTCAGTCCGAGTCCGAGGGAAATATCAGTATGTTTGTGAATTATTATTCGTCATGTTTAAGATGTACTAATTTACTTACATAGAATCTAACATGATAACGAGAATATAATCTGACCACGAATTCAGTGAGTTGTGGTTTATTCTTGCTATTACAATTATTTCTGAATATCAAAACCATTCCTTCAGATGTTAATATAGAGCATACTGGGTTTTAGAGCATGAAAGGCTCTGCAAATTTAACCATTTGCAAGTCAGGTTAATGCTGGAATAAACTAAAATAATTTATAGAATGTACTAAAACTGAATTACAAGGAAATTTATGATAGGTAGTCACACAATAATAAAAAACCAAAGATTAATTAACATAAAAATTCTAGCTGTCGTATTTCTCTAAGTAGAAATAATTGTAATTTTATTTCACTGATTGAACCTCCAACTAGGTCCTGGGTAAAGTCAATATGAAAATGAAAGGCTATGAAAGGCACCTTTAGGCCAGAAGGAAAACAGGACATGATCTCACCAGCTTCAGAATTAAAATCATTGAATTATTTGCTATACATACACACACACACACACAGAAAGAGAGAGGAAAGAGAGATCCTTTTAGTGATATTCATTATTGCTTCCGAAGAATGGGAAACTTGAAAGAAAAATGAATGAGATGTTTTAAATATCTGTTTAAACTATTTGGGGAAATTGCAAAATAGCTAATGTATTGAGTTCCATTTTTAAAAACTCAAAACATTTTGTTTATTTTATTAATTCTTAAAATATTGAAGTATTAGAAATAAAAAGAATTTGTTTATAGAAACTGGACCAAGGTTAAATTATTGAACCAAAATCAATCATGTGTGACATTTTCCTACCCATAATATAAAGAAGTCACACTGTAAGCAAAAGTTTAAATAAATTTAGAAAATAATAATCTTAGATTCTCAAGCAAAGGATCTCTAGGCACTAGAAAATGTCTAAATTACTTAAGGGAAAGCATAGGTTTCCTACTTCATCTTTGCATCTCTGCAACCCAATCTCTGATACACTGTAGTTGCTCAATAAACATTGGTTGGACCAAAAGGAATAATTTTCTGAAGACATGTTGGCTGAGCCCAGTACATGTAAGAGTGCAATGTTTCTGAATGAAAAGAGCAGTTCATTCTTGAGTATTGTGGGCATTCATCAGAAGCTCATAAACACTCTCTCTGGGACCTGTTTTTTCTTCATCTCCTCCAGGATGCCAAGTCATACTATTTTCCCAGACTTTTGGTTAATGGAAGATGCAAATGCATTTTCTATATTTAGGATGATTTGTGATGCATTTGCATGGTTTAAGCGCATTGTGAGCAGTTGGCTGGTATTGTAGAAGTAAGCACCCGAAGCAAGCCACAAATCTTATCCAGAATCTTATAAATGTAAAGATTAGGCAGTTCTGGTTTTTTTGTTTCTTTGTTTGTTTTTTATTTGGTAATAGCATGCTAATTGCTATTGTAACAATCATTTATGTTTTGGTTAATTCTCACATTTTAAAAATAAATTTTTAAGAATGGATCTTATATAATTTTTAATTTTGAAAAAAATTTTTTAAGATTTCATTTATTTTTTTGGACAGAGAGAGGGAACACAAGCAGGGGGAGTGGGAGAGGGAGATGCAGACTCACCACTGAGCAAGGAGCCTGAGGTGGGGCTCGATCCCAGTACCCTGGGATCATGACCTGAGACAAAGGCAGATGCCTAATGACTAAACCACCCAGGTGCCCCAATTTTGAAGAAATTTAATCAAAGACCATTATTATAGTGATATTTGCCCTTGTTTAGTGACTGAAACAAGTACTCTACCCTCCACCTACTACAATCCCATCCCTAAAGGCCTCAAAAATCAGGAGAATTAGATTCCAGTCCTGCATCTTGAGACCTTGGTCAAGTCCATAGAATCCCCTGTCTTTTGTTATATTCACATGTAAAGCAATACTAATGAAACTTGTATCATGGGAATAATAAAGTTTACATAGAATGAGATATTATATGTAGGAATGCTTCATTCAAATTTTACATAAATGTAGTGTAACAGTTTGATAAGGTATTAGACCTCGAATATTCAGAACATCAGAGAGTGAAAGTTCTGTGTTCCATTTATTTTCTAGTTAATATAAGATGAAGGGAAAACCATTGCTTTTTCAATCTTCACTTTTTAAACATATTTCTAAAATAAGTCAGTTTGCTTTCCTGCTGTACTGTGAAAAACAAAAACACCAAACAAAATCTTAAGATCAAATGGGACTGAATCACCTGATAAATAGCAATTCTAACTATAATATTGCAGTTCACGCATTAGGAGTTGGGTCTGAAACTATCCTAATCTAGAATCCTTAGAAATTGTATTTTTGTTTTGTACTCAACGCCTGAAATTCACAGCTGTTTTTTAGAACTTCCTTCTCTTTTACAAAAGGAGAGTGTAACAAAAACAAATCATTAATTGTTTATGTTACTTTATCTTTGATTAACACAGAATTCCTGTTCTGTAAATATATTTGATTTATTGTGAAAGTATTAGAAAATATCAAATATCTTGGGCATTTTGAATTTAGTTTTAGTTCAAAAAACAAAAACTGAAAGAGTGAACCCCTACATATCACTGCTGTCCATGGACTTACCAAATTCATGGGCTAATTGGAAACAGAAATTTGAGTAGCATTTTCTGAAGATGGAGAATGGATTCCACTAAGAAAACTAATATGAATAGACTTGTGTCGGAGCTCAAGGAGCCCACAGTCTGTTAATATTCAGCTTTATCAGAGGCAGTTTACCCATTCGAAGTGATATAATTTAATTGTGGGATATGGGGGCGCCTGGGTGGCTCAGTGGGTTAAGCCTCTGCCTTCAGCTCAGGTCATGATCTCAGGGTCCTGGGATCGAGCCCCGCATCAGGCTCTGTGCTCGGCAGGGAGCCTGCTTCCCTGTCTTTCTCTCTGCCTACTTGTGATCTCTCTGTCAAAAAAAAAAAAAGAAAAACTTTAATTGTGGGATATGTCACCTGAATGTAAGTAGATATGTTTAAAGTGTGTCCCACTGTATTTAAAAGAGGCTGGATGATATTTTTATTTTTAAAACATTCACATGGTATTGAGTCCATTTTTATTTCTAGTTTTACTGTGAAATAATTGATATACATGACTATATACATTTTAGGTGTACAGAATAATGCTTTAATTTACATATATTGTGAAAGGATTACCACAGTAGGTTCAGCCACCATCCATCTTCTATAAGTACAATGAAAAGAAAGAATAAAGGAAAAAATTTCTCTTTTGGTGAGAACTCTTAGAATTTATTCTCTTAACAGCTTTCTTGTATATCATACAGCAGTGTAAGCTATAGTCACCATGTGGTACATTACACCTCTAATACTGATTTATCTTATAACTGGAAGTGTGTGTACTTATTGACTACGTTCCTCCAGTTCCCCTTCCTCTATCCCTTGCCTTGGATAACTACAAATCTGACCTCTTTTCCTATGTATCTTGTTTTGGTTTTGTTGGTTGGTTAGATTTTTGTTTTTGTTTTCTTAGATTCGACAAATAAATGAGATCATATAGTACTTGTCTTTCTCAGTCTGACTTATTTTACTTAGCATGATGCCTTCAATATCCCTCCATGTTGTCACAAATGTTAGGATTGTCTATTTTTTATGGCTCAATAACATTATATTGTATTTATATTCCAAACTTTTTTATCCATTCATCCATTGATGGACACTTAGATTGACTATTGTAAATAATATTGCTATGAACATGGGGGTGCAGTTATCTTTTTGAATTAGTGATTTTGTTTCCTTTGGTTAGGTTCCCAGAAGTGAGATTGCAGAATCATATGGTAGTTCTATTTTTACTATTTCAAGGATCCCCTACACCTTTTCCCATAGTGGTTATATTAACTTACAGTCCCACCCACAGTGCACAATGGTTTTTCTCTACATTAATGCCAGCATTTGTTATCTCTTGTCTTTAGTGATAGCTGTTCTAACAGGTAAGAGGTGATATTTCGCTGTTTTAATTTGCATTTCTCTAATGACTAATGATGTTGAGCATCTTTCCATGTACCTGTTGGGCTTTTGCATATCATCTTTAGAGAAATGTTTATTTAGGTCCTTTGTCCATTTTTAAATTGGGTTAAATTTTTTGTGTTATTGAGTTGTATGTGTTCTTTATATATTTTTCATACTAATGCCATATCAGATATATGATTCGCAAATATTTTCCCATTCTGTAGGGAATTTCTTTTCACTTTATGGATTCTTTCTTTTCTTTTCCCTCCTTCCTTTCTTTCTTTCATTCTTGCTTGCTTGCTTTCTTTCTTGTTTGAATTAGTCCTGCTTGTTTATTTTTATTTTGTTGTTTGTGCTTTAGGTGCCATATCCAAAAAAAAAAAATCATTACCACAATCCTTGTCAGGGAGATTTATTCTATATCTTTCTTCTAGGAGTTTCATGGTTTCAGATCTTACATTAAAGTCTTTAATCCATTGTGAGTTAATTTTTGTCAGTGGTGTAAAATGTGGGTCCAGTTTCATTCTTTTACATGTGAATATCCAATGATTTCAGCATCATTTATTGAAGATTTTTTTTTCATTGAGTATTCTTGTCTCCCTAAGTATTAGTTGGCCATATATACTTGGGTCTATTTGGGGCTCTCATTTCTGTTCCATTGATCTATTTCTCTGTTTTTATGCCATTACCATACTCATTTGATGATTATAGTATAGTTTGAAATCAGGAAGTGTGATGCCTCAGGCTTTGTTTTTCTTTCTCAGGATTTCTTTGGTATTTGGGGGTCTTCTGCTGTTCCATATAAATTTTAAGAGTTCTTTTTCTACTTCTGCGTAAAAAAAAAAAAATGCTATTGGAATCTTCATAGAGATTGCATTGAACCTATAGTGGTTTTTGGTAGTATTCATATGATAACAATATTAATTCTTCTAATACATGAACACATCTTTAGATATTTTCCATTTGTGGCTTCAATTTCTTTCATCAGTGTCTTATAGTTTTCAGAATAGAGATCTTTCCTCTTTTTAGTTAAATTTATTGCTAAGTATTTTATTGGTTTTGATGCTATTGTAAATGGGATCAATTTATATCTTTTTAATATATACAATGGAGTATTATGCCTCCATCAGAAAGGATGAATACCCAACTTTTGTATCAACATGGATGGGACTGGAAGAGATTATGCTGAGTGAAATAAATCAAGCAGAAAGAGACAATTATCATATGGTTTCACTTACATGTGGAGCATAAGGAATAACACAGAAGACATTGAGAGATGGAAAGGAGAAGTGAATGGGGGGAAATCGGAGGGGAGACAAACCATGAGAGACTGTGGACTCTGAGAAACAAACTGAGGATTTTGGAGGAGAGGGGTATGGGGGTTGGGTGAGCCTGGTGGTGGGTATTATGGAGGGCACGTATTGCATGGAGCACTGGGTGTGGTGCATAAACAATGAATTTTGGAACACCGAAAAAAAATAATAAAATAAAAATTTTTTAAAAAATTGTTTAGTATAGAAACACTACTGATTTTTGAGTGTTAATTCTGGTCCTACAACTTTACTAAATTCTTGATTAAATCCAACAGTTTTTTGGTTGACTCTTCAAGATTTTTTGGATATAAAATTATATCACTTGCAAATTTCTTTGTTTTCACATCTAATGCTTTTTCTTGCCTCATGTTCTAGCCAGGACTTCCAGTACTATGTTGAATAGAAGTGGTGAGAATGGACGTCTATGACCTGTTCCTGATTTTAAAGGACAAGTTTTCATTTTTTCACCATTGAGTATAATGTTAGCTGTGGGCTTGTTAGGTATGGTCTTTATTATGTTGAGATATGTTCCTTCTATGCCAAATTTGTTAAATTTTTATCACAAATGGATGTTGACATTTGTTTGGTGCTTTTCCTGCATCTGTGGAAACAGTCATATGTTTTTCTTCTTTCATTTTATTAATGTGGTATATCACATTGATGATTTGGCTATGTTGCATATGTTGAACCATACTTGTATCTCACAGATAAATTCTACTTGATCATGGTGAATGGTCCTTTTAATGTGCGGCTGAATTCGGTTTTCCAGTATTTTATTGAGAATTTTTGCATCCATATTCATCAGATATACTGGCTGGTAGTTTTCTTTTTAGTAGTGTCCTTTTCTCATTTTGGTATCAGAATAATGGTGATCTTATGAAATAAATTTGGGAGTATTCCTTCCTCTTCGATTTTCTGGAAGAGTTGAGGATTGGTGTTAGTTCTTTAAATGCTTGGCAAAATTCACCAGTGAAGCCATCTGGTCTTGGGTTTTTCTTTCTTGAAAGATTTTTTACTACTGATTCAATCTCCCTATTAGCAATTGTCTTTTTTTTTTTTTTCAGATTTTCTGTTTCTTCCTGATTCAATCTTGAATGTTCTAAGAATTTTCCACTTTTTTTTTTTACTGTCTCAGTTTTTGGCATATAGTTTTTCATAGTAGCCTCTTATGATCCTTTGAATTTCTGTTCTTTTTGTTGTAGTATCTCCTTTTTTATTTATAATTTTGTTGATTTGGATCCTTTCTCTTTTTCCTTTGGTTAGTCTGGCTAAGGGTTTGCCAATTTTGTTTAGCATTTTAAAAACCAACTCTTAGTTTGGTTAATCCTTTCTATTGCTTTTCACTTCTCCATTTCATTTATTTCTGCTCTAATTATTATGATTTTTTTCTTCTGCTAACTTTGGGCTCAGTTCATTCTTCTTTTTCTAGTTCCTTAGAGCACAGGTCTAGGTCATTTAGTTAGGCTCTTTCTTGCTTTCTTTTTTAATGATCTTTCCTGCTTTTTGAGGTTGGCATTTATTGCTATGAAATTTCTTCTCAGAAATGCTTTTGTTGCCTTTTATAGCTTATAACTTCTGATATGTTGTTTCCATTTTTTTATAAGAAATTTTTTTGTATTTTCTCCTTAAACTCTTCTTTGATCCATTAATTATCAGAAGAGTGTTAATATCTGTGGGTTTGTGAAGTTTCAGTTTTCTCTTTTATTGGTTTCTAATTTCATGCCATTGTGGTTGTAGTAGGTACTTGGTATGATTTTAGTCTTTTTGAATCTGCTAAGGCTTGTTCTGTGGCCTAACATATGGTCTAGTCTAGAAATGTTCCATGTATACTTGAAAAAAAATGTGTATTCTGCTCTTGTTGAGATGTAATGTGCATTCTTTCTATGTCTGTGATGTTTATTTGGTCTATAGCATTGTTCAAATCTGCTGTTTCTTTATTGATTTCCCCATCTAGATATTCTATCCATTATTGAGAGTGAATTATTTCAAAGTTTCCAATTATTAGTGTATTGCTATTTATTTCTCCTTTTAGTTGTTAGTCTTTGCTATATATATTTAGATGCTCCAATGTTGGGGCAAAAATATTTATAACTGTTGTACCTTCTTGATGTACTGACATCTTTAATATTATATAATAGCCTTCTTTGTCTCTTTTTGCCAATTTTAGTTTAAAGTCTATTTAGTCTGACAGAACTATAGCTACCCCTGCTTTTTTTGGTTGTCATTTGCTTGAAATGTCTTTTCTATCTCTTCATCCTCAGTGTATATGTGTGTTTAAAGCTAAAGTATTTAAATTTCTGGTTAGCAACATGTTGTTAGATCTTGTTTTTTATTCATTTAACCATTATGTCTTTTGATTTGAGAATTTAATCCATTTATGTTTAATTACTGATAAGCAAAGAGTTACAATTGCATTTTTGTTCATTATTTTTTGGTTGTTTTGTAAATCCATAGTTCCTTATTTCTTATCCTGCTGGATTTTTTATGTGTTTTGATGTCTTTGGTCAGTATGCTTTGGCTTCTTTACTATATTCTTTTATGTAATTACTATAATATTTTCTCTTGTGATGGCTAAGGAATATCCATTTTTAAATTATGCCTATACATAAGAATAAAACTGTATCACTTATTACTAACTTTCTAAGGTGTTTATTTTAAATGGATTTTTTTCTTGTATAAACTTTCTTGTGGTGACAGATAAAATAGATTTGTACAAATGTAAATATTTAAAGCACACTGTTTGGTAATTATATATACTGTATATATAATACACTGTTTACTCTCCAAGAATATGAGTGATTTAAGAACAGAGACCATGTTCTATTTGTATGTCCAGGGAGATGTTTAAAATAGTTAACTAACAACATAGCAGGGACACTAACCTATCAGCACCAAGGCCTGGCCTAGATGTTAGAGCAGGGATCTAGAGTATTATTGCTATTTGCCCAGTGTGAACCATAGGGAGACTGAATTCCAAGGGAAGTGTATAAAATGGCTGAAAAACGGCTGGAGTGAGGTTACTCAGATAGGATTTTAACAACTATCATGAACATCTTCCCATACTGGCTGAAAATCAGTTTTGTGTCACACAGGGCCTGGCATAGTAGTCAACTTTGTGATGAATAAAAAATAATGTTTATTTACACTCAACAATTAAAGCTGAGAGAAGCCAGGGTGAGAAAAGGAATACAGGCAGGTATAAAAATATTGCTGCAGATAATCCACAAAGGAAATAGTACATATATGTAAAGATGTACAAATATCCTATTGAAAATGGGTTGTATATAAGGAGAAGAATGGTTATACACCAATGATACCAACATCTTTTATTTTTATAGTGTGGGATTTGGCTAAAAGCATTCAGCCAGAAAACTATTCATATTGCTAGGTGAGTTGTCACCAAAATGGCTGAAAGTTGTCTGGCTTTAACTGCCAGCACATACCTAAACTCACTTGTTCTCTATGATCAAGAGAAAGAAGCAAAAACTCCTAATTAACACTGAGCCAAAATGGACCCCCCAAAAGAGAATGTTAATAATACTTTAAGCTGGAGGTAGAGAGAAAACAACACACAAATGGTAGAAATAGTAAAGAACTACCATGGCAAATGAACAACAGAAAATTAATGTTTTCAACAAGACCAAGGGGAGAGGTCTAAGTTGTGCTAAAATAAACTACACTGCTTTTGGCTAAAAAGGACTCAAACCTCTTACTGGAAGAAAGGCTTGGTAAGGACTAACCACTATTTTTGCATAAAGTCATTTGGGTAACACCTAAGGATTAAAGAACATCTTATAAAGAAATTATCAGTGTCAATAATGATTATTCTGCATTCATGCACATATGCTCTCCATTTGCAGGGCAGACTCAATGTTTTTTACATTTTCTGGGTGTCTTCTGAGGAGAAAGCTTCATAGACAACAACCCACTTACTCTAAGTCTTAGAGATGGGCACAGTTTTTACAAATGGTTCCTACATATCAAAGCTTTGGCGAAGTATGGTTTGAGACACATACATCCAATTTAGTATATCTTCCTTCCACACTTTTCACTTTTAGCTCAACCAACTCCCTGCTTCTTCCTGAGAAAGGGCTACACTCTTGACATTTCTACTTAAAATCTTCTCTCTGTCTAGAACCTCTTTTCCCCATTGTTCATCCCTATCTTTGACTCTTAGCTTATTCACCCTTTCGTTAGGAAATCTTTCCTGATCTCTAGAGGTGAAATGTATCCTAATAGCCCCTCTTTGTACATCTAAGATACGACATACACTGTATGCTGCTTTAGGTTGTTCCTGTCTGATCTCCTTAAGTTATGAGGCCACGAGGCCAGAGCTGCCTTCTTCATCATTGGATCTTTCATTCCATCTAGTGGAATGTTGAGCATAGAAGATGCTTGACCAATTTGACCAGTTTTTACAATTCAGAGTGAAAAAATAGCACAAGGTTCAGCATTTCTAAAGGTTTCTACAACATGTACAAAACAAGAGCATCAAAATCTCATGTATTTCTGCTCCAGTGAGCAGGTATTGAGATTTCTTAAAGAATCTCATCTAATGAATGGTGCATAGGAAGGTGGATGACTCCATGACCTACAACCATAAAGTCGACTCATTTTGCAGCCCACTTGCCAATCTCAGACTGACATTCAATAAAGCATCTATTGTCTACACAGTTGTGCATTTTTTAAGACTCCTACCTCTGCTACTTCCTTTGAATGATTTATGTTATCATTAATAATCACTTTCCATATTTCTGAAAAGCGCTTCTATAACAGGCTTTGATCCAGCAATGAATAAATTCAAGGCTGCTCTCGACAGATGACCCACTTTTCGGTGACCCACCCAGCTTTTTCACACACTGTACAAATAACTGTTTTATACATTAGATAATAATATAGAAAATAGATATTAAGGAAGATATTACTATTGCCCATGTATACATACATTTATATAATTAAGCTTCCCAAAGTAGTAATTCCTAATCAGATGTTATCCTGTTTGTCTTCTTTGAAATTTTGTTTATGCTCTTTTCAAAATTAAATTACAATAAAAATTTAGTGATGGACTAAAAATATTCAAATAGATCATATCTCAAATACATAGTTTTTGTATAAACATGTGATTTAACTTGACAAATTAACAACACTACTCAGTGAATAATAATCTTTTAAATCATAGATTTGTAAGTAAATAAATGGAGTTAAGATATCCAAATAAGCCTACTACTTGTGGCATTAAAAAAGTCCTTATAAACAAGAAAAATAAAGCACAAGCAAGTGTAAGTTGCAGGAAAATGACCACATATTAAAATAATAACACAGATTCTATACTTGTGCATGAATGTGCCGTCAAAGCTAATTTAAACACAATATACTCTACCTAGCAATTCTCTCCATACAAAAACACATAGATATTCAGCAATGATGAATGTCATCAAAAGCAGCCATAAAAATTACCCTCATGTCTATACTTTAAAATCTTGCCAAGAAATGTATTCCCCATATTGTCAAAAACAATCTATTTGGCTTCATTATGTGCTGATAAGCATTTTCCATCAATTCTTTTGAAGTGTATACTATTGACATACTTTCAGATAATAACAGATAGCCTAAGATAACATTTTCTTAACCCTCTTCTTTAAGGTCTTCATTCTTAATAAAAAATACTTTTAAAATCAATGTAGAATAACATCATTGGAAATTTTATTTCAACCACAAGCTTCTAATAAATAAAGCTATCTGTTGAGCAAATTCAGTCTTTTTAAATGCTTTCTTAATAACCATCACATTTTTTTCTTCTGTAACAAAAAGCCATTGAATATATTAGCAAGTCTGTCTAAAAGCCTGTTCTGAAGCAATATTTTATCAATTAACATTTTTTAATTGACTTAACTATTAAAGATCACATCAGTGTTCCCACCCCACTTCACCACTAGTTATCAGCAAACTACTGATCTATAAACTCATAGAGTCCTGGATCTCCAGACTCTATTTGTCAATCAATCTACCTACTTTGTATTAACCACAGGCTTTGTGGCCAATGTTTACTATGCAGAGGAATATTTACTGAATTAAGCAAAGTTGTCAAAGTGATAATAACCTTGTGTCATCAGTTTTAATATTGACTCATCATACCTCCAAAACATGTTTTAATAAATTACCTTTTCCTTGAAGAAAACAGAACATACTATAAATTTAATTTAACATAAAATCAAAAAAATCCTGGCATGTTTATTATAGGAAAGCATCTGTAGAGCTATGCTCTAGGAAGAAGGGAGGAAGGTATGCATGTACATTTTATCCTCTTCTACAAAGAGCTACTGTCAAATAGACTGTAAATTTACTATCACTGAATTGCTATAAGACACACAACTTGTAGGCAGGCCACCATCCTGTGTGTGCACTTAGACTATGCTACTGGATTGGACGTGAACTAAAGTCCTTAGTGAGAAATCTGATGACACAGCTTAAGCAGAGCATTGGGAAACTGGCCTAAGAGGAATGGAAACTCTTCAGGAAACGGTCCTAGTAGAGAGGCCCATTTCCCTAGGGCAGGATTTATATCAACTTCACTTTCCTTTGGAATTGCTGGAACCCCTTATCTTGTTTGTTAGGCATGGTTCCCCAAAAGCCCAGTGTTCTTTTTCTACACACCTTGGAGTGTCAAAAGCACAGACAGTCTAATTTCATCTGTTTCTCAAAGTAATGACAGCCTGGTGGTAGTTAAGGGTATGCATGAGGGTCTGAGAAAGATCTAGGTTTAAGTACTAATTTTACCACCTATCAGGTGGATGACCTTGAGCAATTTACTTAATCTCTGAGATTTAGTTTCTACTTTAGTAAAATGGGGATAAAAACATCTACTTCCGAGGATCATTATGAGATTAAATAAGATATGACATGCAACTTACTGTTGTTAGAAACTAGGAAATACTCAAACTACCTCTTTTTCTGGTCATTATTATGCCCAATTTAAAATTCACCAAAACATTTGTGGTAAATTGTTATAATACATTTACTTTGATATCATTGTGTCATAAGACTCAGGACTAGATACTGAAATTCATGGAACAGAGAAGTACCAAGAAAACTGGGCAGTGTTTTCAATTACAATGATGGGCAAGACCTTCAAATTCATCCAGAGCACCCAGTCCTGGTGGGAGGAACATAAGCAAAGGTCAATTTCTATGCAATGGAATGCTAATAAGCTCAGTGCCCTGAAGACACATATAACCCAGGCTTGGGGGTCAACGTATGGTGTGTTCTAGAAGGTTTACTGAGGCAATGACAAGATGATGACTGAAACCTGGAAATGAGTAGGAGTTAGATAAAAACACAGCACTTGGGGGGGAAAGGTGAGGAAGGGTGTGTCTGTCAAGAAGCTCCCATTACAGACAACAAAATTAATAGATGCAAGGCAAAGTTACGAATTTGTGTTAGTCTGTAGTCAACTAAATGGCACAACTAAATGCCTAGCCAGGCACAGGCTCTGTGTCACACTGGAGTGAGTATGAGGAGGGGAGTGTCAATGCCTGAATTCCACACTCTAGAGACTTTTACTCAGTTGGTTTTGGGTAGAGTCTAAGTGCTGATATCATTTAAAAGCATTCTCAGCAACCAGTATTTAGATTTAAATTAAATCAAGACTGACCTATCAAAAGGGAGCAGGGCCTCATCTAGTAACGGATTTCATACCACCTCCAGGAAAATGGGGTTGTGATGTAGTCTTGCTCTTTCATGACATCACAATTAGAACATTAACAATTGTGCTAATGTTATAATCCTCCTGGGAAAATGCACCAGTCATTAATCCTCAGGGCCATAGAGCAGATAATCACAAGCCCATCTAGGGTCATATCCATGCCTTCAAAACCTGTCATGGTTGTGTCCCAGGTACCTGTTTTTATTTATGTCTCAAGATACATCTTTTGGAAATAAAATGGAGACATTTGAAAATAACTTTGCTAGATAATAATTACCTGTAGTAAATAAGTTGTCAGGGCTCTGGTGCACTTGAGAAAAACTAACAGAAAAGAGGAGGAGCGCTTAAAATTTGCTCTCTTATTTTTTTTTTAATGTGGCTTATTTACTCTTTTTTTTGTTTTTCCGTATTCCAGGATACATGGACATAGGCTAAGGCATAGGCATAATTTGCTCTGAGCCAGAACTTATGAATTGGCCAGAGTTGGTAGCATGTTGTATTTATAGGAAAGGAGCCCTGCTCTTGGTGTGGTGGGAAAAGTGCCTCCAAATTTGTTTCTCCCAAGTGTTCATAACACTGGAGCTCTCTATAATGAGTAATTGGTTATGTGAATAGTAATATTCCTTTCTTATACAAGTCATCACCACATTCCCATCTATATGTCCTATGTGGGTTAGAAGTAGTTTGGTGTGAGATTCAGCTTCCAGCCAAACAAAATTATTTCAGCTATATTTTATATTCACTCTTCTTTTTCCTGGAAGTAAGAAAGGGACCCTGGAGCTGTCTCTAGATATTCCCACCATTCATTCTCAGTCTTTAATCCCCCATACACTCAGTACTCTAAACCTTATATCCAGATGCTGCCAACTCATGACTGCCCATCTGAGAGTTGAAAATAGAGACCCTGTCATTCCATGGAAAGTTATATATGTTCACAGTGGGGATCTGGGCTTGACAAATTGGAGCAATATGCAACTAAATTATTAATTCAAGCAATATGCAATCATATTATCAATTCAAGCAATATGCAATCAAATTATTAGTAAAGTTGGATCACATTTTTCTGGAATTTTTATAAGTAAAGAATGATTAAATATTTCAGTTAATAAGCCTAGATGATTATTCAAGCAAGAAAAAACAAATCTATTTTGCAGGATTTCTGCAAAGGAAGGAAAAAAAGCTGTAAAAGGTACCTATTTGTGATGTTTACATAAAATTCACACAGAAAGAGCTATTTCACTAGTATCATAGCTTTAGTTATCAATCAATAAATAATAACACAAGTTCCCAAAACAGAATAAAAGCTCTAGCATCCTCTGCTCAAAACCTGCCAGGAAACACATTCCCCAAAGAAGAAAGGTAAAAATATCAGAGGGAAACTGGCAATATCTCCCCGGGATCTACAAGATGCCAAAAAGTGAGTGTCATTTTCTCACCAATAATCTGTACTTTAATCTTACATGAAACAATTTTTCACAAAAAAAGTGTCTATTCTCTTGTATTTGATAAAGAAAAAGAATTAGAAATAGGCCCAATTTCTTTTAGAAAAGTAGGTTTCTTCAGCTTTCGATTGGCCTTTCTCATGACCCCCTATACAAGAAGACAGATAATAAATATAATGATTTATACTGAAAAGAGAGCAGTGAGGATAATGGCCCAAACAGTGCTGTCTCTTATTATGTTACCATAGTAAATAATAGCAGTACTGCTCACACCGTTATACTTAAGGTTGTAGCAGCGATTCCATTATAATTCCTGTTTTTCAGAAGTTTGTAACTTGGTCTTGACAATATACTCCAGCCTAAAACTAGTCTTTTCTTTCTTACTTTCTTTTTTTTTTTTTTTTTGTCAAAGCTGGTTTTCCTTGATTGTCACACTATTATTGAATAATGAAATTGGAAAACTAAATAGTATTTTCGTTATTTTTTCTGGCCATACTTTGCATATATATGTATATATATATACATATATATATATAAAAAACCTCTTCTGTAATACACACACACATACACCTCGCAGGTTTGCCTGCACATTCAACATTTGCATTTAGGAAAATGGAGAGCATTCAGTACATTTAATTTTCATTAACTGGGAAGACTACCATAATAACTTATTCCAAAATGCCTAAAAAGGCATATATTAAAAGTTTTTCTGTACTTTTGCTAATTCTGTAAAAAAATAGAATGTTTGTTTGATGAAGGTATATAGTCTTATTTGAAGACAAACACAATTCAACCTAGGGCTGGATGATCCAATTTAAGAAAAAAAATAATAAAGAAGAAATCTACTATCTTGGTAAGCCAGAGTGAAAATTGGCAATTTTTTCATTGAATTCCTTTTATACCTCTAATATAAAAACATATATGAGATTTAGACTCTATGTATACTCTGTCTTAATTTTTACTGTTCAAATAATTTACTCAATAGGTGACCATTTTTTAAGTAAGTAAATAAATGTTATCTGTTTAATAGTAGAAGGAAACAATCAGAAACCATATAAAAAATTGTAAATAATGAATAACCTCTGTCCCACAAAGCCTGAAACTTAAAATAATCTGTCACTGATGCTAACTCTGCTGACCTAAAGAGACAAAAAGAGACTTTAGACAAAAGAAAAAATGTCTTGTGAAAGAATCATTAGGAGGAAAAATTCTGACTCCATAGCTCTTGTTTGGATCTAAGAAAGCAAAGGCCTAAATCCACATAGTTCCCTATTAAACAGAAAAGTTCTCTTTTCTTTAGGTTAGGATCTACTTCAAGGATTCTGTCTGATTCGCTCTTTTACCCCCATGCTAAAAAACATAACTTTGCCTTATAGATCAATGTAAAATGGAATCTTGACATTTGTAGCAGACTTTCCAAGATTTATTTTGCAAATATTAATAACGGCAGTTTAGCTTTCTGTGTGAAGCAAGAAAATAAGGGGGATACTTTCTCAATCTTGAGCAATTTTCTGAAATATTTTAAATTGAATATTTTAAATATAT
This sequence comes from Neogale vison, assembly GCF_020171115.1. NCBI lineage: Eukaryota > Metazoa > Chordata > Mammalia > Carnivora > Mustelidae > Neogale > Neogale vison. Next base: position 32,918,899 of record NC_058094.1, read on the forward strand.
TAAATTAAATATTTTAAGTTGAAAGAAATTGGTTAATCTTACATTTTTCATTCCAAATTCAAAAGGTCCCTAAACATGGAGGAGAAATAACTAGCTTGGAAGGACCATGGGGTGGGGAGATTACAACATAATGGCAACATTCCAACATTCATTTAGCTATTGCATAGAATATAAATTCACCAGATCAGACGCTAGGTTATAAGAATTATAAATACAGGTAATATTTGTAATTTACATAGAATCTTACCAAAAGATAAAAATAAAGGAAACCTACACCTGTTAAAGATTCTATTCAAAGACTCATCCAGAAAAATAGAAAAAATAATCCCCCCAAAATAAAAAAAAATAGAGAGAGAGAATAGACAGTATTTGCAATGGCTAGATTGAAGCTATGTAAAGCCAAAATTTGAAATCATAACTTTCTAAAAATATCATATTGTGAGGGTCTATTATACAAAACTATACTATAGTAAATTTGAAGGTAAATTAGTACGAGTAGCAGTAATAAACAGTATATATATATATATATATATAACAGTATATATATATATATATATAACAGTCTTTTTAAATCACACATCCTCGGGACGCCTGGGTGGCTCAGTTGGTTGGACGACTGCCTTCGGCTCAGGGCGTGATCCTGGAGTCCCGGGATCGAGTCCCACATCAGGCTCCCAGCTCCATGGGGAGTCTGCTTCGCTCTCTGACCTTCTCCTCGCTCATGCTCTCTCTCACTGTCTCTCTCTCTCAAATAAATAAATAAAATCTTTAAAAAAAAAAAAAAAAGATTAAATCACACATCCTCATATACTTAAGCTTGTCTTTGCATCTACCTAAATCCACTGTGAACACCAGTAATGGAAAACCATCAGAAGTGTTTTGCCTGCCTTCAGGATCTCAACACCAGGGCATGCATTAATCTGCATATCTGAAGTCTCATGAATAATGGGTATGAAGAGAAGACTCAGATGTGCCCCAAATGTGGTTTGGAGTTTGGGAGTAAAGATGAGATTAAAACAAAACATAATTAAAGCTCCAAAAGCCATGCCATAGAATTGCTAGAAAGATGTGGTTAATCTTTACAACAATCATCAAAGGGAAATATCCCATGGAAAAAGCACGATGGTACAGTGAATATCAGTATAAACTCTGCAGTGAGGTTGCCTTGCTTCAAAATAGTTCAGACACATGCCAGCTGGGTGAACCCTGATAAATCACTGTACATCTCTATGTCCCAGCTCTCTCAGCTATAAAATGGGAAGGATAACAATATCAACTCTTAGCAAAAATTATGTAACATTTGCTATTATTTCAGTTTTACAGAGAACAAAAGCATGATCGGGAAGGAAAGACACTTGCTCGAAATTACATAGAGAAAAAGTAAAGCAAGGAGAAGAGTTGTACCTTCCATCAGACTCTACAGGTCTGAGAATCTCTTACTACTACACACCATTTCTTTTGTTTTTCCTCTCATCAGACACTTGAAACTTAATAAAAAATGATCCTTGAAACTTTTTTATCTTCAAAAGTCTGGGTATAAAAGGAGAAAAATGGCATAAGGTGGAGCCTCCCCAGAGCTGAGGCTCCTGAGGGACCAGAAAGCAGTTCTCCCCCTACCCATCCCAAAGGACTGACAGAGAATTGCCTCTGGACACTGCGCTGGAGCTCAGTGGAATGCAACCTCCAGCAATAAGGAGGCAAAAAATGTTAATACACCAATCTATCTCCCCAAATAAGAAGCTATTATTCTCCACTCTGGCTGTGAATTTTTCACCATTAGTAGTCACATGATACTAACAACACTCTTCACCGAAAGTTATTATTTGCTTTAGAAATATATTTTTGTAGAATATTGGTTATAAATCTATTTCTATTCTCACTTTGATTCTATCACGTGGTATTATGATTCTTTGGACAGTATTGGAAAGATGCACTGCATTTTAAAAATGATCATTAAGACAGCGTAATTACCATCAATTGTTTAAAGAAATGAACAGCTATTTATTATACAACACCAAGACACATGAATGTGTTTTCTTGTTCAATTTGTGTTGATTTAAGTGCTTATTATAGGTGAAGGATATTGATGGAGCACTTTTGCAAATGGCCTCAAAACAGAGAGAAGAATTCCCTTTTTCTTTTTCACTACTGCAAATTTCAACAAGAAATATTTTTGCCAGTATGCTATGAACACCAATAGTATAACATAAACCATGGAAAAATTCCAGGCTGTGTTGACATATTTTATGAATGTTATGGGATGGCAGATTGGAGGTGTACATCTGTGGGGGTTGGCCAGTCATCCCACTGCCGTCTGTGTATCTGTATGCTTAAATGAATTAGCTAATATAAAAACAGGCATAAACAAGTTTAATGTCATAGAATTTCCTTTACAAGGTACAGACTATTCAAATTTGAGTAAAGAAGTAGAGAATTACGTTCAACTGCTATTACTTGGGAATAGGGAATGTATAAAATGGAAAAGCTGTGGCACCCAACCGAAATGCCTTACATATAATGCTTGGCTGTTCTCCTTTTTCTCCCTTTATCACATCACCCTGTTTTACTGGCAGCAATGTTTTTGCAACCTAGGATAGTGAGGAATGATCTTTTATCAGAGGACTGGAGAAACCATTCCGCACCTCAAGGTCATTCAATGACTACCAAAATCCTTTCTTCTTGAGGAAAAACCAAGCCATAATATGCAACCCTCATCCTAGATTCCCATCTCTGAATTACTCTTTATATAACAAACATTGTGGGCACTTATCAAGAGAGGCCCCCCTGGTAGCTGATCTAAGAATCACTTAGCAATGTGACATTCTTGTCCTATCCTTCATATACATATAAAAAATCCCTCAAAGATAAGCCCCAGCTACAGGGCTTGATGTCAACAGCTTCACACACACTGAATTCTCTTCTCCCCCCTTGCATTTAATTCCTTTATGATGCCTCTTACTGGTTAAATAGTATAAATGACTTTGACTTTCATTATGTTTTCTCTTAATTCTCAAATATTTTGGTTTGGTAATTATTTCTCCATAGGTTCATTATCTGCTGAACAACTGGCCTGTGTGTGTGTGTGTGTGTGTGTGTGTGTGTAAGAACTACACAAATGAATAAAAAGAAGCAACAAATGATCCCCCAGGGAAAACTATACATACACATATACAGTAGGTATAATTGGTGTTAATTTCAATGGTGGGATTTTTAAGTTAGACAAGAAACAATAAAACTTTTATTTTTAGCTAACAGTTTGTGGGCTAATTTAGTCCTTGAAATCCTTCCAAGCATGATAGCTTAAATTTGCCCCAGATGGACTTTCTCTTCTGTTCAAACTGCTCAACAGCAACATAACAGCCATTTATAACAGAGTCTGCAGAAATGGGCTGGCACTTCTAGTCTTCCAAATACATTGGTCTGTTTGTAAGGAGAGTGCCCCCATAAATCACCATGAATTAAAGAGGAACGCACACATCCCAATCAAAACATCAGGAAGAAACCATTGCCCAATAGATAAGAACACAAACAAGTGCAAAGCATCACTTGAGTTTTTATAGAAGGCCCATATTTTTGGAAGGCAACCAATGCTGCTTCACATGCTGTACTTTTTCTAATCTGACTGACTCACAGTCTTGTGATAGTGAGATAAGCTAGGTAGGCAAATTTTTATAGAGTTGCAATTACTGAAATTGTCATTACGCTGCTCACTGTAAAATAAATATAGATAGAAGTGAAATTATGCACAGGCTAGAAGTAGAAAGTGTTTTGCTTCTGTTTGCTAAATTAATCTCTTCCTAAATGGCTGCAGGCCAGGTAGGTTAGCATTTGTGGTTTCAAAGGTTTTCAGCGCTTGCAATGAGCCATGAAATTACTGCATGCTGCTGAAAATGGCAGCTGATGAAAGGAAAAGAGTGAATCCCAAAGGCAGAAAGACAGGAGGAAGCAAAATTACAGGCAGAAAGTCTGATTTTTGATGTTGCTCATTGTGAAATGTACACCCAAACTTTTAATAAAACATAAAACATTAATAAACCTGCTAACAATTCCTTACAATTTCTTTTGAAGTCTGAGTATAATTTCTGAATACTTATTAAAACAAGCAATGATTCAGAGGGGGCTGAGCAGTTTTCTATCTATGGTATGTGCTATATTGGTAGTCTACATGTGACTTCTGAAATAAGATTTTTATTGATGTTTTAATTGAATCACACAAAAGGATTGATTTTCAGTTAATAAAAGTACCCAGATCCTTTTAGTTTCTGTTAGGATTAGCTAGTCTTAGTTTTGCTACTGTCACCAGTATATACCACAATCAGTGCCGTTATCCTGATTTAAATCATATGAACTTTCTCAGAATAAATACCTGAGTCTTCATGCATAGGTTTGAAAACTCTCCAGTCCAGATTACCATGTCCCATTCTCAGGAAGAATGTAAATTGGTTGGATTTTATAAAACCACAAATACTATACCTTGCTATAGACAGGCAGGTTATTCATGCCAAAAATAAACATTTCCCAATCCCCAGGCTTTGCCTCTTGAGGGCCAATTTCAAATAGTTGTAACAGTTCTTAAATATATTATAAAGGTGTTTCCCATCTTGCAATAAAACTCAATCTTTAAGATTTTCCAGCATTTCCTAGCCAGGGAAAGGTTCCTGAAAAATGAATGGATCATCATTTAGAAATCCAGATTTCTGGGTATCCAACAGACTCGGTCTCTGCGCAACTGGAGTTCATCCATACTAAAATCATCATGCCACTGCTAAGGAATGCAAAATAATTACACATTCTTAGAGATTCTAAGCACTTACACTTGCATGATTTTATAGATTAATTACTAGGAAGACAGAGGATTGTAAAAATCTTTGGATTAAATTCCGTTACAGAAGGCATAAATAATCTAATGATTACTATGCATGCCTGATCAAATAGTTACTGTCACTGAGTTGTTGGAGTGCAGTTTTCACTTCTAGCAAGGAAATGATCTAAACTGCACACTGAGCTCAGCTGAAAAGAAGAAAAGCTTCTATCTGAACCCCCAAAACTTCAACAAAGAGGGGAGCTGCCAAGTTTGTAACAAAGACACACAAGAAGCATTCACTTAGTCACGAAACATTTAAAAATAAAACCTGCCACAGGAGATACCCAACGACCTACAGCAGTTGTCTTACACCATCCCTAAATGGCCATAAACATCTCTCCTTCCTGTATTCATGGCGTACCCCCATTTCCTCTCTGTTTAAAAACAGTCACAGTGATGTGATTTCAGGCAGAAGTGGTTTATTGGAAAGTGCATTTGATTTAGAGTAGGAAGAACACAGCTTTGCCACTTAAGAGCCAAGTGATTTTGGGAGGGGGGAAATCCAACTAATGATAGAAATACTTACCTATAGAACTAAGTGAGTGCACTTTTCACGTTGTAAACTGGAAACTTTTATATGATTGTGAGCAAGGGTTTGAAAATGAGTGTTTAAGACAGTGTTAGTTTTCAAATAAGATTGATGAAGAAGGTAACCAAGAAGTCTGGAAAATTAATCAAATGGAGGATATAGACTAAGTGGTTGTGTGTAACAGAACTCCTTGGGAAGAAAATATGGTACTTTGTCATTAACACGAAGTGTTCCCTGATTTCTGGAAGTAATATTTTTTCTTTCCTATCTTCTAATCCCACTTCACTGAATCTTGAATTGAGCTATAATTTTCAAACAATTCTAATCAAGTTGCCATAATTTCTGATTTACCCTGACTTGTTTCAGCACCAAAGCCTCTGTGACAAAAGAAAGAAAAGAAAGACAGAAAGAATGGAAGAAAGGAAGGAAGGAAGGAGGGAAGGAAGGAGGGAAGAAAGAAAAGAAAAGAAAAGAAAAAAGAAGCTATGCTTGCCCCTTGCTCAAGCTAGCTTGAAAGCATATTTCCCGGCGTCACATTCACATACGGATCAGAAAAGATGTTGACCTTAGAAAAATAAGGTATAAGTTTTACCATCCAGTTCAATTTAGTCACAGTCATACCTACTGTCAAGTTTGATCTAAAGTCAAATTGTAAATTCACAGGGAATGGAACCAGGGGAAGCTAATCATACTGGTGATGCCAAAGATATTTGAAAATACAGCTATTTTCCATTAATACTTCTGTTGTAATTGCTATTGTTTACAGTAATTCAACAGAATTATGTTTATAAGTAAAATAATCTGTTACAACAAACCCTCAATATTCAAAAAAATCAAAAGCAAGGATTTCTCTCAATGACTTCAGCACTAGTGACTAGGAAGTTGAAATGCTAAGAAATAGATAATCCATGAATGCTTTATTAAAATTCTATTGCAAAATGTGAAGGATGTTTGAATATGCTTTGAAAATTTTCTATCTAAATTTATTGTCTCTTCATTCAACAAATGTTTATTGAGTATCTAGTATGTTGCAGGTATTGTAAACATCAGGAAGCAAAACATAGTAATCCATGCACTACTGGAGCTTAAATTGTAATGAACCTGAGTATTCAACAAGGATGTAAATCAATTCCATTCTGATTGTCTATGCACATTAATTAGAGATAAGCTTAGAGAACTATGTTAAAAAGAACTGTGATAGTTGTATGTAAGTTTTGAGGAAACACTGCCAGGATTGACTAGTGATGTCTGCCATGGGAGCGGGACAGAGAAGTATTGACATGCATGCCACACATTTTTGCTATTTCTACTCTAGGAAATTACCACACAGATAAAGGTATCAAGTTCAAAATGGTTTCCAATGAAAAATATTTGTGCTAACCACATTCAAACTTGACCTACTTTATGTTACCATTTTTTAAGTAAAATAAGAGAAAAGAAACTTCTACTTACATTTCTACGTGCTCCATAATAGGCTCTTGAATTTTCACAGAAGATTAACCTTTTCTTTCCTTTAGCTGTTTATCAAAACATAAGGCTACCTTATCATCAACAGAATATATCTGCCTTTCTCTGTTTTACCAGATTATGTCAACTTTAAATGGTTATATTTTTTCATAACCAAGTCCTTGATCACATTTTCAGGTTAGCCTTACATTAGGTAGGTAGCTACAAAACAAATTTTGGCTAATAATAAAATACATATGAAAATACCCAGGCAAAGGATGCGAACTGACATTTCAAAGAGGAAATATAAACACAACAGAGTAGATAAAAATCTTTGACCACACTACCAACCAGGAAAATGCAAATTAAACAATAACATCTCATATTTCCCTAACAAACCGACAACCATTTTAAAGGAATAGATACATAGTATTGACAACAGTTTGAGGCAAAGAGCACACTCATACTTAAGAGTAAAGCAATGGAAAAAACATTATTTAACATTATTTAACATTATTTAAAACATTATTTAAAAACATTTAAAGTATGTATTCTCTTAGAAAGCATTTCCACTGTTAAGCAGCACTCACACAAGTACACCTGTAAAGTATATTTATTGTCATCTAGTTTATAAGAATAACAACTTTTTCATCAACACAGATTAGTAAAATGTGTCGTAGATTCAGATTATGGAATACAATGCATCCACTGAAAAAGGAAGTTCAGTAGTCATGACTAAGATAATGTCCATGATATTGTAACAAGGTAAAATGTAAATTGTAGAATATTATCTATAATATGATCCCATTTTATAGATAAATGAATGCATGTACATGTATTATATTTGTGTATATCTATATGTATATAGAAAAATATCCAAAAGCATAGGCACCATACTGTTAAACAATGTCTTGCCTAAAGAGTAAACATTGGAAAAGCCAGATATTCTTTGAGTTTTCACTACATAAATTTGTGTTATTTGAATCTTTTCAATGAGAATTTACTACTTTGTAATAAAAAGGGAAGAGAACGCTGAACAAGAATTTGTCAGAAATATTTAAATAAAATTGCAAATGGCATTGTTAATTTCAGATATAATAAAATTTGAGCACTACACCAACCCTAAGCCTTAGCCAGCAAAGATATAAATTCAGATTAATAAAAAGGATGTTAAATGTATACCAAATCTTGTGCTCCAAATAGTACTATGGTAACACTACTCAGAGTATAGAATTTGAGTAGTTTAAATAATTCTACTTAGTATTATCAACAGTTTAAAGCTAGTTACCAAATTACAGGCAATACAGAGGGTGAAAGACTAGTGTTGTTGTACTATTCAAAGCAAAAGCTGTTAGATTAAAAAAAAAAAAAGTGTAAGGAACTACCATCTTTAGACTTCGAAGTCTCACTTAATGCTTCACATTTCAAATAGACCAAAAATAGTGACATACTAAATAAGGGATTAGACACAAGTATTTATCATATTTTTCCTATAGGAAGGTCACCTCAAGATAAACAAAAGAATGATGAGGGTAATTTTCTCTTAATAAAAGTAAATTAATAAATATAGAAGAAATGATAAAATTAAATAAATGAAATTTTTAAGTAAAAAATTATTAAGTAACACAAATTTAAAATGTCACTGTTTTGCAACTTCTAATGAAATAATGGAGTTGGGCAATGATGAAAAATTGCTGACATCACAAATAGCAACAACCAGGCAGGAAATGCCTCCTGACAGAACTCCAACCACTGGGAAAGCCATTTTGCTTGTGGGGGGAGGGGGAGTGGAATTGAACCAGAATCTGATCAAGCATTTCTGTTTAAATACCATATTACGGGAAATAGAGGACAGAAGAACATTTTAAACCAGACCACACGGATACAAAATCCAACAGGATTTTGTATCCAGCAAAATCCAGACAGGAGAACTAGAAAACAAACAACCTAATTTCTTCAACACACAAAATAAAATGAAAAAAATTCTAAGAGATGAAGGAAAAATCTATAGCTTAAAAGGAACGTGGGAGGCACAAAATCCAGTCACCACGTTTGGACCCAACAATGTTCAAAAAAAGAAAAAGAAAAAAGTATGAAACAATTGAAAATTTCAAAAACTAGGGGATATTTCATTTTGAGCAATTATTGCTAGTTAGATTTAGTTGTGATTCTAACATTATGATTATGTTTTCAAAGAGTTCTTATCTCTTAGAGATACACACTGAAATCATTTTAAAGAACATATTATGATGTCTAGGATTTACTTAAAAATATTTCATAAATGGGGGACATTTCAAGATTAATGATGAAGCAAAACCATCTGAGTTGCCAATGTTGAAGCTGGGTGTTGCAAAAAAGGAGGTTTATGGTATTATTCTATATGTTTCTGAAATGTTTAGTTGTTTTTTTTTTTAGAATGCAAAGCTTAAACATAAGGATATAGGGAATACAAATAGTAAGACTGATGTGGTTGCACCAATGCAAGTATGTTTCTCTCAAATATTTTTGAAACATATACAAAACTTCATCATTTTCAAGGTAGAGAGAAGATCTTAGTTCAAAAAGAGAAACTATTTCACTAACAATATTCACAGGCAACAATAAATATTAAAAAAATTAATATCATTGGGAAGAATGTCAGTTTTTCTCAAATTGATTTATAGACTTCACCATTTCAATGAGATTTTTATTGAACATTTAGAACATTTCACTACATTTCATCTTGAATTAAAATTCAAAATAGTAACCAACGCAATTGTAAAAAGAATAGAGAAAGAAGGCTGCCTCCAACAATTATGTAATAGAGTTAATTAAAATATTATGTAACTGGTGTAAGAAATGACAGAACAATGGAATAGAATAGATAGCCTCAAAGTAGACCTTAATATGTAGAAGAATTTAATATTTAATAAGGATGCATAAACAGTGGAGGAAATAAATTATTCAGTAAAGACATTGAGCAAATTGACTATTTAGGAAAATAAATTCTGTTAAATATAAAACTAGTCATATTTTATGGTGTCTGCACTTTCCCCAGTGTTGGGGAGCTACCTTTCACACAAACAATTAAATCACTATAGTTATCCTCTGTACCATGTGATCACTTTCCCTGGGGCCATAGTTTTCAAATCAGGATATATGATTTATAAGATATATAGTCCTCCACGGTCTGGACTGCATCATTAGGTTCAAAAATATGAGCTGACTATCAAACTACCCTCTCAGGAATACAAAGCTGAGAAACTGAAGAATTTTGGCAGTTAGCAGAAGGAGCATAAAAGATTCCATAAAGTAATTGAATATTTAGGTCATACAGTATCATTAGGGTCATGTTAATACCAAAAAAAAAATCTCTTATGAATTAATAAATAAAAACCAAAACTCTATTAAACACTACAAAAAATATTTCAGATCTTTCACAGAAGAAATACAAATGATAGTCATCTGGAAAAAAATGGTTAAACTCCTCTAGCAGTCACAGAACTGTAGATAAAAGTAATAATGATTTACCAATTTTACTATGAAATTAGAAAAGTCAAAAATCAATTTTGTACCTTTGAACACTGACAGGGTTGTGCTGAGGTAGGTCCTGGCTTATCCATTGTCAGTGGGAGTATAAATTAGTAAGAGTTAACCAATCAATAAATTGTCTGAAAGAAATTTGGATGTATCTATCAAGAGCCTTAAAACAGTGAATGTATTTGCATACTCTTTGATCAAGAATTGTCACTTCTACGATTCTATATTAGTAACAAGCAATTAGTAACAAGAAATATCTGCCAATATTTACAAAGAATGTTTTTGCATCACTTTTTGTAGTAGTGAAAAACTGAGAAATAAAAAAATGTTAAATAAGTATGCTTCACAGCAGTGATACAATTGATCACTAACATTTAAAAGTGTACTTAGTGCCAAAAACTCTGTGTATCTGACTTAATCTCATAACAACCTTTGGAAGTGGGTACAACTATTACCCCTACTTTCCAAATGAGGAAACTGAGACACAGAGAGGTCAAGACAGCTGGTAAATTGCTGATCAGGAATATGAACAGAGCAGTCTGGTTCCACAATTGGCACTTTTCACTCTGCACTTTAACAGCATTTGCTGAGTCTTTTAATATGCCAGATGCAATGCTAGCATTTTACGTTGCATTATTTAATACAAAGCATAAAAAAATTCTGTTGATATTGTCGTTATGCACATCAGAAGGCTGAAGAAAGAGAGTCAGTTGCTCATCAAGGATTATAGAGCTAAGAGTGACAGTTTCAGAGAGGTTCGAGGCACATAAAAATGGCCATGTTATGACATGAGCATTTGTTAAGTACAGTACCAAACTGGAGGGTTTGGGGGAATGAACTCTGTTGTTGTGAGAAGTAAAAATGAAGCAAACTTTCTGCAGTTTGACACTCTCACAAAATTATGAAAGTGCAGAATCACCAGTCAGCAATCCCAATTTTTGCATTCAACCTTATTATTGTGCCAGCCCATGGACATCAAAGTATGTGTACGACGATATCAACTCCAGGAAGCAAGTTATGGGGAAACTATTCAAATATCCATTAATGGGGGATGGTTAAACAAATTATACTATACCAACAAAATTCACACTATGCAGCTGTGAAAAAGAATGAGAGGGCGATTAACATGTACAGGCCTGGACAGAAAATCATAACCTGTTATATGAAAAGATACAGTAAGTAACTTCCTCAAGATAACATCTGCCTCCAGTGTCCATAGTCTTTATCACTACATAATATTGCTCTTTAAAAGCGTGGGTTTGGGTGTGCCTGGATGGCTCAGTCAGTTAAGCATCTGCCTGGGGCTTAGGCCATGATCCTAGGATCCTGGGATCAAGTCCTGCGTCAGGCTCCCTGCTCTGAAGCAATCCCCACCCACTCCCCGTCCCCATTGATGCTCACTCTTGCACTCTCTCTCTCTCATGAATAAATTTTAAAATCTTTAAATAAATAAATTAAAGCATGTGTTTTAATGGATGCAGAATATCATTACATGTCACTATATCACTATTTTTTAAATTTTTATTTATTCATTTGAGAGAGAGAGAGAGAGAGTCAGAGAGAGCATAAGCAAGGGTGAGGGGTAGAGGGAGAAGCAGGCTTCTTGCTGAGCAGGGAGCCCAATGCAGGACTCCATCCCAGGACCCTGGGACTATGACCTGAGCCGAAGGCAGATGCTTAACCAACTAAGCCACCCAGGTGCCCTGTATCACTATTTATTTAACTTCTGCTCTATTTTTTCCACAGTTATTCTAAAATTTTTTTTTAGTTATTCTAAAATTTTAAGATAAACATCTATACACACAAATTTTTATTTGACTCTCTGATTTAAAAATAAATCATTCTTATGTCCCCTTGCTTAATCACAAAGTAATTTGTTATGAAATTGATTAGTTCTTCCTCATATCCACTTTAGCAATAGAAATTATATTTTGGTAAGCAGAAATCATTTGCAAATTACAATAAAATTTTGGTTGTACTCTGGGTTTCAAACATTACAAACCTCTGGTAATCCTTTCACTGCAGGGAAAATTGTAATCAAGAATATTAGGAGATATGCCTAGAGAATACCGGCTCCATGAGAGCAGAAATACTCTATCTTGTTCATTATGAGTCTGCATTGTCTAAGTTTATGTGTGCACAGAGTTAACAATAAATATTGAAAGAGGGAAGAAAGGAAGGGAAGAAGGAAATAGGTATGGGAAAAATATCTTGAAATAATGACTCAAGAGCTTACATTGCAGAGGAAGTTTATTCGGTTGCTGTGATAAAAAGAAAACTCAACTTTATGCTAGAAAAGGTGTCTCACAGATGTCTCAGGGAAAGCCTTATTTGAAAGACGAAAGTGTGTACCAATATTGTCAATTTCACACTCAGCCATTTTGATCCAACCTGTCCAGTCTGCACCATGATGCTAACCACAGTCATAGCATGTTTACTTACACTACTAGCCACCAGACACAAAGACTCTTCTCACCAAGAGTCCTTCAGAACCAACTCATATGCAGTCCCTTTTGAAGCCAGAAGCTTCTGAGTTCTGCCCTAACAATTGCATAGCCTATAGCCTGTTCTCCTGCTGCTCTGCCCATTATTATCTCTGACCACTTTACTCCAGGCTGAAGATTGAAAGCCCATTTTAAAGGTCAGTAGCAACAACCACAAAAAGAACTCTCAGCCACCTCATCTTCATCACTGGCCAGACCTCCTCTCCCGTCATACCATCATGCCGATAGCACCACCCCAACCTGGTGCTCTTACCCATCAGTCTTCCTATTACCAGCTATGTACCTGCTCCAGCAACAAGTATTTAAATACTTCCATATTTTTCCACAGGCTAGAAGTTCCTCGACGTCCTAACCCGATGGGAACTGCCATCTTAGAATCCTACTGAAGCAGTTGCCTAGAATCTACTATACCACTTGTGAAATAAATGACCACCAGTCTACCACTTGAGGCTATATCTTCCTATTCTCTTTAAAATTCAACAGTTTAGGGCACCTGGGTGGCTCAGTTGGTTAAGCAACTGCCTTAGGCTCAGGTCATGATCCTGGAGTCCCAGGATCAAGTCCCACATCAGGCCCTCTGCTCATCAGGGAGCCGGCTTCTCCATCTGCCCCTTGCCCTTTTTATGCTCTCTCTCTCGCTCTCAAATAAATAAAATCTTAAAAAAAAAAAAAATTCAACAGTTTAGCCTACAATGACCTAAATCACGTATACTTAGTTGGTCCATCTAAACTCACCCCCAGTTGTGTTCTCCTAACCCACCAACCTCAAGCCACCCTCAAGCCAGTAAAATGGGCCATCATTTTACTCCTGAAAAACTGTTTCCTTACGGTAGAGTCTCCACATTGTGTAAGTACCAGAAAGCTGTCCTTAGATCTTTGCACAGCTGGCTTCTCTCTTTGTGTAAATCTTTCCTCTCATGAGATGAACTTTCCTATGAGCCCTATCTAAGTAGGTTTCCACCTTCATTCCCAATCACAGAAACCAGTATGCAGCTTTCCCATTATCTGTTCTAATGTGTAATTACTCGTTTATTAATTTGCCTACTTTATGTCTGACCACCCCCACCTACGAGGTAATGGGTTCTACCCAAGCATGAACTATAGTTGTTGTGCTCACTGCTGCCCACCAAACACTCCACTCAGTGTTACCACTGAATTCTGAATAAAAAATTCTAAACCATGGTCTCTTATACGCTGTGCCATTATCAGAAGCTATAAGTAATAGATAAGATGTAGAAAATGAAATCTTTAGCTTCTAGAACTCACTTGGAAAGAAAGTAAAACATGATGAAAGGGAATACAGGTTTTGAGGTTGAGATTAAAATTCTGTCTCTTCGCTAACTTAAGAAAGTTCTTGCTAGTGTGAACTTTGATAAGCCTCTTGCCCTATCTTAGTCCTGTTATACTATTTGTAAAGTAAAATGATTGAACTATTTGATCTCTTATCTATCTTACAGTTCTAACAGATCTTTGAAGATTCTTTTTATATAATCAGACACCTTTAGATTTGCATTTTTCAAAGTATGGTCCCTGTGGAGGTAAAGGGTTCAAGTTCAAATAATTTGGGAACCATTTGGGTTAAACAAAGTTAAATAGCTATTTTTGCTCTAGGAATTCTCATGGACTTTAATATGCTAATGTATACGGGGGGATCCCTGAAAGTGAAAGACAGTATGGAGCAATTCCCAAAAGCATTCCAGCACTGATCCCTTGTTTGTATTACCTGGAAATAGTATATATGGGAAATCACCACATTACTGATTTTTAAGCAGAAAAATTAATATAGACTTTCAGAAACATTAATCTGATAGTGGTAAGTAGAATGCATCAGAAAAATTATCAATTGAGCAATAAAATTAAGATACTTCAAGAAGCATGAGACAATACGAAAGTGACTTGAATCGTATCTACTTTAATTTGCTTTGAACAACTCAAAGATCTTGATTAGTCCTTGCTATGGAAAAAATTAAATATTAACACCTAGCCCAAGAGATTGTTTTTAAAAAAATCATGAATAGGGACAGAGACTCTATATGAAACTTATAATCTGAAAGAATTTTAATGTGTTTAGCTGACATGAATTCAATCTACACTTAAAACTACAGAAACAATTAGACCTATTTTTGATCCTAAGCTCACAGATTCCATCATGATAGATAAGGATAATACTCTTTCATATTCCAACAAATTAAAATTTGGAAAGTTATCAATGGACAGTGTGATTATTTTTCCACATCATCAGTTAATCATATTTTATTCAATTATGCTTTTTTCTGGTTAGTTGCTAATCAGTAAAAACTTTTTTAAGTTTTCTAACAATCTATCTCTACCATCTCCCAGATTTTCTCCAGAATTTCTGGAACACCAGGTCTCTGATTTTCCACAGTGCAGTCAAAATATTTAGTTGCTTAGTGTATAAAAGAGCAGAGTCAAGGCTTGAGGTAATGCAGGTGTGATATGTGGGCTCATACCCACTTCCTCTAATGCCTCCCGACTGACTACCAGAAATAAGTGTCAGCTCACAACTTATTGACTCTCTTTCTCCCTTTTTCAAAAATGTTCAAAATTTCCATCTCTGTCCAATCCAAACTCATCTCAAATACCAGAAAGAAGTACTCTTCATTCTTCATTGATTCCTAGTCTAAATGCAGTTTATATGCTGCTCTATACTAGACCTGCTATATATTATTCATGAAGTAGGACTTAACATTTGGATATTAAACTCACTGCTTTGAATGTGTTTTACAAGCCAAGGTGGTCTGTTCATATGGAGCCCAGCACCGAGCAGATACCTAGGCAGAGTCCATTCTTTCTTAAATGGTGAATGTTTTCAAATCCACATGAGCCTCTGAAACTATGTAGTCATGCTTCATGTGAACATTTATTGAAAACCAGCTCTTTTCTTAGCTTTGAGAATGGGGGAATATTTAGCAGCATAAAGACAATATTGTTTTCTGCAAAATTTCTTTGGCCTTGTTGTATACCAGGCACCTAAAGATGGATTCCATGATGCACTGTGGCATCTCACATTCCTTACAAAAGTACTCCACAATGACAGCTGCTTTCACTAAACAAAATCATTCCAGGAATCTACTAAGTTAGTTCATTCTTTGTATGTATTTTATCTTTTCAGTGTTCTAAGATTCATTATTTATGCACCACATCCAGTGCTCCATGCAATCCGTGCCCTCCTTAATAATACCCACCACCAGACTCCTCCATTCCGCCTAACCTTACCAACAAAAACCTATTTGTTTCTCAGAGTCCACAGTCTCTCATGCTTCATCTCCCCCTCCAATTTATCCTAATTCACTTTTCCTTTCCTTCTCCTAATGTCCTCCATGTTATCCCTTATGCTCCACAAGTAAGTGAAACCATGTGATAATTGACTTTCTCTGCTTATTTCACTCAACAAATCTCTTCCAGTACCATCCATGTTGATATAAAGGTTGAGTATTCATCCTTTCTGATGGAGGCATAATACTCCATTGTATATATGGACTACATCTCTTTTATCCATTCATCTGACTTGACCATTTCTTAAATGCTATGGTTTTATCTATTGCTTGGCAAGTATATTTGTACATTTTACAGGTAAAATAAATAAATAAATAACCTTCCAGTGAGACAACACATGGCTATATTATTAGCTCCCATTTATGCCTGCCTTCTCTAATTCACTAGAGATAATCACTTTATTAAACAAAGCTCTGGTTTACAAATTTTTTTAATTTATTTTTTATTTTCAGCATAACAGTATTCATTATTTTTGCACCACACGCAGTACTCCATGCAATACGTGCCCTCTATAATACCCACCACCTGGTACCCCGACCTCCCACCCTGTTTGGTTTACAAATTTAAAGACTATTAAAGCACATGGGTTTTTTCATTGAATACTAAAGCCAAAAGGGAAGATCTCTCATATTTTAGGGCTATAACTCGTAACAAAGTATTGCACAATTGTCTTAACTCTGCAAGGATGTGTGAGCATTTCTGATATATTTAAGAGTGAAAATATTGTCAGCATATATTTTTAAAAAAGAGAACAAAGAAAAATCCCAGAGACAGAATTCGTTTTATCAGTTCTCTGTAAAAATCATCATGTTAAAATAAAATATGAAACTCATATTAAAATAAAATAAAATAAAAAATGAAACTCAGTTTCATTTCAACACCAATGGCTCCCAAAGTTTTGTTTTTAGTCCATATCTCTTACCTAACCCCAGGCACATATATTCCTTGTGCCTTCATTTATATGGCTAATAGACATTTCAGAATTAACACATCCAACTAGAACTTTTTACCCCCCACACTAAACCTGTTCCTCCCCTCATCGCCTTCATCTCAATAAATTAAAACATTCTTTGTCCTATTGCTTGCATCAAAAGTCACCACTGAGACCTTCTATTTGTTCCTATTTCTCAACAGTGTATTGTACTTTCCCCCCTCTCTCAAATCTATGCTACCATCCCAGTCTAAACCATCGTTGTTGGCCTGTAGCCTTCTAAGCAGATTCTTCTAGATTCATTCCCCACTTAGCAGTCTGATTGACCCATCTCCTGGTTATTTACCATTAGTCAAATATCAGGTCAAATGTCACTTCCCATTAGAAAGGACTTTACTGAACACACTACTTAAAAGAAGTATGTTCCCTCATCCCACTCCTTTTATACACTTACAAATGTCCACCCATACCCTGTTTCATTGTCTTTATAACACAAATCACCATGTGGAAGTATTTGACTATTTCTTTACTTTTTTTGTGTGTGTGTCTCCTTCCCATTCCCCAAATTGATTTTGAGAAGCAAGAGAGCAGGGACAGTGTTTGTGTATTCTCATCTGCTAGACCAATTCCTAGAATACAGTAGATGATTTTAAATATTCATTGAAGAGGGAAGGGAAAAGGGGAAGGAGTGAAATAAGGGAAGAAGAAAAGAAGCAAGGCAGAGAGAGAAGGGAAAGGAAACAGGGGAGAGAGAGAGAGAGGAAGGGACCATGGAGAGAGGGGGAATGAAGGAAAAGAAGAGATAATAGAGGGATGGAGGGAAGAGAAAGAAGGAACAAAGGGACAGCACAAGAGGGACAGGGTGGGTAGGCAAGGGAAGGAGACAATGCAAGGGAGGGAAAAAAAGCAGTTGCTCTCTACGAGGCTAATAATAACTGCTTCGTTTCAAATCTGAGGATAAGTAACTTTACTTCTCTAAGGTTGAAATACCTCTTTGCGCAATGGGAGTAATAACAGATCAAAAGAAATAAGGCATGTGAAGTGCTAGTGTAGTGCCTGACATATAATAAACAGGAAAGAAATGTGTTAACTCTTTGTACCTCCTCAGAATCCTCTGACCCTCACCACTTGATCTGACAGTCACAACCATTCAACTCCGCTTACACACTGGGGATCCATTGTTGAGAGCCGAACAGTCTAACCAGACACAAACCCCAAGTCCCTAGTTTCTCTCCCCAATTCCAGACTTGAATGTAACACCATATTGAAAAGATCTGGGCTCTGAGCAGCTACTAAGGGGTGTGTTTGTTGGCTGGGAGTAGGGAGTTCCATGGATGAAATTAATAAATAATAAATAAATGATAAATAAATAAAATAATAAATAAAAAAGAAGAGATGAGAACTGCAGACATCTCAACAGATAAAGTCCTTCTCCTTCTTTCTTCCCACCTTCTATTCTGAGACAGTTTCACCATGCAGTCAGATTAGAAATACTCTGTGTGGCCCAGTGGGTGCACCTCCCTAGGCAATATCTTTGACTCTCTCAGGATTATTATCATGCAACGGCCAGGAAGGTGACATGTCACCTTGCATTTCTTCCTATCCTTAACAACTTCACTTTCCCTTTTCTCATCTTCACTATCTTGGAATTATACGCTTAAATAAAGCATCACCTCTTAATTCTTTAATTCAGGCTCTGTTTTCCAGGACTATTGGATAAGACTGCTTTTACTAACAAAATGGTCCTAGGAATTTACACCCCCATGCCTAGCCCTCAACAATCCGTCAGGACATCTATACTTCTAAGTACAGTTAAACCAGTTAAAATCCTACAAAATGCCTGCCAGAGCATGAGTCTAGTGGGGCATTATAGAGAAATCCCAGCCATATATCAAAATCAAGAATAAAAACAAAATTCTCCTGCTTCAAAATATTTCATTAAAAAGACAAAAAAAAAAGTCACTTTCTTATCTTCACCCTCCTCTAATAATCCCTCTATTCTCTCTTAAATATGTTTTTCAAAGCCCTTTTCTAATTCCCACCTTTAAGACCCAGCCTCTGCCAGAAATGACACCTCTCCAATCTCAGCCAACTATCTATCTCCCATCATTCAAGCAGACTCTGAGATAGGTCCTATTCCAGAAGGCCTTCCCTGCCTAGTATAAAGGATGATAAGAATTAGCTACACTACCTCTAGCATTCATAAAAATATACATATTGCATATTTCCTGCTCTAGCATTTTTCATCTAGATTCTACTAAAATATGAAACAATTTTTTTGTAATTTCTGTAAAAGTCATGTATACTGAGATACTTAGCTCCATGATCGTCAGTACCTGATCTACCTAGACCATGATAAAAGAGAGTAAAAGGAGTCTTCTGAAAAAAAAAAAACAAACAAAAAAACCAAAACCAAACAAACAAACAAAAAACCCTTTTCAGATGCTGATTAAAATTTAGGCATAAAAGCTAAGGAATCTTAGTAATTTCATTGTTGACCATTTGGAAATATCTCTTTTCTATTAGACTCCTGACAGACAGAGTACAGATTAAATACATATAGGCTTTACCACTTATCGACTCCTTCCTGACAGACGGCAAATCACTCAACATTTCTCAGTCTCAGTTTCCTTCTTTGCACATAGAGATGATTCTACATATTTATGCACTTGTTGCGAGGAAGAACTATATCTTAAATTATAAAGCACTTGACAGTCATTACTAGTGGTAGCAGTTGCATTCTCAGAAATCCCCCAATTTCTTAGCCATCACTTAAAATTATAGTGACTTGGTATTAATGCAATATTCTAATAAATGTTTTATTCATCATTTGAATTCAGACTGTGTTGTCCTTAAGTTGAAGGATTTGTATCTTATTTGTTTTCATAGGGTTTTCAATAGAGTTGATTTCATATTTAATGAATTAATTAGAATTTGAAAGTTTCCTTTATTTTTGGTTGTCTCTACATCTAAGGCCGTACTACAGTACAATATATCTCTGCCTATAAGATGATTATTCTTTTTTTTCTTTTTAAAGATTTTATTTATTTATTTGACAGAGAGAGATCACAAGTAGGCAGAGAGAGAAAGGAGGAAGCAGGCTCCCTGCTGAGCAGAGAGACTGATGCGGGACTCGATCCCAGGACCCTGAGATCACGACCCGAGCCGAAGGCAGCGGCCTAACCCACTGAGCCACCCAGACGCCCTGAGATGATTATTCTTACCAACTAATGGACTTTGGCAATTCTGTAAGACCTCTATGTATAAAGCATTAGACTGTAAGAATCCATGAAGATATACATTGCGCTTGTTCATTCCCAAGTCAGCCAAAAATTTTAGACAGAGCCTGGCACATGCATGAGTGATTGAACAAATAAAGAAATAAATGAACAATTTTTCAAAAACCTCCCTTAAGTATAGTGGGAAACAGCATTTGCTTAGATCTACTATTAATTGGGAACCCTCTCTTATTTGCAATTTAGAGTATTTTCCAATTCACTACTCAGATATCTGAACCCAAAATCCATTTTTGAAACAAACTCTAATGATACCAAAGTGTCAGTCAAAAAGAGTGATTGTACCACAGACTCCTGACTGATTGATACTTATCTTAGCAATTTTTACTCACTGATCATAGCTTTAGATTCCATGGAAAGGAAAAAGTTGTGAAGCACTCTGAACTGATCCAAAATTAAAACTCTTATTTGGCTTCTATTCAGGAATGCAAAGAATGAAAAACTCTGGCTCCTCTCTCTGAAACATTCCCTGAAACAGACACCCCCACCCACTCCCCCCTATTCATCACACCTCTGGCTTACTCTTATCACAGCATGTATCATAAAGCATAACAAATATTTGCTACATGTTCTGTGAGCAACTGGAGGCTAGGAACCAACAACAAATTCATTTCTTTCTTCCCAGTGCCTCAGATATATTCAACTTTTTTTGCAGAGGGCGGGGCATGTGTAGATACTGACTAGGGCCATAAAAAATACAGAACTAGTGAAATAATCAGGCTTGTGATCTATGGTAGTCTCTTCTTGATGAAAGCTCAGTAAGTTTACTTCAGGGTGGATCTGAACAGTAATTAGGTATGATGTCAATTGCTGAGCCCTTAGGTTTATGGCCCCCTCCAATTTAACTATGTATATAGCCTGTTAATACTTACAGGACAGTCTAGGAGATGAAATTTGTCTCGGACTGAATCTTATGTCATGGTGAGGTCCACCTCCTTCATGAAGCCTTCACAGACCAGTCCAATCATAAAGATGTTACTCTTTCAATGTTAGCATGGGGGCTTTGCATATTTTATGAAACAAAAATGTTATGAATAAATTAAAATAAGCAAATGCATTAATTGTTTATTTCACCTTTTCATAAGTTTAATTATAGGCTGTCTCGTAAATTCTTTCATTATTTAAATTCTTGAAATATTGTTTTTTAAATTTATGTTTGACTTGATTATGGGAATCTTGCCAACTATACAGATAACTCTTTTGACAATAAGAACCAGATCTCTTCTTACTATGTTTACCTGCCTAATATTATCTCAAAGCCTCGCATATTGTAGATGTTAAATGGAAGTTTACTGAAATAAAGACATGCATGGGAAAGCTCTCTCTTTTGGTAATTCACACTGAATGGAAGAAACAGCTGTAATGAACAGTTTTACATCCTCTCCCAAATTCCATTTCTATAGACAGTGCAAAGTGAAGAGATATTTGACTCTTGCTCTTATGTTAGCAAGTCAAATCTAACTTATTGTCAAATCTTTGAAGATTCACTTACACAGTATAGCTCAAGTTTTCTCAGCGAGAGGAAAATGTTCAAGGTAATGAGACATTAATGGTTACTGTGTGCTTTCTATGGGTCAGTACTTTATATTTATTACTTCTTTTAAATTTCATTACAATCCCATAAGAAAAGTACCATTGCTGTTATCATTTTCACAGATGAGGATACTTGAGACCACAAAACCAGGACCAGGTAGGGTTGGCATGCACACCCTACCAGTCATGCACCAGTACTCTCGTTCTTTAAGACCACACCAAGTTGCCTCTCAGATCTAAGAAAGCTCATTTTTCTTAGATTATGTTGATCATGGTCACAATCTAATTTAAAATTCCCCAATCAGATTTATAATATCACTAATGTACAACAACGAATACTGGTGTTCATTGCTGTCTGGGTGAGATGTTATCTAAGGTTGACACTTGGGAATCTAGCACATGATATACACTCTGATTCGAGAACCAGAAGTGAATGTGAGCTTGTATAATTTAAGTATAATAGCCCTTAATTGGACTTGTTAAATATTGGTAAAGAAATATTTGTAAGCACTTTTAAGTTAGAAAGTCAGAGCAGTGACAGGAATTCAAAAATCCAAGAGTTTATACAAATCAAACTAAAAAGCATAGAGTCTGTCTTCATGAACAGTCTCCATAGTGATAATTTTGCAAAATACTGGAAAAACATTCTAGGTATTTAGAAAGGCTATAAAGATGTTTTATGAAGATGGCACAAAAAAATACTTTCTCATGAGCAGACAGGGAGCCCAACTTGGAATTTCAAATTAACTTTTTGTATGATGCATTATTTAATAAATGTTAGCATTAATTTTTAAAGAGTTTAATTTGCATACCATTACTGGGCCAAATGGTTGACGAGGATCACAATTAAAGAAAGATGCACCATTCATTTTACTAAGAAGAAAAAATCCAACAAAGTCAAATCTTCATCATTAAACTGAATAAAGGCAGCCTATAACTGCCAAAAATGTAGAACTCCCTGACAGATGCAATTTAACTCCTGTGATTATTTAAATCAAATTCCTTTATGTATGACCCTAAGCAAAAGCTCAATATCTTCTCAAGGAAGAAGGATTTTTTTTTTTAAATACTACGGACTTCAGTGGGGGAAAAGACATTAGAAAAGAAAAGCAAATTAGGGAATTGGGTTTGGGAATATAAATATAATTCAAAAGAATATGTCATCACTTAATGTTATACCTGGACATAAAGCACTCATGCAAAATGGAAGACACTTCCCTAGCACATTTACTAGCATTTGGTTCCAACATGCTTCAAGCTGTGTTTAGCCTCGAAAAGTTATACAGAAAAGACATAGAACCTATAGTCATATAGTTTATCATCTAAACCAAATTTTTAACATGTACCCCTCTCACAATCTTCTAAAGAAAAACACACTATTTACTGAATTAGTATGTGCTAGGCAAAGCAGGGACGAGGGGCAAAGGGAGAGGGAGCAGACCCCTGCCTCTGAACATGGATCTTGATGAGGGGCTCAATCCCAGGACCCTGGGATCATGACCTGAGTCAAAGGCAGTCACCCAGGTGCCTCCCTTAATATTTTTTCTATACAAACATATGCAGTAGAAACTCTCCTATCTGACAGAAACCAGTCTTTGGTTAATCAGAACAAAATTTTTAAGGTGTAGAATCCTTCAAAATTACACACATATAATCTATAAATTTAACATATAATCATTTCTTCACTAATCTTTTGTTATAGAACCAAATTTTCTTTTTCTGACAAGTGTTTTAATGGGAGCACTATATCATCTTTATAACATAGATCATATTCTTAGTGAACCACAAATTATTTCTACATTGGTTTTCCTGAAATGGGAAAAAATAATATAAGGACATATTAAAAAATAAGTGCAGAATTCTAGGTTTTAATCCTTCCTTGTGTTTCACAGTTTTTTAGTCCACCCATAATTTAAGCAAATTCTCTTATTTGAGTAGCTAAATTTATTGAATTTCCCCAAAGAATTCTCCTCAGTTTACATAAACAATTACTCCCTTTCAGCACTCATTGTTTACTATACATATTAATCCATAATTAGACTTCTTAAGTATAATACCAAGTAAAATTATATTAATAAACAAAAAGTCTATCTCTGTCTACATATGCAAGTCAACAGGTGGAACAAAAATGTTGGCATTTAAGGGAGTTCCAGGTTTCTATCAGTAATGACATCAGGAAAGATACTTTACAAAAGGGGGAGGAAATACCAGATGTTTCTTTATAGTAGAGGTCAGGTAGAAGAGCTTTTATGAACATAATTTTACAAATTAGGATTTTATGCTTTATCATATATTAATAACAATATATTCCTTTTAATCATCTACATATATTGTGAGCACTTTCCCACATCACTAAATATATATTTTACACAGAAGCACAGAATATATTTCCATACATCATAAAATATTTAATGCCCTATTGTTGGGGATTTAGGTGGCTAATGTGTTTTTATTGCCATATAATACTACTATCTTAATGTGCATTTCCAATTTCCTTAGACAATATTACTAGAATATTTAGCAAATCAATGAAATAAATACTTTAAAGGAATTTGATACTTATTTCCAAATTGATTATCAGAAACATTTTTATTATCTGCCATCAACAGTAAATGAGATTGCAAGTTTTCAGCACTTTACTCAATATTTGGTAATAATCCATTCCTTGCCCTTTTTCATTTTAGTATTAAAAGAATATGACTCTAAATTTGTATTTTTATTAAATGAGGATTTTTTTCATTTTATTATTAGATACCTGTTATAAATATTTATTTTCAGGTGGTTGACTTTTAGTTTCATATATTATGAATTTTATTTTTTATCAGTAATATTTTTGAATTAGATTTTACTTTTATATCAAGAAGTTTTAGATTTCCTAGTCAAATGTCTACCCATTAATCTTTCCCTTTCTTTTTCCTTTGAAAAACCTTATTTACCTATCTCAAAATCAAATAAATATGCCCCACATTTTCTAACAATTTTATACTGTTATCTTTTATACTAACTCTGAACTGTATGTGAATATATTTTGCCTTAAGTTATAGGGTAGAGAAAATCTGTTTTTTCTAAATTAATAAATTAATTTCAGACAAGTTGACATGTTTACTGTATTACAGTCCTTTTTAGGAACAAGATATTTCTCTGCTTAGCCAAGAATATCTGGCATAATTATGTATAAATATCAGGCCCCAAAATAAATTTCAGTTAAAAAATTAAAATTGCTAAAATATTTAAAACTCATGTAATTTTTCTTATTTTTCTATATCTGAACTATGATTCTATTTCAAGCCACAATTTGTCAGTTGAACATTCTGTCATTTTAGGGTTTCTTAATATGAACACTTTCTGGCTTACAACCAAGGACTTGCAGATCTTTGGTTAGTTCTGCCATGAGTTCCAAAAACAAAAATTGACAACTTTGATTTATGTTTTGGTATTAATTATCTGAAGTAATGAGCACGGTATATCTTGCTCCTTCCTAAACTGGAGTTGGAAAAAGATTATCAAATAATAGGAATCACCAGGGATAGAAAACATTTTTAAGATTCACTATTGTAGGGCTTAGGGTGGCTAAGTTGGTTGAGCATCTGCCTTCAGCACAGGTCATGATCCCAGGGTCCTCTATCAGGCTCCCTGTGGAGCCTGCCTCTCCTTCTGCCCTTTCCTCGGCTCATTATCTCTCTCTCTCAAATTCTCTCTCTCTCAAATAAATAAAATCTTAAAAAAGACTCACTATTATAAAGTCGCCAATTATTCCATAAGTGGAACTATGATTCAATGCTATGACAATCAAAATCACACAGATATTTGAGAGAAATTGATAAGCTGTTTCTAAAATTGACATGGAAATGTAGAGGGCCAAGTTTAACCAGGACACCTTTTGAAGAAGGTAATGTGGGAAGACTTACTCTACCAGGTATCAAGACTTCATAAAGCAAGTGTTTAAGATCATACAGTATTGGAAAAGAAGAGACACTTAGGGTGCCTGGGTGGCTCAGTTGATTAAGCATCTGCCTTCAGATCATGTCATGATCCAGGGGTACCAGGATTGAGCCTCTCATGGGGCTTTGCTTCTCCCTCTGCCCTTCACCCAACTCTTGCATTCTCTCTCTCTCTCTCAAATATATAAATAAAATCTTAAAAAAAAAAAAGAATAGAAACTTAAACTTGCAAAAGAGAATAGAGTGTCTAGCAGCAGACTCGGATATATATGGACATTTGACTTATTACTAAAGGTAGACTAAAGATCAGTTGGGAAAAAATAGTCTTTTCAATAGATGGTCTCAGTCAGTTAGGTACCTATAAGCAGAAAAGAATTAACTTCTTATTACACAGAAATTTCAATTTTAGAAGATCTAAATTCAAGAGATAAACAACAAAGTTTACAACACAAGAGAAATAAAAAAGAAAGTTTTCAAAAGAGGACACAAAATAAGCATTAACCATAAAAAGAGGTACTGACAATTGGAGATTTTCACAACACATATAATCAACAAAGGGATCATATGCAGAGTGTATAAAGTACTCCTACAAATATATAAGAAAAAGTAAAACAACTCAAGGGAAAAATAGACAAGAGACTTAAACAGGAACTTCATAAAACACAGTAGGCAGACAAATGAGAAATATATTTAAAGATGCTCCACCTCAGTAGACATCATGGAAGTACAATTTCAAGCTGCAGTGGGATACTACTGCACACCATAACAGAATGGCTAATTTTTTTTTAATTTTTAAAATTTTTTTTGTGGGCTCCATGTCCAGTGTGGAGGCCAATGTGTAGCTTGAACTCACAACCCTGAGATCAAGATGTGAACTGAGATCAAGAGTTGGATGTGCACCCAGGTGCCTCTAGAATGGCTAAAATTTTAAAAATTGAAAATGATAAGTTGGGCAAAGGTTAAGGAATGACAGGAACTGATACGCTAGTGATGCCAATGCAAACTGGTACGATTTCTCTAGAAAGCTTTGGCATTTTCTACAAATGTAATGTGTCACACACCTAACAATTTCATTCTAACACAAGGGTGTCTGCAGATGCATCAAAAGACATTCATAAGAATATTGATAACATTACTGGAAATAGCCAAAAACTGGCAACAGACCAATGTTCATAAACAGGAGAATGGATATTAATTCGTGATATATTCATACAAAGAAATACCTTACAGAAATGTATAATAAATGAACTAAAGCTACACACAACAAATGGATGAATCTCAAAAAACTTATGTTGAGCAAAAGGAACCAAAAGCAAAAAATATGTGCCATATGCTTACTTATACATAAAGTTCAAGAACATGCAAAATTATTCAATCAGTCAAAAGAATGGATATTTTCGGACAGGAAGGAAGGGATAGAGAATGATAAGTTCTCAAGGGAGCTTCAGGGTGCTGGTAATTTTTTGAATTTCTTAACATGGGTTGTGGTTACATAGGCTTTTTCATTTTGTGATGATGCGCAAGTTATGCATAATTATGACCTGCTGCTTATTTGTATGATGTATTTCAATAAACTCAGATTAAAAAGACATCATGCTTATTATACCAGTCTTATTCCACTATCTTCAGCTATCTTTTCTACATATGAATATGTATAAATTATGTCAATATAGTCTTGATAAATATACATGAATATGCATATGTTGATTGATAGATAAATAAATATATTATTAAACATGTATGTGACTTTAACTTTTTCTGTATATGACAACACATTCTCTCCCCTAGTTTTTATCTTTACATCATTTCCTACTATATTACAGATGCCCTCTCAACTTTTGTTCTTTTCAATATCATGGACCCTATTTCCTGGGATACCAGCTATCCTCCTACTTCTTTTAAAGCTATCATTAGTAATGCTACTGCATCCTTGAGGACTTTACTTAATTTATAAATACCCCTCCTTACCTTTTTACTTCCTCCAAGACAGTTCTTTCTGTTTTCTCTACTGTATCATTTTTTATATATTATTCCATAAATGCTACATTTGTAAATTTAGTAATGATCCAAAACAGATGATTTCTGAATCTTTCTTCACACTCCTGAGGAAAATTGTTTTCTTAAATTATTTTTCCCCAAAACTAGAGTACTATGAATAATTATGAATAATTATAGGCTACTTTTCATACTTTCATTTATTATTGAAAACATCGTGGTCTAGCAAGTATTACCAACATTACCCACCTTTATAGACTCCCTGATAGACACTACAATCCTTCTAAGATCTTAACCTAGAGCCAAGAATTAGTTATATCTTTTTATACTAAGTGGAGATTCAGTTTTGAGGAAAAAGCTCTTGGCACTGTTGCCCAGCTTTTATGAAGAGCAGAATTTAATCCTAGATAAGATTATCTATTAGTCTTCTCTTGCTAGAAGGGTAAATGGAAAATTACAACCCACAAAGCAGACTAATTGCATAGGCTTGGACTCTTTTTCTTATTCCTGCCTCACTCTTCAGTGTTAATCTCAGAGATACAAAATTGAGTCATTGTTTCTGTCCCCAGCAAAGATGCGCTCTGTGTCTTGGTGAAGGGATGAGGTAAAAAGAATTTTTATTGATTGATTAATTGATTGATCAGTGAGAATAGGGGAGAATGTGAGGATATGAAATGGCCATTCTCTCCTTATAAAGCTTATAAAGCTGCTCCAAGAGTAGGACCAAGCTCCTTTTCCTACTGTCAAAACTTCATGAATCTGCATTTTGTATAGAAAGACAGAAGGAAGGGGAATATAGGACTCTTTTAGCATCTGCCTACCTTATGGGCCATATTCTAGGTAAGTAGATTTTCTTCACAGGTCCAACAAATCATTAATCATTATTCCTATTTTCCACTGTTCTTAAAATTTTGCACCTTATTTTTCATGACTATTCAGTGGCAAGGTGTGAAGAATAAATCAAGCATTTTGTCTGTCATTATATTCCAGAAACATTTTTTAAGAGTTTTTTTCCTAATATCAACTTAACTTACCTTAGTAAGGAATGTTCTTTCTCCCCACTTGCCCATCTCAGCTGAGTCCAGCCATGGGGGTGAAAAAGAAGAAAGTGGTAGACAGAGCCGAAAGGAAGGTATTGGCAGGAGTTGCCGTATGACAAGTGTAGAGGTTAAGTGATTCAGTGGCTCCAGCCAGCCCTGTTCCCCAGGATCCATAACTTTTCCTCTCCAAATTTCATCCAGTAACTTCACACTTTTATGTCACCTTCAAGGTTTAGTCTCAGGAAGGTCCCAACACAGTTACACTACGGTGTGAAAGGATGAAACTGATCACAATTCTTCTATTGCCCTCGTTCCCTAGTCTTCACTCCTTTGTTTACCTCCAACACAAATATTTAAGAAATGATTTTTATATTATATGTTCTCCATTGTTTCCATTAGACTCCACTTTATTATTTCTGAGTAAAAGATGTGAGCAATCATCATGATTTTTCACCTATAAAGAAATAAAATTTAGAGTGATAATATACTCAGAAAATATAATCCTTTGAATTCCATTCTTACAATTAAAAGATATAAGCCAAATGTCCAATTATTTAAATTTAGGAGGACATATCTTAGCTACTGATGGTTTCAACTTGCCAACAGTAGGTACGTAGATAACCAAAACAAGCAGGTAAACATTCAAAAAATTTGAATTTGACCATTTACATCTTTCATAAAGGATGCAACCCCTTAAAAGTAAATGTATTTTTCATAGGATCACTGTGATTCTCAATAGAAACACTAGTAGAAGGATAATATTAGAGGTTAATTATGGAATACTAGGATTTCCCCTGAAGCTTTCAAAAAAAAAAAATCACACATATTACTTCTATGGAAAAGGAACCCAAGTTACAAACAACCAACTTGAAAATAAAAGTTTTATGTTATTATTTTTTTTTTTTTTGTATTTGCCCCTGGGGAGCTGTCTGGCCAGCCTGAGCTTAAAATGTTTTCCAGTGAATTAAAGTTAGAAACCAGCTTGTTTTTAAGGCAGCCACCACACAATAAATTTTCTTGTGTCTGACTTGATTTTATAGTTGATGATATACTGTCAGAGAACGAGTGCTTTAAGCTAATGTAGGTAAAACAACTACTCAATTTTACTTACCTCTATAAACAATTCATTTCTCTATTTTATTGTCTAAGTTTCTTGCATAACTATTATACTTAGATAATTGTAGTCAATTACAGAATTGCAACAAAATTTACATGCAGGCATGGAGATGTTTTTAATTTGAACTAGTTACCGAATAAAGTTCTTAGGTGTTTCTAAAATCTCAGAGACAAGATAAATGACAAATGAAAAATTAATTAAATTTTTCCTTACTAAAGAAGCTGGCAAAATTATCAAAATTGCAGTCTGGTCATCTTTTCTTAAAAATACTTGAAAATGCATAAGGAAGAGGGAAAGTTCACATTTCTGAACTGGAGATTCATTTCAATCACCAGTGATATCAATGGAATTCTTTACTACTTGGCTTACAATTTTTAAAATTACTGGAAAATATTTCAAGTATGCACAATAATTTTTTAAGATAAATTAATGAATTCTAAAGAGAAAGAAGAGAGACAAGGAATCCAATTCTTGTTTTGGCACCAAGAATCTGTGACTCTGAAAATTATTTTAACAGATCTGGTCTTAAGTGTCTTTATCTGTATAACTATATGATCTTAGAGGTCCCTTTCAGCTTTACTATGTCATAACTTCAACTTAAATTACATATTTGAAATGAGTGAAAAAAATAACTTAATGGATATATAAGTGCTGATTTCTGTAACATAGGAAAGATAGTATTCATGGGAATACCTAATTTTATGAATATATTTATTTCTGAAAAAAAAAAACTATAGTCTTAGAAGCCTGAACAATAGCTATTACAATAATAATGGCAGCAGTATGATTGAATGTCACCTATGTGCCAGACACTTTACTAATTACTTCACATTTGTATGAGATCTTGTTTAGTCTTCCTAATGGCAATATAAGGTAAGTACATATATATCTCACATTACAGAGATG
Source organism: Neogale vison (assembly GCF_020171115.1). NCBI lineage: Eukaryota > Metazoa > Chordata > Mammalia > Carnivora > Mustelidae > Neogale > Neogale vison. The sequence continues at coordinate 32,949,817 of NC_058094.1, forward strand.
TGTAAAATAAGGCTTAGAGAGATTAGTTTCCTAAGGTCATCTAGAAAGTAGCAAAAATAGATCTCTAATATATTTTTCTGACCACAAACCTTCTTAACACTGATGCCAGTAGCCTCTTTGCAGAGAAAATATTAATATTTCATATCTTATTTATTAATTGGCTTTCTCATAAAAAGTATTTATATTCTGATAATTATTTTTTCTCCAAAATGTAATATTACATTTTGTTATTAAAACTTTTCAAAGGAAGGAAAAATAATGTTTAAATGCATAAGGATGCTCAAAACATGCTGATTTTAAGGAAGTATAATGTAGGGTAATGTTGAATTGAAAAAAAAAAAGTCTTAAGTCAAAATATTATCAATTATTAGAACATAAGATAGCTGAACTTACTCATTTTTATCAAACTTTGGTGAATGACCTCTGAGTTTGATTTCCAACTGAATCACTTAGCATCTGTGTGATTCTGAACAAGTAATTTATCCTCTCATGCCTAAACTTTCTCTTCTAAAAATGTTGAAAATAGAACTGCCCTATGACCCAGCAATTGCACTACTGGGAATTTACCCTAAAGATACAAACGTAGTGATCCAAAGGGGCACGTGCACCCGAATGTTTATAGCAGCAATGTCCACAATAGCCAAACTATGGAAAGAGCCTAGATGTCCATCAACAGATGAATGGATCAAGAAGATATGGTATATATACACAATGGAATACTATGCAGCCATCAAAAGAAATGAAATCTTGCCATTTGCGACAACATGGATGGAACTAGAGCGTATCATGCTTAGCGAAATAAGTCAAGCGGAGAAAGACAACTATCATATGATCTCTCTAATATGAGGGAGTGGTGATGCAACATGGGGGCTTAAGTGGGTAGGAGAAGAATCCATGAAACAAGATGGGATAGGGAGGGAGACAAACCATAAGTGACTCTTAATCTCACGAAACAAACTGTGGGTTGCTGGGGGGAGGGGGGTTGGGAGAAGGGGGGTAGGGTTATGGACATTGGGGAGGGTATGTGCTTTTGGGTAAATTGGAAGGGGAGATGAACCATGAGAGACTATGGACTCTGAAAAACAATCTGAGGGGTTTGAAGTGGTGGGGGGGTGGGAGGTTGGGGTACCAGGTGGTGGGTATTATAGAGGGCACAGCTTGCATGGAGCACTGGGTGTGGTGAAAAAATAATGAATACTGTTTTTCTGAAAATAAATAAATTGGAAAAAAAAATAATAAAAAAATAAAAGTAAAGATTAAAAAATGTATTTCAAAAAATTCTTTTGAAGATTTAGTGGCATAATATATATGAAATTTCGCTGCAAAAGTTGAAGCACTAACAACATTATTGATTGAGAGAATACCATGCAAGTATTTCTGTCTTTCTGACCCTGTATCTTCACAGAGGTTCTGACTCAGAATAAGTAAATCAAACATTGAAAAATGTTGATAAAACTAGAATTAATCTGAAAACTAGTATCCTCCTAAACTGTTGCTGGGGCATTAATTGATATAAACTTTGGACAATGTCTTTTGAAATGTGAATTGTGCTCGCCCTTTGATTCATCATTTCCACTGTGGAATTTCACCCTAAAGGATTCTTGCAAAACTCAAAGGATTGAAAGTGTGTTTATAACTACAACAGCAATAATAACAAAAACAACAAAAACCTACATAATGTTCCATTGAAAATTATAATACATCCATATAATGGAAAATTATAGGAAATATATAGGAAAGAGGAAGATCTTGTAAACACTGAAATATGAAATCTAAGATGTTTTGTTAAATTTTACAAAAGGAAGTTATAAAATTATATGTATATCGTAATACAAGTTTGGAAAAAAACAATTTATTTAGGTTTGCATATGCATTAAAAATGCGTTGGAAGGCTATACAGCAAGGTATTAGCAGTGTCTGCCTGTGTGCCCTGAGCTCGGTTATGCTAGCCAAGGCAGAGCCTAGGAGGACATGTACTACCTTATATGTCCTGGGTTTGCTTAATTTTTTCATTACGGATATGTACATTTTTAGGAATTGAATATTTTAAATAGATTGGTACCATTAAAGAAAATGTAAAATAGAAATAATAGAAATAATAATAGAAATAGGAATAATAGAAATAAAGAAAATGTAAAAATGTAAAATGTTTTAATTTCCAGAGAAATTAAAATATTGGCCAAGAATGCGGCAAAGAAGAGAAAGCTGTATTTTATTCATACAAGGAAGCAGCACACGTTTTCTAGAACGTGCTCAGAGGTAAATAATAGAAATGAATATTCATAAAATAAACACTGTGTGGTGAATCTTTGAGAGGTGTCCGTTTCAAGTTACAGAATTTACAGCACCACAAATTTTTCTGTAATATTTTTGAGACCCAGAACGGGTGCTGTGGTGAACCCACGGTTTAATGAAGAAAAAGCAGTGTATAGTTGAGAATACAGAAAAGTCCAGATGAAAAAGAGATTTGTGCATCAATGATGGACCAGGAGCTCAGGGATTTAAGGCACCCTGTCACTATTTGATTCCAAACGGGACTTCCCTCAACCCTTTCTCTTCCACCAATACAAAAGCTGCCCAAGTCAAATCATTCACAGAACAATGCCACCTCAGTACAACTTCAGTCCTTCCCCACTGAGCCTCTCTTCTTTATCTGTACAGTAGTTCCCCTTATTAACAGGGGATTTATTCCAAGACCCCCCGGAGATGCCTGAAACCACAGACAGAACTGAACCCTAGGTCTATACCATGCTTTTTCCTAAACGTACACACCCATGACAAAGTTTGATTTCTAAATTGGGCACAGTAAGAGAGTAACAAGAATAATAAAACAGAATAAATATAACAATGTACTATAATAAAAGTTATGCGAAAGTGGTTTCTCGTCTCCCAGGACAGATTATGGTCTGTACTCACCTCACTTCTTGGGACCGTGTGAAACGATAAAGCACCGGCATGAGGAGATGAAGGGACATGAGTGACGTAACGTATGCGTGATGACGCAGACTTAGGCGACTACTGACCTCCGACCTTACGACCTTATGAACTTATGTCTGGAAGATCATCTGCGTCAGCACTGCGGAACTGACCTCCGCCGCTGAAAACTGCGGAAAGCAAAGCCACGAATAAGGGGGGCCTGACTGCAATCCAGAATCGCTGTCTCTGCGGGGCTGACACCCTCAAAACTACCTTGGTTGGGGTGGGGGGTGGGGTGGGCGTCTGGATGGCTTAGGTCCCGGGATCCAGTCCCACACAGGCTCCCTGCTCAGCGGGCAGCCTGCTTCTCCGTCTTGCACTCCCACTCCTTGTTCCTCTCTTGCTGTCTCTCTCTGTCAAATAAATAAATAAAATCTTAAAAACAACCACAACAAAAGAAAACCACCTCCTTCCAGCCATGAATGTTGTCTCAAAAGTGTACGTTAAACAGTGACCGTGGCTTGCTGTGGTCTTCGTGCCAGGAAATTTTCAAGGCTCCATTTCTGAATCTCACAGCCCCCGCTCAGCTCTTGTTTACCTGATGATTATTTTATCCATAGCTGACCCTGCCTGTCTGGTTTAGTTTTCCGTCACTCTCACTGTTCCCTCATCTTCTCTTCTTTAGCTCGTCAACCCTCTGCAAAGTGACTTTTGCTCACATCACAGTCCTCTTCATGTAAACTCTTGCAACAGCCTCTCAAACCTCATCATAAATGTCACTTTATTGTGATCCATTCTCCACAGTGCTGTCAAGTATTTCTCTATACGTCTGATCATATCATTTCCTTGCTCAAAATCTTTGCTAGCTCCCCACTGCCTAAAGTACAGTCAGTTGTTGAGGATATCAAAAACAATAATTACACTCTTTAAGAGAACTTTTTTTTTTTTTTTAAGAAAAGCATGGGCATATTAAAACATATAAAATATAACCAAAGCCTTTTTTAAAGACATGATTGTAAATGTCTTATAAAAATTAAAAACAATGAATACAAATGAACTTACGAATTAAAAAAACAAAAACTAGAAAAAGAGCAAGAAAATAAACTGAACCATAAGAAGAAATTACAGAAAATGGCAAATGGCAAATTAAAAACAATGAATACAAATGAACTTACGAATTAAAGAAACAAAAACTAGAAAAAGAGCAAGAAAATAAACTAAAACATAAAAAGAAATGACAGAAAATGGCAAATTACAGAAAATGGCAAAGAAGCAAACGCTTCTTTGGGGAAAAAAAAGGCAACAAAGTAGACGCACTCTGGTAAGCTTAATTTAATATAAAAGAGAAAACACAAAGAATAGAATAAACCATGCAGAGCAATTTAAAATTTTAACAGAATAACAGGTTTAAATCTATTTAACTCTGTTTTTCTAAAGCAGAAGATCTTAGTTAAAAAACATTACTAATAATTTCTTAAGGAAATAGAAGTTAACAAAACTAACTCAATAATCCTGGGGGAACTAGAGAAGTACCCACAAAAGGCACACGATCCAGGTAGTTTCAAAAGCCTGTTATATTAAAATACCCAAGGAATTTATGCAATCTTGTTATATATTTCAAAGCATATAATAGTAAGGAAAACTTTACAATTCATTTTATAAGCTAACTATAACCCTAAATAGAACTGAATAAAGATAGTACAAAAAAAAGAAAATAAGCAATTGGTCTCACTTTTGAAATAGAAGCAAAAATCCCACATTTAATAAGTGATATTTTTTAAAAAAAAGCATATTTTGGACTAGCATTGCATGGATGATTCAATATTAGAAAATCTATTAATAGAATTCATCCTATCCAAAAACTGAAATTTAAAAACCATTTGATCATATAGAGAGATGCTCGCAGATGTTCCATGGTGAAAACTCTTAGCAAAACAGGAATATACGACACTTACTAAACATGGTAAGGATGTTTTATCCCAAAACAATGAAATCAAGAAAAAGCCTAGAATTATTCTATTACTACTGTTATTTACTGTAATTCTAAAATGCTAGTCAATGAGACCAGAAAACAAAAGAAAATGTATTAATTAAAATGTGTAAGTTTGTATCTACCAGTTATATTAAACTTATTTACTTAAAATAAAATTTGCCAATTTTAAGTGTAAAATTTAATGAGACGAGAAACTTACACAGTTTTGTCCCTGTGACCATAATCATGACTTAGGTCATCAACACAAAATGTTCCCTTGTGGCCTTTTGAAATCAATCACTTCATCCTACACCTTACCTTGACATACTCTGATCCCATTCTGTCACCATAGTTTTGCTTTTCCTATAATTTCGCATAAATAGAATCTTACAGCATCAAGTATTTTGTGTTTGAATTCCTTCATTTAGCATCATGCTTTGGAGATGTTGAATTTTTTTTTTCATGTTGTTGAATTTTGTAGCAGTTCCTTTTTATTTGCTGTATCATAGTTCATAAATATAGATAAACCACAATTTAGTTATTTATTAACTTGTTGATAGACGTTTAAATTGTTTCCAGTTTGGGACTACTCTGATAAAGCTTCTATACATATTTTATTGTAAATCATTGTATGAGCATGTTTTCATTTCTCTTAAGTAAATATCTAAGAGTAGGACTGTGGACTATGTGTAATCATATGTTAAAAACAAACTGCCAAACTATTTCCTATAGTGGCTATAAAATTTTGCTCTCTCAGATGCTCCATTTCCTCGGCAACATGCAGTAATGCTTTTTTTGGTTTGTTTTGTTTTTGTTTTGTTTTGTTTTAGTTTAGTTTAGTTTAAGCAATTTAAGAAACTTTGTACAGGTATCTCCTCATAGTTCTGATTTGCATTTCCTAAATGGATAGTGATATCAAACATCTTTTCATGAGTGTATTTGACATTTATATATTTTCTATAATAAAGTCTTTGTTTCAAATCGTTTGTCTACTTTTTTGTTTTCTTAGGCTGAAAGAGTTCTTCATATATGCTGTATACAAGACCTTTATCAATTATATGTTTTGCAAAGTTTTCTTCCAATCTATGATTTACCTTTTTATTTTCCTAATGTATTTTTTGAAGGACAAAAGACTTAATTTTGAAATTTAATTAATTTTTTTTTCTTTTTCAGTTTGTGCTTATGAGGGCTATGTGTAAGAAAGGTTTGCCTAACTCAAGTCACAAAGCTATTTTTCTCTTATTTTCATCTAGAAGTTTCATAATTTTATAGGTTACATTTAGGTTTGCTATTCATTCTGAGTTAATTTTTGTGTATAGTGTGATATAAGAGTTTTGCATGCATATATTCCCTTGCTCCAGCATGATGTGTTGAAAAGATGATTCTTTCCCCATTGAAGTACCTAGGCACCTTTGTCAAGATAAATTAAACCATATATTTGTTGATTTTTTTTGGACTCTTCTATTCTGTTTTTCTGTTACTCCAGTGACACTGTAGTTTCACAGTAAGTTTTGAAATCAGGTCATGTAACTCCATCTTTATTCATATTTTCATATTTCATATTTCATTTTCATATTTTGGATATTCTAGATGTTTTTCATTTCCATAAAAAGTTTAAAATCAATTTTCCAATTTCAAAAACAAAAGAAACTATTGGGATTTTGAATATGATTACATTAAACCTGTTGACCAATTTGGGGAAAATGGACATCTATGGATTTGAACCAAAAACAAAGACATGTCTCCCCATTCATATGTCTCTTTTCATTTCTTTTGGCAATAGTTTATAGTTTTCAATGTACATGTCTTACACATAATTTATTAAATTGATCTCTAGGTATTTCTAATTATCCATTGCTAATTTAGAGATACACAATTAATGTTTCTATATTAACCTTATATCTCAAAACTGCTGAACGCATTACTTCTTGTAGATTTGTTTAAAATGCTTAGGTTTTTTTTATACAGACATAACCATGAATAAAGATATTTTTATTTCTTCCATTCCAATCTGTATACCTTTTTCCCCTTTATTGCCCTGGCTAGAACCTCCAATACAATGTTGAAAAAAATGGTGATAGTGGATGCCCGTCCCTTGTTAATGATTTCATGCAAAAGCACTCATTTGTTCACCATTGCATATAATATAAGCTGTAGATTGTTTTGTAGATGTATTTCACAACTTTGAGGAAGTGCTTTTCTTTTCCTGAGAATAATTTGCTCAGAGTTTTATCACTAATTGGTATTAAATTTTGTTAAATGATTTTCCTAGAGTATGGAGATGACCGATATGATTTTTCCCCTTTATTCTTTTGATATGAGAAACATCTTTGCTTTTTAAATATAGAAACAACCTTGCATTTCTTGGATAAATCCTACTTGGTCACAATACATTATCTTTTTAAAATATATTATGTATCATCCTTTTTAATATTGCTAAATTCATTTATGAGAAGATGTTGGTCTAAAGTTTTCTTTCTTGTAATCTATTTGTCTGGTTTGGATACCAGAGTAATAATGACTTTGAAAAATGAGTTGGTAAGTGGTCCTTTCTCTTTTATTTCTGTAGGAGTTTGTGTGTGGAATTTATTTACCAATAAAGCTACATGGGCCCAGAGTTTTCTTTTGGGGAGGGTTCTTAAGTATAAATTCATTTTCTTTAAAACATATGGAGCTATTCTGGTTATCTATTTCTTCTTTAGTGAAATTTAGTAGTTTCTGTATTTCAGGGTATGTGTCCATTTCATTCAAGTTGTCAAATTTATTGATATTAAGTTGTTCATAATAATCCATTATTATTATTTTACTATCTATAGTTTAATTATTTTTATTGAACTTTTTAAAGAACTAGCTTTTGCTTTCAGTGATTTGTCTCTATTGCTTTTCTATTTCTAATTTTACTGATTTTAGCTCCTATTTACGTAATTTCCTTCTGCTTTGAGTTGACTTAGCTTTTCTTTTTCTAGTTTATTAGAAAAAACTTAGATCATTGACTTGAGACCTTTCTTCTTCTTTAATATAAATAATTAATGCAATAAATTTCCCTACAACCATTGCCTTAGCTTCATCGAAAAAAAATTTGGAATGTTGTGTTTTTATTTTAATTCATTTGAAAATATTTTTTAATGATCCTTTTGATTACTTTGGTGACCTATAGTTTCTGTAGAAGTGAGGTGTTCAATTTTCAATTATGTGAGGATAATTCAGACATCTTTCTGTTATCAGTTTCTTAATTCTGTTGTGTTCAAAGACCATACTTGCTTGATTTCAATCCTTTTAAATTGACTGAGATTCATTTTATGTCCCAGAATATGGTCTATCACTAATGAATGTCTGTGAACTTTAAAGAAAGGTGTATCCTATTGTTATTGGGTGGAACATTCTGTATCTATCAATTAGGTCAAATTAGTTGAGAATCTTTGTGTCTTCTATAAACTTACTGGTATTCCAAATTCATGTGCCATCAATTTTTGAGAAAGGACTGTTGAAATCTCCACTAATATCTCTGGATGTATTGAGTTCCCATTTCAGTTCTGTTGGGTTTTGTTTCATGTATTTTGAGGCTTTTACCAGGTCTGCATTCATTTAAGAGTGTTTCGTCTGCTTAATGATTTTTCTCCTTTATCATTAATAAAAGTTTTTCTTTATTCCAATATGTTATAAAATCTACTTCACCTGATAGAAATATAGCCTCTCCAGCTTTCCATTGCTTAGTATCTGCATGGTATATCTTTCCCCATTCTTTTACCATTAATCTATTTATATATGGATTTAATTTTAAAGTACTTTTGCTTCATTCCAATTTTAAATCCATTAAGATTTTCAGAGTCTGTACCTAAAATTTATAGATTTAATGAGAAGCTTCAGCTCCATAATATTGACCTTTCTCATCAAAAATAGTTAAGTCTCCATTTATGCAAAACTTTTTCTATAATTCTCATGAAACGTTTTGATCTTTTATGAATATATTTTTCACACTTATTGGTAAGTTTGTTCTTGTGTTTTTTTTAACGTATGGCGTTATTATGAATGATTTCCCATATGTATGCACATATATACATATATGTTGAAAGATAAAACATGCATTTAAAAAGTGCAGAAAAACATAACAAATATTAATGAAGTGTATACTTGATTAACCACCACTGAGGTCAAAACACAACATTCTTAGTGTTTCAGAAACCCATTTATGTGTTCCTCCCAATCATCACCCTCCACTTCCGCCCTAAAGTGATTAGCAACTTGACCATGTGATCATCATCCTCTGGCCCTTATGTATTCTATCATTTATGTGTACATCTCTAAGTAATAGTTTAGTTTTGTTGTTAAACTGAAATAGCCATTATGTTTTCTATCTAAAGTTGTGTAGTTACCTTCATACTTTAGCTAACACTCTTTTCCACATTTTAGTTGGTTTTCTTTCATTTAAAAAAAATAATTTGTCTTATGTCATCAGTAAATTATGTTACTTACTTTCTTTTTTCTAGTGTTTAAACCTACAGGATTTTTCCCGACTAACATTGATTAAAAGTAAGAAAATGATGATAAATAATGGTGATAGTGACGCTCCCCATTTTCTTCCTGATACTAATGGTGGTATTTTTAGTGTTTCATCATTATTATGATACTACTGGTTGTTTTGAGTTATATGTTTATCAAGTATAGCAATATTCTTTTATTCCTACTTTTTAAGAGATGTTTTTCAGAAAGAATATAAAATGTTGTCATGTGACATTTTAGTGTCACTCAAGGCAATCGTTTGGCTTTGTTATTTTCAGTGCTAAATAAAATTTATAGGTGTAGTTGGAAAGAAAATTTATTTTATTCTACTGATATTGCCACCTGGAAACATGATATTCCCCAACTTAATATTCTTCAGGAATATTGAAGAGTTTTCTCTTTACTTCTTACTCCATATTTCTTAAATTTACATGTAGTGACTCTATATTTTTGCTGGTATTGTGAATGAAGTCTTTTAAAATTATTAATTCATAACGGAGTTTTATAAATTTAATTTATAATTGGTCTTTATAATGACATCTTTTATTAGCTATACATTTTTAAAATTTATTTTCTTCTTAAGTTTTTCATTAAGTAATCATAGCATCTGCAAATAATAAGTATTTTTTATTTTTCCTTGTAAATATTTCTAATGTTGTGACTTCTGCTCAAAATGAAAGTAACAGTGACCAGAATTACTCTCTGCCTTAAATAATTATAGAATTGGACAAAATATATAAAATGATAACTTTTTTAAACTTTATTTTTATTTCCCCAGTTTTACTGAGGTATTATTGAGAAATTAAAAATGAGTATATTTGATTTTTTAATTAAAGTATGGTTAATATACAATATTCTTCTCCTCAGGCAAGGGCAAGGAAAGCAAAAATAAACATGTGGGACTACATCAAACTAAAAACCTTCTGCACAGCAAAAGAAACCATCAGCAAAATTAAAAGGTAACCTATTGAATGAAAGAAGATATTGGCAAAAACTGTATATATTTTTGATGGTATGATATACATCATGAAATAATTACCATTATCAAGGTAACTCATATACCTATCATCTTACGGTTATCGTGTGTGTGTGTGTGTGTGTGTGTGCGGTGAGAACATTCAAGCTCTGCTCTCTTAGCAAACTTCAAGTGTATAATACATGACTAAATTTAATTACCATGCTCTATATTAGAGCTCCAGAATTTATCCATATTATAACTGAAAATTTGCACCCTATGACTGAGATCTTCTTGTTTTCACCTTTCTGCCCCAACACCTGGTAACTACCATCTTACTCTTTTTTTCTTTAACTCTTTTTTTATGGGTTTCACCCTTTTATATTCCTCATAAAGGTGAGATCATGCAGCATTTTCATGGGTTTCTGGAACACCTAGAATGTTATATTTTGACTTCAGTGGTGATTAAATGAGTGTGCACTTCAAAAATATTAGTTACATTTTTCTGCACTTTTTAAATGCATGTTTTGTTTTTCAGTGCAAGATTAAACATACTATGTGTATGTATTGTGTGTGTGTGTGTGTATATATAAATCATTCATAATAACTCCATACATAAAAAACACTAACTAAACAGTAAGTGTGAAAAATATATTTGTAAAAGATCAAAATTTTCATAAGAATTATAAAAAGTTTTGCATAAATGAAGAACTACTTATTTTACATGAAGGGTTCAATATTATAGAGCTGAAGCTTCTCACTAAACCTATAAATTTTATGTAGAGTCGTTGGAAATCTTAATGGATTTAAAAATGGGAATGGAGCGGGGGTGCCTGGTGGCTCAGTGGGTTAAGCCACTGCCTTCGGCCCAGGTCATGATCCCAGGGTCCTGGGATCGAGCCCCACATCAGGTTCTCTGCTCAGTGGAGAGCCTGCTTCCCCTTCTCTCTCTCTGCCTGCCTCTCTGCCTACTTGTGATCTCTGTCTGTCAAATAAATAAAATATTTTAAAAAAATGGGAATGGAGCAAGACTATTTGAAACTTAATTTGAAAAGCTAAATATTATAAGGATATGCCCTATTATTAATATTTATTTTTATTTTTATTTTTTCCAATTTATTTATTTTCAGAAAAACATTATTCATTATTTTTTCACCACACCCAGTGCTCCATGCAAGCCATGCCCTCTATAATACCCACCACCTGGTACCCCAACCTCCCACCCCCCCGCCACTTCAAACCCCTCAGACTGTTTTTCAGAGTCCATAGTCTCTCATGGTTCACCTCCCCTTCCAATTTACCCAAATTCCCTACTCCTCTCTAACGCCCCTTGTCCTGCATGCTATTTGTTATGCTCCACAAATAAGTGAAACCATATGATAATTGACTCTCTCTGCTTGACTTATTTCACTCAGCATAATCTCTTCCAGTCCCGTCCATGTTGCTACAAAAGTTGGGTATTCATCCTTTCTGATGGAGGCATAATACTCCATAGTGTATATGGACCACATCTTCCTTATCCATTCATCCGTTGAAGGGCATCTTGGTTCTTTCCATAGTTTGGCGACCGTGGCCATTGCTGCTATAAACATTGGGGTACAGATGGCCCTTCTTTTCACGACATCTGTATCTTTGGGGTAAATACCCAGGAGTGCAATTACAGGGTCATAGGAAGCTCTATTTTTAATTTCTTGAGGAATCTCCACACTGTTCTCCAAAGAGGCTGCACCAACTTGCATTCCCACCAACAGTATAAGAGGGTTCCCCTTTCTCCACATCCTCTCCAACACATGTTGTTTCCTGTTTTGTTAATTTTGGCCATTCTAACTGGTGTAAGGTGATATCTCAATGTGGTTTTAATTTGAATCTCCCTGAGGGCTAATGATGATGAGCATTTTTTCATGTGTCTGATAGCCATTTGTATGTCTTGATTGGAGAAGTGTCTGTTCATATCTTCTGCCCATTTTTTGATGTGTTTGTCTGTTTCGTGTGGTTTTAGTTTGAGGAGTTCATTATAGATCCTGGATATCAACCTTTTGTCTGTACTCTCATTTGCAAATATCTTCTCCCATTCCGTGGGTTGCCTCTTTGTTTTTTTGACTGTTTCCTTTGCTGTGCAGAAGCTTTTGATTTTGATGAAGTCCCAGAAGTTTATTTTCGCTTTTGTTTCCTTTGCCTTTGGAGACGTATCTTGAAAGAAGTTGCTGTGGCCCAGGACCTGACGGATTCCCTGGGGAATTCTACCAAACCTTCAAAGAAGAAATAACGCCTATTCTCCTGAAGCTGTTTCAAAAAATTGAAACAGAAGGAAAACTTCCAGACTCTTTCTATGAAGCCAGCATTACCCTGATCCCCAAACCAGGCAAGGACCCTACCAAAAAGGAGAATTTCAGACCAATATCACTGATGAATATGGATGCTAAGCTTCTCAACAAGATCCTAGCCAACAGGATCCAACAGCACATTAAAAAGATTATCCATCATGATCAGGTGGGATTCATCCCTGGGCTACAAGGATGGTTCAACATTCGCAAATCAATCAATGTGATACAACAAATTAATATGAGAAGAGAGAAGAACCACATGGTCCTCTCAATTGATGCAGAAAAAGCATTTGACAAAATCCAACATCCGTTCCTGATTAAAACGCTTCAAAGTATAGGGATAGAGGGAACATTCATGAACCTCATCAAATCTATCTATGAAAGACCCACAGCAAATATCATCCTCAATGGGAAAAAGCTTGCACCCTTCCCATTGAGATCAGGAACAAGACAAGGATGCCCACTTTCGCCACTCTTGTTCAACATAGTATTAGAAGTCCTAGCAACAGCAATCAGACAACAGAGAGAAATAAAAGGTATCCAAATTGGTAATGAAGAAGTCAAACTCTCTCTCTTCGCAGATGACATGATTCTTTATAGGGAAAACCCAAAAGACTCCACCCCCAAACTACTAGAACTCATACAGCAATTCAGCAACGTGGCCGGATACAAAGTCAATGTGCAGAAATCAGTGGCTTTCTTATACACTAACAATGAAAATACAGAAAGGGAAATTAGAGAATCAATTCCATTTACTATAGCACCAAGAACCATAAGATACCTTGGAATAAACCTAACTAAAGAGGTAAAGGATCTGTACTTGAGGAACTATAGAACACTCATGAAAGAAATTGAAGAAGACACAAATAGATGGAAGACCATTCCATGCTCTTGGATCGGAAGAATCAACATTGTTAAAATGTCTATACTGCCTAGAGCAATCTATACTTTTAATGCCATTCCGATCAAAATTCCACCGGCATTCTTCAAAGAGCTGGAGCAAATAATCCTAAAATTTGTATGGAATCAGAAGAGACCCTGAATCGCTAAGGAAATGTTGAAAAACAAAAATAAAGCTGGCGGCATCACCTTACCTGATTTCAAGCTTTATTACAAAGCTGTGATCACCAAGACAGCATGGTACTGGCATAAAAACAGACACATAGACCAGTGGAACAGAGTAGAGAGCCCAGATATGGACCCTCAACTCTATGGTCAATTAATCTTTGACAAAACAGGAAAAAATATACAGTGGAAAAAAGACAGTCTCTTCAATAAATGGTGCTGGGAAAACTGGACAGCTATATGTAGAAGAATGAAACTCGACCATTCTCTTACACCGTACACAAAGATCAACTCAAAATGGATAAAAGACCTCAACGTGAGACAGGAATCCATCAGAATCTTAGAGGAGAACATAGGCAGTAATCTCTTTGATATTAATATTTATTTTAAGCACTATTACGATAATAAAAATATAGATGTATGAAAATAAGTGTATGAAAAAATAATACTTCAAATTGATGGAGAAGGTAAGAGTGTCATATTGGGATTAGGAAAATTCAGGGGGAAGAAAAACCACTAAACACATAATGACTGACCTCTAGATTATAAGAAAATACTATAAGAAAACATTTTAAAATAATTATATAAATTTAGAGTGCAGAAAAATCCTATAGCAGAAAGGATATGAGAAGAGATTTGTAGATTTTTCTGTATATGCATTTAAAATCAGCTTAGTAAAATCACTATATCAAAACTAGAAGTCAAGGAACAATCATGTAGCAGACAGGTGTTAATATCTTCTAATATGTAAAGATTTCCTCAGTGAAAGAAATATGAACAATCTATTAGAAAAATGGACAAAAGGCATCAGAGAACAACTTACAAATTAAAAAATGGTAATGGTGGAATAAATATTAAATAATAATAGTAAATATTAAAGACTATCTCACTGAATCTAAGATATATAATTTAAAATATCTTTCATGTATCTTAGTGGAAGAGATTTAAAATATTATTATATCCAGTGTTGGTCAGAGTGTGGGAAAATGGCTATTTATATACACTACTGATAAAGGCAAGAATTGGTATTTATGAGACAATTTGACTATATGTATACTTTTTTACCCAACAATTCCATTTTTAGAGGAGCATATTAAGGATATAATTGGACAAGTAAGCAACACTCTATATAAGGATGTTCATCACAGCAGCATTATTATATAACGGCAAACAGATAAGAGACAACATAAATATTTAACAATAGGGAAATTGTGAAATACATACAATAGAATATCATTTTGTCATTAAAACATTTTATGAAATATATTGTTGGTGAAAATAGCATGTATTGTATGGTCCCATTTATTTAAAAAATCATATGCATGTGTGCATTGAAAAATGTTCAGAAGGCTAAGCACCAAGATTTTATTTTTTTTTTTTAGCACTAAGATTTTAACATAGTTATCTCTATGTGGCAGGGTTTTGAATGATACCTCCTTCTTTATAATTTTCTATTTAACAAAAAAATATTAGAAAATACAAACATCAACAAAGAAATACTTTCCATCTATTAAACTGTCAAGTTTTTTTTTTTAATGTAAATGCATCATTGGTAGGAACATGGGTAGGTATGTTATCTTACACCTACTTGTAAAATTACAAATTGATAAGAATTTTCAGAAAAGCAATTTTTCACATGTATCAAAAACAGTATTAAAATTAATCATGAAAAATTAGCAATTGTATTGATAGTGGATTGGTTAAATCGACAGCATAATTAGAACAAAGAAGTTCTATGCAGGCATTAAAAATGAGGATGCATGTTTATCCTTAGCAACATAGTAGAATATTCATGGCACATCTGAGAAAAGTCGTATGTAAAAGAGTAAATTTATGGGATGTAATAAATTAAATATAGATATGGATAGATATGGTTATCTTAATATCAAGGATGTGTTAATAATGGTCTCTAGGTGGCGGACACTGGTGGTTTGAATTTTGATTTTTTATGTTTATATGGTGAAAATAAAATATTGATAATAATAATGGCATGTGAAGATCTTAGCATCTGCAAATCCCACTCTGTCCTGCTCATACCAGTGGTCGTGAGTTAAATTGACACATAGGGTACTGGTTTCACCTGGCACTGATCAGTAAGCGTTAAGAAATCCGGAAATGAGCAGCATACAAGCAATGACAATAAAAAAGAGGTCAGCTGACTTCCAGGCAGAGTTTCTGATGTCTTGGTCATTTAACACTTGAGTTGTTTGTGTTCACAAGAGACAAGCCTCATTGTGTGTGGATAATTAGAGGTCAGAGAACACATGGGCTCTGGGGTCTCTGGATTTTATACCGGGCGAGCCATGTCGCTCCCTCAAAGGTGCGAAACTAGTACTCATTCTCTAGTGTGGCTCCATCTTATCAATACTGGCCACTCAGTACTAAATAAACATCCGGACAACAATGTACAGGTGTTTTTTCTGATACATGCCCCTCAGATAGCTTCTCATCCATCTTGAAGCTAGTAAAGGTAAACACCTAATGGTTACTGGCGTTAATATTGCAAGGGGGGTTCAAATCCTCCCACGCCTCTAACGCTAGAGAAAAAGCCACAGAACTAACTGCTTGTCCTTTCCTTCTGATACGTCATTGAAATCATTTGAAAAATCAAATTTCACTCTTTCCTACACACCCCACATTTCATGCATATGTGATTAGACTTCGGAGCTCACCTCATGGGGCCGAGATATTTTCACATTGCTCAGTCTCCCAGGAATACTTTCCCAACCTGTCATTAGCATGAACATCTGGTTTAAATCTAACCTTCTCTGTGAACCCACCTCACCAAACAGATCACTTCTTACTCTATGTTCCTATAGTTTTCTGTTTACACTTTATATTAGAAGCTAATTCTTATTAGCTTCATTACAGCTTGGCATATAGTTCCACCAGTGGTTATTTTATAAATAATGGACCGCAGGAAAGATAATTCCATAAATACAGCAATAATGTGCATACATAATAGTGATTTCAAAAGGATGCGGATGGTTTATTGTATTATTTCATGCACATGTACAGACTAGTTTTCTTATATTCTTCTTCCCTCAGTCCTACTTATAAATATTTCTCCAAAAGTTCAAAAAAAAAAAAGTGACCATGAAAGACACATTAGTGTTAAAGCCTTTGGATTCACTTAAGCTAACGCACGCAATTGAATATATAAAACAAAACACAACAAAAACACAATTGGCTTGTATTCTTAGGATGTGGTTTTACAGTCATTTCTTGACCAATGTTTCCACTTTGATAGGAGGAAGGACTGCAAGATGAGGTCTATGGAGGGATCGTATTTAGCTAAGATCTGGAGAATCACTTAATGAAGCAGACAGTGAAGGAACCAGGGAGATATATGTGTGTGTGTGTGTGTGTGTGTGTGTAAGGGAGTTTGCCTTTGGCAAACATCCTAGTAGTAATAATAGCAATGCCATGTCTCCAAAAGAAAGCCGTGATTACGGCTCACATTAGTTTGTATTAGCATCTGCAGACGACAGGTCTCTGCCTGCCAGTGTTCATACACTCATAAGCACAGTAGCAGCTGAGAGAAACTCTGACTATTTGTTACTTAGTGATACTGCCTCTGGCAGGGCAGAAGCAAGTCTCTCTCAGGGGAAATTGCTGATGTTACTATTTTAATTTGCAAACCACATTTCTCTGGATGATGATGAGATTTCAAATAACCTAGACAAAACAGACCCTAGTTTAACAAGCTGAAAAAAATACAAGCAAGAAAAGCAAACAAAAATATTTTTAGCCTTTCTCTCTAATTGTATAATTGAAAAATCAACTCTCCCAAAAGCATCTTGCAAGGGTAATGCCACAGACACAGAAACCAATTTAAAGCAGCATCCAGCCTGAGTCCCAATCCAATTCATTCTGAGATTTAACTTAGTGCTACCCAGAACTGAAAGGTAAATATGAAGGTAGATGATATTTAAGCATGATGAAGAAATACACATTTTAAAGAATACTCTAGTTGTAACAGATGGTTCCTATGATACCACTTTTTTATTGTATCTCTTGAATGGGAGATGTAAGAGCACTGAAATATTTTACCTTTAGAATAATAAGCAGTTTATGCATGAGTTTTATATGCATATTATGTATTTGTATTATATTCACAAAACACATATTCTACTAAAACCAATTAAACTGTAATATGAGTTAGTCACATTTATGGGCATGAAAAACACATCAAGAGACTATTAAGTCCATCTGTCCAAACTTTATGTTGAATAATCTTGGAAATAATATAATTAGAAAATGTGTCTAACTCAAATAAGGAACAAAGCAGTATCAAAGATTAGTTATAGAAACAAAATGCTCAATTAAAGCTTTAAGTTACGTATAGTTGAGACAACATAACTATAACTTATTTATTATTATAAATAAACACATACATACATGCATAAAACACATGGAATTGAACCTCCAATTTTGTTACTGAGAAGTCTCTCATAATGTGTTTTCAATGAATTTAAGGAGTACTATTTAGGCCTAGAATAACTGTTCAATACTACTTGGCAGTCCTCATGATCGTCATAAGAGCAAAGCAATTAGATGCATCACTTTCTCTATATTTACACTTTGACAACCTGTGGTGAAATTTGAGAGCCTGCTGTCTATCCCGGAAATACAAATTTGACCGATTTTGTCTCAGTGAAGCAGATTGTTTCCCTACTGAGTAGAAACATTTTCTACAGGTACCTGTACAATATTTACATGACTTGTCTTAATCAGAAATGCCCTTTCCAATATGGCTGGCTCTTTTTGGCTCTGTTCTGGGAAGAAACAGGTAGGAACTTCTGCCTTTTTCCAGATTCTCTTCTTAGTCCAGGCATATGTTCAGGTGAAAAGGACAATTGCTTAGCTTCTGTTAGTTTCTTTACAGTAATTCAGCTCTTCAAATGCAAAACTCTCCTATTATTTTCCCAGCCCCCTACATGTACTGATTGCTTTGGTCTCTCTTGGATTGGAGTGGAGTAATTCATTACTTTCCAGCTCATGAGTTGGGGTTTCTTGGTAGATCTCAAAGTTTTTCTTTATTTGATCCAATGACAGGGATTTTCTCATTTTTCTTAGCTGATTTTTACTATGGAATGGAAGGTGATATCCATGGAAGAGAAAGCATGAAAGATAGCTAGGGTGTCCAGGCATATACATGTATGTGCGTGTCGGTAGATATAAAAATCACTCAAGGCAAAATTATAAATGCTGTCAAGCATGGTTTCCTGAAATTTCTGATCCATTTCTAACATTTTCTGGGAACTGGACCCCTCAATCCCATTGGCTATTGGGGTTTATCACATGGTTTCTGTATCTGGGATACAGAACTACAAACTTCTGATATTCCTCAATATTTATTTGTTTAGGAATCTTACCAACTGAAGCAGAGTAGTAAAGAAAATATTTGTACTAGGGAATTTAACCCCTCGGATGTGAAAATCCATTTGTACATAGTTGACTGAATGTAGATATATGTTGTCTGAGAACAAAGATGTCATCCAAGGTTTGAACAGAAAGCTAATTCTGCATCTTCTCTGTTTTCTCTTGTATTCCAACAAATTGATACATTAAATTTGATATAACAAACTTTCACTAAGCCTACAGTTTTGTTCTTAAGGAACTAAACGTCAAAAGACTGAAAAATAGTAGGAAGCACTGGTCCAAGCTATACCTGGCAGGTCTATAGCAATCTGCTGTAAGTGTAGAGAGTAGAAAACAACTCCAGGCCATTTACAGTTGGGTACTCAGGAGGAAAGGAAGCCAATCTTCTCCTTAACCAAATAAGAATTTTGAGTACACCCAGCATCCATGCTAGATAGCAACATCAAGTTGAAAATTGCTCCTGGATGACACCAAAGTCAACATAGCCAAAGAGCAAGGAGCATACAAGTATGCATCTACCACCCAGGAAATTTGGAAATACTTACGGAAGTTTCAAGGAGCATGAGACTTTGGGTATTTGTATATAAAGGCTCAGAATTTAAATATCCCACATAGGAAAAAAAAAAGGCAGTGTTAAAAATGGTTTTTCTCTATGAAAACACTACTTCATAAGTGAAAGACTGAGGTATGGCAAAGAGAAAAAGTATGGACAAACTTAAAGGGCAATATCTATTCTTAAGATAATTTTGCAAAGTAGAGGCATCTGAAGAAGGTAGAAGTTGTGGGGAGGGGAGGGTGGAAATAAAGAGCAGTAATAGAGAAAATTAATTTACTAACATTCCACAGTAAATTTAAAAGGAAAAGAAAAGATACAGTATTCAAGCCAATAGACTTGGGAGTCCACCAAGAAATGTTAGCAACAAAAGTGAGCTTTAAGTAACAGTGTGTCACAAAAACTGACTGACAGATGTTCAGATCAGAGTGTCAGGAGAAGAAAAACATTGAGCAGAATTTGTTGTCCCTTGTTCGTCTCCGCCAGAATTAACCTAACTTCTTCCTTCTCATCCTTATCAGTCAGGGTGCAATCAGGAGACAAAACCACAGAAGCCACTTTAACCAGGGCTCAGCTTCATAGACAAGTGACAAAGGCACTCATATAGGGACTCATGCTCAAGTTCCACACTTGATACTGTAATTGCTGCAATGAAATTTTGGATAATTTTACCTTTGAATGTGTGTTTTATAAGTGGGACGATGAAGTTGGACAATGGGATAATAAAGCATGTCCCAAAGGCTTAGTGCCTCAACACACACATGGTCCCTCCTCTTGCTGCCTCCCCTGGCTCAGTTCTCAGGCTCCCACTCCTCACTCTGGTGTCCCAGATCCTAACTGGCCTCACTTTCTCACCCCTGCCCAATGACTGCTGCTCCTCCACCCCAACATGGAGGCAAGAAAGTCAGGGTTGGGTACATATATCCCTCCTTAGACTGACCAGCCCAGTCTGTGAGTCTCTTTCCCACCCCCATCTACATACCAACTATAGGAATTAAAAACCTTTGTGCTGAAGTTCTAAGATCCTTGAGGGCCATCCATCTCCTGTGGATTGGGTGACAGGCCCATGAAAAAGGGTGTCACCTGGCTTGATTTCCCCAGATGCTGTATTTGGCCAGGGTATACCACATCAGTTCAACAGCCACTGAGAGGGGATATTCAATAGCCATCAAGCGCAGCCACTGCAGGCCCTGGGCTCCTGTGAGAGTATGCGTCACCATGAGCATATCTCCATGCCTGCAAGACCTCCTTTAGCAGGCTTTATGCCTGGAGATACCCTCTCCCCAACTCTCCATCCTTCCTGAGTTTCACTTGCATTTGTTCCTTCGAGCCAGCTCAAGGCACTCTCCAGGAATAAGCCACAAAATACAAATTGTTCAATGTTGGAGATTCCACACTGTAATAAATGGTCTGATATTTCTACCTGAAATTGGTATTGTACATTATAAAGATAAATGGTCAAATTCACACTGTTTTTAAAAAATTTTAATTTTATTTTTACTTAGACTGGCACAGAATAGAAAATAAACAGCACTGTGACAGTTGAAAGAGAGATCAAAGAAAAAACGATCTTACTAAATACTTTTATTGGCACTTTTACTGACTTTTTGAATAAGATCTGTATTTTCTTTCTGCACTACTCTGCAAATTATGCAGTTGGCCCAGAATTTAATATAAAGAATTGTTACCTAGGTAATAAAAAACTGAAAAGGCAAAAAAGGAAGTAAGGCATCATGGAGATAGAAGCTACGGGAAACACCCACCATCTTTTTGGAGGAAAAGAAATGTAAAGAAGAGGTTAAGGTACCAAGATCTAGACACTTGCAGGAAAAGCCCCATAAAATGAAAACTCAGACCTTTGAGAAGTCAGCACTTCTCAACAGGTGCTAGACATCATTACCGTTCAGGAAAGCTTTCTGCAATGATGGGAATGGTTTATACTCTCCATATAGGACTATTGAACCCTTAAAATGTGCCAGAGAAACTAAATTTTTAAAAATGTTACTTAATGTTAATCACTTTTAATTTCCACAGGTAGCTAGTGGCTACCATATTAGTTAACAGAGTGCTAGAGCCTCTGAGTTCAGAGGAGGAAATCTGTCGGCTCTGAAACGCAGACGTTGGAGGGAGATGCACTGGCCAACTGGTGTTAGTGGTTCTGGAGCGTGTGAAGATAACTTGAGTCTTGAGAAAACAGAATAGTCAACCAACAGCAGCTACTGGAATGAATCAGCGCTGCTATGGTGATGTGGTCAAGAAAAGAGAGTCACAGAAATGAACAAGCCCCCTTCTTCCTCCTGGAGCTTTCCAGTATCCCTCTAGCGCCCCCTATTGGGAGTGTCTGGAAGGGCACTAGCTAGGAAAGCAGAAGTGACCATTTGCAGAAATGGAGTGTGATTAAACATCACAAAGCCTAGACGGGGAGACTGGAATGACGCTAGCACATCATCTCGGCATTTTCTTAGGACTAGGACTTCTGGAACTTTTTTTTTTTTTTTAATAAAATTGTATTCCCTCGTCACGATCTTTTGTACCAGCATCATCCCCAGCTGGACTTCTCCACTCAGCCTGCATTTGTTTCTAATTGTGCATTAGTAGGCACTGACCTTGCTCAACTCTTAGAAGTATTATAGCTCCGTCCCCCAGGATGTGACGACAGCTGACAAGTGAAGAAAACAAAACAAAAACTACTAACACATGAGTGAAGATCTTAGTTGTGAAGGAGGAACAAGCAATGATAACATGAAGGAGGTCAACCTGCACTAAAATTTCCCTTTTCATCTCTAACCATTTTTTTCCTGAATAACCCAATCCTGAATCCATACCTACAAGGACAGTTTCTTGTAATATGTAATATTCTAATTGCAGCTTACAACTTGAATACAGTTATTGCTAAAACCTGTAAAGCAAACTAGAGATTCCTTGGGAAATTCTCATGTGATTGAAAACCTAGCCCCAGGAATAAGGCCCATCTGATACTGATAAACTCTATTTCCCACACTCACGGGACTTGTGATTTAGTAAGACATTTACAAATAAAAGTACAAAGGGATTATAGGTAGTAGAGACTTGACTCTCTAAAATAGACCAGGGTAATATTTTAATTCGTCTGCCATCTTGCAGATTCTAAACTAGTCATTAAAAAAAAAAGAGAGAGAGAGAGAGAAAGCATTAAGAGCTTGTGTATCTGAATGGAGGATGTGCCCCACTTCATCTCAATTTGTCCCTAAAGAACAATTAATTCCAAGTTTCCTGAAATTGGCATTTTAACTTCAAAAACAATCTTCCCCAGTGCCTGTTTATTAAGACCCTGTGAGGTGACACTCTAGTCTATTCTACTCCATGATGTCAGTTCTTCTCTTTAATATTTGTCACTTCCCATCTGCAAATGTTGGCTATGTGTACAGTCACATTACCCTCCTGTCTCCAAATGTGTCACAGTACATGCTGCATCTCAAAGGGTTAAATTAAACTGCTTCCTGTGTCCTGTGTCGGACAGGAAAAGATAGTACTCATTAGAGGAAATAAAAATTATCCTCCAAATCACAAATGCAACTCTTCTTGGTGTTTATGGGGGCCGCACAAAACATGAGATGAATCTAAACCATGCCATTTCCTGAGAAATTAGCTTGATTTTAATATAGAAATTCTACTGAGGGTCAAATATAACCATCAATTTTTTAGTATATTTTTTCACATAAGAATTTCTCCAAAATAATATTTTATTTCATCTTATTATTATTTCCAAGGATCTTATATAAATTAAAATCTAGGGTTATAAGTGAGATATCAATTAACATAAGAATCAATTTAATGGTAATTTAAATAGCTAACTGTTATAATTTTTGCATAATGAAGTGGCCTCTGGGCTTGAAGTCCTAATCATGTCTAATTAATTTAAAGGATGTTACTTTTTATTATCACTGAAATTTCTGACAGGTGATAAAACATTTAGGGTTGCCATCACAAACTTTTTACATCAGCTTTACTGTAAGTTGACAAGCCATAGATCATCCCTCTGAAAATGACTATTTGGGGAAAAAAAAAACTCAACCACATTTGTGAAGTTATAGCATGGAACCGCTATTTTATCCATGAAAAAGAAAGCAATTCTATTCTCTAAAATAATAAAAGAGTTGACATTTTATTTTCATGATCTCAATAGCTGTAATCAACCTTCATAGAGAATAATCAATTTCAATTTCAGAAAATAATCTTCATAACCTCTTGAGTTTATATAGTACCTATATTGCCAGAAACATTAATATACTTTCCATTGTCAATATTAAGAAAGTCTTGATCTTGTGAGGATCAGATAGCAAATAAATCTAACTGCAAGCGGATTAGCTAAAGGGCTTGTCATTTCTTTAAAATAGAACGTTAAAATACCTACCATTAAAGGCATTTTCAGTAATGTAAAATAATGCAAAGAAAATTATTCTAGATTCCGTGGTCATTGAAAAACCAAATCCAAAGCATGGAAAGCAAATAGATAAGTCTAAAGCAGATACAGGCTAACATGCGATTCAGCTGATGATGGAAAATGGAAGCCTCCAGCCAGCATGACCCCAAGATCTGTACGACAGAGCTGTTCTTTTTAAGAGAAAGAAAAGAATTATTTTAGAAATCCCTGAGAGGGATTTTATATAAGATAAGCACAGTCAGAAAACAGTGAGCAGTGAGTAGCTATAATCTGAAGGTCGGTCTGCTGGGCAGCATTTGTTAGAATGGAAGGAGAAGAGGAGAAACAAGCCACATGTTGAGGCATCATGGCAATGCAGTCAGGAACATGGACTTGGGCTTTGGCTATGGGACCTTGAGAGGGTTCTTCAGCCCCTTTGTATCCCAGTTCTTGCACTATAACATGTGGCTTCTGATAGATAACATCTTTCCAAGTGGTTATAAGTGGGAATTAAATGAATTCATATGTGTAAAGTACTTTAGAACAGTGCCAAATACAGAGTAGTGCTTCCTACATGTTTGCTGTTACTGTAAATCTTAGTTAGGGAAGCCACTAAGAATAGTCCAAGAACTTCTGGAGCTCTTGGCTTGTAGTAAGACTATGCTTTAAAACTATGGAGGCAAAAACACTTTCTTAACCTTGGGTTCAAAAGTGATCTGCATAGATTCAGGCTTAGTCTACTCTAATACCTGGAAGACAATAGAAGCAACTTATGATGGTAACAAAGGAAAAGTCCTAGACTACAAGTCATGAGGCCATTGACCTCTCATTTATTTTTGTAAGCCTTAAGAGATATGAAAAGAGCAAGAGCTCTGGGGTCAAAGCAATTTGAATGCCATTTTCACCAGTTCTGGCTGTTTGACCTTGGACAAGTAGTTCACCTTTCTGATGTTCAGTGTCTTCACCCATAAAATAGGGATGATAATACCTAATTCTTTTGCGAATAAATAAAATAAACATATTAAGTACTTAGCAGAATACCAGATGTGCCAATCTTGACATGTTAATTCTATTTTTTCCTCTTTTCTGAGCCTCAATTTCTATCTGTACAATGGAAATATTAATATCCAACATAAGATAATATTGACACCATTTTTTTTCCTAACTTCTCCATTGTCTTTCAGGACTTACTGCTACACAAAAATTTTTGTGATTACTGCCCTTTCTTTGTTATATAGCTTCTGCAGGACATGACATTTAACCCACAAAGCATATATAGCACAAATCAGCTGCTAAGCTTAGGTGATCCTGGGGGTAGAAAATTCCAGAAAAGCATTTATGAGGAAAAATAGTAGCAAACATGAAGGAGAATAAGGAGGAAGAATGCTTTAGGCCTCATTCAGATCAGGAGACACTGTTTGCCTTCTTGAGAATGAAAAGGAAATGGGCTTGAGAATGAAAGCCTGTGTGCAACAGTATACATTCCCCACAAACAGCATTCAAAGAAAGCCGTACAGAATATTCCCACCTAAGTTCCTGCAAAGTGCAAGATGTGTGAAATAGCAAGTGGAAGAACTTGTCTTTAAAACAACAATGATGACAAAACAATTTCATGTAACAGAAATCTGCCTCTGAGCAAAGTGTTCATGGGCCAGGGTATGGAGTTTCTTCTTTGCTTTTAGAATTCAGCTTTGTTCAATTACATAAAAGAAAAATCTAGGCTGAGAATGCTTTGTAATTGACAATGGGATAACATATGCCTGATTTGGGGTGCTCCTTTAACCTCCTTCAGATTCCCTGGAAGAAAGTTTTACTTGATTATGGTCATTTTTTCCATTGACTCCTGGCCTTCAACATAATTCTCAACATAACATCACAGGTCAACGCCTCTCCTAGGGCATGACCATAAAAGAAGACCAAAGTAGGGACTCAAAGTAGACATCAGGGGAAGACTGAAACCACATCTATATTCCTCTCTAAATTTATGCATATCCCTGTGACCTCCTAATATCTCCAGGGTTGCTGGGTTGGGTAATGTGCCACGTGAGTACTCAACAGTAGGGGAAAGCAGGTACTAAAGTCAAGCCCAGAATCTGGGCACAAAGCTGCTGTGAGTTCATTGAAAAAGAACTCCCTCTTCCTAATCTATCCAGAAATGCTAATGCACTCTCAGTAGTGCTGCCAATCCTGCATTAATTCAGAGCCTCACTGTTTCCCAAGTGGACGTGTAATAGCATCCTCAAAGAGTGGTTTTCAAAAATCGCTGCATATAAAAGTGATCTTGGGAACTTTACAAAAATTCTAATGCCCAGGACACACCCTAGACTGATTAACTTCAAATCTCTACAGGTAGGATCCAAGCATAAGTAGTTTTCAAAGTTTCTCAGGTGATTCCTATATGCAGACAAGCTTGAGAGTCAGGGTTCTAAACAATTCATTGTCTCTAATTTTATTATCTGTGTGGCCCATCTTATTCATTATCAAGAATAATGAAATTCACCTGCAAAAAATCTTTTTAAAACTCCCCTTGCCTACAACAGTGTTCTTGAAGTATGGACTGCAGAGCAACAGAATAACCTGGCCAGCTCAGGAAAATACCGATTCCAGCCACCGCCCTCCCTTCAGAGTGGGGGATGGAGGTAATCATTTTCACTTTTTAAACAACCATGGCAGATGATGTCCATGAATCCTAAACTTGAGAACCCCTGATCTCCAGGATAAAGGCCAAATCTTGTAGTATGGTCCTTATTACTGTTCTGGCCTGGCTTTCCAGATCCGTTTTTGCTGAATCACCCAGAGTTTGCTCCCATCCCAGCACCCCATGCTCCAATAATCCCAAATTTGTCTTTCAACATTTTGCCCCCTCCATCCAGAATATCCTTAGGTAAATCACTTAACCTCTCTGAGCCTGTTTCCTCATCTGTAAAATGGGGATTATAATATGCATCCTTCAGGCTGTTTGAGGATTAACTGAAATAATGTATTTGCAAATGTCTAGCTCTAGGCCGGGTCCAAAGTAAATGGTTAATATTCATTCATTCACTCATTCCAGAACTTGTAAATTCAGAGGGTCTGCATGGAATTGTGCTTAAATAATGCTGAAGAAGTATTGACTGCAGAGCCAACTGCCTGAACCCGGAATGCCAATCCCACTACACTAGAGTAAGCATATTTGTAATATGAAAAAAATAAGTTGGGGAGAAATTGCCATACTCTTAGGATTTCATAGGCCACCATCGAATGTACTAAAAAATAAAATAATCCCTCAAAAAATGGGATGCCTGATCTCCTTAGCTCTGAGGCAGCTTATTCAAGAGTGAAGTTTTAAGAACTGAATAAATTAATGCCCATATTAAACACTAGGTTAAATTCAGTCCCTGGCCTAAAGGTCCTTGCAGTCTTAAAGGAAACCGCATATAGAGATGGACACATGCACCAGGAGGAATTTCTAAAGCTATTTTTTAAAGCTTCGTTATTTTCTCACTTTATCCAATATTCTTGACTGACGAATGGGGGAGAAGAAAAGGACAAGGAGAAATCTGCTCCTTGCCCCTACGCATCCCAAATACTTATTTAGTATTCATCTGATACGTATTAAAACTAATTTTTAATTATATTTATTGTTTTATATGAACCTAATAAATCACTGAGTTCATTGATAATGTTGATGATGATGATGACTGACAGTTTTGAGCCTCTACAGGGTGCTAGGCATTTAGCAAATGTTTCAAGTGTTTTTTAACTTAAAGGACATAAGTCAGAAATAAATATTTTCATTTCCATTTATTCATAGAAGAAAAGGGAAAGGAAAATAAGCTATTTAGCTTGTCCAAGGTTCTTCTATCATTCCTGCAGATCAAAGATCTGAAATATTGTTTCTTTAGCCACAAGACCCAAGCTCATAACTACAACAAAATCCATGTTACCTGTAACAATAATCTCTTAATTATATAGCAAAACAAGTTTAGGAACAGGCAACTACTAATCAACAGGAATATCTCTTTCTTAAGAAGTGGTGGCCTGACACAGATCTGCATTCTAGCTTGGTTGGGTCCAGTAACCAGTATAAGTATGGCCCTAACAATGGAAGAATTCCCCAAGCCCTTGAACAGCTTATCACATTGTCTATTTAAAAATGTAAGTCCCGGGGTGCCTGGTGGCTCAGTCAGATCTTGATCCCAGCGTCCTGAGATAGAGCCCCCATCAGGCTCTCTGCTCAGTGGAGAGCCTGCTTCTCCCTCTCCCCCTGCCTGCTGCTCTGCCTACTTACTTGTACTCTCTCTATCTCTCTGTAAAATAAATAAATAAAATCTTTTATAAAAAAAAAAGTAAATCCCATTCATTACACATGTGGATGTGTTCTTATTTGGAATAGAGATGGTTTGGAATTGCTAAGAACAGACATTTATTTCAGCTAGTGGTAACTTGGTCTTCTTCTTAGGAGCTGATGAAATGTAAAAATTAAAAAGTAAAAACTAACATGTAAATTTTAAAATTCTGCAGACCTCTTTATAGAAAGAATTTAGAATCTTAATTGTTTTATAGTACTTTTCTCTGAGAAGCCCATCACCCTAAAAATGGCCACAAACTGGAAAATATTTTCCAAATTAATTAATTTCAAAAAAGTTTTTTTACACTTGTTGTTTATTCAAGATACTCTGCTAGAAGTACAGGGTGACTATGACATGGCCTCTTAAGTAGTTTAAAATTTTGATTTTTACCAGCTAAGTAAATACTTAACAACTAACCACACCTAATGTGTTAACTGCTATACTGATGCTTAAGACAATTCCCTGTATAACCAGGAAAAGATCAATTTTTTTTTCCTGGAGAAGGAATTTCTAAAATTATTTATAATAATAAAGGAACATCTGTAGAGTACTCATAGAAGAAAAAAATTTGACTTTAGCTTCAAAATATCCATAGGATTCTATCTTATAAAAGTGGGGAAAAAAGCATTCTGGGCATAGAGAACAGGACACATTAGGTTTGTTTTGAATATGCAACAGATACAACTAGAAACAATAGGTAGATGTTAAGAGAGGGCAGGAAATCAAAGAGAATGGGCAACACCATTATTAATGTTCAGAGCCTGATGGTTAGGCATTTGGTAGGG
Source organism: Neogale vison (assembly GCF_020171115.1). Classification (NCBI taxonomy): domain Eukaryota; kingdom Metazoa; phylum Chordata; class Mammalia; order Carnivora; family Mustelidae; genus Neogale; species Neogale vison. The sequence goes on from NC_058094.1 coordinate 32,979,005, forward strand.
ATGTTGCCAGGAAAACTCAAACAGCAGATGCGTCCTTGGACTATATAAACTCATGATATTTGCAAACCTGCATTTATTACTGGAAGTTACATAGCAACAGGAACATGCACCATCTCAAACTTTAAGCACCTAATTTCATGACTTTTAGACACATAATGTAACGTAGTAAACTAAACTTGCAGATGTCCGAAGTTATCACACTACAAAATAACACAGAAATTGTACCCTCAGGGACATGAATTCCTTGTTCCCCCTATCATCCATTTCCTCAGGCAAAAGAATGAAAATACCAACAATAACAAAAAAGAGAATTTCTCAATTAAGACAAACTAATGTCAAAATAAAAAATAAGGCATAAAAACAAAAAGGAAAAGGATGATATAATCACATATGCAGTTCTTATCTAACTCTTAATTAAAGATCATGCAACACTCATGGCACACATGGGGAAAATCTTTGCTTTCTTTTTTATTATGCTACTTAGTAAAATGCTCACCTTCTTTTATCAACTGGAAGCTTATAATTAAAGAATCTAAATACTTGATTTATTATAAGTTTAATTCCTAAGCATAGTGTTTTACATCATTCTGGCAAAGTAAGGATTTTGAATCAATAAGCTTCTAATCTGGACTGATACTTGAGAAGCATATCGGAAAAGTATTGATCAAAATATCACTTCCCTCCACTCTGTATGTCAATATCAATCTCTCTGTATGGTTTTCACTCTGATTTATAATCTGAATTCTGTATTTTTATAGAAGACTTTCTCACTACACATTTCTAGTCTATCATTTTTATTAATCTTTTTTCCTACTTGTTCTAAAACTACTTGGCTGACTCAAAATCCTATGTTTTTACTTTTTAATTTTTGCTCATCCATAATGAATAACTATGTATTTATATTTTAGACACAACAGTCATATATAAACCAGTAATAATTATTAAAATCAGTAAAAAAAAAAAACATAGGTTAATATGCTTATCCTTACTTGAATTAGAAGTATCTATTTTTTTCCACTTTATATTCTCTCTTGTATGAGTACCATTAAGGATCCATGATGTTTCCTATGGAAACTCAACTTGTTCCAATTAACCATAATAATAATTTTAATAACATTTAGTATTATTTTACATTCAATTTCTTCACAATTTAACAAGTATGAATTCATTTAAGTTGGCGACTTTGCTCTTTTAGTACTGCCTCGACATTTAAAAACTATCCTTGTTTTTGCACACTCAGTTCCTTCATGAAACCCCACTTAAATATGAAGATATCAGAAGGGAGAAGTCCACAAAATGAAGGAATGGGACATATTATGAGAAATGACAACAAAATGTCTGAAGCTGGAAAACAGACTCAACCTGTCTTAGAAACTAAGTCTGTTTGTGGAGAAGTATCCTGGTGGGGAACCAAGAAATAAGCCAATTCAGAACTAAGAGGTACACTATGTTTCCAAAACATGTAGGTGGGACCACTATGTTTCCAAAACATGGAGGTGGGACTAACAGACAGATTGGTTAGAGCCCTTGCTACCCTTATCACTGCACAGAGCAGCATTGCTATCCACCCAGTTTCAGGCAGAATTTCAAAGATGTACACTCTTAAACAAGGGGGAGTCATCATGAAAACAAAGGGCTAAGTGAATGTTTACATCTTGATGCATGAGAACACGAGATTTCTCCCCCTTTGACCCTAGCCCAGCAGCCATGCTTACATTTCTCAGGCGGATCATTATGGTTTCCAAAAACCTATAATAACTGCCTCATGACTTCATAAGAAACTTGCTACCCAAAATTCTCATAGCTGGTCAGAGCCTTTGTGCTTTACATTTTAACACAAACAGATATTGTTGGGTCACCAGACATTTGAGAAAGAGACAAAAACAAATACATATGGACTAAAAAAAGAAAAGTGGAGGAAACAAAGGCAAAAGAAGCAGAAGAGGACTTCAAGAGAAATAATTTAATAGTCACAAATAAAACAGATAATAGTGCATCCCTGAAACAAAAATAGGAAGCCTTAAAACAAGGAAACAAACAACACAGAGATCCTGAAAGAGGTCTTCAAAATTAAAATAAAAAACAAAAACAAAAGCAAAGTGATATTGGAATTTAAGAGGTTAATAAAAGAGTTGGAAAGGTAAAATAGAAAAATCTCCTTAGGAAGTAAAATAAAAACCCAAAGAGATGAAAAAATAACAAAGAAAAGATTTCCAAAAGGGTCTCTGGAGAATGAATCTTAAGAAAAAGAGAACACAAAAATAAGAGGCAGAAGATTATCAAAGAATACCAAAAGAGATTTCCTAGAACTAAAGACTTTGAGCCATAGTCTCTTAAGCCTCTGGCAAGAAAAAATAAAAAACAAAAAAACAAAACAAAACAAAAAATCCTTTGAAATAGTTTCTAGTGAGAAAAAAAATTATAAGAAGTATTGACTAAAAAAAAAAATGGCATCAATATCACACATCTTCACAATTCTTTTAATAACACACATCTTCACAATTCTGAGGAAACATATTTCTGTTCTAGAATTCTAGTTCTATCCAGATTCCTAATCAAGTATGAGAGCAGAAATAAAAACTTTTACAGATAATAAAAATCTAAAATATGCAGCCTGCCACAGGCATCCTTTTGGGGGAAATTATCGGAGGATGTGCTCCATGCAAACAATGGGGGAAAGGAACAGAGCTATACAAAAGAAAGAAACAAACACGCCTGGGTGGCTCAGTTGGTTAAGCAGCTGCCTTCGGCTCAGGTCATGATCCCAGCGTCCTGGGATCGAGTCCCACATTGGGCTCCTTGCTCGGCAGGGAGCCTGCTTCTCCCTCTGCCTCTGCCTGCCTCTCTGCCTGTGCTCGCTCTCCCTCTCTCTCTGACAAATAAATAAATAAAATCTTTAAAAAAAAAGAAAAGAAACAAACAAACAAAGGACATTCTATATGACTCATTTGTCAGATAGGTGTATTTATATAAAATAACAATGAATAGTGTGTTAACTGAAAATTTGATATGAATATCATAAGAAGAAAGGGTAGAGAAGATATAAATGGAGTAAAATCTTGAACTCCATTGGCAGTAGGTCTAAAATAATATTAAAACTAAAAAAAAAAAAAATCCAGAAATAGTCATATTAGACTGTTACTCAGAAATATGGAGGAAATTCTAAAGTAAGAGTAAAGAAAGTTACCATTGGTGGCATCTTGGGATAGGAATCAAAGTTCGGAAGTAGTGTTGTATGTGACTGCTGTTTTTCATTAAAACTTCTGCCAAAAAATTTACTACTTATTACCATGAAAAAAAAAAAAACAAAAACCACTATTTTAACAATGAAAGGCTAGAAAAAAAGAATATCCTTAACCTCACAAAGTGTTTTTACTACAGATATTTTAAATAGCTATATTTTTACAAAAGTAAAAGAAAATAGGTTCACTTCTTTCATTTTCCTTAACATTACACTGGAGTTTATATTCAATCCATAAAATAGGAAGAAGAAATAAATGACATACACATTGATAAGGAAGTGATAATCTTTCATCATTTATAAATGGCATAATTATCTCTGTAGAAATGCAATAGAAACTAGTTAAATATTTAAAATAAATAAGAAAATTTGTCAAGATTTCTGGATAAAATATAAATGCCCTGAGAATTTTTCTGTCTTACTGTCTGAGGGCCTTCATATTTGCTGTGCCTTCTGCTAGGAATGATCTTCCTCAAAATATTTGAACAAGTTTCTTCCTCATTATATCCATGTTTCTTTTCTTTGTATTGTTATTTTTATTCATAGCATTTATGATTACTTAGTAATAAAAGATATTTTCCCCCACTGGACTACATATATATTTTTCTGTTATATATGTATATATATGTATATGTATGTATATATATGTAAATATGCATGTATATGTTTGCACGCACGTGTGTATACATATATACATGTATGTATAAATATATACATACATATATGTGTGTATGCATATACATACATATATACATACATATTTACATATATGTGTATATATATACACATATATATATAGCAGATAAAACCCAACAAAAACCTGGACCAATCTTTAAGAGCCATTTGAGATAATTTCTACTACAATTACAATTCCCTTGTGATTAGCAGAATCTTATAACCTCCCATTTTATCTCAATCCATCAAAATGACAAAATGGAATTTAGTTTTTAGGAATTGACCTTGAGATCCTGGACAGAGGACACAATGTGAAAATCAAATGCAATTATAAACTGCTTTATGGTTAAAAGCATGGGCTTTGCAGCCTCAGAGCCCACAGAGTGAATACAAACTCAGCCACTTCTAGCTGAGCAATTTTGAGATGGCTTTTGCTCTCTCTAAATCTCTGTTTCATCATGTAATAATAATGTTAGTATTGAAGCTCAGCATCATCATAATATTATACAGAAATACTAATATTTTCCATTTTAGAGCATTGTGGTGAATATTAAATTTGATTATGCTTTTAAAGTTTCTAGTATAGTGCCTTGATCAAAGGTAATAGCTCAATAATAGCAGCTATTGTTATTATTTTATTATTGTTTTTTATTTTAATTTTATTATTGTTCTTTATTATTATTCATTACATTTAGCGAACCATTGTGTTTTCTCTTTTCACTATAGCATGTTTGATTTTCATGTATTCTGACAACGTGACCAACATTAAGCAGGCAATATTATTGGAAATACTGCTTGGTCATTTAAATATACTACTAATTTGTGTATGGTTGTTTGTGCGTGTGTATGAGTGGTGAGTTAGAATGCCTTCCCAGAATTCTTCTTCCTAGGAATTTCTTCATGATCACAAATGTGCCATCAAACCACAGGATCACAGGAGCTACCGTGAGGGAACAAGGTGACTCCACCCCATGGCCACAGCTGACTGGCTGATCAAAGCAGAAGAAGGCAGACTACAGAGAGAAGAGAATGAAGGGGACTCTTAGAGAACAGAGAGAGAACCCAGATTAGATGGATTTGGGGTTCTGGCTCCAGGTGGCACCTGAGGGTCGCTTGCATTCTACGTTTGGGTTCTATGTGAAATCCCAAATCCCCTATATTAATTCATATGGTTGCTTGTACTATTTGAGTTGAGTTTCTATTACCTATCACCCCAACAGTTCTACTTGATATAATGTGAATGCCACACAGACAAATATAGCTGCTTTCCCACTTGCTGATTGCTGGCAAGTAATAAAGAGATTTGACTCATCACTCAGGAAAAGAAATTTATAAAATGATATAATTTATTTGCAAAGATATACTATGCACATATCTCATAGGTTTAAAAATAGGCACCACAGTATGAAAAACTTGGAGCTTTAAAAAAATTCGGAAAGTAACCAGCTGAATGAGTGAGGCATATGTCTATAGATCATTACTTCACCCAATTCTGTTTATTTAGACATCATAAAAGCACTTACAAAATAAGACAGAGTTCTTTTAGATTGAAAAGAAGGTAACAGAGAAATGACATGACTTGGCCTAAATACAGTTAAATAATACAAGGAGACAGAATGCAAATGAATATATTTTGTGTGTGGAATAGATATGCTGCTAATTGTGTTCACTTATTATCATAGAAATGACATGTTTTCAGCTTTAGTTATATGCCGCCACAGTTAATAATTGAAACACAAACATATGAAACAGTAATTTAGTGGCAGACTTTGTAATTACAAAAGTATAGTAAGGGTTTGTTTTGTAAACATATGTGAAACTCCTTTGTACATGGTGTAATTAACACGAACATAAAAATATAAGAAAAAAGCTTAAAGAAGAAATTCAGCTATATTCTTACTAAAGCAATGGTCAGAATAAAGACATGCAAGTCTCCATGGGCCCAAATATTTTCAAAAGCTCTTCCTTGGGACTTATGAACTGATTAAAAGTTCTTAAAAACAGTATGCATGCTCTAAAATATTTATTTAATATTTATTAGAAATAAAGAGTATAGTTCTATATTTCAAGCCATCCAGTGGTGCAATTCTAGACTGGTTTTTAGTGTTTTGGGTGAGTTGGCAAGACATCTTGGTGGCTAAGTCAGGCACTGATTTTAAATTCTTGTTGTACTATTAACTATTTGATCATGGGCAAGCCCCCTGCTATGAGTCTTGGTTTCTGTAAAGTAAAGGTAAGCAATTAGAAGACTTTATTTAGGTAATGTGTATCTTTTTAAAAGCTGTTACCTTGGTTACATATTGACTAAGATACAAATGTCCAAGAACTGCTATGTTATTGTAAGAGGTAGATGTTCCTTCCCACTTCTATATTGGTATGCTAGAGGAAATAGGTTGCTTTTGCACAACTAATTATAATTGTAATATAGATATTTTCCTTGTCCTTATGAATTCGATTAGTCGAGAGGCATATGCCATAAAATTTAACTCTACTAGTTTCCATGCTGAACATTTTACAGACATCTCATTGAATTTTCAAAAACAATTCCATCAAATAACCACTATCATTTCCCATTTTATAGATCAAGAATAAGACACAAAAAAGCTAGATAGCTTACCCATAATCAAACACAGTAACTAATGGAGCTGGAACTTGAAACCAATTAAGCCAAAACCCAAACAATTACAAAAAATTGATTCTATCCTTTTTATGCTAGTTTTCGTCATTTCATGTAACTTGCTCATGTGCCAGACCACTCAAAAACATAAATTTATTCTCATATAAAATAATATGATCTGGAATAATGATATTTGCCTTAAAATATAATAAAGGAAAAGAAAAAGAGAGAGAAGTTCAAGGGAATAATTGGAATTTAAAGATGAAAAAAGAAATAGAACTTAGTATTTGGGGTTGATCTCTCTGTGGCCCAAAGAATATGGGATCCATTTCCTAAAACTAAGCCTAAATATTAGCTTTACAGTGTCCCTGGTTTGTAGTTAAGAATGTAGAGGATAGGATTAACTCAGGTAGGACAGCAACTCTCCTGTGTCCCCTTGCAGAGGGCTAGGTTCTGCTGTCCTGGTCCAGCCCATTGATACCAAAAGACAAGCCTCATAAACAACCTACGTATCAAGGTAATACCAGCCTGAGAACCACAAGTGGGTTATCTCAGCATGAGAACACAGAAAAAAGGAAAACCATCAAGAAAGTTACATGGTTTTTCAGCTAATCCAAGCAGAGCACATTATTATGTTTTTACGAGATGAATATTAGCAAAGGAATATTTGGGAAACCTGAAAAACCCTTCATTTTCTTCGGTGGGCACATACACACATCTTAATGCAAAAAGCACAGAAATCCCTATCTCCCAGCTCGACATTTCTGAACATGTTCAACAAAGGGTGCACTGGGATGAAACATCAGTTAGCTTTTTCTTTCACTGGGAATGTGCTTATTAACTGTTGTTCAAATAGTTTGTAGACATAACAGCCCCAGGAGTGAATGTGGCTTTGTATTTACAAGGTAGTCATTTGTTGTTATTTATAGTTCTTTTAATTTTCACCTTTTTACATTTAAATTTTCTTCCAAGGGTTATGATTAAAATAGGTACTACTTATGAGAGGAAGAACTCTCTTTAATGTGCACTTTTATACCGATTTTCAAGCTTCAGGAAGGATCCAGGAGTACCCAGTTTGTTTCTTTGTCAATTTTGTGGACATTTATAATTTGTTTCCCAAGAAAACAGTCATGGTATCATTATGCAGAAGTAAGACAGGGCTCTTTTAGTAGAGGTCATCATTCTTAACAGATGTTCTTCCTTTCATCTGTGAGCTAAATTACTCCAAATAAGAGAAGTGAAGAGAACTAACATTTATTCAATGTGTTAACAGTAACAGACTCTCTGGTGGTTCATAGAAGTTCATTTTCCTGTGTAATTCTTAAACTAGTAACATTGGTATTATTATGGATTAATAATAATTATCCGTGGCTAAGGCGATGACTTTAATGTTGCATGCATTTGGATTTGTATCTAAACTCTGCCACTTATCAGCTGTATAAACTTGAACAGGTTACTTAAACTCTTTTTGTCTCATTTTATTTCTTTATTTTTAAAAGTGGAGAAAATATTTGTATACCTGTAAAAACTTACTGTAAAAATTTTAAACACAGAATGTAATAACTCTAGAATTATTACTTTTCATTTCTCAGAGGGACAAACTGAGGCACAAGATTATGCCCAACCAGGAAGTAATAAAGTATTATTTGAAACTGGGTTTTTTAACTCTAAAAACTAATGTTCTTTGCACTACTTTGCAACAGGATGAGTGGTGACCAAATGGGATTCTGTGAAATACGATAGAGAAGAACAATATTTTTCATACTGAAGAGATAAAGCCAGATCTTTTTTTTCCTAGAAATTACCATGCCCCAGTGCACAATAGTCTTATTAGGATATTGTTACAAATACTAGGAATTTATTCAAATAGCTATGTCTCAAAAACACTTGTGTTACCCCCAGAAAGGCCTGTACCGCTGATGAGAATACTTTCTTAAAGAAAGTGAAGAATCCAGAACAGAACTAACAGTCCCCTCAAGTACCCACACACAGCACTGACGTCATTCTAATGGAGGAGAAAATATCCCATCCTTACCAACTCAGTGTCAGTGGTCAGTACTCCTGCAAAATGCCAATATGCAAAAAAGGAACTTAAAATCCCCAATCCTAATGGAGAAGTCAAATTGCATAAGAGACAGTATCCTCCCTCACAGTCATCATATAATCCATGTCAACATAACTTTCTGGTGTCTTGTTCTGTTCTGTCTGCCATTATTAGGGCCCAAAAAACCCATGTATTGAGAACAACTACAAAAAAAAAACCATTGGAATTAGCAGATACATTTATGGAAAACCCAATGTTGCCTATTCATTGTCTAAAGAAAAGTAAAACTCATTTCTAAGAAGTAAAATAGAGACTTTTGGAAACCAGTCAGATAGAAAATCACCTGGCTCTTTTTCAAAATGAGAACTTGACCAGCCCCAACGTCTCTCTACCTTCAGAGTTCAACTTCAGTCCACACACACCAACAGCACCCTCTACTGTCAAGCAAAAACACTGTGAGACTAGTGTCGGTCACATTTTTTTGAAGCCATAAATCATTTACATTCTCCAGATAAAAATATTTGTCAAGCATTAAAATCTGGTGGTATATGTGTGTATAGATGTATTTACATATATTTTAAAAATATATATCTTAAACATATGTATGTACCTATATTTATATCTAGCTAGCTAGCTCTAGCTACGTAACAAACAGGAATGAAGCAACATTGTTACCAATTCACAATTAACAACCCATTCTGGAAAAAGGGGTTTCAAAATAAGGAGGAAGAGGGGCACCTGGGTGGCTCAGTGGGTTAAAACCTCTGCCTTCGGCTCAGGTCATGGTCCCAGGGTCCTGGGATCGAGTCCCCACATCGGGCTCTCTGCTCAGCGGGGAGCCTGCTTCCTCCTCTCTCTCTGCCTGCCTCTCTGTCTACCTGTGATCTCTGTCAAATAAATAAATAAAAATATTTAAAAAAAAATAAGGAGGAAGAAAGTTATGGAAGATGTGGGAGCCAGCCTCTGAGATGATTGCCAATGATCGCTGCCTGCTGGTACTATACACACATTCTCGTGTAGTCCCCTCTCAAGCCGGACCAGGGTTGGTCTGTGTGATCAGCAGAATGAAGCAGAAGTAATGGTTTGTCGTTTCTGATATTGGATTATAAATGTCACTGTGGTTTCCATCTTCTTTGTAAACTCTCTCTCTCTTTCTCTCGTCACTTGCTCTGAGGAAAGCCCTGTTATACAGTCTTATGGAGGAGCCCACATGGTGAAAAGCTGAAGCCCCAGGCCAACAGCCGCATGAATGAGCTTCAAGGAGATTCTCCAACTCCAGTCAAGCTTTTGGATAGCTTCAACCCCCACTGACTACTTAACTGCAGCCTCATGTTTCACCTGGAGCCGGAAGTACGAGGCTAAGCCTCTCTCAGATTGCTGATCATCAGAAACTGTGTGAGATAATAAATGTTTGTTACTTTAAACTTGTTTAAATTTGCTACATAACAATAGGCAATGAATGCAAGATAGGAAATGTGGAGGATTAAGACGATTATGAGATAGGAAAAGTAGAGGAGATGACAATATGATAATCAAGTGAAGAATACGGATTGTGACAAAGTATATAAAGAAGTTATGACACTCAACACCCAGAAACAAATAATCCAAATGGGCAGAACACACAAACGCACAAGAAGATGCTCATCATCACTCACCATTGGGGAAACATAAATCAAAACCAAAATGAGATAGCACCTCACACTTGTCAGAATGGTGAAAATCAACAACACAAAGAAACAACAGGTGTTGACAAAGATGTGGAGAAAAAGGAACCCTCATGCACTGTTGGTGGACAGGCAACCTGCAGCAGCTACTGTTGAAAAGTATGGCGGTTCCTCAGAAAGTTAAAAATAAAACTACCCACTTCTGGGTATTTACCCAAAGAATACAAAAACAATCAAAGTGATACATGCTCCCCTATATTTATATCTATAATAGCCAGGATATGGAAGGAGCTCAACTGTCCATCAATAAATGAATGGATAAAGAAGGTGTGTTACTGGGGTGGCTCAGTGGGTTAAAGCCTCTGCCTTTGGCTCAGGTCATGATCCCGGGGCCCTGGGATTGAGCCCCGCATTGGGCTCTCTGCTCTGCGGGGAGCCTGCTTCCTCCTCTCTCTCTGCCTGCCTCTCTGTCTACTTATGATCTCTGTCTGTCAAATAAATAAATAAAACTAAAAAAAAAAAAAAGGTGTGTTACTGGGATGTCTGGGTGGCTCAGTCTGTTAAGCGACTGCCTTCAGCTCAGGTCATAACCCCAGGGTCCTGGGATTGAGTCCCACATCAGGCTCCTTGGTCAGCGGGGAGCCTGCTTCTCTCCTGTCTGCTGTTCCCTCTGTTGTGCTCTCTCTCTCTCTGACAAATAAATAAGTAAAATCTTAAAACAAAACAAAACAAAAAAAAAAGGATGTGGTATGTGTGTATACACACACACACACATGCACAATGAAATATTTCTTAGCCATAAAAAAGAAGGAAATCTTGCCATTTACACCAATATGGATAAAGTTAAAGAATATAATGCTACGTGAAATAAATCAGTCAGAGAAAGACAAATACCATATGACTTCACTGATATGTGGAATTTAAGAAACAAAACAGAGAAGTAAAGGGGTGGGGGGAGAGAAAGAGAAGAAAGCAAGAAACAGACTCTTAACTAAAGAGAAAAAACCTGATGGTTACCAGAGGGGAGGTGGGGAGTGATGGGTTAAATCTGTGTTGGGGGACTAAAGAGATCACTTGCTGGCATGAGCATGGGGATGTATATGGAAGTGTGGAATCACTGTACTGCACACCTGAAAATAATATAGCACTGTATGTTAACTAACTGGAATTAAAATGAAAACTTAAAAAAAAAAAAGAGTGGGGATAATGAGAGTTATTTGCTTAAGTTTCCCCTTTCATTTGTATGTGTTTTATTTTTCTTGAGTTTTGCCAACTGCTCACCCCTGTCCCTTACCATATGTACTCTGACCTAAAAGACAATATTTGTACTGACTGCTTTCTGATATACGTTTTAATAAACTGGGACAAACAGCCATAGAGAATAATGATGAGAGTGTTACTTATCAGAGAGAAGAAGGGATTTGAGAAGTGTGCATATGTTTACATATAGGAATACATGCAAAGGCAGACACATAAGTGTGAGTGTGTCCCGCTCAAATTTAGAAATGTAAAATAAAATCAATTTCACAAAGAAACACAAAGGGCTTGCTGCAAAATTCTTTACAAAACACCATCAAACTTTAATTAAGCCCAAGTAGAAATCCCTGCTTACACATACTTTCCATCTCCGTGAAATGTAAATTTCTTGAATGACTTGGATGGGGGAAAAACAAGAGAAGATAACAAGGCAGAGTATATGCAGATGATCAGCTAGAAGATTGTCTTCCAGTGAGAAGGATGAAGAGCCAGGAGAAGAAGCCTGGTGGGGGTGGAGAGAAGTCCCGAGTCTTGGGCACTATATCTCACTTGATTATTAACCCCTGAGCTTTCAGAGTCCTCATGGTTCAGTTGTGAAAATTAAGTAATCTTTAAGAATCTAAGTCAAGAGTCTATGAATTGTAGGAAAGGGAGATCACAATGTAGAAAAGTAACAAGGAAAAAGTAAATATTTATTGGAGAGAAAATTTACTATCTATTGAGGAAGGAAATGCCCCCCACTGAATGGGTTTTCTGTGGTATAAGAAACAAAGCTATTACTCTTTATATCCCCTCTTTATAGTATTGGTTTAGGACTTCTCTGCATGCTTAGCCAGGCAAGGTCCCATAGTGGATCTATAAGAAGCATAAGGCAAGTTTTCCTACTCAAGGAAATCTGTGTTATTTGGAAGTTACATCTCCAGGAAGCAACGAGAGAATATATCAGATGGTATGTAATTTATCACATAATTCAATACAAAATAAGGTCCTTGTTAGAAGAGATCAGTGGTGATGGCATCTCAGGAAAGGGTAACTCAGAAAGCCTCTGAAAAATGGGTGGAACCTGGAAGGGAGGAGGGGAAAGAGGATATTTCAGGTTGACATGGTTTCACTTGACCTTGCATATCTACTTATGAGAGGCAAAAGCCCCCTGAGATCAAAATGATCAAATTCGTCCATTATTTTATAAGTAGGTGTAAGACCATCTTCTGAGTCGTCATGCATTGTTGGCTAATGGCCCTTTGCCCATGGCTCCCCTTCATCCCTGCTTCATCTTTATTTTATTCCACTCTTTTATTGTTATTAGTATTACTACTAATAATAGCATCATTCCCTTGTATTTATCACCAACAATGTGTTCTATGTGCTCCTCTCATTTAATTCCTCAAAATGTCATATGATGTAAATTTTATTATCCCCATTTCACAGAGGAGAAAACCGAGATACAAAAGCCTTATGTAATTTGTCCCAAGTTATACAATCAGAAACTGCACATTGCTGTCTGACTCCATAACTCATGCTCTTTCCACTTTATGAAAATGCCTCCTGGTCTTAAGGTTTGTGTAGCTATGCTCACTTTTTCTCTTTCCATCTTCTGGTTCCATTACCAGTCCTAGAGAGCACAAACAAACCCAGACAAGATATTGGAGAAGGTTTGAGCCATCACAATTACTGGCTTTGAAATAATAGTCAGAAAAGAAACTGGTCAGAATGAAATAAAGGAAGATACCTAGTTCTAGGATTTAAGGTGGAGTTGGAAAGAGACATCAGCCTCAGATTTCCTTACAAAGGTTAACTGAGAGAGTAGATGTGCTGGAGGAACTGCCAGGGGCCAGACCCTCACCTTCACGCTGGGGTCCTGGTTCTTCACAGGAGGGAAGGGTAAACCAGGACCCCCTGCATCAGACACCCTGCCTCATCGGGAATGTGAATGGGGCAGCCTTCCATAATTGGAATTTCCTTAAAAATATTGAACATTTTTCACCATTAAACACTATCTTCAAAATCCTAGGGCAATGTTCCAAGAGCTTTGATTTACCCTGAAATGATTTGGTTCTCAGAATGTTTCAATTTCTGGATTTAGCAACTCTGAGCTGTGGTGCAGAAAAATATATTTTGAAAAATCCTTGAAGCTAAGGGCTCAGAAGAGCCAGGTAGCCAACTAGAAATTGCAGAATATTTTATTTCATTTTCTGTTTCAGCATTAGGATTTCTGCATGATGGACACCCAGACAAATCATGGACCCCAAACAATAAATAAATAAAAGTTAGATACCAGGATTCTACCTTTTTCATATTTAAAATTTTTAACATAAAAGGAAGCTGCTGCTGTTCTGAAAATACCAATTGCTGTGACAGCCATACGACCTGCATTGTCATTGTACATGGAAACTCCTCCCCAGGCAGTCCCTGGCACATACCAAGTGCTCAATAAATTGTTGTTATTTTTATGATTTCAATAGGAAGATACTTTTGTAATATTTCCTTGCATCAAAGAGACATCCATTTGGCTCTGACTAAGCAATGAAGGAGAAATCTTGTTTTTTGTTTTTTTTGTTTTTTAAGATTTTATTTATTTATTTGACAGACAGACATCATAAGTAGTCAAAGAGGCAGGCAGAGAGAGGAGGAACAGAGAGCCCTACGTGGGGCTAGATCCCAGGACCCTGAGATCATGACCTGAGCCGAAAGCAGAGGTTTTAACCCACTGAGCCACCCAGGCGCCTCAAGAAATCTTGTTTTTGATGAAATCTGATTTGGGGAGCCGATTTTTAATCCTCCAATTGACAGATTGAATTGACTTTATTCACTGGTTCAAATTTCTCATTTCTACTTGGGCATCAGTTCATCACAATCATGGTGTTGGCTCTGCCACTTACTGAAACAACTCTCTTAGAAGGGCATCACAAACTTACTACTTGTAAAATCCAGCCTGTGGCCAGCAGCAGAATACAGGTGTTGGAAAAAGCCCCTTTGAGGTTCTGCCCTAGTTTACTCACAAACAATAAAGATCTACCCCTACCATCACCGCCTGGTCTAGGTTTTGCCTCCATTCATTTTCTGTAGGCTCTCTCTTTTGAATTTTCACTTCCTCTGCCCTAGACTGGAGTCCTCGTTCTCTCTCACCCAAACAATTGCTGTGTTTCTTTAAGTGGTATCCAGGCCCTTTCCTTTCCAATACATCTTAAGTATTGCCACGGGCTAATCAAACCAGTGTCACTCCTCTCCCAGAAAACTTCAGGGAGTCTCTTGTGCATGTGCCATCATGGCCTACCCATTCAACTTGTCATTGAAAATCCTTACTAGCGTGGACTTTACTTACGTTTCTGGATTGAACGGTCTAAATACAGCAATTTCTCTTACTGTTCTTAGATAATGACCTTACTTGCTTACCTTAACGTCTAGGTGGTTGGTTGATTTGTTTGAACCTGTCAGGAACGACTTGCCTTGTGTCCACATTCCCTTCCATCCTTTTCTTCAATGTGTGCTATTTTCTCTCTCTCCTCCACTCTAGGTTATTTTCTCACTCTTGCTCTCTCTTTCCCTTAATTCACATATCTCTTTATTTATCACTATAATGTCTAACTAGTTTTAAGAGTAATTATAAATATGCTCGAACCTGAGGCCACATTGTGATCACCTGGAAGAAAGCACTATAATACATTTCTTTCACAGCATTCAGTGCTCTATCTAGCACTATCTGTGATTTCATAATCAACTTCATACATGCTTAAAGAATTGAAATAACCTTATAATGTAATTAAAAGTCAAAAGTCACTGTGTAACAAAGACCCTCCCATCCCATACGTAAATCTCACTGGATCAGGGAACCTGACTGTTGTCTTCATTTCTTATACTCCAACAATTAGCACAAAATTTGCCAGCTAATAAATATGCATATATTTGTTGAAAAAATGGCAGATTAAATGAGTATATAAATGAAGAACTAAATAAAGGAGAAACTTCAAGGTTAATCACTGTATCATTTTAAGTAAACATGACTCATCTTAATTGTACAGTTTAATGTACCTCCTGAATCAGGATTCAGTAAATTTTTTTCAAAAGATGTAATTAAGAAAATGATACTGAGGCACCTGGGTGTCTCAGTCAGTTCAGAGTTCAACTCTTGATTTCAGCTCAGGACATGATCTCAGGGTTCTGGGATCAAGTCCCATGTCAGGCTCTCTGCTCAGTGGCGGGTCTGCTTGAGATTCTCTCTCCCCGTCTCCCTCTGCTCCTCCTTCCTTGCATGCTCTCTCTCTCTAAAATAAATAAATAAATCTAAAAGTTAAAAAAAAAAAGACGAAAATGATGATAAAACGAGCACTTAGCATGGTTGCTTTTGTAGCTAATCATACTGGAAAATCCTGAGCATCAATTGGCAATTCAATAATGAGGTGTATTTTGGTCTTTCCTAGGTGGTTGTAGCCTGGGTCTCTCAGGAAACAAACACATGTATCAGGGGGCCAGTTTCAGAAACCAATATTTGGCATCATTTTGCTGAAGGAAGAGAAAGCTCATCCAGCTGTTCTCCTGAGAAAGAAGACCTTTGAAAATAAGTTGAGAGCAAGAATAGAGTATGTATTCATATCAATGCACCATATAGACAGCTGGCATCTTTCCCCAAAGTGTAACGCTCAGCAGAAAGAGATAAAAAATGCTATTGATTATTTGCCTAGCCCAGTTCTATGTGGCCAAGAAAGGTGGGCAGCCATTGGAAAGGATTCAAAAATCTCATTCATTGCCTGAAATTATAGGACCAAGTCCCTTGAGAAACACAGATGCTCAGTCCACAACTGCCCAAATTTTACCATTGGGAAGGTATAAATCATTTCTTACAATTCTTTTTTTTTGTTTGTTTGTTTATTCCCACTTACTAAAGCCATTTCAGTCTGTATAAATGTTTAAGATTAGGAAGATTAGCAGATATTTCAAAAAGTCCTTCCCTCGGTGAACAGGGTGACATTCACTTTGGACAGGGCTTCGATATGAAAGTTTTGATACAGAAAAAAATTGAGAAAATAATCACAATAATATTAGAAGGGAATGCGTGAAAAAGAGTGAATAGTTTCTGGGAAAGCCAACACTTTTTGCATCGTTCTTTTGCATAAGTAGTCTCTAATATTAAAAAATCATGTAGCCCCCCCAAATAAATATTTTATCTTCCCTCATTTTTCAACTACCTGAAAGTGCTATATGGCATGGATTGGGACATGATGCCTGAGAGTGAGTAGTTAAATGATCTCTATCTAATTTCTTGCCATTCTGTACTCCAAACAACATTTCACAGAATTTTGTACTGATAATAAAGAGTTTAAGTGTTTATTACTCTCCCCTCCTTTTTCACTTTTTTTTTTTTTAATATTAGGTTCCATAACCAGCATGGAGCCCAGTGCAAGGCTTGAATTCACCACCCTGAGATAAAGACCTGAGCTGAGATCAAGAGGCAGACATTCAACTGACTGAGCCACCCAGGCACGCTCGTCCCTCCTTTTTCTTGCCTTTTGAAAACAGAGCAGAAGCCGAAGTGAGGGGATGATAACAGTCCTGCCAAACAAGGTAATTTTGTAACAAGGTCAAGGTCACAGTTAAGAGTAAATCTTCAACTTTTCATACTCACAATTAATATTTATTGTTGATGAATAAAGTTATTGAGTTGGGCTATAAATGCCCCACTCCTCTTCAGCAGCTCTATACAGACATTCTTGAGAATATACCACTTCTTCCTAGGCTATTTTCTTCTATCTTTATCCTTTCCCCTTGATGTTTCCTGGAAAGATTTTTCCTTTTCTCGAATCAACACTTCATCTTTCAGAAGTCAAACATGAACTGGGAAGTATTCTAATTTTGATCTGCTTAATTTTATGTGCAGATGACATATATTCAAATACAGAATTTTGAAACTCTTAACCTCTATAAATGAGAGCCCAAGTCTAAATTACATCTCTAGGGATGTATTTTTTTTCCTGCTCTAATATTATGAAATTCTACAAAATTAAAGCACACAGTATCATTTGAGCATTAATACAGATTAACTTTCACTTTGGCCAAAAGAATCTCCATGTGCATTAAACAATATATGTATTCTAGGGTCACTTTGAAAGGTTAGGAAACAATGGGATATGTAGAGAGGTGATATATTTGCAATAATAAAGGTAATCAGGGATGACATGAGTTTCTGGGTTGTCAGGGTAGGCCAATACAAGTAACTTCACCATCCATCAAAACTCCTTTAACTTGGGGCACCTGGGTGGCTCAGTGGGTTAAGCCTCTGCCTTTAGCTCAAGTCATGATCTCAGGGTCCTGGGATCGAGCCCCACAGCAGGCTCTCTGTTCAGCAGGGAGCCTGCTTCCCCCTCTCTCTCTGCCTACTTGTGATTGCTCTGTCAAATAAATAAATAAAATATTAAAAAAAAAAAAAGAAACTCCTTTAACTTGACAAGAGAAGTTGCAGCCAAACATCACTCCTAAGAGAGCACAGGGATACAAACTACAGATCAAGAACCAAGAACAAGCTCATACATCCTGGCAGAGCCCAGGAAGCCCCTCACAAATAGAGTTCCTCAAGCACATCTGAGAAGTGCTTTCTGACCACGGACTGAGATTTTACCAGTATTCTGACATCAGTGATTTATGAGGTAGGTCTCATACCTCTTTGTGCCTAGCCTAGTTCCAGACAGAGGATAGAAAAGTAGTTCATCTAGTGGGGAATGTTAATTCCAAAATAATTAGATCCATACAAAATGAGGGATTATTAAAAGCTAAATATAAGGCTATGAATAAGGAGATCATGTGATATATTGTTTGAACTGAAACACTTTTGAGAGGAAAAAAATGACACTAGCCAGACAAAAGAGACAAAGACAACATGCAAATCTGGGGCTATCCAAAGGAACTGAAATATATGATCACTCTAAGAAAAGGTCACAATCATCAAAGAAAGGAAAACCTCATGTTTTATAAGAGACAGGATTTGAGCTAGATCTGAAGGACAGGTCAAATTGGGAGAAGCAGTTTAAGTGATTCAGGCAAGAGCAAAATCCTGTGAGGCTGGGTCCCCCAGTATGGTTTAAGATGGAGAGATATGGAAAGATGCCCAGCAGGGCAGCAAGTGCAAAAAGATAACACCATTTACAATAGGGGTAGCAAAATAAGGCTCACCTTTGGTGTCAGCGCAAATCAGTTCAAATCACGGCCTAAAGCCAATATCTGGTCTCAATGATGAACCATGCTATAATCATTTAACAATGTCCCATTCATGAGAATGGGAAGGGAACATAGCCTCCTACCTGCCATTTAGAACATTTCTCATCCTTACTTTGGATGGACCTGCTGAGGTAACCAGCCTTTAATACTTTGATAAGGATGATTAAGAAAAGTAAATTTGATTTTATATAAGCCATTTGTTGCTTTTGATTATTAAAGGCAAAAATTAGCTAAGGTATATTTTGGGTGGATAGGAACAGCCAATCCCAAATGAACCATGTATACTAAAAAAGTTAACTCTCAGGGTGCCTGGGTGGCTCAGTGGTTAAGCCTCTGCCTTCAGCTCAGGTCAAGATCTCAGGGTCCTGGGATCAAGTCCCACGTTGGGCTCTCTGCTCAGTGGAGAACCTGCTTCCTCCTCCTCCTCTCTCTCTCTCTCTCTGCCTACTTGTGATCTCTGTCAAATAAATAAATAAAATCTTTAAAAAAATTAAAAAAAAAAAGTTAACTCTCTTAGAGAACAGTCCTAGACAGATGAAAAAGTTGTTGGAGAGAGGGCACAGACTGGCATACTATGTTAAAATATTAATGTTGGTAAACATTCATTTGTTTAGATTTAATATAAAGCATAGAAAATAGATTGTAGAAATAGGAAGGAAGCTGTGCCCCTAAGGTAAAATGCAGTTTTATAGTTATGAAAATTTAATTTGACTGCTTTCCCAATAATTGCTCATATTTGTAGCAGCAGCATGCCAGCAAGATAACGGTCAATCAAACGGACATCACCCTGTAAATGCTCTTTAAAAGCCCGCACTGTGTTTCCTGGTGGGAGAATGGCATTGCTTCCAATTGTTAAAAGATGCCCAGTTGAAAAGCAGAATAAGAAATTGGACAGTAGGAAATCTTCATATATTGCCATTTCCCTCCCTCTCTCAAATTAAATTCCTGTTGGGAGCTGGAACTATTTTTTTTCTTTCTGAAAATGGAAAATCTGTCACATCATAAACCAGACCTTGAGCACAGAATGTTTGAGGCTCTCTTTTTAAAAATTCTGTTTGTGGTCAAGAAAAAATAGGATACGAATATGGGCTAGGCAAATATTTCTTTCATAGGTGAGTGAAGGACAGCAGTAGGTCCCTCAACGCATGAAAAATTTCCCTGGATCCTAGTTGAAGAACAGCAACAGCAAGATTCCTCTCTGTCTCTGTCTCCCTCCGACTGTCCTCTAATTCCTCTCTTCCTTTGTTCTCTTCCTCATTCCCTATTTCCCACACTCTTCATGACCGTTGAGAAAATGCCATTAATAACTGGTACAAAGAATCGTGCTCAGTGCATGGAGATAAACTGGGGATGACAAAATATCAACTTCCTGCTGTTCAATTGAAAGCCCTATCTGTACAACTGGTAATTACTTTTAATTTAATTAGGACTCCTGGTATTGTTTCTATCTCATAGATTACATTATAACATGTAATGTGTAAAAGCAACAAGACAAATGGAGGCGAGAAAACACAGAAAATATTGCCTTTTTTGTCTATAAATAATACCACAGTTTAACTCTTCAAAAAGCTCTCAAGTAGCTTTACTATGGGCTAATTATTATTTTCCATATTCCTTGGGCTTGAGTAAGCAAAAATCTTACATAATCTAATGAAAAACCATATCTCATGGGCTTTGGATAATCATTTTTTTTTTAACTCTACACTTTCTCCTTTCCTCGCTCATGCAGAAAAAATAAATGATTTATGCTGTTCTGTGCTAAAGCAAAACTCATATAACTAAAGAGAACAATCATTGGTGCCAGAGAGAGACTATGATCTGGACTCTTAAGCGTGGGCTGGAGGGGTGGCTTGGGAAAGGCAGAAACACTGTAAGCAAGGCAAAGAAGGCTCGTTGAGATCTCTGTCAACACAAAGGAAAATGAGGATTCCATCTGTGTAAATGACTTAATTTTTGTGAATTCCACATGGAATTCACAAGTGTGTACTACCAGAAGACCTCAGATGGCCTTCTAAATAGTTAAATTGTATAATAAGGTGTGTTGATTAGGACCCTGAAAATTCATTCTTCCAAATTGCTAATTACAGAAGAGACAGAGAAGTTAGGTGGGAGAGAGAAACAGACACAGAGACTTAGAGACAGAGAGAAAGAGAGAACCCAGAGGCACCAGTTCAAGGAGACAGCTGTCTTGGCTGGAAGAAGATTCCCCACACTGAGCTTACAACTGCTGTCCAGATAAAATGAAAAACTCGGAGTGAATGGCAAGGTAAAATATGATTTACTGGCTTAGTAAATACTTACTCTGAAAATTCCAAAGCATATAGAAAATAAGCAGACCACTCCCTCAAAAGGTTGCCCTTTTTTAAAACTAAAGATACAAGTTCACAGGTAATTTTAGAATTAAAAAAAAAAAAACATTAAATATCATCTTGTACAATAGCTTCATTTCATATAGAGGAAAACCAAGTTCTCAAAAAAGGAAATTAGAACATATTTCCCATCAAGGCAGATAAGGACCAAATCCCAAGGGCCAAATCCTCAATTTGAACCCAGAGTGTTTTGTTTTTTTTCTTCCCCCTATACAGCATTGCCATTGTGCATGGTACTAACTAGAATTCAAAACCAGTGGACTTCAAAAGCCTAATAAAAGTTATCCAAAATTAAACAATACTAATTCTTGGGCCCTAATTTTTCTGTTATTCCAAAAGATAAAAATACTTAAGTTCACCCGGATGGCTGAGCTGATGATCATGGTGTCTCAGTTTCTAGAACAATGCCTCTCTGGGAAACTCATATCCACAGTCTGGTATGGAAGAAACAACTGTTGCCCTATTTGCAGCCCAAGAAAACCACACTGCCAGCCAGTTCCTGCAAGACGGAAGACTTTTTACAAAATGGCAGTGTTCTCTTACAAAAATAGCACATCATCATCTGGGTAAATTCAGAAAAGCTTACATCTTCTGCCAAAGAGATATTGTGTGGTGCTGATGGCAAGTCAATATAATGTTGGAAGAAATACCTAGACAAAGGTCAATTTATATTGAAAGAAGATATAGAGAGTGTTGGGTGTTAAAAATCTGAAACGATTCCTTAGGCAAGCTATGACATGTCTTTCATCAAACATTCAAATAATTCTTATTAAATACGTAAGTGTAAAATGGTATCTTTTAAAAAAAATTTTTTTTCTAATTTTATTTATTTTTTTGACAGAGAGAGACACAGCGAGAGAGGGAACAGAAGCAGGGGGAGTGGGAGAGGGAGAAGCAGGCTTCCTGCCAAGCAGGGAGCCCAATGCGGGGCTTGATCCCAGGACCCTGGAATCATGACCCGAGCCGAAGGCAGACACTTAATGACTGAGCCACCCAGGCGCCCCTAAAATGGTATCTTTTAAAGTAAAATAATATTTTCAAAGAGGGGCATGTTGCTATATGCATACTTTTGGGCCAAATAGCATGTCATTTTAACAAGAGGTAGGATGGGAAGTAGGAAGAAGGGCACTGGGGAGGAGTGGGATTGGAGCTACATCATATATAAAGTTTGCTTTCAACATCATGACCCAGTGACTTTGATGCCCCATGGATCTGGAGATAAAATTTTTAAAAAATTGCATGCCCTCATAGGGTAAACAGTCAGGTAGTTCACTGAATAAGTAATATGGAGTGAAGTAGAGTGTGGGGGGCTAATTATTAATGTAAGGACTTGTTGCCACAACTGAGAAAGGAGAGTCTAATAGAATATGGTTCTAATAAAACCCCACAAAGCTTTCTGGAACTAGAACATAATGTTGAAATACATCCTAATTTCTTCATGTGAGATTATGCACAAGCCAAGCCAAGAATAAAAATGAAAGTCTCTGTAAGTTTCTTGTTATTTGTGGGAATTCAGTGAGGTTTTCACCTCCCACACACTAGGAAAAGGGGGAAAGAAGATTTCCCATTGAGAAATCAGAAGTCACATCAATGATGGAGCAAACCAGTGATGTGTAAAGTCATTCTAGAAAGAACAAGGGATTCACAAGTCAGCAAGACTGGACTGGGTCCTATTTGAATAAACCAAAATATCTGAAAAATAAAATATCCACTAATAAAGATTCAGTCAGGAAAGAACGACACAATGGGAGAGTCATAGAGCAAACATTGGCAGTGCCTGCTTAAGCACTGTCCAAAAGAAAGGAGCTTTTGGAAGTCAGTATGTCCTCTCCAGATGGGATGGAAGGCCATCTCTAGCATGAGGATGAATACAGAGCTCAAAATCAAAGGATTCAACAGATTTCTGGCCCCATTAGCAACATAGTAATTATCCTGAAACAGAGGCCTCCTAATTTCTTATCTGCATTTTTTTCACAATTCAGTTTATCTAATATTACATTTTCCTCATCTTTTTCTGTTCTCACTAAGTAACCTTCGCCTGGGTGGCTCAGTGGGTTAAGCCGCTGCCTTCGGCTCAGGTCATGATCTCGGGGTCTTGGGATCGAGTCCCGCGTAGGGCTCTCTGCTCAGCAGGGAGCCTGCTTCCTCCTCTCTCTCTCTCTCTCTGCCTGCGTCTCTGCCTACTTGTGATCTCTCTCTCTGTCAAATAAATAAATAAAATCTTTAAAAAAAAATAACCTTCTGATATAGGTCAGATCTGTCTGGAGGAATAGAAGATACTGATAAAGCAAATCAAGTTTTGCCATTTGTGTGACCACCCTTTAGCAGAAGATGTGGAAGAGCAATAATGGTTTGATCTACTAATAATTGTGTTTAGTGGAGGAAGTCCCGTCTCACCCATCCATCTTCATAACAATTTATGTGGCTCAAGAACATTCTGTGGCTCCCTATCCCCTGACATAGAGGACTAGAATCTCAGTGCTGAAAGACCCTTGTAATCATGTGGTGGGAACCCACCACTCTAAGCAGAAAGAAAGTGGGGTGTACAGAAGTGAAATCCTTTGTCTACAACAGAATTTTCTTCTTGTGATCTGCTGCACAGATCAATATTTTTTCTGGATCTCGTGCTGCTGTCCTCAAAATTTGCTTTCTGAAGAGGAACCTGAGCTAAAGTTGTGGCAGATGAGAGCACGTGGAGAAGAATGTTTGTGTGAGGTTGTAGAGGTTCACTTGGACCCTGGCTTCCAGGTCAGAAGAAAGCATTATCCTTCTCTTTAGCAGCCAAACATGCCTCTCTCTGGGAAATGTCCAGTCAGAAAACTCCCCTCTAAAGTCAGCCTCCCTCTCCAATCTGCATTCTTTGGGTCAGCCAACCCCAGAGATGGAGTCAGAATGTCACTGTGGAACCTCTACTATGAACCAGGAGGGTGAAGCCTGACATCTGAAAGTGACCAGTGGATTACAGAGCCAGAGGCTGCTGAAGACACAAGTGGAAGGAAACTTAGCACTTTTATGGGCAGAATTAGCATTTGGAGAGAAAAAGTAATCTCCTGTGGCTTAAAATAGAGATTTTCATAAACATGCTGTCTGGAACCACTGCTGAGTCCCACTTAATAGAAAAGGAGTAAGGGGAACTCTGGAGTATCACCTACAGGAGAAAATAAAGGACCCTAAGGAGGTTCATCATAAGGGTGAGATGAAATCCAACAACCAAGGAAGGAAGAGGTGGCTGAGGTTTTTAAACTAAATTTGTAAGTTGGTCCTGGGAAGGAGCACTGTAGAATAAAGCCGTAGCACATTGGAACTCATGAGATTAGAGCAGAAAGATAACACACCCTCACGGAAACCAAGTTTTCAAACCAGAGGAATACTCAGGAATATATCCTGATGTGCCACAAAAGGACAACAATTTGTATACAGGGACTTCCAGGATGCAGGTGATGTTAAACTTTTTAGTACTGCCTGCACAAGTAGACTGAAATGCGTATGTCCCAGATTCACTTTCCACTGTGGGTACTGTTGAGGGAAACAAATGTCATTTTGTTACAACATCATTCATTGTTATAAAAAATGACTTATTCTGTTACATTGATGCTTTCTTGTGGCAGGGTTCTAAGGAATCCTGTAATTAAGAATGTGGAAGTCCTAGCATTGCTGGCTCTCTGCACCTCAAGCCTCCTCCTATGCCTTCAAAAAACACCAATACCCCAAATCCACAACTTTTCCCCTTTGGCTTCACCTTCTTGGCCTAATTTCTTCAGCTGCTCAGAACCAACTTTTTGGGTAGTCCTTATACTTTTATGTGCTGTCTACTGGTTTATCTTATTTCTTCTTATTTTTTATTCAATAGTGTTAAATGGGGGGAAAATTTACTTTTGCCATTTAATCAGTATCACCATGGTCTATCCAAATTTTCCTACTAAGATTTCAGTGTCAAAGTCAAGATTATCTAGAATCTCATTCTCACTACTGAATCATGTTTATTTTCTATTTCTCCAAACAAATGCCATTACCTCTGGAAAAGCTACAATCATAAAAAATGCTTCTTGTCTCTTTCCACCACCTGTCAAAACCACCATCTATCTGAGAGTCCTCCTACCATGTAGATGGCACCCCAGCTCAGCACAGCGCCGGCTCCCTACGGATTCTCACCCTACTGGCTTTGCTTATTCCTGTTACCAGCCAGGCCTCATGGGCATCTGATTTGGTGGTATTAGAGCAATGACTTTCAAGCTGTGCTCCCCCAGAAAGTACAGACAATTGGCAGAAATGTGTCTCCTTTACTAGGAAAAAAAAAAAAAAAGGAAAAAGAAAAACAAAACACAAAGAAATTGATTGTCTTGCTCAAAGCTGTCTTATATGAAAGAAGATTGTTTTAGTTTTTTTTTTTTTAAAGATTTTATTTATTTATTTGAGAGAGAATGAGTGAGAGAGAGCATGAGAGAGGAGAAGGTCAGAGGGAGAAGCAGACTCCCCAAGGAGCTGGGAGCCCGATGCGGGACTCAATCCTGGAAGTCCAGGATCTTGACCTGAGCCAAAGGCAGCTGCTCAACCAACTGAACCACCCAGGCGCCCAGATTGTTTTAGTTTTAAAAGTCCTATACCCCTCAATAGTCAGCATTGCCTGCAGTTATTTCATCTGTTTAGGTTAACAAGGGCAAATAGTAACAGTCATGAAACTTAAAATAAAACAACTAACACCTGTTAATCACATATTATGTGTAAGATCCTGCTATATCTTAACTCATTTCATCCCCTCGAGACTCACATGAGGTAGGTACTATAATGAACCATGTTTTACATATGAAGAAGCTTTACATAAGCAGCTGCAATTAAAAGTGCCTTATGAGTACCAGCCTCATAAGTGGAATATTGGTTAATCACACCCTAAGGAGAGTTACCCTTGCCAGAGGCTCATCCCTTATCAACAAGCTGAGAGAGACGTTTTGGAAGAAAGGAAATCTTCAGAGCCAGTGGTGGGACAAGAGCCCGGCCCCACCTGGCCCCACTTGGCTGCTAGACTCCACATCTCATCTTCCTAAGAGTTGAAGTTTGCCCTAAGAGTGGTGGTTGCAAATGCTCACAATTCTTTACTCTTCCCCTAGATCTGTGCCTTTTGCAATGTCTGCCATCAAAAGCTGTAGCCCAAGGGCACCTGGGTGGCTCAGTCAGTTAAGTGTCTGTCTTTGGCTCGGGTCATGATCTTGGGGTCCTGGGATCAAGTCCAGCATCGGGCTCTCTGCTTGGTGGGGAGTCGGCTTCTCCCTCCCTTCTACCTCTGTGCGCTCTCTATCTCACTCTCTCACTTGCTCACACTCTAAAAAAAAAAGAAAAAGAAAAGAAATGGGGGTTCATTTCCTGTCCCTCTTGAATCTGAACTATCCTTGTGACTTTGGACTGTAGAATGAGAGAGAAGCTACCATGTGGCAGTTCCGAGCCTATTGCTCAGCTACAATCAGCCAAACCTGACCCAGATTCACAAAACCATAAACCTGCAAACAATAACAAGGGCTTATTTTTTAAAGCCTCTTAGTCTGGGGTGGTTTGACATACAGCATTAATATGGCAGTAGAAAGCCGATAAACTACTCTGGGGTTTCACCCCATTCAATTTTAGAACCAGTCCTTATCTTGAGGAGATGGGCACAAAAGGCTACTGACTAGTTGTGATTTGGGAAGGACTATCACTGATCACATTTTAACTAGTTTAGCACCAATCTGCATTCCAGTTATATCCGGACTTCTGTCTGTGCTTAATTCCTCTCTCTCTCTCTTTTTTTTTAATATTTCTTTTTTTTTTTTTAAGATTTTATTTATTTGACAGACAGAGGTCACAAGTAGGCAGAGAGGCAGGAGGAAGCAGGTTCCCTGCTGAGCAGAGAGCCCGATGTGGGACTTGATCCCAGGACCCCGAGATCATGTCCTAAGCCGCAGGCAGAGGCTTTAACCTACTGAGGCACCCAGACACTCCCTTAATTCCTCTCTTGGTAAACTTCTTTGCAAACCATTTACTCGAGGTCTGGGAACTAAACTTGCCATTTTCCACAGCTCAGGACTAGACTCTGACCTAGTTACTGGAGCCATGGAGTTACAAACTAGAGCCAAGTCAATTGCAGGGCACCATCTGCCCTCTTGGATTTCAGCATATCCCCAGCCCCCGAATTCCCTGCTGTAAACTTCCCCACATATCACTTAGACATTTGACCTAGTAGAAGGCAACTGCTTCCCTGACTTGCTTTTTCCCTTTATCTTTGCTCCAGAGATCCGCCAGTCTATAGCCAGATTGATCATTCAATGGTTTTAATACTAGGGCAGAAGAGACCAATTCCAGGAGCAGGTCCTTACCTCTGTTACTTCATCAGATTAAAGGATCACTCTCAGTCCTGTCCCAGTGATTAACAAGGAGTGTTTAATTCTCCCCAGGAAAGACAGTCCTTGGTAAAGAACAAACCCTTGGACGAGAGGGAATAGAAGCACCAGGAAGAGAGTGAAAAACAGCCTCACAATTTTCTAGAAACAGTTTCACAATTTTTTAGAACTCCTTGAGAACGTGAATACCTCTGTATGTACTTAAAATTATACCTCATCCAGGTGTTATTCGCAATAATTTTTTAAAAAATAAAATTAGCCAGTAACATCATTTTACATGAAGGAGAACATATTTTCCTCTGAAGAAAATCCTATAGCATGTGTCATTTTTAAGAAAAATATACTTCTGTTTGGTAAATTGAAAAAAAAAAAACAGTATCTTCGGGTCTCTATTATTTGTTTTCAGTGAAACTGAAGTATAAACAAAACAAATGCCAAGGGGGGAGGGGACCTTTACATCATTTGAAAAACAACACATTTTTCTTTCATTCTTCAAATACAAAGACAAATAGGACATTACTCCTGCCCTTCAGAAACATACAATTGGATGAAGAAAGTGGAAAAAAAGATTAAAAGCAGCCATAAAATTAAGTATTCTGTACCTTAATTGAGTGGCCCATCATCTCTCACCAACCAAACAGAAATAATGGAAATTGTTTCACTGAGGGATTACCAGGATTAAAGAAAATTGCTTATGTGAAAATGCATGTGTCTGGCACATAGTAGGTACTCAGAAAATGGGTTTTAAACATATTTTGAAAGGTCAAATGTTTACTACAATGTGATTTCCCAGGGGCAATACTAGAAGTTAAGATGTATTATTAAGTATGTTTCAGAATTTAACTGGGAACCTTCCCTTGAATATTCATTTTGTCACCTTGTTTATTATAGCTTTCACTAGTCATGAAATAGTCATGAGATTAGAAATGCACTGCCTTGTCTTAATTCTCTGGAATAGGTTTCATAAATGTAGAGACATAGTACATGGATAATTCTGCAACCTCACATTTCTATGAGTACATTTATAAAACTTAATTAGGAACAATATATACAGTTTGGCAGGTAGTTACTGAAACAGCTCTATAGTTTTGTGAAATATATTAGATTTGGTACACAAATAATGTAATCATTTAATGGGTCAATTTCAATTACACTTTTCCACTTGGCACCTTGGAAATCGATTTCTTTAACATAGAGACATTAGTCTTTTTCATATTCCTACATATATTTTAGTCCTATGAATGGAACTGAAACTAAATTTAATAAATCTTTTCTTCATTTTCAGCCAAATGTCCTCTCTTTGATGGATATTAATGACAAAACAGCTTCTAACTATCACAAATGTTAAAAACTTAGGTCGACATACTTGGTTGCTTGTACATAATATTCTGAAAGGACTTTGGGATCCTCTGGAATACAGTTTAGAGTACAAATCAATTGCTGACTTATTTAAATACTGTGATAACGTATCACAAAGGAGGGCCACATAAGTCCTTAAGCGTTACTCATATCGACTTATGAGATGAAAGTTACACATACTATGGCAGGCAAATTTCATTCAATTCCAGCAAACACTTCTTTGGTGGTGTGGTTGTGGCAGAGTCTTTACAAAGGAGAAGTGCACAATGGCAAATAGGGTCTCAGGTAAAGGAACAATGTCAACCGTGAAAAACAGGAGTTTCATTTTTTCCATTCAGATTCCACCTTTTCAACCAAGATACTCTTTCCTGCAGTGGGGGCAGGCCCTTGGAAACAGGCGTTATAGCTTAAGTAAAGGCTTCTTGATGTGCTAAATATGTATAGGTTGGGTAAATTGCCCCAAGGAACCGTGTTCCCAGCTTCCCTTTCATTTAGAGCACACAGAGAAAGATGCATTACTCAAGATTCCATATCTAACAAAGAAAAAAAGCTTACCTTGGTTTTTTATTTTTCATCTTTATGAGTGTGTGTGGGGTGGGGGTGGGGGGTGTGTGTATAAGAATAAGAGAACTCATCCCAGGGTCCTGGGATCGAGCCCTGCATTGGGCTCTCTGCTCAGCACGGAGCCTGCTTCCCCTTCTCTCTCTGCCTGCCTCTGCCTAATTGTGATCTCTGTCTGCAAATAAATAAATAAAATCTTTAAAAAAAAAAAAAAGTGAGAGAGAGAGAGAGACTCTTTTTCCTCTCAGTCCTACTCTGACTTTGGAGGTAAATGTTCATAAAAGAGGATTGGTCCAACCCCAGGAAATCATTTGGGGGTGATTACCACTTGGCACTAAAGCGACATTAAACAAGCTTGCCTTTTTCTACCAAGAGATGAAACAGTCAAGTGCGGCTTTCATTGAATGCTAAACTAGACTTTCCTTATTTGTGCAGGTTTTTACATCAGTCTAGATTCAGATTAGTTGGGGAGGCAACTAAGGAGGTAAGAAAGGAGACCTAATTTAACAGGTACAGAATATTCATTCAGCAATCCCAAACTTTTTTTTTCCCTAATAGTTGGTGTGTTCGCCATCATGCAAGAATGCCCGTTTCTCTGAAAAGAACTAAATTCAAAACTGCAAGGGAAAAAAAACTGCAAGAAAATTAACACATTTCTATGAACGATGGGTATTGGCATTTACATGCGTGTGAGAGAGGGAGAGAGAGACACACACACACACACACACACGCGTAACTGTCCTTTTTTACATGTCTACTCTTCACTAATTTGAATCTTGAGGTGCTTTGACAATTGTTTTGTCCCCAAAGTAGCCTTTCTGGGTACTTTTTTCTGTTGTTTGTGGGTGTAGCTTTAAGGATAGATAGTAATAGAATCAAAGCAGAGATAAGCATATGAGCGGAAGAGCCTTAGAAGTGGTAGGAAAAAAAAAAAAAAAGAGCTTTGCTCCAAAGTCAAGGAAAAGGGAAATGGAATGTAGGTGAAAACCTGCAGAGGAAAGAAAGATCCTGGGAGGTTCCTGGGGAGAGAGACAGCTAAGGTTGTATGTTTTTCAAGTGGATCTAAAACTCCAAAGAAATCTAGGACTGTGCTTTCCAGCAAGTCGCATCAAGGGGAGGGCAGAGGCTGAACTTCTGAAATGGCTAGAATTCAAAATCAGATACAGTTTCACAAGGACAACGTAGTCCTTTGCTTGATATTTACCAGGAAAGGCTTCGTAAGAAACTATGAACGGTGGGGAACTGAGGAAGCTATATGCTTATGTAAGCTTGCACGCTTGTGTCTATGAGGAAATTGTTGTCTCCTAGACATTTCCTTCTTGGCATCCGTTGCACCCCTCCCTTCCTATCCACTGCACCCCCCCTCCAGATACGTGCCTTTTCCTTTTCCTGCTCTTTGAATAATGATGTTTGGGCAACACAGCTAGTCAGTAACCATTAACGGGTTAAGAGGGTTGGAAACTCATTTGATTTCATAGTTGACTGTTTGCATGACTACAGGTTAAGCTGTGATTAGATTTCCATTTACAGCTCCCTCATTTTCAGGCATTTAAAAATAACTCAGCCCTAAAAGTTCCTTCTAAATTGATTGAACTGGAACTTGCCAATGAGTCATAGATAACCCTCAACCTCAAAAACACAAACAAAAAAAGCAATACTAAGGTTGGCGGAGGGGAGTGTTCCAACCCCAAGCTAATTTTTTAAAGCTTTTTTATTCTGGAAAAAAAAAAAAAAAATCAGGTAGGGAATACAAGCCAATAAATATATGTCAGGTGTGTATAACCATTTAAGTAATTTTGCAAGGACCCTAAGTCAGCTAAAACACTCATCTTTTGCACCTGCAAAAACTTCACACACGTGTGCACACACACACGTGTCTGTGTGCATATAAATAGATAAGAATTCAATGGCCCCATGGAGGTTTGTAAGACACATATTCAAAATCAAAATGGGTGTTTTGTGATGGCCTAGTCTCTGAGGAAAATCCAAATAAGTTTACAAGACCTGATAAAATATCCTTTTTTCCCCTCCCTTTTCAGCCTTAGATTCAAGGCTATTCAGGACTCTTGCCAATTTGCCAATTCACAGCTGTAAAATTGCCTAAAAGTGTGAGTTTTTTCAAAGCATTCAGTAAGTGACGTGGGAGTTCAGCAGGAGAGCCCCTGGTGATGGTGTCTTATTAGACCTCTAGCACAATGAAGCTATTTTTCTTTCTACCCAGGCTCCTTAGAGGAGGAACTGGTCTCTTGACCCATCCTATGACTTCCAGATTCCAATTTCCTAAAGCACTACAGCCTCTTATTATCGCATTTGAAAGATTTAAAGTATTACTTTTCCTCTTGCGAAGGAACACAATGACGCTTTCAATAAAGTTAAGAACAATGTGAAACTATTACTGTTTACAGGCATATTCTTTACATACACTGGTATTTCGGTCGTTTGGGAAGGTCATTTTTAACATAATTTTCTTTACAATGGAAGGGCTAATCCTTACCAAAAATAAGACCAATAAACATGGGAACGGTAGAAAAAAACAGGAGACAGAGATTTGGTGTGGTAAAACTTTAGTGGTTGGGCTTCCACTAATGTATAATTTGTGATAGGACATTTTGGGTTTGACCAAATGCTGCTGGCTGCTATTGATTCAGAAAAAAGCTTGCTGTGTCAGCTAAAAAAGACAAGACGGGGGTGAAGGTGACAGGTTAGTAGAGCGCCACGGGGAGGCATATTCAATCTACTTATGAAACTTATGAAAACATAAAGCCCCTAAAAACAGTATGTTTCAAAACACATGTTATGTACCCATCACTCTGGAACATCCTTCGAAGTCTATCAAAACAAGGTAAGGTGACACCTTCAAGGAGCTTAAAATCCACGTGCCTCTAGTGAACCATGGACACAAGTGGACTCTGATACTGAGATACAGGCAAAACCAATCTTTACTGTTGGCTTAGAAGTAGCTACAATAGATGTTAATTTGAGTATTGAATAGAAAGTAGTAATATTGGATTTAAATACATATAATAAATGTCATTATATATGTACATATATGCATGAGTATGTGTACACATACACACACATATAATACACACAGAAAATAAATGCCCTCAATGCTATGTAGTGGCTAGCCATGATTAGGTGCTTTCCTGAAGTTTTGGATTCCCACTGTGTAAAAACAGACCACTCTAACTTTCAGGAGATGTTCCTTTGGTCAACTCACAGTCCAGTAAGAACAAAAAAAAAACAAAAAAAAAAAAGAGAGAGAGATTTTCACATAATTCATTTTATAAAAATGTCTGAGTAGATTAGTCCAACTCTCTATATCTACAAATGAGTGGCATGCAACAGTCAGCAAAATGGGATAATGAAGGTTTATAGGCTTCTTCTAACCTCACCCAGGTTGCTGGTGATTTTCAAACCAAAAACTGAAAACTGGGATGTTTGGCCAAGAAAAAGAAACAACTGCTTATTTTTACAGTTTCAAATATTAGGTTCCTTGTAATTGGTTTAAGTCTTAACATTTTAGATTGCCCAGTTTAACAGATGAAAACATTACTGTGATCACATACTTTATTTCAATGGGGTTTTTTTGATATTATTCCTTATGGATGACTTATATAACTGCATTATTTAGTTCTCCACTCTCAAATATTAAAAAAATATTTTAAAATCTTATTTAATTTAGAAATCCAGATGGGTTAGGCTCATAAAAATAAGATTAACAGTTTGCAGCTCTTTAAACACCTATATTGTGCCAACACCTTTATAAGAACTTGATGTCAGTTAATCTCATTTGTATGCCCATTTCATAGATGAGGATGCTGAAGATTTAAGAGAGCTTAAAATATCGTTCACATTCAAATGACTGGTAATTGGCAAATGCAATATTAAAGCTCAGATCTACAACACTGCCAAGTCCTTGTTCTTGTCCTTGTCCCTTCACAGTCTTCAGATCACTTTCACTGCCCTTCCTAAAGGGGGGAAGATGGACTGACTTCATAGCTCATTGACCTCCATCACCTTTCAGTTATCCAGGATCTACTTTCCACTTTCTGAATTATCTATGTCTCTATTGATCTTTCTATCTCTTACTGTTTGCTTTTATATATTCAATAGCTTATTAGTAAGTTTCCTGGGCCATGAAATATGGAAGGACTGAAGTCTGAGATCAGTGAATATTCTTATTCAAAATTCTAAAGCAATTCAAATGTAAAAGAAGGCTAAAGGTAAGGCCCTTGTTTTCCCGCCCTTGGTTCCACCACACACACCTCTTCTACTATTTGTAAAGCTCTTAGAAAATACCTAGCATGTGGGAATGCTTGATGTGATTCTAAGAGCTTTGCAAATAGTAACGTATTTAATCCTCATAACAACCTATAGGGAAGAATTATTATTTTTATCTTACAGATGAGGAAACTAAAACAAAGCCATTAATTGACAATGTTGGAATTGAAATGGACCCGAGCTCAGGCTAGCTTTTATCTCAGGAAGAAAATTGTCCATTAATAATACCTTGAAAGGTCCTCTTCCCGGGGTGCGTAATGGACCCTCTGGGCTTTGTCTTGAGGGCCTATGGGAATGGCATTTTTACTATCAAGTGGTGTGTTTGAGCAAACACACCTCATACCCACTGTTTCTAGAAAGTGAAAGTTAGACCAAAGACAATGTCGTTTGCTCAGCATTTTTAATGATATGCTGCCTAAGAGAGGGGAAACACATCCAGTATTCGCTTTCCTACGATTTTTTTTCTGGAATTAATGTTTCTCCAACTGTATCTGTGAAAACTCAGGTTTACAGTGTCATCACTGGATGGTGAGTTTGTCTTCTTTATCTTTTATTTATAGCACCTAGCACATTTCTTGGCCCATAGTAGAAGCTCAGTAAATATTGATTTGAAATAATGAATGAAATTAGGTGAAAACCAAAGAAAGGTTATCATTCTTAAACCTACTCTTCTGGGTTTTCATATGAAATGAATCCATATCTTTCAATTATTCTCCAGAAATTAAATTCTATAATGTTTAATGAATCAGAAGGAATATCATGTCTTGCCAAACTCCTGTACCATTTTTTTCCTGCTCCTGGAATTTTCTTGGTTATTGCTGACATTTTACCTATTATAATATTCTCAACAAAGAAAACAGAACAGCCAAGCTGCTGTTAATAGCTTTTGAAGCGAATCAATTTATTGTCATAGCAACCAAAATTTACAAAACAGATCAATTAAAAAAAAAAGATTTAAATTCAAACTAGGAAGAAAATGTTCCCAGAAAAATGAGATAAACTGTTCCATTTTTCAAAAAGTAACAAAGATAAGCCTCCTCCTTCTTCTGGTAGATTTTCCAAAGTAAAGAATACAACCTATCCAAAATCCAACTTGCAGGTTGGAGTTGAGGAAAGGTAGAAACAATAATGACACCCAAGCATCCAGCAGCTCGATATAAATAGGTCCCTTCTCTGATCCCAGGCCTGCTTAACCCCTGTTATCCTTCTACCCTCAAATCATCCTCCAGATTCCAGAAAATCCCTCCCTGATGCTGACCCTCACTAGACTCATGGGAGAGCCCTGTGAAAGCATTCACAGCAGTGTGTATGTCTTTTCTTTAAACCAATTATTAGTTTGTGATTGTGCCCCTATTTTTTTATAATTACTTGTGTAATGATTGTTCCCTTCTGGAAAGTGAGTTCTGTGAGTTCAACGAAGCAGTCTGCCTTCATTCTCATTGTATACCTAAGGATTATCATGGCACCGGAAACATGGAAGGTACTCAAAACACATGTCTTCAAAACAATATGCTGAGCAATATTTGTAAAGCATCACAGGCAGAAAGAACTTAGTGGTTTTTCTTTTTCTTTTTTTAATGTGTCCTTAAAAGAAGAAAGAAAAAGGGCAAAATCTTAAAGCTCATGTCAATACGAGTGATCCCACAACACGTTAAAAGAAGTACTATGGTCCAGTCATAAATCCTCAAGCTTAGGCTGGGAAGATTTATCCAGGATGGAATTTAGATTCCTAAATATAATGCTATTCATCTCTGAGCTGGCCTTTGAATGAGAACTGATGACTTCACTGTGTTCTCAAAAGCAGGGAACACACAGCAATGCACATGAGAAGTTTCTAAGCAAGACGAATCGCTATCAGGCTACACCAAGGTGTGACTGATTCCATTAACTAACAGTCATTCCAGGCTTTTCTCTCCACTTAAGAAAAACTAGCATAGGGAATGTAGTCAGTAATATCATAATAATTTTGTGTGGTGACAGATGGCAACTATATGGAGGATGGTGAATATATTGTAATGTATGTAACTGTTGAATCGGTACACTGTACACCTGAAACTAATTTAAAATTCAATGTCAACTATACTTCAGTTAACATTTTTCAATTAATTAATTAAAGTCTTAAAATAAGAAAGCCTGTTTGCAACTGAGTGTGAGTGACCTTCTTGTAAGGGAAAGCCTTCAAATTGATTTACTATAGAAGAAAAAATTAACCATTCACACGCGTCACCACTTTACAGATATAAATTATTCATATTACACAGCACATTGGTGTCAAAATGATTGAGTGGAGAATGGCAGTCCAGAGGTGGGTTCCTGGGATACCCATACGGAAACCAAAATTTCTTCAGAAAGATATTTGAAGTCTGTTTTAGTAAACAAAGACCCAAGTACATTCCTTGCATTTTATGTCATTGTTTTACCCCAAATTTCTTTTCTTCCAGCAGACAATAACTTCTTTGGAAAGTCAAGAGGAAGGTAGGAGAACTAAAGTCAGGGAAGTAAGAACATCAACAGACCTCTTCAAGGACCAAAAATGGCAAGAAATCACTCTAACTCTACTTTTATTCATTTTTGCATCTCATCTTTGACTTCTCTTGGCTGGTGTGCCCACACTGGTTGGAGAAGGGTGGCTTGGTTCACCATTCCACAATTCCACCAAAACTACATGGTGGATGAGAGGAAATTCTCACATGGAAATCAGAGTAGTGCTTCCAAAGGAAAGATCTGTGACTGCTGCTGTGTACCATGGAGAAGTCCAAGCTTAGGCCCAGACAAATAGGAGA
Source organism: Neogale vison (assembly GCF_020171115.1). Classification (NCBI taxonomy): domain Eukaryota; kingdom Metazoa; phylum Chordata; class Mammalia; order Carnivora; family Mustelidae; genus Neogale; species Neogale vison. Next base: position 33,015,433 of record NC_058094.1, read on the forward strand.
ACCACTGATCTTCAGGGAATGATCCAAGCATAGTGCTTCTATAGACTTACTTTCCTACGTGGTCCCTTTGGTCAACCCCTGACTCCTTTCTTTCTTTTACTGATTGATGGAATCAATCATAAAGGTGTGCCTCAGTTCCTACTCTCATTTGCCTGGAGCCTGGCTCCAGGTCCCAGCTGTGGGTACTGAATACTGCCTAGTTTTCAATGTTTCCTCTTGCTACACTTCCCTCTACACTCTTTCCATATGGACAGATTGTTCATCATTGCGACCTGAAGCCCTCTCTAGTATTCTGATTGTCCACATACCAAGATTTCCCCAATTAGCTATTTTCCACTCTTTACAGGATGCCCTGAAACTGACTAAAATGGGGGGGGGGGTTGAGACTATTTCACATGCACACATCCACCTCCCCCAGACACTGTGCCTAGTGGTTAATGATTTTTAACCTCCATGTTTTATAAGGTAGACATTGCCAACATCAACAGTAAGACCCTTTCATGGTGCTTCTATGCCTGCTACAAGGCTTCCTGGTGAACCAACCTGAATAAATAAGTTTTAAATTCAACTCCCATAACTACAGGATTTATATCCAATTAAACCCCATCTTGCTAGAAAGTCTAAGACGCTTCGGACTATTATTTTATTCAGTCATGATCTCTTTGATCCTGATTCTATCACCCTTGGGACTAAACCTTTCTTGTAGTTTCCTGTCACCTGAAAGTTTGAGCAGCAATATGTGACAAAGAATTTGGCTAGGTCCAGACAAAAGAAAACCCAGTTGCACCATTAAAGGCCTCTCTTCAGCTGGCATTTGTCTTTTGGTTCCTCTGCTCTGAATACAGCCCGTCCATCAGTGTCAGCTCCTTCTGGCCACATTATCACGTTTCCTCATCTTGTCCACCAGAATGTCATGAGACAGATGCTGGAGTTTTCCTGATCATTTCCTATGGTTTCATAATCATATTAGAAAGGAACAACAATAAGAGGAAGGATGTGAGGTTGTTTTGGTGTGATTTCTAAGTGATCACTAATTTTGTTTCCCCCAAATAATGCATTTAATAATCCATTCTAGTGTTTCCCTAGGCAGTGAATCAAACATACTGGACTTTAATATATCATATTTGAATTCTTCCCTGGGGGAAACTTAGAACAAGTCCTTGATCATTTCTTCCATTCCTTCTCACTGTTTAGAGTTTGAATCCATCTCCTCTTGAAACCCTTGGGATAAATTCATTAAAGCCTAGAAAACTGAACTTTAAGAATATCTTGGTACTCTTTTACCTGCACTGTTTGTTTAATCTCCTCTCAACTAGGACTGCTCTATTATTTCTGATGTCAATAGGTCTTAACAGACAGATGGAACAAGAATAGAGCTGAATAGGACTTGTCTATCCGCTGCATCATTTATGCTAACACAAACTGTCCTGTAGAAAGACTTGCTCCTTCTTCTTATTTTTCCTCTGAATACATAGTAGAAATGCTTCAGTTAATGTGAACTAGCTGTAGCAGCTGGTGGTTTCATGTATGTATGTGTGTTTAACTACTTGTGTACATTGTTTCACCATGCCTTTGATGCAGGATGAAGGTCTATTCTTTGAGCTTGAATCCCTTCTTTGGAGTTCAGCACTATTTCCTTGTGTAGACCATGTCTCATTGGCTGCAGTCTTCCACTCTTGGTTCCTTCAAGTGCAATAAAAATTTAAAACATCCAGAAAACAATCTGAGGGCAGTAATTGCCTAGATTTTTACCATCTATCAAATGTCTTTTGGTTATAATATGAAGTGATTTCTCTTATTAGGCTGAAACATTTAATTTAGTATTAATTTCTTAAAAACTCCTTTCCTAGTCATTTCATGAGTTTGCATGATTTTTAACTATCACCAGAATATAAAGGTAGCATACACTGAGAAGAAACATAGTTGAATGTTGGGATGTGCACACCTTAATGGTAGCTTTGCCTGGTTCTCAGGCACATTCTAGAAAGAGCCTATGACCCACGAGCCTTCAGTGGACTGTAGTTTTAGCAGGGGTGTTTTGGAAACAGGACGAAGAGTGTCAGTTAATCTGTCATCCCATTAGGCAGAGGTCAGTCCAGAGAGCTTATTCTGTAATTTTTTGAAATGCCTTTTTTAATGATTCTTAGAAGGTTTCACAAATCTCAGCTTTGCAGAGCTTTGTTCTATAGTAAAATGGATTCTTACAGGCTGATCTCTGGTATTTTCCTTCTAAGCCATGGGTACCCCCACCCCTGTCACTTTTTCCTATGAATGCTTGAGAACTGAGAGCTTCCTGTAGCAATTACTACATCTTCTTTAAAAGTGGTGCCTGGGTGGCTCAGTGGGTTAAAGCCTCTGCCTTCAGCTCGTGTCAGCTCGGGTCATGATCCCAGGGTCCTGGGATTGAGCCCTGCATTGGGTTCTCTGCTTAGCAGGAAGCCTGCTTCCCCCTCTCTCTCTGCCTGCCTCTCTTCCTACTTGTGATCTCTCTCTGTCAAATAAATAAATAAAATCTTTTTTTAAAAAGTGTCCTTTAAAAAAAGTTAAATGAATAAATAAGTAAATAAATCTTCTTTATTATATTGGCATATTTCCAGTATTGGTCAATTTAATTTAACCAATGAAACCACTATTTACTGTCTGTCTACTATGCAGAAGACATGGCTGTCTTTTTTCTTTGAGGAGCTTCCCTTTCTGGTCTTTAGGCTATGAGAAGATGCTTATATTTCTACTTATGGATTTTTTATTTTTCTAGGTTACCACCCTTAAATATACCACTGGTATGCTCTTATTTTATTTTTCCTTGGTGTTTTAGCAAAGAATTCTTTTGGTTTCTAGTGTCAGAACTCTCTAACTGGCTTTAAGAGAAGATGAATGACTGAGTGTGTGTGTGTGTGTGTGTGTGTGTGTGCACGCCCACATGGACACACCTCCCCTCTTGGGCCCCTGCCCTGTATCTGTAGCTGAACTTCTTTCCTCCTGTGGCTGAAAGTCAGGGGCAGGACTCCTAGAAGGGATTTAATCCAAGCTTTCTCAGTGTCTTCAGGCTGCTGGCTCTACCTCTCTGCAGCTCCTTTGGCTTTGACCTCAGCTGTGAGTCGTTTGTCCTAAAGCTGGCTCCCCTCATGAAACTAAAAATCTATCAGGTATTTAGTCATTTAATAGGCTTCTTTCCCTCTTTGCAACCTCCATGATCACAGGCTCTGCTCCTTGTTTTTCAAACCTCACTTTGCCAGACGTGTAGCGTTGGATCTGGCATGGGGTACATACTCAATAAACATTTGTTGAAGGAATAACGATTGCCTGTCACAAGCCACGCACTGAACTAGGTGCTTTGTAGATCTCACCTCCAAAATGTGTGTAAACATCACAGTTTACAGAGCATCCCTTTTTCATTTTTATTTCTCTGAATCCAATTGCTTTTGCTTCAATGCCTCAACCTCTGGGCTGATGAGAATTTCAGTCTTAGCCAGTGGTAAGGGCCCCCCTGTGCCAATCTATTTCATAGATTACAAAACTGCTCAACATATGCAATGCCAGGAAACAGGGTGCGGAGCAACTTCTTTCATAATGGTTGCTACGGTCCTTATGTTTCTGGATCCACTGAACAGGTGAAGAGATGCCAGTGCTGTCTGTCCCAATCAGCCCACTCAGGGGTTTTCTCAGAAACCTGCCTGGTGACTGCTGACCCCATATCTCACACCATTCTCTATCTGAGGCTCTTCATGCCACTGGTATTTGTCACACCCTTGGCGGGGAGGGCGGTGCGTGGGCGAGACACAGACTCTCCCCCACGTGCCACCCATTCTACCACCACCATTCCAAGTACTTCCCTGCATCTCCATGACAAATCATGCAATCCCCCTCAGTGAGCCATTCTTGAGGATGGAGGAGGCATTAGCGGTGTTAATGCAAGCCACTCTTTGCTTCTTTAATTAATGTTTCTTTCTTATATTTTACGTTCTATGCTTTATAGAAAATGATCTTCAAAATAAAAGGTGATAAAAAGGAAAGCTGGGCACTCTGGCACCTACTTAGCAAGTTCATGTCGTGTTCTGTGTATGTATCCATCAGTCTCCAACTCATTTACCAAATTCTGGGTCGGAACAAAATGCAAAGTGGTTTTATGTCCCCTTTGGTTGATATTAATACCTTTTTCCTGTTCTCAGTAGAGGAAGCAACCCTAAGCACGTTTGCCAAATTGGCTCGGAAAAAGTTTATTAAGTGGACTCTCACCCAAAACATGAGCCAGCACTAACACAGTTCTCCATTCTGACTCCAATGGGAATTAATATGAGGAGTCATCTTGACCATCCTGCGTAGGATTTTTCTCCTAGTTCAGTTGCTATTAAAAACTTTATTGCTAGTTTTGTTTTACCTCTCCAATAATGTGCCAATAACAATGATCTCTATGGTATTACCACAAACAACAAGAGAATCCTGCATGCTCAGTCCCACAGTTCCAGCCACAAAGAGACTGGACCTTTCTTTTCCAGGAAAGAAATTAGCACGGTCCCTTTTTCCATAGCAATGGTCCCTAAATTCAATAAAGATTCATCTTTTATACCGTGAAGTCAAAATATGTAGCATATGAAACCACTGATTAATGGTATTGAATGTATTTTAAACATGAAAAAAAAAAACACCAGAATCTTGATTGTTGGTTTTTAATATTTTGATAGGTTTACAAAGCTAAAGAGACATGGGGGAGTGTGCAGTAATCTGGTCAATCCAGGTCAGTCTAGACAGCTATGGGAATTATCTAAACACTCGTACTCAAACCACCTACATTATCGAAATGAGCTGGATAATCTATGCAGGTTCAGGTCCAGTTAGGTACAGTTTTGGCTGACACACATTCTGGAAATGAAAAAGAAAAGAAAAAATAATGATGCTCCAATTCACAAAGTTAGTTTGGAACACTCACAGACATTCTCTGACAAGTAACTGTTGGCAATCCTTCCTTCCTCTTATGATGGAAAAGCTTTAAGGAAAGCTTTCTCACATTATCCTGGTACTTATGATATGGCCTAGAAAAAAATTGCAGAGGAAGACAAAAATAATATTTGTTAAGTTCATCCAAATTCTAGAATTTCAAGTCAGCCTACTTAAGTCATTGAAGAACTATCTGGTCACTCATAGGATTCATTTTCATTTCCTCAGCTCTGGTTCCACGCACATAAATATGTTTACATTTTTAAATGCGTAGAAATCCTTTGGGGGAAAATACTAGCAACTTTGGTAATACTTTGTATCTGAGGTTTCTATTAAAGGTTGGCTAGCACTATTTCTAAAGAAAGAGTGTTCCCTGTGTGCTACTGTTAAGACCTGTAGTCCTCTTAGATAAGATGCACTCCTCCAGTGGCTCAGTTCTTCTGCCTTCTAGGTTTAGAAAAGTATGAATAGTCTTCGTCCTCACTTTAAAAATCCATTCAAAATTGCCTTGCATAAAGTAAGGCAACTAAATTTGAAGTTTAAAATAAGACAATCCTTGCAGGGAAAATCAGTCACTTATCAGTAGAGTTCCATGCAGCTCATTGGAAATTCAGAATTTGGAACACAAATTTAGAATATTGAACATGGCATTATTCATTGCCTGGCACAGAGTCATGCAAGGCAGCTAGCCAAACAAGCTATCTCTCTACTTACAGGTGAAACAACGGTTTGGAGAATCTTAAAAATTTGAAAACATTCATAAATCAAAATAGGAGGTTTTCTAAGGGGGAAGTTAACACTCTGCCAAGTTAAGCAAACTAAAGAAGAAAACAAGTCAGCCGTTAAAATGGTTTTCATGACAGACACTTACACTTCCTCCAACAATATCAATTAGTGTCTTTAGAACAGACTTTCCAAAGATGATATTTCAATCAGTATATTTTCTGGATGTAAAGAGCTTTCTTCCATTGTTTCAGCCTGCAGAAATAGGACAACGGGTAGTGCTGCTGACAGGGGTAGAACCGGGATTTCCTGTGTGTGTAAGTGCCTGAGAGGACATAAAAATTAGAACCTTCTAGAGTCCTCAGATGAAAACTTTTCCCTACTAACCAACAGAACTTCTTAATCTGTGGGTGTTCTCAACTTTACATGTATACTTCCCTCTCTACCAAAAATAATTTTGTCTTTTGAGAATCAAAATTCAAGATAATATTTCCCTTTTTTTCTAAAGTATGGTTCATCTCGCCATTTTGTTAGGAGGCTATATCAAGAAAATAGACAAAAAGATACAGGATTCTAAAGAAGAGGCAAGTGAGAGATAAATTCCCCCTTACTGAGTCAGTGATTGAATTCTTCTTTGTTCAGGAAAAACTAGATGGGGAATCAAGTCAAGGGAATTGAGTGGATCTATGGTATAAAGAGTTGAGGAAGAAGAGTATCCAGGGGCATAATACAGAGAAGTCTCCTGGGCTGGGTTTAGGGAGAATTTCAAAGTTTTGGTATTGGAAAATCTCCAGAGATGCAGAGTTAGGGGAAAGAGAAAAGAGGATGAAGATGTGTGGGTCCCTTTCATATGTAAAAGATGCAAATAGAAGGTCAGAGTCTCATGTTTGTCCTGTGTTTCCTTGAATGCCATTTCATGAAGAATCCGTGTAATGCACGGGGTTCTACTGAGGTTACACCCACATGTGACAAGCTAAGTCATTCGTGTCCAAATAGAGCATCACATTTCTGAATCCTCAACAAACTGTCCCAGAATAAGACACAAATATCCTCCTTCAGTGGCAATAACATCAACCACCAGAAAGTTAGAATGTACGGAGTTGCCTTTGAGTTAATTCCTTGAACATCGCATTTAACCTGGCTTTGATCGAGTGGTTACCCTCAGTCTTCTCAGCTTTGTAAATCATAATGATTTTGGAAATAGCATAGCATTCACTCGAAATCACTCAATAATAAGGATAAAACAGAGCTTTTCTAGATCATCTAGTTAGCATGCCCTATGTTCTCTTGTTAAAAAAAGAACAAAAACAGAAAACAAAACAAAAGTGTTTGTGCAAAACAACTACTAAGCATGGATAGCATGCTTTTTCCTTTTTTTCCCTTTAAAGGAAATACAAATTAGCCAGTTGCACAATTTGACCTGTTCACAGTCTCTATGCAAGTTGCTGCTTGCTCCAGGGTGTAGCCTTCTTTGCTCTTCAGCAAGGCTGATGGCAGACTTGTGTCCATATGATGGATTTATGTCGGTTGACCTAGAGCCTCCTTTTGCCTGCTCCAGCCTGGATGGTGATTCTATAGGCATGCTGCACAGCAGTTATCCTGAGACTTCCTTTGCTGTCTCTAAGAAGTCCCTTAACTTCTCTTGATTTGTATCATTTTACTTGGCCCAAGATCTTCCCCTTGGTTTACTGCCTTTGTGAACCATATCCTCCAGCAGTTCCATGAGAAATGGTACTAAGGCTGGGCATAAAAGTGAGACCATGCAGTATTTGTCGTTCTGTATCTAGCTTATTTCACTTAGTACAATGTCTTCCAGGTTTGTCCACCTTGTCATAATTGTCAGAAAATGCACTGTATGATACTATAATGGTGGATACATGTGATGATACATTTATCCAAACCCTCAGAATGTACAACACCAAGAGTGAAACGTAGTATAAACTATGGATATTGAGTAATTATGATGTGTCATTGTAGGTTCTTCCTTGATTTAAAAAAAAAATGTAAAAATAAAGTCGAACTCAAAAGTAGACAGTAATATGGTGGCTGCCAGGGGCTGGGGGTTAGAGGAAATGGGGGGTGTTGGTCAAAGGATACAAAGTTGGATTCATGCAAGATGAATAAATTCTGGATACCTAATGTACAACACTATAGCACTATGTAATCATAGTTCATAATTTGTGCTGTAATACCTGAAATTTGGTAAGAGGGTAGATCTTAAATGTTCTCGCCACACACACTTATACAGGCTCAGTAACTGTGTGAGGTGATGGATTTAATTAACTTGATGGTGGTAATCATTTCACAATGTATACACATATGAAACAGAACATTGTATACCTTAAGTACATACAATTTTATTTGTCAATAATACTTCAATAAAGCTAGGCAAAAATTTTAAAAGAAAGACAAGAGAAATGGTACTAATGAGCTAAGTTTTTGAGACCTTGCTTGACTGGACATATTTTTATTCTTGACAATTGATTGGCAGTTTTGATGAGTATAGATTTCTAGACTGAGAATCATTTTCTCTCAGAATTTTGTCATTGAACTTCCAGGGTTGCTGGTGAAATTCCTGCTCCTTCCTTTACATGTGACCTATCATTTGTATATTTCTCTCTGGAATCTGTTAAGATTTGCTCTTTATCTTTGTTGTTCTGAATTTTACATAGTGTTGATGCACATTTTGCATTTTTATGGGTCTCTGACATGAGGAGCATTTTTGCTTGGTAATACTTTTAGATCTAGAAATTATTATTCTTTGATTCTGGAAAATTTCCTTGTATTTCTTTGACAATTTCTTTCCCACTATTTCCTTCATTATTTTCTGCAGTAACTTATACTTTTTTTGGATCTTGAAACTCCTGGAATGATCTTCCAATTTTCTTGTCTTTTATACCTATATTTTTATATTTTTAATTTCTTGTTCTTGCTTCTGTAATATTTGCTCAGGTATATATTATTCAACCTTTATAATGAGTTTATAATATGTTTTATGTTTTTTTAATTCTCCAAAGTTCTTATTAATACACTGAATGGTTTTTACCATAGATTACTTGTTTCATTTCACATATTCAGCATCTTCTCTACCCTCTCCTGAGATAATATATATAATTTCTTGGAAATTTCTTCAGCTTCTTGTATGTTCTCTTTATCCTCTGGCTTCCTTTTTCCTGTTTGTTTTGGTCATCGTCTTTTATGCTAGAGTCTTATTTCATAAATCAGATAATCTTTAGGTCCATTCCAACTTCAGCAAGTAGCAGAGTAGTAAAATGCTGGTTTGAATTTCTCTGTGTACAGGAGTGGGACTTGTCGAAGAGTGGGCTTCCAAAGGGAAAATGGGTGGTGGGTATTCTCCAGACCTGCCAGTGTCGTATGTGAAATCTTACATGTCTGTTCTTGTTGACCTTTTCTTGGGAGTGCATCGGTTTCCTTAGAGAGAAATCCTTCCTTCTTCTGTCTGCATGGAAAGAGAGAAGCTTGCTGTGCTCTGGGAGGTGAAACTAGAAAAGGAGCTTGGGTGTTTCTGTGTTCAAATGTAATTTGCACCCAGCCCTCTTGTTTCCACGTAGTACCTACCCCTCCTTCTGCTTTGCCTACTGGTAAGACACCAGACCCTCAGACTTTTCTGGAACAAAAACTCCAGGCTTCAGTTCTGATAGAGGACAGATGGCATGCAACCGGAGAGCCTGGGTGACTGAGTTGGTTAAGCGGCTGCCTTCAGATCAAGTCATGATCCCAGGGTCCTGGGTTAGAGAACCGCATCTGACTTCCCACTCAGCCAGGAGTCTGCTTCTCCCTCTGCCCCTCCCCTGCTATGCTTTCTCTCTCTCTCAAATAAATAAATAAAATCTTTAAATAAATAAATAAATAAATAAAGGCGTGCAACCAAGTCAGTACCAGACTTCTGTCTCTTCTCTTTCCTTTGAAAGCACATATTACCTTCGATTCCTGACTCTCAGGGCTATGTAAAATGAGTAGCATGTTGTTCCTTTATGGCTTTCCACTCTACCCCTCCAAACATTTAGCTGTCAACTTTTTCTCTTCAACACAGTCTCTTACCATTTACTTCACTGCTTGCCAACTTCCAACTTTTTTGACATGACTCATCTGCTCTCATCTTCTCTCACAATCTCCTTCTCTTGTGTGTTGATGCCTTTCCTGCCATTTAATGAGGCTTGCACAGAAAGTGCAAGTAAACACATGTGGTCAATCTGGCATGTTAAACTGGAAAACCATGGTGGCTTTTAAACAAGTCTGCCCTCAAACAACGAAACAGCTATGAAGAGACAAGAGGGTTCAGAATCAAGAGTGAAAGAGCATTGTGCATGAGAGAAGTTCAGGTGTAGTCAAGTTACTCAGTGCAGCACTAATGGATGTTGAAAGTAATAACAATGACCTTTGGAGGTGCTGATGAGGATGTAGACGAGGAAATGTCTGTAGAGCTGTTACCTACACGATGAAGTCTGTTCGTCATCATCATCATCATCATCATCACCACCACCCTCAAAGGTAGAAACTAAACTTATATCGACTCACTGGCAAATCAGAATTGAACGTTTTTTCTGGCTTTTGTCATCAGGCAGCACCCTATCCGTTGGCAAAAACAGTAACATTTACACACAGAAGAAGAATAATTTCCAGACTAGAAAAGGGGTCCCAGCATACAGTCCAGATTTCTGAATTTGATCTTACTGTGCTATTCTTCACCTCTGGGGCCTCACACATTCCGTTCCCACTTTCAGAACACTGTTCCCACTTTGTCACCTCACTTCACTTTGATTGGCTTAACTCACTCTCAATTTCCTTATCTCCATTTCTTCATAATAATTTTGATAAGAATACCAATAGTTCAACTTATGGAGGGCTTACAATGACCAGATGTGTCATATTATGCGTTTACATATATTATCTCATTTACTATTTGGAGCAACCCTATATGATAGAAATTTCTTTGTCCTATTTTACAGATGGGAAAACTAAGGCATAATTTATATGGCATTTTTCTCAGAGAATTCCACCTCCTCTTGGCATCAACTTAATAGTCCCTCCAATAATGCAGTGGTTAGTATATAGATTTGGAGCCAGAGTTTCTTAGGAAATTGGCTTAACCTCTGTTCTTTGGAATATCTAACAAAAAGATGTAGATAATAATAGTTTTCATTGTATATGGTTGTCTGAACATTGAATATGTTCACACATGAAAAGCATCTTGAATAGAGCCTTGAGTGCTGTAAAGCAATGAATACATGCTGGCTATCACTCCATGCTTCCTTCCAGAGCCTCTGGTACATTTTGAATTTAATACTCTTTATACTCTTTCAGAATCTGAGTTTTTTTTTAAATACATCAGTGTGATTTGGTAAAAATACATACACATACTATTCCCATTACATAAACAACTTAGAAGCAAATGATTTAACAAATGAAGTGATGATGTCACAGTTTCTAACTTCTAGACCCAACATGGCAGCCCAAATCCATGTGGGTAACTGCCTGTGGCTCCCTTTCTCTTCCATGACAAGTTTAAGTTGGAACCGCATGCCACTCCAGCAGTGCATGGGCAGAATCTGTTTTTAATTTTCTGTATTCCACTCATCACTTTGCATAGGATCATGAGCCCCATGAGAGCAAGGAACATGCCTATGCTATTTAATGTTGCATCCTATCACTTAGTACCGTGCCTAGAAGGTAAAAAAACAAAACAAAACAAAACAAAAACTTAATAAATACTTGCTGAAAGTGAGACTCGATGAATGCATGCTTGTTAGGTGAGTTTTACAAGGTGTAGAAAATAAGTGAGGGTAGCATACTCAATTACCTTCCAGCAGGAACATGGTTATTAAAGGCAGCAAAGGCAGATCCTGTAACAGCTCTAATTTGGAATCAGAGGCACAGGCTGTAAGGGCAGGACTTATTCTTTCCTGCCATGGGATCTTGGGCAAGTCGATTCATCCCTTTGAGCTTCAATCACCAAATAGGTCGGTATGCAAATCAAGGAGATAATGTATGTGCAAGGATTGTGTAAAGTGGATATCCCTGTAAAGGGTTACTCTGAAAGATTTCTCCCCAGACCGTATCAATCTAGAAGTACAGTTGGGATATTAGTTTAATAAACCTGTCATTCTCTGGGGTGTTTCATGAACTGTTGCCATCCCCGACATCCCAAGTGCCTGTTAGATTCCTTGCTGGTGACGAATATATGTAGATTATGAGAGTGGGGAAAGAGGGGTGGGGACAGGAAGCACAGACTACTCATGCTTCACACTGCCCCTGAGAGGACAGTGGGAATCCGAATGCTCAGGAAAGTTTTACAACTGCAAAAAGTACCTAGAGTCCTAAAAAACCTGCAAAACACTAGTAATAATTCGATTTGTTCCAGCAATGTTCTTTTTTTGGGAAAAAAAATCTCCAATTATTTAATAAGATGAAGGGGAAAGGGAAATACAGTGGCCAGATATAGCCCAATTACCGCTTGCTTCCAATTTGGTTGGTTGATTGATTCCATTATTCCATCATTAATTAAATGATTCATTTGTTTGTTCAAGTAATATCATAAATACACACCTCTACAATGGGCCAGAGGTAGGGATACCTTGGCAAGCAAAAAGGAGGAAAATGTTTCCTTTTATGATGCAGTCTGGAAGACATACACTTAGCGACCCCATGCCTCTGCTTCTGGGTTGGAACGACCCTGAGGCTTTAACTGGAGCAAGTCTTCCTTCCTTAAAGAAACCATGGTGGTTAACGGTGGGAGGTGGTATCCTTTCTATAGAGAATACTAGATGGTATTAGAGTGTGTATTTAGTTTAGGATGTCACTTCGGAAGAAGAAAGGAAGTTCTGGAGACAAGGATAAAAATATTTGTTCTTAAAAATATGCATTGTGGGGGAGCTTGGGTGGCTCAGTGGGTTAAGCCTCTGCCTTCGGCTCAATCATGATCCCAGAATCCTGGGATTGAGACCCGAGTTGGGCTTTCTGCTCAGTGGGGAGCCTGCTTCCCCTTCTCTCTCTGCCTGCCTCTCTGCCTACTTGGGATCTCTGTCTGTCAAATAAATAAAATCTTTAAATATATATATATATATAAAAGAAAAATTCAAAGATTTTTGTCTAAGTGATAGAAACCAAAGCCTGATTTAAAAGGTTTCATGTAGGAAATGACCTTAAGTAATGCACCAGAAATGTAGTCCTCACCTAAGGTAGAATTTCTCAGCATTGGATGATAAGGAATTGGATTGGCAACTGAAGAATCCTAGGGACTCATTTTCAGGAGAGCCATGGACTAGAAATCAAGTTGCTTCATGGCAGAAGCATAAGTGAAAATATCTCTCCCTGTGCTTTTCAGTTTTATAGATAAGTGAGAGACCAATTAAAATAGATGGCTATTACTTCTGTGTAGAGAAAAATAAATAGAGAAAATGAATTTGTTTTGCTCCCATTTATACTTCTGTTGCAAAAACCAGATCAGCTCCTATCAATTATTTCAACATTACTGGGGCCTTTTTTATGAGTCAGGCACTGTACTGGGTGATGGAAATATACAAAGAATATTCTGCTTGAAATACATGTATAATTTACTGGGAGACCGAACTAATAGCTACTCATTATTTAATAACCCCTCACTATGCACCAGGCATTTTGTTAAGTATTTTAAAAGCCTGATTTTATTTAATTTTTACAAAAACCCTAGGAGGTATTTACTGCATATTCCATTCTACAGATACAACAACCTACAGCCTGAATTGCTAAGGGTCCATAGCCGAATTATAGAGCCAGCAATCAAATCCGGTCTACCCGATCCAAAATCTGCGCTCTTGATCATTACTCCCCAACTTGTGCTATACTCGAAAAGAAATGATGGTGATAATGGTAGTAATAATGAGAGTAATAACAAATGATAGTAATAATGATAATAAAAATTATAGTAATAATAAATGATAGTAACAATGACAATAATTACAAATGATAGTAACAGTGACAGTAATAACAAATGATAGCAACAATAGTAACAATAATAATGTAACAATACAGGAGAGGTATAAACAAACTGGAGATTAGAGAGTATGCAACAATTAATTTCAGTTGGAGATGATTGGAAATTTTTGACCGAAGATCATTTTAGAAAGATGGCTAACCTTTCACCAATACGTGTGTCCCCAGTTCCAATGTAGGACTGTCACTTGGGACCTGTTATCTCACCAAGAATAACAGTTCTCAACCCCCGTGCCATGACTGGTTCTCATTGGTAGAAGTTGAGTGAAGACTTCCTTCTTGCTAATCAGAATGCTGCATAAACAAAACATGAACTTTTATTCTGTTAAATTGCTGACATTTGAGATTTATTTTTTAAGGTCATCAGCATTGCCTAACCAATATAGAAAATATTCTAAGCAAGGAATAGAATACAAGTAATATCATAGAGGCATAGTGTGTGCAGGGAGACCAAATAATTCGATGATTTGGAGTATAGATCTGGGAGGGAAGAAGAGAGACTGGAGAGGTAATTTAGGACCATGATTATCAGGCACAAAGTTCAAAATCTCTGTAATGGTGATCCCTCAAGATGAGGTAGGTCATAAGTGACACATATCTCATTTAAAGTTAACAAAATATTTGTACTTCCCATTAAAAATACAGACAGAATCTGGGACTATGGATGGCTAATAGCTCTTCCTATTAAATCCCATTAAGTAATAAAGCTATGTTTTGTTTTAGCTGAAATATAGACACATCTGTACTCACAAACACACACACACACACGCACACACATCCACGTGCACACCTGCAAATCACCATCTCACACACATGATTTACCTCTATAAGCAATACTAGACATATCTATATGATCTCATCAATGTGTATTTCTATAGCTCACTCGTCATTTCCAGAAATGTATCTGTTTGGACACCAGACTTAAACATTTCTGTGAGGAAGAAAAATGGTCATTTTTCCACAGGGCATGGCCCAATGCTTGTATTCTCCTTGTCTTTGTGATCTCCGTTTCCTCCTCTTTGCCTCTTGGAAGTAAGTCAGGAATGGCAGTGGTATAACTCAACTGAAGACAGAAACACGTCTTTTTTCACTTCTCTGTCTTTCCTTTTCTTCCTATTCTTAATACACTTTCTTCTGTGGGGCTCCACAGACTCTCCTCAGGTGGGTTCAGAAGGTCCCGAGAGCTGCCAACACTTCTCCTCCAGTAAGAGATTTGTGCAAAAGGCCGGCTGCTACCCAGAGGGATGTGACAGATGGCAGGGTCACCGTGCCGAGCTCGGATGGCTCACCCAGGTGGAGAGGCATCAGGGAGCTGGAAGCAGAGCCCTGGAAATTATTCCTGGCCTGCTTCAGCTTCTCATATTGACAGTTCCACACCCTTCTAATCTGTGAATTTTGGAGGTTGGAGAGCCCAGATGCATGCTTTTTTTTTTTTTTCCCCCTGAAAGAACACATTTGTCTGAGTTTTCCAGAGCCACCATTTCACTGGGAATATTAGCTTTACTGCACTGTACAGTACTTGCTAACATTCACTAATGCCTAACTCACTCTAGTTTTCTTTACCTAGATACGATGCTGTCTTACAAATGGTGACTCTAGAGCCACCTCTAACCGGCTTACAAAGGGGCTCTTTAATAAGCACGGTGTAGCCACAGCCAAGGGCACACATGCAATGATGTGTCTGATGTGTGGCTTGCTGTGTGGCCTGATGGAGTAGTGGCAAATGTACAGTGGTTAGAGGCTGTAGTTTAGTTCGAGATAATAAACATTTCCCCCCTAGATTGTTTGGTTCTTCCTTCCTCCCAAGAACCACAGGGGAATGCCAAGCAGGCAGCTTTACTCTTAGATATCATTACTGGGTGGGAAAGTCTTCCAAGGCAGAGGTTAAAGCTTCACATCTAACCTTTACCTTCAAATAACAGTAGTAGGATCCAATGCCAAGCTGCTTATCTCTATAGGGTTAATTAGGTTACCGTTAGTATCTCTGCAAGTTACTAGGTTAAAGATAGTTACTGCCAGAAAGCAGGAATTCTGTTTATCTACTGCTTTCTTGTTAGTGAGATGCTGACCCCCATGGTTTTGCTGTGTTCAGTGGTTGGACTCTGGCTCTTCGTCATGAAAGCGACACCAGAAGAAAAACAAGTAACTAAATCCCCCCAGGGTAGCCCTGATAGTGTTTATGTCAAGGTGGTAACCAGTTGGGTTAAATCTGAGAAACGTGGCATTTGAAGAAGTTCTGTAACAGGCTCTTCTGTGTGGTTTTCCCCCCCACCAAAGTTGAGGTGACATTGAACTTGAACAATGTACCATACACTTGTGAGTAGATTTGAGTCATACAAATTTTCACGAAACTTAAGAAGATTAGAGCACAATTCACAGACTGGGGAAAGTTTTGTTTACATTAGATTTCTCTGTGCTCGGAGGAGTAATCTCGAAGTGGATCAAATCCACAACTCTGGCAACAGTATCACCATATTCTACCTCAAGCGCTTTCAAATTCTTGTGTACAAAGAAGCACCTGGACCCCTTGATAAATACAGATTCTAGGGCCTTATGCCAGAGACTTGGATTTCCCCAGTTTGACATGGGAGCCAAGAATCTGCATCTTCATAACCTCCCAGGTGATTCTGATGCAAGACTCTTGAAAACCAAACCCAGAAATAGTGCTAATGGAGCTCCATGTCAATTAAAAAGTTGGAACTCTCCTTTCGAATTACAGATAAGACTACACAGTACTGTCATCTTGGATTAATTTTATTTGTCGGGATGGAAGTGGGAAAGAGAAAGAAAGAAAAATGACAAAAGAGAAAGAGGGGATGTCTTATGTTGGGGACCCCCTAGAGGCAAAGGCTGAGAGGCAGGAATGCCTGTGCTCGTGATTTTTGAGAGAGTGTTCCCAGGAGAAAGGGGTGAGGGAATCAGATTGGGAGAGAAGAAGGAACCAATAGGACGGGGGTTTGGCTGGATTCAAGCTTCAGCCTGACCTCATGGGGAGCTGTAGAGCATGAACCACACCACAGAATTTGTCCTACGTTGAGACCAAGGGTCAGCTTTTTGTGTTCCCCTATCAGTCAGTCCTGGGCTATGATCCCCCCACTATGAGGTGGGGCACAAGCTTCTGGCATCTCTGTTTGGGATGGTTACTTCCAGAAGAAAACTATGCTCGGAGGAAGAAGCAGCTGTGGGCTCTACTTTTCCAAGATTCTTTCTTGAGCCGCGTGAACTTTTGACTTCACTGACCATGGAATGAGGCTTGTCCTTGTTATAAACTCGAAGCAACGTATTTCCTAAAGTCCCAGATACAGTCTTGAGTGTCTCCTGTGACTTTTTTTTTTCCTACTTAATATCTCAAATGACTTGCCTATTTCCTACAAAGTTTCCTATCACATCTCTATCACAAAACAGTTCTTTCATAATTTGGTCCAGAATATTGTTTTCTTCCCCAGCTTCTTCATCTTTCTGAGGTGTCAGCAAGTCTAGAATTTATCAGATGCCCTGCCTTTTGTAGAGTAAGACTTCAGCAGACATTCCGACGGGTGTATTTTCCCTTCTCTTCAAGGCCAGTTCTGTAATCTGCATTCGGAAACCTTTATCCGTATCCTCTGTCTGGTCTGTTGGTCTGCAGAATACTTCAAGAATAATATCACTTCTAATTCTCTTTTATCTTATCCTCCCTGAGAGGAAAATTTGCAATGTCCATTCTTTGTGCAGAAGGGCAAAGAACATTTTAAGTCACAGCTGTCACCTGGGTTTCCATGTGCTTCTGGAAGTCTGAAGACTCAAAAGAAAGGGAAGGCAAGGGCCAATAATAATATATCTGCTGACAAAGCAACAAAAGCCATCACTTGGCATTTTCTTTCAAAAGTTCCCCATACCCAATGACATTGCCTCTGTCCAATATTGTACAAAAACATACACTTATTTAATGAAAGTAGAATTATTGGGAGTATGATGCAGAGAAAACAGCGTGATTAAGAGCAGGAGCTTTGAAACCCTGAGCTGACTTGACATGGGGTCCCTTCTCCAGTGTCTACTAGTTGTGTGCCATCGATTCACTCTCTAAGTCTCAGACGTTCGCATCTATAAAATGGGCTTATTACTAGTATATACCTCATAGAGTTGCTGTGAAAATTACTTTTAAAAGGTTAACCACCATGCCTGGATCTCAATGTATTTACTTATTTAATTAAAAAATACTTAACAAATACTCAGGATGTGCCAGGAAATGCACTAGACATTGTTAGCACAACAGTGAACAAGTATAACAAAATTCCTGGCCTCATCAGTAGGAAGTCAGGAGGGACAAACCATAAAGTCATCCAATCGGCAAGATTGCATGAACTATTCACAGAAGTAAATGCCCTGAAAGAAAAAAATATATATAAGAGAGGAACCAGAAATCCTGTAGTGGAGGGGGCTACTTTAGCTGGAAAGGTCAGGAGAGACTTCTCTAAAGATGTGATCTTTCAATCGGGCCAGAATGATGAGAAATCAGGGAGAAACGTGTTCTGAACAGAGGCATGAGCAAGTGTAGATATTAATGAATGACTTCTCCATACATACGTTTCCCTTAAGCCGAGTTTGGCCAAGCATTTGATCTGATATTATATTATCTGTTTGGGCAACATTAATTTTCATTTAAAAATGAACAGATTCCCCTTGATGATCCTCTGTCATGCCCTTCAATCAATCACCAATATTTCAAGCCTTTGCAAAGTGCACGTTGATGTTTCAGCATCCAGATTTTATTGCCGAGAGACCGTGGCTGAATGCCATGCAGATGAATTTGACTCCGGAAAGCATGTCCCTTCAATTATGTGGTAAATGCCTCTTTTTACACCCAACCTGCAGACGAAAATCAGAAAGCAAACAAATGAGATGAGTTGCAGGGAGGACACAGGAAGCCAAGAGAGCAGAGCATCTAATTGGAAGAGCACAGGAGAATGTTTAAAATAAGTTTCCGAATAACGATAAGGATGAAGATGATGTTATCTCTTGGATAGAAGAAGCTATTAAAATACACCAGAGTGTTTTCAATCACTTAATCAGAAAGCCCTTTTCCTGAGAACTGTCTTTTGTCCGTGTGCCATGAACAAACATAAATATTTTGGATTTCCTGCGTCCTTCACCCTGATAATGGGCTCTTAACTGTACGCTCTTCCCACCTCAAAGAAGAGAAAAACAATGATAAAACATGAAGGAGAGATAGGATATCTTTTCCAGATGAATTATTGAATCCCACTAAATAGTTTTTAGTGTTATGCCTTCCCTAACTCTTGCTTTTTTTTAATAAGATGTTTTATATGGCTCTTGTATATAATACATTATACATCCTGAATGTAGAGCATAACCTATAATGTAAACATGTATACAAGAGCTGAGCTTAGGTAAAACAAACAGGCTTTTTGAACAATTTCATGTGAATTGCGTTTACGGTGCCATGTAACTGTAACTTTTTGTCTGTACGTAAATTTTCATCTCACATTTAAGTTTGAAAAATTCGTAAAGAAGTAATTTATAAGATAATGTATTGAAATGTTTATTTAAAATTTAAATAATATTTTAAATTCTTAGTATTAGTATGAGTGCCTGTGGCTATGTGTTTTTTAACAAAATAATTGACACTGAAATAAAAACACTTTTAACAACTATGTTAACTGGCCTATTTAGGAAAAAAAATTAACCATGAATTTTTTTAAGTTAAAATTAAAACATAATTAGCAGAAAAACTTTTGCTGTTATGGGAATAAAATTTCATGAGATGTTTACGTGCTTATGAGATTTTAAATAACGTTTTCTGGATCAAAATAGAGATGTGCCAATCATTTGAATCATAATAAACAAGAAGTTCTCTTTTGTGTTAAATAAATAAACCAAAGTGAAATTCTACTTGAGCGAAAGGTGAAATTAGGTTTAAGTGACTATATTCATGATTAAAATCACTAAGAAGTACAATTAAATGCATTTTTGCTACTGTTATAAATGACAACTTTTCCCATTATACTTGTATTTTAATTTATAATTGGAAATTGAAATCCTAGTACTTAAATTGATCCCATCCAGAGCGGTACTTTGAAGTTTGACCTCAAACTATTACCCAGTTTGTGCAATAATATCAAATAGATGATAAAATTTCTGGGGAAATTGTGTCATAATAGGACTCCTGGAGAACCCCTTACTTGCACAGCCATGATTCTTCTATACCAAACTGGTTTTGCTTTGCATAAGGATATAATACCCCTATCTATTTGAACCTCATGTTACCAAAGCACTAAAATACAAATCTGGCTTAATTAAACGGCCAAGACCAACTGAAAGGATCCAATCAATATGAATAATATTCCTGCTTCTCTCTCCAAAACAAAATAGACTGCTTGAGTGCTTTATGTTCAAACACAGCAAGCCAGGGAGCGCTGGGTGCCGTGTCAGATGATAATTCAAGGGTTAAAGAGGACAAAATTATCATTCACGTAGGAGAGAAGCCACGATCAGCTTGCTTATTGACCTTATGTGGGCTCATGGGTAAGTTGTGCTGTTGCTTATAATAAGATGAGAAATGAATTTATCTGGATAAACCGTTAGAGGAATCTGATGGTCTCATTAGTAAGGTGGTTTCCCGGTCACCACCACTGCCTCCCCTTGTTCTAGAAGCCACTGCTAATCAAATGTACTCCTGGAGAACTACAATGGGATTTGGCACTAAATTTCGAGATGATGGTCGAGTAGGGCTTGATTTATTCCATGCTTCACTTTCCTTCTCTCTATTGATTCCTACAAAATAAAGATGGCCGTGCCTATTATGGAACTTGAAATAATTGGAATCGGTGTTATTTACATATGATTTCATTTTTGCAGAAGTTGGGGAGTGGGTGGGAAGGGGGTGGCAGGCAAGGGGAGAAGTGTCCTTTGAACAGCTGCCTTTGGAAGGCATGTTCCGGTAATAAACTGCCTCCAGTGTTTGTCTAAAATAAATAAATAAATAAATGCCGAGTCGGGTGAATCACATCAAAATCTCAAGACAATTCCAAGATGAACCAACTCGGAGAGTAAATGACCTCTTCATCTGGGTGATAAAGTTCCAGCCAAAATATTCTCTGGGCCTGAGACGTGATTCATTAGAAATATGTGCATGGTGGGGCGCTCCTCTCTCTATCTGGCAGAGTCCGGTCTGCACACTGATAAGAAGCAAATGCAAATGTCCTGATAAGAACTGAATGCAAATATTTATGATATGATATTCCCTGGGAATTATGTGCAGATAAAACAAAGTGTATTATTTTCCTGCTTCTCTTTCAGGTTTGCCAAAATGCCCTTTTTCGCTTTTGGAATTTGCATTTCTTCAAAATTGATTCGGCTTGCGTATTATGTTAAGCTATTTGTTTGCTAAGGATGGTAATTAGTTACTGTAATTACAGCAATGACAGTTGCTAAATTGTTTTTAAAGCATTACAGTGGGCCTGTGCCAGAAGATTGCAGTATTTTTTTGGATTTAAGCAGAGGCTGGAAAAACTCCCACTCTAGGGCCAGCATGGGATTTTCAACTACAAAGCTGCTTTTCCTGATTGAAATTTTTTTAAAAAGTCATTAATTTGCATTGATTGCAAGTGCTAACTTTACATTTAGGTTTATTCACATATCACAGAAATATTAGTGATAGTGGACCTTGGCGTAAAGGAGACGCAGGGGACACCCATCGTAAATAAAAGTGAAAGCTGATAGCACAGGAAAAATGGTATAACTATTACGTGGAGCCTGTTAATTAAACTTTTTAGCCTGTTTTTAGATAAATTAAAAACAATTAAAAATGTTTCTCTGAAAGTCATTCCCAAACTTTTCTGAGCGCTCCTGGTTAAATGCGTAATGTGGAAAAGAAGAGATTGGCCACGCTCTATTTTTGACATGTGGAAAGTAACAAAAAAAAGGAGAAAGGTTATTTACCCAAATACTTCTTACAGATTTAGTTTAAAAGAAAATAACTGAGGAGAAGAGACTTGAGCTATAGTTCATGTCCAAGATGGTTCATATGATTTATGTCTTTTATATCAATTGTGACTCAGAGGTTAAAGGCAGAAAATGCAGTTCTCTGGGCTGTCTGTTGTCCCAAGAATGTCTTCTAATATTATTTTCTAGAGGAGAAAATTCAGGTCTAAAAAATTCAGGTGTGCTCCAAGTTTGTCCCCAGCCACTTGAGGTAAAGTAATCCAAAATTTAAATGCATACTTTAGGGTCCAAGGGTTTTATATATTCACACTCATGAATGCTTCATAAATAATAAATACTACTGTAGTTTAAATGTTGGGTTTTCTCTGCTGGAGGAAAGTTAGCTACCATTAGAAGAATAGTAAGAGCGACTAGCATTTCTTGCCACTGTTCCACATTCCAGGCACCACACCAAGGACTTTACTGGCATTCTCTCAACAAATCACGGAGCCTTAGTATCAACTCCATTTAACAGAAAGAAACACTAAGGCTTAGAGATGTTAGAAGTGGACATGGTCATACTTCTGGTGAATATGGAACATGGAATTCAAACCTGAATCCACAGCCTCTGCTCTTCAACAGAGAGGATGTCACTGTGGATTCAAATGTAAAAAAAAAAAAAAAACCACAAACAAAGGAACAAAATTTTTAAAAGCATTGACTTCCTCCTTTAACTGAAAGCTCACCTAAAAACTAAAGCCCATAATCGAGAAGATGTCAGAACTTGAATTCTTGGGGTGCCTGGGTGATCCAGTCAAACAACCAACTCTTGGCTTCCATTCAGGTTAAGATATCATGAGTCCTGGGTTTGAGCCCCATGTGGAGCTCCACGGTCAGGAGGGAATCTCCTTAAGAGTCTCTCCCTCTGCCCTTCCCCCCCACTCTCTCAAGTATACTCTCTCTCTCTAAAATAGATAAATAAATCTTGTTTTAAAAATTGAATTTTCATCTCAAAGTTTTTTCTCCTGGCATTTTTTTTCTATTTACTTTTCATGGATATAAATAAAATTTCCTTGATCATGACTCCAATAGTACTACTAGCAGTTTATGAGAAATTTGATTTCTTACAAAAGTACAACCTCCTAGGATTTGACTAGTTTTATTCCAAAAAAAAATCCACAAATTCAGTTTGTATACCTATCATCATTTGAGAACTATGAATCCCAGTTTGTGCAATATGGTTCTTATATTTATATGAATGCAGATGAGATTGGTAAGTGGGCATTTTATGGGTTTTTTGAAATTGTTGTGAAAATTATCTCACCTTGTGAATACTTATGTGTGATGCATATTCTATTCAGCTACTTCATGGGTAACCCAAGTACATTCCCCAGTCTGGGAGCAAGTATCTCATCTCAAAGGTACACACAGACACACAGACACACACACACACACACACACACACGAAATGGCATAGATCAATGCAATTTACACAAGTAATCTCTAATTAATATATTCAACCATCTCTCTTTATGAAGACATTCCTGATACACTCTCATCCCCTCCACATTGGACATTCTCTCTCCAATTTCCACACAACACTACATTTTTACCTTTCATAGCATTGATCACAAGACTCATGGTGCCTTATATGATTGTGGCTCCTTGTACATATGTCTTCCTTCAAGAAGACCAAGAGCTCTTTGAACGCTGGGTCTTTTGTCCTGAATCTAGCACAGAACTTTTTACATAGAAAATACTCAATAAAGACCTACTGAATGAATAAGCACTGAACCTGTTCAAACAACTATAAATTTTGGTGATAACACACAATGAGCCTTTATTTCTCATGCTAGGGCACCTCAGCTTCAGGCTGGGGGATCAAGTGGGTCTGTAGTACTTGTCTCAATTTGGGACCGGGCTAGAGTGGGACAGCTACCTAGGGCATGTTTTTCTCATGAGAGTCAGAAACTAGCAGATGGGTAAGTATAAACACATGTGTTCTACAGTCTCCACTCAGAACGGGCTCCTTTTACTCTCATCCACATTTTACTGTCTAAAACAAGTCAAGAGTTAAGCCCAATATCAATATGGGGGTGAAATATACTTTTCCCATGGAGGTGTGGGAGGTTAGATGGTGAGAGAGGAGTAAAAGTTTGTGAATTATAATATAATCTACCACAAGTAACAGATACTCACATAGTAAAAAGTATAGCAGACTACCCTTTCTTTAATGTACAGCATCTAAAACAGAAAATATGGATAATTGATTCATTACCAATACCCTGGAAAATATTTTGTGATTGCCACTGATAACTTTTAGTTCAATAAACTGATACGGATTTTTTTCTTTTTAAAAAAAATATTTTATTCATTTATTTGACAGAGAGAGACTCAGGGAGAGAATGAACACAAGCAGGGAAAGTGCGAGAGGGAGAAGCAGGCATTCTCCCCTTCCCCACCACCCGAGCAGGGAGCCTGATGCTGGGACACAGGGCTGGATGTGGGGCTCAATTCCAGGACCCTGGGATCATGACCTGAGCTGAAGGGAGACGCTTAACCTCTCGAGCCACCCAGGCACCCCGAATTTTCTTTGCAGATTCGACATTAACACAATAAGCTACAGCTTGAAGCTTTTTGCATTTTATCCTTTGTAGTCTAGAGAAATAGTCAACCCTCTCCTTCTAAACTTGAAGACCATGAGTCAATTGTTCCTATATTCTTTCCTCTAGGCTGACATTTCTTTCATCTCCCCCCTCTATATTTCACTTGTCAAACCGTATCCTACCTTTGTGACTCTTCTTTGGAACGCTCCCTAATCCATTTAGAGCCAAAAGCTATATCAGAATTTCTTCTTACCATCAATCAATCAAAACTGGAAAAGGAATCTTATTTCCTTAGAGAAAAATATTAGCAAATTCCCAGCTGAAGAGAAACATATGGGTTACACCCCCACTCCCACATTTTCCTAACCCCCACTCCAATCTGCAAACATATCAGAGTCAATTTGGCTAAACTGTATTGGATCAAAGAAGAGCTCCAAGGAGTGTGAAGTCAGGCTTCAAATATCAGCTAAGCACAGTTTGGTTACAGAAAGGAAAACATCCCTCCTGGAGTGAGACATCTTTCTTGTCCAGACGTTCAAAGAGTGTTATTCATTATGAAGTTTATGGTACCCACACTGGGAGCACAGTTCATTACTTCAGAATTCCTGCCCAGTTTACAAGGAAGGTCTCCTGTCAGCTGCATAGTGCTTTCCACGGCCGATTCGGTCTCAGTGAATATAAAATTGATTGTTAGTCGCTCTCTAGCTGCATTTGGTCATACAGTGACTGTAAACATTTATCCCAGCCCTAAAACTTTTAAAATTTTCATTTAAGTTTTCAAATTAGGAGGATAATTTATTTTGTATTCTAGAAAGTAAGATTTAATCACACTTTCTTCATTTAATTCACCTGCTTAAACAAATTCCACTGAAATAGAGAAAGTTGATGTGTTAATATCAATGTACCGAAAAAATCATACTTTGGAACACAATTTAGTATAATCCGTGGCGAGAGGAAAAGAAATGAAAGGGCATCCAAAATCGTGACTTATATCAGCAATTCACATGTTCAAGTTCCAGATCACAAAATAGGGACCATATGGTATATTAGTCAGGGTTCTCCAGAGAAACAGAACCAATAGGATATGTAAATATCTATAGAGAGAGATTTATTTTAAGGAATTGGCTCACACAATGAAAGGACTGGCAAGCCTGAAATCTGTAGGGCAGGCAGGAGACCCAGGGAAGACTTGATGTAACTCAAGTCCAGTGGTGACCTAGAGACAGAAATTACTTGAGAGACCCTTACTCAAGGGACCTCAGTCTTTTAAGGATGGAGCCTGCCCGCATTAGGAAGAGTAATCTACTTTACTCAAAGTCTTCTGATTTAAATGTTAATCATTTTTTAAAAAACAAACAAACAAACAAAAAACCTTCCATACCTGTAGGTAGACTGGCTATTGATCAAAAATCTGAGTACTAGCCCAGCTGACACATGCACTAGCATCACAAGGCTTACAGTTATCTTTGTTCTATCACTTGCTTGATCAATAAGCATGTACTGCACACAGACTACATACTTGGCTGTCCTGAGTATTCCCGGGAAGGTTGGAAAGTCAATAATTCCGAATTATTGTTCAAATACTGATGCTCAGAAACATCGAGAAAAACAGACTTGGAATTATAACTAAAATGGGTCTCTCCTAAAATCTGAAAGAAATGAGCACAAACATGCAAAAAACAAGTCAAGCATGCTAAAAGAAACTCACCAAAATCTACCAAAACAGGATATACCCATTTTGCAGGCATATTACATCATATTACATAGGATAAAAGCAGGAGATATTTAATTAGCTAGTTGAAATACCAACCAGCAGTTTGTGGGCTGGGGAGAAATGCTTCTTGGATCACACGTTTTTATAGAGCTGCTTGAATGAAGTCCCTGTTCCCCCTTCTAAACCAAATCGTGACTTAATCAGTCTCTTACCTCATAAGTCTGGCCTCTCCATGTACCACACTGAGTTTGAGAAACAGACTAAGTGCTGCATAGAGAAGGGTAACCTATCTTGATGTATCTTGATATTTATGAAAAAGAAAAAAATCAAAGGTAACATCCTAATTCTATGAAAGCTCCTTTGACTTTCCCACTCAAGGCCAGATACAAGTCCATATATCAATTATATATGAAATGTTGCTTAAGAAACTGCTTCTGGCATTTTATGAACTCACAGACCTATATGGCCTCTTATATAGGACAACTGACAACTGCCTAGACCGTGGAGACACCAGGTGTTTCAGGGGCTTGCCCCTCAGGAAAAGTGAAACAATTCAGGGGCCTCCCATTCATCACAAAATGTTTCTTATTCACAAAAGAAATCTCACATTCTTTGAAAAATTGTGATTCCTCTCCACTGAAAAAGAATACTTGCATATTCAGATCACTCTAATTTTAACACATGTTCAAGCTTAGCATCATCAGTTTCCATAGGACTGTATTAAAACCTCGGAAAATAGTGGCTCTAGGTCTTCTTAGTGCTATAACCTGCACCATTTTTACAGACTGCTCATTGGTGTCCCCAGTGGACATGGGGCTTGAAATTGGCCAGAACTGCTGGAGCAGACCTGAATAAGTGTCTTAGCTCTCCAGGAAGCATCCTTTTGCCCCTCATAGCATGTGTTCAACTTTTATTCATTAGATTTTTTTAATTGAAGAGAAATTGACATACAGTATCATATTAGTTTCAGGTATATAATATGGTGACTCAACATTTACATACATTACAAAATGATCACCGTGATAAAGCCTACCAATGCTAAAGCTACTATGTGTCACCATACAAAGTTGTAACAAAATTAGTAACTCTATTTTCTACATGATACATTACACAACAGTTTCAGGACTGATGTACAGAAGTAAGGAATTTCCTGTCATATCTTCCACACTTGTTTTCTATTTCATATGTGTACACGTGTTAGGGACTGAAGGTCTGTGCCAGTCCCTCCCCATTCCCTACTCCAGAATTCATGTGTTGAAATCCTAACCCTCAGTGTTATGGTATTTGGAGGTGGGGCTTTTGGGTGCTGATTAATTCATGAGGGTGAAGCCCTAATAGATGGAAATAATTCCTGATAAAGGAGTCTTTTGAGAGCTTACTCACTCCTTCTGCCAAGTGAAGGTACAGCAAGAAGACAGTTGTCCGTAAACCAGGAGGTTGGTCCTCACCAGACACGAATTTCCTGGTTCCCTGATTTTTGACTTCCCAGCTCTAGAACTGTAAATGTTTGTTATTTAAGCCAACCAATCCATGGGTATTTTTGTTATAGTCTGAACAGACTAAGATAATATATGTATATGTGTGTAATATATATGAATGTGTGTTTAATAAAATGCTCAATTAAAAATAATTGGAGTACTATTCTTAAAATACTTTCCAAACTAGTCTAATGGTAGATCAAAAATCATAATCTTAGTTCTCATGAAATTAACAGTCTAATGTGAGAGAGAAAAAATAAAATTTATTAAACTTAAATTTCTCATAAAGTATCTGAAAGAGAAAGAATAAATGCTAAAAATGCATATAACAGGAGAAGCTAATTTAGCCAGGAGAGTTAGAACAGAATTCTCTGAGGAAATGATATATCAGTTCTGTCTTAAAATGTAAAGAATAATTGTCATTTGATAAGGAGATCCAGAGGTAGTGTATTCTAGGAAGTGAAAATAGCATAGGAAATGCATAATTGAGAAATACACAAAAATATAATGTGTTCTTCAAGGACATGTTAGGTCATGGTAATAATTTTAGATTTAACCCTAGGTACAAAGGGGAGTTATTGCAGGGTTTTAAAGAGGTGAGTAACATAACAATATATGTATTCTTAAATGATCATATTAGCTGCTATATGAAGAATGATTTTGAGGGAAGCAAAAATGGATACTGGGAGGCCAGGAAGTTATGGCAACACTTCAGATAAATGACGATGAAGGCAATAGAAATAGAAATGAAAGAAAACAAAACAAGATGGAGGTGAGATGTATGCTCTTGGTCCAATTAGATCTGACTGGGTCATTTCTGAATGAAGATTTAATGCAGAGAGAGAGGCTAAGGGTGACTCCCTGGATTCTAGCATGAGCAATTAAGACGGAGAACACTGGATGAAGATCAATGCTGAAGGTCATGACTTCAGTTGAAAAAGTGTTCCGTTTGAGAGGCCTGTGAGCTATCCAAGAGGAAAGAAGGGTTAGTTGGTAAAGTACACAGTTCTAGAGGTCGTTGAGACATATGAATTATGATTGAAAATTTAGTAGCCATCAGGTAATGCTTGAAGGCAGGAGAAATAATTAGCCCATGTTGACTAGAGTATGGAGAAATAGAGGTCCAGAAAATCTCTGTGAAATTCAGGTAGAGAAGGAAGACACTCAGAGGGGAAGGAAGAAAAAAACAAACAACACAACACAACACAACACAACACAACACAAGATAGCATAGCAACCCAGAAGCCAAGAGAAGAGTATTTTAAAAGGAGTGGCCAATCATCTGATAATGATAAGAAGCAAAGTAAAGGTAATAGATGACATGGTGTGTTACCAGATCCGCCTTCCGGGACTGAACCTTTCATTCATCCAACCTCCAGGAGTGTTGGCAGCAAACATCTCTTAGCTGACCTCTCCCTGAGAATTGCACTCAACCAAAGAGAACCACTTTGCCTAAGTCTGTGCTCTCTCATCTGGATGACAAGCAGCAGACAACTAAGCAATGAGAGGAAAGAAGGGTCCTGCTGTCACCTATCGGAACCACCCTGAAGGGCCATGAAGCCCCAGAGCTCTCCTTTAGTGTTGGCTGCAGTCTTTGTTACAGCTGCCTGGGGCCCAACTTCTCCCTCCACCCAGTCTTGCTTCCTTCATTCCCCTACTGCTGCCGATCCCTAGAATGCTCCCTACTCACTGCCTTCTAGGCAAATCTTTCTTTTGGAGTCTGTTTCCCAGGACACTGAGCTTGCACAGCAGTCCAAGTCCACTGGGCTTATCAACATAGAGAACACTGGTAATTTTAGCAAGAGCAAAAATTTTCAGGAACTGGGCAAAACGATATTACGGTTGTATTGTATTCCATGGTAGGAGTGGAATACGATGTTCAGTTGATGGCGTTTAGGCTCTTTAAAATTTTATTACTGGAAACCATGTAGTGGTGTAGTGGTGTATGCCCTTGTACAGAGCCATGTACTTAACTTGCCCCAAGCCACATTGTAACTTCTAGACAATGTGTCCCAAACCAGCCATCTTAAAGCAAAAACAACACAGATCTCTCAGGTGCTTCTATTATTTCTGTTCCATTTAGATTCTCGTTTAAATCCACCAAGCAAATCTATTTTTCCTTCAGTTCTTTAAGAAAACCAAACACCTTTATTTCCCTGGGATGATTTAACTTTTACACTACTAAAAACTTTTTTAAGGAAATACATCTTCAGTGAAACAACCACACCCAGAATATATGTGCTCAGATAGTTATTTTTTTTTTAAGCAAAATATAGCACAGTGGCTTTGGGCTTTGTATTCATGGTTTTCTTTTCTCTCCATTAATTAAGTGTGCAAAACCTTATTATATATCCCCCTAGTTGTTCTGCTTCTCAGGAAAAAAGAGATCACAATTAATGCCTGATATATACCAGTGCTGTGTTAAGCACTTTACATGTATTATGTTACTTGATACCCATAAAAATTCTATGTAGTCTCTATAGAGGAAATTTGTCTATAATTTGTTTGTTTGGCTGCTCATGATCTATGCATGAGACTGTTTTATGAATTGAAAGACCAGACCCGTAACTCTCCCTGACAGAGCCAAGCATGGTCATGTAACCAAGGCTCAGTCAAGTAGATAGCTGCTCCTGCCTGAAACTCTAGATTTGGAGTGTGTGACCAAAGAAGCCAATTACACCTTCAAGTTCACTGAAAGGGTTCAAGGGTTACCCTAACTAGACTATTCCCACGTAGGACTTGGTTGTGTTTCCCCCTCTGGCCCAGCATGTTTCCAGCCCCATTTCAAAGCTCAATACTCCAGACTTCTGTGAACTCTCCTTTCAATGGATGTCTTTTTTGCCTGAGTTTGCAACCAAACCTGACTAGTAAGCAAGTGTAACTGTTACCTATACATTACAATGAGGAAAATTAAAACTCAGAGAAGTGACATACAGATCTGTCCAGATCCAAAGCTGATGATCTTAACCAATATTCTACAACATCTCCTATATTTACCTTATTTGTTATATTTGATTCTTTGTCACTAGACATATTTTTGTGGCTCTGTATTGAAAAGCAAGATGTCAACACATAAAACTGCCTGTAAAAAACTATATATACAACAGATCATCTTCCTTTATAAATATCTGGAAACAGGTATCTACTAACATTAAACAATCATGTATTCAATCCTTTTATTCAGCTGATTTAAATTTGCTGTTGACAATTACATCAGATCTTACTGAACACATGTAGAAATTTGGATTTTACAATGCATACAACAAATTGGAAAAAATATCTATGGCAAATTAGTCTCTAATTATTAACAGAGCTTTTTAGACCCATGGCTAGCTTCTGCTGCATCATGCAGGAACACACGAGCTGCCAGAAAAGCCTCAGCTCTCTCTCATTCTTGGGGACATTTGTAGCCCTAGATAGAAAAACTGAGTGACTTGAGGCACAGGTGGTGTGTTCATCCCCAAACCCCCTATAAGGTCATGGCTTTGGAAAGGAAGAAAGAGGACCAGCTGGACAAGCGGATGGTGCTGAAGTTCAGAATTTGTGCTCAGACCATGGCTTATAGTGTGAGAACAATGAGCTCTGGGCAATGGATTCGGTGCCATGTCTTCTGAAGACAGAGAAGGATGACTCTGGCGGGAGGCTAGCTGAGCCGACCAAGATGGCCCTGATCAGAAAAGGGGGAAGGAGCAAAATTCACCGATTGAGCCTCAAACCATTATCATGCAGGTCAAAAGTGTATTAAGGAAAATACAATAATATTAGAAACATTCTATATTCATTTTCAAGAAAAAATGCAGAAGGAGATTTGGAGCAATATTTAGATCTCACATATCTTATATTAAATTTACAAAGACTGAGTTACACTATACAACAAGTCTTAATAAATTTAAAGGGATTGAAATCAAACAGAGTATGTTCTCTGACTATAGTAGAATTAAATTAGAAATCAACAACAGAGGGAATTTGGGAATCCACAAATATTTGGAAATTAAACAACAGATTTTTAAATAACCCACAGGTCAAAGAAGAAATTACAAGGGAAATTAGTAAGTATTTTGATCTGTATGAAAACAAATCTACAGAGAATGAATAATAAAGTGAACTTGAAATATTAATAAAGCAACATCACAAATAATAGTTCGTGTTTTGAGTGTTTGCTATATTATTGGATATTTTGCACACATTTTCTCCTTTAATTCTTCCTGCAGCCCAATAAGGCAGGTACTTTCATTATCCTTTCCAAAGGATATGGACAATGAAATTTAGGGAAGCCACACACTGATGCTGTGGTGGGGTAAGTTTTCAACTCAGGTGCGTCTTACAACAAAATCTTGTTTTTAATCACTAAGCTATGCTGCCAACACAAGATTAATGTGAACTGTGATAATTGCTTAATTTTGCTTAAAACCTAGTAATTAATTGAACATTAAGCAATATAAAGAGGGAGTGGCATTTCATTTCAAGAAGGCACCCTTGGATCGGAAACCCATGTTCCTGTGCATGAGACGATGCTGAAGAGCATTTCAATCAGAATAAGGGGAAAAAGGCAGAAGGCAGTTATAGATATGGATTACCCACTGCCCAGTTGGATGGAAGATAAGGGTTTTACTAAGACTCATTTCAAAACCCTCACAAAAGAAAGAAGGGGAAATGAACAACCACAGCTCTTGAAATAAAAAGATGAAAAAGCCTGACTCCATGCCCCTAATGTACCGACAATCTGCTAGAATCAGACGATGGGATGAAAATGCTAATGATTTAAATAGGGTTCCCCGGGAAGGCGTCTGAGATGTAGATTCGTGTTCAGGAAGTTTACCGCAGAGTGCTTTCCAGAAGACCTGGGAGAGAATGAAGGCAGCAGGATTCACCCAAGTGTCAGGTTGGTAAGATCTGTCTCACTTTCTCACTTAACCAAAATCTTGTTTCCAATCACTACACAAACAATAATGTACATAATGACTGATAATTTTTACTTTTTGTAACCTTTCATTCTATGTCATGAAATGTTTAAGTTCTTTTTACACGAAACCCGAGGCTGTGTCTTTTAAGCTTTAAATTACTGCTTTTTGCTTTTTGTTCTACCTCCAGAAGGCCTACAGAATTTAAAGCCTCCCTTTTCATCACAGAGTTCCAATTATTTGAGGCTACCCTTCAGGTCTTCCCTAGATAGTATCTGGTTAACCGGGGACATTTTCTCCTGCCTTTCTACACACGAACTGCTTTCCAGACTTGTTAATTTTCTGATGCTTTTGTTGGTTAAGTCACAAATGAATGATACCCAGTTCAGCCTATCGCATGGTTCAAGCATGAAGGGACCATTCTACAATAAGAGCTGGTCACTAAGGGGCAGCAGGTCCTATAAGTGAACCTTGGGAGAGAATCTAGTCCATAAGACACAGTGTCCAGATAAATAAGCATAGACAAGATCTAGAGTGAGGTCTTAAACTATTAATCAAGTAGTTGACTGAACGTAGGGAAGTGGTGCTGACATGAACATATCAGGGATGCCCTCACAGATTAGAAGGAAGAAGGCTTCAATTCTAGAGACCTGCAAAAATTTCATGAAAAAAAAAAATCAACATGAGGGATCATCTCTGCAACAGACATTTTCCCTACACAATAAAAGTCAGAAAACCAAGTAAGAGGAAATTGACTTCTGAACACTAAGGAATTAGTATTTGTCCCACTCAAAGAATTTCTAAAACAACTACTACCAAAAAATTACATAAGGTAATGCACACTCCTTTTTAAAATCTCATATTATGTCAGAATAGTATGCATCTTGTGTACTTTTCTATCTTTGGAACTGCCCCTTGGAAATGTGTTCTTAGAGATGAAGGTTTTATGAAGCTCAGTTTCAACAGCTGATAAAAGAATGAAATTTATCATGACAAGGACAGACTATGGGAGGCAAAGAATCTGATGACAGCTCTAAAATTTCATAGTTCAGTGGTATTTTTCTCCTATTTATGTTACCACTAGAGATTAAATACATGAAAAACTAAATGTAAAGTTACCCATATTCTGTGTAATTTTTAGCCCCCTTGCCATGTTAATCACTCTAAGCTCCAGGCTTGTATATCCAACTAGCTATTGGACATTTCCACTTGTATGTACCATAAACAACCGAAACTCATTGAATTCAAGGATAATGATCACATTCTCTTCATGCCCAAACCTGACCTTCCTACCAGGTTTCTTATTTCTATGAATATTGCTGTATACCAAAGCCAAATATATTCTCTATTTATCACATTCTCAACAAAACTTAGAGATCTGAGGAACACTGGGTGGCTCAGTGGGTTAAATCCTCTGCCTTTGGCTCAGGTCATGATCCCAGGGTCCTGGGATCCAGCCCCGCACCGGGCTCTCTGCTCAGCAGAGAGCTGCTTCCTCCTCTCTCTCTGCCTGCCTCTCTGCCTACTTGTGATCTCTGCCTGTCAAATAAATAAAATCTTAAAAAAAAATATTAGAGATCTAACATTTTTATTTTTATCTCTTATTGAATCCTATTCTCTATATTACTCCTGCTACAACTTGCTGACACAGCCCTCATTTTCCACATCTACACTATATCCATA
Organism: Neogale vison; assembly: GCF_020171115.1. Taxonomy (NCBI): domain Eukaryota; kingdom Metazoa; phylum Chordata; class Mammalia; order Carnivora; family Mustelidae; genus Neogale; species Neogale vison. Next base: position 33,049,385 of record NC_058094.1, read on the forward strand.
ACTACATTCTCCTCACTGCTTTTCCTGACTTGTTTCTGATTCTCCTTCGGTATTCTTACCAGAGTGAGGCTTTAAACTACTGATACGACCCCACAACTTCTTCAATGGCTTTCACTGACCCATGAAATAAAGTTCACATTCTCAGGACACCCAAAGGCTATTTACCCTGCCCCTCTCCAGTCTACCTTTCCAATCACATCTGCTACCCCTCCACCTTACAATCTATGCTGCAGCTATTCTAGAATATAAATGTTCCGGGAAATACCTTGCCTCAAATGTCTATTCCTTTGAATGGAACATACTTTATCCTCTTCTTCTACCTGGATAGTTCAGGTTGTCTTTTAAGAGTGACTCAGCTTGGGGCGCCTCGGTGGCTCACTGGGTTAAAGCTTCTGCCTTTGGCTCAGGTCATGATTCCTGGTTCCTGGGATCGAGCCCCACATCGGGCTCTCTGCTCAGTGGGGAGCCTGCTTCCTCCTCTCTCTCTGCCTGCCTCTCTGCCTACTTGTGATCTCTGTCTATCAAATAAATAAATAAGTAAAATCTTAAAAAACAAACAAACAAAACAAACAAACGAAAAAAACTTGACTCAGCTTAAGTGCCAAATGGCAAAGAAGACTAGTAAATGTAGTTTGTAGACCAGTATTATAGTACAATCACTATTTCTACTTTGATTTCTTTTAAAATTTTCAGTCCTCTCCACCTCAAGGATAAGCAATGTAATCATAAGGAACTCAGATTTTAACAAGATTCCTGGTAGCTTTTATTTTCTGCTCTGCAAAATAATTCATTCCTGGTAGCTTTTTTTTTTTTTTAAAGATTTTACTTATTTATTTATTTGACACAGAGAGAGAGAGAGAGATCACAAGTAGGCAGAGAGGCAGGCAGAGAGAGAGGGGGAAGCTGGCTCCCCACTGAGCAGAGAGCCTGATGCGGGGCTCGATCCCAGGACCCCGGGATCATGACCTGAGCTGAAAGCAGAGGCTTAACCCACTGAGCCACCCGGGTGCCCCAAGGTAGGGAATTATTAAGGGCTTTTTCTCCCCACTGGAAATCATGTAGGAGGGAACCTTAGAAAAAATACTTTACCTCAAAAGTTATCCCTCCTAGTGGCGCTAATGCAAAGTAGGAGAGTAGAGTCAACATAGGATTTGGTAAAAGAAACTGTAACGGACCACTTTGGAATGTCTTCATGGCCTGTAAACCAACACCTCCTTCCTTTTCTGTGAACTACTCCCAGCCATGTGACTCGAGGAGTGGGATTCCAGGAGCCATGTTTGATTCTTGATACTCCAGAAATGGAAATCATACAATAAAGGTTGAGGCAACTGAGATCTTTCCCCTAAGAATTTGAATTGAGGCTTAATCTGTAACATATGAGCTCAGGAGTTGTAGCACAGCTGTATTTCCCACCATAGAGCAGAGGAAGCTGCTTTGAAGAAAGAGGCTATGAAAAAAATGAAGCAGACTTCCAGAAAACTAACAGAGAAAGAAAGATGACCTCGATTTACTAATGCCTTCCAGTTTTCATTTTTATTTTTTAAGACCTCTATAACTTTCAAGACCTTAGATTCTGTATAATCATAATAATACCTCTAAAATTTGTTTATTTCTTTTACTTGCAACAAAAACAGAGGCAGAAACAATTGGCTATAGTTTCTGAACTTAAAAGCCTCAACCTTATTCATTCCTTAATAAACATCTTTTGAGTGTCTTCCATGTGTCGCACTGTGCTAGGCACAGAGGTTATACAAATGAACTCATCATGTCCTTGAACAAATCTCTAAATCTGAGCCTCCATTTTTTCTTCTCTTTAACAAAGAGACTAATAACAACAAGGGCAATATCAGACTTGGGCAAAGTTCTAGGGAGTCCACAGACATGAAAGAACTTTGTAAATGGTTAGTACTGAATGAATGTTATTTTATATTCAGTCGGACATAATTTTGGCTCTCCATCTTTTTGGTCATTTTTATAATTTCTAGGAGGAGAGTATCCCCAGTCTGAATTTTATCTTGAAATATGCTCTTCCTGGTGAGGCATGTTACTGACATATTTCCAGGACAGTTGACCCCAGATCATAAAGCTGCTTTACTGTACACGTGAGCCTTCCGAGGCCAAGGAAACAAAGGTCATCAGGGTGAGACACAGAAGAAAGTTACCAGTATACCTGAAACTAATATACTGTATGTCAGTTAATTGGAATTTAAATAAAAACTTAAAATAAAAAAGGAAGAAGAGGGGCACCTGGGTGGCTCAGTGGATTAAAGCCTCTGCCTTCAGCTCAGGTCATGATCCCAGAGTCCTGGGATCAAGCCCCACATTGGGCTCTCTGCTCAGCGGGAAGCCTGCTTCCCTTCCTCTCTCTGTGTCTGCCTCTCTGCCTACTTGCGATCTCGGTCTGTCAAATAAATAAATAAAAATCTTTAAAAAAAAAAAAAAGGAAGAAGAAGGAAAAAAAAGTAACCAAATTTGGCTTCATTCAGATAGAAACCCCTTGCTGGAGGTCCCTTTGCTCTCTACACTCTGTTTAGCTATGTTTCTCCCCTTCAAGCCTACCTAAATTTGATGTCTGGATTTCCTTCTTCCTTCCACTCATTTTAATTTCCAAGCCACCTTACCTATTTATGCCATATGTGTATACACACACGTATGTATGTATGTATGCACCTGTATATTTTTAGTGTTAAACTAAGTTCTCCTTACCAATAATGAAGCAAGTAACCTTTTCTTATTATCTAGGTTCTGTCCTTCCATCCAGTACTAAGTCAACCCAGCCCTGACTAACAAGTTTCTCTGAGAGCCATTGTCCTCAAGAACTGTACCGATCTGACCGGTCCCATATCAGAATTTCCTGAATGTTTCTTTTCTTCCCCTTTTTACTCTCCTGCTTTAGTATACATGGGTCTTAAGGTCATTTGTTTCATTAATTTTTGGTAGTGTCTTTTTATCTATATACCACTCTCTTTTTCAATAGATGAAAAGACACATACGATTATACTGATGGCAGGTGATAGTATATATTTAGCAAAGGAATAGTAAAGGTTATAGTTCAGTTCTTTAACTTTGTTATGTGATTGGTTAATGAAGAGTCTGAAGCTTTGAGTTCAAGTTTATTTAAGAAATTCTTGATGATTCCTGACTCTAACAGCATTAGATATGTCTGAATCTCTGTAAAAATGCAGTTAAACAATACTAGTATAGTATTATTACCAATATATACCCTATCCCACATGTCAGTTTTTTCAAATATCACCCTAAAAGTTAATAGTAATCAAAGAGCAAATCAAGTGTTCACTAGGCAGCTAAGCGACATACTTACTAATGGCCTAGTTCTTTTCTAAGAAGGTTATCAGTCTTCACTTTTCTTTCAAGTCTTATGACTTTTATCTATGGAATACGTTTTAGCTGGAGCATTAATGAAAAATATGTAGAAGACTCATACAGATTTCAGATTACTAATCAACACACATAATTCATCACTGAGTACTAACCTAGCCTATCTTCTTAATGTACAACTTAGCTAAAACAAGAAAAACTATAGTGTATATTAACTCCAAAGACCTACACCATCTCCAGAGAAGGAAGGTTGTACACAATTTATTAACAGTAGGTTGCTGATTCCCAAATGGTGTGTTACTGATTATAAAACAATTTGACTGTGATCATTCTGCCACAGTGCTTAAAGCAATGCACATTAACAGAAGATGAATTTTTTTTTTTTGAGTATGGTTAAACAGTACAAATGTAAACACTGAAATTCCCCAGGCTGATATAAAGCACATATCACACTGGGTAAAGATTCTCCATATGGAACTTTGATGTGTAGGGAAAAGTTAAGTGCCGCAATGTTACACACAAGTCTGCTTTCTGGAGAGTACATCAGACAGGAGGGTAAGGCACCGTGTCTAGTGAAAAACCCTCTCATTCTATTTCCTCTAAAGTACACAACCCCACTGGTTTATTCCGCATTAGGGATCTTTTAAGGCAAGAAAGAGGTAAATTGCTTCCAAATAAAAATGATTCTGTAAAATTTGACCACTGTTTTCTGGAGACTAGGTTATTATATCCGGGTACCAGTTATACAACTATGAATCTCTGTCCCAGCACCAGAGAGAAAATTCAGCAGAACCATTGTTTTTCCATACGTAGATTCCTGCGGCGTCCTCATCTCTAGAATCTTCCTCTGTCATTGGTATTGTTAGAGCCCTGGATACCTAAAATGCCTTAAAAATCATCCACAAGATCAAAGAAAGCTGAACAGACAGGGAGGATGCTAGGTTTCTCACTGCTCTTCCAATAAGACATCTCAAGTTTTCTAAGTTTTATGTAATTGCAGGGGTTTTTTTGGTTCTGTTTTCCACAAAACAGTCCTCTGTCAAATAAGTTTGAACGGTGCTGCTATAAATAAAATAGTTGAAATACCCAATATATGCCTTCATTGCCTGAGACCTCTAAAGATGTGACCAGGGAAGAAGCCCCCATTAATTTTTGCCTATGTATCTAATGCACCATTCATGCAGCAATATATGCCTGAACTTTCCAACCTCTACAAGCTTGTACACTTTTTTGGTGATTTAGTCTATTTATTTATTTATATAAAGATTCATTTATTTGTATTAGAGAGAGCACAGGAAGGAGGGGTAAAGGGAGAGAGAATCTCAAGCAGACTCTGTGCCAAGTATAGAGTCTGACATAGGGCTCAGTCTCACCACCCTGAAATCACACCCCAAGATCGTGACCTGAGCCAAAACCTAGAGTTGGATGCTTAACCGACTACACCATCCAGGCACCCCAATTTTAATCTATTTAAACACATGACTTTCAAACGTCTTGGAAATGAGAACCATCTTTCTACTTATGAAAAATACTGTGAAAAACTTCTTTTAATATAATATGATGTGTTTTATTTTCCTACTTTCAAAAAGATTCTGGAACAGCAAATAATCACAAAATGGAGAAATAGCTTCAGAATTTGAAGTCCTCCAGACTCAAAAAATTTTAATAGGACAGAAAAGATATATTTTAAAAGTTTGAGGCACTCAAGGAGGAGTTGTTTGATTGTAAGATGAGTGACTGTCAAGTTTGAAATAGTTGAGCGATTTTCACAGCCCATAAGAAGCAGAAATTAGAAACTGAGTTCTATGCTATCGAAGCCACGCTAAAGGGAAAGCTTCTCTGAGGAAAAGCAGATTCTTACTTCAACCATTTGAACTACTTACAGATAAGAGAGTCCAAATTTTGACCACATGATGTTTTAGTTTCATGAACATTCCTTCTTTTTTTTTTTTTTAAGATTTTATTTATTTGTTTTACAGGGATCACAAGTAGTCAGAGAGGCAGGCAGAGAGAGGGGGGGGGAAGCAGGCTCCCTGCTGAGGACCCTGGGATCATGACCTGAGCTGCAGGCAGAGGCTTAACCCACTGAGCCACCCAAGTGCCCTGAAAATTCCTTCTTATAACAAGGCATGTGTTCTGGTACTTTCTTCCTCACTGGAGTAGCTTCACCGGATTCCTTCTCTTCCCAGTTTGCCCAGGCAGGAGGGCCTATCCCTCTTTCATCTGCATTACCTCTCTTATTGTCCAGAACCATGAACACTGATCTGAGACCAATGAGAGGCATTGTCAATTCACAGTGGGTCATATAAGGAACTGAGCACAATCCCAGGACACAAGCCAGCACCATTTCTGAAAGACAGTCAGGGATGCTGATAAGATGCTGTTGACAGGTTGTCTTCACTCTTCCACTGAGAGAAAGGTATTATCTGAGCTCCTAGGCCCAGATGGTGGACAGTCTTGCTAACATGGACCCATGCGCTTTGAGATGCCAGTTCAGTTTACACCCACATCTGGGGCTCTGCCAGTTGGAGGGATATAACCAAGTCTTTAACTGACTCCATTTTTCTGAGGAGGCCCAACTGGCATTAGAAATTTTTACAGACATCTTCTTTCTCTTTCATCCAATTTTCATGCTTGAAAGCCCAAGAAATTTTGGAATGCTTTTCATACCTCTCTAGGAAATTCAAACTGTCTTTTGCCTTCTTCTCCCCAGACTCAGAATTCTACCAGATCTGCTATACGGCATTTGCAACTATACTGTGGTTGCCTTCTCTCTGGGCCTCATGACATAGGTGAAACACAGATTCATCTTCCTGTCAAAGAGTTGGAATATCTATCATGCTTCCTACATGGCACAAGGAAAAAAGTCTACCTTGTGGGGCAGGGGGCAGAAAACACAGCCTTACATACTAACACTCTTTCATCCATACTGTCTTTTCTCTTTCCCCATCTCCCAAATTCAGAGATTCTATAATGGGTAGGCATGTGGCCACAGAATACATCGGATTTTGATCATTCTTCCTGCTTTCTAAAATATTTTCTCTCACTCTTGCTTCTCTCACCTTTTGTGTTACTCATGATTCTCCAAGGAGACAGAAGAAATGGGATGTGCATATATATGTACAGAGATTTATTTTAAGGAATTGGCACACATAATTGTGAAGACTTGGAGAGTTCAAATCTAATGATGGAGGCAAGCAGGCTGACAACTTGGGAAAGAGTTGCAGTTCAAGTCCAAAGGCAGGCTTCCATGAAATCAGGAAGAGCTAATGTTGCAAAGGAAGTCTAAATCAGCCTGCTTGGGAGTGGTCAGCCATTCATTCTATTCAGGCCGTTGACTGACTGGATGAGGCTCACTCACATTATGGAGGGTAATCTGCTTCACTTAAAGTCCATTGATTAAAGTGTAAGACTCATCCACTAGCACCCTCACCAAAACAACCAACATAACTGGTTGAATATTTTTCATCCTAACAGCCAACCTTTTGGGCTAAGAATGTGTCTTAGAAAGAGAAATTATAACCATAATTAGAGAGGAAGGGGAAAAGAAAAAAACTAGCCTTGTTGATGTTCATTGAGCAAATTATTTATTGATTACCTTCCATATACCAAGCACTATTCTAGGCACCACGTCTCAAATGATTATTCTGCCCCATCAGTAAATATATAATTGGTTTTTTTCCTTCTTAAATTGTATTAATCTCAAATCTGGAAGCATGCCAAAGATTTATTATTTATTGTTCTAATCCGTAGTTTTCTATCTCAATTCATAGGTTCATGGTATGAATTAATTCAAGTTCTAGATGCCGAGAGACTAGTATCTAGTCTATCTATTTCACTTCATTCTAAAACGGGACCTCCAGCTATAGAATGCTATTTAAAAAGGATAAAATTTAATGGAATTTGGGTGGCTCAGCTGTTAAGTGTCTGCCCTCAGCTCAGGTCAAGACCCCAGGGTCCTGGGATCTAGCCCCACATATGGCTCCCTGCTCAGCAGGAAGCCTGCTTCTCCCTTTTCCTTTCCCCTGAGTTGTGTTCCCTCTCTTCCTGTCAAAGAAATAAATAAAATCTTTAAAAAAAAAAAGTCTGTCCTGAAATATAAGAATTAAAAATACAAAATACACTGATCTGTTAAAATTCTGAATTATATTCTGGGTCCCTTTATTTTCTCTGCTGTACTGGCCATTGGTAGTGCATGATATTGTCCCCTTAGGAAACATCAGGCCCAGTCTTTAGACTCAAATGATTACATAGTAAATTGCTCTGAAATACCTAAAAATGTATTTTATAACTAATCTTTATAAGTTATTTCTTGAAATTGTATCTTTATTTGGGAGAAAATGGACTCCATCTAGATCCTGTTCACTTTGAAAATGTTCTACCTCTTCCTCCTATCAATAAGAAGACATTGTCTTTTTAGGGCTGTTGGAACAAAGAGATTGTTTTCCCTTCTTGGGAAACCACTCAGTTGGATTAAGTGGCACAATCCTATGGCTATAACAGAGACAGATGTGTGGATCATAGACAACAAATGAACTGGCTTAATGCTTGGAGAGACCATGTCTATCACCAGAGAAAGAGAATGCTTGACTGTTCTCAGAGGAAAACTAAAGCAACCGCACCATTACTTACATCAAGAAAGTCTTAGGCCACATTTTTACTATACAGGAACCTGAAGCAATGTTGGAGAATTACTCAAAATATCTCACTGGTAAGACTAAAGCCATGCACAAAACTAATAATTTGTATGAATGATTATTATAGAATAATAATTTTCAATTATTTCCATTCATGACCTATAAAGCCTTCTTACTTAAAATCCCTCTAAATGTAAAGCTTCTACTAAACAGATTGAGCGTTTTAGAAATAGGACAGTTTTGAACATTCATTTTTGACCTATGTTCCCGAGTTGGTGGTTGGGAATTATTTGTTAAATTGCTCTAAAGTCCCTCAAATTTTTCTGACATGTTGTTGATTGTCTTCTATTAGAATTTCAACTCTATCACTCACTCTTTTTAAATTTCTTCCTATTATTTTATTTTATTTTGAGAGAGAAAGAGTGTGTGAGTGGGGTAAGGGGAGGGGCATAAGGAGAGGGAGAGAGAGAATCCTAAACTCTCCAATACAGGTCTCAATCTCACGACCCTGAGATCATGACCTGAGATGAAATTAAGAGTCAGACACTTAACCCACTGAGCCCCTTAATTATTCCTGTTGCCCCTTAATTATTCCTATTATTGTAAAGGAGAGATAAAATTATGAAAAGTTTTATGGATTAAGTGACATTTAAACTACTCTGAAAGATACTAAACACAGTGTCTAGCAGATAGTAGGAGCGCAATAATTATAAATGAATGAATGAGATTTGCTAGAGATAGGAATGAAAATTTCTGGGCAGAAGAAATAGTATAAGAAAGGGCTCAGAGCAGGAAATTACAAAGTAAAACTGAGACACAGGGAGGAGCTGAGATCATATTTATGATATATAAAAAGTAGAGTAGTAAATCTAGAAATGGGTATTTGTTTGGCCATTATAATACAGTGCTTTTAATAATCGCTCAAGTAATTTTCACATAATTTGACAGTCATCACAAGAATATAAAAATGGAGAGGAGGAGTCAAGATGGAGGAGATCTGGGGAGACCCGCCTGGAGAAGCAGTGGGAATCTGCTGGGTTTGGAGATTCCAAATGTGGTTGTGTGCCAGAGACAGAAACACTCGGTCACAGGCCAGGTGAGCTCAGAGCAAGACCAGAGACCAGGGAAATGGGAGTGATCGAGTGCTTTTCCCCAAGGGTGCACTGAAGAGTGGGACCCCAAGCTCCCAGCTCCTCCAAGCCAGAGATTGGGAGTCCACCATTTTCAATCCCATCCTCCAGAGCTCTATGGAAAGCATTTAGCGAGCAAAAGCTCCCGAGAGCGAACCCGAGAAAATTACTTAGTCCAACCCCTGGCAAGGGCGGTGCAATTCCACCTCGGGCAAAGACATTTGAGAATCACTACAACAGGCCCATCCCCCAAAGATCAGCAAGAAATCCAGACAAGACCAAGCTCATTGATCAAGGAGAACAGTGGAATACCAGAGGAGGGGAAAGCAAAACATGGAATTCATGGCTGTCTCCCCATGATTCTTAAGTCTTTCAAAGTTAATTATTTTTTCTAATTTTTTTTCTTATTTTAATTTTTTAAACTTTTACTCTTTACTCTTTTAACATTTTTTAACAAGTTTATCTTAACAATACTGTTCTTAAAAAAATCTTTTAGAACCTTTATTATTATAGTCGTATTTTATCCTTCATTGTATCTAACTTTATCTTTTGTATACACATAGGATTTTTTTCTTCTAAAAAATTTTGGGATACAACTTCTTCTAATAGATCAAAATATACCCTAAATCTAGCACAGGGCTTGTTATGTCTCCAGCCTGACAAATTCTCTCCACTTTCTTTTCCCAACCAAGGTATCTTATTAACTCCTTTTTTAGAATATTTTTAAAAAATTTCTTCTTTACAGTCATATTCTATCCTTTCATCGTGTTACATATATATATATATTCTTTTAAAGATATATAAATATATTTTATATATATATAGAATATATATATTTTTTCTTTAAAATTTTGGGAGGTAGTTTCTTCTAAGAGACCAGAATACTCCCCAAATCAAGTGGTGGTTCTGTTATACTCACCAGTCTAATAGACATATCTTCTATTTTCTTTTTTTTTTTTAATTTTTTTTAACTTCTTTTTAACCCCTTTCTTCTCCCCATGTTTTGGGGTCTCTTCTGATTTGCTTAACATACATTTTTCTGCGGTCTTTGCCACTCTTTTAGTGTTTTATTCTTTCGTTCATATACTTTTATCTGGATAAAATGACAAGGTGGAAAAACTCACCACAAAAAAAAAAAAAAAAAAAGAACAAGAGGCAGTACCAAAGGCTAGGGACCTAATCAATATGAATGTTGGTAATATGTCAGATCTAGAGTTCAGAATGATGATTCTCAAGGTGCTAGCTAGCTCAGAAAAAGCATGGAAGATATTAGAGAAACCCTCTCAGGAGACATAAAAGCTCTTTCTGGAGTAATAAAAGAACTAAAATCTCACCAAGCTGAAATCAAAAGAGCTGTTAATGAGTTGCAATAAAAAATGCATGCTCTTACTGCTAGGACAAATGAGGCAGAAGAGAGAATTAGTGATATAGGAGACCAAATGATAGAGAATAAAGAAGCTGAGCGAAAGAAAGACAAACAACTACTGAGCCACAAGGGGAGAATATGAGAGATAAGTGATACCATAAGATGAAACAATATTAGAATAATTGGGATTCCAGAAGAAGAGGAAAGAGATAGCGGGACAGAAGGTATATTGTACTGAATTATTGTAGAGAATTTCCCTAATATGGTAAAGGGAATGAGTATCAAAATCCAGGGGATGCAGGGAACCCCACTCAAAATCAGTAAGAATAGTTCCACACCCTGCCATCTAATAGTAAAACTTACAAGTCTTAGTGACAAAGAGAAAATCCTGAAAGCAGCCTGGGACAAGAAGTCTGTAACATACAATGGTAAAAATATTAGATTGGCAGCAGACTTTTCCACAAAGACCTGGCAGGCCAGAGAGAACTGGCATGATATATTCAGAGCACTAAATGTGAAAAACATGCAGCCAAGAATGCTATATCCAGCTAGGCTATTGAAAATAGAAGGAGAGATTGAAAATAGAATTTTCAATTGAAAATTATCATTGAAAATAGAAGGAGAGATAACAAGCTTCCAGGACAAACAAAAATTAAAGAGTTTGTAAACACCAAACCAGCTCTACAGGAAATATTGAAAGGGGTCCTCTAAGCAAAGAGAGAGCCTAAAACTAGTAGACCAGAAAGGAACAGATACAATATACAGTACCAGTCACCTTATAGGCAATACAATGGCACTAAATTCATATCTCTCAATAGTTACCCTGACTATAAATGGGCTAAATGCCCCAGTCAAAAGGCACAGGGTATCAGAATGGATAAAAAAGAAAAACCCATCAATATGCTGTCTACAAAAAACTCATATTAGACACAAAGACACCTCCAGATTTAAAGTGAGAGCGTGGAAAAAAATTTACCATGCTAATGGACATCAAAAGAAAGCTGGGGTGGCAATCCTTATATCAGATCAATTAGATTTTAAGCCAAATACTATAATAAGAGGTGAGGGAGGACACTATATCATACTCAAGGGGTCTGTACAGCAAAAAGATCTAACAATTTTAAATATCTATGCCCCTAACATGGGAGCAGTCAACTATATAAACCAATTAATAACAAAATCAAAGAAATGTATTGACAATAATACAATAATTGTAGGGGACTTTAACAACCCCCTCACTGAAATGGACAGATCATCCAAGCAAAAGATCAACAAGGAAATAAAAGCCTTAAATGACACACTGGACCAGATGGACATCATAGATATATTCAGAACATTCCATCCCAAAGCAACAGAATACATATTCTTCTCTAGTGCACATGGAACATTCTCCAGAATAGATCACATCCTGGGTCACAAATCAGGTATCAACCTGTACCAAAAGATTGGCATCATTCCTGGCATATTCCCGGACCACAATGCTCTGAAGCTAGAACTCAATCGGAAGAGGAAATTTGAAAAGAATCCAAATACATGGAGGCTAAAGAGCATCCTTCTAAAGAATGAATGGGTCAACCAGGAAATTAAAGAACAATTGAAAAAATTCATGGAAACAAATGATAATGAAAACACAATGGTTCAAAATCTGTGGGACACAGCAAAGGTAGTCCTGAGAAGAAAATATATAGCGGTACAAGCCTTTCTCAAGAAACAAGAAAGGTCTCAAATACACAACCTAACCCTACACCTAAAGGAGCTGGAGAAAGAGCAACAAAGAAAGCCTAAACCCAGCAGGAGAAGAGAAATCATAAAGATCAGAGCGGAAATCAAAGGAAATAGAAACCAAAAAAAAAAAAAAAAAATAGAACAAATCAATAAAACTAAGAGCTGGTTCTTTGAAAGAGTTAATAATATTGATAAACCCCTGGCCAGACTTTTCAAAAAGAAAAGAGAAAGAACCCAAATAACTAAAATCATGAATGAAAGAACAGAGATCACAGCCAATACCAAAGAAATACAAACAGTTATAAGAACATATTATGAGCAACTATACACCAGCGAATTTGACAATCTGGAAGAAATGGATGCATCCTAGAGAAATAAACACCACAACTGAACCAGGATGAAATAAAAAACCTGATCAGACCATAGCCAATAAGGAGATGGAAGCAGTCATCAAATATCTCCCAACAAACAAGAGCCCAGGGCCAGATGGCTTCCCAGGGGAATTCTACCAAGCATTTAAAGAAGAATTAATACCTATTCTCCTGAAAATGTTCCAAAAAAAAAATAGAAATGGAAGGAAAGCTTCCAAATTCATTTTAGGAGGCCAACATTACCTTGATCCCCAAACCAGACAAAAACCCCACCAAAAAGGAGAATTAAACCAATATCCTTGATGAACACATATGTGAAAATTCTCACCAAAACACTAGCCAATAGCATCCAACAGTACATTAAAAGGATTATTCACCATGACCAAATGGGATTTATTCCAGGGCTGCAAGGTTGGTTCAACATCCACAAATCAATCAATGTGATACAACACATTAATGAAAGAAAGAACAAGAACTATATGGTACTCTCAATAGATGTCGAAAAATCATTTGACAAAATACAGCATCCTTTCTTAATCAAAACTCTTCACAGTGTAGGGATAGAGGGCACATACCTCAATATCATCAAAGTCATCTATGAAAAACCCACAGTGAATATCATTCTCAAAGGGGAAAAACTGAAAGCTTTTCCCCTAAGGTCAGGAACATGGCAGGGATGTCCACTATCACCACTGCTATTCAACATAGCACTGGAAGTCCTAGCCTCAGCAATCAGACAACAAAAAGAAATAAAAGGCATCCGAATTGGCAAAGAAGAAGACAAACTCTCACTCTTTTTAGATGATATGATACTTTATGTGGAAAACCCAAAAAACTCCACTCCAAAACTTCTAAAACTCATACAAGAATTCAGTAAAGTGTCAGCATACAAAATCAATGCACAGCAATCAGTTGCATTTCTATACATGAATAACAAGGCAGAAGAAAGAGAAATTAAGGACTCCATCCCATTTACAATTGCACCACAAACCATAAGATACCTAGGAATAAACCTAACCAAAGAGGCAAAGAATATATACTCAGAAAACTATAAAGTACTCATGAAAGAAATTGAGGAAGACACAAAGAAATGGAAAAATGTTCCATGCTCATGGTTGGGAAAACAAATATTGTGAAAATGTCTATGCTACCTAGAGCAATCTACACGTTTAATGCAATCTCTACCAAAATGCCATCCCCCCCCTTTTTTTTTTCAAAGAAATGGAACAAATAATCCTAAAATTTATATGGAACCAGAAAAGACCTTGAATAGCCAGAGGAATGTTGAAAAAGAAAGTCAAAGTTGGTGGCATCACAATTCCAGACTTCAAGCTCTATTACAAAGCTGTCATCATCAAGACAGTATGGTACTGGCATAAAAACAGACACATAGATCAGTGGAACAGAATAGAGAGCCCAGAAATAGACCCTCAATTCTATGGTCAACTAATCTTTGACAAAGCAGGAAAGAATGTCCAATGGAAAAAAAGATGTTCTCTTCAACAGATAGAGTCGGGAAATTTGGACAGCCACATGTGGAAAAATGAAACTGGACCATTTCCTTACACCACACATGAAAATAGACTCAAGATGGATGAAAGACCTCAATGTGAGACAGGAATCCATTAAAATTTTTGAGGAGAACACAGGCAGCAACCTCTTCGACCTCAGCTACAACAACTTCTTCCTAGAAACATCGCCAAAGTCAAGGGAAGCAAGGGCAAAAATGAACAATTGGGACTTAATCAAAATCAAAAGCTTTTGCACAGCAAAGGAAACAGTCAACAAAACCAAAAGACAGCAGACAGAATGGTAGAAGATATTTGCAAATGACATATGAGATAAAGGGCTAGTATCCAAAATCTATAAAGAATTTATCAAGCTCAACACCCAAAAAACAAATAATCCAATCAAGAAATGGACAGATGACATGAACAGACATTACTGCAAAGAAGACATCCAGATGGCCAACAGACACATGAAAAAGTTCTCCATATCACTCAGCATCAGGGAAATACAAATCAAAACCACAATGAGATACCACCTCCCACCAGTCAGAATGGCTAAAATTAACAAGTCAGGAAACCACAGATGCTGGTGAGGATGCAGAGAAAGGGGAACCCTCCTACACTGTTGGTGGGAATGCAAGTTGGTGCAGCCACTCTGGAAAACAGCATGGAGGTTCCTGAAAAAGTTGAAAATAGAGCTACCCTACGACCCAAATAATGGGTATTTGCCCTAAAGATACAAATGTAGTGATCCAAAGGGGCACGTGCACCTGGATGTTTAGCAGCAATGTCCACAATAGCCAAACTATGGAAAGAACCTAGATGTCCATCAACAGATGAATGGATAGATGCGATATATATATACAATGGAATAATATCCAGCCATCCAATGAAATGAAATCTTGCCATTTGTGATGACATGGATGGAACTAGGTACAATATTATGCTGAGTGAAATAAGTCAATCAGAGGAAGAAACTTATCATACGATCTCCGTGATATGAAGAAGTTGAAAGGCAAAGTTTGGGGTTTGGGGGTAGGGAAGGAAAAAAAATGAAAGAAGATGGGATAGGGAGGAAGACAAACCATAAGGGACTCTCAATCTCAGAAAACAAACTGAGGGTTGCCAGGAGGAGGGGGATAGGGAGAGGGTGGTTGGGTTATCGACACTGGGGAGGGTATGTGCTATGGTGAGTGCTGTGAAGTGTGTAAACCTGGTGATTCACAGACCTGTACCCTGGGGCTAATAATACATTATAGGTTAATAAAAAATAAAAAATTTTAAAAAGAATATAAAAATGGAAAGACTGAAAGTAGAAAATATTTCTAAATCTTTAAATTATTTCCAAATTTACTCATGTTTAGTATTGTAAATTGCAGTATATATCTGAAAATACTCTGGAGTAAAAACTCTCCAGTTGTTCTTAAACTCAAGTGTCATAACTTATCCATGCTGCCCAGCTGATGGTTTTTACTGTGCTCCTGAAATGTTTGTTCACTTGTTAAAATCCATGTCACAAATCTTCAGAGCAGCAGCTAATATTTTACAATCGATCAAATAGTCTCAGATATATATTCCAAATATGTGACTTAATGAAAACAACATAAAGATTTATGCTCCATTTAATGTACTTAGCTAAACTCATGGGATTTCAAAAGAAGATAAAAAAAAAGAGGCAACTTGGGTTAATGCTTAGTTATCTTTTGGTTAACTTATATAGCTTAACAATCGAAGAACATGAAAGAGGAACCTTTGATAAAACTCAGTGGCTTTTTTAAATCCATAAAAGGCAGCTGGTTTTTCTAGGAAGGCCCATATTAACATTGGAATGTACAACTTTTAAACAAAAGCTCTTGCTGAGCTTCATTTGTAATTGACAGCCAAGACACACTTTTTTTTTAAGCTAATGCCACTCAGTGATGTTTGCAAAATGAACCTAGAATAGGGTGCCTTCTTTTCTTTATTATAGAAATGAGTCTTCAGTCTCTTTCCCCACATTTATTTAAGAACTTTAATGGTTAAGAAAGAGTAGGCATGATTTTTGGGGCTCATTGATGATAGGTGCAAACTTGATAGGACCGAAGGCATGACTAAATATTAGATAGACATCTGGGAGTGTCCATTTTGTCTCAATTTAAGTCAAATATCAAAGTTTCCATAATTTTCTCAAATATATGTCATCTTATTGCTCAAACCAAAAGTTTCCTTTAAGAGTACGATCTTGAAATACACACTGTCAGAAACTCTGGAACTCCACGAATCTCTCTTAGAAGCTACCATGAAGGGGAGAACTGGACCACACAGGAGGATAAAATGGCAGAACTAGAGCTGTGATCGAGTGTGGCAGATAAAGAGTCGGGAGAACACCCAGATGGTGGTTTGATTTTGAAAGCACTGCCCAAGTTTCATGGAATTCAAATGATTGAGACAAGATAGGACTCAGTCATCGGCCATCATAGCTCTAGGGATACTTATCACTAGGTACAGTCTCATCTATACCCCACATTATAAGATCAATCCTATTCTTACCCAGGGAAATCAAAAGAAGCAGGGGACCATAACTGAACGTTAAGTTAGATTTGTTAATTTGTCCTTCTGCAGCAGTTATTTGACATGACTTGATATGACATGATATATTTCCTAACTCCCTTTGTCTACTATATTCTCTAGTACCCTTACAATTGACTTTCTCTAGGGGTTCCTGGGTGGCTCAGTTGGTTGAGTGTCTGACTCTTGGTTTCAACTCAGGTCATGATCTCAGAGTCATGAGTTTGAGTCCAGCATGGGGCTTTGCACTCAGGGAGGAGTCTGAGATTCTCTCTTCCTCTCCCTCTGCCCCTCTCCACTACACTCTCTCCCTCTTTCTCTCCTAATTAAATAAATAAATCCAGAAAACCTCCCAAAACTGACTTTCTTTAGAAGTTCACCCAAGGTGCTTCCCATGAAATTAGATCTAAATTCAAGGTCTCTGTTAGAGATGCCTAATGTGGGAAAGGCAACCTGTGGCCAGTGAGCCCCTATGAATGGCCTCTTAGGAACTTCTCTAATGCTGAACTCCACCCATCTCACTTGCAGCCCTTTACCAGGCACCTAGGCATTGCTTATGTTAGCTATAGTTATTGCTGACTGTTAAGAGCCCCTGGATTTCCTACTGGGCTTCCCAAGTTCCTCACTTGACCTGACGTGGTTGGCTTTGTCCTTTCTTTTTTTTTTTTTTTCCTTTTTTCCAATTTATTTATTTTCAGAAAAACATTATTCATTATTTTTTCACCACACCCAGTGCTCCATGCAAGCTGTGCCCTCTATAATACCCATCACCTGGTACCCCAACCTCCCACCCCCCCGCCACTTCAAACCCCTCAGATTGTTTTTCAGAGTCCATAGTCTCTCATGGTTCATCTCCCCTTCCAATTTACCCAAAAGCACATACCCTCCCCAATGTCCATAACCCTACCCCCCTTCTTCCAACCCCCCTCCCCCCAGCAACCCACAGTTTGTTTCGTGAGATTAAGAGTCACTTATGGTTTGTCTCCCTCCCTATCCCATCTTGTTTCATGGATTCTTCTCCTACCCACTTAAGCCCCCATGTTGCATCACCACTTCCTCATATCAGGGAGATCATATGATAGTTGTCTTTCTCCGCTTGACTTATTTCGCTAAGCATGATACGCTCTAGTTCCATCCATGTTGTCGCAAATGGCAAGATTTCGTTTCTTTTGATGGCTGCATAGTATTCCATTGTGTATATATACCACATCTTCTTTATCCATTCATCTGTTGATGGACATCTAGGTTCTTTCCATAGTTTGGCGGCTTTGTCCTTTCTATAGGCTCTAATGTTCATGGTCTGGGCCATCTAAGGCTTATTAATTTGTAGTCTATCCGGATGAGTTTTAGGCCCTCTGGCAAATACACAAACGATTAAGGCAGGAACAGGTGAGGTTATTACATGTATATACCAGAAAGAAAATGATATAGGGACTTCTGTGTAGATGGGAAAGAAAAGTGATATAGGGACTTCTCTGTATATGGGACTAATCAGTGTTTGGTGGGTATGAATTTCCTAATCACACAATCAACCAAGTGATATCTATAAAAAATGTTTTAACATTATTTTCTAGAGCTTGAGCTGCCCTTCTGTCTGAGACAGAAAACTTAATCCACTCACTTTCAAAGAGGATTATTAAATTCAGTATCTTGGGGCACCTGGGTGGCTTAGCCGTTAAGGGCCTGCCTTCAGCTCAGGTCATGATCCCAGGGTCCTGGGATTGAGCCCCACATTGGGCTTCCTGCTCCACAGGAAACCTGCTTCTCTCTATCCCACTCTCCCTGCTTGTGCTCCCTCTCTCACTGTGTCTTTCTGTCAAATAAATAAATAAAATATATTTTTTTTAAAATTCAGTATCTTTTCAGTCATTTTAGCTTTAAAATTCATCCACATTCAGTGTCCCTCAGCCTTGCTGTTTTCCCTGGAATTAGTGAAATGTTTTGGTGACTTATGTGAACAAAGACCTTGGTCTAGTTCTCAAGCCTTGATCTACTTTGGCGCTGTGCAGACCTCATTCTCCAACTGGATTCTTAGATCTCACTTCTTCCACACAAGCACATTCTAAATCCACATTTCGACTTCTTCTGTTCTGAGACCCCTCTGCATACCCACTAGTGTGCTTGCCTTTGCTCAAGCTCAAATTCTCTATTTCTATCTCTCAACTAATTTCTAAACCCTTTCTTATAAGCACTGGATGCTGATGTTTACTCTCATGCCCTCCTGAGACCACTCTCTGTTGTTCCTACATTACACCCCAATATATGTCTGTGGAGCAACACTCTAGAGCTTCAGATGGGAGCAATGAGACCTCTCTTCCCTCTCTTCACTGACTTTTATGAATCCATCTGGGATCATAGAAATTGGCAAAATATATATTCCTGCTCTTTTTCTTTTTCTTACTCCTTTTATTTCCTAGGTAATGGAGGCTGGCTGATCTGAAGTTTTTGGGAGAGGGGGTGAAGGACAGAAAGCCAATTAGGACCACATTTTTTCACATTTTTCTTGTCTTACATCTGAATCAAATAAAGAATTTAGCATCTTTATTCTCTAGCACTTTTACTGATAATCTGTAGTGTAATTAATGTCCTCTAATCTAGCCACCTAAACCATGGATGTTCAAGAGCAAAAGAGATTTTTAAAACTCATGTATTTTGTCACAGATTCTTTGGGAATTAAAAGGCAGCACTTTGTACATATAAGTCACAGTCCTAAGTTCAAGATTATCCTGTTGAAGTGATTGTGGTAAGCTACCTAGGAGAAATGGGATATTCAGTCTGGATCTAGAAGGAAAAGGTTCTGTTGTTAATGGATGGGGAGATTGGATGGGGGTTGGGGGGGGTTAAGGCTCATTAAATGTAAGTCCTGTTCTACCATGTTCTTGTATATGTGTGTTTGTGTGTATTGCCAACAGATTTTTTTCCTAATTTCATATATTTCCAATGACATTAGTAGACACTTAAAGAAAATTTAAAAAAATAAATTAGAGCCACTGAAACATTTCTCAAACCTTATTCTTCGATTTGCAGCATCCTGAGAAAATGTCACTCTTACATCTGAACACTTTTCTTCTCTTAGAAAGAAGATTGTACAAAATCATGCATTCTAACTTTTCCCTCAGCTTCTTTGATCTTTTTCTTGTGAGTCTGCTTCATTGTTTCTTTTCCTACCCCTTTTTTCTAACTGCATATCTCTCCTTAGATTCATTCCTTGGCCATTTGCTTTTCTTCTCCAAGAGATTTTCTAGAATATCCAGGTTTTATAAGCCCATACAAATGATTTTTATTTCTGGTTCTCCTTCCTTCCCCAGTATCCAGCCTCCTCATAAATTTCCATTCAACGTGTTTAGGTAGATGATTAGGTGTTGATTAAGTACCTACCATCTGCTACCTCTGTGCTAGAATCCTGAGATTCAAAGATGAAAAGCAAAACCTCTCCTCGTGGTTACAGTAGAGCCCAAACAAAATATCTCCCATCCCAAACTCTCTTTTCTCTGACATTTTTATTTCAGAATATAACACCATCATTTTCTGAGTCAAAAAACCATGGTGGTCTTTACTGACTTCTTTTTTCTTCCTTTTTATTCCCTACGTTGTCATGTCATCAATATCTCAGTATCTGATCTTACCTTTAAAATTCCCATGACTACCATGCTGGGATAAGCCTGATAACCAAATGATTATCTAACTAGTCTCCCAATTTGGCTCCTGTATCTGATTACACAAGCATGTCCTGAATGATATTGTCAAATTAATCTTCCTGAGTTACCATGAAAGACATTTAGCTTGTGTTTTCCTATCCAGTCTACTGCTAGCAAATATCTGTCATATTCATATATGTCCCTCATATTTTGAATAGACTTTCTATATTTAGAGAAGTTTGAAATAAGTTCTGCTTTCCTAACAAGAGTCAGACCTAAAATTCCAGCCTTCCTTGAAGCTAGGAAACAGGCATGTGACCTGAGCTCCATCAATCTGATATATCCCCCTAACAGTTTGATTTGGAAATAAGCAAGTTCTCTATGAAGTTTCAATTCTTTGTTGGTGCTAGTAGGGATTGAGGCATACAATTTTTGGTGATGGCAACAATAGTGATGTTGCTTTCCAAGTGACTGCAAAGTGAAGTTCTTGTGCAGAAGTGACATGAGGAGTAGGCAAATACAGTGGCTTTTAGACCAAGTAAGCCCACAAAAGAGGCAGGAGTTTCCTCATCAGGCCAGCCAGATCTGTGACATTGTTCTATCCTTTGAAGCTCAACTTCAATTCTGATCCTAGTCCTCACCTTAACCCTGTGAACAACCCAAGAAATACTTTCTGGACATAATCAGCCAGAATCAGCCTCTGTTGTTGGAAATGAAGAACTTTAATGATACTATTGTTTGCATAAGTAAGATCCCAAGGCTCTCCTCTATCTACCCTACCATTTTCCAATTTTCTTCCTTCTCTCCTTCCTGCTGCTTGCCCTTCCTTCCTTCCTTCCATCCTTCCTTTCTTTTTTCCTTCCTTCCTTATTCTTACCTTCCTTTCTTTCCTTTCCTATTATTTATTCAGTGCCTGTTATATGGCAACCTCTATTCTGGTAATACAAATAGAAGATTTAGCAAAAGAGACCATATCCCTGTCTTCATGGAGATTAGTTTCTTACTCTTCTATCACCTTTCAATTTCAACCAAACTTATTTACCCTTCACATCCTTTATTCACCACATGAAGCCGTACTCCTGGATTGGATGATACTCCACCTAGAATAATCTCCCTATCCCTCTGACCTATGTTTACCATATTTGATTACAACCTACTAAGATCCTTTTTCTATTTTTTTAAAAGACTTTATTTATTTATTTGACAGAGAGAGAGAGAGAGAGAGAGATCACAAGTAGGCAGAGGTCTCCTGGCCAAGCAGAGAGCTCTATGCGGGGCTCGATCCCAGAACCTGAGATCATGACCTGAGCCAAAGGCAGAGGCTTTAACCCACTGAGCCACCCAGGTGCCCCAGTTCCTTCTTCTATAAACAGCTTTCACAAGAGCTTTGTTTGAATTATTATCCTGATGTCTAACCTTTTACTTAATTTGAATCTAATTCACTACTTGGATTATATTTTATATTATTGATTATTATTTAATGTATAGAGCTATCTTCCTACTAAGTTCTAGGTTACCTGAAGGCAAAGAATATCTACTATACCTTTACGAGTCCCAGCATTTGGCCCAGGGTCCCACACATACCACATGTATAAAACAGAATGGGTAGGCACCTGGGTGGCTCAGTTGGTTAAGACTCTGCCTTCGGGTTGGGTTATGATCCCAGGGTCCTGGGATCAAGCCCTGCATCAGGCTCCCTGCTCAGCAGGGAGACTGTTTTCCCTCTCCCATTCCCTCTACTTGTGTGCGCTCTCTCGCTCTCTCTGTCAAATAAATAAATAAAATCTTTTTAAAAAATGGCAAGGACCTCTTTACTTGCTACTGCTGCCATCCATTCTGACATGCTTCTAGGAAGTAAACCTGTGAAAACTCTGAGGTTCTCAATTCACTATCAGATAAATTTCAAGTTCCTCAGCTGGACACTTCAAACCCTTCACAGTCCAGTCCCAATCTCCCTTTCTCCGGAGAATGCTCATGAACCTGATTGTCTTAAGAATATTTGAAATTGTATGCTATTTTTCTTTCCAACCATAAGTCAATCATTTTGAGAATTTTTTTTTTTAAACAAGTAACTCTCAGTATAGACTTCTGGTCAACCTCATTGTTGTGTCTGTGACCATCTATATACTTAGTTTCATGATTTTTCTTTATATTATTTTATAATCATAAAAGTCCTCAAAATAGGAACACTGCTCATTTTTCTGATTTATGTATCATAAATGAGTGGAAAGGAATGGAACTTCCTGAGAAGAGAATGATAAAATTGCAACTTTGATTATTTAAGCAACAATTTTTGTATAAGAATGACTTTGAATTAAGGTTAGAGTTAGAGGATCTCTTCCACTATTTGCCACTATTTAGTGTGTATACACCTACATAAAAAACTACTACGAATTTAGTGGCTTAACATAATACATACTTATTATTTCACAGTTTCTGTGGGTCAGGAACCTGGGCAGGGCTTAGTTGATTACTTTGCTCAGGATCCCACTGAAATAAAAGTATTGACTGGGTTCTCTTATCTAAAGAGTTTACTGAGGAAGTTCAATTGAGGTTGTTGGCAAAATCCATTCCCTTGTCGCAGTGTGACTACAGAACTCATCTTCTTCCTGGCTGTCTGCTACAGGCTGTTCTGAGGTCATAAGAACTGCCTGCAGTTCCCTGCCACATGGTCCTCTCAGGGAGCAGCTTACAACATGGCTATTTACTTCCTTAATGCCATATGGGCAATCTCTCCCACTCCAGTCTACAATATAGAGCCTTATATAATGTAACTCAATCAAGGTAGTAACATCCCATCTCCTTTGTCCCATTCAACTGGTCAGAAGTAATCACAAGTTCACCTGTACTCAAGAAAAAGGAATTACATATGGGTATAAGTGGAGGAGAACCTTGTATCTGCCACAGTGGACCTTTGGCCGATTTTTTTAAACTGTGAATATACTTTGAAAAATAAGACACTATAGTAAGCAAAGCAACTTTCAAAAAACTACTGCATTGTTTAGAAAGGAATATATACTATTAATTCAACTGGTTTGCTGTGGCTCAGGATGATGAATGCCCTCTCATGCTTAATTAATTTAATTCGTTTTCTAGGCTGACAATATTTTTACTGCCAATTTTCAATTAAATTATTTCTCTCAGGCCATCTTGACCTCTAAGTGCTCAGTTCTGAGAAGTCGTCTGGAACCTTCATCTAAGTGATGGTATCTACCAAATTCAGAAAAAATTCTTTACAGTATGTCTGTAAATACAGGCAAAATATACTATATTTCCTAATATACTGACCCAGCCAGAATTACTAGTTCAAAAATACAAAGTTTGTCACCCTATTCTTGGATCATTTCCCTAGAAAGAAGAAAATAAACCTTAGGAAGGCTGTGTTTCATGGCATCAAACACTGGACTCAAATAGAGTTCAATCAATCCTGTTGGCATAGCTTGAAGAGTAGCTGAGATTGAAACACCATTTCTGCCAGTGATGATACTTAAATTCTGTCATTCAATAAAATCCTGAGCAAAGAGATAAATGAAGAGTTAAATTTAAATGCCTGATGTGCATCTCCCTAGATCATTCCCTTTACTGTGGGGAAGAGAATATACTGGGCTGTTTACTTTTATAAATATTTCATATGTAATTAAATATCTTACCTTAGAAAGTAGTTACAGAGTCTGGTTCACAGCATCCTATTTCATAGAAAGTACTGTATTCCAACTATACAACCTTAGGTTGACTATAAGGAAAACACTGTTCAGTTATATCTTTTCCTATCCAGCTATTGAGAGGATTAATTATAGATGGCATATATTGCCCTGACCACATATTTTGCTTTGTAACAGATAGAACAAATTAATATTTAACCTTTATCTCTGTCATTTTTAAAATATTTAATTTATTTATTTACTTGAGAGAGAGAGAGAGAGCAAGCACGGGGGGAGGGGGATAGAAGAGAAGGAGAGGGAGAAGTAGACTCTCCACTGAGCAGGGAGCCTGAGGCAAGGTTGAATCCCAGAACCCTGAGATCATGACTTGAGCCAAAGGCAGACCCTTAACTGAGTGAGCCACCCAGGTACCCCAGATCTGTCATGTTTTAAATGTACTCACCCTGAACATTTTCATTATAACAGAGATCTACATAGTTATTGAACAATTTGCTTCTTCTTGAAAGGAAATAAAAAATTCCCATGAAAACTTGGTTCAAGGACCTCAGCTGAGTAATACACCTTCAGACCTTAAATTTCCTCTATTGCCAATGAAAATTGAATGCGCCAAGTTTAATGCTTTAGTTGTAAAAATTTTATTGGATATTTCTGGATAATTATATAACTCAAGCCATCTCTGACATTTTCTTCTATTTTTCTTTGGGGTGACACATTTTCATCATTTATTAATTTACTGATGATGATGATGATGATGCCTAATCTTGATTGAGCATCTATAATTTGCCAACCACATAAGTCAAGTACTTAACATCTATCACCTCATTAGGCTGCACAATACCTTATAATGATCCCCATTTAAAGATGAGAAAACAGGTTTAGACGTTAATAGCATGCATAAACATCAAACAGGTGGCAGATTTAAGACTCAGACACAGTTCATTCTATTGTCAAATTAATTCTATTGTCAAATTAATTTGGCTTCTATACATTATTGCAACACCATGTCTTTTCAGTAGTTGCATTTTGTGAATCAACAATATGTTGTTCACAGAAAAATATACAAATCTCCAACCTGTGTAAGCTGCAAACATTTTGACACTCTGTGCATAGTTATTACAATATTCTTTTTTCATACATTTGATAAAATTGCCACAAATATGGCACTGTATTTGACAATGTACCAGATTAAAGTAATTTTAGCTTCAAAGTATCTGTGTTAGATATGATCTTGTTCTCATAGCTTAGCAGAATGTTCATATCTCTCATTTGATATGATGCTTTCCTTACAGGTGTTAATATATGCTATGATCATTTTGTAGAGTCTCCCTAGAAAACTTAGTGGCTAAATATAATTATATGCATGTTATCAATACAGAAAATGTATACAAAGAAACACATATTTTGTAATAAACTAAAAAATGAATACTGACTGTCACAATATCAACAATATTCTTAATATCTTCTTAAAATTATAATCTTCACAAATGGGTAAATGAAACAGGGTAGCAAGATAGAAATGGAAGTTGTCGTAGTTTTCTAGGGATGCCATAACAAAATATCAGAAACCAAGTGGTTTAAGCAACACAAATTTATTTTCTCAAAATTCTGGAAGGTAGGAGTCCATAATTAAAGTGCAAGCAAGTTGGATTTCTTTTGAGGTCTCTCTCCTTAGATTGCAGATGCCCACCTTCTTCCTGCGTCATCATATAGTCTTCCTTCTGTGTGTATCTAACCTCTCTTCTTACAACACCAGTTATGTTGGATTAGGGATCACCGGAATAACCTCATTTTAACTCAATTATCTCTTTAAAGGTCCTATCTCTAAATAAAGTCACATTCTGAGGCACTAGGGCATTAGAACTTCAATATATATATTTTGGGAGAGACACAATTCAACTTATAACAGAGGGATATTCTGATATCTTCCTAGTGAATAATAAAAACACTACTTTGAGACAAGGACAAGAGAGGAGTCAAGATGGCGGAGAAGTAGCAGGCTGAGACTACATCAGGCAGCAGATCAGCTAGATAGCTTATTTAAAGATTGCAAACAGCTACAAATCCAATGGGAGGTCGAAAAGAAGAAGAACAGCAATTCTAGAAACAGAAAATCAACCACTTTCTGAAAGGTAGGACTCGCGGAGAAGTGAATCCAAAGCGAGGGGAAGATAGACCGTGGGGAGAGGGGCCGGCTCCCGGCAAGCGGCGGAGCAACGGAGCACTAAATCAGGACTTTTAAAAGTCTGTTCCACTAAGGGACATCACTCCAGAGGCTAAACTGGGGTGAAGCCCACGTGGGATCAGCGTGGCCTCAGGTCCCGCAGGGTCACAGAAGGATCGGGGGTGTCTGAGTGTCGCAGAGCTTGCAGGTATCAGAACGGGGAGGCCGGCTACAGAGACAGAGCTGAGGAATGAGCTCCCAGCTCGGGGTTACCTTGAACCGATCGCAGGCTCTGTGAGCTCGGAGTGTGCCTGGAGGCCAGGGAGACGGGAGTAATTGGGCACTATTCTCTGAGGAGTGGGGCCCCGAGCTCTCGGCTCCTCCAGGCCAGAGACTGGGAGGCCGCCATTTTCATTCCAGTCCTCCAGAACTCTGCGGAAAGCATTCAGGGAACAAAAGCTCCCGAAAGCGAACACGAGCTGATTACTCAGCCTGGCCCCTGGTAAGGGCGGTGCAATTCCGCCTGGGGCAAAGACACTTGAGAATCACTACAACAGGACCCTCCCCCAGAAGATCAACAAGAAATCCAGCCAGGACCAAGTTCACTTACCAAGGAGTGCAGGTTCAATACCAAGGACAGCAGCGGAATTCCAGAGGAGGAGAAAACAAAGCATGGAACTCATGGCTTTCTCCCCATGATTATTTAGTCTTGCAGTTAATTTAACTTTTTTTTCTTCTGCTGCTAAAATTTTTTTTAACTTTTCCTCTTTTCTTTTTTAACGTTTTTTAACTAGTTTATCTAAAATATATATATATATTTTTTTCTTTTTTATATTTTTTCTTTATTTGTTTTCTTTTTTTAATTTTTCCTTTTTTTTTTCCTGAACCTCTTTTTAACCCCTTTCTCCCCTCCATGATTAGAGATCTCTTCTGATTTGGTTAAAGTGTATTTTCCTGGGGTCTTTGCCACCCTTTTAATATTTTACTTGCTCCTTCATATACTCTTATCTGGACAAAATGACAAGGCAGAAAAATTCACCACTTAAAAAAAAAGGAAAAAACAAGAGGCAGTACTGAAGGCTAGGGACCTAATCAATACAGACATTGGTAATATGTCAGATCTAGAGTTCAGAATGACGATTCTCGAGGTTCTAGCTGGGCGCGAAAAAGGCATGGAAGATATTAGTGAAATCCTCTCGGGAGATATAAAAGCCCTTTCTGGAGAAATAAAAGAACTAAAATCTAACCAAGTTGAAATCAAGAAAGCTATTAATGAGGTGCAATAAAAAATGGAGGCTCTCACTGCTAGGACAAATGAGGCAGAAGAAAGAATTAGGAATATAGAAGACCAAATGGCAGAGAATAAAGAAGCTGAGCAAAAGAGGGACAATCAGCTACTGGACCATGAGGGGAGAATTTGAGAGATAAGTGACACTGTAAGACGAAACAACATTAGAATAATTGGAATTCCAGAAGAAGAAGAGAGAGGGAGGCAGAAGGTATATTGGAGAGAATTATTGTAGAGAATTTCCCTAATATGGTAAAGGTAAAGCATCAAAATCCAGGAGGTGCAGAGAATGCCCCTCAAAATCAACAGGAATAGGCCCACATCCCGTCACCTAATAATAAAATTTACAAGTCTCAATGACAAAGAGAAAATCCTGAAAGCAGCCCAGGAAAAGAAGTCTGTAACATACAATGGTAAAAATATTAGATTGGCAGCAGACTTATCCACAGAGACCTGGCAGGCCAGAAAGAGCTGGCATGATATATTCAGAGCACTAAACGAGAAAAACATGCAGCCAAGAATATGATATCCAGCTAGGCTATCATTGAAAATAAAAGGAGAGGGCGCCTGGGTGGCTCAGTGGATTAAGCCGCTGCCTTCGGCTCAGGTCATGATCTCAGGGTCCTGGGATCGAGTCCCGCATCGGGCTCTCTGCTCAGCAGGGAGCCTGCTTCCTCCTCTCTCTGCCTGCCTCTCTGCCTACTTGTGATCTCTCTCTGTCAAATAAATAAATAAAATCTTTAAAAAAAAAAAAGAAAAGAAAAGAAAAGGAGAGATAAAAAGCTTTCAGGACAAACAAAAACGGAAAGAATTTGCAAACACCAAACCAGCTCTACAGGAAATATTGAAAGGGGTCCTCTAAGCAAAGAGAGAGCCTAAAAGTAGTAGATCAGAAAGGAACAGAGACAATATACAGTAACAGTCACCTTATAGGCAATACAATGGCACTAAATTCATATCTCTCAATAGTTACCCTGAATGTTAATGGGCTAAATGCCCCAATCAAAAGACACAGGGTATCAGAATGGATTAAAAAAAAAAAACCATCTATATGTTGCCTACAAGAAACTCATTTTAGACCCGAAGACACCTCCAGATTTAAAAAGTGAGAGCGTGGAAAACAATTTACCATGCTAATGGACATCAGAATAAAGCAGGGGTGGCAATCTTTATATCAGATAAAATAGACTTTAAGCCAAAGACTATAATAAGAGATGAGGAAGGACACTATATCATACTCAAAGGGTTGGTCCAAAAAGAAGATCTAACAATTTTAAATATCTATGCTCCTAACATGGGAGCAGCCAACTATATAAACCAATTAATAACAAAATCAAAGAAACACATCGACAATAATACAATAATAGAAGGAGACTTTAACACTCCCCTCACTGAAATGGACAGATCATCCAAGCAAAAGATCAACAAGGAAATAAAAGCCTTAAATGACACACTGGACCAGATGGACATCACAGATACATTCAGAACATTTCATCCCAAAGAAACAGAATACACATTCTTCTCCAGTGCAATATGGAACATTCTCCAGAATAGATCACATCCTGGGTCACAAATCAGGTTTCAACCAGTATCAAAAGATTGGGATCATTCCCTGCATATTTTCAGACCACAATGCTCTGAAGCTAGAACTCAACCACAAGAGGAAGTTTGGAAGGAACCCAAATACATGAAGACTAAACAGCATCCTTTTAAAGAATGAATGGGTCAACCAGGAAATTAAAGAAGAATTGAAAAAATTTATGGAAACAAATGATAATGAAAACACAGTAGTTCAAAATCTGTGGGACACAGCAAAGGCAGTCCTGGGAAGAAAATATTTAGTGGTACAGGCCTTTCTCAAGAAACAAGAAAGATCTCAAATACACAACCTAACCCTACACCTAAAGGAACTGGAGAAAGAACAAGAAAGAAAGCCTAAACTCAGCAGGAGAAGAGAAGTCATAAAGATCAGAGCAGAAAACAATGAAATAGAAACCAAAAAAACAATAGAGCAAATCAATGAAACTAGGAGCTGGTTCTTTGAAAGAATTAATAAGATTGATAAAGCCCTGGTGAGACTTATCAAAAAGAAAAGAGAAAGGACCCAAATAAATAAAATCATGAATGAAAGAGGAGAGATCACAACTAATACAAAAGAAGTACAAACAATTATAAGAACATACTATGAGCGACTCTATGCAAACAAATTTGACAATCTTGAAGAAATGGATGCATTCCTAGAGACATATAAACTACCAAAACTGAACCAGGAAGAAATAGAAAACCTGAACAGACCCATAACCAGTAAGGAGATTGAAACAGTCATCAAAAATCTCCAAACGAACAAAAGTCCAGGGCCAGACGGCTTCCCAGGAAAATTCTACCAAACATTTAAAGAAGAACTAATTCCTATTCTCCTGAAACTGTTCCAAAAGATAGAAATGGAAG
The DNA here is from genome assembly GCF_020171115.1 of Neogale vison. NCBI lineage: Eukaryota > Metazoa > Chordata > Mammalia > Carnivora > Mustelidae > Neogale > Neogale vison. The sequence continues at coordinate 33,079,205 of NC_058094.1, forward strand.
AAAAACTTCCAAACTCATTTTATGAGGCCAGCATCACCTTGATCCCAAAACCACACAAGGATCCCATCAAAAAAGAGAACTACAGACCAATATCCTTGATGAACACAGATGTGAAAATTCTCACCAAAACACTAGCCAATAGGATCCAACAGTATATTAAAAGGATTATTCACCATGACCAAGTGGGATTTATTCCAGGGCTGCAAGGTTGGTTCAACATCCACAAATCAATCAATGTGATACAACATATTAATAAAAGAAAGAACAAGAACCATATGATACTCTCAATAGATGCTGAAAAAGCATTTGACAAAGTATAGCATCCCTTCCTGATCAAAACTCTTCAAAGTGTAGGGATAGAGGGCACATACCTCTATTATCAATGCCATCTATGAAAAACCCACTGCAAATATCATTCTCAATGGAAAAAAACTGAAAGCTTTTCCACTAAGATCAGGAACACGGCAGGGATGTCCATTATCACCACTGCTATTCAACATAGTACTAGAAGTCCTAGCCTCAGCAATCAGACAACAAAAGGAAATTAAAGGCATCCAAATCGGCAAAGAAGAAGTCAAACTATCACTCTTTGCAGATGATATGATACTATATGTGGAAAACCCAAAAGACTCGACTCCAAAACAGCTAGAACTTGTACAGGAATTCAGTGAAGTGTCAGCATACAAAATCAATGCACAGAAATCAGTTGCATTTCTCTACACCAACAACAAGACAGAAAAAAGAGAAATTAAGGAGTCAATCCCATTTACAATTGCACCCAAAACTATAAGATACCTAGGAATAAACCTAACCAAAGAGGCAAAGAATATATACTCAGAAAACTATAAAGTACTCATGAAAGAAATTGAGGAAGACACAAAGAAATGGAAAAATGTTCCATGCTCCTGGATTGGAAGAACAAATACTGTGAAAATGTCTATGCTACCTAAAGCAATCTACACATTTAATGCAATTCTTATCAAAATACCATCCTTTTTTTTTTTTTCAAAGAAATGGAACAAATAATCCTAAAATTTATATGGAACCAGAAAAGACCTCGAATAGCCCAAGGAATATTGAAGAAGAAAGCCAAAGTTGGTGGCATCACAATTCCGGACTTCAAGCTCTATTACAAAGCTGTCATCATCAAGACAGCATGGTACTGGCACAAAAACAGACACGTAGATCAATGGAAGAGAATAGAGAGCCCAGAAATAGACCCTCAACTCTATGGTCAACTAACCTTTGACAAAGCAGGAAAGAATGTCCAATGGAAAAAAGATGTCTCTTCAATAAATGGTGTTGGGAAAATTGGACAGCCACATGTGGAAAAATGAAATTGGACCATTTCCTTACACCACACACGAAAATAGACTCAAAATGGATGAAGTACCTCAATATGAGAAAGAAATCCATCAAAATCCTTGAGGAGCACACAGGCAGCAACCTCTTTGACCTCAGCCACAGCAACATCTTCCTAGGAACATCGCCAAAGTCAAGGGAAGCAAGAGCAAAAATGAACTATTGGGATTTCATCAAGATCAAAAGCTTTTGCACAGCAAAGAAAACAGTTAACAAAACCAAAAGACAACTGACAGAATGGGAGAAGATATTTGCAAACGACATATCAGATAAAGGGCTAGTATCTGAAATCTATAAAGAACTTAGCAAACTCAACACCCAAAGAACAAATAATCCAATCAAGAAATGGACAGAAGACATGAACAGACATTTTTGCAAAGAAGACATCCAGATGGCCAACAGACACATGAAAAAGTGCTCCACATCACTTGGCATCAGGGAAATACAAATCAAAACCACAATGAGATATCACCTCCCACCAGTCAGAATGGCTAAAATTAACAAGTCAGGAAATGACAGATGCTGGCGAGGATGCTGAAAGAAGGGGAACCCTCCTACACTGTTGGTGGGAATGCAAGCTGGTGCAACCACTCTGGAAAACAGCATGGAGTTTCCTCAAAAAGTTGAAAATAGAGCTATCCTATAACCCAGCAATTGCACTACTGGGTATTTACACTAAAGATACAATGTAGTGATCCAAAGGGGCACAGGCACCCAAATGTTTATAGCAGCAATGTCCACAATAGCCAAACTATGGAAAGAACCTAGATGTCCACCAACAGATGAATGGATAAAAAAAATGTGGTATATATACACACAATGGAATACTATGCAGCCATCAAAAGAAATTAAATCTTACCATTTGCAATGACATGGATGGAACTAGAGGGTATCATGCTTAGCGAAATAAGTCAGTCAGAGAAAGACAACTATCATATGATCTCCCTGATAAGAGAAAGTGGAGATGCAACATGGGGGGTTAAGGTGGTAGGAGAAGAATAAATGAAACAAGATGGGATTTGGAGGGAGACAAACCATAAAAAACTCTTAATCTCACAAAACAAACTGAGGGTTGCTGGGGGGAGGGGGGTGGGGTTATGGACATTGGGGAGGGTATGTGCTATGTTGAGTACTGTGAAGTGTGTAAACTTGGCAGTTCACAGACCTGTACCTCTGAAAATAAAAATATATGTTTATAAAAGTAATTAAAAAATAAAGGACAAGGGAAAAAAAACCAGTACTTTGGTTAGTGCCAATTAATCCTTCCTATTTTGGGGGTGTGATTTCCTAATCACAATTGTCAGTATGTTATTTGAGAAAATAAAAAAGTAAAAAAACTTACATAGAAGTCAAAATTTCTACCCCTCAAAGGAAAACATACCAGAAAGTAGTTAAAATTGGCAAAATGCAAAAATTTTCTCCTAAATGTCAGTCAAGTTCTCTACAATCCATCTCATACTAGATAGTAAATAATTTTGACAAATTGTGGAAGATCAGTTTTGGTAAAGGAAATAGTAATTTTTTTTTCCCTATTGACTTTTATTATAAAAGTAGTGATGTGTCCCATGGGCATCACTGAAAGAGTTTCAGGACCAGTCATCACATATCTGTTGCTTTTGGATCAGTTCCATCTGCCAACCCTTCAAATAAGCAAGTGATAAGTAGCAGTGACCCATGTGGCTCCTACATTGCATAGGGATTACAGATTTGTTTGGCTTTGCAATTAACACATTGTACAGTAGTTCTTCCTGAAATTTGTGATTGGGGCTACACAGGCCTAATTATTTCCTAATTCATCTGCACTTCTCACTTTGACTGGGGTTTGGCAAAGAACTTGTAGTAGTAATTTAAGTTTAACATTGGGTTTTTTGATAGCATTAGGTAGTTATAAAGAAGAAGAAGGGATGCCTATTTTTAAATGTCATAAGGCAGAGGTTATTGTTAATCATGTGTATTAAATCATAGACCACTTTGAAGAATTCATGAAAATTATAGAAGTTCATTTACCCATAATATAATCACACAAAATTTTACAACATATTTTAAAGAGTTTACAGATTTTTTTTGTACGTCAGTAGACTTTAGTTTAAAAATGTCTTTAATTAAAAAAAAAAAAAAAACTAAAAAAAAAACCAGAGCAGTATGCATGGGTGGCTCAGTTGGTTAGGCATCTGACTCTTGATTTCAGCTCAGGTCATGATCTCAGAGTCATGAGATAGAGCCTCAAGTTGGGCTCTATGCCCAACTCTCTCTCCCTCCCCCTCTGCCCACTCACTCTCTTTCTCTCACTATAATAATAATAATAATAATAATAATAATAATAATAATAATTTAAAAATTAAACAGGCTTGGAGATACCACACTCACCTCAGGGGCACAGAGTTAAAAAGAACCTAACTTACAGTTAGATTAACACCAACTTCCACACTGATGACCAAGAAAATGGTAAAAAGTATTTGTCTCAAAACATAAAAACCATTTATTTTAGTCTCTACTTCTATATAAAATGTCTGGCTTTCAACATAAAATTACAAGGGATACAAAAGGTTAAAAACAATTCACAAGGAACAAAGCAATCTTCCAAACCAAACTCAGATATGACACAGATGTTAGAACTATCTGAAAGGGTATTTCCAAATAACTATGATTAATATGTTAAAGGATCTAATGGCAAAGGTGAACAACATGCAAGATCAGATGGGCAATTTCATAGAGCAATTAAAAGTATAAAAATTAAACATAAATACTAGGCATGCATAACACAGTAACAGAGTTGAGGAATATCTTCTATCAGCTGATAGGTGGACTCAACACAGCCAAATAAATGATAATTAAATTTAGTTAGATCTATAGCAATTACTCAAACTGAAGCAGAAAAAGAAAAAACAGTGGGGAAAAAAACCCATTCGGAAATATCCAAAAGCTATTTTCTATTTGTTCAACTATTCTTAGTTTCAGTTTAAATATTTTAATGTCCTTAAAGACGTAATTCATGCATTTTCTAGAAGTGTATGTTTTATTTTTCAGATATTTGGATATTTTCAAATAACTTTCTGTTATTGGTTTCTAGTTTTATTCCAATAAGTCCAAGGATATACTTTATATTATTTTTATTCTCTTAAGTTTTATAAGGTTTGTTTACAGTCCAGAATATGGTCTATATTGCTGAATTTTCCTTGTATATTTGAGAAGAATGTGTATTCTACTGTTGTTGGATGGATTGTTCTAGAAATGAGTGTCAGGTCAAACTGAAGGTCCTGTTCAAATCAATTATATCCTTCCTTATCTCTACACACTTCTCTTCTTCATTTATTGAAAAGGATGTTATTGTCTCCAATCCACATACTGACCCCGAATATTTGAAAAACACATACCTGATAAATAAATAACTTGTATTTAGAATGTACAAAGAATTTTCAAATTCAACAATAATAAAACAAAAACCTCATTTTTTTAAATGAATAAAACATATGAACATACATTTCACTAAAGAAGAGATAGAGAGGACAAATGAGCATATGAAAAGATATTTCAACTTATTAGTCATTAGATAAATTCAAAATAAAATCACAATGAGTTATCACTTACTCATCTATTAGAATAGTGTCAATAATATTAAAAGGTATAATACTATATAGCCAACAGTCTTGGTATTTACCCAAGTGAACTGAAACATATATTCACACACAAAAACCTGTATGTGAATATTTATAGCAGCCCTATTCATAATGTTCAAAAACTGGAAACAACCCAAATGTCATTTAACAGAAGAATGGATAAACAAACTGTGGTGTGTCTATGTAATAGAATACGACTTGGAAATAAAAATAAATATTGATCCATGTAATAATAAGAATGAAACTTAAACATTTTTCAAAATGAAAAAAGCCAAAATCAAAAGCTATATATTATATAATTCCACTCATAAGACATTCTTGAAAAGACAACCTAAAAAGATAGGAATTTGGGCACCTCAGTGGCTCAGTCAATTAAGCATCTACCTTTGACTCAGGTCATGAAGAGTTCCACTTTGGGCTCCCTGTTCAGTGGAGAGACTGTTTCTCCTTCTCCCTCTGTCTCTCCCCGTGTTTCTGCTCACTCTCTCTCTCTCTCTGTCAAATAAATAAATAAATAAATATTTTTTTAAAAAATTTTAAAGTAAAAGGATAGAAACCAGATCAGGGTTGAGAATGGAGAAAGTACTGACTACAAAGGAACAGCATAAAAGAATTTTGGGTGCCATAGAACCATCCTGTGTGTTGGTAAATACAAAACTTTATGTATTTATCAAAACCTATAGAAATAAATATCATAATGAATTTACTGTGGGCAAAATTTTTATATCAACCACAGTGTCGGGGAACCCAAAAATGGAATACACAGCATGACAATCATACTGTATAAAATGTTACTATTAGAGGAAGTTGGATGAAGATTATTTGGGTATTCTGTGTACTATCTTGCAGCCTTAAAAGTATAAAAAAACTTTCAAATGTAAAAATAAATAAAATTATATAAAAATTAAAAGTAAAAAAAAAATTAAAACCTGGTTGTATCACTATTACTTAATACAACACCACTTTAACACCAAAAAAAAAAAAAAAAAAGATAAAATCTTATAACAAATCAAAGTTCCTAAAATTTACTAAATGTAATGTTTAAAACACAAAAAGTTTGGGCTGTTAGTTAGAGCTCCAAATGTATCTTTTCCCCTGTCCTTTCCTGACACATTTTAAATAGATATTTAAGGGGCATCTGTCTAGGAGGTGCTCAGGAAAGATTTCTGAATGAATAAATGAGTTAACAAATATTAAAATTCAACTGGTCATCTTCCCTTTAGTCCCAATGACTTTTAATTTCACAGTTTCAGTTAATAAAACTTTATTTTCTCAGCAGCCCAGGCTCAAAATCTTTTCTTTTTTTTTAACTCCAGGTTTTTATCTCAGCATTTCTCCCCACCCTATATCCATCAAGTCAGTCACCAACCATGCCCTTTCTATCCCTGTTTTTCATTTGCTACTCCTTATCACAATAGTTAAGCCTGCCATAAATTTTCATGCTTGTGATTTCAATATGACTTCTAATACCGCCCTTTCATAAAATGGCTGCCAGATAAATCTTTCTTACTCTGATGGTGGCATAATGATGCTCCCTAACTTTCAGTGATTCACCATTTCCTACTAAATAAACTGTAACTTCGTTAGGGCAGTTAGTGGCTTCAACTCTTTTCCAGCACAGGCAAGCTGAACTGTTCATTATTTCCCAAGGACAGCATCAATTTTCAGTTTTCATGCCATTGTTATTACTATTCCTCCCACCAGGAAGTGCTGTTCCTCTCTATTCATACGGATCTAACCACCTTTGTTCCCATTTCATGTTCTTCATAAAGCTTCACCTGATTCCCTGAAAAATGGATGCAATTTCCATCCCCTCCAAAATCCCATACTATTTTGTATGAACATCTCTTACGGATTTCATTAAATTTTTACCTTGTATTATGATTATTTGACCATCTTACCTATTGCCTCTTTCTATATTGTAAATAAAATGGAAAGAAGGGCTGTGATTCATCTCTATTTTTAATGTTCCTTACTAGACCAAGAAAAGTGTCTGACATGTGGCCATTAAACAATAAATAGTAACCTAATTAGTTAATCGAATGTCGACATATGAATAAGTCAATGTTGAGTAGGTTATGATGAAGGGGGAAGTAAAGTTGTACTAGAGTTTATTTCTAAAAAATAAGTTGTTCCTTTTCTTCTATAAAGAAGACTACTGGAGAAGAAAATTGGTTTAATAGCAAAGAACACCAATGCTTAGTCACAATGTCTGCTGGCCCCTAGACCCACTATTTTAGTCACAGGCACAAAGGTGACTGTATAAGATTCTTCAAGAAGCTTCTATGACAACAAAAGGAGACAGCCAGTCTCCTTCTGTCCTTCAAGCTGACTTTGTGAGCTCTGGCAATGGCTATCTTGATTTTAGGAATAGAAGATCTTCCATCAGTTTCCATGTACTGAAAAAAAAAGTATTATTAAGACACTTGCTTTATCTCTTTTACATAAAAGGAACTAGACTGTACAGGAAGAACACTGGAGAATTTACCTCAGATAACAGCAGTGTCAGTAAAAAGCACCTGCTGACCCATACAAAACTAAGACTTTGCATGACACATACATTAAAGATACACATCAAGTTAAATTCTAATTCTCCAAATGACACTTTTCTTTATTAAGCATGACTGAAAGCAAGAGACCATGAGTGACAGGTATTTTCCTACTCAGCCATTAGGTGAAGGATATTATGGCTGAAGCATTTTTTAAACATCACATCAAAAGTCCCAAACAAAGCATGCTGGTATTCTTTTTCTTTCTCTTAAAAGAGCAAGTTTTTCTTAGTGCTATTTTCCTCCTATAAAATAGTTTGCATATTTACACAAAATTCTTAGAAAATGTTTCACTTAGCTGGACAGATATTGCCTAAAATCATTCACCAACATAAAAAAGATGAAGTACCCTTGGTTGCTTCTGCTACTTCATTCGTAGGACACATCAACACATGAATAACTAACCTTATTCATCTGGTAGCTAGTGTTAGAGAAGAACCCAATGTTCAAACAACAATAACCTACCTGTATGTTATTCGCTTTTGTCTTTAAAATGTTGGATTTGGGACACCTGGGTGACTCAGTCAGTTGAGCGTCTGCCTTTGCCTCAGGTCATGATCCTGGGGTCCTGGGATGGAGCCCCACATCCGGCTCCCTGCTAAGCGGAGATCCTGCTTCTCCCTCTCCCTCTGCTGCCCCCTCTGTTTGTGCTTGCTCTCGCACTCTCTCTCTCTAATAAATAAATAAAATCTAAAAAAAAATTTTTAATAATAAGTACAAATAAATAAATAAATTAAATGCTGGATTTAACATTTCCATACTCACCTCTTACTACTTTCATTTCCCTTCAGATAAATGACAACAGTGGAGGGGTACCTGGGTGGCTCAGTGGGTTAAGTCTCTGCCTTCAGCTCAGGTCATGATCTCAGGGTCCTGAGATCGAGGCCCACATCAGGTTCTCTGCTCAGCAGGGAGCCTGCTTCCTCCTCTCTCTCTGCCTGCCTCTCTGCCTACTTGTGATCTCTGTCTGTCCAGTAAATAAAAAATAAGTCAATAAAAAAAAATTTTTTTTAAATGACAACAGTGGACTTCTTAAAAATTCAACTGTTTATGGCAATACATTGGCTATAGATTCTATGGAGAGACAAAATGTTCAAAATACATTGGTATCATTTAGGTAAACTTTTTTTTATAGCCCTGAGTGCACGGGAAAAAATTTCCTTCCGTGGCTGGATTATGTAGTATTTTCTACATGTAGCCAGCTCTTTAAATGGTCATCTACACTGGAGCTTTCCCTAAACTCACCTCTACTCTTCAATCATCTTCAAAGATTATAATAGTTTTCACTAATACATCTAGAATACACCTGTTCACACAAATTTTGGATTAATTCATGTTAAATGTGCAATAATCTTTAAAGCCCCTATTCTCAATGCTGCTGAGCCCTCACTTCAAGAAAAACTGCAATTAGAAAAAGGAAGAGAGTTTTTAAAGGAAGTCTCTAGTGAATCCTTTTGCAAAGTAAGTAATCACATTCTAACTTATCTGTTTTGCAACTTGAGAAACAAGATTCTCGTGCCTGTATCTCCAGTAGAGGAGATGAGAATGAGGGCAAAGAGCATCTCTTGGCTGGCCCAGGAGGAAAGGGTAAGATGAGAGGAGACGGCAGCCGCCCGGGTTCTCTCCCTAGAAAGTTAAATGCCAGCCGGGTTAGGCCTTGCCAATATAAATACAATCACAATGATGGTATAAAAAGACATGTATTTTCACCTCTATTGACTTTTCACGTTCATGGGATAATTATTGTAACATTTTCTTAAAGGCCAAAAAGCTTTTGATGATGAATACATCTCATTACATGGAATTTTACGTGTAATCCTTACATGAATCTCATTGTAATTCAATGGATGAATTACGTGTTAATGCTAGCATAACAAGCCTTTAACCTATTTGACTTAATTACAGGCATATCATCAGATTTACTGGGAAAAGGTTTCTTCCCCATGCTCTAAAAAGTCTTTTCACTTTTTTAACCCTTTGGTTAAACCTCTGTAAGGCTGTATCAGTTTCTGTTACAATCTGTCTCTTACTCCCACATACTATCGACTTCATCTATAGAAACAGGACAAAACAGAGAGGATATTATTTTGTTTAACTTTATTAATTTCTGTCTAGATGTTGGGGGCTCCCACCTGGCCCCTTATGAACAGAACCTTTCTCAAATCAAGAGACATAGTGAAATGGAATGAACTTGGGCTGGGTCTTGGAAATCTAGCTCTGACACTCAACTAACAGAGTAGCTTTAGAAAAGTCAGTTAATCAGCATGAATCCCAGCTCTCTTTTCTGTTAAATAGAGATAATTACACCCACCTGCTTACTCACAGAGTTTTGGTGAAGACTTAACAATGTAGTGTTAAGTGGTGTTTGGAATAGAGTTGCATAAAAAATAAAACACAATACAATTGAAATGTTGATAGAGAAGAAAAAAGAGAAGGAAAGGGAGGAGGAGGAGAGTGAAGAGGAGAGGAAGGAAAAGGAAAAAGAAGAAGAAAAATAACATTCAACAGTGTTACAGTAAATTAGCACTTTAAAGAGAATTAATAAATATGCAATGCATGTGCATGTGCGTACAAAAATAAGGAATGAACAGGATAACCAAGGGGCACATGACAGAAATACCTAATTCAGTAAAGGGCTCCCAGAGCTAACAATAACCAACCCTAAGAAAAGATTAGAATGAGAATTGGGTTGGGGATGAGGTAGGTTATGGAAGTGAGACAGAGCAGGGACTGGACTCAGGTCGCCTCAGTCCTGACCATGAAAACCAGCATTACTTCATAGCGGAAACCCTATGCCCCTTGAGTAGCATGTCTTGCATAAATGCAAAAGCAAGATGCTTACCAGAGGAGGACTCAACTATAAAGACTGGGAAACACTGAAGAAAACCAGTCTGCACCAAGGTGGACCCTGGTGCTGACACTCCACTGACTTATCCCTCATTCCAATACTAAAACTCGTGCGAGGGGTGGAGATTGAACATACTAATGAGACATGAGATGCATGACGAAACATGTTCTGACCACTGCACACGCGCGCCCACTGGGTGGTGCCACTACTTTCTCACATTATCCTCTTTGAAAGTTTTCCCCAAGGGATGCCTGGGTGGCTTGGTAAGTGAAGCCTTGCCTTTGGCTCAGGTCATGATCCAAGAGTAGATCATGATCCCAGGGTCCTGGAATTGAGCCCCAAATTGGGGCTCCTTGCTCAGCGGGAGCCTGCTTCTCCCTCTCCCTCTGCCCTTTCCCCTGCTTGTGCTCTCTCTCTCTCTCTGTCAAATAAACAAATAAAATCTTTAAAAATAAACAAACAAAGAAATAAACGCTTTCCATGGCCGTTGTTCACAGAATCGTCCTGAAGGACCATTTCCTTTGTGCTGTCTCCCTTGTGCTCTGACATAAGCTCCAATAAAAGTCTTGCTTGGAATTCTCACTTGGCCCCAATCAGTTTGGAGAGCCCAAGGACCTGAGTCAGTAACAGAGGTAAGAAGAAGTTCCAGTCTTCATGATAGAGATGATAATTTGTTCCTTGCTACAAAGTCAGAATCTGGTAAAAACGTTGTCGAATGAATGAAAGAGAGAGCATATTTGAACATAGAGTGCAAGATGAGAAGGGTTGGAAATGAGGGTGAGAGGGAGGTGGGGGGTTCAGTTTTAGAGTGGTGACTTTAGCTACTGTATGAGGAGCACCATAGAGAGGGATAGAGGCACAGAAGCTTGGCTGGGAGATTATTGCAATAATTCCATGGCCTTGGAAAGACAGACAAAAGGTTGACTGTTGATTGGAAGTGGAGCATAAATAAGGATAGTCTGAGGAAAGGGTTAAGGAAACACTGGCATCCCAGTTTTAACAAGGATGAGGGGACTAAGCAGAGATTCTAAACCTCCCTCCCAGTTATAGGAGCATATGACAAGTGTTAAAGAACAAAAATTCACCTGAGTAAATTTAAAGATCTAACTGGCTTTATTCAATGATTCATGAACCAGGCAGCCTCCAACAAATAGAAGGGTACTACAATGGGTTGTATAAAATAGAAGGTTTTATAGGCAGACACAGGGCTGGACAAGGAAGTTATTAGCAAAAAGGGGGAAAAAAAGGATTATTTTAGGCAAGGTCACCTTCCTTTAGGGGGAAAGGTAGGGGTTCTTAGCATGCAGACTACTACCTCACTAGTGCTGATCAGGAAATTTCAGACAGGATGGTTTAAAACACTCCTGGGAGAGGCTGAGACTACGCTTAGGGTGGTATTAAATCTTAGTGGGGCTTAACAAAAGTGACTCTATTTTGAGCCTGATGTTCTTTTTAACAATTCCCCCCTTTTGTTCAAACTCTGCATGAAAGAAGTGATCGAAATGTAAGGCGTTAAAACATTAGAACCACTCAACTCCTGCTTTATATTTCTCACAGCTTTTGTTGATTCTGGGTTTTGCTTTTTGCTTTTGTTCTGTTTTGTTTTGTTTTTGAATTTCTGTGGTATTTATAGTTTCATAACTCTAGGCATACAATTTATTAGTTGGCCATTCTCTTTGTTCCGTTTTTGATGTTCCATTCTTAAAAAGATCATTTGATTGGTGGTCAGTGGCTGAGAGCATGCACTTAAGGCTTTTGAAAGAGTACAATGCAGCAGGAAGATTATTATCTACAGGTAGGATAATTCCCAGTGCTTGGAGTGCACTTTGGAGCATAGTTTCCAAGACCCAAAATAATCAAAGAAATACCCCATTGAAGAAGCCACCATTTTAAGCCATATGGTTTGCTCAGTGATCTAATATAACTGAATTTCAGCTTCCCCAGAAGTGGTAATCCTGGTAGAGCAGGTGGTGTTAGCCACAGCACAGACACTCCTTGCTCAGATAAAAGATAATCCTGTTTCAAGAACAACTTTGGCCAGAAACTCTAAGAATCTTTGCTAGACAGTGTCTTAGCAATAGAATCTACAATGTCTCCAAGAGTTAAGGAGAGGCTTTTGATCATATTCTTATTTCTTTTTACTCCTAAACCATGGATCAGACAGATTTTTAGCACAAAAGGGAAGACAATTCTCTAGCTTGATATAAAAAGTCATCCTAAATACCTTGCAAAGATGGGTGGTGCCTTACCAAGAGATGGTGAGATCTTTCAGTGAGTGGGGTCAAATCGATCTAGATAATTATGAGAACATGGGGTACGAATGTACTAAGATTCATGTAAGTCATTGTGTCTAATTTGGTATATACTCCCAAGGCGGGTCAATAGTAGTTTGCAATGACATTAAGAATAGAAGAGAAATTGGTCACAGGGAAGGCCAAGGGATCTTTCGCATCATGGCAAATCTGGAAGTTTACCCCACTTAGCAACAACATAGGAGATATAGACAGGGTGTTATCTTTCCAGACCAATGTCAGAATAAAGAAAAGAAGAAAGAGAGGTTTTCAGATTTAGTTAAGGTATGAAGTCTTGATCCATCTTCTTGAAGGAAACAGTTTACTTTGATGCCATCCACTTCTCCATCAGTCTGATTCTCCAGCATCTGTACAGGACCAGATGTCAGGTGGAGACTTCTTTAGCTGTGAGGTGTGTATCTGATTTCTTTAGCTGCTCAATGTCTTCTACTTTTGCAGCAGTATAGTGGGCAGGGGAATTGGTAAGTTCCCTCCCAACAGGGGTCAAGGGTTGTCTTACTCTAATGACCCTTCCAGAATACCAATTGCCAGATTCAGACTATAACAAACAAGATTCCTTGCACACGGATAGAGAAAAGCTTTCTTAATCTGTTGATTTGATGCTTGACTATAAGAATTAAAAACTTAAGGGCAGCTGATCATACCAGCATAAGACAGGGACCAACAAAAGTTTATACACCAATAGACTTTGGTTTGCCAGAGACTATCTCATGTGATACATCTTTTTACCCAAAGGGGTTACTGTAAACTGTCAGCAAGATCAAATACAATACCTTAAGACAGGGAATTTCAGTGGTTTTGGCAAGCTTAGAAATTTTAAGTTCGAGGATCTCAATAGTTTTTTCAACCTTGCCTGATAATTGAGTGGTAGGGACAGTGATGATTCCAAGAGATTTTCTAGTTTTTCATTAAGGCTTGTATGATTTGTCCAGTGAGGCAGGTGCCTAGAGATTGTGGAAGGTGTACCCCATGCTGGAAACACATTTTCTAACAGTTTCTTGGCCACTGTAAGGGCATCAGCCTTTCAGCAGGGGGAAGCTGCAATCCATCCTGAAAATACACATACAATAACAAGAAAATATTGACAACTCATACTAAGAGACAGCTGAATGCAGTCCAGTTGCAGGTGTTCAAATGATCCAGAGAAAGGAGGGCTGAGGCCACTGGGGACAAGAATAGTTTTTCTGGGATTATGGACATGGCAGGCCAGATATCAGTGGTCGACTATTTTTGCAATTTTAAAGAAGTCTCTCCACTTATATCAATTCATAATTTGAGTTGTCTTAAATGCATTATAATGAGTGAAGGAAAGCAAAAACAGAAAAATGGGGTTTGCCAGGAGGCAGGAGGAACTAAGCAGCTGTCTTATGTTTTCCAAAGCCCTGACTGTTCATTTAGTTTACAAGCCATTGTTTATCCATCTTAATTTCTCTGATTGAGGAGCAGAATGTGGCCACATTACAAGGAAATTGGGATAGCAAAAGTCTACCAATAAGGGGTCATTTTTTGCAGAAGCAGGATGGACTTCCTCCATGTGCACCATAATCTTTATATGTTCTGTTGCTGCTGTCTTTGCATAAAAGTCAGCTGGGGGCATTTCTCAAACTAAAACTCAGTCCTTTTAGTGTAAGTCTCAGTTTTGATGACAGCAGTTACAGAAGGTAAAAGAAGAGTAGATCATTTACTTGTTGCCCATTTTTGACTGGGCAACAATCCCAACAAAAACCCAAAATTCCAACCATCCCAACAAAAACAAACCCAACAAAAATTGGGTTCCAGAGGATGTAAGAAAACCCCTTTGTTTCCATTACATTCCCCAAATCATGGACAACCCAAAGGCATACCAGCTGTCAGCATAAATATTTACAGTTCATCCTTTCTAATAACTGGCATGCTCAGGTAGGGCAAGGTGCTCTGCTTGCTGGGTGGATTTACCTTGTGGGAGGTTTCCTTCCCCCTTTTGAGTGGGTCATACTGAGTGGTAGTAACATAACCAGCATGGAAATTCCTTTTTCCCTTAGCATCACCCTTCAGCAAACAAAATCAGATTAGGATTAGTTAAAGGGCTATCTCATAAATCAGGACACAATGTCACTGAGTGGGGCATTATTACTTTTCAGTCATGGGGCTTGCTTTTCTCAGGGAGATGTAGTAACATGGCAGGATTAAGGACATTGTGATGTTTAAGATGTAGATTAGGCTATGAAAGTGGAAGGGTCTCATAAGAAGTTAATTTATCTACGGTGAAATGTTGAGGCAATTTGGAGTTAAGAAGGGTCAGGGCAACTGGGTGACTCAGTCAGTTAGGCATCTGCCTTTGGCTCAGGCCATGATCCCATGGTCCTGGGATGCAATCCTACATCGGGCTCCACTTCTCCTTCTGCTTCTGCCTCTGCTTCTCTCTTTCTTTCTCTCTCTCATGAATAAGTAAATAAAATCATCAAAAAAAATAATAATAAAAATTAAAAAAAAAAACAGACGTTGCAAGTTAGACAGCATGTGGAGTTTGCAAATAAACATCATTTTCTAGGGTCAAATCTGCTGAGACTTCCACTGACTTTGCAGCTGTGGCTATAGTTTTAAGACAGCTGGGACAGGCACAAGCAACTGAATCAAGCTGTGTGCTCTCCTAGGCAATAGGCCTGTGTTTATTACCATGTTCTTAAGTGAACATTCCCAGGGCTTGATTATCCTATTCATGCATAGAAAAATTGAAAGGTTTTGAAGAGTTAGGTGGTCCTAAGGCAGGTGGTTCTTGCAATGCTTGTTTTACCTCATAATAGCCTGCTTATATTTGTCTTCCCAATGAAAGGGTTTAGGAACCGAAATTTCAGTAAGTTCATAGAGTCAAAAAGCTAAAAGGGAAAAATTAGGAACCCACAGTCTGCAATGACTAGCAAAGCCTAGAAATCCAGAAAGCTGTTACTTTTATGTGGGTCTAGGAAAGTCCTGGATTCGCTTAATTCTTTTTGGAGATGGCTGAATTCCTTCAGTGCTTAGCTCATGACCTAGGTAATGAACAGTGGCTAGAGATAATTGTGATTTTTCCTTAGGGACTTTGAGCCCTTTTTCGGCTAACAGTTGCAGCAAATAAATGGAATCTTTTGTGGATGCCTCTTTGGTTACTGAGCACAGATAAAGATCATCTACATGTTGTAAAAGGGTTGATTTCCAAGGGGACCTGGAGGGTGCTTAAATCTCAGTGAAGTATTTGAGAGAAATAAGGAATTTCAGAGAACCCTTGAGGTATGACTGTCCTGGTATATTGGCAATCATTTCAAATAAAGGCAGTAGGTATTAGCTGCTGGGGTCTACCGGGCTGAACAGAGCTCCACAGCAGTGAACTGACTGAGTCTGGAAGAACTTGCCACCCAAGGGAGCTTAGGCATGGGATGACTGGGAAAGGGAGAACAACAATCCTATTGATGAGGAATAGTTGGGAGAAAGGCAGTCAGGGATAAGGGACCCCTTGTCTTAAGAGGAAGACACTCTTAAGGATTTTATACCCCCTGGAAAGAGTCCCCACTCTTTCCCACCTGATAGATGACAAAAGCCTGATTTGTTGATAAGCACAGGGAGGGTTCATCAAATTAAAACAGCCAGCCAACAAGCCCATAAAAACCCCTAGACTTAGAAACTCCAGTGGCAACCCTCTCGGGTCCCCTGCCTCTTCAGGAGCTCTGTACTCTCGCTGAATAAACTTTGCTTTGGTGCTCACCACTCTTCATCTGGTCTCTCTCTTCATTCTTCAAAGCAGTCTGACCAAGAGGAACCATGGGCACTGAAGGAAAAAGAAATTCCATAACATTAATAATCTCTCAACTCCTGGACAAATCACCATCCGTCCATTAGGTTTCTAAACCAGTAAGATCTATGTGTCGCAGGGACTAGTATAGGGAAGAGTTAACCCCTGTGCAAGCAATTAGATCTTCTACTATGGGTATGAGGCTTGATGGTCTCGGGCTTTGATGGACATTGAAGTAATTTAGGGAGAGGTTTACTTATACCTAGATGAGTCTTTTGTATGAGGGCATTCAAGAAGGATTTGCATAGGACGTTTGAGAACAATCTCTTTTACCAGTGTCCAAATTAATTACAGCTGAGACATCAATCTATACACCAATATTTTGGTGATGGACTCCAAGAAGGGGTGCAAATGGGAGGCCCAGGTGTTATTTGGGGTCTCTGACCTTGGAACTATTGTGGCTATAAAGTTAATAGCTTGGCAGATTTTGTTTGCAATATTGCTCCAGGGTCCTAACTGCTCTGCTATAGTCAGGAGTTTAGTCAGGAGTTCAGTCAGGCTGATGGTCTCCCATCTTATTTTCTGCCTTTTTATCAATCCACTTATCTTAGAACATAATCCATTTACAAAGAGGGGAGCTAGAGTAGACTGGGTGACCTTATTTATTGTATGAAAACTCCAACTGCCACAGAAAAAATGCTTTAAATTCTGCCATAGATTCATGTTTTTTTTTTCTTTTGCAAGTTTGTATAATAGACCAATCAGTGTGCACAGGGAAGACTGTAGGAATGGTTTATAAAATTTGGCTGCTGTTTTACAAGCCTTTTCTGGTCCCTGACATGTTGAAGACCAAGGATTTTGACTATTATCCTTGAGGTTTTGCCATCTTGCTTCTTGGCATCCATTTTGGGGCTTCACCAGGTCCTACCAATATACATAAAAGCTGATAAAAATCTGGAAGCGTGGAGTTATAGGTCCTAATAATGACTAAAATCTCAAAAAATTTTGCGTTTCCTCTCTAGATTTGGGAAATTCTTTATGGCCCTTATTTGAGTCTTTGACCAACAAGTCAAAGTATGTAGGGGGATACTCTATGTATCCTACTCAGTATAGATACATACTGAGTATGTATAAAAGGGGGTATCTCAGGATACCTGAGAAGATTCTTCTGTAACTTTATTTTAAAAGGCAACTGTTTAATAGTATCTTCAATGTGGAAAGGCAGTTCAGACAGAAAATTAGTAAAATCTAAGTACTCAGGTAAAAAAAAGGCATAGAAGTCACATCAGCCCTATCATCCGTGGTTTTGGCTACCTCTTATATCTAATTTTTCATTATCCTTTTGTAACGAGTCCTTTAATGAAGCTATTTCAGAATTTTGAAACCTTTTGGAAGCTTCTGCCTGCCAATTAAAGTAGATATCCCATTCTGCTTGCTCAACTTGGGATCCTTTCCTCTCGAATGCATTTCTTAAATGAGCAATCTCATTTAATTGGACCATTTCCCATAATGGCCATTGTAATTCTAGGTTATTTTTAGTAAAATTTTGTCATTTTGCTAGATATCTGAAGCTTCTGGGACTATAGTTCTTAAACATAAAATAAGCGGGTGTGTCAGAAGGTAGCACACTCAACTCTTGGTTATAAAGGATCCCACTTCTTTTATCCAGGCCTTTCGATTTCCTGGAGCCAGACTAATACCTGAGAGGGCCTATCAGAGGAGTCTTCTTGAGGGGACAAGCTCTCTTACAACTATTAAATTCTCAACCTGTGCCCACCATCGTCTGAGTCTTCTTTAACTTCCTAGATTCCCATTAGTAATTAGTCCTTGCTTAATATTCACTGAGGTCTCCCACTGGACTCAGTCCAGCTCAAAACTAGTCTGGTTTTTAAGTTGGACACAGTCCTACTCTGGCTGATAGCCACCAAAGCTGCTGAAAGTATCCTTCAGTTTCAATGCTGCCACCAAACCCAAATTAAAGACAAAATTCCACCAAATAAATTTAAAGATCAAATTGGCTTTATTCAACAGTTCACGAGTGATGCTGCATTCCCTGTAACAAAGAGAAAGGTGCTCTGAGGAGTTGAGTAAAATGGAAGGTGTTTATCGGGAGACAGAAGCAGGACAAATAAGTTATTAGCAAAATAAAAGAAAAATTGTTTCAGGCAAGGTCATCTTCCCTAAAGGGAAAGGGCCGGGGGACCATCACGCAAATTACATCCCGAGTGCAATCAGGAAATTCCAGACTGATTGGCTTAAAATTCCACTCCTGAGAAAGGCTGAAGCTGCACTTAAGATAGATATTAAGTCTTGGTGGGTTTAACATTAACTGTCTCCAATTGGGGTCTGTTATTTCTTTTTAACAGAAGAAAGGCCAGAGTCTTAGTGTGTCAGGAGACACTTCCTGAAATAGGTTCCCTTAGTGGTGTCTTGAGGGATAAGAAGAGTTCACCACTGAGCAGTATAAAGTGCCAAAAGAACTTATTTCTCATGCGTCTGCAGGTCAGTAGGGCTAGTTGTACTTCGGTTATGGTGACTACAATCCTCTTGCTGAAGATCTACACTTTGACTAAGGACCAGCGGCGGGCGGGGGTGGGCAGTTCTCCTCCACGTATACTCATTCTGGAGTTCTGGAGACTGGGCTGAAGGGGCAGCCCTCACCAGGGAGCAGCTTTCCTTGGGGCAATGGCAGAAGCACAAAAGGACCAATGTTAACATGCAAAGCTTGGAGTCAACTTAGACTCCAGACACTATCACGTCTGCCCATGTACTTTTGGCCAAAGCGGGTCATATGACCAAGGCCAGAGTCAAGGATCCAGGGGCACAGAGCTGCATTCTGCCTTTGGTGCAAGGTATTACAAAAGTTAGATAGCAAAGGGCATAAAAATATGGGCCAGGCTGGGAGTCAGAGAAAAATGGAATCAATAATTCCACCTACCGGGACGCCTGGGTGACTCAGTGGGTTAAGCCTTTGCCTTTGGGTCAGGTCATGATATTAGGGTCCTAGGATCGAGCCCCGCATGGGGCTCTCTGCTCAGCAGGAAGCCTGCTCCTCCACCCCCATTGCCTACCTCTCTGCTTACTTGTGATCTTGGTCTGTCAAATAAATAAATGAAATCTTTAAAAAATAATAATAATAATAATTCCATATACCAGCATCTGCATGAACTTCTAGAGAGAACCTGCATGAACAGAGTGTATGAGATGATAAACCAGAAATCAGTTTCAGCTTAGGGCACAATGGAGGGAGGAAAGAGTGAGAAACTGGGATGAAGAAAGGTGGGCATGGACTTCATGGAGGGCTTATTTTTACATCGTGAGATAGAAAAGTGCTATGATGCAAACAAGCACAGGGTGTTCTGGAAGCAGATGAGGGGCAGATGGGCTCCTAACCCAGTCTTAGGAAGTTGCTGGGGAGGCCTACCAGGCAGAGAGTGGCATGGGCCAAGACTGGAATCGCAAGCCTTTTAACAAAGCTGGAGCTCTTTGCTGGCAGGCGCGGTGTCTTTGCGGTGCTACAATGTGTATTTTGGAAGGGTTTATGCTAGAACAGAATAGCCAGGCTCTTCTTTTGTGGTTTGGTGGACACTGGGAAAGGTCCTCTACCCCAAAAATAACCCCTGAACACATCTAGAAAGCCAATGGAGTACAGAGTGTGTTGCATAAAAACAGAGGAGAGGACAAGGAGTCTGGCTTCGTGTTGGGCTGAGCCCAGCCCACTCCATGGCAGGTGCTCCAGTGGGATTAAAGTGTTTGTTCTCCTGTCAGCAGGCTAGTTAATCCTCCGAATACTTGCCAGGGATATGCACACAGTAAACACTCTGCTCTGGGAGAGTTGTCCCATCAAAAACCAACAGAGTTGACTCCCCTGCAGATCTGCAAACCTCTCTTAGCCCCCTTTCTCTGCAATTACCAGAGGTGATAATTGATCTCCCAAAATGATGCCAGATTTCACAGAAGGCTTATTAATTCCTCCCATTTTTATCAGCCAAGTAAAAGTAGTGTGTGTGTGTGTGTGTGTGTGTGTGTGTGTGTGATTGAGTGAGGCCAACAAACTCCAGAGAGTTGTTTGAGGTCACAGAGAGTCAGTGGCTCAATATGGATTAGCAAAGCCTCGTGGCCTGTCTGGTCCCCAATCCTTTTTATCAAACCACAGAACAAGTTGCCATATGAAGAAAACATTAAAGAGCATTAACCTCTGATAAGTTACATTTATTTTCTTGTACATTTGGCATTTATTTTGGTTGTTTCAATTTGTGTGGCTTAGTATATAAAGTTCTGTAGGGTTGCCCTCTGAATTCTGGGTCTTTTATTTCTGTTGTCGCTTATTTCTTAGTTAAAGTTACTGCTTTCCATTTCAGTAAAAGTTGTCTCAAAAACTGTCCTTGGCTCTGGTGTCACTAAAATGTGGAATTTAGCAGGATTTTCTCCGCTCCATACTGAGATGAAAAGTATTTACAGCATCAGCCATTCTCGATCGACTGATTGGAATGTTTCCTGGGAGAACAAAATTATTTTAACTCTGATTTCCCATATTTTCTTCGGTCATCTGTCTCTCCAGTGAAAGCCCATAGCCTTTAAATATGCCCTAACACTTTCCCCACTCACAACATAGTTGGTGTCTGTGTAAATCTTTGGTACATTTCATGTCTGTGCAGGCCTGTAGTTTATTTATTTTTTTTTTTTCTTAATGCAGAGCTGTTTACTTCAAGATAGCTGAATACAATGGTCTCAGGGCCATTGGAGAGGTTGCTTTCTGGAAAGAAGAGAAAAGATCCTCAGAAAATAAAGGGCTCTAATTGATACAATCTAAGGAGCCCATATGTATATGCTTTGCACTAACTACCAAACATACGGTGAGATTCATAGATCGCCTGAGTACAAAGGAGCGTAGAGTTGAACTCAATTCACTTTGCCACACCATTTTTTCCAAAAGACTGAAACCCACTTGAGAAATATGAATAGTTCTCTGTTTCTAAAGATTACTGTTTAAATGGTCATGTCGAGCTGGACAAACAAAACAGCATTACCGTTTCCAGTAATGTGGTTTATCATAAAATAGCCCGGTTTCTAAATTGGAAAGAAAATCGCTGTATATGAGTGTGATGACATAGTCCTTAATGGGCTTCATGGCTATCCACATCTAAGGACATTCCTGTCTGCTGTGCTAGCAGGGCTGGAACTGGAGAGAGGTGGGAGCCTCGAGGGCAAAATTTAAGGGGGTGCCAAAAACTCGGTAGCTAAGATAAATATTTCAATGCAATATTTCATAAGCCAAAATAATTGCAAAAATCTGTGATGAACAATATATCAAATGTGATGAATCGAAGTGGATCGATTGTAAAGTTGCTGCCCTCCAGATAGGTATAGTGCCTTGGGATGGAGTGAAAGGGCATTGGTTTGAAATGCCTGGTTATTGGGGCAACATTCTGTATGTTCCAAGGGACTTTAAAGAGTGGGGAAGAGAGAGACAAGAGACAGAGAAAGACTATGTTATTCACTGTTTTATTTTATCTACTTTAGAGTAAAGAAGATTGGGAAATTGGAGAAGGGAAAGGCGACAGAAAAAGGATAAAGAAGATTTGCATCTGCTCAAGGCCATCATTAACCTTGATCTGTTCCATCTACTTAGGGCCCCCCTACTCTGAAGAGGAGATGACATTCTCTGGCTTTGATCCGTGCTCGGCAATTGGCTCCATTCCTTTATTCATCAGCATCATACCCTGGGAACTATCATCATGTTCATGCCATAACTCAGTGTTCACTGAGGGCCTGGCTTTCAGGCCAAGGGGATGTGGAAAGTGACAATAGCTTGGGTAATTAGGCAAAAATATCTGGCTTAAATTGTCCTGAGAACCATCCTGTGGGATATATTAACCATTAAAATTGTATTTGGAGACAGTGGAGAAAAAAAATGTTTGTTATGAAAAGATCGGGTGTTATAATGCGTGCCAGATACCATTCAAGTGTGAAGTGTTACCCATCACAATTACACACCCAAGCACGGCTTAGAGAAAGCAGGTCCCTGAGCAGGGGACAAGCATGCATCCCATGTAGGGCAAGATGACGCCACTGTCTGGGGGCTGCTTGATATTTTATTAAGTTCCACTGCTGAGAACTTCAAATCTTTTCATTATTAGTATATTTTACTAAGTTTGTGCCTTCAGGCTTTTCAAGTAAAGGGCCCAATTTTTAAAAATTAAACTTTAAATCATCATGCATTAAAAGTTGTTCATTACCATGAATATATTTAAAAAATGGGGTGCTGAAGTTATCCCATAAATCTCCCAACAGGAATGAGCTTAAAAGAAAATGTTTCTTTGAGAAAGGGAGACCCGAGACAAACCAGTTAGATCAAGGAGGACAAGGTCCACACCAGTTCCATCCGCCGGCCTTTATGTCTGGTCAGCCAGACCCAATGAATGGATCATAAGCCCGTTCCCTGCATTCATTCAGCCATTCGTCATTCAGTCATTCCTTCTTTCATTCCACAAATCTTTACTGAAGGTCTACTAAAGTCAAGCACTGAACTAGATCCTGAACAAAACAGATTGAGTCCCTGCTCACACAGAGCTTATAGCCCTGTCCAGAAGACAGCATTGAAGAGAATCATCATCTAAATAAATGTGGAAGGATACGTAAGTGGGAGACGTGAACTAAGCTAGGGTTCGGGAAAGGCTTTACTGAGAAAGTGAACTGTAAGTTCATACCTAGATGGGTAAG
Organism: Neogale vison; assembly: GCF_020171115.1. Taxonomy (NCBI): domain Eukaryota; kingdom Metazoa; phylum Chordata; class Mammalia; order Carnivora; family Mustelidae; genus Neogale; species Neogale vison. The sequence goes on from NC_058094.1 coordinate 33,102,361, forward strand.
TTAGAGCTAACTTGGTGAGAGAGTGCCTGCATGGGAAGCATTTGAGAAAAGGTTCAAAGAAAAGTCTATGATAATAGAGAATGACAAAAAAAATTTTTAAAGGTTTAAAGTGAATACAGAGAAGCAGCAGGAGAGGTAGGCAGGTGTGGGTTAACATAGAAGCTAGAGCTTATGGAAAAGCAAAAGGAGCCAAGAAAGTGAAAGTATAGAAGGACGCAACTGGAAAATCTGAGAAAAGGTCACCAACAGCTTCAGTCTGGAGGATTGGAGTGTGAATAGGGAGATAAACTCTCAGGGAAGATTGTAAAGCCCACCTCAACACAGAGTGAAAATTTCCAGAAAGGTCTGTGAAGCTGTTGAGTAGCTGACCAAGCCCTGTGTCTGAACCCCACTGCTGCTTGAGAATAATGGCATCCCATTCACTTCTGCCTCTCAAATCCCATATCATGTCCTGTCACTGGCCATTTCCAACCCAGGACCATGAAGAAAAGGGGATTCTAGAAACTGTTGTTCCCAATCTCAGGCAGGAGGGTGGTATGGCAATAGTGAAGCATGCACAGACCATTTAGGGCTGGTTCTGCAACTCAGAATTTGAGCTTAAATGCAAAAGTCAATGGGAAGCCATTGCAAGAGTAGCATAATTAACAGTTCATCCCTTTTGTTAGTTTGGGCTGTGCTACCTCATACAGATTAGAAGATAGTTAGGGAGAAGCAGAAACACAGGTTGGGAGACCGTTGTAAAGCAGGAGATGGTCATCCGAACTAGAGAAGAGACAGAGAGAAGTGAAAAGAGTAAGATGTAAAATAGGACTTTGCTAACAAAATGGATACAGGTGTGGAAGATGAGCTGGGAGGCAGCAGAAAGCTCATGGGTTTCGTGGTGGGCACAGGTCTCCCAGGCATCAGATTCAAAGGCAATCAGGAATGCAAGGGCTTCAGGTCAATTTGCCTAACTCTATCCCTGCTTCCAACTGATTCCTGCCTTTACTTAATGCTGTGTTGATTAGGGGAGGGTTAGGCATGCTTATTTCAGGAATTCTTTTCAGTCCACATAATTTTCACGTCTTTGCATTAAAAAGTGACTGTAACAGCATGGATTCAGGAATTACAGGGCGCACATTTTCTTTTTTAATGTAGATGTGTTGTAGGAAATAGGACAACCCAGGTCCAGCGTTCAGTGAAGACAGGCTTCCCCTCTTCCAAAGCTGTATCTGCATCAGTAGTCAGAAGATCAAGTTTAGAGATGGGTAAGAGTGGAGCTTAAAGGGGATTTGAAGGTGATGAGAAGAAACCCTATCTCTATGTGGATAGGGAAGGAGATACTGCAGGCAGCAAAGACAACGCTCCTCACCATCTCCTTTATCTGTCTTGGAAGCTCTGTGGATTGGCAGGAGCTGCCTCACTTGGAGAGGAGTGCTGAGATAAGTTAATTATATGTTTGCATTTGATACCACGTGTTAGAAAAAATGCCAACTTTTTACCATTCAGCAATGTAGCTATTGTAAGTGAGAAATGCTGATGACACAAGTGTATCTTGCTCTAAATAAATTTGATTATAGGCTTTCAAGTTTATAAAACTTTATCAAATTAGTAGGAAGCTGACATCTTCCTGAAACCTTGAACTTGGACAGTTTGTGAATCACATGTAAGATGGTGAGATCTACCTGTGAAGTGCAATGTTACGGTCGGGTATACTTACGGAGATTAATGACCTAGGTGAGGTTTTAGCTTGTGAACCAAGAACGAGTACAACAAGGCTTGGCTGAATTTGAGTGTGGAGTCAAGCAACTACCAGAAAGGAGAAAAATACTTATGGGTCCACCTAAACCGAGAAAAAATAATAGGGAGAGGTGATAGCTAACACTCAGAAGAAAGGATATCCTCAAGTTAAGAAAGTGCCTTAAGGAAAAAGCAAGTTTCTAGTTTAAAGCTTTATACAACCAATATCTTATAATCCAGGGATACATACAGTATGAGGTTCAGTAGCCTTAGAATTGGCAATTTCTGAACTGCTTTCACCCACAAGTACTTCAAATCTCCCCTGTGAAGCATACTCCTTTAGAGGAATTTATTTTTTAATTTTATAATGAGAACTCAGGCCAGACATGGCATTCACCTTCAAAAACTATGTTTTATTTAAAAAAAATCATTGTAAGATACGCAATTGTGTTTTATAAACGTATTATAGGTATGTTATAGGAGATACATGTTTATTCTTAGGAAAAGGTGTAAGTGATGAACCTTCCTTAAAATATCACAGAATTATTAAACCAATATTTCAATTCTAAAATAAAAAGATGAGATGCAGTTATAAAAATTGATTCTTCATCACTATTACTCAGAAATGCAATGCTTCTTTCTTCTTTCTAACTCCTTAATATATAGTTGTCAACCAATGAAGCATGAAGCATTCAATCACATTACTTTCAAATATAAAATAACAATGTATTTTGAAAAATCAATTTTATTTCCTGTACGGAAAGCAAATTTTCAAAAATTGTTATGTGTTATTCAAACTCAGAAGGAACCAATACTGAAGATTTTAGAAAAAGATTAGTGGCAGCATCTAAAATAATTTTTAAGTTGATGAATGATGCAAAATCATTTTAGAGGGACCTGTTTACATCCTGAGTGGGATCACGTGGTCTCGAACATGTTGCAGACATTACATATTAATACCTGAAGGTGGTCTGAGATTATGAACTCTCATCAACTCCTTAATAACCCCCCCAAGTCACATTCCTGCTGCATTTCTAATGTTTCACTGTATGAAAAATAGCACAACGGTAACAACCTTCAAAGTTTTTGCAAAGATTAAATGAGACAATGCATGTAAAACACTTAACACAATACCTAACACAAAGTTAATGCTCAATAAACAATCGCTATCATTATAATTTGACCTTCCTGCCATCCAGAGAGATTCAATTAGCTGGAACATGAGTACAGCTTTCTGACTGGGGGTTGAGGTACTCTCAATAATTTATACTCTGTCATCTTCATCTAACAATAGTAAAAGAGAGTCAACTGCAGATCAGCTAGTTATCATTTGCAGGTGAATTTCAAGGAGATATAAGTCATCTGAATGTCCCAAATCTGAAATAATTTAGTAAAGTGACTCCGGGTTTTAAAACTTCAAAAAAGTACTTTAAAAAATCCATAGTACTCTGTTCTATCTATGTGAGTTGAATCAAAAGACAGTGTTTGTCTTCTTAATTTACATGGTAAGTCATATGGGACCATGAGACTCACCAGAAGTCCTCCTGATGCAGATGAGTTTTGATCTATATTAACTATATTATTAACTATATTACCTCATGAACAAATTTCCACAGAGTGCTGTGAGGCTGAGTCCAGATGACTATGGTTCTCTTCTCCTGCTTTTTTGTCTCTCCTTTTCTGCAATTCAGCATGCTTGAATAGTCACCATGGTTGAGTTGAGCCAAAATAAGCAATCTTCTTGGCTCCCAATGGCAACAACAAAATCAAAGTGGTTTAAATGGTAAAGGGAATGCATTGTTCATGTACTAGAAAAATCCAGAAGTAGAGAAGCTTCTGGACTGTTTTGATCAGTGCTCTTGCTCTGTTTCTGCACTAGGGCATTGTTGCTGTGCCCTCCTTCAAGGTCAGCCTCGTCTTCAGGCTCACTTTCCATGCGGGACAAGAGGCCTCACTGGACTCATGTATTACATCCACATATGACTTTTTTCCCCCAGGAAATAAGATTTTTCTTTCCCTACCTATCAAATACAAGTCCTGAGCTTCCCTTTGACTGGGCCACCTTCTGTTCTGTGCCATGCTACAAACCAGTCCTTATGGCAGGAGGCTAAAATTATACTGATTGGCTCAGAGGACAGAAGCAGAATTACTACCAACCACAGCAAGGCTGCTACACAGTGAGGTGTGATGGATGTTAAGACAACACAAGTTGTACCACTTGTTAGATTCTGCCACAGGGGCTAGGGAGTAGGTTCAAGGGATGTACAGAGACTCTTTTGTGACCCAGCTCTGTTATTTTTACCATCCCTGGGATCTACCCAAGTTCTGGATCGCCAAATAACAGTCTGGAAGATATATTTATTCCTTTGCCAAAAATTGGCACTCCCCTGACAACAGCTCATTGTCCTGATACCCAACTTGTTTACTTCTTTCATTTCCTCTTCACTTGAGATGAATTCTTTTCATAAAACGCGTTGGTTCCTTATACAAACAAGTTCTTGTTAATCCCCCAGACTGCTGGGCTTGTGGCTTACATTGGAGTCTAACACCTCTGCTGTACATGTGTACTGAAACCTTATATGGCAATGAATAATTTTATAAGAATGAATCGGGATTCAGAGTTCCTGGAGAAAAGTCAATGAATGAGTAAGAAAACATAAATAGAAATCATATGGATTCCTCCCTGGATGGATTTCAGCACACAGGACCATGTGTGTCCATTTTTCTAAAGAGTGTGATGAGGGAAATGCTATAATGTCATATTGCACTTTGTCTGACCCTCATTTTTTAGATTGGAAGAAATAACCCAAAGACCTTCAGGTCCTGAAATTTTCTCAAGAGTTTTCCAAAATGATTTAGAACTTGAATGATATATTTTAACAGGTCTAAATCATTTTCAAAAGAATTATTTTCCTTTGTGGAGTTTAACTGAAAAGGTAATGTGCTCATTTCTTTTCCACGTATTTAATGTGTCAAAATTACAATCTTGCTATTCATCTCAAAAGGAATAAATGCGGATCAAAAGCAAGCATAAACACCAAAAAAAAACCACACAAAAAAGAACACCCCACAGCTTATGGAGAAGTGAAGGGGGAATATATATATATATTCACACAGACATGTATATATGTGTACACATGTATGTAATACATGTATAGACACATTGTATCTATATATACACGTCTGCATATAAGTATACACACATATATGTAATGTACATATACGTTTTTTTGAACTTTCTCAGGCCACTCAAGCTATCCACTTAACAGAATTATAAGTCTCTCTCTGTGTATATGTGTTTGTGTCTTTAGAGAATTTTGAGTTTTCTATAAAAGTTGTGTAATCTTTTTGAGCTAACAGCCCCTTTGGCTTTGTGGTGACACCTATGGAATCTTCTCAGAAAAAATAAGATTAGTAAGGAAATTAAGGATATTAAACTATAGTTGTCAAAATAACATAAGTGTGACATGACAATATACCTGGTTCTTTATTAATGTATTCAATAATACTGCCAGGGACTGAATGTTTGTATTTGTGGAGAAGCTAACTAAGGTTCAAAGAGCAGAGGTAATGTGCATCAGCAGCTCCAGTTACAGTGTTTGGCATTGGTTTCAGTTGTGTGACCCTCAAATACATGTAATTGGACTAACCATAATCATTGCTTCAGGACACACCATCATTAGTGTCCCAGGAAATACCCCCTTTTCTTTAACTAATGAAGTAAGTGAAATAAAATAATGAATACCCATAAACACACCTCTCAACCCAAGGACACAACACTGACAACCTCTATCTACCATCCCATCCGATCCTTTTCCTTCCAACCTGAGGCAACCGGAAGGTTTATTGGACCTTTACTTGCACACGCACTTTTTTATAAATCACTTCTAAATATAGACATGCTTATACAATATTGTGTAGTTTCAGTAGTTTTTTTTTAGTAGATTTTTAACTTTAGTATACAATAGGCAATCTTCTGAAACTTACTGTTCACACGCCACATCACATTACTGGGAGTTATTCATCCACATTAAGTATACCTATAGTTCAATCATTGGCAAAAACAAACAAACAAAAAAAACACAAAACAAAAAACCCCCCACAAAGTCCACCACTAATAGGAAATAAATTTGAACCTTGACCTCCTAACTAAAAGACCAGCACTTGCTCCATTCCCTCAGAACTTCCACTCCTGCCCTGCAATATCCCTTTCTCTTGGGAGCAACATATTATTCAGAGGGAGTCCTTCCCCGGAGCCCTGAAACACAACAGTAAGGGGCTGCCAACCATACTTTTGGGTACAGTTAGCTTGTTATCTGAAACGTAAATAAATTGGCGTTTGGCATCTCTGCTCTGGTGGACAGAAAAAGGAAAAACCAGCTCAAAAAACTGCAGAGACCAGGGGAAGGAGCCTACCTGGGGAGAAAAGTTTGTTCAAAATCACAACAGATTGGGTTGTGAGAAAGACCATCATATTGCTTCACTTGGGCTAAGACCAAAAGCCAAGTTCAGTTAAACCTTTAGGGGCAGGACTCAGGGCCATGTTTCTATGGAGATTCTTCCACCAGCTCAGATGCTTCCTCTGCCCTTTCGCAGAGCCCAGCCTCCAAAATGGGAGGTAGGGAGAGATGTGGGGAGGAAAAGACAGGGTTTCCAAAGCCAGGGACAGATTTCTATTATGGGATGGCCATGAGATGAAAATCCCCTTCTTCCCTATCTGCATAAATACATGTGGGTTTCTGTGTGCATGTGCGCACATGCCCACATCAGAGAGGGAAGGATGTGGACTCTCTGCTACGCGCCCAGCACAGAAGTGTCGTTCTGACTAATGCACTCCAGTCTTGCCCTCTTCCCAAATGATAACTAACTCAGGTAACTCAGAATGTTGCAGAATTTCTGTTTTCTTAGAATGTGAGATATCCTATATGACTAGCCTCTTCCACAACACATACACACACACACACACACACACACACACACACACAGACAGACACACACACACCCCATACACCCTTCTGCCATCTCTTCTAAACAAACAACAGATTGCATTGCTGCTGTTCAGAATATTATGCCAGGAAAACAAGGAGAATTAAAAAAAAAAATTCTTCATCAAGATTCAAACCAAATGTATGTGCCCACCAAGTGATACACTGTGCAGTTACAAGCACTTCATAAATGGCCATCTAAGCCTATGACTGCAAAAATTCAGGGAAATTGCTGCCCAGGCTTACTTTCTGGAGAAGGGACAAATGAGAAAGTGAGTCATATTTGCCATCTACACAGTGCATTCTAGAGTGCTCAGCAAACCCCCTCTTTTAAGGCCACTTATAATCCCCATTTTACAGGTGGACATCAAAGTGAGAGAGGTGATGTGATGCCTTTCTCTACTGCTGCTTTGAGGATCCTCAGATATGAGTAAGCTCCTTTTTATTAATTGAAATGACTTAAGAGGAAAACAAGGAACAACTTTTGCCAGATCACATTTTTTTACCAGGAAACATGGCATCTACCATGACCATCACCAAGTATAAAAAGAGGGACATATTTCTTTCTCTTTTCTGGAGTAATGCAACTTGAAACTTAACATGGCAGATACCCATAGGCCACTGTACTGACTACCACCACCAATTCGGCGTAAGACTTACATAAGAACTAAGACCCTGTTGTACTGTGGCCTCATTGTGATGGTATTTTTAAAGTGAAATAAAATAAAGATTCTTAAAACCCATTAATTTTTGCAAAGTAGAAATTTACGGCATCAGCCACAATTTAAAAAAAGAAAAAGAAAGACTGCCCACTCAACAAAACTTTCTAATGATGTTACTAGAGTTTGTCGTTATTCTATATATGATCTTGAGAAAATTACCTTAATCGTTCTTATTTTTCTCATCTGTAAAATGGGGGTATAAATAATATCAACATCAACCCAAGTGATTTTTTTTTTTAACCCAAGTGATTTTGATGAATAAGTGAGTTATTGTGCATGTAAAGATCTTGGCATGGTGCCTAAGAACTGAGTAAATATGAAGAATTCTTAAAAGGTACCAAGAGCAAATGTCTTCCTTGAACTGGCAAATGATTATTACCCTTCCCAATGGAAGTGTAAAGAGATCCCTACTTTGTGAATTAGAGACAGGCATTAGCAAACTACTGACTGTTGACAAATTCACCCTCAAGTTATTGTTGAGCATCCATTATTTATAATTTACATGAACAAGGACCACTATACAATTTCTCAAATCATGACAGTACCTTCTGCCCCAACGTGAACTCTGCCACAGACTTGGATGAGCTGAAGTGTAGAAACCATATGCAGGGAAGAATCCAGGTTGTTTCAGGGCATAGATTCCAACTTTGTGGCATGGATGTGTGCAGCTGGGCAGGCTGCATCAACCTGGCAGCCGCTAAGCCTGGAGCAGCTCCTTTGAATAAAGGTTTCCAGCTGACTGCACATCTAAATGGCAAGGTCACAAATGGCCTTGGGTTCTGGGAGACAAGGCTGTATGATTTGAGAAGAGCCTTTGCTCCAGGGATGTACAAAGAGGAGGGCACACTCCCAGCAGTCTCTTAAGCCACAGACATATATGCTAGGAAGGAGGACCCCCAAATGCTGTCACCTTCGAATAACAGAGAATGGCTGGTTATTACAGAGAGTTCCATAACTCAGTGGGTGTGTTCATTTTTAAGACTCCTGTTATAACATGACTTCTCCCTGTAACCACCCTAAGAGACAAATTGCTCTTCATCCCATTATCGATTGATAAACATGAGTTAATTCAGTTAGTTTTTGGCAACGTCATCATGGAGCCCCAGACTCATAAGCACCCACAGATAAAGTTAGACATTACCTAATTCACTGTCATCATTGTATGAAAAAATAGTCAAGAAAGACATTTGTTGAGGAAGGAGCAAGATGGCAGGGGAGTAGGAGACCTAAATTTTGTCTAGTCCTCGGAATTCAGCTAGATAGTTATCAGACCATTCTGAACACTTACAGACTCAACAGGAGATTGAAGAAAAGAAGAGCAGCAATTCTGTGAACAGAAAAGCAACCACTTTCTGGAAGGTAGGACGTGTAGAGAAGTGATTCCAAGGTGCTATTTGGGAAGACAGAGCACAGGGGGAGGGAGCGTCAGTCATCGGGGACCGGCAGGTGATAGAGCAGCAGAGCACAAAATCAGAACTTGCAGAAATCTGCTCCATGGAGGGACTTCCTTCTGGTGGCTAAGGGAGGTGGGGGGGGGCAGTGGTTGTGGAGCACTCACTGGGACAGTGTGGTCTCAGGACCCTTGAAGACTGGAGGAGCCTGAGTGTGGCAGAGCTCCCAGGTATCAAAGCAAGGAAGCCGGCTGGAAAGATGGAGCTGAGGAGTGCAGTCGTAGCTCACGGTTGCCATAAATCTAGTGGATGGCTTTGTTCTAGTTTCCCACCTGATCACATTCTCTCCTTTTTAAAAATTTTTTTTTCTTTCTTTTTTAACCAACTTCTTATCTCATCAATTCCTTTTTAAAAATCTTTTTAAATTTTCATCTTTACAGTCATATTCCATTCCTTCATTGTATTTACCAAGAGTTCTTTCTTTAAAATTTGGGGAGACCGTTTCCTCTATCAGACCAAAATACACCAAAAATCAAGTGTGTGGCTCTGTTCTATTTACCAGTATGATTGATTTTATAAATATATATTTATATATACATTTTTATATTTTATATATTACATATAATATATAAATATAATATATAATATATTGCTGTTATATATTTATTAATATATTATATTTTATATAAACATATTGTATATTTGATATATTATATTTATATATTTATATTTTTTTTCCCTTCTTTTTCCCTCAGTTTTTGATCTCTTCTGATTTGTTTACTGTATATTTTTCTGGGGTCATTGTTACCTTTTTAACATTTTGTTCTCTCATCCATCTATTCCTCTCTGGACAAAATGACAAAAGGGAAAAACTCACCTCAAAGAAAAGATCAAGAGGCAGTACCGATTGCCAGGCACCTAGTCAATACAGACATTAGTAAGATGTTGGAACTAGAGTTCAGAATGATGATTATAAAGATACTATCTGGGCTTGGAAAAAAGCATAGAAGATACTAAAGAATCCTTTCTGGGGAAATGAAAGAACTAAAACCTAACCAATTCAAAATTAAAAAGGCTATTAATGAGGTACAATAAAAAAAAGGAGGCTCTAACTGCTAGGATAAATGATACAGAAGAGAGAATCAGTGATATTCCTCAATATCATAAAAGCCATCTACAAAAAACCCACAGCAAATATCATTCTCAATGGGGAAAAACTGAGAACTTTCCCCCTGAGGTCAGGAACATGGAAGTGATGTCCACTATCACCACTGCTATTCAAGATAGTACTGGAAGTCCTAGCCTCAGCAATCAGACAACAAAAAGAAATAAAAGGCATCTGAATCAGCAAAGGAAGTCAAACTCTCACTCTTTGCAGATGATATGATACTTTATGTGGAAAACCCATAAGACTCCACCCTAAAACTGTTAGAACTCCTACAGGAATTCAATAAAGTGTCAGGTATAAAATCAATGCACAGAAACCAGTCACATTCCTATACAACAACAAGACATAAGAAAGAGAAATCAGGGAGTTGATCCCATTTACAATTGCACCCAAAACCATATGATACCTAGGAATAAATCTAACCACAGAGGCAAAGAATCTGCCCTCAGAAAACTACAGAAGACATATGAAAGAGATTGAGGAAGACACGAAAAAAGTGGAAAAACATTCCATGCTTATGGCTTGGAAGAACAGATATCATGAAAAAGTCTATGTCACATAGAGCAATCTACACATTTAATGCAATCCTTATCAAAATACCATAAACTTTTCTCAATGCAATGGAACAAATAACCCTAAAATTTGTATGAAAGCAGAAAAGACCCTGAATAGCCAGAGGAATGTTGAAAAATAAAACCAAAGCTGGCGACACCACAATTCCAAACTTCAAGCTCTATTACAAAGCTGTCATCATCAAGACAGTATGGTACTGGCATAAAAACAGACACATAGATCAATGGAACAGAATAGAGAGCCCAGAAATGAGACCTTCAACTCTATGGTCAACTAATCTTCAACAAAGCAGGAAAGAATGTCCAAAGGAAAAAAGACAGTCTCTTCAACAAATCATGTTGGGAAAATTGGACAGACACATGCAGAAAAATGAAACTGGACCATTTCCTTACACCACATACAAAAATAGACTCAAAATGGGTGAAATAACTACATGTGAGGTAGGAGTCTATTAAAATCCTTGAGGAGACCTCAGCTGCCCAACTTCTTCCTAGAAACAAAGCAAGGGAAGCACGGGCAAAAATGAACTATTGGTCCTTCAAGATCAAAAGCTTTTGCATAGCAAAGGAAACAGTCTACAAGATCAAAAGACAACGGACAGAATGGGAGAAGATATTTGCAAAGGACATACCAGATAAAGGGCTAGTATCCAAAATCTGTAAAGTACTTATCAAACTCAACACCCAAAGAACAAATAATCCAATCAAGAACTGTACAAAAGACAGGAACAGACCTTTCCACAAAGAAGACATCCAAATGGCCAACAGACACATGAAAAAGTGCTCAATGTCACTCAGCATCAGGGAAATACAAATCAAAACCACAATGAGATATCAACTCCCACCAGTCAGAATGGCTTAAATTAACAAGTCAAGAAATGACAGATGTCGGTGGTGATACGGAGAAAGAAGAACCTCTTACACTGTTGGTGGGAATGAAAGCTGGTACAGCCACAATGGAAAACAGTGTAGAGGTACCTCAAAAAGTTTAAAATAGAGCTACCTTATGACCCAGCAATTGCACTACTGGGTATTTACCCCAAAGATACAAATGTACTGATCTGAAGGAGCACATGCAAACCAATGTTTATAGCAACTATGTCCACAATAGCCAAACTATGGAAAGAGCCTAGATAGAGGTCCATCAACCGATGAATAGGTAAAGAAGATGTGGTATATATATACAACAGAATATTATGCAGCAGTCGAAAAATGAAATCTTGTCATTTGCAAGCACGTGGATGGACCTAGAGGGTATTGTGTTAAACAAAATAAGTTAACCAGAGAAAGACAATTATCATATGCTCTCACTGATAATGAGGAATTTGAGAAACAAAACAGAGTATCATAGGGGAAGGGAGAGAAAACGAAACAAGATAAAACGGACAGGGAAACAAACCATAAAAGACTCTAAATCTCAGGAAACAAACTGAGGGCTGCCGGAGTGGAGGGGGCTGGAAAGGATGGGGTGGCTGGGTGATGGACACCAGGGAGGGTATATGCTATGGTGAGTGCTGTGAATTGTGTAAAATTGGTGAATTACAGACCTGTACCCCTGAAACAAATAATACATTATATGTTAATTTAAAAAAAGAAAGAAAGAGGGGTGCATGGGTGGCTCAGTGGGTTAAGCCTCTGCCTTTGGCTCAGGTCATGATTTCAGGGTCCTGGAATCAAGCCCTGCATCAGGCTTTCTGCTCAGCAGGGAGCCTGCTTCCCCTTCTCTCTCTGCCTGCCTCTCTGCCTACTTGTGAGCTCTCTCCATATATATCAAATAAATAAAATCTTAAAAAAAAAAAAAAAAAAGAAAGAAAGAAAGACAGGCATTTGTTGACTAGTCCAAGCCCTCATAATTCATCACAACATCTGAAAAAACAATTCAGGGCCACTTCCAAAATTCACTAAAGTTATGTTTTAAATGGAAACATAGTATGCTGTCATGTAGAAAACCAACAACCTGGAAAGCAAGTACTGTTTTTCATTTCCTAGGACTGTTCATATCCTAGTAGTCTTCCTGTCTGTGATGTACAAATCTTTACCATTCCCAGAAAAGCATAATTATTTTTTGTTTTGTTTTCTGGAAATATGATTTATACACAATAAAATTCACTCCTCTAAAGTAAAAAGAAAAAAAAAAGCAAAACTCACTAAGGTTAATAATTCAGTTGAGGAATTGTCTGTCACCACCACCCAACTTTAGGACCATGACTCAAATATTCTGTCAACTTAACCAAAAAGAACAAATGACTGATCTCCACAAGTTCTAGGAAATGGCCAGCTACAGATTAAACAGATTCTTTCCCTCTGGAAATCTCCCTAACCTGTTCTTCTATTCACTTGCAGCTGAGCAAGGACAACCAAATATACTTAAAGGCCAATCACCAAACTTTCCCACACCCCTTCTAAAAGTCTCATCCTAATAGACTGTCTCCCTTTTACTCTATAACGTTCACTCTCCTTTCAAACCCTCTTTGAACTCCTGCAGGAACAAAAGTAGTGGGAGGTGGTTCTCCTGCAACCATAAATAAATAATCTTTGCTAATTTGGTATCTCAGCTTAGGTTTGGTCTTAGCACATTAGAATTTAAATATGGAAGTATTACTAAAAAACCCTTCTCATTGAATAGCAAATTGAAAATACAGATTTCAGAGCCTAGTAGCTCCTCAACACCTTCTCAACTCTCTCTCCATGAGCTGTTTGGATTAGGTGGTGCAAAGCTCTTCTGTAATTCTCCAGAATCTTTCTTCCTCTGCTACAGCTACCAAGAGCATTCAGGATGTCAAGTTTTTTATCAGCCTGTATCCTTGAATAACTGATAATGTAGAAATTTATACTGATCCATTTTGTACATGCAGTATGAGATATAAACTTGTGTCTGTCAAAACATGGAAATTTGGAGAAGTTGCTGTTACAGCACTATAACATATCCCATCCTTACACATTGGATAAGTGCACAAAAGAAATTTATTCACTCAGATTTTTTGGAAAGAATTGATTTAACACAGCCAACTTCTCCAATTTATGGCCCGCATCATCCAAACTTTCAAAAGCTCTAACCCATTCATGGAGACTAAAGAAGACATAGACACAAATACCTGTTACTCCAAAGTCAGCCCATATCAAATGTTATAATAGAAATATAAAGTACTCTGAGAACACAGAGTGAGCTTGGATTAGCACTGATTAGGGGATATGTGAAGGAAGGAGGATATATCATTAAGTCTATGTCTAGAGGAACCTCTCTGGGTGAACATGAGAAACAAGGGGAACAATATGAATAAAAGCCCACCCTGCATTTCTGTTGGGGTATAGAGCTAAAATAATAATTAAATAAGAGCTTATGGTAGTCTCTTATGGTTTGGGCAATTGTTAAAATCGAAAGATCATTTTTTAGCTGTTGAGGGATAGCTGTTATGGTGTTTTAGAACCATTAGATTCTAAAATCTGTATATTAAAAATGTTTTTCAATAAGAAGGCATTCTATCATTTTTATTTTTCAATTTTTATTTATTTTTTTAAAATATTTTAATAATTTTTTGAGTATGTTTGACATACAATGTTACATTATCTTCTGGCATACAACATAGTGATTCAACTTTTCTGTACATTAAGCCATACTCACTACAATAAGCAAGGTTTTTAAATAACATCTTCACAGCAATGTCCACAATAGACAATAGACAAACTATGGAAAGAACCTAGGTGTCCATCAACAGATGAGTGGATAAAGAAGATGTGGTATATATATATATATATATATATATATATATATGAATATTATGCAGCCATCAAAAAATGAAATCTTGCCATTTGCGACGACATGGATGGAACTAGAGGGTATTATGCTTAATGAAATAAGACAATAAGAGAAAGACAATTATCATATGATCTCCCTGATATGAGGAATTTGAGAGGCAACTTGGGGGTTTGGGGGGTAGGAAAAGAATAAATGAAACAAGATGGGATTGGGAGGGAGACAAACCATAAGAGACTCTTAATCTCACAAAACAAACTGAGGGTTGCCAGGGGGTAGGGAGAAGGTGGTGGGGTTATGGACATTGGGGAAGGTATGTACTATGAAGTGTGTAAACCTGGCAATTCATAGACCTATACCCCTGGGGCTAATAATACATTATATGTTAATTTAAAAAATAAATACATAAATAAATAAAATAACATCTTCAAATTCAAATTCTACTGTGTCAGAAACAATATTGTTAGAAGCAGTGTAGTCCGTTTATTCCGACGCTTGGTGTAGCGAAGAAACCCCAATTCCACTCCCCTTTCATTGTGTCCTACAATCCTACGGTGTTGTATCGTGACCCTTCCCAAGGGTCTCCCTCAAGGTAGTGTTCTTCCTTAATGCAGAAAACAACAAACTCAGCTTTGTCTTAGCAAGAAGTTATTTTTTAGGGCCAGCATTCAGTAACTGCCACCTTTCCAGTCTCCAGGGTCTGTTCCTTCACTATGCGTGACCTGATCGCTAACACCAAATACATATTTTTGTGGTTTTGTGCTGCACCACCTTATATTGGGTACCAATGGCTGTGTTAGTCAAAATAGACTTATTATACTGTAGTAACAAATAACCCTTAAGTCTCAAGAACTTGATACAATGAAAGTCCAGATTTTGCACCCTCAAAAACCCTACATGCACAGTATGAGTCAAATATAAAGCTGTCCTTCACACAGCTACTCATGAAGCACTGATGGAGCACCACCATCTGGAACACTGTTAGCCTCCAAAACAGAGGAGAGAGACACTGCAGGATCATTCATGGGTTTTTGCTGCCTCAGCTTAGCACTGACAAGTAGTATTTCATTGGCCAGAACAATCCAGATGGCACACCTAACTTCATGGGGCCAGGGAACATGGGAAGCATATTTGATGAAAATTATCATCCCTGACACACTAAGCTTGTGCAAAGATATCCACAATAAGGCAAATGAAGAGACTGCCAGGAAGGCCCTTCAAGTCTGCTGGAAAAAAGAAACAAACAAACAAACACACACTAACACAAGACACATGATAAATACGTTTCTGAAAGCTTTCTTCAGGAGCTGCCTCAAAACCAAGTCACGATTATTTGCAGAGAACCACCAGCACCAGCATGTACACTGGATCTAGACACTCCCACCTCCCCACCCCCAACCCACCCCCACCATGCTTTTTGTTCCAATCTAGGCAAGAAACAGTCCAGGTCATTTGTGTATGTGTTCTAGAACACCTCTCCTTTACCCACCCCAGTGTTCCCTTAATCCGATTTGACCTTGAAAGATTTGGGAACTTAAAAATGACCTGTTAACTCGGGAAAACCTCTGCAGCTCAAGATAATGATACGATCACATTTAGCTTAATCAGAACCCATGTAAAGAAAGTAACTTGTAAAACCCTAAGTTCATCACGGACACCAACAGATACGAGTAAGGTCACCCTCTGTACACCAGAAGCTCTGTTGGGTTTGAACATTACTGTCATCCCAGTTTACCAATGTGGTTGGGGGTGGAAGTCATCTCTTTATTTGACTGCTGGAAACCTGGCTCCTCGATGAGGTTCTGTGGTCCAAGGTCCTACTTCAGTGCTTTAGAGCCTAGTATTGGGTCTAATCAAGTTCACATACATTCGTACATCTGTTCTCATTCATTCAGATGGCGAGATGCCTGTTGGAATTACCATGATCCTGAGGCTCTGGATGTCAAAGTCCTGATAAACTGAGATAAACCACCTGAAAAACATGACGACTGACAGCCCTTTTGCAGGAAGCCCCTTCTGAGCAACGGTGATGCCATGTTGACCCCATAAGGCTCTCTCCATAGTATCCTTATCTATTCATATGTCTATTCCAAATCTAAGAATAGCTGCAAGCAAAAGAAAACAAATACCCAGAATCTAAATGCCTTTCTCTCTGCCAGGAGGACAGACTGCAGAGCCGCAGGTGCTCAGGAAACCCAAGACAGCCCTCTCCAGACCAGCCAAGGCATGGAAAACAACAACCGTGTTTGCATTTTTTTAAATAAATATTTAAAGTATGTTTTCCCCCATTTACTTCACATTTTCTTTTGTCTTTACTTCCATCTCCCAGAAGGCAGGCCATGCTGGCCGATAACACAATTATTTCAACCACCTTAAAAGGTACCAACTTTGTCTGTGGAATTGACCTGTCATGCTGTACATATCTATTGAGTATGGTATGAAATCCCTTTTTATTAAACTGTGCAAATGAAGTCAGATTGAGGAGCAAGTGCTTATACCGCATGGAGGGAGCCTCTGTGGGAGTCCGACCGAGAAGCAAATTCTGACTGAATCAAGACAGAACAAACCTGAGAAGGAAGGAAAAGAAAGTGAGGGGTTTTTTTCCGAGAAGGGGGCAAGGAATCCTAACATTCTATGGCTAAGGCTGCAACTATCAACCTTAGAAGAATGGAGGGTTAGGAGGAATGGTACCCAGAGTCTGAGCTGATGACAAGTGAGAACAGGGCACCCAGAGAATGCATCAAACAGAAAGACTGTTCTGGAATCTCTCCTTGCATTGGCTAAGAGGATCCTGAAAGGGAAGAGCCTTAAGCTGCCTAGAGAAAGAACACTCAGCAGTAAATTGCACAAAGAATGCATAGATGAGGGAAGAAGAAACCGTAGCTCGGGTCTTAAAATAACAGAATCTGAAGATGAGATCATTTGTGCCATCTGTTAAGTTTCTAAATAAGGAAATGGAGGTGCGGGAAGACATTGGGAGTTGCTCGAAGCCATTGAATCCTCAGGGTATTGAATTGCAATACATTTTAGGTGAATTCCCACAAATTTCCATTGTAAAACAGAAGTAAGAAAGCATATACCATTGTCGATTATTAGAACTGGAGTTTCCCCGGAAGTGAACCCTTGTTTGCAAGTTTGGGCGAGGCAGACGTGACTGGTTAGGGCAGTGGGGAAGTAACACAGACGTGGAAAAAGTGCCAGTAAAGCAATAAATGTGTGTTATTGCTCAAGTTGCCCCTCTGGGCACTTGGAAATAACCCAACTGGGGAAGTCTGGGAGATGGATAGACTGCGTACTTCAGATTCTCCCACTTGTGGAAAACAAGGCAGTGTATTTATCTATCAACTTCTCTCCATCACTGGTTGAGGGGAGTGCCCAAAACGAGGTAATTCCCTGGCCCTTCCAGCCTGCTCTACAAGCGCGCTTGCTGAGCAGACCTCTGTTGCTGCAGAAAAAGTCCTTAGACAAAACATTGGAGATGCTGCCAACTGTAAATCAGCATGAGTGCAAGCAATGTACAGATCTGAAGGATGTGTATGAGGCATCAAGAGTGTCTGCTATATATTTAGCTAGATTTCTGTTCACCTCTATTCCAGAGATAATTAAGAGGTGGAGGCACCTACTTTTTCTTGCTTACTATGTGACTTGGTTCTTTATGAGCATTGCAGGGGTGACACACACTAAAATGCAACCTCAATAATTCAGTTTTGCCATTGATCCATTTTTGTAAACTCTGCACCATAAATGCTACATCATGGGCTTAAAATATATATAATGCGGTTTATAGCTAAATCCGCTATGTACCAATCAATGTATATCGTCACAACACAGAGCACAGAAGCACAGGTACAGAATTCATTTTATTAGCTTCCAAACTGGCATAAGTATGTTCTAAACTTCTGAACATTATAGCATTTTAAGTTTAATGAACTGTGGAAAGATTGAATTGATAGCTGTAATTCAAATCATGGAATTTAAAAATGTGACCTAACCCCCAGGGTCTTTGTTAATATATCAAAGGGATATATAGGCATATGTCACATCAGCTTTACAAATAAACAAGAATATCTCATTGAATTTAAAGAGAAGTCTATATCTCAAATAAAATTGTATGTCTTCTTCTGGTGCTGCCTGAAATACTATTTGGAAAGTTGACTTCTAGAATAGTTAAATTTAAAGTCATTTTAATGTACAAATCTCTGACAAGAACTAGAAGTGCAACCTATCACCCTGAAAAAAAGATAAAATAAATGTAGATTTAAAAAGGACTTGAATTTCTTTAAAGCTCTCAGAAAATGTTACCATTTAGTAATGACATTCCCTATTCATTTGACCTCAGCTTGACACACTGAATTGCTCTGAACATCTGTGGCCAGACACATAAGTTCTACATCTTAACTCTTGCTTTTCTAATTTGTACAGAAATGCACATTAAAAGAATGCCAAGGCTAGAGCCAGAGACAATAAAAGAAGAAAAGTCACAAGTAATTATAAAATCCACATCTACCAGTGCAAAGAGGTTACCAACATTTCCCCGCCAACTTTGATAACATTCCACATGGAAATAGCTCAAACTTGGAGATATTTCATGCCCCTTACCTGATTCCATGGATTCAAAATGCCTGGGTTAGTAATACCTGAACTTATGTCTCTAGGGCTAAAATAAAATGGGAACACTCTCATGGCTGTTGGACTACTAAATAGATCATAACGTGATAGATTATAAGAGATATGAGGTATGGAGAAGAGGTATTGGATTATTTCAATACAGGCAAGAAAATTCAGGAAGTGAGTAGACCAACAAACTAATTCTCATGAGTGGGTTAGCTATTCCCTATAATGTAACACTAGTGTAACTCAGTCCTATAAAGCTGAAAAAGAGCAATAGAATTTGTGGTCACAGTTTTCAGTGATTCTTCATGGTTCTCAGCCTGGGCCACATATTCAAATAACCTGAATTTAAAAACACAGTTTCCAGCCCTCCCCTGGTGTCTCCGAGGTTAAACCCAAGAATTGAGATGATTTTAATGTTCAGTCAGAGTTAAGGATCACCACCCATTTTTTATAGTAAAGAATAACAATTCAAGTTGCCTTAATAGACACTACTTATTAATTTCCTAAGAAGTCATAATTGAACTGCTCAGTTGTTTATTAAACATTTTATTTTAAAAGTAGATAACTAATATATTGACGTTTCCATTCAAGAAAAATTCACTGAGCACCTACCATGTACCAGATATAGTAATAAATAATATGTGTGCAAAGATTAATAAAATGTGGTTTTCATGGCCTCATGTTCAGGTGGGAGCATATTTGTTAATAGTATGATTATGAGGTACTGGAAGAAATGTTTTAAGAGGTTATACAAGTTATAGATGAAAAATAGAAAAGGCAGTAATTAATTCTACCTAAGGAAATCAGGGAGAGCTTCACAGAAGAAGTAAAAATTAATTTTTCATTGAAGGAAATTTAGATCTTGGAAAAGTGGAAAAAAGTGAAAAAGGGTTTGATGCAAGTTTTTAAAATACAGGCTCTCCTGTGAGCAAAGAATTTTAATAAACATTTCTCCAAAGAAGATGTGCAAATATCCAAGAAGCACATGAAAAGATGCTCAACATCACGGATCACTAGGAAAATACCAATCAAACCCAGAATGAGACACCACTTCACACCCATTAGAATGGCTACTATTAAAACAACAACAAACACAAGTGCTGGAAAGGATGTGGAAAAATTGGAGCCCTTTGTACTATTGGGAGAATATAAAATGGTATAGCTGCTATTGAAAACAGTATACTGTTTCTCAAAAAATTAAAACTAAAATTACCATGTCACCTAGCAATTTGGTATATTCACAGAAGAATTGAAAGGTATGAAGAGGCATGAAGAAGTATTTGTACACCCAGGTTTATAGCAGCATTTTTCCCAATAGCTAAACCATGGAAGCAATCCAAGTGTCTACCGATAATAGATGAATGGGTAAGCAAAATGTGGTCTATATATACTGTGGAATATTATTGTCTTAAAAAAAGAAATTCTGATAGATGTTACAGCAAGATTGAACCTTGAGAACATTATGCTGAGTGAAATAAGCTAGTTATACCCAACATACTGAATGATACTGTATAATATACAATATTGTATAATAGCCTTTGTAGGACGTCTATCAAGTAGTCAAATTCATAGAGACAGAAAGTAGAATGATGGTTGCCATGGTGAAAAGAGAGGAAGAGGGAGGTTTGTTTTTTTTTTTTTTATTGACTCTAGAATTCCATTGTAAAATGGAAAGAGTCCTGGAGATGGATGGTGGTAATGGCTGCTCAAAAATATGGAAATCCTTAATTTCACTGAACGTTTCACCAAAAAATTGTTAACATGGCAAATTCGATACTACCTAGATTTAACCACAATTTAAATTAGCCGGAAAAAAAGAAAAATAGTCTCCCAAGGCTCTCAGTAGCACCACTTTCTTTTCAGTTTGGAAGGTTTTCTAGGGGTAGCAGAGGATTCCAAACAGTCATTTCTTCATAGGGTGAAGAACATGGTCCAGGTAAGCACCAGTGGAAAGAGCAAGATTCAAATTCAGTGGACCAAGGGTTTCTACTCTAGGCAGTCTTGGATAGCCACAGCCGGACCGACAGACACTCAGAGTCAATTAGAAAAAGCTGTGACAAATATGGAAGCCAACTCCAAAGAACTTCAGAAGAAACAAGATCAGAAATAGGATTGCGATGAAGGAATATTGGAAATAGGAAAGAGAGCGATCTTGGGAAATTTCTGCAAATCCTGGGTAGTGATTAGGGTAGGTCCTCCTTCCCACTCCCATTGCATCGAGTAGAATTTAGTAAGGTATGGGTAGGAGTCTGGTACTTATTTCGCCACGTATCCAGCTTCTGATCTAGTGTTGCTGGAGCTAGACCCAAAAGTGTAGGTCAGAAGACAAAACTGAGTTAGCATATTAGAACAGAAAGAGGTCAATTTTCATGGGAAAAGACAAAGAGAGAGAGAAGGCTGTGGAGTTGTGACCATGACTACTTTGGAGGGTGTTCTTCTGACTTGCAGAAGTCAATGTTTATTCCTTTACAAATCCCCTTTATGCGCATTTATTATTTGTCAGGCATAAGAAACAAGTGTAAGCTCTATCCTTCCAGAGTGTATAGTCTAGTGGCAAAGATAAACAAATACTTTCTCATCAATTACTCGAAGATTAGAATTCTACTTTATGCATATGTTTATCATCTTTGCCTCCTTCCATCCCATCCCTACCAACAGTCCCACCATTGTCATCAGAATTGATCAGAAACTTAATGAGAGAATAAATGAATATATAAATGAATGGCTTAAATTCCGAACATCAGAACTCTATATGTAAAAAAGCCTGAGTTGAAAGAAAGCTTTAAAATTATATAGAATAAATCCCTCACTTCATAAATGAGAAAGTGGTATTAAAAGAAATTGTAACTTGTTCAAGGTCATAACTAGAATCTCTGTCTTTTATTTTATCCAAGGCTTTTTTCACAAGACCCTTATACATTGTCAAAAGCCTTTCTTATGGCTTCAATGAAAATTTCTCTTTGGGGTAACTTGAGACATGAGAAACGCCTAGAACATCATAAATTATACCAACATTTGTCAAAGTAAGAATAAACAGTAATACCTGGCTAAAGACATTTTGAAAAAAGAAGCTTAATGGAGAAAGGAAGACACTAACCTTCCCAGAATGCAATATATTATAAAGCCGCTATGATTGAAGATGTGATAAGGCTACAGAGACAAATTAACAGAAGACAGTAAGTAGCCCAGACAGAGAGTAAAGAGCATATCAAAGTTTAGTATGGTTTAAAATGGGTACCACAGATCAGAGGGCAATTTAAAATTACTTTTTTTAAAGGTGGAGGAACAATTGAGAAGTATTTAAGGAAAAAGTTACATTTTCCCTCATACTTTGTACTAAAATTCCAGATAGATTTAGGAATTAAATCTGGAATAGACTGATCAAAAAATCCAAAACATTGTAAGCAAATATTTATTAAATCGTTGGAGGAAAGAAGGTTTTTATTAAACAGTTTTTTTTTTAATTTCATTTATTTATTTGACAGAGAGAGACACAGCGAGAGCAGCAACACAAGCAGGGGGAGAGAGAGAGGGACAAGCAGGCTTCCTGCTGAGCAGGGAGCCCGACACAAGGCTGGATCCCAGGACCCTGGGATCATGACCTGAGCCGAAGGCAGACACTTAACAACTGAGCCACCCAGGCGCCCCAGAGGAAAGAAGATTTTTATAGCTTTTAAGTAATGGGAAAACTCACAAAGAAAGTGACAGGTAGCATTAAAAAATGTTAAAGCTGGAAGTTTCAGAAGTTTACCAAAATTGAAAGGCAAAAAACAAAGAAATTATTTGCAAAAAATGTAGCAGAACTTTAATATTTGTATTCTACTAAAAACTCACAAATCAATAAAGAAAATACCACAAACCTATAGGGAGGAATTGTGTAGGTAATAATATGATAATTATGAACATAAAATTAATAGACAATTTATGAACATAAAATCAAATTGCTAATAAGCACATAGGAAAATACTTTTTTTAGATTTATTTATTTATATATTTATGTGAGACAGAGAGAGTGAGACAGCACAAGCAGGGGACAGAAGCAGAGAAGGAGGGAGAAGCAGACTCTACACTGAGCAGGAATCCCAATGTCGGGCTCAATCCCGGGACCCTGAGATCATTACTTGAGCCAAAGGCAGACGCTTAACCAACAAAGCCACCCAGGCACCCCACAAATGGGAAACTACTTTATGACAAAGACCACCAAGACATATATTCACCCATAAGCCAAGAACAGGTCCCAGACCACACAATGAAGAATAAGAAGTAATTACTGGTAAAATTTCTCTCAGATTACTAAACAAAGAGATGCTCATTTGTTTCCTGGAGTGCCCTCATGACAAGCTTCAATTTTCTTTTTTCTTTTTTTTTTTTTTTTTAAGATTTTATTCATTTATTTGACAGAGACACTGTGAGAGAGGGAACACAAGCAAGGGGGTGGAAGAGGAAGAAACAGGCTTCCCCACTGAGCAGGGAGCCCAATGCGGGGCTCGATCCCAGGACCCTGGAATCAGGACCTGAGCTGAAGGCAGATTTTTAATGACTGAGCCACCCAGGTGCCCCAAGTCTCAACTTTCTTATTTACAAATCTCTTGGGGGTCAACCTCTTGGGCTGCCTTTGCAAAACAAAGTAATTTAATGCTAAAAAAAAAAAAAGAGAGAGAGAGCAATTGTTGAAGAATGAATAAGTGCATAAATGGATGGATGAATAGATGAATCAGTAAAACCTTAACACCATTTATTACCTGAAATTCAAATAAAGTAAGGAAAAGAAAATCAACAAACTGCAAGAAAGCAACAGTAGGAAAACGGGTACCAAACTATATATATTTGACAAAGATGACACAAGTGTAACATTAATGCTCAAAGAGCTCATACAGTCCTTTTTGAGGAGAGTTGCAGGATATATATGAATATTTAGCTGCAGGAAACACCCACCTGACTGCCATTCAGGGGAGTAGAAGACGATGATCGGCGACGGAATCCACGTGCCCTGAGGCTGTGCTGGGGCAGAATGATACTCTAGACAAAAGTCTGACCCAAAAAACCAGACACCCAGGTTCTGGTCCTGGAGAGAAATCAAGGACAGAATTCTAAGAAACCACAAAATGGAACTGGAAAGGAACAGAGGAGAATGCTTAAGGAGAAGCAAGAGAATTTGGTTACAAACTAAAAAGAAAGGAGATTGGTAAGCAATGAGTGACTGATGAAAGATATGCTGCACAGAAATCAAGAATGCTTATGGTTAAAAACAAGCCGTAATAACTGGTAATGAAGAGATTATTAGAGAACCTAATGAAAGCTGTTGTGTTAGAATAGGGGGAGCATAAATCAGGCTATAGTGGAGAGGAGAGCCAACACAGAGGAAGTAAAAACCTCAGTGTAAAACATTTTTCAAGAAGTTTGATGGGAACAGGATAATGGAATTGCTTTGAAGTAACATCGGTGAATTTTAAAAATGATCAAGTAAGTTAATATCAACCAAAGCAGTACGTATGCATTAACTTGCTATGACAAAGAGTTCTGAAAAAATTTGTTCTGATTTTTAATAAGTTGGTTCAAATTTTATGTTATATTTTGGATTCAGAAAACCCTAAATATTTCCCAATATTTATTAGCACACTTATGCCATTTTTCATAGCCCTAGAACTCTAATGTCTATTAGATTTTTGTAAATGGAATCAGATGATCTCATGTCCCATCCTATTCTTCAACGCAGCATTATTGATATTCACTAAGCATCAGTAATCCTTTATGTCAAGGCCATTTAATTTTGTCTTGTCCATGTAACCCTTGGCAATGTAACCCCTGCCATGCAACCCTTTTGTCAGCTACATTCTTCCCCAAAGAGCCTTTAGAGGTATTCCTTTCAAATACCATCGGCCTTGCAGAAAAATCACCCTTAGCCACAAGTTATAGGAAAAAATTTGGTTAATGGAAACAATCCATTGCAAACAAAAAGGCAAAGTGCTCAGAAAAGTCCTATGTTTCTGGTGTAAGGATTGTCATTAAATTCCTTGGCAACGAGCAAAAGAAAGGTATGGGGAGCCATGGCCATGTCACAGCCTTCTGTGTCACTCATGGACATCGTAACCGATGCTTTTGTTTGTAATTCTCCCACAACTGCTATCTGGCTCCCTAACCACCATCTATTCCATTCCTACTTATTATATATTCTTGGCATGGCCCCATCAGGGAACCTACTGAGGGAGCGGTGTCCATACTTCAATTCAAGAGGCAATTGTACCCATTTTGAACATGGACAGAGGCTCACGACCTGGTCAGCTCCCAAGAAACACATGCCACGCACCCGACATCAGAATTCTATTGTGAGAGATGACTATACCTTGCAGAGCCTCCCTATCATCTTCTCGTGCCAGGATAGGTCAACTATTTTGCTAATAGGAGGCATTTTCTAACAAGGTATCTAAAACTCACCCTCATCAGAAATATCATTGGACAATTAATCTAGCACCCGGGCTCATATTCTCCAAATTTAAGACTTCCCAGACCTGGCCCTGGGATGTACAAAATGCCAAAGGACCTATTTGAGAAAAACACTCAACTCTATATAAACACACCAGGAAGAATGGAATCTAGACACTGTGATCATGCCACTGTGGTATTTTGGCTGGCCGACGTGGCTCATGCAAACCTTTTAACAAGATGTACAGAGACCATTAGTGGGCATGTCCATGACAGGAAATGGTTCAGGTGTCAAGGACCTAAGTCTAGACAATCCAAGGCAACGCTGCTTCCAGAATGTCTCCCAATACTATCACGCTATGAGTCATCTCTGAATACCTCCTCCCTCAATCCTGAGAGCACCCTGGGAGTTGTGGTACGTTTTGACTCCTGCTCCTTCTGTTCCCATTTTCATTACCTCTAATCCATCGACTCCCTCCGACCGCAGACTCCATCAACAGCTCTGCTCTAGGTAGTGCATAATGCATTTGAGATTTGTGCCCACCTAGCCATTATTGTCAGATAGATTCCTGAAGCAAACTGATGTGTAGAAAAACTCCTCCCTCAGTACACTACCTCTCTGCAATTGTCCTACCCACCTCAGCCCTGAGTATATCTATATGCACTGTCATAGCAGTTATAGCACCCATTCTGAGTTCATTGTTTATCAACAAGCCTCGTCCAGGAAAACCCTGCCCTCTCCCTAGAATGTATAAGGGAGAGCTGGTCTTCTGTTCTCAGACCCTGGCCCACCTAGGAGCGTAAAATAGAAATTCACTGGACATTGGTAACTTTCAACAGGTCGACACCGGGAAATCTCAGTGCAATTCTAAGAGAGTAGTCAAATAAATTACACACTTTACTGGTTTCTGTTCCTTTATAGGATCTCAGCTCATCCCCAGAAGAGACTTTCAAAGTAGCATTAAAAGCCTTCTCCACTTGGGAATTACTCCAGAACTATGTCCCTTCCTTTGACTTTTCTACAACTCATGTTTAGTCTTCCTTCTGTCTCAGGCTTATAGGATGTTATAGCTTAGTTTTCTTTCTTGCTTGCTATCTTTATTATTATTATTATTATTCTCTCTCTCTTTCTCTTTTTTCTTTGTACTCATTTGGCTGAGTGACCAAGTTTTCTACTCTTTACCTCATTTACGTTCTGACATTTTGACACTCAGCTCTTCATCTTTCAAGCTCCATACCCAGCAGAATCCCTGGCTCACCATGAGAGGGAAGACAAGGAGGGCCCCAGCCTTGCCATTATCAGGAAACAAGAGATACACCAAGGAAAATCCCACTCTGTTTCTTCTCAGTAACTATCTGCTTTTGTCTACTAAATCTTCTCCTTTCTCAGAAACCGTCCACCAACTCAGAGTTAGCTCACGTTAGCCTGATTCAGGGCTTTATAAAGTGAAAAGTGCCCACCATCCATCCCTCTGCCCAATTACATGACCATGTTGAAAAGGAGATTAGTCATAACCCTTCTAGGTTCAAATCCTAGCCTCTCTACTTATCAGTTCTATGAAACTTTGTGCCTCTGCTACCATTTGAGCGAAATGTGAATAACAATATCTGTATAGACTACCTGTGGAACATGTACCATTGAAGAGATTGAAACATTTAGAGTTCCATGCAAGCCATCCATATATCCCTGTAGCAAATGCTCAATAACTTTTGGCTTTATTTCTATTATTATTCTTAGACGTTTGTACCACAAAATTAAGACACAAGTCAGCTTTTTAATGTTTGTTCTTGGCAATTATCACATGGTTTCACAGAGTTCAAGAAAACATCAAAAAACAAAAAACCAATCAGGCTCACCTTCAATTAACCCATTGAACTCATATTGTTTTTTAACAAATTTAAAGAATCTCATACCTTAGGATAATTTTTTCAAAGTTTGAATCCATTTGCATTTTCTTCAGGGAAGTTGAAGTCTTCCCCATACCTTACCTAGCTCTACCCTTTTCTTTGGAGAGTTATATTTTTTAAATGCCTCAGAGACAATCTATTAGGTGAATAATTTGGAGCCAAGAATGTCTGTTTCATTTTATTTGTTTTCTTCTAGTTAAAGTGGCCAATATCACTTGACTTGTCCCTAAAGTATTCAGTGTTGGATTTCTTTCCTTACTGAGAAAATAGCATATACAGTAATTCTTCCTCTACTATATATACATTCCAAATGCTACCTTAGCAGAATTATGAAATAAAAATGAATGCTTTTTTAAAGCATTTATGGAGACTGGGGAATAAATGATAGAATTTTCTTATATTTCTTGTATATGCAGATAACAGATACATTTAATGCAAGAAGGAAATAGAATTTTAATAGAATTTTTAACTAAAGATCTTGAAACAAAACTAGACATACATTTTAATTGAATTTCTGGCTCAAATTACAGCAAACCATTATAAATCATTAGGAATCAGTTTTAAAACTGCTTTCACTTTTCCCCATATTACAAACACAGAGGTAAGCTTTTACAGCTTCAGATAAGTGTTAATAAATTACCCGAATTTCAAAATTAATGGCTGCCCGGCTGCTTTGGGGAGATATCATTGTGTTTCATGAATATTTTGATTTTGTGATTAGATCAAAATGCACTGAATTCCTAAACAGTCATAACCAAGGTCTGCTGATCATAAACTGTTCTTTTTTAATAAATTATATTCCTCACAAATCTGCTGATATGGAATAATTAGAAATTGGTTGCCTGCATTTACTGTAATATTTGCATGACTTTAGATCTCCACCTACTGATCTAGAGGCTGGCAGGAAATGTACATTTTGTACATTTCTAAATATACCTTGCCTGCAGAGATAATGGTTTATATTGTGATGGTAAGAAGGTTTTTATTTGCAAAAAACAAAGAGGTGTCACTTGCCAGTTCTGGAAGACATTGATTAGGCAGTTTATGTCATTCCTATTCAGAACTTATTATTTACAGCTTTCTTGTTTCCTTTCCTTTGAAGGAGATAAAGATCTGTATCTTGTAAACTGCTTAAAGGGTGTCTATTTTGTCTTTTAGAAAGTCTTGAAATACATTTTATAGAATGCAAGCATCCTGAAACTAAATGTAAACTGAGTAAAATACCGTATTCCAATTTATTGTAATATCTCCAAGTATAATCTTTAAATTAAGTGGTTTATAAATAGCTACTCTGAGGGGGGAAAAATCCCCAGGAAAATCCATCTTTTACTATTAAAGCACATGTATCTAAATTTGAAACCCTATAACCTACCCAACTTAATCTCATAATCAAGTACAGTCATTGTAGAAACCACTGACTGCAAACACATAAGGCTATTTTTATTCTACTAAATCTAATGATCTTTTACAAAGTTGAGTGACTCCAGGAGCTAAAAGTTTGTGTTTTAGAATATTCTAATACAGAGCCATCCCTCCGTGGGTCCTCAGGTTGGGACTGGGCTCAGATCAGTTGCCTTGGTTCATGGCACTTGGCATTTCCTCAAAGAGCCTTGGCCAGTCAAAACTGCTTACTCTTGGGACTCCATCAATTAACCACAAGCACAAGAGGAAGTAAAAAGAATAGCTAGATTCAAATGATTAACAGTCCATGGAAAGATTTTCAATGAAAAACATTTAACCTTAACAAAAGTCTCTACCAGTCCAAAATAGTAAATGCACAAATGTTCATTCATTTGTAGGAAAGTAAAAGGGGGATAACAGTCGTATTTATTAATTGGGAATTCTGACCTACTAGGGCTTGGCATGTTAGCAAATATATCTAAGAATCTACCCCAAAACCCTGATTAGAGCCCATGAAAGGAAAATTCAGAATATGAACAAAAGCAGAGCATGAATTCAAATTTAACTAGTTTACCTCCCAGGGCTAAATGAATGGATTAAATGAAATAAAGTATAGGAGATGCTTCAGTATTTAGAGTATTCAGATGGTCCATGACTTACAATGGTTCAACTTAAGACGTTTTGACTTTATGATGGTGTGAAAACAATACATATTCAATGGAAACGGCGCTTTGAATTTTGATTTCTCCTAGCCTGGTGATATACAGGACAGCCCTCTCTCATAACATGAGGCAGCAGCAGTGAGCCGCAGTTCCCAGCCACACAAACGAAGGTAAACAACCAGAACACTTTACAACCATTCTATGCCGATGAAATCATTATGAGTTTCACTTTCAGTATTCAACACTTCATTCTAAACTAGGCTTTGTTAGATGATTTTGCCAGACCATAAACGAATATAAGTTTTCTAAGCAAGTTTAAGGCAGGATAAGCTAAGCTCTAATGTTGGGTAGGTTTATTAAATGCGTTTTTTTACTTACTATATTTTCAGCTTAAGATCAGTTTATTGGGACCATAACCTCGCCATATGACAAGGAAGATCTGTAAAAATAATAAATATGACGTAATAACACAAAACAAACACGAACCGCGGAAATACTAAGGTTTTTATGGAGACAAACTTTCAGCACAGATTTTTTTGGTTCTCATCTGACCTCTTTTACACATTCATTCTGTTTCAGCCATCTGCAATTTCTACATAAATCTTTATTTATGCTTCTATTTGCATTGGAAAAATTCAGGTGAGAATCTTTTTTTTTTTAACTCAAAAGAAAGGGTGCCTACATTAGTCATACATGTCAACATTTGCATACACAGAAGGCATCTCTATAGCCACAAGACGCTCTGTGCTCCTTAATGTAACGTGGCATCTGCAGTATAGAGCCACGGATTCCCAGAATCAAACCTGTCACCAGGAAGCTTAAATCAAGTTAAAATGTTTTCTTCCTTCTGAATACGTTTATGTACCACAGATGTATATTCTTAGCATTTAGCTAGCTCTTTTCCAAATATACGGTTACTATTTTAAAATAAAGGAGGCATTTCTAGTAATAGGGAGTAAGTTACTCAAGACTGATTTATCTACTTAACAAATACTTATTGAACATCTGTTTTATGACTGTGCTAGGCCATTAGGATACAGAGATGAATAAGGCCACATTAAGGAAGCCAAGTCTATTGGGCAAAGAGAAGACCATGTATCCAGTAATAGTTCCGTGTGATCATTTCTATGATGGAAGCATGCACAGCATGCTGTGTGAACAAAGGAAGGTCTCTAAAACAGATGGAGTGGTCAGAGAAGACTCTCTGAGATGCTTGGAGTTGGGAAAACCAGGAGGGGAGTCACGGACTAAAGAGAATAAATTGTGTCCCCTCAAAATTCATATTGAAGTCCAAATTCCCACTGTGAAAGTGTTTGGAATTGGAGCCTTTAGGTGATAATTAGGGTCAAATGAGTTCATGAGGGTGTGTCCTCAGAGTAGGATTAGTGCCCTTGTAAGAAAAGGAAAAAATCTCTCTCCATGCACACATGTCATGTAAGCACACAGCGAGGTGATTGCCACCTCCCGATCAAGAGAAGAAATCTCAGAATGAAACCTACCTTCCTAACATTTTGAACTTGAATTTCCCAGCCCCCAGGATTCATGCGTTTTAAGGATGGAACAACTAAGGAGAAGCTCAGAAAGGAAATAGAAGACCTGAACAACAGTAAACCAGTTAAACCGAACAGACATTTATAGAACACGGCATCTCACAGCATCGAACGTACATTCTTCTCACGTGCACATGGAACATTCTCCAAGATAGACAATATGCTGGGCCATAAAACAAACTGATCAATTTAATGGGATAGAAATAACACAAAATAAGTTCTCTGATCACAGAAGGATGAGATGAAAAATTAATAACAGAAATTTTCAAAGCACAGAAATATTAACATACCCCAAAAGAACCACTGGATTAAAGAAATCAAAATGGAAATTAAAAATACTTTGAGATGAATGAAAGAAGACACAATCTCCCCAAAACTAATGAGATGCAGTTAAAACAGTGTTTCTAAGGAAATTTATAACTGCAAAGGCCTATGTAAAAAAGGAAGAAAGATCCCATGTCAGTAACTTAAACTTTCACCTTAAGACACTGGGGAAAAAGAAGAGGAAACAAAACCTGGAGCAACCAGAAGAAAGGAAATAATGGAAAGTAGAGTGGAAATGAGTAGTGGTGTCCCAGGGTGAGGTTAAGAAATATTCTAGGGCTATATCGAGACCCAGGAAAAAATTACATACAGAGTATTAATGTTTATCCTGGTTTGGAGGTCAGGGTTGGAAGTAGAAGTCTACTGGTATAAATGAATGCCATAATTGTTAACATAAATTCTCAAAAAGAGTTCCCTTTTCTTATGCTTGTATTATGAACATATATACTTACATATAATTATTATGAACATATAATTACATCTCTAAGAAAACATTATCCTTCTGGATCCTTCAAGGCCTTCTTCAGTGGACATGTCACTGAAATACCAGAGTGTTTTTGGAAAGAGCAGATTACTCTAGATAATCTGAGCATGTTTAGCAGAACCACAAGGGCTGCCTGACTCTATCCTGATATGGTGGTGGACAAGATAGACCTTCTCTAAAATAATTCTTAAGGCACATTTTTGATACAACTATGTTGAATATTTCCAGCTCCACTTCTCCAAAGCTACTGCTGACACTGATCTCACCTAATTATTTTGAAGTCTGAAATTATCATACTAATCCTTAATTTTATTTTTTAAAAGATTTTATTTATTTAGAGAAGGAGAGAAAGCATGCATGAGCAGGGGGAGGGGAGAGGGGAGGAAGAGAGAGAGAGAGAATCTTGAGCACACTCCACGCTCAGTCCAGGCGCCCCATAAGCCTTAATTTTATAGCAGGATATGCAGTGGTAGTTAAGAGCATGCATTCTGAGTCCTGGCCTTCTGGGTTCAAGTTCTGGTTCTTCTCTTCATCTTCACATGAACTTGGGCTAATTATTTAGCCTATCTGTGCCTCAATTTCCTTATGTAAACTGGAGATAAAAATAACCCCATGGGAGGCACCTGGGTGGCTCAGTTGGTTAATCAACCAACTCTCTCTCTTCTTTTTTTTCTTTTTTTAAGATTTTATATATTTATTTATTTATTTGAGAGAGTCGGGGAGAGAGAGAGAGAGGGAAGGAGAGCATGAATACAAGTAAAGGCAGGCAGAGGAAGAAGCAGACTCCCTGACGAACAGGTCCTGATCCCAGGACCCTAAGATCATGACCTAAGCTGAAGGCAGAGGCTTAAGACAGCCGACTTTTGATTTCAGTCCAGGCTATGATCTCAGAGTTGTGACATTGAGCTCCATGTGAGGCTCTGCATTGGGCATGGAGACTGCTGAAGATTTTCTCTCTCTCTCTTTTTCTGCCCCTTCCACCTACCCTTATTGCTTGCTTTCTCTAAAACAAACAAACAAACAAAAAAACACAAGGGGTTTTTTAAATAATGAGTTTATTTATTATAGACACATTATTTAGTAGAATGCCTACCATACAAGTGAATACATGTTGGTATTAACCATTTTCTACGAAGGAAATTCATACAAATCTTATTTAATTCTCATGATGAACTTGGGAGGTATTTTATTCTCACTCAACAAATTGGGAGTGGGTGGCCCAGAAGCCAAAGCTTACCATGGATCCACATTTGTTAAAATGGATTTAGATGCAGGTTTTTTTCTTTCTGGTCCAATGCTTTTCACACCACCATAATGCCAGAAGGCAGTAGAATATGTTGAGGAAAGTAAATGGACTACATAGCCAGTAGACTTCACTTAACCACACCTTATTCACCTTCTAGTCATGTGTCTTTGGTTGGGGGTCTTTACCTCTGAGCCATGTTTATAAGTTGAGTACACTAATTCCTATTTCACGAGGCTATTATAAAAATGACTGAGAAAAATACCTAGCATGGTGTCTTTTAGATATTATGTGATCAACAAATGTTAATTTATTTCACATGTCCTCTTAGCAATGAAAATATTCCTTCCTTACAGTAAGCTGTGCTCAAGAGAATCCCTCTGTGGCTGACAGATCAGGAGAGTCAGCTTTGAAATGCTCTCTCAGTGCTTTGTAATGTTAAACATTTAATACAATTATTGTAACTAAGATGTGCTCATTACTAGTGAATGGGATGAATGTAAAAAAGGAGACTTCTAATAATAAGTTTTCATAATTTTAATGTACCGAAATACCATTTGTAGAGGCAGGAAGAATTCTGATTTATTTTGTTTTTGTTTTTGTTTTTTTTGAGCCCTAAAAAATACAACAAAACAAAGAGCAAATAAATTTTGAAACAAAAATTAAAATTAAAGAGCAAATAAATTTTGAAACAAAAATTAAAATTAAATGTGTTATCTCCCTAGGGGAGATAACACATATCTAGATAACATTAGTCTAGTTATGGAGAAATAGCCCATATACCCAGGCTTTCTAATAAAATGGAATATCCAGACTTATGTGACCCTGTTAAATAGTCACTATAAATTAGTAGACATATAAATAGAAGGGGAAATTATAAAGGTATAAAACAAAATTTCTGCAGTTGCATACAATTTTTTTTTTGTCTTCTGAACACAGGAAGAAAGAAGATTTAAAAGTACTTGCCAAATTAAATAACTAACTCAAAGAAAAAAAAAGAAAGGTCCACTTAGTGTTGTTTTCTAAGAGGAACCTGACAGAAGAGAAAGGTAGCCCATCAGCACTCTACACCCAACAAAGCTGAAGGTTCTTATCATCTGCACTGAGCCAAGAGGAGAAGTAAACAGCAGTTCAGAACAGAGGATATATGAAGACTAAAACATTGGCTTTCAACTAGGGAAAATATGCTTTTGCCAAGAAATCTGGGAAAATGGAATTTGATATAAGGTAGTCATCAACATGATGGGAAACTTCCAGGTGACTTATAGATTCAGTTTTCAGATCAGGACCTAGACCAGAATCACCAACATCAAAAAATAAAATAATTTGTTTTTCCTTCTGTGATTGCCAGCATTTGTGCCGAAAACAAGACAGCAATATCCAAGCCTTGGCTCTGTGGCCATACCTGAGTGACTCCGGAGAAATAGAACTCTGATGGCCATGATATGATATAATGCATTTCGTCCAACTTCATTGATAAAGCTCTTCTCTCTTAAATTTTCAGAAGTTATTCACACCTTACAAAATGGACTGAGCACTCGCAAAAGCTCCATTTCCTAGGCTTTTAACAGGAACCAGAGACATTTGCAGAATTATAAGAGGTCAAGGGAATATTTTATTAAGATAAATGTAAACTTCATTCTAAAGTTTAGTTCACTGCCCTTTTTTGTGGAAAGAACACTGAATATAAGACCTACAGTCTTCAGTTTCAAGTATATGATACATTATTGTGGACAAAGTGGTACAGCAGATTTCTAGAACTTCTTTGTCTTGCCTAACTGGAGTTTTATGTCCATTGTTAGTACCTTCCCATTTCCTCTTTCCCCACCATGGGCAATGACCATTCCAATCTTTGATTCCATGAATTTGACTATTTTTGATAACTCAAAGAAGCGGAATTATGCAATATTTGTCTTTCTGAGACTGGTTAATTTCACTTAGCCTCATACTCTCAAGTTTCCTCCATGCAGACACATATTAAACAATTACCTTCTTGTTGAAGCCTGAATAGAATTCCATTGTATGTGTATATCACGTTTCATTATCTATTCATCTGTTGATGGACATGTAGATTGTTTCCATATCTTGGCTATTATGAATAGTGTTTCTGGATGGCTACTATAAAAAAAGAGGCAAATGTTAGTGAGGATTTGGAGAAATCCAAACCCTTTTATACTATTGGTGGGAATGCAAAACAATGCACACTCTATTGAAAATAGTATGACAGTTTCTCAAAAAATTAAAAATAGAACTGCCATATGATCCAGCAATTCCATTTCTGGGTATGTATCCCCCCCCAAAAAAAACATTGAAATCAGGATAACAAAGTGATATTAGCACTCTCGTGTTCACTGAATCACTGCCTTTTGACATTTCATGTTTTCAAGTTTTGTAGCTTTGCTCAGTGGCAGTATCGTAGCCAATGAGGTTTATCCGAGGCGCGATTATTGCTAATTGAAAACTTTTCTCAAGTTTTGTATTGTTAGCCCCTTTAACTTTTCACTTTCTCTTCAACTCAATTATAAATTTCTTGAAGATAGAAATCCTGTCCTATATTTAATAATAAGTATTGATAAGTTGGTGATGATGTGACATAGTATCTTTGAGGACCTCCAAATTTTAATATCACCAAAGTACACCACTGCCCTTCTAAAAATTCATTAAATTATATCTGAAAAACTTAAGTGAATCATTCAGCCTTAAGAAGTTACTGTGTATACAATATGTAAATAAATGAGTGTTGCGTTCCAATAAAACATTATATCAAAAAAAAAAAAAGAAGAAGAAGGAGATGGAGAAGAAGAAGAAGTTGTTACTGTGTATAAACAGAGAATATCCTGGCTAGTTTGAGCCAACAGTGCTGGCTATGTTCATTCCAGAGTTTAGAGTCTATATTCCATTTTAGACTCATAGCACCAGTGATTCAAATTCATCTTCTGAGGAAATTTAAATCATGTGTACCTAGTCATATTCAAAAATATTAGTTGATTGCATAAAACACACATACACAGATCTAAATAACTCCCTTACCATTGGAAAGGGTCCTCTGAGCAGATTATAAAATAAGGGCACAAGCTATGATGCACGCACAAGCTCAGAGTAAATTAATGAGAATCTTAAGTGTGAAAAAGAAAAATGACATCTTAAAAAGCCAAAGAACAGAAGTCCTCAGTGTGCATGTTAAAATTAAGAAGTACATTGCATATCCCACAGAGGGACTTAGGTTTTCTCCTCTTTATCCACCTGCTCAACATCAAAGTCATGACACTGCTCCCTCTTGACACTGAAATAGAGACCCCCAAATACCATTATATTGTTTTCACCTATTGAGATGACTGCAGGAAAGCCGACATACCTTATTGCAGAGGGAAAGATATAATAATTTGATTATGAAGCAAGAAATAAGGCTCTGAATTATTAGGATAAAGTGTATATAGCACTATCATAAATCTTGGTTTTTGTTAATGATCCTGACTTCTAATCATAATTGTAGACATCATACAAAATTCTATCAAATCATGTTTCTAATGCCTCATTTTTGTTACCTTTAACTTAGAATGATGCAGGAAATGTCTTTCCTCATTGCCAGAATGAAATTTCAAAGAGCCCAGGGTACAGCAAAGGGGATAACAGATAGGTAGAAATAACCAAAATATAAACCATAATATAGTTATATATTAAATATAAATATACAAAAATATAAGACATAAAGTAGCAAGTGCCACAAAGGAGTGTTGAGATGGAGGAAAGAAAGGTAGGAATGCCTGAATTCTACCTTTATTTGACAATTTCTTCTGTCTCTTGGGACTAAGGAAGCAATACATACAAGGGACAAAGATAAATGGGTGCATTATCACTTTAGAATTAGCTGAGCTCGTGCCCAGTACTCCGGGACAGTGTTCTCTGCTAATGCTGGTTTGTAGAATGTATCTGATGCCCAAAGTCCCTGCAAGGCTACCATCTCACATTCTTAATTCTCCAACTACTCACTAGAAGTGATGAGAATTTAGGGTTTGTAAGAAAAGAGACACTTTCAAGAGACACTTTTAAGAGAGCTCTGGCACAGCTTATCAATTACATCTCTCAAAGGCAATGGGAAGAAGAACAATGAGATCTTGGTACCACACTCTATCAATCTGCAATAGCAAATCCATCCACCAGTAAACACGGTCCAATAAATGTCCTTTAATCTAACCAGATTGTAAGTGAAGAATAAGGGAAATAGGAGGAAACTCCTACCTCCCCCATCACCAAAATTGTCAAACGCTTTGGGAATTCAAAAAAGGGGGGGCAGGGATGTTGAAATCAAAGAAAAGTATGTTTCTGATTTTTCCCCCTTTGGTTATTTCTTCCCTGCCTACTTCCTCAGTTGTTGTTCCTCCATCTATTTCTTAAGCCTTCCTCCCAGGGTATGCTGCATTGCTAGAGATGCAATCCAGGTATAAAAAAGCCATCTGCATACTAATCAATCTCAAATCTAAAGCTCAGTTTAGACCTACCTCCTGAGCTTCAGGTAGTGTCTTATGTATATTATCTAACCTCATTAATCTTCACCTGAGACAATGAGGCCACTTTTCTCCCACCGAGCCTCCTTCTCATGCATTATTACTTTTTAGTCTCATTTCATAGCACCATATCCAACCAATTATGCAAACTAGAAATCTTGGAGTCACCACTGACTCTCTTTTCCTAATCTCCAACATCAGTTAGTAGAATGCTACCAATATTATCTACTAAGTATTTTTTTGTTCTCCTCCTTTAACTAATTTTCCTTCCCCCACAGATTGCGTTAATATCTTCAATCTACTGTTGTTGGCTGCGATTTCTTTCCCTCAAATCTGTTCTTAATATAAATTCCCACTACTCTGTCCATCTAAAATGTAAAT
Source organism: Neogale vison (assembly GCF_020171115.1). Lineage (NCBI taxonomy): Eukaryota > Metazoa > Chordata > Mammalia > Carnivora > Mustelidae > Neogale > Neogale vison. The sequence goes on from NC_058094.1 coordinate 33,140,167, forward strand.
CTGGTCATTTCATTTGCTTGCTCAAATCCATTCATGGTGCCCATTATCTGTAAGTTTTAAACATGGTACAGCAATTCCTTCCCAAACCCTGTCTACCGCTTGGATATGATCTTCTGCTTCTCCCTTCCTCCATTCTTTGAGCTAAAGCAAGACTGATGATGGTTTCAGCAAACACCTCTTTTTTCAGCTAGCTTGTGCTCCTACGAGCTCTGAAATTTGGAAAAATCTCCCTTTTCTACTAAACTTCTGCATAATTCTTTGTCATACTATAGGATTCAACATACTTGTAACTTCCTCCAAGATTTACACATCCCCCAAATAACACTCAGTTATATTCTCCTTGTCTCTGCTCCCATATTTGCTTGTACTTTTTGGTGTATCAGTAATCTCCTCTGGATTGTGAGTTCCTTCATGGCAGAATTGTGTATCATTTTGGTATGTAATAGCCACCTATGAATATACCTATTCATACAAAGAAAGGAGAGAGGGGAGAGAGGAAGGAAGGGAGGAAGGATTTGAATGGGGTTTAGTTTTGAAAATCATTTTAGTAACCAATAAATATGTAGAAGAAAGAAATTAGAGGCAGAGGGAACCTCATGAGCAAATGCATGAAATGTAAAAAGGCAATGGGTAGAGAAAGATATATGGAAGAATACATATGAGAAGAAAACAACGGAATGGAAATTTTGGGCAAATTGTGAGGAACCAGAATACCAGTTTAAAGGGTCTGAACTTGACTAAGCCTGCGTAGTTCAGTTGGCTAAGAGTCTGTCTTTGGCTCCAGGTCACGATCCCAGGGTCCTGGGATCTAGCCCCACATTGAGCTCCCCGCTCAGGAGGGAGCCTGCTTCTTCCTCTCCTTCAGCCTGCCACTCCCCCTGCTTATGCTTTCTTTCTTTCTGTCAAATGAATAAAGAAAATCTTAAATAGAACTTTGAGCAGAGCTAACTGTACTAAGGTAGCTTTGTGAAAAGAATCTATGATTATACATCTGAAACTAATATAACATTGTATATCAACTATAATTCAATAATGAATTAATTAAAAATTTTCAGAAATAAATAATCTATGGTTATGGGTAGGACGGATTAGAGGAGTGACCAAGGGTCAGGAGGAACCAGAGAGGGATCTATTGCAGTCTTCAGAATGGCATACAATGAAGAGTGAATTGGGAAAGTGGAAATTGGGAATGGAAAAAAGATAGATAAACTTCAGAGAAATTTCAAGGTAAAGATTGCCAGGAGTTGGTAATGGATTGAAAGTGGAGAAGCAAAATAGAGGACCTGTATGACTTAGAGAATGGGAGTCTCATTAATGGATAATGAAATTCCCAGGTGGTGCTGGTGTAAGGAGGTTGATGATGAATACAAATCAGAACATGCTGAGCTTGAAGGTTCTTTGGAAGATGCATTTAGAGATACTCAAGTCATTGGAAATTCAGGGTTGGACCTCAGGAGAGTGACCTTGTCTTCAGAAATAAATTAAGGAGTCATTTGCACGGATATAGGAGTTGAGAAAGAAATGTGGATGTCTTTATCGTCCATCATCCTGAGGTAATGAGTTCATAATTTTTCTAAGTCACATTTTATCACACTAATACCTAAATGTGCTAGTGCAAAGTCTTCCTGGGATAATACAAGAATTCAACCCTTCTCTCTGTGCACACTTTGATCTGGAGATATCTAGGAATGTCCCACTTCAGGAATCATTCATCCTATATTTTTCTGCTCCAATCTCTTGTTAATATCCACTACCCACTAGCCAGCCACCTGAAGAACAGAGAGACCAATAAAAATTTAGAGAAGCTCAAAAATAACATTTTGGAGTACAATATTGGAGACAGCATGGTCCTAACCAACTTCCATGATGTAGCTGTACCTAAGAATATCCGAAGTGGGGAGAAGAATAGGCTTGGTGGAAATTTTAAAAACATGAAACTATGAAGTCATGGAGGTAGAAGCATTAGCAAGGTGGATATGGAAGTCACCAAGAACTTCCTGAGAAGAGCATGGAGAGAAAGGTTGTGGGCCAGCTGCTAAAAATAACATGGGTTGTATATAAAATGTCTTTAACCTTTCAGCATTGGAACTGAATGAAGAACAGTATAAACAGACTTTGAAAGAGCTGCATGAAGACTTACCTGGCGGTTATCATGTGGAACAAAGATTATGTTTATTGATTTCTTTGTTCTCTCTCTGTCCCACTGCCTCTCTCTCTCATAAATACCACTGGGTGTGGTCCATAAACAATGAATTTTGGAACACTGAAAAAAATTTAAATTAAATTAAATTAATAAAAAAATCCCTAAATTTTACACTATAAAAAGAAAAGTATAATTCCACTTATTAAAGAAATCTAGTTGCTGTGATTTCATACACAGAACTTTAAGGTATATGGAACTATATTTTCTATGCCTTTTATATATGAAAGGAGTGTTAGTCACAAGGAGATTAATAAATATTTGTTGAATTAATCTGTTCCAGTGATAACAGTATACTTGTAATTCAGCATGAGGCAAAAACCATTTCTAGCAACTCCAATTCACAGGGCACAAAATAGAGGTAAAAATGTTGCCAAGCCCTCAATCCTACCCATTATTTATAAGAGCTCCTACACCAAAACACTCTATTCTTATTTGCTTAAAATGATAATTTGCAAAACTGAGATTTAAAAACAACTTGAAGGGTTTGCAAGAATGCTGGTAGAAGCCCATTTTCCATAGGGCTACAGGCATTGTTAGAAGTTTGGCGGGCTGGTCTTATCAGATGTTGTGCATCTTTCTGAGTCTCAGTGTTGTTAATCAAGATAGATGGCAGACTAGTTAATGCTGCTGTTAGTGAGCCTGTGGTAAAGATTAGAAGGTTATCAAACAGATATAAACAGGAGTTCCAGGATTCCTATCTAACATATGAAATTAACAACTAATAGGTATCTCTCTTTGATAGTTGATTTGATTGAGTGCATGTGGATAAAAGTCAACAAGTGAACAACTTGATTGTCTGCTGAATTAATAGAATGGAAGAACTTTAAATGGTTCTGAAAGCTAATTTAATTCAGAAACCCCAGTGAGGTTCCAGCTCTTTAGTGAACCTAGTGAATAAAACGTTGGCAATTCATTCAGAATAAAAATGTGAGCATTAGCTTCTTCTGTTCTTGGAATAAAAACTTGGTGTTTAAAAATTTTTTTTCAAAGAGGGAGCATTACACTTATGAGTATGTTCCTGAGATCCTCTGAAGAAATACTGGAAATTAAAATAAGGAAAACCGCCCTTTGAATTTGCCTTGACTTCAAAATCATTTCTATTTCGATCCTTCCCTTGCATTTGTCTTCCCAGACATTTTCATTCATTTGTATTTCCTTCCTTAGCAATTAAAATTGTTCCTTTTCCAGGCCCATTTAAATTTGAATTGCTGCTATGATTTGGATATTTCAACCCCTGGTGGGTATTTATTATATTCTATTGTGCTATGAATCAAAGCATACAGAATAAGACAGACTGGCGTCTAGACTCACCTCAAATCACTTGATCATTGTGTTCCCACCACCCTGCCTCTCTGTTTCCCCAAAACCTCAATCAGCTGTCCTCCTTGGGGGAAACTATGTTCTTTTCTCTACTTCAATTCTCTCCCTACCTGCCCTTCCTCTAAACAGATCTTACTCATCCTTCTTCCTCAAGGTAGCCTTGCCGAACCACACACTCCCCACCAGCTCCTGCCTCAAGAGTCACGGCCTTTTCTGTTCTTCTTCCATAGATAGCAAGACAGCACTTTCCATCATGGTACTTAGTTAAGCACTTAAGCAGGCAAATGGTGGTTTAGAGCCGTTCTCTTATACTGTGTGAGAAACTACATGAAAGCAGAACCCAGGTTAGCCTCATCACTGTGCACACCAAAATGCCTGGTCTAGAGAAAGAGCTCAGTAAGCCCTGGGTGGACCGGATGACAGTAGAGGACAGGGAAGAATCCCCCGGTCATTCTAGAACAAATCCAAATCCAGAACTGACCTTGGGTTTGGGGTCTATTAGGGACCACTTGGGAGCCCTTCCAGAAAACAGGTCAAACATCAGGAGTCCACTTAATTTGAACATTTCCCCCACATCAGTCTCCTTGTTGTGTTTCTAGAAAGCCTCCTAAAAGATAACAGCCTGTTAGATTGAATAGCATTTTTGGTAAATTCTAAGCTACCTTGTACCTGCTCTCGTCCTGAAACATTTTTTTCTAAAAAACCTATAACTTGGCATTTTTGTGTACCTTTCATGAAACTAAGCCTTCTCAGTAAAAGAATAACACAGGCCAAATTATAATTTCCAAAAATTTCAAGTAGTTATTCAAATTCTAGCCTGCACAATGCATACGACATCATGTCGAATGGAAAAAGCAGTATTCACAACTGCTTATTGTCTGAGCCCTGCTGTGTCACTGCAGATAGCAATCTGTTAACAGTAAAAAGCAAAGACTGAGGAAAAATACAGTGAAATGTCAACTGTGGTTATCTCCGAGTTGTGAATTGTTGTATTGTCTTCTTCTTTGTGTTTTTCCATATTTCCCAAGTTATTTTATGATGATCATGTAATAGTTCTACAATCAAAGAAATAAGTTATTTAAACTTCTAAACAACACCCTAGCACATAGTCTATACTATATGACAACTTCCCAAATCTCCCTTTCCCTTCACCGGTACATGGTCTCAAAGCACAATGTCATACAGGCCATTACTTTCCCACCCTCTGTACAGAAAGCACATGGGGTTCAGTGGCAGCCTGTCTGTGTTTTAATCCTAGGTCTATCTCTTAAATTTATAATGTTAAACAAGTTATGTAAGCAACCTCAGTTAACTCATCTGTAAAAGGAAAAGAACAATAATTTCATCCACTGCTATTCAAATAAATATCCATGTGCTTTCCCAGAAATAGCCAGAGGTCACTCCCAGGCATGGTATTCCCTGGAAGGAATCTTCTGTCCTGGAAGTCAGAAGGAGGATTTCTGGCCTTGGGCAATAGTGGTAATTGGTACCTTATGGAGTAAGAGTAAGAGTTGCTCTAAACATGCAGACACTGACCTGTCAGTAACTCCACGTCATGAAGAGAAACCTAGAAATCCAACATACAAACTTTTAAGAGAATTGTCAACACTTGAATGGAGAACTAGCCATGGGGTGCGGGTACCAAGCGCTTCTTAGTAACAAAGCAAAAAAAACCAAAACCGCAAAATTTTTGTTGTAAAGATGGGAAAGGGAGAATTGACATATTTCTGGTTATGTCTGGATGGGAGAATATATGGAAGTTAATTTCAGAAATACCATTATTGCTCATTTTAAAAATGTAGAAAGTAGGGTTGGTAGTCAATTCCAAAATATGGTTGGTAGCATTCCATTCAATATTTTCAGTGTCCCATAATTAGTCTTATTTTGCTAAGAAGTGTTTTCTTTCTTCTTTCTTTGCTTTTTTTTTTTTTTTGGCAACGGTTTTCATAGGTTGGTTCCTCAATCCTATTTTTTTCCTTACCAACTCTTAAGTTCCTTGGTAGAACTTAATCTAATTACAGATGCTTCCATAGTTTTGATATCTGGGTAAAGTGAGTTTGAGATTTTTAACTGAATAATTAATTAATTAATTAATAACAATACCTTATATAATGCTTAATGTGTCAGCCACTCTTAATTGTTTTGCAAACTTTTATAGAAGTCCTATCACATAAGTACCTGAACATTTTCACTGATGAGGAACTGAGGCACAGAGGTTAAACAATTGGCCCAAGGTCGCACAGCTAACACATGTTGAACCAGGGATTGGAACCCAGCTGTTCAATTCTATCGTCTATCAAGTATCCTGTTTCTCAAATGAAGTTAGGACTTGTTGGACAAGATTGTTTTTCAAAACCTTAGAATTTTAGAGCAAAAACAAAACTAAGAAAAATGTGGTCCAAAACCCAGTCACACAAGGATCTAATACAGAAGCCAGATAAAAACCCAAGGGCAAGTCAGTATGACTTTCAGTATAAAATATGATCTCTTACTGTAAACAATCCATATATAAGTCAAATTTGTGAAGTTACGTATATTTCAGATGTTCTAAATGAGTCTTTATTCAAAGACTCCTATCAAAAATCCTTTTGTAATTAAAGAATCTTTTAGCAAAGCAAATGCCCATCATTTATTTTTTTTAGATTTTTATAACACTCAAATTAGTTAAAGCAAGATAAACCTGAATTAAATTATTTATAATGTAATATTTTACTATAAAAATCAATAAAGTATAGTTATTATGGATCATTGATTAGGTATATTTTTTCATATTAAAAATATTTGATTTATGGGGTGGTTGGGTGGCTCAGTGGGTTAAAGCCTCTGCCTTCACCTCAGGTCATGATCCCAGGGTCCTGGGATTGAGCCCCACATTGGGCTCTCTGCTTGCCAGGGAGCCTGCTTCCCCATCTCTCTCTCTCTGTCTGCCTCTCTGCCCACTTGTGATCTCTGTCTGCCAAATAAATAAAAATCTTTAAAAATAAAATAAAATATTTGATTTATATACACTTTCATAGCTTAAGTCCAAACTCCACTGATGTTAACCCCCCAAAATTCAGCTGACATCCCTACCTAAAAACAAGTAACTGAAAACTTCAATCTTGATATTACTAAATTAGGACAACCCAAGACAAGAGAGTGTGTTAACACTCCCAAAGAAGATCTAACTCTCTGAGTCAAAGCAATCAGAAATCATTCTCCCTGATTATTTTCTCTTATATGATTTTTTTACATTTGCTATAACTTAACAGATATCATGAAATGAAGAATGTATATATCCAAATTAATAGACAAGATATGTGTTGCCTCTTTCAGTGAATACTTCAGGACACTATAATACCTGTGTTAATTAAAAAGCCTATATTTCAATACCATTCCTTCCTATAAATGTCATTATATAAGACAGAAATGTATGAAGCATAGTAATCAACAAATGTTATTCACAACAATAACAGTGGTGTGGTTATTACTATCATCACTATTATAAGAATAATGATGAGTAATACTGGAACCGTAAGAGGATATCCAAGACACAGCCTTCTTTCCTCTTAGGGATCTTGTAATAGTCTCTTTCCTTCCACTCAAGACAAGTTATGTCTCCCCAGATCTCTTACACCACGTGAAGAAAGGAGATTCCCACCCTTCTTTAGGAAGACACAGAATAGTGTAAAAGCAGTAGTATCCACCTCATAGAGTTAATGTGAGAAAAAGTTGAATCATGTACATGGAACATACTCAGAAACATACCAAGTGCGTAGTAAGCACTCAGCAAATGTTTACTTTTTTTATAACTATTATTTTTAGTAGATCTAAAGAGCAGAGCTCCCAAATCCCTGAATAAAACTATTTTTTAGGGGCACCGGGGTGGCTCAGTGGGTTAAAGCCTCTGCCTTCGGCTCCAGTCATGATCCCAAGGTCCTGGGATCAAGCCCCACATCGGGCTGTCTGCTCAGCAGGGACCCTGCTTCCTCCTCTCTCTCTCTGCCTGCCTCTCAGCCTACTTGCAATCTCTATCTGTCAGATAAATAAATAAAATCTTTAAAAAAAATACTATTTTTTAAAGATAATGTTTTCAGAGTCAAATTACCAATAATCGAATAATGCATCTACCAGATGATAGCCCACTTTTGTATCATATGACTGCCTCTTCTATCTCTTAGTCATATACATATAAAAGAAATCTAGCCTCTGATATCTGTTCTTCACCATAATTTCCTGCATCCAAAGCTACAATCATGGGTAAACATTATTTTTTTAAAGAGGGAAAACACACACACACACACACACACACACACACACACACATACACACACACACATGAGCAGAGGGGGAGGAGCAGAGAGAATGCCAAGCAGGGTCCATGTCCAGCCCAGTACAGAGCTCTCCTCTGGCCTCTATCTCACAACCCTGAGATCATGACCTCACATGAAATCAAGAGTCCGATGCTTAGCTGACTGAACCAACTCGGCGCCCCACGGGTAATCTTTTTCAATGTATTGCTTCTCTAAAGATAAAGGTCAAACTTGTTTTTAAGTATGTGATTTTTCCATTCTAGGCTTCTCATCTAACTTGACATTTATTCATTTGATTCTTGCAAATCATTAATAGTATGCTAACACTGAGCCTTTAATTAAGTGGCTGTTATTGTCAAGCTCTGTCCTGGGCATTTGGAAACAGGGGCTCTCTAAGCCTTTCACCCGCACTGTGAAGTACCATTGTTGTCATTTTATATAGGAGAACAAAGAGGTACAGAGAAGTTAAATAACTTTCTCAGTGTCATATAATTAAAAAAAAAAAGGGGGGGATCTCTGAGATCACAGCCCACACGGCTTCCTCTCTCACATTCTCTTCCACAGACAGAACACAGGGACTATGGCGGCTCCTAATGGGTTCTCAGAATGTTCCTGAGGCATGGACAGTGGGAAGATAAACCTGATGGCCAGCAAACAGCTTCCTTAACTCCTTTGTTTTCTCAATGTTTGCTTTCAGTATGAAAAGAACAGAAATGAATTGCACTTATGATTCCCATCTGAGGAAGCACTGAAACTTGGGTCTCCTTATAGTAGTTCTTAATGAAGGCGAGGGGAGCAGAAGTTAACCCATATGATGCTATGACTAATGGAGAAGATCTCGCAAAGCATAACCTGAGAGTAAGAATGAAGTAAAAGGCAAGATAGTATCTCTACCCCTTACAACCAGCTTCCTTTTGTTCTAGTTGTTACATCTGCTCAAATCTTTTAGTGTGACTCTCTCTTTATAATAATATACATATTGGGGGCTTACACCATGTCCCAGATGGGACTAAATATTTTACATTTTTTATCATTGATCTTTCCCAATGTCTTAGCAAAGGAGATATACTATTCCAGCTTCACCAATAAAGAAACACCACCTAAAAGAAACTTGCCTAACATTGCGTCTCTACTAAAAGGAAGAGCCTGGATTCAATTCTAATCATCTTGACCATGAGGCTGTATTGAGTATAAATATTGCACATTCTTTTTATTACCATTTGCCATTTAAATCAAAATAATGTGAGCTTTGAACAAAATACCCTGCCCTTCGGCTGAAGGGCTACTGAAGACCATCTAAAACATTTCCGTGAAAAGAAACATCTGCCACATGTTTCAGACCGGCTAGCAAACCAGCTGGAAGTCACTGCTTGGCATTCTAGTTTTGAAAGGCCAAATTCAACTAAATAAAACGTTCACTTTGTATATGTGTGTGGAAGTGATTAGTCATTTAATACTGGAAGCTCTACCTGGAACACATTTCTTAATACATTTTTTTCACATGCATGATGTCTTTCCACAATTTATTGCCACATTTTATTAAACTCTTGTTACCTAGCGTGTAATTGGAATCATCACTGATACATGAAACACGAGTATACAAATCTGAAACAGAGTGGAGGCAGGTCAAAGAAGTAACAGCAGAGCTAAATTTTAAAATGGGGGAAAAGACATAGACTGTAGTGTTAGGAGCCCCTACACCCTTCATCAGCTCAGAGCAACTGCTCCCAGGAAAATCATCGTACACCCTACAGTCACCCAAACGTGATTCTCTGTGAAGAAGAAATGGGGTAAAACATTAAAAACAGACCAAAAACTACAGGAGGAAGAAAATGGGCAAATTACCACAACAGATGCTTTTACATGCTTTGACTCTTCGAAAATTGAAATTTTACCAGAGTCTTAGAAATTTAACTTCACCTTCTACTTCATGAGGATATTCTGGTTTCTGTCAATGTCCTGGAACCAGATCTCATAAGCTCCAGCTTGTACATTTGCCCTGAAATGTGATCGTGTCCATCTCGGTCAACCTTCCTTTCCAAGATCCTGGCAAAATGTTTGGCACCACATAAGAGAAAAGATGTTTTATGAATGAAACAATAGAAAAATAGTAAAACTGGAAGTGGATTTTTTAACTCTGCTGTATACAACATTGGGAGGTTTGTTGGAATCCAGTGGAATCTTTTATAAGCAAAATTAGATCTGAGGCTCTTTTTGAGAAATAACTGTCTTTTTTCAGATATTTTTCTGAATTCAGTGTCTTTCATCTCCAGATTACAGCCTTATTTTCACCCTAGAACATTATATCTATTTTCAGGTACATTTAAGGGCCACCCTAGAAATTACACAGTAAAGATACTGTCACCATTAGACAGGAAATACTGCATTTACTTTACTAAAAGACAGGCAAAAAAACAACAAAAATAAGAAAGAGAGAACAGAAAGAAATTTCTTACAATTCCTGTCATAATCAGGCACAACTATTCTTATTTACTGATTGCCAATGTTTTTTTATCATTGATGCTATAATTTTTGATAAACATCCATTGCTTAAGCATGGCAAAGGATGAACTAATACACATTATTATCATCCATTGCCATCTAGCTATATATGAAGATATATTACCAAAGTTTTTTGTCTGATCAAGACTTTATAGTGTTCTTTAAAATATTTTTCTGATTCTAAAAAGATGACATTTATGGGCAAACATACTTAAAATGTGGAAATTATAAAGAAAAATATTTAAAATACCCTTAATTTCATATCCACAAATAACCAGTATCATCTTTTTATTGCATACTATAAAAAATTAGAATAATGCCATGTGTAAAGTAAAAGTGAAGTCTCTTTATTCTACACTTCCCAAATAGGTCCACATGATCAAGGACAAAGGCCAGTCAACAAATACCTATCTGGCCACCAGGAAATGTTCTAAGTTCTTGGGACACTATGTAGAGCATGAGGAATGGAGCCACACTCTCCTAAAGAACACTTAAAAAAAAAAGAAGAAGAAGAAGAAGAAGTGAATAAGTGAAGTAAAAAGATACATGTGATGAAGAAGATAAAGGAGGGTAAAGAGGTAGAAAATGCCTCTGGATTCTGCTGTTAGTATGGTTTGAAAGCCTCTGGGGAGACATGGCACTAAAGCCCTGCCCTTAGTTACCCATGCTTTATCTGACAATGTGCCGACTTTTATTTAACCCATCCCCTGTCAGGTATTTAGTTTGCTTTCAGATTATCCCTGCTAAAAATAATGCTACTATGAGCATTACTGTAAATACATTTTATACTTTTTCATTATTTCTTTAAGGTAAATTCCTGGAAGCTCAATGAGTACAATAAAATTTTGGAATTTAAGGCTTTTGATTCATATGCCAATTTTCCAATTTTACCAAGTTAGAGTTTCACCAGGAGTGAACGCAAACAATTTACACATCATCATTATTTCCAAGATCTTTTTTTTTTTTTAATCTGTCACACTTGGACTGCTATCATATACTTCGAAAGGGGCAGAGGTATGTTGTAATTTGAAGCAAGCAGACACCAGGGATCTTGGGTTCATTTCTGGGTTTTCAATTCTGTTCTATTGATCTGTCTGTTTTTGTGCCAGTACCACACTGCCTTGATCACTACAGCTTTGTAATATAACTTGAAGTCAGGAATTGTGATGCCTCCAGCTTTGCTTTTCTTTTTCAAGGTTATAGCTTGAAAGGTTATGGCTACTCGGGGTCTTTGGTGGTTCCATAGAAATTTTAGGATTGTTTGTTCCAGCTCTGTGAAAAATTTTGTGGTATTTTAAAGGGATTGCATTAAGTGTATAGATTGTTTTGGGTGGTATAGGCGTTTTAACAATATCTGTTCTTCCAATCCATGAGCATGAAATGTTTTTCCATTTCTTTGTATCATCTCCAATATCTGTCATTAGTGTTTTATAGTTATCAGAGTATATAGATCTTTTGCCTCTTTGGTTAGGTTTATTCCTAAAGATTTTGTGGTTTTTGGTGCAACTATAAATGGCATTGATTCCTTGATTTCTCTTTCTGTGCTTCAACACTGGTGTTTAGAAATGTAACACATTTCTGTACATTGGGTTTTGTGTCCTGCAAATTTCATGAATTCATTTATCAGTTCTATAAATTTTTTGATGGAGTCTTTCTGTTTTTTTATAGAGAGTATTATCTCATCTACAAATAGTGGAAGTTTTCTTCCTTTTTGCCAATTTGGATGCCTTTTATTTCTTTTCGTTGTTTGACTGCTGTGATTGGACATCGAGTACTATATTAAGTAACAGTGGTAGACACCCCTGTCTTGTTCCTGATGTAGAGGAAAAGTTCTCAATTTTTCCCCATTGAGGATTTTAGATGTGGATTTTTCATATATATCCTTGATTATGTTGAGGTATGTTCCCTCCAATCCTACTTTGTTGAGGGTTTTTATCATGAATGGATGATGTATTTTGTCAAATGCTATCAAATGAAAGTATTTGACAAAGTACATCTATTGAAAAAATCATATGGTTCTTATCCTTTCTTTTATTAATGTGGTATATCACAATGATTTGTAAATATTGAACCACACTTGCAGACCAGTAATAAATCCCACCTGATTGTGGTAAATGATTATTTAAGGCATTGTTGGATTCAGTTTGCTAGTATTTTATCGAGAATTTTTGCACCCATGTTCATCAGGGATATTGGCCTGTGGTTCCCTTTTTTAGTAGAATCTGTTTGGTTTTGATATCACGGTAATGCTAGCCCATAGAATGAATTTGGAACTTCTCTTTCCATTTCTGTTTTTTGGAATAGTTTGAGAAAAAATGGGTATTAATTCTTTCTTAAATATTTGGTAGAAATCTCCTGTGAAGTCATCTGGCCCTGGACTTTGGTTTGTTGGGAGATTTTTGATTATTGATTCAATTTCTTTGCTGGTTGTCAGTATTTTCAAGTTTTCTATTTCTTCATGTTTTAGCTTTGGCAATTTATATGTTTCTTAGAACTTATCCATTTTTTTCCAGGCTGTCCAATTTGTTGGCATATAGTTTTTCATAATATTCTCTTATAATTTATATTTCTGTGGTGTTGGTTGATATTTATCCTCATTTGTGATTTTACTTATTTTGGTCCTTCTACTTTTTATAAATCTGGCTAAGGGATCATCAATTTTATTAATTTTTTCAAAGAACAAACTCCTGGTTTCATTGATCTGTTCTTTTTTTTTTTCTTTAATTTCTCTATCATTTATTTCTGCTTTAATCATTATTATTTTCCTTCTATTCCTGGCTTTAGGCTTCATTTTTTGTTCTTTTTCTAGCTCCTTTATGTATAAGGATCAGTTGTTTATTTGAGATTTTTCTTGCTCCTTGACATAGGCCTGTATTGCCATATACTTCCATTTGGACCGTTCTTGTTACATCTTAAATGTTTTGGACTGTTGTTTTTGTTTTCATTTGCTTCCTTGTATTTTTTTTACTTCTTCTTTGATTTCCTGGTTGACCTCATTCACTGTTTACTAGCATGTGGTTTAACCTCTATGTATTTGTCATCCAATTTTTTTCTTGTGGTTGACTTCAAGTTTCACAGGATTGTGGTCTGAAAATATGAATGGTATTCAGTCTTTTCTTACTTGTTGAGGGCTGATTTGTGATCCTGTATGTGATCTACTCTGGAGAACATTACATGTGCATTTGAAAAGAATGTGTATTCTACTGCTTTAGGATGGAATATTTGAATATCTCTGTTAAGTCCCTCTCATCCAGTGTGTCATTCGAAGCCATTGTTTTCCTTGCTGATTTTCTACATAATATGTCCATTGATGTAAGTGGGGTGTTAAAGTCTCCTATCATTACTGTTTTGTTATCAATGAGTTCCTTTATGTTTGTTCTTAATTGTTTTATGTGTCTGGGTGCTCCCATGTTAGGTGCATAAATATTTACAATGGTTAGGTCTTCTTGGTGGATTGTGGCGTTCATCTCTTGGTACAGTCTTGGTTTGAAGTTTAGTTTGTCTGTTATAAGCATAGGTACTCCAGCTTTCTTTTGATGTCCATTTGGATGATGTTTCCCCATCTCCTCACTTTCAATCTGCAGGTGTCTGTAGGTCTAAAATGAGTCTCTTATAGGCAGCATATAGATAGGTCTTGTTTTTTATCAATTCTGACACCATCTGTCTTTTGATTGAAGTGTTTAGTCCCTTTACCTTCAGAATAATTATTGATAGATATATATTTAGTCCCAATTTATTACTTCTTTTGTCATTGTTTCTGGAGATTTTCTCTGTTCTTTTCTTGCTTTTGTCACTTTCAGTCTTTCCTTTCCTCTCAGAGTCCCCTCTACTATTTTTTGTAGGGCTGGTTTAGTGGTCACATACTCTAGTTTTTATTTGTCTGGGAAACTCTTTATCTCTCCTTCTATTCTGAATAATAGCCTTGCTGGATAGATACTAATGGCTGCAGATTTTTCGCATTCAGCACACTGAATATATCATACCACTTTCTTCTGGCTTGCCAAGTTCCTATTGAGAGATCTGTAGCTAGTTTTATAGGTCCTCCTTGGTAAGTTAGGGACTTCGTTTGTTTTGCTGCTTTTAAGATTTTTTCTCTATCACTATATCTCTCAAATTTAACTGCAATATGTCTTGGTATTGGTCTGCTTTTGTTAATTTGATTGGTGTTCTCTGTGCCTGCTGGATGTGAATGTCTGTTTCCTTCCCCAGCTTAGAGAAATTTTCAGCTATTATTTCCTCAAATATATTTTCTGCCCCTTTTCTCTCTCTTCCTCTGGGACTCCTAAAGTACAACTGTTATTACATTTAATGGAGTCACTGACTTCCTGTCTATTCTTGTGATCCATAATTCTTTCTCTCTTTTGTTCACCTTCATTGTTGTCCCTTATTCTCTCTTCTGGTATATGTGCTGCCGAAGTGAGCATTATTCTATCTTCTATACCACTTATTTGTTTCTCTGCTTCTTCCATCCTTGTGTTCCTTGCATCCAGTCTATTTCAAATCTCAGTTATTGCATTTTTCATTTCTGACTGATTGTTTTTTTAACTAATTTTTCTCTGCAGGAAGGGCCTCCCCAAAGTCTTCCATTCTTTCCTTAAGCCCAGTGAGTATCCATATGATTGTTGCTTTAAATTCTCCATCAGGCATGTTACTTATAACTGTTTCTCTTAGATTTCTGACTGCGACCATATCTTGTTCTTTCATGTAGGATGAATTCCTCAGTCTTGGCATCTTTTCTAAGTCTCTGTTGTCTTCTCTGTTTTAGAAGAATCTGCTATATTTTCTGCTCCTGAGAGTAATGGCTTTATGAAGAAGAGGTAATATAGTGTCCAGGGCCTGGCACTTCCAAAAGTATTTCTGGTGTTTGGTGTTTGCTGCTTGCACCCTGCTGTTGTGTTTTGGCTGTGCTACCCTTTAGGTCAGTCATCTGCAACGTTTCTCCTTACCTGCATGGGGAGTGTTTGGACCTTGGCCAGAATGTGGCAAGTTTTAGCTGGGTGTGCTCTGGTCTGCTTATTAAATGAGACCTGATGTTACTTCCACTAGAACTGAAGATCGGCAGAACTCTCTTGTTGGGAGATGAGGTGTGGGCCAGTGTTTCTGCTAGTGTTGTGAGGAAGGGGCCTGCTACACTGGGACTGAGGCACACTTGACTGAGAAGAGCAGTACTGACTGAGAAGGACCATTCTGGCAGAGCACAGGGGTGTGGGACTTGGTGGAAGCAGATTAGGCAGCCAGTGTGGGCTGGTGCTGTGCTATTTACTGCAGGGGGTTCTGCATTTATGCTGAGGGGTGGGGGTGGGAAGTGGCTCCAGGCAACTCCTTTGTTGTATATCTGTGCATGTTGCCTCTTAAGGAAGCACTTCCAGGACAGCTAATAATCTCCCCACTACATGCCCCCAGAGATCCTCAGATCCTGCCATCTGCCCCCAGCAACTGCCTGCATTCTCTCCAGGAGTAGGGCAGAGCCCTTAGGGCTCTATCCTAAGCAAGCCCTTGATCTTTAAAACTCTAGTCTTTAAGCCCCTGCTGGTTGCAAAGGCACAGAAAAATCAGTCCCTCTTATTTATCCAGCCAGTGGACTTGGGAATATTCTCCTTGTGCATTCCCCTGTGTGCTCCTCTCTCACCTTCTCCTTGACCACAGCTCCTTCCCCTCTGCAGCACCTGTAATCTCTTTCACTCCTACGTTCCTCCATGTGGCTTCTTCCCTCTGTTTAGTTATGGAATTTCTTCTGTCAGTTTTTGGTTGACTTCCGGGGCATTTGGAATGATTTGATAGTTACCCAGATGTGTTCAAGGGATAAGATGAGCCTAGTTCCTCCTACTATGCAGCTATTTTAGCTCTCCCCCCTTCTTTTTTAAAGCTAAATAGTATCCCATTGTATGTATATTCCACATTTATTTATCCATTCACCTATCTATAGACTTTTAAGTTATTTTCTTATCTTGGCTATTATGAATAATGGTGCATTGAGCATAAGAATAAAGATACTTCTTTGAGATCCTCATTTTGATTCTTTCTGATACATATGGAAAACTGGAATTGCTGGATCATATGATAGTTCTATTCTTATTTTTTGAGATATTTTCATACCATTTTCAATGATGGCTGCACCATCTTACATTCCCACCAACAGTGTATAAGACTTTCAATTTCCTCCACATATTCACCAACACTTGTTATCCTTTGGTTTTGGTTTTGTCTTGTTTTATTTATAATAGCCATCCTAACCAACATGAGATGATCTTCTGGTATGGTTTTGATTTGCATTTCCCTAATGATTAGTAACATTGAGCACCATTTCCCATACTTGTTGATTATTTGTATATCTTCTTTGAACAAACATCTATTCAAATCCTTCCCTACTTTCCAATCAGATTAAAAGTAACTTATTTTAATCTCACAGAACTAGTGACTTGTGGAATCAAAAAAGTATAGTTAATTATAGCTTATCTATACATATGTTACATATAACATATGTATAGTTAAGTATAGCATATCTATACGTATGTTATATGTAACATATATGTATGTTATATGTAACATGCGTATAGATATGCTATATCTATTATAGCATATAGATATAGCATATAGCTATATCTATATTAGCATATCTTAATAGATATGCTATATCTATCATATCATAGATATGCTATAATTATATTATATATAATTACATTGTTATGTTATATGTAACATGCATATAGATATGCTATAATTATCTATACATGTGTTACATATAACATGTAACATACATATATGTTACATGTAGCATACATATAGATATGCTATAATTAACTATGCTTTTATGTGTTTGACCAAAGTTTTTCAAAGATTCTCTTGTTAGTCTCAGAGGAAAAGTTTCTGAAGAAATATTTACTGAGTAAAGTGATAATAATAGGTTATTTAAGTTATGCTAATAAATCTAAAACAAATAAATATTTATATATATGATATGGATGAAAATCTAGATGACCTGTTTACCACATTTACAGTGGACATAAAATTCAAAAGAACATGAAATACATTAGTGCCATAATCAGCATCTAGAAAGAATCACCTAAATTAAAAATGGAAACTTAAAAAAAAAGAAATCAAAATGTAAATACCAAGATCTTTATTTAAACTAGAAATGGTTCCTTCAAAGAAGCAGAATCACTATGAGTGGTAAAGAATAATGGATTTATAGTAGAGATTAGACATTGCACAATCATGAGGACTCGAAGAAGTCTGTTCCTGAACTTAGTGTAGGTCAGCAGAACAGACAGTCATAAAGGAAAGCTATAAGTGAAAAGGGACAGAGTCAGGACAAACAGGACTCCATGATGACAAAAGAGAACTTGAATCTATTTCTTACCACTTGCAACTCAATGATCTGACCAAAAAACCTGATGTCTGGTGCCATGCAGCTGTGCGTTCACCTAGCCCAGAACTGTATGAAACTGAAGGAGTAGATTGATCAGTGGGGGCTGGAAGAGTAGTGGGCTCTATAGGGACCACAAGCCCACAGGTGAGCCCACAGGTCAGCTCCAATGTGCATGAACTGTGTTGGGACTTGGAGGCCTCATGAACCTCAGAGGATAAGAGACCTTAGCTACACTCTGCCTTCCACGTATCACTCAATTCTCACAACCGGGAATACAGTTAAGAGACTTCTGGAAATTGTAGTTCCAGCTTAGCTTATTTGCTATTGCATACATCCCTTTGTCATCCCACCACACAGTCTAAGCTCTCTTTATATAGGAATACTTTATTTAGAAGTTAAATAAACCTTTTTAACCTTACTTAACTAATAAATAAATAGCACAATCATCTTTCCACCTAACATGATGCCACAATCTTCTGTACAACTGAAAACAGGCAAATTCTCTCAACAAAAAATAATACAAAGATGTCTCTCTCTTCATCCATTTTTAAGCGATGTCCTTTCCTTTTGCAGCGAATATCCCACTTGAATATCCTGTAATTTAAATACTGAGATATAAGGTTAACCATTACTAAGTTTAACTATACTATTAATATAATTTATGTTAAATGGCAGGGGGATTAAAGAAGAAAAAAAGAATTGATTAATGTAAAACCTGATATATTCATTTAATATAAAGAGATAATACTCAAAAAACTGTCTATACACACTTCCCAATTATACTTTAACTATTAGAAATGGAGTCTGTTTACACTGTAAGTTGTAATATTTATTTGAATTACAAATATTTGTTTATGAATCTATTTCCCCATGAAATTGTGAGCTTCTTCATGACAGAAACTATATATCGTCCATTGTTGTATCCATAGCAACTAGCACAGTGTCTGACATGTGCTCAATATATATCTGATGAACCCTGCATTTCTACAATTTTATTGTTAGTTAAGTGTAACATGTTTATAGTAGTTGTCAATGAATAAAACTGCTGACATAGGGCTTTTAGGTCTTTGACTATCAGAATAAGACAGAAAAGAGGGGTATAAAGGCCAGGGTATGGAAATTTGAGGATAGAAGCTTCAAGTTGCCCATGTACTATGAGTTGAGAAGCCTTACGATCCAACCAGTAAGAAACCATCTTTTTTCAAAAGACAATCAAGTGCAAGTGGGAAAAAACCCGAAACACTAAAAATCAAATACTCAAGTTCTAGTCTCAGTTCCTGTTTAATTCATTGAGTGACCTTGTAAAATTTATTTTACCTCTTTGGGCTTCAGTTCCATCTATGTAATAGAAATTGAGCCAAATTATCTCTCATCTCTTTCCCAACAGTAACCTATCATATATTTTACAGTCTATAATTACTTTTCTATTCTGAAATTTTCTGCTATTAGAACCCTCCCTTAAATTAGGCCAATATGCTGGGGCCTGATCACCAAAGGTCAATAATCCTTACTTAGGTTAGAATGAATGTTTTTGGTTAGATTATCAGATTCCCTGTTTATAAGAAAGAAGATATAGTAGAATTCAAATATTAGAGTAAAGTAGAATGACTGAATTGAATCTATAAAGATCCTAATGTATTCTATCCCAAGATTGGACAGACAAAATTTCATAGTTCTTATAACTATGGAAGCGGTAGGGGCCATGGATGTGATAAGCACATGTTATGTCACCAGGAAGTGTCTTGAAGCTATAAAGAAGAAAACAGATCCTTTTGCCGTGTTCCAGCATGAACTCCAACTCTAGATTTTCTGGAAGTATACAAAAATAAGTGACAGGGGTGGCTGGGTGGCTTAGTCAGTTAAGCATCTGCCTTGGGCTCAGGTCATGATCTCAGGGTCCTGGGATGGAGCCCCACCTTGATCTCCCTGCTTAACAGGGAGTCTGCTTCTCCCTGTCCCTCTGACTCTTCTCCACACATGTGCTGTCTCAAATAAATAAATAAAATCTTATAAAAAGGGGGGGTAATAAAAAGGACAGTTTGAAGATAACAGGATACTAGCCAGGAAGCGATTGCCAAAAGATAGTATCAGAAAGAACAACCAACATGGAGTCCCTATTAAGTATCAGGGTTTGCTCTGACCTTTACCAGGATCACATCTCCTAATCCTCCCAACAATTCAATTAAATTGGGATTGGAATCCTTTTGATAG
Source organism: Neogale vison (assembly GCF_020171115.1). Taxonomy (NCBI): domain Eukaryota; kingdom Metazoa; phylum Chordata; class Mammalia; order Carnivora; family Mustelidae; genus Neogale; species Neogale vison. The sequence continues at coordinate 33,160,064 of NC_058094.1, forward strand.
ATGAAGAAATAAAAGTTAAAGAACTTGGTCAGTATAAGGACCGCTACTCTTCCAACTAAACAGACAAGTAATTTTTCAGTCAATTTAAGATCCATCAGAACAAAGATAAAAATAACAAGTCTTGGTGAAGTATCCCTGGACTGTTCTTTCTCACAGGGACCTAGCCTCTTCCTAGTGAGACTCTCCCAAGGGTAACATTTTCTTCTGATGGCCGCTAGACCATCTCCTTAAGTGGTTACAAGCTGTAAGCCCTAGATACAAGCATAGCCAATGCAATTAGACAACACAGACATTTGGTTTTAGCTTTTATTTAAAATGAAAGATGTGATTGTCACGTAGCATAACTTTCAATAATAAATAGATAATTTTGGGTGGGGGATGTAGGTGATGGCTAACTCTTCCCTATTTGAACTCAAACTTTTAAGGTCTTCAGTGGTCCAGCCACCCCTAGATACCAGTCATTTTTGACATGATTAGATGTCCTGCTTTTGCTTGCCTGGTCATTACCATGATGAAGCACAGGTGTGTGTGTGGGTGTGTGTGTGTGTGTGTGTGTGTGTATGTGTGTATGTTGTGATGCATATGCAATGCAAGCAAGACTGTGGGATCACATTCATTTAGAAATTAAAGTTTACTTAATTTTTTTTATCCTTGGCCTCTCTATAAGTATCCGTTCTTTTAGAAAGGAAATAATCTACTCTAATGACACCTCTGGAACAAGATAGCATTTTATTAGACTAACATCAAGCATCTTTGAAAACACAATGTAAGTCTACACAAAGTAAGTTTCTAGTATCACATCTGTTGTAAAACAGGATAATACCCAGATAGGCAATTAAAAAACACACAATGGAGGAAAAAAGAACAGAGTATGTTCTCAACAGACAAATTCGGATATGTTTAGATAAGAAGAAAACCTAAACAGATGACAGAAAATGACATCAGGGCAATAATAAAGAATCAAAAGAAAAGCCTTCAAAAATATTAAACATATAAGGACATCAGGCATGAAAGAGAAGAGAAATAGTATAAAACCAGAAGTCAGTCTAGAAGGAAGCCCAACACATGCAAAAAAGGAGCTTGAGGTCCTTCCAAGCCTCAAATTCTATAGTTTATAACTGTGTAGTTTTAAAACACTTCCTTGATGAATTATCTTCAGACCCCAACAGACACATTTTTAAGGGAAAAGGCACACAAGTGCGGCTGATTCCCAGGCTCAAGTTTAAAAGGAAAAACAAAACAAAACCTCCCTTCTGGGTTCTGCGTGAATTGAGAATTTAACATATAGCCCACATGGATGGCCCATTTAAATCCTGTTCTTTTTTGACAAGTTGACAGGTGTGGTACATATAGAAACCTATAAAAACGTAAACAGACAAACTTCAGAGACTGTTGAAGGTCTGGCCTGTCAGATGGCCAGAGGGATGGAAACCACCCCAGACGCCTGCACTCTGCAACTTTCTAATGAGAATAGCAACATAAATATTACACACTTCAAACCACCAATGTTATAAACTTCTGCCTCACGAGAGCTGTTCACAAATATGTCCCTTAACAGGAAAAGCTCGCCATGAATCTTTCTTGCAGGCAGTGCACATTTTAATGAATGCTAACATGTTTGCAAACATAATGAAAATAGTATTTCCCACAGAGCAGTGTGAGATTATTTGAATAAAATATCTGCCTTTGGACATGAGTCTCTGCCGATGATCGCAGTAGGATCTGTGCTTTATTTGTGGATTAGAAGCCACAGTGCAGGATGGACATGTGCTTTATGAGTACTGGCTGTGGCAACCTCTCACCCGTTGACATCTGCCCAGATTGCTACTGGTTTTAAATCTCTGCATCTGAATTTGAGAAGCTAAAACTTTGGCACTGTGAGAGAGCCATGTCTCTAAATGGGAAAGTCTCACGAGGGGATGAAATTCAATACCAGAATTTCAAATATTTTATCATTGTAGAACAGAAACTGACACAAGAAAGGGAATACAATGAAAATGGCTGGAACACAGGACCCCAACAAACTGAAAAATGGTGGCATTTCAATTATAATGGAGCTACTCTACCCTTGGGAAGGATTAACACATGTCTCACAGGCAGTTGCTTTGATGGGAAGATACCTTCTTCACTCTTAGGAAGCAGGTTCTAGATTCTATGGCTCGCTGATGGTATATAAGACCGTGTGTTTGCCAAGTGAATGTAGAAATCTGGGGCTCTTTGTTCCTGTTAAAAACTGCTTCAAACGGTAGTCCACATTTCTCTCCAAGTCTCTCCCACTTTAAATATTCTTTAATTACTATTGTAGGCATTTGGTGGACACCTGGCTTGTGTTACAAGCCTTTCTTCTTTAACTGCCTATTTTGCTCTGAACTAGGCCCTAAGATATGCCTAAAAATAGAAGCTACAACAGAAAGAATAAAGAGTTAGCTAGTTGCATCAGGAAGCAAAAGGTAACTTGAACTTATAAAAAAATCATTAGGATACACAAAAAATTTCAAAACCTGGCCCATACAAGAAAGTAATGGCCACAGATCAATTCTGAAAACTGAGTGGTTTAGCACAACAGAATTTTATCTGTCATTCTCATGAAGTCCAGTTGATCAGAGTGATGGTACCTGTAGTGTGTTGGGCTCCACAGCATCCTCAGGGTCCCAGGCTGACACAGTCATCTTCCATGGATAGTTTCCAAAGTCACTCTGGATGTTGAGATCGATCCAGCAAACTGGAGAAGAGAGAGGGTTGAGGGTCATGTGAGAGCTGCTCTGGGACAAGACTACAAAATGGCATAACTTTCTTTTGCCCACATCTCATTGGCCAGTACTCAGTCACATACCCACACCTGAAGTGCAAAGGAGGCTGGGAAATGTAGTCCAGTAATGTACTAATAAGGTTTGTTGAAACCACTGTGTAGTCCTTGCTATACCCAATTAATTTGGAAGAAATTCCTAGTATGTTTTAGGGGAACTTGATCTATACTACATGCAAATTAGCAAGAAGTAACAGCAATAAATCTGATGATAGATATTAGATTTCTGAATACTTTCAATTAATTGCTTTGATTCCCCAAATCAGAATAAATTGGAGTACAGTGACAAGGTATAATGCAATATTCTCATGCAGAGCCAAGATCATGCCCATTTTGGTATCTACTATGTCCTGATAACACCTCATTGGTAAATTTTTGTGCTCAAGAAATATTTCTTGCATAAATACAAGAAACCTCTGCTTTACACTCAAATTCAGAAGTGTCTAGTCCCATCATTTAGGAGACAAGAAAAGGTTTTCTGATAGACCAAGACTTACTTCTTTGGCCCAAGGGAAGCATAAAGCTGGCTTCCTTGTCTTCTGCACATCACAGGCCCCTAGAATTCCTAGAAACAGACCTAGAACCAATAGACAAACCCAAAGTCCCTGAGTTTTCAGCAGGTCCAGCAGTCTCCAACCCACCACCTTAAGCGAGGAGGGGCAGCTGGAGCATGGTCTCTGGAGCCAGTAATCAGAGTTTGAATCTGAATTTACTGATTACTATAATGTGACCTGAGGCAACATGGTTAACTTTTCTATGGTTCCATTTCACTCTCTACACATTATTGCTGGAAGTATTAAAATAACTAATAGTTGTAGGGGTGTCTGGGTGGTTCAGTCAGTTAAGTGTTTGCCTTCAGCTCTGGTCATGATCTAGGGATCCTGGGTCCAAAACCCCTATGGGGCTCCCTGTTCAGCAAGGAGACTGCTTCTCCCTCTCCCTCTGCCCCTCCCCCCTCATGCTCTCAAATAAATAGATAAAATCTAATAAAAATTAAAACAAAAACAAAATAATTAATAGTTGTAAAATTACAAGAAAGACTCTCCAATGGTAAGCACCTACTTAATATTAGCTGTAAATGATGACACACATATGTTAGCAGTGGCTGAAGTTAAATTATGGTCAGGACCGTCCCATATGTAGTTTCTAACCCTCATGAATACCTTTGTCAGATCAGCCATGTGGTCAGAATTATGGCTTGCCTTTAAGGTAAACACTCCCCTTAATCCATCTGAAATCCAAGGTTGTAGGAATAAAAACTCAACGTTAGAGAGTATTTACTATTTTCCATACAACTTACAGTCACAGAATCTTAAATGTTTGCTCCAAGCGTCACAGTAAACATGAGAGCTTTAACTTGAAGACGGAGAATCTCATACTAGAATTCGTGCATTTTTCAAGGGTTGGGCATCGTGATTCCCTAGAGGTTCTTGGAATAGACGGGTCACATTATCTCCGCCTCCCCCACAGCGCCACCCAGTGCACACACACATGGAGCGGACTCTGCGAGTATCCGTAGAGTAGATGGATGCATGGGTGAGTGGATGGAGGGGCAGTAACTTGATACATGAACCATGGCACAACACTCGCCCTCCCAAGTTCAAATACCAGAAAATTTCAGTGCGATAAACTAAATTTAAAAACCTCTGAGTGCCTTATACTGCGAAGGATTCAAGAGCGTAATTGGAGTGAGTAGCATTAACAAGGGGGAGGCCATTTGAAAACAGTTTGGAACGTTTTCACTTTCTTGGACTCCCTGATGGTGAGACAGGCCCTTGATTGCTTAGCACACCTATCTGTTGAATATTCACACTGACGGAGGGGGTAGTGGTGCAGAAAATACATAACATCAGATAATCCGAAGTCATTTCTATTTGGCTCAGGGGTGCTTTGCATAATAATTTTGCAGCTGATTGATCCTCCAGGGTTTGTTTGTGCTGATATTAGGCAGTTTTCATTCTGAGAAAATACTGTCAGGAAATAGTGGGGTGTAGAGCTAAACATAAATGTAAGAAAGTCATTCATTCATTCATTCTTTCATTCATCCATCGGGTCCTGGATGGGAACTGACATACACCAGGCACTGTGATAGGTACTAAGGATTACAAGAGAAATGAGACATTTATAGTCTTTGTCCTGGAGATACTCATAAGTAAATATAATCAATAGTCAGCCATATGTATTTTCAGTCCTGTGAGTACATATGCCAATGTGCCCCAGACTCAATAATTTTATCATATCTGAAATAAAAGTTAGCTCAAATATAGGTATTGAGAAACTCAGGTTATAGCATCTATGCTCAGGAAGAATTCATAATAACAGCAGACACATATAAGACTACTAGATTCTAGGACTGTTACAAATGCTTTAAATATGTTAGCTAATTTAGCCCTGACAAAAATACCTATAAGAAGTAATATTATTGGGGCACCTGGGTGGCTCAGTCATTAAGCATCTGCCTTTGGCTCAGGTCATGATCCCAGGATCCAGGGATCAAACGCATTGGGCTCCCTGCTTCTCCCTCTCCCATGTTCTCTGCTTGTGCTCCCTTTCACTGTCCCTCTTTCAGTCAAACAAATAAATAAAAATCTTAAAAAAAAAAAGAGGTAATATTATTATCATCCCCATTTTACAGATGTAAAAACTGAGGCTCAGAAAATCAGTTGGCTAAAGCAACAGTCTGTAGGTGGCAGGTCTAAGATTTAAATCCATATGGCCTGCTTCCAGAGCCTGCACTCTTACCACCATAACCTGCTCTCCTCTTCAATCAAATTGCCAAGTTGAATGTCTTAAAGAATATCAATGATCCTTGTAGAAAAAAATTTTTAATTGGATTCCAATTTTCACACCTAAAAAAACTTAACTTCATTTATTAGGAAACTTTAAATATATGTATGTCAAAAGATATTATTAAAAATTTCAAAGGAAATTAATAACCAAAGAAAATATTTGCCAAAATATGTTCCTGAGAAATAATGAGTACAACCTAAATAGGAAAGTGAGGAAGTGACATGAAGAATTCATAGAAGAAATTCAAATGGTCACTAAAATGTGAAAATGATGTTCAAATTCACTAGTTATCAGAGAATGGCAAATGAAAAATCATATATCAAATTAGCAAAAACCAACAAGTGCAACTCTGCACTGACTGGGATGTGGAAAAGCTGGAACTCTCCTACATTGATTCTGGAAGCAGAAATGGGTTGAGCCCCTTTGGAGAAGATCTAGTAAAAGGGTGCACCCTGCAACTTCTCATTTCTGTTAACCTTGAGAAGGACTCTTACCCAATAAAAACTCTTGCAAGGACGCATATGCAAATTGCTGCATTATTTGTCATTATGGAAAATTGAAAGAGCTTAAATACTCACCACAAGGGAAAGGAATCAATGAAAAGAGATACTGTCTCAACCTGAAATACTAAAACAGTAACAAAAGTACAAATTAGTGTTGTCTCTGTTTATATCAACAACTGTATATAATGCCAAAAGTTTAAAACTTTGACATTATGCAGTCACATTTGAAAAAACAGTATACATAGTTACAGACATATGTGTAGAGCAATATAAAGCAAGAACCAGAAGGGCACCTTCCAGATTCATGACAGTGATTGAAACTGGGTACCGGCCCAGGTGAATGGAATGGGAGGACCAGAGGAAACTTCAACTTGGTCTTAGTTTTTCCATCAAACGTCTTACACAAATATGACCAAAAAATAATTTTTAAAAAATCAATCTGGAGTGGCAGAAATCAGGTGTTTCTAAAATTAACCTATCTACTTTGTATTTTTTTTATATTTTTCTAACACAACAAAAACAAGGACATCCCCTTGGGGAGTGATATTTTTATTTAAGGTTGAATGGGAACTAATCTTCATCTACCAGATGGTTCATAATACTTTCTGCTTTTGCGTATAATTTGTACACATGCCTCATTTCTTGTACTAGACCAAGCTCTTTAAAGGTAGGATTCAGATCGGTGTCAGCTTTGAAGCTCCTCTAATTCACACATACACATATGTGTATCCATACACACACATACACACATCTACACACACGTATGTATACATGCATGTATGTAGACACACATGTACCCACTCCTGCATGTGTGCTTATGCTCATAAATTTACTCAAAACCAAATAGTACCTTGCATGTAGGTAAACTCCATAAACATTTATGGAATAAATAGTTTAGATAAACTACTGGTTTGTTTTTTTTTTTAATAGCTTGACCTGTTATTTCTTTTGCTATAGCAAAACCAGATCTGATATGAATGAACCAACAGGTTACTGACCAATCCTGTCTCAATCAGTCAAATCATCTATTTCAGAAGTTACAAAATGCCTTTAGCAGTTATTAGTTCTGTAACCGGCATCTTGCTTTGAAACATAAACAAAATATAACAGGAGAGCTTTCCTGGTTAAGCAGGAAAAGTGATTCTAGACCACTCCCCAAGACACACACTTCTCCATCCCACACTTCTGCAGAAAACCCTTACAGTGCAGCAAACAGAATGTAAAACTTTGCTGTATTTATAGAGGAAATTGCATCGTGTTCCAATGCACCGTTAGGAAACGGCTCATGCAAGAAGAGTTGCTATTTTCCTGTGTCTTTTGCTGTTCTGTGCGTTAACTTGGCCTTCCTTTCAGCCCCACCCTATCTGTCCTTAGAAACCATTGTCTCCTTGACATGAAAAATGTACTTCAGAAAGCCTAATGGCTAATTACATCAAAGGGAAGAAAGTCCAAACCTCAAACAAGGAATGATTAACTGCGTAAGCTTTAACGGAAGTTATCACACCCTCAAAACTACTCCTCTTCTTTAATAAAAATGTTTCCAGTAATTTATTTTCTGACAAAGTTTGTGTTCTCTGCCCAGGAGTGACTCTTGTTTTGTTTACTCCAGGGTTGTACCCTATTCAGGGCTGGCCCTGACCATGGGCAAAGCAGGCAGCCACCTACATAATATGATTTATGCAAATACAGCACATTGAGGGAATACATACTAGGCCTCATGGGAGAGGAAATCCTGCTTCAATGGTGTTTCCCAAGTTGTGTTGCAAGACATCTCAGTGGGCTTGCATGAAATGCAAAGAGCAATGATAAGGTAAGTTTTCCCATGATCAAATAACCATGAGAAATTCTGGGTTAAACGAAAGTAACAGGTTTAATTACAACAGAGATTTTACTACTATAAAACAGGTACCCAGAAACATTATGTATGCATGTGTTTTCCTACTAAAATTTCCTTGAAATTTAAGACTATGGCTCTGAGAGTCAACAGTGTATCCCCACCACTTAGCACATTGCCTGTAATATAACATTCAGTAATGCTCTTGAATAAATTAGTAAATGACTAACCACCGTTGTTGTGAATAATGATATTTTATATCATTGTATAAAAATAATATCGCAATAACCTGAGTGCCTTTGTCATAAGGTGCATCTTAACTGCGCCAATCCCATAGAGATGTTTTTTCCTTTTTCCTTTTTTTTTTAAGAGTTTATTTATTTATTAGAGAGAGAGAGGGACAGAGAGAGTGAGAGAGCATGAGCAGGGTAGGGGCAGAGGGAAAGGGTAAAGCAGGTTTCCTGCTTCGGGGGGAGCCCAAAGCAGAGGTTGATCCTAGGACCCTGAGGTCATGACCTCAGATGAAGGCAGATGCTTAACTGAATGAGCCACCCACGTCCCCAGAGATGATTTTTCTAGTTCACATTCATTATTGTCTCCCTCAGAACAGAATATTAGACAAGGGTCTTATAGCTGAGGCTACTCACACTGTCCCCAGTCTTTTTACTCAGGGCAAGAGTCGGAAGAACCTGTGTGTGACCTTGGGCACATTACTTAGTGTCCTAGCATGGTCTCTCCCACTTCTTCCTCCCAAAAAAGTATGTTAGGGTACACAGTGTAAAAGAGACAATACCTATAAGGAAATTATCATTGGAACAAACATATTGTGTCTTAAAAATGAACAAGGATTCAGGGATCTCCTCTGGCCTTTTTCTGAAAACATGAGTTACTTACTCTGAGGATGGGGTGGCCATTCCAACCAAAAAGGAAGAACGAGCCTTAACCACACACCATCCCAAGGCAGGACGAACAAGTGTGGACTCTCAAAACAGCAATTGCCCACTATCACAATAGCATTTTCTTCCCTCGGTGTAGGTGACAATTCCAATTTTAATCAAACAATCAATACCAGCAAGGCCAGGAATATCTAAAGATGACAGACTAGAGGACATCCTGTCAGTGCCCCCAACGGTTGCAGATTCCTTCCTTCAGTTCCTTCCCATTCCCATGGGCTCTGTCCTGACTTCAGCTGTTTCTGCTTACGGTGCCTACATCTACCATGCTTCTTCAGAGGACTACGTGGACCCCTATCATCAAATTGGGACAGTTGAGAAACAAAATCTACATTCCAGAATGACTCTGTGGCATCAGGTGAAACCTACCCTTCACAGGACTTGGGCAGAAATCAGACCCTTACCTAGCTTCTCCCCCTTCCCTGTACTGTTTCCTCCTGTTCCCTGTATTTCTTAGGAACACGTCCTTGGGCCATGACATGTACATGATTCCTCATCTCAGGGTTTGCCTCTGGGAAACTGGACCAAAAAGACTAACCCACCGCAGTATAAGAAGACAAAATAAAAACAAATGGGCTCTGTTCCCAACACACAGAATTACAGCCTAAAAACAGTCCATGGCAACACAGGACCGTTATTGACTTGGAGGATGGTTCTGAATGATACAGCACAGAGAAAACCTGAAAGGACCCATTTTAAATGCAAGGTCTGAATGCTGATTGACATACTTCTTATGAAGGTAAAATCCACAGTTGGCCCCTGGATTTGCCTTAATTATCACATTATACTTCTCCCCTTATGGATCTTATAAGAGGCTACAGATTCCATTCACGCCACTATACCTCTTTATCCATATGTTTAGTTTTATCCCATCTTTACCTAAAATATCTATTTCTAGAGAGAGAAAAAAAATTTTTAATTTATTAAAATGTTACATTATTGAATTATCTCTGATCCTGGTCCTCCATTCAACAGACACTTATTTAAAAACATAGTAGTGCTATACTCCTCAAAAAAAAAAGAGAGAGAGAGAGACAGAGAGAGAGAGAAATAAGGCACAATTAGCTCCTAGCTAGCCTAAAACTAGCTCCTAGCTCTATGAAAGACATTTCTCATCCTTTGACCAGATGTGAACAAAGTGGAGACAAGAATATAGGTCTCAAAATTCTTACTCTTGTGCTTCTTAAGTTTTCCAATTTCTCTTTATGGGGGTTTCCTCTAACATAGACAGTGTAGGTGATGGCAGTGGAGAGAGTGAGAAGGTGGATGTAAAAACTGTGATAGGTTAGACCTATAAATGGACCTAGTGGCTGACATTGGCTTAGAGAATGTCCAAAGTGAAGAGGGAAAAGAAGACAAAAGCGATGACCAGGATGGGTAGGGCCCATGAACAGATGATGGTCTTTCTTCCCAAGATAGTGACTACCCAAAGCAGATTTTCTAGAAGGAGGTAGAGCGCCTAAGGGGGAGATGAGCTTGGTTCTGGATATATTGAGTCTGAAGAGTTACAGAATGTCTAGACAAACATAATACAAACATAAGTTGTAGGGTCTGAAATTCAGGAAGAAATTCGATGTCTGAGAGGCCCGGAGATAAAGAAGATCTCCTAGACATAATACAAGAAATAAGAAGGGTTCTGTAGGCAGAACCCTCAGGAACAATGGCATTCAAAGAAAGGGAAAAGGAGAAGGAGACTGCAAATGACCTTGAAAAGAAGTAACCAGGGAGGTAGAGGACAACCCTTTGAGAACATGTTGAGAAACCAAGGAAACATAGTATCTGGCGAAGGAGAGTGTGTTCAGCTATGTTAATTGTTGTTGAGATGTCAGAGGTCAAATTTTAAAAGTGTCCCGATCAACGTATGATGAACACTTACCAATCCAGTTTACACCCCCTCCCATATGTGTTGAAAAATCACGTATCTGTCATTGTTCGTCAGACCCCCTGGCCATGACCTCAGAAAGAGGCCAGACCATTCACAACCACTGTCTGCCATCCCTGATCCTCTATTCTTGTTCCTTTTTCTTGGGGCTAGCCTCACTGCTAGAAATATTCTCCTAATAAGGTCAGTTTAGCTTATTTTTAAGTTTAAGTTTAGTTTATTTTATCTCTTCCATAGAAGACTATGATTTCCCTCCAGTTTGGATCCACATCCTGGCACTTTGCAATACTGATCTCCTGAGATGGCATGCATGAAACCATGAAAAGTGGTGCCTAGTATACAGCAAATGCTTAATAAATGCTAGCCGAATAAGAAAATGTGTGAACAGTTGAGCTAGTCAAGATCCTAACTTTTTTATATTTCAAAATATTTCCTTATGTCCAGAAAAGATTATTAATAACCTCAAGAGCCGTGTGTGTGTGTGTGTGTACATATGCCATTTATGACAATCGGCAACATGGAATGGTTACTGACTTAGAGGATTAAGTTATGAATGATACAGCACAGAGAAAACCTGAAAGAACACATTTTTAAATGCAAGGTCTGAGTGCTGATTGACATACTTTGTACGATAGTAAAATCTGGCAGGTGCATTAACTTGCATTCCTCTGATCTGTACACATCCACACTTGTCTTCTTAGGGTACTTGGTAATAAGCTTCTTTAAAGATCCCTGAGTAAGCACTGCAGATAACATCTGGAGTATGTAGCACTCAGTCCTTTTAGAATGGCTTTTTCCTGCTCCTTTCGTTTTCTTAAGAAAATGTCAGTTTAATCATTCCCTAATGCTTTGATAATGTGTTTCTTTACATAGCTGTAGAACACTCACTTCAGTGTTTTAAAAGCATGAATGTAGATGTAAAAGTGCCAGTTAAATGAGATTACTTTTTCCTAATGAAATAACCAAAGAGGAGTTTAAAGTTTCCTAAACTTATATGACATTTTCAGAGCAAATAATAAAGTTCTAGCCCTTCAGTGTGTCTCTTATTCAAAAGATTAACATTTCAACATCACATCCTACTGGAATACAGCCGATTATTGGAAAATAGGGAATTTATTTATCTGAAGCCATCTGTCATAGGTGGGTCAGCCTCCAGGTGGTAGAGGGTATAGTAGCAGGGGACAATAAGAAGGAGAAGGACACTGGGACCCCATAAGGTGGGAAGCTACCATCACTGACCTTGATGTGGGACTGACCTTAGCAGACTTTTGGGAAGCAGGTGACAGTATAAAACATAAAACATCTAATTCATCCCGTGAGAAACAAATAGAAGAAGCCAAGTGGCAGAAATCCTGGTGATGGAGGGGCGACTGTATTTCTGCTCAATCTCTCTGCATATCCATCTCAGTGGGGAGCCTACCTCACCTTGGAGACAGAAGCCTGGTCCCATAGGCTGGCACAACATGAAATGGGATCAAGTGTAGGGAGGTGGAGTAAAAGGAGCAAGTGACATTATACGAGGCCCAGTATGGGGGGCAGAGCATAGCAGCAGAAGCCCAGAAGAACAGCAAAAAAGATGACAAGGTCATGGCCCAGACCCTGTTCAGGGCTTCAGGGCAAAGGCTAGGGAAAGTACCAATTTCTTGGTCAAACAAGTTGAAGTTCAGGGTAGCGCTATGAAAATTTACCACTCTAAATGCAACTTGTCACCTAAAGTGAGACCCACCGCTGGAGCTGGGGGAAGTTCTGGGCACTCAGGGCTCTGCCCAGCACTTGAGACTCAGAGATCATGTCAGTGAAGTTTATTCTAGCCCTCAACGAATATTGAGCCAAAAAAAAGTTAAACATATGCAAGTGCTGGTAGGATTGGGCTAGGGAATGTGACAGGGTGGAGACTGTCATGGAAAGTGGACAGAAATGGGGGGCAACAGGCATTCGTGTCCTCCTGCATATTTCCATGCACTCCAGAAATCCCTTCAAACAGCATCTTTTCCAATAAGATAAAGAGAGAGCAAGAGCCGCATTAACACAGGCTGGTCTGTATTGTTTAATCCATAAACATACTAAAATAATTAAGCCATAATACTTTACAAAACGTTTGTAACACTTTGGGTTACTACAGTTCAGTTTCCTGCAGTATCTGGATCTCCCAGAAAGGCTCATTTTAGGATATTTTTGAGCAAATAATGAAATAAGTAACCCTGTCTCTCCCATGAGCCACTGAAATACAGGAATGTGCCTATGCAGGCTGGGTCTGAATTTCAGAAGGGACAACAGAAACTTCTGCTTTTCACATTGGCCTTTGGAATGGTCATGTGTTAGATTTCATCAAGGAACGCCTCAGGACTCCCTGTTGATAAAAGCTGATGTAATCACAGCTAAGATTTTCTATTCTCAAAATTTAAACAGCAAAATGAGCACCAGCTTTCCCCTTACTACATCTCTCTCTCTCTCTCTCTGTCTGTCTCTCTCTCTGTCTCTGAAGGATGAAAGACTATTCCCAATACTTACATGTTATGTAGTGTAGATGGTCATTTCCCAGAGAATATTCTTTTCTTTTACATTCTGTTTTGACTGGCTTTCTGAAAGTATCTCTTCTAAAGGTTGTGGTCTTGCATTCAAATGCAGGCGCTGGTAATGATGACTAGTTGACCTCTCCGAGATCATTTTCCTTATCTCCTTTGGGTTCCATATTGTTTGTCCCTCTAGATTTACTCGTGACCCTTCTCCACCCTGCTCTGCGCCCCCAGGATGCTGGCATCTGTAGAACACATCAACAGCATTACTTTCTTTCTGGCTTCCAAATGGGTTTAGCCAGTGGGAAGCACTGGCAGGAGATCAGAGGGCAAGAGGAGAGAGAGGTTTGGTGTTTACTGCCCTGGCTCCTGCTCCATGGAGCTCTGGCTGCCCATGGGCACCTTTCTGCAGGGAAGACCACGGTCTTTGCCAAGCAGCTTGGTTCTACTCACAGCTCTGTCCTCTTGCTCCTTCATCCTCAGGGATGGAAACACCTCTTGGTCATTGCTAAGCTCAGGATGTTTCCTCAGCTATTTGGCTTCTCTTGACCCTACCCACATCTTTGAAAGTGGTCTCTTCATTCAACTCTTTTTAATTGCCTTCTGAGTGTACCATCTGTTTCCTGCCAGACCCTTGAATGATACAACCTCTGTCTATTTATTTCATGGTTTCCCAACACTTTCAGAATAGGCTGATGAGCCAGTCTCATGAAGAGGAGACCTAACTCTTCCCTGGATCTCCTGCAAGGCTTGTAAGGCAGTCAGTTACAATTGAGGGTTAAAATGGGACCTGCAGATTATCTGTGGGTTTCAATTATCCTTGTTACCCTTCTTCTGTCTTGCATAGTGAACTGGGAATTGGCTATGTCAAGACCAAGTTGACACACATCATAGAAGCTATACAGCAGTCTATCGGCTCATTAAGAGGTTTTTACTGAGTATGTCCCACTGATCTTCCACTTCTCGAAATGCTTTTGATGTGGCTTTAATTCTAAGTTCTGACAGAGAAAGGTCTCCCATCTCCATCCCCAGTGTAATCTTCACATGACTGTCAAAAATGCAACTATTTGTCCCCAGGCTTAAAGTGCTGGCTCCACAAAAGTTCAAAGATCCCCTCGGAACATCTACAACATTCAAGCACGTAGTTCAGATCTTCATTATATCCCCTGCTTTCCTTCAATCTCAGGTTAATTTGGGTGTCGTATTTCCATAGGCCCGATCTGCGCTTAGCACATTTTAAAGACAGAGAATAGTTTTCAGTTCTTTCTTTCTAAGATTACAAGTCTACCTGCTGTGCTATCGAAACACTGATAGGCCAAATTTAAACTCCCCAAAGTATGATGAATCATTTACCTTAATAAAAGTCCCTTTTCTTGAATAATTTTTACATATAACTCTTAGAATGCTTCTTACTTCCATACTCGTAGGTTATAATTTGATTTAAAGAACAAGATGAAAAAATAAAATCTTTTAAGAAGCAACAAATAGCAAGTTTCCCCTTGTTAATTATTGAGAAAATAAAATGTTTCTCCACATGTAGCAGGGTTTTGCTTTGTTTTTTAAAATGTTTGATCAAGTTTATGTAAACACAGACTTTCATACTATGTATCCTCTTTTTTTTTTTTTTAAAGATTTTATTTATTTATTTGAGAGAGAGAGACAGTGAGAGAGAGCATGAGCGAGGAGAAGGTCAGAGAGCGAAGCAGACTCCCCATGGAGCTGGGAGCCCGATGTGGGACTTGATCCCGGGACTCCAGGATCACGCCCTGAGCCGAAGGCAGTCGTCCAACCAACTGAGCCACCCAGGCGTCCCACTATGTATCCTCTTATAAGAAATAAAATGTTTCATCTTTAATCACTTTCCGAATTGGAGTCTCCGTGAAATTCAGAATCTTTCTAGAAATTACATATTGCTATTGTAGATAGCAATACCATTGCTGATCCTTTTTTGCTAACAACACTGCTGTGGGGTGAGTAGCTATTTTCCCTGATCTACAGAGGGTTGGTAACCTGGCCAAAGTGTGTTTTGAGATTTCACTAGAAGTTCTGCAATTTTGTTATCTTGTTTATGTTCAATCCATAATTCATTTTCCTCCTCTCCTTCGCTTTTAAACTATTAATTTGAGATGAAAGCAAATTGTGTCATTTGCATGGCTCCAAAATGAGCTGGAATTGCATAGAACCTGCTTCTTCAAGTGTGGGCCTTTGAAGTCTCCAAACATAGCTCGATTTTTAGTCATGCCCCTAGATACAGAACTAGTTATGCAACTAGTTATAGAAATAGTAAGGCAATGAGTCTTTGTCACTTTACAGTTGTACACACAAACACGTACACCTTAGGATACATACAACTGGGAGCACATTTAGGTCTTCATAGTATATTGTCTTTGTGTGAAATAAACTATTACATACAAAACAACCGATGGTGGCTATGGTGGTTATTATGATGCCTGTGCTTTAGGAATTTTGTACACAATTAATAAACTGCTTGCAAGCAGGGTGACTTTGCTGGGTCCCATTGCCAGATGATGAGATTTTTCACTCCAAATACATGAAAGGAAAAACATCTCCCACTTTTTCTATAAAAGAAATTATTCAAACTTTTAAAAAATATTTTATTTATTTATTTGACACAGAGAGAGAGATCACAAGTAGGCAGAGAGAAGAGAGTGGGAAGAAATCTCCCTGCTGAGCAGAAAGCCTGATGGGGGACTCGATCCCAGGACCCTGAGATCATGACCTGAGCCAAAGGCAGAGGCTTAACCCACTGAGCCACCCAGGCACCCCATTATTTAAATGTTTTTGTAGAGGAGGTTTGCAAGAACCAAGCAGCTACAGCAGAGTCCAGGACAGTGACCAAAGAATCAGTTATAGCCCCAGCTTTGCTAAGAAAGAGCTTTTTAACCTTGAAGAAATCAATAAAAACCTTTTGGGATTCTGGTTTTCTTGCTTGTTAAAAGAAGTTGGACTTAAAGTGAGCCCTGGGTTTGCATCAACCTTTCAACATTATGACTCAACTCTTGGTGTATATGGCATAGCAGTTAAACACCCAGCTTCAGAGTCTCTGCCAGAGTTTAAATTCTCACTCTGCCACTTACTCTCCGTGAACTCGGGTAAGTTTCTTACTTTCTAGGGTCTGAATTCCTTCTAATAAAGGGAGATGCAATGATGGGCCAGAGCTGACTCACAGGACTTGGGAAAGGATTGTGCACCTCTCTTCCCAATTTTATGTTCAGTGACGTCACCCCAGTAGTTTGAATTGGCCACAATGGGAAAATTTACACCACAGAGAAGGAAATTGGCAAAAGCCGCCAACAGAGCTTTCTGCTTTCCCTGGAGAGCCAGGTGTCAGACATTTACCAGCATAGTCCTGGCGATAAAAAGGATATTTATTTAATAAGTGGTGTTGGGTGTTTTTATTAGTATAGGAAATAAACCATGCAAATAATAAATCATGGAACACCCTTCTAAATAGATATTATGCTTTTCATAAGTATTTTTTCATTTTATTATAGGCTATCATCTATTTAAAAAGTTATAGGAAAATGTGATGCTATTCTTACAAATCTTGCTGATTTTAAAACCAAGTAAAACTCTACTGAACTATGGACTCTGAAAAACAATCTGAGGGGTTTGAAGTGGCGGGGGGGTGGGAGGTTGGGGTACCAGGTGGTGGGTATTATGGAGGGCACAGATTGCATGGAGCACTGGGTGTGGTGAAAAAATAATGAATACTGTTTTTCTGAAAATAAATAAATCGGGAAAAAATTGCAAAATAAAAAAAAAACAAAAAAACAAAACTCTACTGAAATCTGCATGAGTCTCACTTTTGCTCAGTTACTGAGTTCCAAAACAAGCAAAAGAATTCCGTGTCTAATTCTGTTACTCACAGCTCTTCTGTTAAGAGCCGTCCCTGACAATTTTCCTCTTCACAATTTGAGTAAGGATCTGTCCCCTTTGGTTCTAGAACCTGCATACACCTGGTAGCAACCCCATGATCCATTTTTCCTAATGTGGGGAAAGGTGACTAGATTATTTTATAGGCAACCCTGAACCTCATCATGTGGTCCCGGTCTCAGTCCATCTTCATGTTCCAGCCTGAACCCCAGGAGACTTTTTTCATTCCCCTCCCCCCTCACTTCTCCTCTGACTTACTTTCACTTGCAAAATACTCTCCAACCTGCTTCCCTTCCTTACCTTCTTTCCCACCACTGGTGGTCAAGCCACGGGTGCTGCTGTGCGGATGGCTGAAAAGTCTCCTTTCTGCTCTCGTCTGCCCACCAGTCTCTGTTGTTCCAGCACACCCCTCTGCCCATGACATTTCTCTGCTTGGAACCCATCAGAGCCTTCGCACTGCTCCTGGGATGACAGTGGGACCTTCCCCCAGCCCAGAGGGTCCCACTCAGTCAGGTATCCTGCCTCTCACTGAGAGCAGCGCTCTAGCCTCTCGGACACCCTTTCTGCTCCTTCTTTTGTCTGGAATGTGCTTCTCTCCCCCACTGCCTTCTTCTTCACTTTATCCTAGATCCTGCTCCAAGTAATTATCATTTTATCAGGAAATCCCTCCCTGACTCCAAGGCTCTCTTTTCAAATACCTAGAAAAAGGTGTTCCAGTCCTTCAGAGCACGTATCTGTAATTTTACATTCATTCCTTTTACTAATGATTTGGCATCTGTCTTCCCCACCAGACTGTGAGTTCCCCAGGCGAAATTTATTTAGCTAATCACTTTATGCTCCGTGGCGTTCCACACTGGCTGGCACATCCTTGGCTGAATGAAGAAACAAATGGCCAGAGTCAACAGCGGCCCACCCGGACAGTGGAATATTAGTCAGCGCTAAAAAGAAATGAACTATCAGAAGACATGGAGGAAGCTTAAATGCTTCCCACTAAGTAAAAGAAGCCTGTATACTGCAAGAAGACTACACACTGTATGATTCCTACTATAGAACATTCTGGAAAAGAGAAAATTTTGGAGACAGTGAACGATCTGTAGTCGTTTGATATTTGTGGAGAGGGAGGGAGGAGTAGACCAGAGCAGAGATTTTTATAGCTACTCTGTATGATACTATAATGGTCCATATCTGTTATCATATGTTTGTCAAAACCCATAGAAATTACCATGACAAAAGTGAACTCTAGTGTGAACTACGGACTTTGGGTGATAATGATGTGTCAGTGTACATTCACCTTTCATTTTTCAGGTGTCGCAGCTCAAGTGGGACCTCCTGAGAGGTCTCCCCTGATCAGCAAATCTAAAATGCTGCTCCTCCTCCTGACTCCCCAATTTAAAATAGTTCCCTTCAACCCTGTTTTATTTTATTTATAGCATTTAATTACATGAAATAATTTTTTTAAAGATTTTATTTATTTATTTGACAGACAGAGATCACAAGTAGGAGAGAGGTGGACAGAGAGAGAGGAGGAAGCAGGCTCCCTGCTGAGCAGAGAGCCCGACTCAGGGCTGGATCCCAGGACCCTCGGATCATGACCTGAGCCGAAAGCAGAGGCTTTAACCCACTGAGCCACCCAGGCACCTCTACGTGAAATAATCTTAGCCATGTATTTCTTTTCTTTTCTCACTGTCTTACCCACTAGATGGTAAATTTCATGAGAGTGGGGACTTGATTTGTTTCCTTCACTGCTGCATCTCCAGCATTCAGGCACCTGGCACATAATAGGTGCTCAGTAAATATTTGTTACATAAATAGATAATTGTGCTTTGCTGCTTTTTATTCTCTTGGGTTCTTTCACATTTATTTCTTCCCTATGTCCTCCCCTCCCCCCAACAAAACTTAAATCTGCATAGTATCTATGTTTATCTCTAATATGGTTTTGTAGGGACCAAGGGCAAGCCACTCAAGACTAGTCACTTCGGTATGAGATCATTTTGAAGTAAAAAGTAGTTGAAACCTAGCAAATTCAGGAAAATCTCTTTATTCCCCCCCCAACCTGCCAGAGAAGAATTTAGAATGAGGACATGTTCTGGGAAGAGACCTATCACCACAGAGAAGTACATTATGGTATAAACTAGGTGTGGTGGACAGGGAGGAACCTGACAAGATCTACTTGATCTAAGACCTCCATGCTCCATTGTCTCAGAGTGTCCCACCATGGATTTGTTCACCAACCATTTACTCTTTTTTGTTTTCCTATGAATTACATTCTTTTCCTTTAAAGTTCCAGAGCCCATCCCCTTCTCCTTAGTTCAGAATGACATTTATATCTCATTTTGTCTGTCTTTGGAATTTCCATATCTGTGTGGGTTCCTCATAGTACAAAATTAAATTTTATTTTCTCATGTTAATCTATCTCATGTCACTTTCATTTTTAGTCTAACTAAAAAGACCCACTAAAGGGAACAGGAAATTCTCATTCACGCAGAGTTTTGTGAAACTCAAATTTTGGTTACAGATTTTGTACCTTCTAAGGTTTTCTTAACAAACCAACTTTTGGTTGAGAAAAATACCCTTATTATAGATATATAATAACTCTTAAAACATTTCTTGATGCATGATTTTTACAAATACCTAAAAACATTTTGTATATATTTGTGAAGGAAAAAAAATTTTCACACTCTTCAAAACTCTTCTCCTGGTCTAAGAATCAAAATGGCATGAGACAGAGTCACAGAAAAAAGACAAAACAAAAGTTTAATAACATGTAAACCTCCTTCCTGTACAAGGGAGAGACCCAGGAAAACTGAGCAACCCCCTGAAATGGCTGAAGCCACCCCTGAAATACCATTTCAGCCTAAGACAACAGAAATAATAATAATAATAACTGTTGGGAGTGGGGCGAGTCAGTTATGGAAGGGAACCAGAAGGTAACCAGAAGAAGCACAAGTACGTTTAGGGTACTTACACAGATTTAAGTCTATGCCCCTTCCATTGGTAACAGTTCCTAGACATTTAGAGCCCTCCCCCTCCTCCTGAGGGACACAGGCTTGCAAATGGAGATTTCCCCTATAAGCTGTAAACGAATCTTACAAAAGGATAACTTCTACTTGGTTTCCAGATCTTGCCCTGTGTCTGCTGTTTCTTAGAAATAACCAGCTTCAAATAATCAACATGCTGAAGGGGCGTATTTTGGGGTGGCAACTTTGGATTCCCTACAATATAAAGGAGCATGATCTAAGACAGAACAGAGTTGATTTCACTCTGCTCTTAAGCAGTAGTCATGTCCCTGAAAACAGAACTTTGGTTAATACAATCTGAAGTACCTAGAATCATGCAATTGGCTATGCTTTTGTATTAACTGTGTTACTTAGAAGAAGAGTGAAAATGTCCCTAGCCTGTCCTAGGCACTAGGACATAAAAACAAGGCAACTCCCACCTGCATAGAGTCTACAATGTAAAGAAGAGATTTCTATGCTAAATATTTCTTCATAATTAGAATAACAGTTTCGTTCCTTATCCCTTCCATTTTGCATTTGTTTTTATCTAGATCTTCATATAGATTTCCAAAACTCAAGATACAATTGGATTTCCAATTTTTTTTTTCAATGTAGCATACCCTCCCCTCTTTTTTCTCTTTGAGATAAACATATGATCTCTTAGGAACTTGTTTTCTTTATATGCAAAATTGGAGAAATAGGTAGGATTCTTCCTTTCAACTGCAAAATATTTAAAACAACACAGCAAGAGCCAACAGCAGGATATTAGAAAAGGCTAAGACATTCTTCCCTTTTTAGGACAAGTTTCCTGAGAATTGCTTTCTAATTCAAACAATCCACTGATCTGTTTGCCACTTTTTTCTATTTTTGTATTACTGCTAAACTGTTGTAACAATTGCTCATTTACTCACCTATTCAATTGTTGCCAAATTCTTGTTGCCAAATTGTTGCCATGCACAAAAATTGTTAGACTTAAGTTAGCACACACACACACACACACACACACAAAATCACAGTTTTCAACTAGTATACCTTTCAACCATAAATATGTACACCAAAAAAAAAAAAGTTGAATATTTTCGTTTAAAGAGATCTTTAAGTAAACACTCACTTATGACTTTAGTTCTGGAATATGCTAACTTCAGCTGTAATGAAATGCAAATAACTATGTTAATGCAAATGTTAAAGCTACAAATTCAAACATAAAAAAGTCAAGAAATGCAAAAGTTAAGGTTCTCCTAGAAACATTAACTCACTCAAATTGTACATATAGAATATTTCCAATTACATGGAAGACAGCAAAATGCGATCCCTTAATGTACTATACGTACAACCTGGATAAGTTACTGCTGTTATGAGGACGTTAAATTTTACAACCTCTGACTTTGTTTTCAAAGTTACTGCCTGAATATTGCATCATTCCTATCCTTAAAATGCTATTTTCCTAAAAGAGAAAGAAAACAGAAGAGGAACAAATGTCACACTGTATTTTCCATCAATATAAGATTCTGCATTTGGACTACATTTTAGTTAATAGACGACACAAATGCTTGGACACTTTCTCAAGTTTTCCAACTGAAAAATTTCCACTTTGCTTGGATGAACTGGACGACAGCTTGGGATATTCTAGGTTGTAGATTTGTAGAAATATATAATAAATTCACGTGAAGTAGTATTTGCTGTTACTTATGTGTAACACGGAAATTATTCAAAGAATAAATGAAGCAAGAATTTTTATAAAATATAGATTTGGGAGAGAAAACATTGAGTGATTTTTTTGAAAATGAAATTCCATGCTATTTTTATCCCTGATCTTTGGCATAGTTTTTCTCAAAGCCATTTTTCCCTTTCGCTTTTGGAGAAGAGCATAGTGTGCTGTTTAAATATTTTTGAAAGCTGAAAACAATATATTTCACTCTCTTTTTTCCAATTTAACTAGTATCTCCTGGAAATATTCAGTGGTTGCAATGAAACATTTTGTAGGTTGCCTAAGGTTTGACTGTATAAATCTGCCTGAGTTAAATGATGATGTTGGAAAAAAAACAAGAGAAATGAAAGAAAAGCGATAATGTGCAAGCCAGAGAAAATCGCCGTGGTGTTGCTTGCAGTGATGATCTCTTAAGTGAGGACAGACAAGGGTCCTGGGTTGCCTGCGGGGTCTCCTAGTGTCCTCTCTGGTCCTCAGTAAGTGAGTGGCGGCCTCATCCAGGTCCCCTGCAGGAAAGGTGCTGCAATGGAAGGGAAGGGAATGTAGGCACCGATGAACAAAGCCCCCATAACACACTGTCACCACAGCATATGATGTTCTAGATTGATCACTCATTTCTAGCTCTTTGCTGAAAGCCTTGATTACTGCAATTTTCTACCGTGTTAGTACCCATTTACAGGTTCTCTTTAAAGATTTGTCAAGCTTGTGAACTCCCAATATGAACCTGTATTTTCTTGTCTTCTGACGACAATTATTCAATCAGACTTCCTTTGTGAAGACGGGGAGATAAATGCCTCCACGGTCTGAAAGCTATAGTGTCATGCCTGAGCAGCTTGATCGTAGACTTTATGCTACAAATAAATTGCTATGTTCTTAAATAATTACCAGGCAGTTTGTCTACCACCTCTCCCGACTGTTAAAATGCCTGACATTATCTCTAGCATTGTGGCAGAAACCCTGGGTCCCACCCCAGCCAGTCCTGTTGTTTCCTCTTGGTGGGACTTTTCCATCCTCCGCACAGAGGACCAGGGTGAGAATCAGGCTGGAAGACAGGAAGTCAAGCTCTGAGAGATCCATTCCACCTCTTTGTTCTTTGTCCATAAAAATCAGTGCCGTTCTATGGCTCTATCTCACAGGGATTCAGAGAGACCATATTTATCCGTGTTTGTTGATGCTTGGGAAAATCTTCAAATCAGAAATCCCAATTTATATCACAAATTAATTTCTTACCTATTCATTTGTCGTCGTCCACCCCCCCACCCACCACCACCAACGTGAAGCCCGGGGCCATTCTTAATGTTTGCGGCACTCTTTCTACAACATATGCTAGAATCAAAGGGTTAATGTTGTCCTGCCTGGAATAGTTCAGGGTTGTTACAATTTTAAAGGCTTAAAATTATGTTAGAAGTGGAGATTTCACAAAATAGAGGCAAGCTGGGAAAGAAAGAGAGAGAGAGAGAGAGGGGGGGGAATTAATAAACAAAGGGGCAAAGGGGAAAAATCTTTTCCTCCATTTCTGGTTGGAACTGCTATTTTTTACAGCTAACTGAAATATTTCAACATTTGAAAACCATCAAAATAGCTAGAATTCATAAGTCTGAGAAGGGGAAAAGAAAGCACTTCGCAAAAGTGAAGGAAGTTCAGCGTTTGCAATGTAATTCAAATTGCACTTGTAATTCAGGTCCTGGAATTAACCCACTCAACCAAAGCTTGAAAAGATTTAGATTTACTCAGACTAGCAACAATACAATACTCCCTTACAATTGCACAACCACCCTGTCTTTTGGTGATACATCCAATACACTCTAAATTATAATTCTAGAACTCAGTTTGTTGTTAAAAAAAAAAAAAAATCTGTGCATCATATCAGAGTCTGTCTTGTTGCAATTTAAAAGGAGGGGAGGGGGGGCCCACAGCCCATTTTAATCAGACTGGGGTAGCACCTGAGCCCTCCCTATAAATACTTTCTTGAAAAATGACTTTTACCACAATTTTTAACTATAGAGAAGTGAATTTGGAATGGAACTCTTGTATTTTCAGCCCATTGACTACAATGAAAAGAGTAGCTTTCAAGGCATTGTGGTGTTCAGGGTACACGTCAGGTCAACCCAGCTGCCATTTTATTTTTCCAAGGTTGATTCTACCGGGATATGTCTCGGGGAAGGTGGGAGATGGATTCATGGCACTTTGTGTTTCGACTGTCTGTCCATGAAAGTGATTTGAAGCTTTTCCATGCAAGCAATTTAGGAAAACTCAGCCATTTTACCCTTATCTAGTCTGGCAACAGTTCAGAGCACCCAGGAAAAGTTTGGGGTGTGTGTGTGTGTGTGTGTGTGTGTGGTTTGTATACGTGTTTTAAAGGAAAAAAAAGTTATCTGCCAAGCATTTTAAAGGTCAGTTCCAATTTCCTCATTTTTAATCATGGACATTTTCTGACAGTAATAAGCAAAATGTAGATAAACCTTATGATATCTAACAACAACAAACAACAACAACAAAACTTTGGGAAATTTTAGAGCTAAGCCCTATAGGGAATCCATTTATTTTAGCTCACCAGCACACAAAAGGAGAGAAAATGTTAGAGTATTAGTGAAAACAGTCAGGCTGAATACTTACAAGCCAGGGACAGCAATCAAGTTAGAAAGGCAGAGGGAATATTTTGAACAACATGCTGCAGGTTTTTGTTTTTTGTTTTGTTGTCTGTTTGTTTGTTTTTAAAGAAGAATAGCGAGGCAGCATCTCCATGAGATTCTAAAATATTGGTACTTGATAGTGTTGAAGTTACCTTCTCCTTATACTTCAGTTCTTTGGTGGAGCAAAAGGCCTCTAATTTTACTTTTTTAATCCAATGCAAAGCAGCATAGTTTCATATTTATTTAGCTTAGTGCTTTCTTTCTATTTAAAACATTTATTAACTAGAGAGACCTCGGTGACATGTAAATTTCATTTTCTATGCCCTGTAGATTAAAATACATCTGTTTCAGCCATCATTCAGGAAAGAAATAATTTTAATAGTTCATTTTATTAAAAAAAGATTTATGTCAGCATTCAGTTATGACAAGGGAAGGCAAGTGGCTTGCACATAATACTAAGAGGTGGCTTTATTTCTTCCAGAATTTTATCCAAATTGAACAGAACTGAGTCCCTAAAATATGAGAGACGAGGCAAGTAACTTTGCCTTCTGGTATACTGTTACTGATAGTGATTCCCTGAAAGGGAAGGTAAAGTGTTCCTTATTATATTAACTCTGTGATGTTCTGGTATCCGTATTACTACATAATTAAAATGATAGGACTCAGGCCAGGGGGCTTTTCTCCCGAGTTAAGGCAAAATATTTAGGGATGCATTTTTGAATCTGGCATTTAATGAACTTTCGTCGCTTCTAATTATGTGTAGTGCAGTTTAAAAGCAAATGGTATTTATATAAAAAGTCAGAGATATAAATACCATTTGCTTTATGCAGATCTCTAGAGATAGAAAGTAGATTAGTGGTTCCCTCTGGTGAAGGTAGGGGCAGCTGGGAGTAAAAAGGAATGACTGTCCATAGGCACAGGGTTTTTTCCTGGGAGTGATGGAAACGTTCTAAAATCGATTGCGGCGATGGCTGTACAACACTATGAAATACTAAAAGCTATTGAATTATACACATTAAATGGGCAAAATCACATGGTATGCAGGTTATATCACAATAAAACTGTAATGTTGCAAAACAAACAAACAAACAAAAATAAACCCCACCCCAAGGCTAAGTCCTTGAAAAAATTAGGTCCTGCTGGATGGGGAGACAGACGTGTAAACACAGAATTGGAAAGACAAAGTGATTAATAGGAACTCCCAAAAAAATAAAACTCATTTTTAAAAAGTTCTCTGCTTGGAAGAGTCCCTTACAAGAGAGAGGTTGTTGGAACCAAATCTCAATATCCGGGGTGACTGAAGAAGGGCTTTCCTGACTGAGGGAATAACATATCCAAAAGTGGGATGGCAAAGAGGCAGAAGAAAGAATTAGGCTTCTAGAAAGATAAGAATATTTGAATTCTAAAAGTTGAGGAGTCGGTACCTAGGAAGAGGCGGAGGATGTCAGGAAAGATTTGTAGAAAGGAATAGCCTGAATGCTTCCATCTTTGTTTAAAGTTACAAAAGGAAGGAAGCAAGGCAAAGAATTAACATTCATAACATTTGAAGGTTAATGATAAAGGCATCAGATTGTAATTAGGTGCTTATTTTCTTTATTATCTTGTTCTAATTGCATATTCTATACAGGAAAATTAGTAGCCTCGGCCTATGTTTATGCGTAGGTATTTTAATAAGATGTTTTATTTGTCTTCAAATGGATTATTAATAGTTAAGTGGGGAAAAGCCTGTCAAATTGTTTCTATTTCTTTCTGTCAGAAGATGAGCGGCTTACCCGCACCCATGGTGAAGTTGGCCGGTTGAACCCCGAGACCACACACAAAACACCACGGCCCTCTCCCCCGCAACGTACTCTCATAACGGAAAAGATATAAACAGCTCACTAAGCACCCGCCTCACAAACCCAACCTGGCTACCTGATGGCAAGTGCCGTTCAAACCTTTTTAAAATCAACTTGAAAGGGGAAAGAAAATCCAGGAAGGTTATGTCTTCTGTAATAGTGAAACTGAAATGACCACAATAATATCATTGAAAGAATTTTAATGCCCAGACGAAAAAAGGCTTATTGCCTGTAAATCACTTCGGTGTTGGAAGTCACACACATCTGGCTTGTCTCGGGGTCCGGAGAACGCAGGCCCAGAGATGCTGCTCAATCTGGAACTAACCTTCACTCCAAATCCTTTGTTAGGGTCAGAGTCTTTCCATTTCCCATCTCCTTTGCTCCCTACTCCTCTTCTGTTTCTCAACACTGGGAAAATGGAAAGACATACGTGGGAGAAGAAGCTCACACATGGTCAAAGGCTTCTCCCCAGCCAACCCCATGCTAAGTGCATTCATTCATGGTACCTCTACATGAAGTTTTGCTTCTTGAAAGCAACGAGCCCCTCACACAACACCTTTATCATCTGGTACTCATACAAGGCATCTTCTCATTCATCCTTCAGCAAGCCAAAGATAGGCACAACTATTATTAACACAGACACACAGATGGGGAACATGAGGCTGAGTTAGACCAAGGAGAACGTCAAGGCGGCAGATCCTGAGCTGATGCCCGAGGATGTCTGCAGCCCACCCAAGTTCTCAACCACATCACGTTCTGCTCATTATCCAGAAAGCTCAGCCTTCGTGTTGACACATGTAGGGGGCAACTGAGAGAGGAAGGAATCCTTCTGGGGCTAAGAAGCAGAGGAGATAGGAAGCAGCTAGACACTGCAGTCACCGTGGGCTGACAGAAGGAGGAACTAGACAACCAAATGGCACTCCCCGCATGGTTTCAACCTGGCACCGTCACTCACGCACACCTCCACACTTTCGGGGCTAGAAAAACTGAGATTTCCTTGTCTGCTGTGGTTGAAACTCAGCATTGCCTCTCCATTGCTGTACCTTCCTCTCTGGACAGATTCCTTTATTTTTTTTCAATTGACGTCATCATTCCATGAACATTTATTGAGGCCATACTATGGGCCGAATTCCCTTCTAGGCACTAAGGCTACATTGCTGAATAAAATATGCAAGTTTGCTAGCATATACCTTACCTTTTCGTGGAGTTAGATGACATACAAGCAAATAAAGAAAATAAATAGCTCATCCTCTCAACTGTCCCTGAGTCAGAGTCACCACCTAAACATGTCATGAATTATCGGAAGGTTTGATGTCCAAAGGCTTGAATTTTAAGAAGGAAATACACTTTTTTAAAAAGATCTAGAATCGAATTATAAAATATGTGCTCAGGAATCTTTGTTGACCACCCTATAATAGGGCTGTGAGGATAGAGTTACCTTAAAACACTACAGGGGTCTATATATTTTTAAAAGCTGACGGAAGAGGCACTTCTTGTGAATTACTAAACCTAGCTATTCCCATTCATGTGCAGATTCAGAGAGTCATCATTGACAGACTCAAATTATGAAAGCTTCTTCTGTTTTTGCTTTTCCTATTAAATCAGTTAGCTTATTATTAATCTCAAATGGGAAGACAATTGATCTACACTTTTTCCCATCATTGCAGCATTTAAATATGCCAGTCTTGTAACAGTTGAGGCCGAACAGAAGTAACTCAACTTCTAAAAAATTATTTTCTTTAAGTGAAACAACAATCATCCCAAACTTAAAAAGGATGATGTCAATATTTGAGAAGTGGTATAGGACTAATTCTGAGAAAAAGTTAATAATTAAGGTATAAAAACAGAAAAATTTTGTGTAAACTGTTTCCCACACAAAACTGAATGGAGAAGTCTATTTATTAGGGGGAAGACATGATTTATATTCTTTTCTATGTGATAGTCATAAAAGGAACCCTTTTAAAAATGTATAAAGAAAGGAATTCGATGTTCTTCTATCCAACTGTATCAGTTGTCAGTAAAGATTAAAGAAAATTGGAATTTACTTCTTAAAAACCAGATTTGCTAAATTCGGAGCCCATGTGAGTATGAGGTTAAGAAATCTTTTCTTGGTCACTCTCTCTCTCTCCTGCCCCCATCTCACTGTAACTTCAAGGTAAATTTTAATGGAAAACTGCAACTAAGAAAAGATGCTACAGATTCATTTTCTTACACAGCAAGATCGACATTTCAAAAAATAAGAGCATATTTTTTGAATGAACAAGGACCTACTCAAGGAGCTGGACTTATATAACAAAAGAGCAAATTCAATGAAATAAGGTTATTAACTTATTAATACTTTAGTAAAAGATTAAAGAGTTGCTTTTGAAATTTTACAAATCAATTACTTGCAGTTAAATTTTAAACCAGTCTTATAGTCAAAATCAAACTTTTTTTTTATATGCTGAGATCAAAATCCAACTGTTCATGTTTAGAACCAATTAAGTTCCATTTCGAAGGCACAAGAGATATTCTTGCTTTTTTAAATTTAAAGGTGTTTCATTAAATGATACTTTAGGCCGCTTTTCCTATTTTCAATAAGTTACATTTGCTAAAAGCCATTATGAGAACACATTTGTGATAAGAAGACATGTATCTCAATTGAAGGCTCATTTCACTGAACAGATCAGAGAAAAGTCAAAACATCTACACCACAGTTGTGCGCTTTTGTTTCTAGAAATGTAAATGTCTTTGAAGTAAATTCTTGAGGGATTTTAGTCAGACAATGATGACGCAATTATTTCTAACCAAATAGGCTGAAAACTCTGCAACAACCCTCACTGGTAGGCTTCTTGTTTGGGGGTCGAAACAAAGTATAATTTGACTCCATTGAGCATTTGGAGACAGTTAGCCATCTTCTTCAAGAACAGGTTAAAACGTATCAGAACTTCTTTATTGTGTGAGGTACAAAGGTACATGTGTTGCTTTTCCTCAATCTCCATAACATTTTTGATTTCCTCATTTCTCAGGTGAAACACCCTCTGGGGGTAACCAATCCCCTCCCCGACCCCCCGCGGTCAAACAGCAAGGGAATGGCAGCCCCCAGACACAAGCAAAGTCGCTCTTACTCCAGAGGCTACACCACTGACTGTTGACCTATATTCTCATGTGAGCAAATGGAGCTCGCTAATTGTCTGTATTATTGCCTCTTTGTCAGAATGGATCAAATATGAGCCATCTGTTTATCAAAAAACTCACCACAGACATTCTTATAATTTAGGAAGGAGAGTTAGCATGTATGACGGCCCCCACCAACGCGACTGATGAAAATGTGAGCCATGCCAGGCTTAACTACAGAATTTGCATCTTAAAACATCATTTAAAAAAAAAAAGATGAAGAAGAAGAATAAAGGCTATTAATTTTAAAAGTGGGGGTAATTTTTTAAACACCAACGTGATAGCACTTAATTTCTCTTTTTCCTGGCTTTGGGCTAACACAACATACTGTGGTGATGTTTGGTGTATGTGCTTCAGAAATTTCCATGGACACATTAGCTTAGATGGTTTCATTACCCACCCTCATTATTAAGTAGCATTCAATTACTGAGTGTTGTAATGCCAGAGAGCATAAAAGAGAGACAAAATCTCGGTAAGATCTAAGGGTGAAATGGCATTTTTATATTGCTATAAAGATTACTTAACTCTAGTGCGATACTAATGATCATTTCTGTGACTAAAAACATCCCCTTATGATTAATTATGTAAACTCTCATCATTTCAAGACCAATAAAGACTTTAAAACATTTTTCACGCATCTTGTATTCCTAACGTTTTTTGGTTGGTTTTTTTTTTTTTTTTTTTTTTTTTTTTGCCATTTACCCACAAAGAATCGACCCTAAGAATTAAAGTAACCATTTTCCATTGCATTAAAAGGGGGTACCATGTGGGAGTATTAAGGTGTATATATATACATATATATATAATTCATGTAAATTATGTGGGGAGTATTTTAATATAATTTAATATATATGGGGAGATGAAAAAGTTATATTTTTATGAACATTGACTTGGGTTTTTTGTATTCCTGTAAAAAGCATAGTTTCTTATATTGGAAGGAACCCTCAGTAGTCAAATACTTCCAAATCGGATATATTTGAAAGTTAGAATATGCAGTAAAAATCAACTTTGAAAGTTAATCACTGTTTTGTTTGCATCATCAATAAAATTGGAGGGGGGGAGAGTTTACTGTTCAACAAGGAGGGATTGCTTATAATAGAATTCAAGGCAGCCTGTGAGGTAAATTAAGCATGTACTATAAATGCTTAGTAATATATGGAAAGATATGATATAGCATTTTGTGAAAACAGAGGTCATAAAGTAGTATTTATCAAATGACTCTTATTTTAGTAAGACATTTACATATGTTCATATCCACAGGACTTTGATTAAAAAGGACACAGAAAGGCAGACATTAATAGTTTATATTTATGTGGGAGAAATATGGATGATTTTTAATTGGAGGGGAGGGGCAGCTATCTGCATTTACTAGAATTCTTCTCTCTACTGAACATGGTTTACTTTTAAGAAAAAGAAATTTAAGGAAAGTCGTATCTTCCCTAGATGAAACGACTCCTCTGAATTTGAAACCTGAGGCAATTTTTGCATAAATCCTCAGACTTAGAAAATTCTGTTCCGAGTTCTACCCAAATGACAAAACCCCTTCTTTCGCCCCAACCAGGTCCTAGAGCCCATTCCTGGGGGAAGGGGGGAGGGGATGGGCAGGGTGGACGCAAACCCCCCCCTGAAACAGTGAGCCTGTGAGCAATGACAGGGACAGGTAGAGGCCATAAGAAGTGAAGTCCAAAGATT
Source organism: Neogale vison (assembly GCF_020171115.1). Taxonomy (NCBI): domain Eukaryota; kingdom Metazoa; phylum Chordata; class Mammalia; order Carnivora; family Mustelidae; genus Neogale; species Neogale vison. The sequence goes on from NC_058094.1 coordinate 33,191,268, forward strand.
CTTTATTGTGCAGCTTTGAAGAAGCTGGAGAGCAAAAAGATGAAATAGGAGGGCAGCCACAGCCTCTGCCAGAGACTTTAAATCCCACGGGTTCAGACGTGCCCCCAGCTTGAGTGTGGGGTCCTTGGGACCGTGGGGCCTCCAGCCTGGGTCATCGGCGTCATCTCCTCCAGCAGGAAGCCACCCCGTTTCCAGTTTTCTTTTCTCTTTCTTCCTTCCTTGCCCTCCAAGTGGACCCATCTGAAAATACAAGCGTCTCTATCTACGTGGAACAGAAATTTACTTTTCAGAAATGTAGTTCTGGGCACCTTCCGAACAGAGACTGGCAAAAATCCCAAACCGCATGCTTTATTATGTGGGCTTTATTTGTGTTTCTTATGAAATGAGCTGAGACACTCAAACTCATTTCAGATAGCAGCCAAAGCTAAATGACCACATTGTCCCTAGACAGAAGGTCAGCATGGCACAGGCCAAACTGTCCAGCTCCTGAGTTTTCTCGAACACTCACACCCACGTGAGGACAAGCTGCTTTAGTCCCCTGCTCTCAGCGAACTGAGGATTTTACTCCTGAATGGCAGGACTGCCTTGACAAATAAAAGAGAAAACAAAGGTTTTTCCTTCCTACATCTAGATTCTTCTATGAGGTCAAAATGTGATGAAATATAAAAATCACTTTGGAATTTCATGGTGCATAAAGAAGGACAGACAGCATTAGCTTTCACTGCTACAGTTTTATAAATAAAGAGATAGAAACTGCTTATTCTACGGAAATAAAACAGTTGGGTTCACTTGTTGGCTGCTGGAGAGCAATTTCTAGTGAGGATTTCCTCTTTTAATCAGTTATAAAGTATAATGACAGTCTTCCCCACCAGCCACACCCTGTGGGGACAATGTGAATAAACACTGGTAGCTTCTGCCAGAGATAACCACCAGATGAAAAGAACACAGCCTGCAAGTCAGGGGTACGTGCACCTCCCTGGGACCCCGGATGCAAATTAATTAAGCTAATACATTTAAAACTAAATCCATTTTACTCCAAATTGCCATCCCCAAAAAGTTCAGCAGAAAACAAACAAACCAAACAAACAAACAAAAAAAAAAACCAAAAAACAAAAAACAAACAAAACAAAACAAAACAAAAACGTGAAATGCCAAAACTGTAAACTTGTATTATGTGTATTCAGACCCTTAGTAAAACAGATTCAAATAAAGAAAATCTGAGATAAAGAAAACCGGCAAGCGATGATTGACTCAAGATCCCCATCTAGTGACGCTATGCCGAATAGCAGATTGTTTGTTTGCATTTCTCGATAGGCCTGGGAGTCTAGTGAATTAGGCCATTTACGTGGTACATTGTTCAGAAGTGAGATGTTTCCTCTTATTATGCCTTTTTAAAGAGTAACCTCGGGAACAATTGAGCCCCTTTTCACAATGACTGTGGTTTGCTTCTGAGCTTGTTCATCTGTTTTCCACAGAGTCTGATTGCCTCTCTAGATTCTGCCATCGATTCCCTAACTCTGTGGCACCTGATCAAAGAGGCTGGGAAAATTGGACATGAGTTTAAAGTCATCTGAATAAAAGCATAGAGTACGTGTCACATAAAACAGTACATATAGCATTCAGACAAAATATATTTTATGTCAAGAAGTCTCTGGTGGCCCCTTGTCTATAGTGGTCAAATAGTTGACCTTTGGAGGGAGGAGTGGTGGAGAAAGTAATTGGTTTGTAGAACATGAATAAATGTTCTATATCTCCATCTGGATGGTGATTAGAGAGGTGTGTTCATAAGTTAGATACCCAATCGTATATTTATGATCAATGTATTTAATGCATTTTATACCTTAACTATATACATGATGTAGCTCAGAATGATATAGATATATAGATATAGATATAGATAAAATATAATGAGGCTCCATACTGTTGTTTTACTCTCACCCTGAGAGCTAACATCAATTGGATAACATGTGTCATCTAATCAGAGCCAAGTCTCACACAGATTTCCTACAGAGATTTGGGAAATTAGGTAAGAAGTTCAAGATCTACCAAACCTAAACTATCAGTAAGGATTTGGGATCCTGAGATTTCTATAATGTGACTGAAAATTTTAGGGCAACCTCTTAGCCCAGATTTTAAGCAAACAAAGACAATTATACTCATCATTGTTTTCACGGGAGCAGGGTCCACCTTGGGTTAGGGCAAAGGCTAGAAACAAGGCAAGTGGAAAATGGGAACAGGTGGGTAAATTTGCAATACGGCAGCCGCAAACAAATCCTGCCCATCCCTCTCTAGAAGTAGTGCTCTTAGAACTTGTAAGACATGGACTTTACAGCTAGTAGGAAACTTCTGATATCCTGTCTCATGCCCATGTTGTCAAGGTAGTCCCAGAGGGGCTGCATGGAGTCAGAGTCACAGTTAGTTAGTGACAGAGCTAGACCTCTACCCAGGCTTTCTGACTTCTCATCTTTCCCCTTCCCAGGGTCCCGAAATCTCCATAAAGCATGGTAAGGAGAACACAGTCCAAGGCTTCCAAAAATCTTTACAAAAATCCTTACAAAATTCTTTACAGCTGCTTTCACAGATAGTATCTGCAGAAGTTCCTCAACCATTTTTCTTCCAAACTTACCAAATTCCTTCCTCCATTGATTTTTTAAAAATTTATTTATTTTCAGCATAACAGTATCATTATTTTTTCACCACACCCAGTGCTCCATGCAATCCATGCCCTCTATAATACCCACCACCTGGTACCCCGACCTCCCACCCTCCCTGCCACTTCAAACCCCTCAGATTGTTTTTCAGAGTCCATAGTCTCTCATGATTCACCTCCCCTTCCAATTTACCCCAACCCCCTTCTCTCTAACTCCCCTTGTCCTCCATGCTTTTTGTTATGCTCCACAAATAAGTGAAACCATATGATAATTGACTCTCTCTGCTTGACTTATTTCACCCAGCATAATCTCTTCCAGTCCCGTCCATGGTGCTACAAAAGTTGGGTATTCATCCTTTCTGATGGAGGCATAATACTCCATAGTGTATATGGCCACATCTTCCTTATCCATTCATCGGTTGAAGGGCATCTTGGTTCTTTCCACAGTTTGGTGACCATGGCCATTGCTGCTATAAACATTGGTGGGAATGCAAGTTGGTGCAGCCTCCATGGATTCTTCATTTCCTCTTACATTTTCGTCTTCTGTTTTCTCTCTTTCTCCCAGGTACGCTTACTTACAACTAAAGTTTTCATTTCAGTTGGCTTATCAATGGAGAGGGAGCAATTTGAAATGCAGACCGTTGGTTCCCAGATTTGACTCCTGACTTATGCTCAAGGGTGATGCCGTGCCTGCTGTCTCTCCCTGCCCCGAGAATGAGAGGTTGGTACTACAAGCAGAGCCAAACAGACATTCAACTTTTCACAGGACCAGGTTCCCCAAGCAGGGCAAAAACAGCTTCTGCGTTAACTCTCAGAAAGGAGGGAAGATGGAGTGCCTGGGTGGCTCAGTGGGTTAAGACTCTGCCTTCAGCTCAGGTCATGATCTCAGGGTACTGGGATCGAATCCCGCATCAGGCTCTCTGCTTGGCAGGGAGCCTGCTTCTCCCTCTCTCTCTGCCTGCGTCTCTGTCTATTTGTGATTGCTTTCTCTCTCTGTCAAATAAATAAATAAAATCTTAAAAAAAAAAAAGAAAGAAAGAAAGAAAGGAGGGAAGAGAAGGATCCCAGGACTGAGCGGTTGTTGACGCTCTATCTATAAATCTCTACAGTTCCGATCATTATGAGGTACTTGGCATTAACCCTACTCCCAGTTTTCAAACCCCATTTGAAAATGCCATCAAAATCCAAAATGGTCTTTTCCCTCCATAACCTGTCTACACCCAAAACAGTCCACAAAGGGTCATGTGTTGTCTCGTGGGTATGCAGAAGTATATGAATAATAGCCCACTTAAAAAAAAAAAAAAAGTCATAGTGCTTGGTGCCAAATAACTTAGGATCGATTTGAATTCACAAAGCTGCGGGAGAAAAAACACATGACAGAATCACCAAAAACACTATCTTTAATGATAGGCTTTATTGAACTTATACCTTGAGCAGAACTCCGGAACTCAGGTTTTAACTGCCCCAGGAGCTCAGAGAGGAAAATATTGGGATGGGGAGGGGAAAGTTCAGCACGGTGGAGAGGGAAGGACCTTGGAGGTCATCTGGGCCAATACCCCAAACACTTAAACATAAATATGTAATTCATACTCATTCTACAAAAGCTTTTCAGATAATTCATTAAAGTGCAAATGGAAACATAAAATCATGTAATTAATCATGTTAGTATGACCACTGCCTTAAAACCCCTATCTTGAGTAGTATGCCATAAAGATCTCCAGCTTTCTCTCTGCCTATGCATATGCATATTTTTAAAATTTATTGAGGAGTAATTGACAAATACAACAGTGTAGGTTCCAAGTATACAACATGATGATTTGGTATACATGTACATCAGAGACTGGTCACCAAGACCAAGATAAAGAACACATCTTGCCCCTCACATTGTGTGTATGTGGTGAGAACGCTGAAGAGCTATTTTCAGCAACTTTCAAGCATGCAATACTGTGTTATTAGCTATAGCCATGCTCTGCATTAGATCCTCAGCTTCTATCTCTATGCATATTTTTAAATTAATTTTTTAAAGATTTTATTTATTTATTTGAGAGAGAGAGAAAGCACGAGAAGTGGAGGGTCAGGAGGATGAGCAGGGAGCCAGATGTGGGACTCAATTCTGGGACTCCAGAATCATGACCCGAGCTGAAGGCAATTGCTTAACCAACTGAGCCACTCAGGGGCCCCTCTCTGCATATTTTAAATTCATCATTCACATCAAATATGCCGATTCTAAGCTGCTTTGGGTACTTAGCAATATATCTTAAACACCCACCATGCTAGTCACTATAAAGCTGCATAACACTTGCAGCGTCCGCATCTCATGCCTGGATTTGTCTGCGTACTGTTGACTGGTACACGAATGCTTGGTAATTTATTTGCTTCGCTCTTTGTTAATATGCTTGTGGTTCCTAATGTCCCACTGCTAGAAACAAAGCTGGGATCAGCTTCCTCGCACATGCATGGTTTCCTTCTTGTCTGATCCTTCCCTTAGGAATCATTCCTAGAACTGCTGACTCAAAGGGAAACAGCCCATCTATATTTCGATGCCTGGGACCAAATCGCCCTCCAGAAGGAATGGAACAGTAGATACTCCCACCAGCACTCCTCACCAGCACTAGGTGTTATCATTCTTCTCTTGTCTTTGCCAATCTGGTCACCACAAAATGTAACTGTTGTTTTAATATGTGTGTTTAATTCCTTGGGAATGTTCTGTACTTGGAGGCACAGCTGCCAACCCTTCTGTCTGATTGGTGTTAGTCAACTGCGTCTCTATTCATTTTCCCCATGACTTTCCTTTCTCCCCTGATGCTGGATGGAATATCTCCAGGCAAATTTCCACTTGAGTGCAAAGCTAGTGAAGTTGTCTTGGAGGTCTCCCCGACCCCATCTGCTACCCACCACAATGCCAGATATGACAGTCTCTGTCCCTCCTGCGCTTGAAGTTGCCTCAAGCTTTGCAGGACTGAAGAACAGAAGGTTTTTCCACATCAGAGGGGGAGCTGGCCCATCATGGGGCTGGAGGGGCCATCCTTCCACTTCTCTAGCCTGTGTCAATGATCTCCGAGTACGGCTTCACAGATTGATGATCGTTTTATTTAAACTGAGCTAGACTTCGGCTTTGAGCCCCATTTGAAAGGCAGAAACTGAATCTGGCTCTACTTCCCTGGATCTAAACTGAGCTGGGGGAGGAGGGTCTTCTGTAATATTCGGTATGGGGACAGGAGTGCATTGGGTCTTATCCTACTGTACCTACACTGTCACCTGCCTGGATGTCCTCCTCCCATCACTTATCAGTCCACGCAACACAAAGCTGCATCTTCTTGCTCCTGGCTGCAAAGACCCTTGAATCTGGTGGCTCTCTGGAAGTCCTGTCTGGGCTGCTCTGTTGGGAACACCTCCGTACCCACGCTCAGCTGCAGGGATAGCTTCCAGCCCTCTCAGCAGAGGGGCACCATTACATGAATCCATATCAAGGGAAAGAGCAGGGGTATCTGATCTGGGGACCATCTGTACCCTCAAAGTTCCCAAACAAATTGAGATTCCATGAACACAACTTACCCCCCAGAATCAGCTTCTTTTTTTTTTTTTTTTTAAGATTTTTATTTATTTATTTGATAGAGAGAGATCACAAGTAGGCAGAGAGGCAGGCAGAGAGAGGGGGGGAAACAGGCTCCCCGCTGAGCAGAGAGCCCGGTTGGGGCTCGATCCCAGAACCCTGAGATCATGACCTGAGCTGAAGGCAGAGGCTTAAACCACTAAGCCACCCAGGCGCCCCCAGAATCAGCTTCTTAAAGGTCAGCTTCTTTGGGACCCACCTCCATGAAACCCCTTTCCATCCGATTTGCTGCTGCTTTCCTCCTCACACAGCCCTGGGAACATTCATCGATTCTCAGTTTTGCAACCTATTTATCACGCCGTTGTCTACGTATCTTCTTTCTTTCCAGGGCTAGGCTTTGACACAAGTCCCAAGTATCGACTTCAGCCACTTAATCTAGGGAAGAAAATTGCAGGTCTAACTGCCAAAATTGGGGGCAGTGGTGGAAAGAGATAACAAGAAATGGGGAAGGAAGCATCTGGTGTTTTGCTGGTAAGAAGAGGGCATCCCAGGGGTGCCTGGGTGACTCAGTGGGTTAAAGCCTCTGCCTTCGGCTCGGGTCACGATCCCGGGGTCCTGGGATCGAGCCCCGCGTCGGGCTCTTTGCTCGGCGGGGAGCCTGCTTCCTCCTCTCTCTCTCTGCCTACTTGTGATCTCTGTCTGTCAAATAAAATAAATAAAATCTTAAAAAAAAAAAAAAAGAAGAGGGCATCCCAGATGTGAGAAACAGCATGGGCAAGAGACGGGAATGAGCTGGAGTCCGGAGTTTGGCCTTGATAGAACAGAGTTCTCCACTGTATTCTTGCAGAATAAAAGCTTGGGTCGGTGAGGTGGGGGTTGTGGGAAGGGGCCTTGCGGAACACTGGTAAGGAAGCAAGTGAGCATCTAGCTTAACTCAGAGTAATTCATGGACATACAAGTTCCATATAACTTGATCACAAGGCAGGATTTTCCTTTTTAGAGGAAATTGGAGCCTGGTGATAATGGACAAAATGCAGGCTCCAAAATCAGATAGTCCTATGTTTGAAGCCAGATTCTGCTGCTTGTTGTCTGCGATGTTAGGGGTCAGTCCAAAAGGATGAGTAACTCTTCTTTCATGAACTAGTACTAACTTGCCTGTGAGAAGACACATGGATGGCAACTAGACTTAAAAGAGGCTCCCTTCCTCCCTTCCTTTCCTTCTCCTTGGCTTATGTTTAGCCTCAAGCCTCAGACTAATTCATAACATGCCCTGCCTCTACCCAAATCAATCTATTGCTAATATTCCTTGGGTTACTAGAAAAGAATTCATGAATATGTATGAATTGTATGCAAAAATTTGTGTGCTAGTGAATCACGTGTGTTTCATAGCTTCTTCAAAGAACTCTTTATGCTTTTTAATATTTAGTAAGATTTATAAGAAATATTGATGAAAACACTTTCTAAACTGAAAGCAATGTCCAGGTGGGCATTGCAAAGTTTTCCACAGTATCATCTATCCTAGGAACAGCTCAAGCCTCCTGGGACAAGGAGGGAGGGAGAAGCCTTTCTTCCTCTTTCTGACCCATCACCCAGGAAGCAACGCTTGGAGGATCACAGCCAAGGATGCTGTTGGGCAGTAGCGCTGGGAAGCAGGACCTCAGTCAAACCAAGCAGAGAGGCTGAAGCCCTGGCTACTGTGTGAAAAGGCCTTTCTGGCATGGCTCTTTGGAAAATGTGTTTTTCTACAGAGCCAATGAGGTATCACAGACTGGAAGAAGCTTCTGTCTCTAGAGATGCCACCACAGGAAGACCAAAGGTGAGGTGACCTCTGCTCCAGAGCAAAAGCTCCAACATAGACACCCATATGGTTTACTTTTCCATCAGGTTCTCTCCTCACCAGAAGAGGGATAAGAGTACAAACAAGTTAGGGTCTGGGCCCAGGGATAGGATTTCTGTTTCCTGGACAACCCACTGACGTCCCACCAGGCAAATAAAACCAGTAACATCCACAGCAGTTAATTTGTGTCAAGCAGTGACTCTGTGCCAAAGGTTGTGCCAAATATTTTACAACCATTTTCTAATTCATTCCTCCCCACATTCCGAGAGGAGGATAAAGATGAACTTCTGTGGGTTTATGTCACTTGCTCATTAACAGAGACAGGGAATTATGGAGTCCCCAGTTCCAACCTAGGCAGTAGGACCTCTCGTCACTCCAAGGAGCCCAGCCCATCCCACAGAGCCAGGGACCCAGTGCCCAAGGCCCCCCCTGCATCCTTGCTTCAGAGAATCTTGCCACAAGAATGGATGGGCATGGCAAAGCGTTGTTTGAAGACTCAGAATCCTTGAGCCCAGCCATCTCTTAACTGTTTCCACATCTGAACACATGACCAGTGAACATCATCACTCCCACTACTTTGTGGCTTGGCGTGGAGCATAGCGCTACCTAATTTTGAGAGTCTCTCATAAGAAAAGAACGTCAGGACTCTCCTTTCACTTCCCTGTCCCCTCAGGAATGCACACCTCTGACACATCTTCACTCTCACAGACATGAGATGGGAGGTATCTTGCAAGACAATTTGTTAGGGCCACATGTCTTCCCCAAAGGGTTGACACTCACCATAAAACATCACCCACTCTACGAAAAAAAAAAAAAAAATGAGTATCTATATTATCCGTCTCGATGAACTCTGATCTTTCACGAGGAACTTCAAGAAATAATTCTTGGCACCGCCTGTCTACAGAAGAAAACATGCAGAAGAGACCTGATTTATGCCCAACCCACCCCTCCAGAAGTCTCTGGAGTTGGCTGTGTTTTAAAACAGACTCAACCTATTCTTTCTTTCCTTCTCTCTCCTCTTTCATCCACAATGACAGCGCGGGCTCCGGCCTCCCAGATTAATGGCGTGGAACACCGTCCGTTGCAGTCAAGGCTACAGACTTTCTCATTCTGGGCCAGCAGAAGGGAGGCCGTGTCTCTTTTCAATCATCAAAGATGCTTCCCTTAAATATGGCTGGACCATGGTAGCTATTATGATTACCTCTGAACTGGAGGTATTTTATGTACTAAATGATTTTGGCATGGATTAATGCCCATCCTTGAACTAAAAATTCTATCAAGGAGGTGGAATTTTTTTTTTTTTTTTTGGAAGACTTAGATCAGTGAAGGTGTGTTCCTGGACACTGGAACAGGAACAGCTGGGACTGTTCTTTCTACCAAACCATATAACTACTACACGTAGTGGTGATGGTGGGGAACGTTTATGCCCCCCCAAAATCTAAGTGTAGTTAGGAGGGAAGAAGGAAGGTGTCAGTATTGTATGGGAGATGAATGAATGTCCACTGAGTACATAAACACCTGAAAAATTTTATACCAAAGCTTAGCCGTGGTTATCTCAATGCCAAGATTGGAAGTAACTCTTTGATCTTTTTTTTTTTTTAAAGATTTTATTTATTTATTTATTTGACGCAGAGAGAGAGAGAGAGAGATCGCAAGCAGGCAGAGAGTGAGAGGGTAGCAAGCTCCCTGCTCAGCAAAGAGCCTGATGTGGGCCTCAATCCCAGGACCCTGAGATCATGACCCGAGCCTATGGCAGAGGCTTAACCCACTGAGCCACCCAGATGTCCCTAACTGTTTGATCTTGAGATAAGCATGTAATTCTTATGTGGTTGGTGAAAAAAAAATAAGGTTTTGTTTTGTTTTGTTTTGTTTTCAAACATGAATACAAAGAATTTGTCGAGAATGGAACCAAATGAACAAACGCCCAGAAGGGGAAAATCCTTGGAGACGCCACACTGTGGAGAGACAACAGTCACCCATTCAAATACAGAGAATGTATTTCTTACACTTTTGCCAACTGGCCGTTTGGAGTGAGTACACACTAACCAAGAGGTAAGGAAAAAATACTTTGAAGGACCTACGAAAGCCAAACCTCCTACAATGGGAGATTGTTACGGGATACTGAACCACAGCCCGACGGCTTGGCAAGACAGATCTCAGTCCAAGACGAGGAGGAAACGGAATGAGTTAGCCGATATTTATCAGAATTTACTATAAGCTAGTGTTTGTATGTCTGATCACATTTAATAGTCATATCCGTGCTTGGGGGTAATAGCATTCTCCTTGGATGAAGTGTTGCTGACATCCGGGTGTCTTCCCGTGGCTCTCCCCACTGTCATGCCCACCAAACGGCGTCCAGCAAGCGCGTGACTTCCGTGCCCCAGGAGAAGGCTGCAGGTGCATGGGACGGACTGCTGCGGAGTTGACGACTCGGGAGTACCTTTCAATAATACAGAAGAGTACATGCTAAATAAATCTTTATTATGCATCAGGAACTTGATAAATAAGTACTTGATAAATAAATAGCTTTCTCATTCTTGGGTGGGTTAATTCTGAGGTATGTTCTGTGTGGACTGGGGTCAGAGCATCCCAGGGGGCATCCAGTCGGGGTTGCCCACCGTGGTGACCTGCTCCTGGACACAGTTACGTTGGCTTCCTTTTTTCCCCTTGTCTCACTTCCCGCTTCCTAGAATCCCCCATACTATTTATACTCTCATGTTTGTCTCAGGGTCTGCTTCTGAGACTACCCACTCAAGACACCCATTTAAAAGATAAAACAACTGGGACTGAACAGCTTGCCCAATTCACACTACTAGTAAGTGAAGCAAACCAGATCCTTAATCACTTGCTGATGTTACCCCAAACAGCACATGGGTTACTAAAGGAATTTGAGAATCTCGCTTTTACATGGATGGACTTCTCTGTTTTTATTTGGCTGTGTATCAAATGTAATATAACATTTCATCAAATTTAAGACACTTTTGATTGTAATATAATCAATATTTTAGGTGCTTCTAAGAAAAAAAGAACATGGCTATGACCTAATGTTTTCTTTTCTTTTGTTAAGGATGTTATTTATTTATTTAACAAAGATGCACAGCGAGAGAAGGAACACAAGCAGGAACAGTGGGAGAGGGAGAAGCAGGTTTCCCGTCGAGCAGGGAGCCCGATGTAGGGCTCGATCCCGGGACCCTGGGATCATGACCTGAGCCGAAGGCAGATGCTTAAAGACTAGCCACCCAGGCACCCCGACCTAACGTTTTTGACACTTAACACACCTACCTATTTTATTTTCACTGAAAAAAAAATTCTTTTGGGCTTCTTTGAACATAGTATTTGAAATAAATCAAACCTGGGCATACATAAAAATAAACATAACAATAATCAAATATAATAATAATCAAATAATCAAATGTAATTGGCTAAAATATATCTTGAATTTCTCTACAGTCAAGTACCCAATTCCTCTGAATCACTTTTACACTTGAGGTCAACAAAGGCCACTATTTGCCATACGACACCATCATCTATGGCATGGACAGCATCAATGAAGTTGCATTTTTTTCAAGAATGTTTCCTCATTTACTTCAGGATTTTCATCCATGCTGCTGACAGCCGGTCTTCGAGTATTTATCTGGTGCCTTCTTCTTCTCACCAGAAGGTGTCAGGCAATGACAGCTAGGAACTAGGCCTGACTGCTGCCCATTCATTGACGTCCATTGTAAGACACAGCGTGACCTCAGATATATTCACAACATGGAAAAAAAAAAAAAAAGTGCATCATCGGTCTAATGAAATAAAGTATGCGAATGGTACATCAAATCTCTGACACAAAACTCTTATTACCTAAGACAGGGCTAGGGTAGTATATATATTTTTCAAATATGACTCAATTTAAGAGAAAATTTTTAACTAAAAGTTGTACAGGTTGGGACACCTGGGTGCCTTACTCGGTTAAGAATCTGCCTTCAGCTCAGGTCATGATTCCGGGGTCCTGGCATTGAGCCCCTTGTTAGGCTCCCTGCTCAGTGGGGAGTCTGCTTATCCCTGCTGAGAGCTCACGCTTTCTCTCTCAAATAAATAAGTAAAATCTTTTTAAAATTTTTTAAAATTTAAAACATTGGAAAAACTAGATTTTCACAGGTCATATACTGATACGGCAAAAACTGTGAAGACAATTTTTTGAGAAAACCAGCATTATATCATCATATCATGCCTGATTCATGGTGGGGCGGGGGGGCAAGCGTACCGACAAACAGCAATTTCTGTAACCAGCAAAGATATAGCCTGTCCACCGTTCACGCACACTCGTGATAACACCCACTAGACCTTCTTCCCAAGGCACTCAACTACTCCGTCCACAGCATGAAGAATAGCTTTCAGTTACTAGTGATTAAAATTGGGGGGAATAGGGGAGAAGAACATAGCAGAAGAACAGGATCCGAACAATTTAATAGACCCCATCAGGTTACGGTTCAAATGGGGATTAATGTTTGTGAATAAGGAACCCTTGCTAGCAGCATTTATTTAAAGTCAAGTTTACCCGTCTTTTCAGTTGGGCTTCATTTATGTCATTGCAGGCTCTTTTACTGGCGGCAAGATTAAATTTCATCACTGAAGCAGAATCGTACACCACGCTTGCCAGCAAAATATGAAGCCTTAGTACTTTGATGTGACAGATGTCTCCACGGCGGAGGGACTTACTTAGACTAATAAATAGTTACGCTCATTATCCTTAATAATCAAACTCAAACAGAACCCCAATTAAGGGATTTTCTCGTGGTTGTCCCTTCAAGACATTAACTCAAGTTCAGGAACTATAATGGACATATGTTCGAGTTGAAATCTGAACAGAGCGACCACTAAAATGCACAATTGTTTAAATAAATCTACTGCGATGCTCTAGGTGGGGTATGGGTCTGTGACAGCAAATGACCCAAGGTGTGAATGTTCCATCTGCCGGGTCTCTCAGGTCTGCTGCCTAGAGCTAATTAAAGGAAACGAAAGGACGAAGAAGATCAGGTGGCATGCTTTCCTCATGTTATAGGTAAGTCAGATGTCGTGCCCTTCTCACGGCTCGTGGCTACAATGGAAGCTTCCCATTTCTTCTGAACGCCTTCTGGTTGGTGTTTGCAGATTTCTCCCCAGATCCTCCCGTGGACGGCTGGAGCACAAAAAGGCCCAAGACTGTTTGATTGTAGGATTTAGGAGTCCATTTTTTTGTTCTCTCTCTTTACCCTGAAAGCAAAAAAGCAGCAAGTGGGACATCCTCCCTCTCAGAGCCGAGGCTCAGTTTCCCCTCCACCTTGCCCTTTTGCAGAGCTCCCCTTGTCTCCTGGCCATGCCCCCGTCACCTTACATTCGGTCATCCAGGTGGTTAACCAAATAAAGTGACCATACAGGGAACTATCAGAAAGAAACTCTCTAATTTATCTAGATAAATTCCAGACCTTTTTACAAACTCTAACCATGTCAGGGCTATGCTGAGAAAGGGCAGCCAGAAGGCAAGGCGCGCACCACCCCTAACAGACTGGAACCCTTGCTTGCTCCCAGGACCCAGGAGGCAGGTTGTTCTTGGCCCATCAGGCGTCTACCTCCCCTTCTTCCGGTACCAAGCTCCAGGCTTCTCTCTGTAGATTCACCTTCACAGAATCGTCCCCAACCATACAATTCCAGAGGAGCTGAACCGCCATCTTCCCTTTACTAAAAACCATTGTCCAGACTCCTGGTTAAAACCAGATTAATGTCCCCATCCCCTTTTGGGAGGGGTACCATGGACCAAATAAGAGCCACCCAGGCAGAAGTTGAGGACCGTCCCTCTCTCTCTCCCCTACCTCCAAAGAGGCCCACAGGCAATGACTAATTCACTGAGGAGGGATGCAAAAGGTCATCCCCTCTGCCTTAAGGTAGAACCAATTTTGTGGCACAATTCATGTCCCAGGGCTCCCACGGGATTAGGCTATAAACTGATCTCCTGTGGAGACCACAGCCTAGGCAAGGTTTTCCTGCCGCCGATCTTGCTTTCCTCAGCCCCGTACCAAAAGTGTTTCTTCAATCAGTCACTTGCACAAGATTTCCTGCCTCAGTTTCTGCTTCTTGGGAATCCTGCCTCAGTTTACTTCTTCACCCCAGCCACCTCCCCTTTCCCTCTCCTGAAGAAGAGCCGTATCCAAAAGACAAGGTTTGTATCCTTGTTAAGATAGCCCTGCCCTTGGATTATTTTTGGTTAAGTAAGCTACCAAATTGTCTTTTTTGCTTAAACCACTTTGGGTTGGGTTTTGAGTTACTTATACTAATATATTTGAATATACTAATAAAATTAGTATATTATAATAGTATAATTATATTAGCATAATATTAGTATTATATAATACAATATTATAATTAGTACAATATTAGCATAATTATAATATGCTTATACTGTATATATATAAATATATATTATACTAAATATAGTATAATATAAAATAATATAATAAACTAATATACGAATATATTAGAAGACAGGACTATATTCTGGTTCCTCTGTTCTTCTTTCTATAAATATTTATTGAGCACCTGCTGTGTTCCAGCAACTTTGCTAGGCTATGTGGAAATAATAGTACAAAAGACATAGTTTCTGCCTTCAAATAACTCTCAGGTTTCCATGACCATAACGGCAATGCAGAGCAGTAAGTGTGATGAAAAATGATCTGTTGGGGCACCTGGGTGGCTCAGTCAGTTAAGTATCTGCCTTTGGCTCAGGTATGATCTCAAGGTCCTGGGACCGAGCCCCACATCGGGCTCCCTGCTTCTCCCTCTGCTGCTCCCTCTACTTGTGCTCCCTCTCTCTCTCTCTGTCAAATAAATAAATAAAATCTTAAAAAAAAAATACTGATCTGTTATAGGGACGCACAGGAGCAGTAATTAACTCCTATACATGGACACATTGCAGGGAGTGGAGCAGTAATCAGGGAAGATTTCCTGGAGGAGGAAATATCTGATCTAAAAAGTTAGAGGAAAACAGAGTCAGAGGGATCAGATGTACGAAGAACAAAAGCAGGAGAACGCAGGTACATCTCGGGGAGTCCAGGAAAATCAGTGTGGCAGGACTGTGGGTTGTTCACTCAGCCTGAGTTTGTGTCCTGCTTCCAGACGTCCCCTGAGCCGAGGAGCAGCTAGAAGTCTGGGGGGAGCAGAGGCGAGGCAGCCCACTTCTGGACACAGCTGTCCAACCAATGGAAATGGAGTCAGTAGGTCCAGCCATTGGGGACAATTCTGAGGACACTCCATAGGGTCCTCAGATGTCCTGAGGAGAACGAGCCCCAGCTGCCCACCCCAGGAAGCTGCGAAGCAACAAAATGGGTATTGACTTTTCCTTTTTCTCAGTCTCATTCTGATTGCCTCGCTCGATCCTCTGGAATCATGTCTCAAATAAACTACCTCCATCTAGATCAATGGCTCAGGCTCTGCTCTCTGGAGAACCGGAACGAAGGCAGGCACATTGAGCAATTTGGACTTTCTCCCCCGGGCAGGGAAAACCAATAAAGGATTTTCTGTAAGAGAGTGATATAATCATCGCTGGACTTTAGAAAGATCCATCTAGGCTGCCCTATGGACTATGAGCCTGAGCAAGAAACGAGGATGGCCCAGACTAATGGATATATAGACTCAAGACTGAAAAGGAAAGTGGAACTGACAAAATGTAATCATTGACCGGATTTGAGGACCGAAGGAGAAGAAATCAAAAGCAGTACCTGGAAAGGAGCGAATGGTTATAAAGAGGTCCTCAGAGGCTTGAGGAGAGAAGGTACAGCTAAAGGAAACAGATGAGCAAATCTAAGAACGGTAACAATTACAGAATAACATTATGTAGATAATAATAAAAGTTCTAAGGAGGTTCCCAAAACAAAAGAATGGTCCATGAGGACTGAGTTTTGGGGTATGAATGAGCATAAGTTTATGGTTTATTTACTTATTTAAGCTTATTCTATGTCAGATAGAGCCTTATTTGTGTTATATTATCTAATTGTAACAGTCTTTTGCAACAATTATTATTAACCCTCCCCCCTCTTTTTTTCAGTAGGCTCTGTCCCGGGCCTGAACTCACAACCCTGAGATCAAGACCTGAGTTGAGATCAAGAGTCAGACGCTTAACCGACTGAGCCACCCAAGGGCCTCTTGGGCCCCCCTGTTTCATTTCTGAGGAAGAATTTCAAGACAGGAATAGTGTGTGTGTGTGTGTGTGTGTGTGTGTGTATGCACACGTACCTGTAGTGAGCCTAGAGGAATTATGCCAAGGTATGACTTTAGGAGGAAGGGGGGGGGCAGGTGGACAATGTAGGCCCTCATGCTCAGCTAGAGTTAGAATATGATGTCGTGATGGTTTCTTGTATGTGTCAACTTGACTGGGCTAAGAAATGCTAAGAGAACTAGTAAAATATTATTTCTGGATACACTGGAGCATGTTTCTAGAAGAAATTAGCATTACATAGTAAATATACTAATACAAGGAAGGAAGACACCCCCCTCCACCAACAATGTGAGTGGACATTACCCAGTCCATTGAAGCCCCAATACAACAGAAAGGCAGAGAAGAAGGGTGAATTCCCTCTCTCTCTTCTTGAGCTGAGATGTCTATCTTTTTCTGCTCTTAGACATTGGAGTTCCTGTTTCTCAGGCTTTCATGCTTGGACTGAATTATACACAAGAAGATATTTATTATGGGAATTGGCTCACACAATTATAGAGGACAAGAAGTCCCACAATCTGTCATCTGCAAGCTGGAGACCCAGAAAAACCAGTGGTATATCTGTATATGTCCTATTGGTTCTGTGTCTCTAAAGAACCCAGACTTACACATATGGGATATGGAAAAAGAGATACTATATATTCTCAGAACAATGGAAGATTGTTAAATATGATCATAAAATATGGAGTTTCCTGAGAAATACACTGCATTAGGAGTAATTGCTCAGGAGACAGACCATCAAGAAATGAAAACATAGACTCAAGAAGATCTGCCCTGTCCGAGTTAGAAAATTGGAGAAATATCTAGTGACCAGGTCCCTCTGACCTTCTCCTCGCTCATGCTCTCTCTCACTGTCTCTCTATATCAAATAAATAAATAAAATCTTTAAAAAAAAAAAAAAAAGAAAAAAATCAGAAAATGCCTAGGTTAAGAAATGTCTAGGTTGGGGAAAGAGGATACACTTAATGGAATGAAGAAGGAGACAGTTTTGAATGACAGTACGGAGGGCAAGAGGGTGGCCTTAGGAGATCATTCCAGGGTTCTTTGGAACAGGAAAAATTTTACTCCCTTTTACCTCCCCTCCATTGTCAAAGTGGGATGTCTGTGTGTTATACAGCTCTATAAGTGTTAGATACAAAATAAGTACCTGCTGAATGAATGAATGTGAATGAATGAATGGTGAATGTGTGAGGAAAGGTAAACAGCAAAGAATGAACACTGTTTCCACCCTCTTTTCCACTGTCTGGTTACTTTCAACTTTGGGGTAGTTCCTTATAGAAAGGGGGGAAAACACTAAATCTGGAATCAGAAGTTTTTATTTCCAAATCTTGGTTCCTATACTTACCATTTTTTGTTTGTGGACAAGTTAAATATTATCTCTAAACCTCGGTTTCATCCTCTATAAAAGGAAAATACCAACACCTGCCCTTCCTGCTTCAAAATACTGTTAAGTCGCATGTGTTAATTGGGCGAACAATACCAAGTCCTTTAATCACTCACACGGGAGTGTGTCTTCTCCATGGGGCACTGTCAGTTTTCTTTCAGGATCTCTCTCTCTTTTCCCTTCTCCCTGTCCGTCTCCCTCTCTCCCCACCACCCAACCCAAATCCCCCAGATGTTTCCAGTAGTTATGTGTTTATCTCGAACCCTAGCCAGAATGCCTCCTTTAAAGAAGGCAAAAACATTCTCCACCTTCCTCCTTCAATAAACTGATAATTCATAAGAGCATGAGAACACTTAGCTAGTACATTTAAAGCAACACCCAGGGCGCCTGGGTGGCTCAGAGGGTTAAGCCTCTGCCTTCAGCTCAGGTCATGGTCCCAGGGTCCTGGGATCAAGCCCTGCATCGGGCTCTCTGCTCAGTAAGGAGCCTTCTTCTCCTTCTCTCTGCCTGCTACTCTGCCTATTTGTGATCTCTCTGTCAAATAAATAAATAAAATCTTTAAAAAATTAAAAAAAAAGCAACACCCATTAAAACTCATGTATTCCCTACTATGCAGCCATCAAAAGAAGCAAAATCTTGCCATTTGCAATGACGTGGATGGAACTAGAGCATATTATGCTGAGCGAAATAAGTCAATCAGAGAAAGACAATTATCATATGATCTCTCTGATATGAGGAATTTGAGGCAGGGCGGGGGATTGTGGGGGGTAGGAAGGGAAAAAAATGAAACAAGATGGGATTGGGAGGGAGATAAACCATAAAAGACTCTTAATCTCCGAAAACAAACTGAGGGTTGCTGGGGGCATGAGGGGGCAGAGAGGTTGGTGGGGTTATGGACACTGGGGAGGGTATGTGCTATGGTGAGTGCTGTGAAGTGTGTAAGCCTGACGATTCACAGACCTGTACCCCTGCGGCAAATAATACATTATATGTTAATAAAAAAATTTTTTTAAGATTCATGTATTCCTAACAATGAATTAACAAAATGATGAACAACAGGAGGAACAGTGAGGATTTACTTTCCTCAATTCTCACTTCATTGCACCAAACAGGCATATTCAACATAGATCCTTAATCATGGAATGTAGTCAGTTTATAAAGTTGCACGGGGGGCGCCTGGGTGGCTCAGTGGATTAAACCTCTGCCTTCGGCTCAGGTCATGATCTCAAGGTCCTGGGATCGATCCCCACATCGGGCTCTCTGCTCAGTGGGGAGCCTGCTTGCCTCTCTCTCTCTCTCTTTCTCTCTCTCTCTGCCTGCCTCTCTGCCTACTTGTGATCTCTGTCTGTCAAATAAATAAATAAAATCTTTAATAAATAAATAAAGTTGTACTGGTTGCATTTTTACTTAACTCTCAAGCTCTTTTCTTTCTTTGCTTTTTTTCAATCAGTAAGAAGAAAATGCATTGGGGGGAAAAAAAAAAAGAAGAAAAAGAAGAAGAAGAAGAAAATGCATTGGTCTGTCCTAATTTACCCCAACTGTATTAAGCCCTTATAAGAAAGAGATTTCCACCTTGCTCACTTGTGGAGTTTTAATGGCTCCTAGCCACTGGCCACTGCGCTGAGCTACATTTAAACATGGAGGCAGCTTGCAAGCCCCTGAGGGTTTGGTTGCAACATGAAGATTAAGGCTTCTTGATACAGCTGGAGCTAGGAGGAAGAGGTCTGTGGCTTGAAGGTGAGAAACTAGAAAACATGTCCAGTCCCAATTAACGCTCTTTGGAGAGATAATAACAAGTATGGCATGCTGAAATGTTGGACCCCCTTACTATGCAGGTCTGTTCTATAAAGACAGCTTCCTAGTGATGGCAAGGAAACTACTCAAGCTAGGGTGCTCCCCCCACCCCCGTCCTACCCCTGCCCACCACCACTACACATGAGATGCTACATGAGGACCCATTTCTGGGAGTCTAGTCTCAAACTGTATATATTCATCCATTTATTCAATGGGTATTTGTCAAGCACCCACTGTGTTCCAAGAATCGTGGTAGAAATACAAAGGCGGATGAGATGGTCTTTGTCCTCAAGAGGGCTAAAATTTGTGGAAATGCTGTTAAGACAGAAATTCCACGAAGAAGAGTTGTATGTTAGGCTGTTATCTATGCCACTTTGTCGCTATGTGGTTTTTGTTTGTTTGTTTGCTTGTTTGTTTGTTTGTTTCTCTGAAAGGAGTAAAAACTGCCTCCAGCCCCCAAAAAGCTTTCTCTGGATTCTTTTGCCTGCAGTTTGAGGTTTGTAACACCAGATGGCATAGTGAAGCCCCACCCCAAGGACGAGTCCTTAAGTTCTCCTAGTTTGGAATATTATAAAGTGAACATAGCGTGGCTGAACACATGTCCCTTAAAATATTAAACATAATTTATTAATGTAAGTTGAATGAAGTAACAAAATAATCTTCATACGAAATAATTAAATATAGCAACAGAATAAGAATTCAGCAACTATACCCCATGTCCTTTGGGTATACTTTTAGTCTCCTGAACACACTTACTCTTAAATTTTATTCATTTGGAATCTTCTGGACCTTTCCTAATCAGGCCCCAGTCTTCCTCTCCCACTCATTTTTGGATCTTTACTATTTGGTACTAGTTACTAGCACTAGTTACTAGTTACTAGTTACTAGATGGTGATTTTCCATCTATTCTCTGGCCTCTGAGGTCATTTCAGGTTACTACCCAATCATCTTAATTCTTTTATTAAACACTGTGTCAAAGTAGGGCTTATCTTCCCTATATGCATTCAAATCCTGACATTTTCTGAATTTAAAACTGTATATATTCATATATATACAGAGAGAGAAACTTGGTCTCTCCCTTTTTTTTTTAAAAAAGATTTCATTTATTTATTTATTTATTTGACAGAGAGAGAGAGAGAGAGAGAGAGAGAGAGCACAAGCAGGCAGAGGGAGAGAGAGAAGCAGGCTCCCCGTAGGGAGCCCAACGTGGGGCTCACTCCTGGGATCATGACCTGAGCTGAAGGCAGACCCTCAACCAATAAGCCATCTTAAAACACAGGCCTCCTTAAAATATAGGCTCTTAAAGCAGTAGTTCTCACCTGGGGATGATTTCACACTCCCACCCCCAGGGGACATCTGGCGGTTTCTGTAGACATTTCTGACTGTCACCACTGCAGAGGGGAGAGGGAGATGGGGATGCCCCTGGCAGGGGCAAGGTTGCTGCTCAACATTCTACCGTGCCCAGGACAGCCTGCCCTCCCCCCACCAAGAACTAACCAGCCTCTATTATCTAGAGACTGAGAAACTTTGACTTAGAAGAAGCCGGGGGCCGGGGTGGGGGGCTGCAATCACAGGGGTCCTATTAGAGCAGATCTGCATGTAACAAATGCACGTTGCTTCCTTTTGGGACAGAGATTTCCATATGATTGTCCAGGTGAATGGTCATCTGTCCAAAGCTTGGCTTTTAAAGGCTAAAAGTCACAACATAATCCAAACATCACCTCACAAATACCATTCCACGCAGATTGGAACCTTAGGTGTTTCACGCTTTATTAAGAATTAGTTGACAACTAGCCAGGAACAAGATACGACGCTGCCAGCCATGTGAATGAAGCCTTGAAGCCCCGAGGCTGGAAAGAGCAGCACGCCCATGTCCGCTTCACAGTTTTCCTTTGACGATGTTCAACTTTATCAGAGCCCCGTGTTCCCAGAAAGGAGCCACACTTGAGAAATCCTCCTCCAACCCTATGGTGTCCCAAGAAAGGGCAAAGCACAAAGCCCTCACATATATTCCTCATGACTCAGGAAAGATGTGAGCAAGATTCACTTTGCTGTCCGTATCTCCTCAGCAGTTCTTGCTCTCACCTCTCTAGAACTCCAGGTTCTTGACATTCCTTTGAGACAGTCCTCACCAATGATGGCTTCCCTATTGTGATAGCCTAAGTGGCCATCCTTGGTGGTGTTTCTCACTCTCTCATCTCTCCCCTGTTCTGTCACTGTATTTTAGGCAGCCGGACCTCAGGGCTGGTCAGAGGAAGATTCATATCTCCCAATCCCCTGCAGGCTAAGCAATCAGTGCAGGGAGAAAGGAGGAAGTTGGATGCCACGCTCCCATCAGCCTTCTAAGATGAGATTGTGAAATGTTGCTCTGGGAGCTATCAGCTGCTGAGGTATTTGTAACGAGCGTCCTGCCCAAGTCCAGAGGTTAGGGCTTTCCTTTCCACACCACCACTGACCTGCTTGGTTACGAGTCTTCCATCCCCTCTGTTTCTGGGGGCGGCTAATGGGCAAGTCTCACGGGATAATCCGTGGGTGAGGAGAAGTTCCTGGAGAAGGCAGCTGGCTAGGTGTGTGGCCGGTGAGAGCTCAGATCCCAGGCGCTCCTTGGCACTTGCCACCTTGCAAGATTTACACGTACTTCCTTAAAACAGCCTCCTAGGTCACTCTCCACCTAGGCGTGTGGTCTCTAACCCTTAACTCTCCCCTTCAATTCTCTTTCTAATCTTCATTACTTCATCTGCCCTGCCTCTTGATTCTCAAGGACCTAGTTTGGAAGTCAAAACAAATGAAAGCTAACCCTTGTCTTACGTTCCTTCCCTGGAATCCCAATTTTCCTCCTGAAATCCTGATTCTTCCTAGGTAGACTAGGGAAGGGGTCAGAAAGCATGGGCAGGAAGCTAAGAACACCAAAATTAATACTAAGTGAGAATTTGACACTAATTCTTTCAGAGTTCAAAGACCAATAGTCATTTACTCAATGGGCATTGGCAACTGGGTTGGTATAGGTACTAATAAAAAGAGAGAGATGATTCTAAAATTTTGACCCAGGGTGACTGTGACGAAGGTGGTGACGTTGGCAGAAATGGGCAGGTCAGGAGATGAAGATGAAAAGCGAGTGTGATTTGTGTCCAGGACTTGTGAGGTTGAAGTGATGGGAAGACAGCCAAGAAGACTGTCTTCTACCTTGATGGGCATAGAGTTAGAGAACAGACAAAGTTGAGCTGTAGGTGTTGTCCACGAAGGCTTGTGTCCAGCATCAAACGTTCGTAGTCGTTGCCCAGAGATAAATAGTAAGAGGGAGTCACAACTGTTAAAAAACAAAATACCACCCACATTTAGGAGGAAGAGTAAGATGAAAATCCATCATCTAGTGAGCGCATTCACTAGAAGGAAAATGAAAGAAGATCATTTTCACAAAAGCCCAAGGTTTTTTTATCAAGTTGAAGAAAGTAGTCCCCCCATGTCCACGCACTGCAGAGGTCCAGGTGGATGAGTTTGAGAAGAGAAAAACAAAACAAAACAAAACAAACAACAACAACAACAACAAAACCACTTGCATTTGGTCATCTCAACATTACCAAAGACCTCAGAGAATGGTTGGAGTTGGGGACGTAGAGTGTTAGCCAAACCTCTGACCCTGCTTATCCTTATAAGCCCTGAGACATCAACCAAGAACTTTGGGGAGCTCCTGAGAGTATCATTATTTACACACAAACTTCCTATCCTATTAAGGATAGTTATTTTTTAAATAAAGGTTTATATTCACAATTTGGGTTTGAAGAGAAGCAAGAGTATGTATGGTGGGGAAAACATTGTATTTGAATTCTCCATCCTTGGATTAATTGATGTTCTGGTTCTATCATCTACCAACTGTAAGAACTTGGCCATGGTGGTCACATTGGCCCTTTGGTTCTTCATCCATGGTGACACATGAGGTTATTGAAGAATTAACACTCACTAAGGTTTTTGTTTTGTTTTTTACTCCAGTATAATATGCACAGGTATTTAATCTGTCATTTCCATAGAATATTGAGTCAAACTGGTCTGGAAACATGAAAACTGAGAGTTTATCTCCCAATTCCACAGGGAATGACAGAGTTCCCAGTCTTTGGGGTTTGGAGTAAATAAAATAAAATGAAGAAGCTATGCTCTCCTTCACACACAGAACGTGCAGACCCATTAGAAAAATAGATCCTTTGGAGCAAAAGTCCACTTCCCACTGAATGATTGACTCCCGTGCTTTTCCCACTGGGATCCCCAGCTTCTCTACTGGGGTGTGTCCCCTCCAGTTCAAGGAAACATGCCTGAAGACACCTAAAGAAGCCCAGCAAGACTCCCTGGAAAATCAGTTACATTGGGATTTTGAGTGGGAAAGCAGGGGATTTTTCTATCATAATACAAGGCAACTATGGTACAGAATTCAAATTGTGCATGATGTTTGCGATAAAGCCCAAGACTTCAGTGTAATTTCAAAATCACAGCAGGCCATTTGGGACCACCTAGGCCCAGATCGATAGAAATTTTATTTTTTTACATTCCTCTTTGCTGTTATATGTGGGAAAGTTTTTATAGCACGATTAGTTTGTTTTTTATTCTCTTCTTCACTGGTAAAGACATAATGGTAAAGTCCATTTTACCTCCACTTAGGATCGATACTCAGTTTTACCAGCAGGCTTCTGTTTCATTGCTAGTCACCAATGTCACAGCAAATTAAGCTCACCTGAAGTGCTTAGTTTTGTATTTGTCTTATTTTGTGTTCCTTTCGTAAAATCTTACAAATCTCTTTTACCATAGGGGTTGTGCCTAACTTCCCTGGGACTTCCAAGCAAGGTCTACACCTCTGTCTGTGTGCAACAGGCAGCCAACTAAATTGAACCAAGTCAAAGACTACAAAAGGCAAACTATTACCATTATGACTATTACTATTTTTAAATAATACTATACTATTACTTTTTTTTAAAGAGCTCTCTCATCCGATTCTCATAAAAATTCAGTGAGATAGGTCAAAACACAAGCCATAGAGTTAGAATTAGAAACCACATCTTCAGAACACTTTTCATTTGGACAGTTAATCCAAAAATATTTACTGAGCACCTACTATGTGCTACACCCTCTTCTAGGCTTTGAGAAACACAATAGACACACACAGTATGTATGTGTGTATATATACATGCATATATACACACAAAGAGAGAGAGAGAGCACCTCATGGAAGAAGAACAGACATATAAAATAAATAATCACAAATGCATTAACTGTTGAAAAAAGTTGAGGGGGCCACAGAAGTATACACAAGGAGGCTTTTATTTGGATTAGTGAATATTAGCTTCCCTCCTGCTCACAACAAAATTCCTTAACTGATGTTCTGCCTCTCTTCTATTGCCCTGGGTCCACTCTATGTGAGAAGCAAATGTGCCCAGGAGAGAGCTAGAGCTGAAACAATGCAGGAACCTCATAATGAGAACAAATATTTGACCAAAGACCCATTTAAAATCTCAGCCTAGGGGCGCCTGGTGGCTCAGTCAGTCGGCCTTCAGCTCAGGTCAGGATCCCAGGGTCCTGGAATGGAGCCCTGCATCTGGCTCTCTGCTTGGCAGGAAGCCTGCTTCTCCCTCTCTCACTCCCCCTGCTTGTGTCCCCTCACTCACTGTGTCTCTATCAAATAAATAAATAAATAAAAGCTTTAAAAAAAATCTCAGCCTATCTCACAGGAGGAAAACAAGATCCAATACAGTCTTATTAACATAAGAGTATGTTTCTTCTTTATTTTTGTTTGCCATAGGCCTGACTTTTGATGGAGCAATTTTTAGGGCTTACACACTTGATTGGTACTTTTAACCAAAACAATAGCACAACTGTTTTTAGAGTTAATTTATGGATATTTAACATAACTGGGATGAGGGTTAATTTATGGGTGTTTAACATAACTTCAGGTATGGCTTCCTCCAAATGCACTTGCTGTTTCCTTGGAGTTAACGTATAAGAAAATCCGATCCTGCGGGAGGAATCACGAACAATGTAAACGGCCCCACAAACTCCTTTCAACCCTACAGCTCCCATTGTAATACAGATCACAATGACCCACAATTGTGAATGACAGTTGGACAGGTATATCCCCCCCGAAGTCTTGTTTTAGTAAAGCTTCAGTAGTAGCGACAAACTAAATTTTTTATATATATATATATATAAATATATATTTATATTTATTTATAATAAATATAAATAATATATATATTATATATTATAAATAAATAAATTTATTTATTTATTTATTTATTTATAAATTTATTTATTTATATATATTTATTTATATTTAATTCCCCTGGCTTTTCAAAAGGATCATTGCACCTTCATTTCCTCCGTCTTGCCAAGGGGGGGGACTGACGACCCATGGCTTGTGTGCACAGTTGGGCCAGAGAACGTCACCAAGAGTCCACCAGGGGGCGCTGTTCCGCAAGCAGTGACATCTTTAGGGGCGGACTCGCCTCCCATCTCCGAACAGGACGAAATTGCTGGTGGACGGAACAAAAACACTCCTTTCAAAATACATTTTCCAACCTCGAAAGCACTATGCTAGGTAAAAGAAGACAGACACAAAGGCCATGCATTATACGATTCCATTTATGTGAAAGAGCCGGAGTCTGCGCGACAAGAACGGGACGCGGGGGGCGGGGGTTACTCGGGGAGAGCAAGTGAGTAAATAATAGGTTCAGGGTTTCATTTTGAGGTGATGATAAATTCCGGGACTGGATAGTGGTGATGGCTGCACAACATTGTGACTGTATTTAAGGCCACTCAGTGGTACACTTTAAAATGAAGGTGGGGGGCACCTGGGTGGCTCAGTGGGTTAAAGCCTCTGCCTTTGGCTCAGGTCATGGTCTCAGGGTCCTGGGATTGGGGCCCACATCAGACTCTCTGCTTGGCGGGGAGCCTGCTTCTCACCCCCCACCCCCGCCCCGCCATGCCCCGCCTGTCTCTCTGCCTGCTTGTGATCTCTCCCTCTGTCAAATAAATAAATAAATATCTTTTTTAAAAAATTTTTAAAAATTTAAAAAATGAAAGTGGTAGATTTTGTGTTATGTACATTTCACTACAAGGAAAAAGAAAAGTTCTCCGGTATTCCTTGCTCTCGGCCATTTACACCCGTCCTGCTCCGTATAAAACTCCTATTTAGAGATCCTAAACTGACCTGAAAAGAAACAACATCAACTCTTGGCGTTTGTCGACTCTTTCTCCCATTCTGGTGGACGCTCCTGACCCGAAGCCCATGTTCTTCTGATATGTCTCGTCTCCACCTCACACCCCCCCTGCGGGTCACTTCCCCCAGCCCTGCTGCGTGATCCGCAGTCCGGTCGCCCTGAGATTCTCCGCCCCCTCGGGAGGGGCCCGAAGGATCCCGCCCAGCAGACCCGCAACCTGGCGGTGCAGGGAGGTAATACTCAGGGGTTAGGGCAACACCACCTTCCTCTGTCCGTGGCCAATCCTGACGTATGTTCTGCATGGCTCCCCAAACGCTCCGCGGAATCAAGCAGAGCTCCGGTGTCCCTGGGCCCAGACCACCTCAAGACCACACCCCTAGATGGTACCGCTCCTTCCTCCTTCACTCTCCCCAGTCCCCGCTCTTAACTTCCTGGAGTCTCTTCCCAGAGCAAATCCCAGATCACAAGCTGTTGCATGCAGAGGGAAGACCAGGCCTTCAGAAAGCCCCCTGTTGACAGGACGATGGGAGAAGGAGGTCACTGAGGTTTTCCACTTCTGAGACAACCCCTCACCTCAGCGGTCACGCTGGAGTCCCCCTCCCTCCACCATTCCCGCTCACATAATCTACAGTTCCACACACGGAGACACACGGGCTCCTTCTGTCCTGAGTCATGTGAGGAGGCCGTGAGTGAGAAGGTGTGTTGCCTTGAAGTCAGGGATACTTAGATGGAAGCCTTCTTAGATACTTAGATGGAGGCTTGGCTATCCCCACCGCCCACATGACCCGTGACATGGGGCTCTGGGTCAGGGAAGGATGGCAGCCCTGACTTTCTGGGGTGGCAGCTGAGATGATCACGTCTTCCAACCACGCTGTAGAGCCCATAGTTCCCTTCTCATATAGTAGAGAGTTTCCTTCTCCTCTGCCTAAAATTTTTTCAGGATGAACCTAGAAAGAGCGCAGGCTTTGACAGCAAGTGGATCTCATTTTGAATGCTTTGTCGTCCAGTTATTAGCTGTAAGGCCTTGGACAAATTCTTTAACCTCTATCCGTATTCTGTATCTGTAAAATGAGGTAATTAACTTGCTTGCATGAGGCTTATCTAGTTTTTTATTTTAAAGATTTTATTTACTTATTTGTCAGAGAGAGAGAGTATGAGCAGGGGAGGCAGCAGGCAGAGGGAGAACAGGCTCCCCGCTGAGCAAGGAGCCCAATGCAGGACTCGATCCCAGGACCCTGGGATCATGACCTGAGCCAAAGGCTGACCCTCAACCGACTGAGCCACCCAGGCGCCCATTTGTACAAGGTTTAACTGAAAGTGGAGTTATGTGTTCACCTATCACGTGCACTAGTGAAGATTTATTTCCGTTTTACCAGTCTAAATTCACCCACATGTGGTTCCAGTTTTCTTTCAGTCCAAATTGAATGGACCTTCCTGCCCAGAGTCCTTCCTGACCGCTCCTCTTTTTACACCTTCTGTTTTCTTTAGCTTCCATGTTTCTTGTGTTGACACTTGATACATCTTGTGTTTATCTCCCTCTGCCTTTCATAAGCACAGTGCGTCTTTGATACCTCCCTTACTCCTTCCTTCCGCACAGTTCTAAGTACCTCGCATGGAACACTATCCCACTCCACGTCTCTGTGGCGCCTGTAGTCAGAGCGGCCTCCCTGCCCGCCCCCAGGGTGGCATCTGCACTGGAACATATGGGGGCCGCGTGCTGCAGACTCACGCAGTGCGCAGACCTGCCTGCGGGAACGTCTTGTACATATTGGACTCTCAACAAGTACGCGTCAGATTAACCTCTATGGTCCTCATATTACTGATGTAAAAAGCAGGGTTTTCTAATCACTGAAACCTTTCTCTAAAGTACATTACATAACACAGATCAAAACAGAAAAATCCTAGTGGAAGGGAGAAAAAGGAAAGGTTGGATGCTGACCATCTTAGCAGCCCACAAACCTACCC
This sequence comes from Neogale vison, assembly GCF_020171115.1. Lineage (NCBI taxonomy): Eukaryota > Metazoa > Chordata > Mammalia > Carnivora > Mustelidae > Neogale > Neogale vison. The sequence goes on from NC_058094.1 coordinate 33,219,880, forward strand.
TCTCAACTGTCTTTGATGCACCTCCAAGGAACCCCTGGACTGGACCATCTCTGCACTTCTATAGAGAACTGACCTTTGCTGCCTGCTTCCTTCCCGCTTAGCGGGCAGTTCCGGTTGTGAATTCACGTGGCTCTTCGGGGCCCTGAGGAGCATCTGAGCTGAGCAGGGCTGGAAGACTGGGGTGTACACCTTGCCCTCCTCTTGCCCAGCATCGCACAGAGGACAGGCCCTGGGGCATAAAGTGAGAGAGGAAAGGAAGCTCAGGAAATGACAATCCGATGTGTAATGTCCACCAAAACATAATTTGAAACTTACCAAAAATGAAATTGAAGGCAAGGACAAAGGAGACATGGAGCCATGCCATGGCTCTTCCATTCAAGAGGCCATCCTATGCGCGGCGGGATCGAGATATACGGATGTGCCTGCGGAGTGGACCGTGGGCTGTGTCTCGAGGATCGGGTCTGACTGTGCACAATGACACTTCCAGCATCTAGTGGCTTATCCGAATAGAACTCTGCTTTTTTCACACATAACCACGAGTCAGGAGGTCTACACCAAGGCCCCCTACCATGGTTCCAGCATGCTCTCCGGAGTGTGCCCTAGCGACCCAGCCGCCCTCCACATGTGCATTTTGTCCTCTTCCTTGTCCTTCATTCCACAATTTTGACGTCGTGTCTGTGCTCAATGTTAGAACAAGGAGAACAGAGGAGGATCCAGTGATGACTGTCCCTTTGACCAGGACGGCAAAGGCATTTATTTCCAGGAGCCCCTCCAATACTTCTCTCTAGTGCCTTCTTCAGAATCCCACAGCACATTTCTTCTCCCTCGCAGAACCTCGCTGTGTACAAATCCAAGCGTCCTCTTTACTGAGCAGCTACTGGGAGCCAGACCCTCCGATAACCACTTCACATTCATGATCTCCTCTTGTCTGTATTCCTTCAACAATCATGTATGAATGCCTTCTATGCAAAAATAGTAAAACTTAGTCTAACTGCTAGCGCAATTATTCGGGACCCAGAAGATTTACATTTCTAAGGACTTCCGCTGTGAGAAATAAGCTATGAGTGAATTCCAGGGCCCTTCCCCTAAGTATTCTATCCTGAGATAAACCACACACACAAAAAACAAAGAGGCAAACAAACAAAAGCCAGGGACATTCTGTGGGGGAGGAGGAGTTGTTTTTTCAGATTTTATTTTCATCAAAGACAGAACTTTCAGTTTATCAAAACAGACCCGAAATGTATCTAATCAGAACTGCCAACCATCATAATAATTTCAACTACACATATCACTTCTCTCTTTATTCTGAGAGCCAGTACATCTGAAAGCTGGACTCCTTTGCATATGTTACACATTTGCAAAGAAAAAAGAACAGAAATCTTCATTCAGAACTCCAACATTGTCTGTTTGTTCTTTGATATATGTGCCAGGAATGAACAAAACAGCCAAGGACTCTGCACTTGAGAAACTTCTATCCAGTTGAGTACTACATGTTGGCTACACTGATGTATATTTTTCATAGAGAAAACATAATCTTATTATTTTATATCCGTACCTTTTACATATCACAACTTCGTAAAACATCCTAGGTAATGACGTTAGTTGACCGGACTCCCACGGTCCCAAAGCACTTCCCAATGGACCACAGATTTAATCCACACATCGATCACTGAGCTAAGTATCACTAATCTAATTTTACAAATGAAGAAACAGAGACTCAGAGAAGCTGAGGGATGTCCTCGGATCAGGCAGCCGGTACTCAGGGGAGCTGAGATCTGCTGGGTCTCAGATCCGCGACCAGGACTCTTTCTGTCTTCTCTTTTCCAGTGACCTAACATGAAAGCCCCAGGCTGCCTCCATTTCAAAGCCCTTTCCTGTTGTTGCCATAAATACACTTGCACTTGACTCACCAGGTAACCCAATTTTTAGCTCAGAAAAATGGCTGCAGTCTTGATTGCACGCGGAGGGACGTTGACCGTAAAGATTCCTCAGGCCATGTTCCATTACAATGAGGGTAAGTGGCAGCAAGCTTTCCGACACAACTGTGGAAGAGGGAAAAAAAGCAAGGAGGCAGCAACACTCCGGAGGCCATTTGCTCCGCTGGTTGGCCTGGTCTGTGTGCATGCTACTGGCAGAGCCTTTCAGAAGCTCTAGTGGATGAACGTGGGTCACACATCCAAAGGGGAAAAATATCTTCTTCTTCCCCTCACACCTCACCATTTCTTCCCACTAGCTTCGTTTCAGCAGTGTTTTCGGCTCTAGAGGGGTTTCTCAACATCAGTATCACGGCCAGATTACTCCTTGTTGTTGGGGGCCACCCTATGCACTTGGGGAAGGATGTCTGGTAGCATCTGTGACCTCTGCTCACGGGATCCCAGGAACAGGCTTCCAGGCATGACTACCTAAAGTGCTACAGACTTAACTAAATGTCCCTTGAAGGGGAAAAATTATCCCCCTCCCCTTGAGAATACTGGTCTACATATGACTAGAAAAGAAGGTACAAACACTCTGGTTTATTCTAATAGAGGCAAATGGCAGAGGGGCTCTCCCGCCATCCACCTAGGGCCAAACCCATTGCAATATGAGTCCCAGCTCTATAATTCTATTAAAGTGAGACTAGGAAAGAATGATAAAAGCCACCTCATTTAGAGATGTGTTTATCCTACTCGATCTCACCATAGCGTTGATGCGATGGACCAACAAATTGCTTCTAACCTGTTTGTCCCACACGCCAGCCTCTCCTTCAGCCCATCCCTGGCTGGCCATTGCATTTCAAGCTTCATAGGAAGTTCTGCTCTGCCAATTTTTTAAGTCTGTTGGATCCCAGAGTCCACCATTAGTTCCACTCCCACCTAAGGTGCTTCCTCTGGGACATCTTATCTATGCTTCACCTTCTGTCTCTATGACTTCCATTTATAATTTCAGCCTTTTTCTTTCTTCTAAGCACCAGACTTGCATTGTGAACATTTCTACTTGGTTGCTCCAAAGACATCTGAAAATAACCTCATCGTGACCACACTCGTGACATTGTCATTCACCTTATTTACTTAATAAATATTTATTGGCCATCTATTATGTGCTAGGCATTATTCTCTGCGCTGAGGATATATCCATGAACAAAGTCTTTGCTCCAGTGAAACTTGTATTTCAGCTGGAAACTTCCCTTCTTTCTTCTTCTTCTAATCCTTCCAATCCAATTGGTGTCTAATTCTGTACATTTTTATTTCAGAACTAAATTCTGGCCCTCCGTTCCATCATGAATGCTACCCTCATTCTTTCACTTTTTTAAACAGCCTCCTGTATGTCTTTGAGGACCCTTCATTCTCCAATTTATTCTCCACATTAAAGCCAGAGCTTTTCTCATAAATGAAAAAATTGTTTATTTTCACTCCTTTGTTTCAAAATCCCTGCTGGCTCACAATCACTAGATGGTAAAATTTAAATTCCCTAATTAGACACATTCACTTCTACACAATCTGGTCAGAGCTTAACCCTTAAAACTCCTTAATGGTCCTCATTCTATGCCAACCACAGTCCATCCCAGCTGCACCCAAGACCCACCAAGCCCCTCATGCTTCTCTGATACAGAGACACTTTCACTTCTCTGCTACTTTGCAAATGCTGCTCCCTCCTCCCACTCCGCCCCTGCCTTCCCTCCCACGGATTGATGTCCTACTTCTTCTTTTCAATTCTACAAAATGTCATCTTCTGATCCAGCTCAGCAAGCCACTGTCATTTACTCCATCTTTAGGCTCTCAAAGCAATTAGGTGAGAGCATTCAGTGCCTAGATCATTTTAAAGTTTATCCACTTACAAGTGCTCCTCTTCCACAAACTAATAAGCTCCTAAGGGTTGTGCCCCATTCCTTGTTATATTTCCTACAATCCACGTGGAATCTACATACATGTTAGCATACAGGTAGTCATAGTGGGGAGGACTAGCTGCCATTTATTCAGTTTTGTTTCAGTTACAGTCTTAGATAACAGAAATCACTATGACTCGTTTAATCATAAAGAGAATTACACCAGGTATGAGGGCACTTACGTAATTGTGGGAAGAGCCTGAGGGGCAAGCTCTAGACAAAGTCCTCAGAACAACACATAATAAGGAAAGCGAATGCTGCTGCTGTTGCAGGAAGCCACTCCCCCTGGAAGCTGCTGACAGCCACCACCTTGCCTCTGTCTCAGTCCATGTCAGCAAAATGAGCACTGGCTTCCCTGCCAGTATCTCCCTCCTTAACTCCGTTCCATAGTCAAGTCTTAGCTTAGGTGCCTACAATTGACAGAACTCCAGTCACATCCAGAACATTAGGGCAAGAGAGTCTAGGAAACATCTTTTCTAACTTCCCAGCCTCTACAGGGAAGGGCTACCCCATAGGGAATTTTGGGTGGACATGGAAGAGCTGATCCGTACTATCGACAAATATTTCCTATGCAGCAGGCATTTTGACAACTGGGTACCCCCACTCTACCAATGAAGAGACAGGGCTCAGAGAGAGTAAACCATGTCCTAGGTGACATAGATGGGTAGGTGAGGACTCTGATTCAAAACCAAGTCACAATTCCAAGACTGTGTTCTTTCTACCATGCTAGCTGTGTACAAGACGTTTCTTTCACACAGATCTAAAGGAAATGAAATAATGAAACACCAGAAAGTTAACACATTCTATCCCTGGTTGTCCTCATCTTGTTACCATTACTCTAGATTTTAGGGAATATGTGTTTGTGATGGAAATTTTTGGCTTTTTACTGAGGTCTAGTGTTAGGGTTGGGTAAATGTAAGGTTGCTTAAAGCCTGGTGAGAAATACCATTTCACTTTTCACTAAAAGTTCACAAATTCCAAATGTAAACTGAGTGGCAGTGATGCCTAAAAACAGCTCTATTTCCCAGCCCCAGCTAATGCTGTATAGCACAGCACACCCTCATTCTGACTCCAGTCAGTGCAAAATTACTCAAATCAGCATCAGTATTAGTCTAAGAGTACATCTTCTGGTTCTACACTGAATGTTCTGGCTGTGGCTTTCTGAATCATTGACTGATCACCCTTAGGGTTAAGAAAGCCCATTGACTGACTGACAACATAGGCAAGAGAAAATCCTCAGAAATCTATCGAGGGCTGGGCTCAAGCCAGGCCACCTAGCTAGAGAAGTGCTGAGACACAGGAGAAACACACTGGTCACCCCCAAAGCACTATTTTCTCATTCTAGGGCAGCTGACTGAAGATCTGGGAGAGTCCATGGAATCCAATGATGGAGCTCTAAAGAGTGCATGACCAGAACATAAAGCAGGGACCTCGGTCACAGACAGCTTCCCACAAATAGGCTCCCATGCACGTAGGGGAGTGTGGAAGCATGTATTAAGAAAAGTTCTGGACCAGGAGACAAGAAACCTGATATCCAACTCTTCTGGAGAGACTAAGGTAAACCCAAGAAGGGTTCTATTTAAGAGAATCGGTGTTGATATGGGATGGAAGGGCCAATTTGGGAGGTTTCCTGGAGCAGCCAGCAGTAGGAAATGCCCTTGGAAGGATAGAAACTTTCTATCAACAAGGTTCAAAGCCAGAAATGCCAATTTCTATTGACAGTACAAAGGAAACATGAGAAGTTATAAACCAGTGATGAAAATAAGGGAATCGGAGATTAAGTAGAGATTATAATGCAACCTAGAGGAAAAGTGAGGACTGAATTAAAGCCTGGGGTGAGTGAAAGACCATTCAATCTTCAGATTACCTGAGGTTCAATGACAGTATTATTGCATACCTGAGTTATTGTCCTCTCTTTGCAGTTTACCCTCCAAATCCTGATTCAGAAAGGGATCACGCCCGCCTTCCCTTCCCGTTTACCTGTACAACCAGCATGACTATGCCTGTCCTGGGACCTCCCTGGGACCTTCAACAACACGGCCCTCTTCACTGCTTGCCCTTTTTGACTGCGATTTTCAGCTGTGTCTTCCATCACCTCCCCGTCCGCACACTCAGCGTCCTTGCTCACCCGCCCTTTCTCCATCGACTCCCCTGACAAACTTCCAACCGTGGCTGAACATACGCCACCGCCTTCTTCATACCTCACTGAGGATCCAGAGGGGAAAACCACACAAGCACAAAGACTGGTATCAATAACAATTTATAATCAACAAACTTAAATGAACACCAAGGGAAAAAAAATCTGAGAAAGGCAGTATGACATGGAGCCAGGCATGTATGTTTAAAAGCTCTACAGGTAATTCTCATGTGATATTAAGGTCTCTCTTGCTCTCTCTCGCTCTCTCTTTCTGTTCTTCCCTCCTTCCCTCTCCTTCCCTACCTCCCAAGTAATCATAATAATCTGAGCTACTCATCAACTTGATGTTTTAATAATCTCTATTTAGAGATAAGCACATGAGGAAGACAACTTTATGAAAGAGAAAGAAACAGTCACCCAAGCAGCAGTGGCCCTCGAAAGCACAGGGAACCCTGATAACCAGAGCCGTGGTGGCTGTGGGAGGGAACACTGGCAAGAAACCAGCTCCAAGTGTTCCACTAAATGGAAGATCTCCGAAAAACCTGAAAAACCTGATCACCCTTAGGGTTAAGAAAGCCCATTCTTAAGCAGCAGGACCACAGGATTGTTATGTCCTTTGGGTAAACCACTCAGCCAGGACCAGTCCAGAGTAAAAGTTACAAGGTGGGGACTCAACTAAATACTGTCTTTATTCTTGAGATGAAGAGATGGAGGCACAGAAAAAAAGAAGTCATTTTCGGGAAGTCCTAATAGCTATTAAGTGTCAGAGCAGAGATAAGGGCCCGGGTCTGACTGAGCCAGTATCTATCTTCTTGGCTACCATGCCACATTGCCTGTAATCATCCTAAATGAAGTAAAAACCACACTGGGAGAGACATACCAGCCCAGACTAGGCAGCACCCTCTCTTGGAAGGTAAATCAATCAATCAATCAATCATGGCATCCCTAAAGCAAAATAAACCGTAGTTCTAGAAGGAGTCACATATGTTTGGCCTCCCTTATGCCTTCCTCTTGAATCTGAGTTCTACAAAAGCCTGTGCTCTACACTCAGAAGCAGTCAGGAGTGTTTATCTTTGATCCATCTCAGAAGTTGTCCATGAGAAAGCAAGTGAGAATAACAACAGCCCACAGTTTGAGGACGTGAACCACGTGACACGTGCTCTGCCCCCAGATGACATGGGCTGCCTCATTCATTCTTCCAACGACCTTGGGAGGTTGGTACTTTAGAAGCACCAATGGATATATATGCATATACACGTATGCAGAGAAAAGGGACATACAGCAAGTTTCACAACTTGCCTTAAGTCACATAGTTAGGAAGTAAAAAAAAATAAGGATTCAAACTCGGCAATTTGATTCCAGGGCCTGTGGTCTTGAGCCTCCCGAGGAAGTTTCTGGGGTGAATGCAAACTGGGTGTTACATGACACCTTTTCTGTTTTCAGCATAGCCTCACCTTCTCTGCAAGTCCTACAGAAACACCACATTTTGCCGCCTCAGCCCACCCTCCAGCTCCAGGCTATGTAAAAGGCACTCAGAAACTCTCAGGGTTGCAGACAGGCAACAAGGAATGCTTTGGATTGGGTCATTTCCCTTCGCTTTGAGCTACCCATCCATGGTGGAAGGCAAGGAAATGATGTGCCCCTTGCCATGTTAAGCCAAGTGAGAGGTCTTTAAAAGAACCATCTAGGGAGCAAAGCATATGCTTTTCAGAGTTTGAAGACTGCAAGGACCAGACCCTCACTTAAAACCAAGAAACCTAAATGGAGAGAGTCTGGGGCTAGCCAGAGGGCCTCAGAAGCCATGTCTAGAGTTGGGGGGGGATCCCCAAGGAACCTCTGTAGGGACCCTTGGGAGCAAGAATTAACATGGGACATTCACTGTCCACAAAAGGCCCCATGCCATAAGACTTTCCCTATTCCTTGTGTGTCCTCTCTAAGCCCTCCAACCAAACCTGGAGTAGCCCAGACAGTAGGTGCTGATAACCAGCGGGGAGGAAAGTTTGAACAAGCAAGAGAAGCTAGCTATGGTCACCTCACCTGGCTAGCTTGATAGGCACTCAGTCCTGAGGCAGAACTGAGCAGGGAGAAAAGAGGAGTTTTCACTTACTTTTTTTTTCCCTAAAGGCCAAGGCACAATGCTCTGTAGAGCCCCAGATCGGAATAAAGTAAATTTAAAATGAAACTCTGCTCACTCACTTGCTAGCCCGATAATTTGGGTGGGGAATGTAACACTTCATTGTCAGTGTCCTTGAACCCAGAAAAATGAGGACATGGCAGACTTCTCATACCACCTGAAGCCTGTCAACAGTCCATGAATGATAGCAAGTGTTTTTACGATGGCCCGTGACGTCACATTTCTGTCGGAAGTTCCAGCATGTTTTGCAGAACAGCCCGAATGGCAACCTCAGTGTCACGTGACACAGTGACGTTGACTTGGGAGAAAGACAGGCCTGGGATCAACCCTAGCATTTCCACTTATGGATTATGTGATCTCAAGCATGTTATTTACTTTCAGACACTAAGTGTCTTCATCTGAGTTTTCATCTGTCTTGTTCACTGTTGGGTTTTTTTGTTTTGTTTTTTTTTTTTTCCCCCTCCAGAGCCTAGAACACTAAGGCAGAAAAAAGACGCTCAGTACATACTTACTGAACGAATAAATTCCTCTGTAAAATGGTAATAACAATACCATGTTGCGCTGTGATTTGGAGGATTAGAGGATATAATGCATACAACAAGATGATACATGGGCATATTAATTTTTGTCTCGTTCTTGTTTCTCTCTCTTTTTTTTTTTCTTTTTGTCCCTCCTCTTTCTCCTGTGTCCTAGCATCATAAGCTTCTGTCTTGGATTTCCTGGTTATGGAGGGAAAGAAATTCTTGGGCTGTATGACTGCCCTAATGACAACCTGCACACAGGCCATTGTAGGAGAACCAGATTCTTGGAGGCGACTCAGGGAAAAGAGATGGGGAGGAGGCAGGTTCTTTGAGAGCCTCCTGCCTCCAAGTACTGTGTAGACCCAGGCCTGGAGGAGAGCCAGAAACCTGCCTCAAAAGACAACAGAAGCCCTAATGGAGGATCCTAACGGATAGGGGTGGTGGGCGGGGTAGGGGTGGTGGGCGGGGTGGGGGGTTGGGCTTTAACACCAAGGGTGGAGGTCTGGGCAATGACTCAGGGACTAAGCTGACAAAGAGAGAAGACACACAAAATAAACAACTTAAGAACAAGGGATCAAAGACCAGAGATCTACCCAAACGTCCTGGATAGTGCAAATCGTGAGGTTATGGTACTTCCCAAAGGGAGGGGAAGAAGCCATTCCTCCCCAGCAAGAATTGAAATTCAGGGGCACCTGGGTGGCTCAGTGGGTTAAGCCACTGCCTTCGACTCAGGTCATGATCTCGGGGTCCTGGGATGGAGTCCCGCATCGGGCTCTCTGCTCTGCAGGGAGCCTGCTTCCTCCTCTCCCTCTCTCTGCCTGCCTGTCTGCCTGCTTGTGATCTCTGTCTGTCAAATAAATAAATAAAATCTTTATAAAAAAAAAAAAGAATTGAAATTCAATTTCTCACCAACCCTTGTTAGTTTGGACCAACCCAGACATAATCTTAATTAATTAAAGAAGAAATATAATGTTTATTGTGCAAGAGTGTTCTAGAGCTAATTCATACAGGTCCTACATATGCATACCTCCTAATCTAATGTCAGGCGCTTAGTAGAAACTTAACAGTTGCAAGTTTTCTCTTCTCATTGACCAGAAAATTCTGTAATGGTCGAATTTGTCAATCTTGGAGATAATGGTAGAAGGCTCCTGCTCAAAGTAGAAGCTCCTGTTGCAAAATAAAGGTGTTCTTTATTTTTCTTTTTTCTAAAAAAAAAAAAAGTGTTCTTTATTTTGCAAGATGAGTCAGGATTTTTGACCTCACTATCTCTACTCTCTTCTTTTTCATTCCTATAGCCAGCTGGCTATTTCTCCAAAACTGTACCAGCTACTGTTTTTTGAATTCCTTAAAGACATTACACAAACACCCATCTCTGCCCTTTCCTTGCATCCATCTTTCTGCCTGTAATATTTGCCCTTCTTTCCATTCCTCTAAGTCTGATCTATCACCCAAGTATCACCTACTCGCTTTAAGCCTTTACAAAAGCCTCCCTGTGCCTCTCAAACACAGGGCTTGCACTTCATAGAGCCTCTATCCAAAAGCGCTTCTTGCCCAAATATTCATTTACTCATTGAACAAGTGTTCTTTCAAGTGCCTGCTATAGTCCCAGCTCCATGAAAGCTACTCCTTTATGCCTAATTTGTTCACCACTCTATTTAGTGGCTGATATAGAGTTGATATCAATAAACACCTGTTGAATGAATGAATGAACGAATCAATCAATCAATCATGCTGATGAACAAAAGAAATAAGGTCCTTATGAATTATGGTTGTCTCATTAGTGACAACAATAGCAAGTTTTTCTTCTCCGGGGCTTGGAAATGAGAATATCCTCCAAGGTTCTGTTCTAGATGCTCTTCTCTCTCCACCTCCACTCCAGTGGCTGAACATCGTAACTATCATCTCTATACAAGTCAATTTGTCTGGTCACAGATTGATTTTTCTTCTTCTGAGGGAAAAGATAAACAACTTCTTTTCTGTGACATGAGTGAAGCTAAAGCAGAGACACATCCTCAGGCTAAGAGTACAATCCAACCTTCACATCACCAACCAATCTCCCAAAACACGGAGGAGAAAAAAAAAGAGCCATTGACTGACCAGTTAGGATTGTGCTTCCTCATCACAGCAGGTGAATTCAGCTCATGCTGGCAGAGGAAAAGGAGTTTCACGTGAGATTTTAGATGGGCAGGAAAGGAAGATTGTCTTGGATCTGGCCAGAGAAGGTAAGGCACTTCTGGTAACAGTTCCAGCTGCCCAGCCCAGCATTTCACGTGCATTAGTTTAGTTAATATAACTGACCTGATATTATTATTTCCAACTCACAGATAAAGAAAACCAAATCATAGAGAGGCACAATATCTCTCCATTAATGGAGTCTGTAAATCGCTTTTGACCACTACGTCATATTGTCCTTATAAATAGGAAATGATATTTACAAGGCAATGCCTCCAGCCATGGTATTATCCCAGGGATGCTTTGCCAAGACCATCATTAGAAACAAATACATATTTCTAATCCTGGCCTCCTTCCTAAGCTCCAAACCACGTTTATAACTGGGTTCTAAAGAATTTCCCCCAGACCGTCCCCCGAGAACGCTAAGCTCAAAATATCTGAAGATGAGATTATTACTCTGTCTTCTGTACCAGTTTCTCTTCGGTTAACATGATCCCTGATTTTTCACTCACGTTGCCTGCTAATAGTAATTTCTGCTTTTATTCCTGTCCACTCGACCCCAGATTAGTTATCGTGTTCTATGGATTTGACTGCTGTAATATCTTTGAAACAGGACCCCTTAATTCAATTGTTATTGCCTCAAGGTCGGTTTCCACCCCTCACTGCCTAACAGTGGTTAGCCTTCCAACTGTTCATCCCAGTCATTCTCTCTCAGATCTATCCAGAAAACCTTTATTTTGGCAGTCTCCCTGGAGTACAGTGCTGATCGTATCACTATGATTTTCAAAAATCAAACCTTCTATGACATCCCCGACCCCCTGAAATTGCACACCAGATGACAGAGTCCCCACCTGCCGTGTATCGAGACACCTCTCAAGCCTTTTCTCCTAGGTCACCACAAACCACATACCTTGGCCAATTGCTTTCTTTGTATATATAATCTTTTGTATATATTATCTTTCTGTGGGTCCTGTAAGACCCACATCGAAGGCAGCTTCTGTGGAGACTTCTTTGAGCCGTGCTCTCCCATGACACTGAAATCCTTTAACATCTCTTCCCATCTGAGCTGTGCTCCCTGGCCTCAGTCTTGCTCTCTCCCACCTATGCCCAAGGGGGTGGCCAGAGTAGCCTTTCAAAAATGCAAACCAGGGGCGCCTGGGTGTCTCAGTGGGTTAAGCCTCTGCTTTTGGCTCAGGTCATGATCTCAGGGTCCTGGGATCGAGCCCCACGTCGGGCTCTCTGCTCAGCAGGGAGCCTGCTTCCCCCTCTCTCTCTCTGCCTTCCTCTCTGACTACTTATGATCTCTGTCTGTTAAATAAATAAATAAAATCTTTTAAAAATAAATGCAAACCAACCCTGTCCAAATTCTTCACACACACACACACACACACACACACACACATCTCCATCCATAGGTCTTCCTCATAGTGTCTTTTACAAGGTTGCAGGATCACCGAAGGGAAGTGCATCGCTCAAGACAGATCCATAAAGGTCCTTATTCCTCGGCCATTCGGCCAAATTGCTTTCTGATTTTCATCATCACTTTCAAAAGTATTTGCGCAACAACCCATCGAGTATAGTCATTGTGTTTATGTGACTCCTACGCTCAGAAACCTCAATAGTCCTCCTCACCTTCCATTTAATTCTCTATGTCCAGATGCTCCAGTCGTCTGGTGCTTTCTAGGCGTCTCGTGCAGTAGTATGCTATGTTATGCCAAGTCAGTGCTTTCCTTTCCTCTGAAATGGCTCTGGCCTTACTTTCTAACTATAATGTCCTTGTCTGGGTCACTGCAGGTGCTTAGAAACTTCCACTCCTCAGAACCCCTAGATCACTTTGTTTGCACCCTTTTTATGACATATTCTATGTACTGCTTAGTACCTTAATTTTGTGATAAATCTGCTCCTCTATGACCAAGTTGGAAATCCCCATGTTCAATAGTTGGCCTGTCTTCTTTCCCAGTGGTGACTGCAGATTTTAGAGGACACCTTGGCTAGGCCATATGTGCCCAGTTGCTTGGTCAAATACTAATCTAGGTATTACTATGAAGATCGGTTGTAGACGTGCTTAATATTTCCAATCAGCTGATTTTAAATAAAGCAGATTATAACTGCCCCCCCCGCCCCATGTTGGTAGGCCTCACCCCATCTACCAATTAATTGAAGGCCTTCCTAGCACACCTGAGGGAGAAGGAATTCTCCCTCAGGAACGGAACATGAAAGTCCTTCCTGAATTTCCAGGCTGCTGACCTACTGTGTAGATTTTGAACTCAAAGCTGAAACATCAACTTTTATCTAAATCCCCACTCTGTCTGCCTGTCCTGCGAATTTTGGAGTTGCCACACCTTCATAATCATGTGAATTCATTCCTTCAAATGAATTTCTCTCTCCCTTCCTCCCTCTCTTTCTCTTCCTATCGGTGTATTAAACGTAGCGATACTGGTTTCTCTGAAGAACCCTGACGGTTACGCCCACCTCAGGGCATGTCATTAGGATATCCCCTTCTGTTTTAAATCCAACCAATTCAAGTCCCTGTTTCCATTTAGCTCAATAATGTGCGTCCTTCCTCAATACAAAGTCACCACCACCCCCCAGCTACAAGCTGAGAACTCCAGGGGCCTGGAGAATGGTGCCTATCTTTTGAAAAGTCCCCTTCTTTGCATCATGGGATCTCTGCCAAAGAAGAAGAAGGAGGAGGAGGAGGAGGAGAAGGAGGAGGGGGGGTAGGAGGAGGAAGTGCTCTTAATCAGGATCTCTGGCAATTCTGAGCGGTCCCTGTCCATTCCTTGTCATGTTCTGGTGACAGGGAACTCACTACTATGATGGTTATTTTTTTGGATGCAGAACAGAGTTGGAACAGCATCTCTTCCTCATACCCAGCAGTGTTCACAGCACACTGCCATCAACCTGGGCTTCCAAAGCTATCACCTATCATGTACTGAGCTTTTTAATGCTTACGTGTGCGCTCGCACATGCACACACACACACACGCACGCACGCACTCCTCCTTGGCCAAGAGGTATTCTAGAATCAGCCATACCCTCATGCCCTGTGTCTATTTCTGATGATGATATGGGCCTTGGGCACCACTCTAGACTGTCCTCCTCCTTTTTAAAGTCAGTTTCTTCTTGAGAATTCATTTATAAACAGCTGTCCGCAGTCATGGTCACGTCAATCCACCTGACATACTAGACACCACCAAACCTCAAATGCAAAGGTATCTATCTATCCTTTTCTCCAAGAGACCTCCTGGGTCTCTCTTCAAATGTGCCTTCCACCTGCATAACTACAGGCACCACATAGTTGATCTTTCCAAAACAGAGAGTGTGTACTCCGAAGTAAATTAGCATACTCACCTCCAGCTACCAATAACTCATTAATGGCATTTTTTTTGTTTTGTGGTGAGTACCATTCACCATGCATTTCCACCAGTTACTTCTCTCTTTTTTAGTATTTCATTTGTTTGACAGAGAGAGATACAGCAAGAGAAGGAACACAAGCATGGGGAGTGGAAGAGGGAGAACCAGGCTTCCCGCTGAGCAGGGAGCCCAATGTGGGACTTGATCCCTGAACCCTGGGATCCTGACCCGAGCCAAAGACAAACACCTAATGACTGAGCCACCCAGGTCTCCCTCCACCAGTTACTTCTCAGGAAACATGTCTGGAATGAATCAATCAATCAACGAATCAGTTCTCCTGTGGTCCATGCATTCTGTTTTTTCTTCCCATTCCAGACCTCAGGAATTTCTCCTACTTTATTTTATGGTATTTATATTCAATTAAAAAAATTGCAATCTCACACTTGGCATATAGTAGTTGGGTGTATGTGGCTCAAGGCCTTTGGAAACCAGGCAAAGGACTCCGTACTTAATTTGTTAAGCAGTGGGGAACCATTGAAACTGAGCACTTGATTTCAAAGTAATAAAAGACTAATTCTCTGTTCTATCAAGACAACGAATTCAACATGCTATATACTGGGATATTTTTAGAGCAAGGGATAGCTCTGTTATCTTTTCTTTTTTTTCCTTTACTTATGAGATGCTCCCAGTAAATGCTTCATGCTTCATGCTTCATGCCTAAAGTTCTCTCCGGTTAAAAAAAAAAAAAATTCTATATCGGAGATTTTTCCAATACTCCTTATTTTTGCAAATCACATTCCAAAAGGAGAGCATTTGCATATCCAAAGTGCCATGCCATGGAATATCCCTTGTGCCCAGTTTCATAGAGCAATTATTTCCACATTTTAGAACTGGCACCACCTTCGAAATATGTCCCCTCAAATGGCACAATAGACGTAGGTATTAATTAGCCGGGCTAATTGTCCAGACTTGTTTAGAATAATCAAGTGAGGAAGCAGCTTCAGTTTGTTGGATTTTTCTCAAACAACGAACAGTAAAACACCAACTTGTTGTGCCAGTAAATCGCACAAACCCAGTCTGTGACTTAGAAGGAAATTCTGTCTCCCCTGAACGCGGGTCCTCACTCACAAAGCTGGATGCACAGCGGGCCCTGCCTCCAAAGGTACTTTGAAGAAAGGCCTTTCCGTCTCCTCACAGCAGAAAATCAATGCAGCATGCTGGAGGGAAGATGGAGAGTTAAAACGTCCTCCTCGCACGGGTGAGTAAACAGGGCCTCTTTGCTAGGGGTGGTTCAGCTCAGACCTGCGGGCAGCAATCCTGACTGCAAATAAAAACCCTTCCTGGAGCAGAGGGGCAGGGGGAATGCTCAGCCCGCAGCGGGCACGTTGGAGCCCTTTGCCTCCTAGAGTTCCATTTCTGTGCAACCACAGATCCGTGTGTGCCTGCAAAATTGCATAATGTGCCATTTAGCCAGCTGTTATTCCAGCAAATCTATTCTTTGCACACCGATTTGCCCGCCTGCCTAATAAATCCGCAGGAAGGGAGGGAAGGAGAAGCAAAGTTTTCACCCCGACGGTGTGTTCTGGGCCTCTCCTTCATCTCAGACTCCCTACCCCTCCCACACCGAGAGAAAATCATGGGCCTCAGAGCTCCAATGGATCGGAGCCTTGCGTGGGTCTTTCTTTACCCTGCGCTCACCACTTTCTGGGAGAGATCTACGCTTTTCATGTCCTTTGTGACTTAACCTGCTTCTGTCTCCTCCTGAGGTCTAAAACAAAGGTTCCTTTTCTCTGGGCTTCTCTCCCTTGTCGCTCTCTTGCTTTTCCTCAATTGCTCTGATATTTCTGGCTTCTCCCCACACTGAGTCACATCCCAGTACGGGTTGCAGAACGCTTCTAATGTCGTCACTAAATACTAAAGGTGGGCAGGCTCCGACAGCTTTCAGCAGCCCACATCCTCAGGCGAGTATTTTTCCGCTACAATGATGATAAAAGGTAAGTATGTTCCTTTACTGGGAACCATCTAAAAGCGGAGCTTTGGAAACAAAACCCTGCTAGTTCCCAGGGACAAAATTCGCATTTTTCTTTGTGCCACGGCAATGCTCTTCAACAGCCCGGTAGAAGGGAGCCCTAATTACTCATGGCACTCCAGATGAGCTGTGAGAAGCACAAAAGGAGGCTGGTGCACAAAGATGGGGGACTGGGGAACGGAGCTGCTCCCCCCATCCCCCAGGCCTCAGGGGCTCAGAAGTCAGAATCAGCTTGTGACTGCCTTTTTCCACCAGAACTCCAGGAGCCCGGCTCACAGGAAACCACTTCCTTGTTTCTGTTGATCTCTCTCACTATTAATTAATCCAGAATGCAGAAGAATTTCTGAACTCTTAATGTCTCCCAATATTAAACCAAATATGCATGTGGACTACTTAGGTTATTGTGTACAAATACAGGGGAAACACACATGTGTACTTGGACTTACACAGTAGACATGTTTTTGGAAAAGTGGATGCATAATATTCATAAATCCAAGCCCTTGGGGGCTTCACTTTAAAAAGAACGTTTGATCGTGTATCTATTTATAAAGCACAGAACATTACTGGTAATGTGGTTTTTCTAGTGCATTTTCCCCAAAGATTCTCTCATTTTAAAAGGAACGTAGCAGTGTATTTCTTCAAATAGAAAATTCTGAAAATTTTTCTAGATTTCCTGTCCGTCTATTGCAGTGCTCATTAAGGGTAGATTTTGAATCATTTATGATTCCAAGTTCTGGAATAATCCCAGACATTCCTCCTGAATTCCACAGTAGCGCTCTAGTTTCACGTGCTCAGGAAAATGTAGCAACCCCACCGTAGATGGGAAGATCTTCACGTTGCTGTCCTTGCAAGACTGTCGCCCCTTGACCAGAATGGCCTGGTCCCTTAAGACAAATTTAACTGTGAGAAATATCTGAATTTCATCCTGATCCCTCAGCAACGTGCCTCCCCAAGAATATCAATTTTCATTCACCTTAATAGTGAATTTTCTAACAATTGGGGCTTCCTAAAAATGAAATATGCTTACTTTTGAGCAATCTTCTCCTCAGGATATTCTGGTACAATCTGAATGACTACCCATCAGCTGTGTTGCGAAAGTACCTCAGAGACTGGATAACTCCAGTTATTAACCAATCAGTAAGATTATTTTTTTTTTTTAAAGATTTTTTATTTATTTATTTGAGAGAGAGAGACAGTGAGAGAGAGCACGAGCGAGGAGAAGGTCAGAGAGCGAAGCAGACTCCCCATGGAGCTGGGAGCCTGATGTGGGACTCGATCCCAGGACTCCAGGATCACGCCCTGAGCCGAAGGCAGTCGTCCAACCAACTGCGCCACCCAGGCGTCCCAGTAAGATTATTTTTTTAAAGGGTGCGTATATGAGTAAGTTTTTCTTTCTTGTGGTAAAAAACACCTAACGTGAAAATCACCACTCGTGATATTTAGTCCATTCACAGTGTTCTGCAACATCACCACTGCCTAGTTCCAGAACATTTTCATTACCCTAAAAGGAAATCTGTACCCATTAAGCAGTCCCTCCCCACCCTCCCTCCCTGCCTTCCCAGCCCCTGGCAACCAGTAATCTGTTTTGTAGCTATCTCTAGGGATTTGTCTGTTCGGGATGTTTCATATAAATGGAATCATATTTTATGTGGTCTTTTGAGTCTGGCTTCATTCTCTCTTGCCTCAGCGACCCTTCTGGGTATAAATCATCTCCGGTTAATTTCTTTGAGATCCATCTTTCATTTCCATCCTCTCTGTTTCCTTCCCAGGCGCTGCTCTGTGTGGTTTGCATCTTATTGGGTGTGAAATCACGGTCCAGGGACTGCCCCTCCCCCACCACAGAGCACCCCCCAGGGGCACTGCCACAGCCCTCCTGTCACCCCTTCGTTGTAGGTCGGACTGGGACCGCCTGTGGAGAGAGAAGAGAAGCAAGTCACCCTCAAACTTTTTCATATTTTCCAAAGGTTTTCATCTTTTAAAATAAAATGTGAGAGGCGCTTTTTCCCTTCTTGACAAATTTAAGTGATAATTAGCTGGGAACAGAAAATCTCCCCTGAAGTGTCACCGTGTGCTTGTGCTTAACAGAACAACCCTCAGATCCACACCCCAGATTGGTTCTAAGTAGAACACTTGCTCAGGTCCAAAGAGCTGTCACCGCTCCCCTCATTCCAGACGTTTGTTGTGAGGCGAGGTACCCGTATCATCCCTGCATTTCCTCCGGTCAACAGAAGCCACACAGGAAAGCGGACCACGGTGTCCCGGCGGGCATGCTGGACTGCCGGGGAGAAGACCCACGTTCCAATCACATGGCTGCCATTTAAGAGTGACATAACCGGGGCCAAGTCATGGAACAGCCTGAACCTTGGGTTTAAAAGGAAGACTTTGTTTGTTTGTTTGTTTGTTTAAGGTTTTGTTTATTTATTTGAGAGAGAGGAAAAACGAGTCAGGGGAGGAGCAGAGAGACAGAGACAAGCAGACACCGAGATGAGCACAGAGCCCCACATGGGACTCCATTCTGGACTCGACCTAGGACTTGACTGGGGCCCATCCCCTGACCCTAAGATCATGACCTAAGACGAAATCAAGAGTCGGACGATGAACCCACTGAGCCACCCGGCACCCCAAATGGAAGGTTGTTTTATTCATTTATTTATTTATTTATTTATTTATTTAAAACTATTTTTTAAAAATTTATTTATTTGACAGACAGAGATCACAAATAGGCAGAGAGGCAGGCAGAGAGAGAGAGAGGAAGAGAAGCAGGCTTCCCGCTGAGCAGAGAGCCCGATGCGGGGCTCGATCCCAGGATTCTGGGATCATGACCTGAGCCGAAGGCAGAGGCTTTGACCCACTGAGCCACCCAGGCGCCCCTGGAAGGTTGTTTTAAACAGTGGCTAATCTCATCAGATTGTTGCCAAGATCGAAGCCAAGAAAAACAATCTCATACATGTAAGCTCTTTGAAAACTGTGACCCTATTCCCCAAGTGTCTGCTAGCATGTAAGCATCATGAAAGCAGGACCTTTGCCATATTTTCTGCTTCCGTGTCTAAAGCATCACAACACAATAAACCCTCGGGGTGATGGGTGTGAAGGAGGGCACGTACTGCATGGAGCATTGGGTGTTAAACGCAAACAATGAATGTTGGAACACCATGTCAAAAACTAATGGCGTACGTATGGTGAATAATGCCACATAATAAAAAAAAAAAGTAGACACTCAGTAATATTTTATTGAATTAGAGAAAGAAAGAACACTGTGTTGATCAGTAGCCAAGGCCACACAACCAGCCTCTAACGAGCATCCTTGAGAGCCAAGTGGTCACAAAGTAGTGTCTTACACCATTGGATTTCCTCTAAATGATACTAGACTTGGAAACAAAATGAGAAACATTGTTCTACTAATGCAGAGACTAGGAAAGAAACAGGTGACTTCAATTTGAAATGGCTTTTTGTCATGAACCTAAGAAACCTCACTCAAAATTTACTTCTCCCCAGTTCCTTCTTCCTGATTTCTACCCACACTGTGATTGTGCTTTTATTTCACACCCGTCACAAAGCAAATTTACCCTGTAGTATGTGCAACCTTGGGAATGCTGTGTTTTCCAGTCTAGAAGCTTCTCTCAACTGAAACTAATCGACTTCCTCTTTCTCTGTCTTCTTCTGCCCTCCCTACTGTCTCTCCTTTCCCTCCCTTCTTGTTTCATTGTTTTGGCAATAATTTTTAATTTTTATTTGTTTTTAAACAAACTTTTTAAGGCATAGAGATAATATCATAATGGAAGTGCCTGACATTATTTCATCCCTAAATACTTCCAATCTTAACATTACCTTTTAAAAAAATATATTTTGTCACACAACCACAACACTGTTATTACATCTAACAAAACAATAATCTCTCTTTTCATCTGGTACCCACTCCACATTCTAATTTCTCTAAAAGAAATGTCCCTTTACAGTTAGTTTGTTTAATTCAAGGTCCACTTGTGACCTTTAATGTATTGGGGACAAAAACTTTGTATTTTGTTACTCAGTTGCCTGGCCTTAGTGCAGCTAGTACTTACTGCTGGTGGGCACTCAGCGAAGAGCTTTTTTCATCGGACAGATAATTTTTGACCCCCTCCATGTCCCAAACAATGTCTTAATTGCTGGTGATGCAATTTTAGGACAAAGGTTTTGTCCTCAAAACCTCAAAATTTGGATGAAGCAAATGAATGTTGAAGTAAATGAATGAAGACAGTGAGGGTAAACCTATCAAGCCAAAGTCTGCTATTTTTCATTCAGAGAAAGCTTTGGGGTCGAATTTGATTTTCCTGATTTTCCTAATAACAGAATCAATTAATCATTTCACATAGCTAAAAACACAGATCTCAAGTTCCATTACATGAGCAAGACTTCAGAAAGTTTGCTGAACACAAATTACTTTTTGTTGTTGGTCCAGAGCTACTCTCTCTGTTTTATTTTCAGAAACTGGATATTTAAGTATTAGGTTACCCTGCTCAATGGCAAAACAACCCAGTATTTAGTGGCTTTCTGTTCTCCATAAGATAAAGGGCTCCCTCCTTAAGCAGTCTGACAGACCCCATATCGTGCAGCCTCGTCTCAATATCCAGACTCATCTCCTGCCTCACACCTTAGGCTCTGCCAAAACTGAACAGCTAATATCACCCTACCTCAAAGTCTTCCCATATTCACTCCATGGTTCATGTCCTTGGCTCCCTCCAGGCCTCTGCTCATGCCATTCCTTGGCAAAGGATGTTCCATCTGTCCTTCTCCTGTCCTCTTTCCCTTTCCTTGGCCCCTACATGTCACTTAAAATTCAGTTCAGGTGTCCCTTCCTCCAGGAAGCCTTCCAGACTTGGCTGGATACCCTTCTTGGGCTTCTTGGACACCATATATAAATCTCGTTTAGCACAGAGCACTCCATGCTGAAATAATCTGTTGTCTGACCTCTCTCCCCTTCCCTCCCCCTAAATCAGACATGACCCCGTCCAGGGGCAGAACTATGTACCCTGCATCTCATTTTCCCCAGGCACAGCTGAGGGCTGGCAATGGGAAGTCCTCAAGAATTCTTTCGCCATGGAGTGCCTGGGTGGCTCAGTGGGTTAAAGCCTCTGCTTTTGGCTCAGGTCATGAGGATAGAGCCCCAAATTGAGCTCTCTGCTCAGCAGGGAGCCTGCTTGTGATCTCTGCCTCTCTGCCTGCTTGTGATCTCTGTCTGTCAAATAAGTAAATAAGATCTTTAAAAAAAAAAAAAAAATTCTTTAGCCAGAATTACAGATGACAATAAGAATAAAAGGGACTTTATCAAATTAAGAGATAAAAATCATGATGTTCTTTTCAATCACTTTGTGCTATGGGAGCTGGAAAGCTGTAAGGGAATGTTCCGGTGTAACTCTCTCATCTGGCAGCTGAGGAAACCACAGCTGAGAAAGAACATGGTCTTGAGTGTTCATGGACAACTAGTGTGTCACTTACGACCCAGAAGGAAAGAGACAGCATACTTGAATGAGATCATTCCAGGATGACGTGTTTGTTTGTTGTACCAAAGGACTATTTACAGCGGTAGGGATGGGGGTATGGGACTCTCAAGAGACAGCTCAGTAACCTGAAGCAAATAACCAGCAAAGGAGCCATTAACCATTCCTCAGGCAAGAGTGACCAGTTTGTCCCCATTTTTCCAGGATAGTCTTGGTTTTAGAAATCAAAATTCTATGTCCTAGGAATACCCTCAGTTCCAGCAAACCAGGAAAATAGACCACTTTACCTAGAAGGAAGGTAATGGTGATTAAAACCTGAAAAGGAGGTGCCTGGGTGGCTCAGGGGGTTAAAGCCTCTGTCTTCGGCTCAGGTCATGATCCCAGGGTCCTGGGATGGAGCCCCGAATCCAGCTCTCTGCTCAGCAGGGAACCTGCTTCCCTTCTTCTCTCTCTGCCTTCCTCTCTGCCTATTTGTGATCTCTCTCTCTGTCAAATAAATAAATAAAATCTTTTAAAAATAAATTAATTAAATTAAATTTAAATTTAAAAAAACAACAACCCTGAAAAGAAAGACGGTCCCTTTAAGAGAAAGTAGTGATCTCAGGACAGGACCATGCTTAACACACTGTGACCTCACCAGGAGGCGATCAGGGACTAGGAGCCCTGCCTTCACTCTCCTCCTTTCTTCTAACCTCTTGCAGAGGATCTACGAGGGACTCCCTAGGATCCAGAGCCAATCAGAAGCCAGGTCCATACAGGCTCCTGGGGCAGAGAGCAGAACAGAGAAGGGTAGAGGGTGTCCCCAAAGCAACAAACAGCACCAGCCCAAGCCACGGGCGCAAAAGAAAGAGCCTAAAGAAGATGCCTAGCCCCCGACCTGCGAGAGACGCACAAGTCCAGGTTCAAGCAACAAGGCGGTACTACACAAATCCGCAAACCCTTTCCATGATTTCCAAACGTTTCCAACAAAATGGGGCTGGGGGAAGGGTGCTATAAGTCCGTCTGCTCCCCTCTGGCTCCCATCCCTTCTTGAGGCTGCGAGGCACCCTGCCTTCCCACGGATGTCATCTCTAGTCGGCGCTGCGCAGATCCAGACCTAAAAGGCAGCCCCCTTCTTGAATTCCACAAAAAGCACACACTCACAGTGAGTAGATTTGGTGTTTAGTAGCTTGCACTGAAGACTTTATGAGAGTCCAAAGAAGAGTTTGCCACACAAAGAACATCAAGTTCAACAAGACACCCTTGTACTTGGAAGCCCTTCTGGCCCCCCCAGCCATGTGGAATGCTTCAAGGACCTCCTAATGCCCTGTATTTCCACCGCCTCACATCAAGTCCTCCTGCCTCTCCCTTGTCTCCTCTCACAGCCTCCTGCAACAGTACAGAAATGCCTCCTGGGGAACAGCTGGCCGTTTCCTTCTGGGCCTCTGCTGGACCAGTCAACACACAAGCCCTCCAGCTCTCATCTTGGACCCCAAGAGACATCCTGGAGGGCTCTGTCTGCCAGAGCCGGCTCCCCTCTGGTGATAAATTCTGCTGCCAGCTGTCCGCTGAGAAGTTTCCGACTTCCAGTTGTACGTTATTCTAGAGAAAGCAGTTGATGTTAGTATAATCCTTTGAGAAGTTTATTAATCAACTTGCATGAAAAAGCCTGTATCAATGGCTTTCTTGTCTCGTGGAATTCAGTTCTCCCTCGGAACATGTCACAGTGCATTACCCGGCTCAGAGTTAGCATATTCGAGCATCTTGTGATCGCTGGAGTAGCACAGCTACGGCATACTGGGCTCGTCTTTTTCTTTCAAAGGCGGATTCAGACAGCTGAGGGTCTCGGCTCTTTAAACTGACATTGAGATGAATCTTACTGCCTACAAGCTGCCAGTCCAAGCATAATTTCAATTTCCAGATCCTACAAGGTTCTGTATCTTAGAGTTATATTCAAAATGCCTTTGCACACCTAAACCTTTTACTAACTGAACGTTTGCCCTGAAAGTAGGAGCAATGGTGAATAAAAGGCCAAGTCCTTCCAGAAATGCTCAGAATGTGCAAGAGAAGCTTCCTTTTTCAGAACTGCTAGACTTGACGTAGAAAGCCAAAGGGAATTGGATGAGTCTGGCTTAGAGCATTGGGGAATCTGCTCCTGGTTGATACTGTTTCTTTTGGAGAGAATAAGAGAATACACTGAATCACAGCTTGACTTCAACGTGGCAAAGAATCCAAAGGAGACTCCAGAATAAAAGGCCTGGGGACAAATTAAATTGCTGATAGGTCATTTAAATCGCAGAGTATGGGCTTTCAGAGTCTCTGCATAGCTTGCCTTAACCCAGACTTAAATGTTATACAGATATTTTCCTCTTTAGAACTTACTGTGGGGGGGGGGGGGGAAGAACTTACTGTGAGCCTTATTTTGGGGGTCTTATTTGCCGGGTTTGGTCGATTATAAAGATTCTTATAGAGCGAACATAATTTGAAATTATATCTCTTTCTAGACGATTATCCACACATCTTACTGTTCAGCTGTAGAAGTATTTGCAGTTCTTTAACTTTATAAAATTTAACTTTATGAGTTAGAGAGGCATAAAAGAACAGAGTTCTGTTAGAGAGTATGCCTAGGCTCATGTGTTAGCTCTATTAATGAGAGTGTGAAATTTCGTGATTGAGTTTTAGTTACAGTTGAAAGGCTTTGAGCTGTAGATTATCAAAACCCCCAGAAATACCCATCACTAAGGAAATAGTAAATATCCTTATGGTTTAAACCCCTTTAGCTGGGTTTCTGATGACGTCAAATTGCTGGATCTGGCATCTCAGCAGTTCTCTGGAGGAGAGACCTTTCCCTCATGGTCACAAGATGGCTGCCACAGCTACAGTCATCGCACATGGCTTCAATCAAAGGCAGGAAGCAGGTGGGTAGTCAGGGCTGTTAGGAACCACTGTCCTTGCACACCACTCTCGTGTTGTCAGTGTGGAAAAATCCTTCTCAGAAACCCTTCCGTGTCAATACACTTTTGCCATTTCATTGGCCTGAACAAGGTCTAGTTTCAAGGAAGGCTGGGAAAGTGGGTAGTTTTATCACACTTTATCATGGCAGGCCAACACGAGAGAAAGTAACTGGGATAGTGACCATTCCTGAAAAACTATTACCAAATGGGACCCCTTATAAGAAAATTCTCTAGAGCTGCTCTATTTAAAGCTTTATCAGAGGCTCATGATTCTGTAATAATATAGAAGCATATAATAAATGGGGTAGTCGCCTGCATGATTCAAATGGTGACTGTAAGAAAATCCTTCCTATAGGGAAATAATTTAGAAAAGAAAGCCAGAAAATGGAATACAGGAGAAGATTCAGAAGTGTTGCAAGTGGCCTACCGAATGATACCTTGGCTCTCTCGCCCTCCAGGAGATCACTTACTAATAAATCACAAGTGGAAGACCGAGCAGCGATTCTCTTACAAAACTATAACATGCCCTGAATTAGGATTAGCTTGTCCTGGTGAATTGAAATCAGACATCAGACAGGGAAAAGTCCGTGTGTCTTTCGTTCCAGACATCTCCCTTCCCTCCCAGCAGCCACTCCTGGCTGAGCCTGCTTTCTGAGCACAAATCCAGGGGGCTTCGGTGTATAAAGCTGAATTAGTCAATGCAGAAATTTAGCTCCAGCTTAAATGAAAGCATTTGGTGACTTGTAGAGACACGCATCATGAGAGAAATGTCACCAACTTGGCAGACATAAATGTCTGAAAGAAAACATTCCAATAGAATGTACTGAAACACACAAAATCCAAGCGACACACCAGGCTTTCCGAAGCAATCCAAGCCCATCCAGGGGGTGGGAAGATTGGAGAGATGAAAACAAGATGTAAAATACTTAATATTAAATTTCCAATTAGAGCCTCTACATTGGTGTCCGGAAATGCCTCATCTGGAGTTGTGGGAAATGTCCCATTTGTGCCAAGCGAATTAGGTTAGGTATTCATTAAATGCTTTTGGCTTGACTAGTGGCAGGATGTTTTTCTACCAAGAATTATCCATCGGCTTCTTGACTTGCTCATTGTGATCAGAGAGCAAGCCAATCAAATCCAGGTGTATAACACTTTCCCGGGAGGTTTAACAGCTGCCTACGTATGCTGTTCATTTAGTGGATCAACACAGAATCAGAGGAGAACCACCAGACCCCTGTCCTTTGCTTTCTTTCCTGGACACTGGACATAAAAAATTGCGGCCCAGAAAGTAAGCATATACAAGCTTATGAGGCAACTGCCTTGGAGGAAGGGAGGAACCAAGGAGAGAACCTTGTGGAAGAGGCAGTGTGGTGATTTCCCACCAGACAGGAGATGTCACAGGTGGCCCGCCGTGGGACCCTAGGACCCTCCACATAGAGTGTGCCGTGCAGAGCCGCTGCTGTGCACTCGGGCCCACTGGGAAACTGCAGACAGGGAGCTGCTCCTGGCCCAGTCCAGAGTAGAGACCCTCCACCAGTGGTTCTCAACCAGGGACATTTGGCCCCTCAAATGGGGATATTCGGCAATGTCTGAAGATGTTTTTGGTTGCTACCGCCGGGATAGGGGACTGCTGGCACCTAGCGGGTAGAAGCACCTAGGGATACACTCATAGACTGTCATTTAAATACCTAGTTTGGCATCTCAGACTTAGCATGTTTACAACTGAACACCTGATTGCCCCAATACTAAACGCCATCCTCCTAACTGTTCAGACCAAAAATGTAAGGGTCCTCTGTGACTTCCCCTCTCTCGCATCCCACATTCAATAGATTAGTAAATACACCCAGAATCAAACCGTTTCTTGCTCCCTCCACCATATTAATCGGAACCACGCTATCCTCGGTTTTCCCCTAGATTATTGCAAACATTTCCAAATGACCTCCCCACAGCTGATCTTCCCCTGATCACCCAGAGTGTCCCATTATAAAGGAAGTCAGATCTCATCCATTCTCTGCTGGAATCCGTGCCGTGCTTTCATCCCACCCAGAATCAAATCCACAGTCCTTCTAGCATCCTGAGGCACCGTTCCTGGCCCTCCCTTATCTGCCGGGCCTTCTCTCCCACTTCCCTCCCAACTCCATCCTGCCCATACTGCCTGTCCTGGTGGCCTTTGCCTCCACTGCTCCCCTCCTGGAAGCTCCTGCTCTCACAAATGTCACCTCCTCCTCCTTCTGTTTAAAATCCGTCCTCCTCTACCCCCCACACGCATTTACCCTTCACTGCTTTGTTTTTCTCCATAGTGATCCTTTGTAAACTGACACACCAGAGTAATCCTTTGTAAGCTGACCGCTTTGCTTCTCCTCCCCCTGCAAGAATGAAAACAACAACAACAACAAAAAACCAACTTTACAAAGATAAGAGTTTCAGTCGTTTTTGCACACTACTTTATTACCAGCAACTACAGCAGTGTTTGAGGCCCAGTCAATGATCAGTAACTATTTATTAAGCGAATAAATGAATGAGTGAGTAAATGGACTATCAGAACACCTATACATCTTCCAATAATAGATAATAATTCTGGGAGGGATGGTCTAATTTAATAGAAGAAAAGGCAAGCTTTTCATGAATGTAGCCTAATGGGCACAGCCTTCCTGTCTAAATGTGGATTTGCTGGTTCCCACCAGTTTTTGTTTTTTTTTTTTTTAATTTCTTTTCAGTGTAACAGAATTCATTGTTTATGCACTGCACAGTGTGGAGATTCCCACCAGTTTTCAGAGCACCTTCTCTTCCCCTTTCCTGGTTGCATACAATGGCCAGGAGCTGGCAGATCCCTAGAAAATAAGTCCCATTAGAATACCTGACTGACAGAAGCTTCATCGCCTACGACCTTCACTTGCACAAAGATCCAGTGAAGATAAATTCTTCAGCAGAGTGTTCTCCCCAGCACTCCCCGAACTCTGCCAGTGGATGGGCTGTAGCAGAAGAATTGGCTTTAAGGTTGTCCAGAGAAAGCATTCAAGGTGTTGGGATGGAAGGAAGGCTGTTCTAGGTGCCTATGATTTGGCCTCAGCTGTGTATAGATCGTGTATTTTAAATGTGATGCAGCCCCCAAGTGATCGCTTGCTTCCATCCCAACAGGGAGACTGTGTGTCCTGAGGTCTGTGAGGTTCCACAAACCTTGAGGTCAAGTTCCTTAATCTGTCAGAACCTCTGTTTGCTCACCTGCAATATTGAAATGGTAACTATCTTAGTGCCTGCCAGGATTGGAGATGGTCCTCTGTCCGTATTGAGATTCACTTTATTCTTTTGGTGCAGAAAGAAGGAAGTTGTAGGACTCTAGGTGCCAGAAATCAGTCAAGAAAATTTTCCTTTTATTTCCCATCCAAGAAAATACTATAAAAATTCAGATATTACCCTCCTTGTTCCCATCTCTTTGCCGAAGTTGGAATACAGTGCTGCCTAGCAGTCCCAAACCTCTGAGCTGAAACAGTTCACTTGGTCAGAATGAAGGAGCCAGAGGAGTTCGCTTGCAACCCTCAGATGCCTTAGATACGACCTGGCAACTGATTTGAAGGCAGAGAATGTTCTGCCTCTTAAATAGATCCCAGGTGGAAATGGCACACCAAAGGAGATGGCCAGTCATAGCTCTCTCTCATATTTGGAATGTATTTTTTTTTTCTGTTTTTTAATAGAGATGTGGAAAGAAACTAGTGTACTTATAGCATATGCTGTCCCAGAAAATTAACAAACACTGCATATTCTTTTCTCTTTTCTACTACGGACGGTGAATCTTCTGGAAAGGGCGCAGAGATCTTTATAGTATCTTCACTAAGAAAAGCAGCAATCATCACAGCCTGTTAACTCTATCTGCTTCCTAGAAAAAATAGAAAAGGAAAAGAAATTACATGGTGAGTATACATAGTGGGCGTCGAAGCAGGGATGTACTTCAAGTCCTTGAATAGGATTTCACCGTGGGAGCTAAATAATTATATATTCCATCGTGTACTACGAGGCTTTCGTGAAATCGATATAAAATGGATAGCAGAGTGTCTAAGGGCCCTGTACGTCTAGATGCTAGTTCTCCCCTCTCCTTTTCTTCTATATTCATATCAGAATGATAGCTAGTGAAGTTGAATACTTTAACAACTCCCCAACATCTCTTACGGCCTCTAGAAATGGGGGCAAATAGGATGAGGCCCTCTATTTAAGAAGCGAGCAAGAATAGGGCGAGGCAGAGGATGACCAGGAAAAGATGCTTCTCTCTGTAGACTGGTGTCGATAATGTACAGGATGTCATATGGCCAAGTTAGGGAACTAATAGGTGAAAATCTATAAAGACATTTCATTAGCCCTAGAAATACTTAAGTTAGTCCTCATTAATAGAGAAACAATTAGGGGCGCCTGGTTAGCTCAGTGGGTTAAGCATCTGCCTTCGGCTCAGGTCATGATCTCAGGGTCCTGGGATGGAGCCCCGCATCGGGCTCTCTGCTCAGCGGGGAGCCTGCTTCCTCCTCTCCTCTCTCTGCCTGCCTCTCTGCCTACTTGTGATTTCTCTCTGTCAAATAAATAAATTAAATATTTTTTTAAAAAATAGAGAAACAATTAAATGAATGATGATATATCTCTATCATAGAATACCAAGCAGATGTTATTAAGAATGAGATAAATCTCAGTGTAGAAATTTAATCCTAGGGGTGCCTGGATGGCTCAGTGGTTTAAAGCCTCCACCTTTGGCTCGGGTCATGATCGCAGGGTCCTGAGATCGAGCCCCGCATCAGGCTCTCTGCTTGGCGGGGAGCCTACTTCCTCCTCCTCTCTCTCTGCCTGCCTCTCTGCCTCCTTGTGATCTCTCTGTTAAATAAATAAATAAAATCTTTAAAAAAAAAGAAATTTGATCCTATTTAATACATATACATACCATATATATATACACACACACACACACACATATATCCGTGTGCTTGTGCAATAAGTGTGTCTATCTGAAAGGGCACAATTCAAGGCGTTCATCATGGAATATGTGGCAGGAGGACAAAAGTGGATTTTCATTCATTACGTTCCACACATGGCAGAAACACATAACTCCCATTGACTATCCATATGATCCTCCATTTTCCCAGGCAGTTGGGTGAAACCACGTGACTGGTTCCTGCCTTTGAAACGTAAGCAGAAACAACCTTCATCACTTTCTGTCTGGGGTATTTAAAGTTGTGAGTCCTCCAAGCTATCTCCCTGCCACAAAATAGAATTAGCCTGGATTGCTCTGTTACCCAAGTAGGACAGTTTCCCAGGAGCCCCCTAACTTGAACTAAAAATGTAGTGTGAGTGTCTCTGTGTGTGCTGTAGGTGGGGGTACTTATTGGGTAAAGCCACAGAGATTTGGGAGTTAATTCATACAGTGTATTCATTATCTATTGGACATAACAAATTACCTCCCAAGCTCAGCAACTAAAAGCGACAAACATTTATTATTTTACGAGTCAGGATCTCAGGAGCTGTCCTGACTGAGGACACATCATGAGGCTTCGATCCAGCGGCTGTCCAAGGCTGGGGACATCTCAAGGCTCTACCAGGGCCAGAGAATCTGCTCGCATGTTCACTCATGTGGTCCTTGGCCAGACACGTCAGGGAACACTCTGTAGCCTCGCTCAAGGTAGGGCAGCTTGCTTTCCCAGAGGGAAAGGTTGAAGGGAGAGAGGGAGAGACAGAGCCTCCAAGATGGAAGATGCAGTCTTCCTGTAACCTAACCTCAGAAGGGACATCCCATCACTCTGCCTTACTCTGTTGTTGGAAGTGAGTCACTAAATCTAGCCCACACTCCAAGGAATGAAAATTTCAAGACTGAGAATACCAGGAGACTGCTGACGGGGGACATCTCTAAGACCTACCAAAGGCAACATAGCTTAGCCTACCATGAACAAGGCAGCATCCTTCTCCACTGTTTAACTTTTTTTTTTTTTTTTTTACAGCAAGCAGGAGTTACTTTCATAATGGAAAACAAAACTAAAACCTCGTATACTGTATTTTTTAAAAGGATCCACCGAGAACCTTAGAAGTTCTTTAAAAAAAAAAAAAAAAAAGCTAAATGGCAAAATTATCTATTTTTCCTATGCTCAAAATAGCCCATTGCTCTCCAATTCTTAAACGTGACTCATTTTATCCCTTATCCATTTGTGATTTTTTTTTTTTTTTCACAGTAAAGTCATTTCCTGTGCTGTACTCTGAACTACTGGGAGGTCCCCCGAGCATTTTCTCCAGAAAAACACTTTCTTCTCCACTTCCTAAGTGTTAATTGTATAGAGCAGCAGCCTCTAATGTGAAAATACGAAGTGAACCAGATAGTAGTTCCCTCCTCTCGAGTCAGGCCCCCGAAGTTTCCATCCAGCTTTGGAGAGGCTGTCTTTCAGTAATCAGCTACAGATCCGCTCCTGGCTGCCTCGGCCCAGACACCTTGCTGTTTATTTTCAACTGCGCCATCATGCTTCCAAATTCTAAGCTAATAAAGCAACCAGGAAACTAGACTCTACTGGAAGCCATGAGCTCACCAAACCAGGAGGATTTGGGTCAGTCTTACAAGATTAGCTCTCCTCTTAGTATCTCCCTTGACGAAACCTGAAAGGGAGAAAGTGACTATAATGACATAGGGACTATCTCTAAATAAAGGGTAAGGATAACATGTCCAAGGGGTTTCCTCCGTATTTAGAAAAGAAGGACAGAGCAGGCAGAAGTCCAGAGACACGGTAGTGAAAGAAATTCCAAGCTACAAAGAAGCTGATACAGGAGACAGGATTCAGGAGATGCGAAATTAGATCAAATAGAATAGGCAATACTGGCAAGAGAAGATTGACCTTGATAGAGTAGTAGATTTCAGCTTGCTAAATAGGAGTCATCAAATGCACCCTGTTTTGAGAGTGAACACGCTTTCACCATCTGTACTTCTCTTAAGAGCTAGGTAAGATTCGAGTGACTCTAACAGCATGGTAAAGTTGGCAAGTGACTGTAAATCATTTTAAATAGTGGCAGTTTGTAAAATAATGGGTCCTGTGGGAAGAGAGTGAGGAGTTTTCACCACAGCTGGGTAGTCCCTATAATTTCCCTCAATTTTCCTCTAAAAATCCCACATCAGCAATGTAATTGTCTGCCTCACTGTCTCCCTTCCACCCCAGATGGAAGAGAGAAAGCATTGAAGAGAATAATAATGTGACATTCAATAAAGCGTCCTCAGCAAAGTCCTGGGCTGGGTGGGGAGGGCAAAATCCAGAAAAAGGGATGGAGCCCCACTTCTGGGCACAGTCGGTGCTTTAGGAGGCCAGAGCCATTCAGCAGAGCCCCCCTGGGGCTAGGAGAGGGAAGATTTACAATGCCACACTTTGTCACCGTCCTTCTTTCAGGGTATTTTGGCCCATGTTTATTTTACTTTTTGGCTTTCAGTCAGGTTTCATTTGAAAGAGCTTAGAGGCAAAAAAAAAAAAAAAAAAAAAGGAAAGAAAAGAGAAAAAAGAAACACATTTTTAAAAAAAAGAAATTGTCAGGTGGAATATTCCAAAGGTCAATCTTCACCCATTTGTTCTTCCTCTTGTGTTGAGTTCTCTTAGGGAGGATGAGGGTAAATAGGAAAATTAGTAACAGACTCGTATTCTGATAATAGCCCAGAACGTAACAGCAGACAGTAAAAGCAGTTCACAGGAGCTTTCTGCATTGGCCTGGGCTCCCTGAGAGTCGATAATGGATAAGGGTTTGCTAATTTTATTAGTTAGGATTCAATGTAGCTGTACCTGATAGATGATCTAACTATTGATGCTCCCAGCGACTTGGAGACATGTCAGCCGCACAAGGTCCTTAGAGATCCAGGGACCTTCCGGCTCATTGCTCTGCCATCTTGAGGGTCTGGCCGGCACCCTCATGCCCCACAGAAGTGCTTAGAGCTTTAGAATCAAATCTGGTTTCCAGACAAAACAGACAAGGAAGAGAGGACACTCAAAGGCCGTTCATTAGGGAAGGTTTCCGGGCTCCCTGTATCTGTTAACTTCAGATCGCAAGGTCTGACCAGGCTGGACCCCATGCTGCTGTCTGGAATCTGGTCTGCTTTTTGTCTGTTCATTCCATGGCCAAGGCTGATGGAGTCACCATCTTGCCGAAACACGCACTGGTCAAATGCTCCCAAACATCAAATAGAAACATGCAATGTCTTCTAAGGTCTAAACTTTGAACGGCATGAGGTCACTTTGACACACATCTGATTGACCAAAGCAAGTCATATGGCCAAGTTCAGTATCAACTGGATAGGAAGGTATATTCTTCCCATGAAAACTGAGGGAGGGGGGTGAGTCTTTTCTTATTAGTAATATCGTATACTATACTATCTGTGCCAGGGGTCCCAAGACCACCCCTAGTCTTGGTGAGCCACTAGAAGGACTCACAGTTCATCATACGCACAGTCACCATTTATTACGGTGAAGAGTACAGAGCAAATTTGACAAAGGGTGACGTCAAACCGAGGGCAAGGAAACCAAGTGCAAACTTCAGAGAGTCTCTCCCAGTGGTGTCACCCAGGACACGCTTAATTTCTCCAGCAACGAATTGTGACAACCTCTGCCAATTGCTGTCACTCAAGAAAGCCCGACTGAGTCTAGAAGTCTGGCGTCAGTTACCCAAACTTACAGTGCCCATATGACTAACCTGACCGCTGGAGCTCCAGACCCCAAGAAAGTAACTATTTATACAAAATACCTACGCAAACTGGTGCAGTGTGATTCAAAGCCCTGAGCGCACAGAAGGCTGTTATCAGTTAAAACATTCCAAGAGCTCAGTTACCAGGAACCAGCACAGGGCTGGTCATGGAACAGATTCTTCTGGGGCACATGCAAGATTTGAGCAATTTGGGCCTGCTCAGTTAACATTTTTCTGCACACGATCCTATATATTTTCCTCTGATAAAGACCAAAACATAATTACATTGGTCCCATCTAGATGCAGGTGAGACCAGGAAGAGTAATTTTTACGCTGGGGGATTATACATCAAACTAAGAAACAGGAGCACTCTTTTTCAACAAAAAGTTGGGAAGAGATTGGGGGCACCACAATGGCCACTGACGTGAGCTGGAAAAATGAGAGCAAGAGACAGATCAGAGTCAGGGAGATCCCAGGACTTGACTCATAATAGTAATAAATCACAAAAATTTACAAAAAAATAATAGTAATACCATATTTTACCTCCACCAAGATGCCATCAATTGGGTGATACATCATCATTTCAATACTAAGAAAGAGGAAAAAATGCTACCAATTAAATAATCACAGTTTAAAAAAAATAATGACACTTTATCTATTTTTGAGTTCTATATAAATAGAATTATACATTACGTGTTCTTTGGAGTCTGACTTTGTTCAACATTGTGTTGATAACTTTCACCCGTGTTATTGCATCAAGTTTTAATGTATTCGTTTTCATGCTAATACTCCACGTGTGAATAAACCACCATTTAATTGTCTATTGCACTATAAATGGGCAATGTTGGGTGTTACAAATAGTGCTGCTAGAAACGTTCTTGTACTTCTATTTTAATGAACATTCGTATGCCTTTCTGTTGAGTTCATACCTAGAGGGAGAACTGCTGGAGCAGAGGAGATAATTGGTAGATTTTGCCAAAACTCTCTCCATAGCAGTTGCCCAACTTGTATTCCCACCAGCGTTTTTGTAAGAATTCCAGTTGCTCGACACCCTTTCAACTTGATATTGTTTTTCTTTTTATTTCAGCCATCATGGTGGGTAGGTCATGTTACAGATTGTGGTTTTAACCTGCATTGTCCTGATGACAAATGGAGGTAAGCCCCTTTCATAGGCTTATTGGTCATTTGACATCACATTTGTGATGTATCTGTTCATGCTCTTGCCCATTTTTCTATTGGAATGTTTGTCTTCTTATTATTGATCTGTAATTCTTTACTATAAGGAATAGAACCTTTTGTCAAATATACATATTGCAAATATTTCCTCACTCCTTGTGACTTGTTTTGTCACTCTCAATCATATGTTTTGATCAAAAGTTCCTAATTTTAATGTAGCTCAGTGTATTTATGGGTTTATTTTTTATAATTGGAGATTTTGAGGTTCTGCTTAATAAATATTTCTCCAATGCTCATGAAGATAGTTATGTTATCTTTCAGTACCTTTATTGTCTTGTCTTTTACATTTATCAGATGAATAAATCTACAAGCTATCTGCAGTTGATCTGGGGTATGGTGATAGGTAGGACAACGTGAACGTCCCAATGACCCCACATGCACATCCAGCTGATCCAGAGTATTTCCCTTTCCTACCCTGCGTGCCACCTTGATCATAATCATCATTTGGGGTTTTTTACTCTTAGGAGAGCTCTTCTAGAATTATTTTGACAAAACTTATTACATATCCCTGTTTCACAATTAATAGGTGCAAAAGGAAAACAAAAGCAAAATGATTAGATAAAATATTCTTAAAACTTGTCCTCATTCCATGTCTGTTTCTTCAACTTTTCAACTCAATCACTGATGATGTTTTTCCACAAAGTATGGTCCTCT
This sequence comes from Neogale vison, assembly GCF_020171115.1. Lineage (NCBI taxonomy): Eukaryota > Metazoa > Chordata > Mammalia > Carnivora > Mustelidae > Neogale > Neogale vison. The sequence continues at coordinate 33,255,061 of NC_058094.1, forward strand.
GTGTTTTCAAGAATGTTGTCAGTGCAGCAAAAGAATGCTCCCATTGTGATCTCAGGATTTTCTGCAAATTTTTATTTTAACGTGCAGAAAGTGACAACTTTAGCCAAGCCAGCAGTGATTGTTGAGATACGCCCTGATTTCAGAATTGTTAAAATATGAAAATATATGCGACTTAAAATCAAAGACTTTGATTCTTGTCTTAAGGCAGGGTAATAGAAGGCTGAAACAGACATTCAAGTATGTGTGGTTTATTGAGAAAGTGCTTTTTAAGGAAAAAAAAAATATATATATATATATTCTGTAGGGGAGAGAGAGAAGCAGATAAGAAGGGGAAGAGCTGAGCAAGAATGTGATTTCAAGAGAAGTCAAGCTCTGACGTGCTCCTAGCTGGGGAGTGAGGGAGTGAGTGGGAGGTGGGAATGAGGACCCCATAGCCTTTTGTAATGCATGTCAGTCAGTTATTGGTAGCCAACAGCAGAGGTCTGAGTGGGTTGCAGTCTCCCTGGCAAGCTTCCTCCCTTGATGAGGGCAAGTCTTCAAGGAGGGAATTAGCTGTGTTTAGCACTCAAAACAGCTGGAAAATGGATGTGCTGGTCAAGGCAATGTGGGCTGTGTACCATAGTGTTTCTTATAGTCATAAATATGTAAACTTTATTGAGTGCTTACTATGTGGCACCTTTTTATAAATGAGGAACTTGGAGTTTGGAGAAGCCATTTAACTTATCCAGGGTCATAGAGCTGGTAGATGACTATGAGCTGAATACAGGCTGTCTGACTAGCACATTTGTTCTTAATTTCTATACTGTACTTTTACTTCCAAATAAACTCAAACAGGTAATCGAGTGCATTGTTGACATGGTGAAAGGAGAGGTCCTTGGTGTGTTTGAAGTTGGCCAAATAGGCAAGAAAGGAAGATTATATTCATTTTTAAAATGTTGATTATATTCCAAACTCATAATTTTGTTTTGCCTTCAGTCCTGCTTTCTTTAGATTTCTAAATAGGTTCTCACCTCTCACCATGCACCTTTAATTTTTTTTTTAGGATTTTATTTATTTATTTGACAGACAGAGATCACAAGTAGGCAAAGAGGCAGGCAGAGAGAGAGGAAGGGAAGCAGGCTCCCTGCTGAGCAGAGAGCCCGATGTGGGGCTCGATCCCAGGACCCTGGGATCACGACCTGAGCCGAAGGCAGAGACTTTAATCCACTGTGCCACCCAGGAGCCCCACATCTTTAATTTTTTTAAATTTTATTTATTTGAAAGAGAGAGCACACAAGTGGGGAGGGAGGGTGAGAAGCAGACTCCCCGCTGAACAAGGAGCCCAAAGAGTGGCTTGATCCCAGGACCTTGAGATCATAACCTGAACTAAGGCAGATGCTAAGCTGACTGAGCCACCCAGTTGCCATTCACCATGTCCCTTTAATTATGAGTATTTACCATCACCTCTGGTTTAGCCTTTTTGGATGGTTCTGCATCACCCTCCAATATCTACCAGGCAGAAGTAGGACTTAAGACTTTGTCTTGGGATAATGGTGGATCTTTGTAATACATATGGCTGGTTCTTTCTCCTTTTTTTTTTTTTTTTAAAGCATTTATTTTTAAGTAATCTCTAGACCCAAAGTGGGACTGGAACTCACAATCCTGAGATCAAAATCTTTTCATACTCTACTGCCCTGCCTGGCTGACTTTCTTATAATGGGAATGATTACTTTGGTGCTTCATAATTTTAGTTTTCATTGGTTTCCTTCTATGACATCCAAAACTGTTTTTTCCCCCTACATATCTTCAACAGTTTTAAATAGCATTTTATAGTCACAGAGAAATAAAGGCTGAGAATCTATTTGATTGATTTGCCCTCAAAAGAAGCACAAAAGTTGGGTCTTTGCAAAACTGCTTAGTCTCATATTAACATTCTCACCTTGTTTTTTGGCCTCAACCATCACCAAATCATCTTTATTTTTTCTCATTCCTCCTTGTTCTCCATAACCTCAGCCCCAAAAAGATGCTACTAAAAAAGAACACAGCACCTTAGAGTGGCAAGCCCCATATAAATCAAATCAACATATAAAACCATGGCCCAAATATAAACCCATGAGCAGAGGCTTACATTGGAATCAATAACCCCAAATCAATAACCAAGATGCCCCAGGCTTTCCTTGCAATAAGCAATGCAAGCTCAAGGTTACCAGAATTATCCTGCTTGCACCTAGTAGAGATCCAGACCGTCATAACTCACCTCATGCTTTATAACTGGGCCAAGTAATGGGAAATCCAACATCTTCAATGACTCCTTGATGGCAAGCATAGAAGGAAAAATGGCGCTAAAATGTTGGCAGGAATGATCATAGACCATTGGTTGGGAGCAATTTCCTAGAACCAAGACACTCTAAAGACAAAACTGATCTCTGTCTCAAAAATTGTGTGTAGCCTTAAATTTGCAAGTAAGAGAGAGAAATCTGAGAATATACCTTTGTGCTTCAGGTCCTGCTGTTCAACATCTTTCACCACACTTAGAGTCAGTGGTGGAGGAGGGGAGGGTGAAAGCAGAAGGAATTGTTCTGCAGTACTTCTCAAGGTGATACCAGAGGGGATAAAGTTGGGCTCTGGTATCTTCCCACTTCCTTTTTTTTTTAAATTTCTATTTATTTTTTTAATTTATTAATTTATTATTATTGAATTAATTAATTTTTTAAATTTATTTTCAGTGTTCCAGAATTCATGCGCCATACCCAGTGCTCCATGCAATCCGTGCCCTCCATAAAACCCACCAACAGGCTCACCCAACCTCCCACCCCCCGCCCCTCCAAAACCCTCAGATTGTTTTTCAGAGTCCATAGTCTCTCATGGTTCACCTCCCCCTCTTATTTCCCCCAACTCCCTTCTCCTCTCCATCTTTCCATGTCCTCCATGTTATTCCTTATGCTCCACAAATAAATGAAACCATATGATAATTGACTCTCTCTGCTTGACTTACTTCACTCAGCATAATCTCTTCCAGTCCGGCCCATGTTGATATAAAAGTTGGGTATTCATTTTTTCTGATGGAGGCATAACACTCCATTGTATATATGGACCGTATCTTCTTTATCCATTCATCTGTTGAAGAGCATCTTGGTTCTTTACACAGTTTGGCGACTGTGGCCATTGCTGCTATGAACATAGGGGTACAGACAGCCCTTCTTTTCACTACATCTGTATCTTTGGAGTAAATACCCAGTAGTGCAAATGCAGGGTCAGAGGGAAGCTCTGTTTTTAATAGAGCCAGTGTCTCCTCCTCTCCAGAATTACTTAAATTCTGGACTTCATTTTCCCCTTTCTTCTGCATGACAATTCAAAGAGAATTGCCCAGAAATTAATATCTTAATAAAAATAAATAGAATTTCAGGGTGCCTGGGTGGCTCAGTGGGTTAAAGACTCTGCCTTCAGCTCAGGTCATGATCTCAGGGTCCTGGGATCGAGCCCCACATCGGGCTCTCTGCTCAGCAGGGAGCCTGCTTCCTCCTCTCTCTCTGCCTGCCTCTCTACCTACTTGTGATCTCTCTCTGTCAAATAAACAAATAAAATATTTTTTTAAAATAAATAAATAGAATATCTAACGATGGACTGTTGGCAACAAGGACAGAACTTCTAGAGAGCACAGGGGCCTTTAGGGCTCATGTTGATAAGAGGCAACATGGTGACAAGAAAAACCCTTCTGATCTGGAAAATATTGGGAAAGGAAGATATTAAGAGGCTGAAGTTCTTATTTCCTATTCATACTTCTGTGTTTTTCCAGTTGCCACTGTGTGTTTCATAATCTTGGTGGGAAGGAGGACAGCTGAGATCTGGATTCCCCAGTTGACGAATGTGGACACATAAGTGAAAAGGATTTGCTTCCCCGGTGTGAGGAAATGGAACAATGTTGAATTTTTTCATGGAGATTCAAATAAATCTTAGTGCTTTTGTTTTGTAAGCTAATAAACAAATCCCCTTAATCCTGGAATAAACGATTCCAATATTTATGGAGCACTTAGCAAAGTGCCTTCCCAAATATTTTCTCATTTATCTTCCTATAATTCTGTGAAATAGGGTGACCTGTCTATCATTATCCCCACCTTAGAGATTAATTGGCAGGCCAATCCCTCCACAAAAGTTAATGTGGCCAGGCTTCTGGCTTCAAGTCCTTTGGTTCTTCCAGCAATATCTCTGTGATTTGTGGAGTAGCATAAGAACTCGATATTTATGCTTCTACCTATGATGCTCAGGTTTGAGCACATACTGAAATCAGAGATAAGGACTGCCATGAACTCTGTTATTAAGAGCCTGGCATTAGACATTGGCTGGAATCTAGTCAAGCTAATTTCACATGTCTTCACCTTTCTCCTTTCTAGTCCTGTTGGGTTTTTGACTAAGTTGGTTCACTTGATCCCTCTTCCATTAAGATAAATATACAGATGAATTTTCTCCTCCACCTGGGAAAGGAGTGAAGTGAGACACTGAAAAGACAAGATAGAAAAAGAAGAAAACAAGACAGAAAATCTTTTGTATTACCTACATCTCAAAGGAGAATTCTTTTACGATAAAGCTACCCTGAATAGCTTCTTTAGGATTTTAGTAAACAATAGAGAAAGATTATTTAAAAGAGCCACTTTGAAGAATTCTAAAGACATGTGAGTAGGAGTTAAATCCATGGGAAAATATGGTTGTTAGGGGAAGTGAGTTTGATGAGCTACCTTTTCTTTTCTGGAAATCCTGAGTTAGCTGATGATGAGTACAGAGAATAAGTGCATTCTACGCTTCATCGATAGAATGGATGTTTTGTGAAGAGAAAAGATAAACAACCCTACCCTCAAAGACAGACAATAAACCAAAAAGTAATGAATAATTCAATCTTAGAGTGTGTTACTGATGTGGAAAAAGAAAAAAAGTAGAGCAGGATATGAGGGAGTAGGAGTACTAGCATTTATGGCTTACAGTTTTAAATAGGGTGTTGGCCTCAGTAAGAACACGATGTTTAAATGAAGCCTTGAAGATGACATGACTAGCCCAAAAAAGGCAGTGCAAAGGCCCTGAGGCAGGAGGGTGCTTGTGTATTAAAAATAGCAAAGAGGCCAGGATGAATGGGGCCAAGAGAGCAAGATGAGAAGCAAGCAGGGGGTGAGGTTCAAGAGGTAAATGAGAGCTGCTTTTGCCCGACCTCAGAAGCTACTGTAAGGATTTGGGCTTTCACTCCGAGTGGGAACCATGGTGGTTTCTGAGAAGATGAGAGGCACGATTGACTGGGGTCTCTCTGGTGGCTACGTTGAAAACACTAGGGAGAAAAGATGAAATGGAGGAAACTAGCTGGGAGACCACTTTAGTTAATGAATTCTTTTGAATGATTCAGTAAATAAATCTTTTCTTTTGTAGTCTGACAGAACTAGTTTTCATTATTCCCTTTGCAAATTCTTCATAGATGGTCTAACATCTGCTCTAAAATATGTAGATACTTGGAATCCATTGTTCTCAGCTTCGAGGCTTCAGACAATACTTCAAGACAGGAAAGGTCCCATTTTAATACTCTATTACGCTCACTGATGTTAATGGAATGGGCATCTTTTTGGGCTTGGCCATCGCAAGGGGCACCACTGCTGTGTGCCGACACAAGAGGAGCAAGGTGTTATTAGGGTCAGCAAGCATCACCCTACACAGGCCCTAACCACCAATCTCCTAACTGCCTCTCCTTTGTTGCCTCTTGGATACCAGGATCTGCGCTGGGGATATTTCGACATCAACGACAACCATCCCTAATCGTGGAATGTTCACAGTCTCGTGGAAAAAACAGGTCTGTAAATCCTAACAACAATACAAGCACACATGGTGGGTGTGTCACAAGGTGTGCGAACCAAGTGCTCTGGGAACAGAGAGGGTGTGGTGCCCCGTGCCTTCTGCCCCGCAGCAGAGGAGTCTGCAGGAAAAGCAGCATTTGAGCTCTGCCTTGGAAGTTCTATTTGGTTCAGACGAATGAGGGTGAAAAAATATATTCCAAGAGAAGGAGGAAGTTTCACCTGAAGCATAAGGGCTGGCAATTATAAAGGATGTTCAAGGACTGAGCAGGGAATTAGTGGGACTGGCAAAACAAGAGCCGGCATGTGATAAGGGATGAGGGGACAGATGATGGCGCCTGAGACTGGAAAGTGTGCTGGGTCCAGGTCCTTAGGCCGTGGACATGGAGCCAAACAGCACCAATATTTAAAGCAAGGAATGATAAAATTCATATTTCAGACTTTAGCAGATGAGCTGGAATGTGGGAGGTAAACAGGAAAGAAAAAGAATCACAAAAGGGCATCTCAAAGGGATAGCAGGAGTCTGGACTGGGGCCAAAGTCCAGGGACACTTTGCAGGTAGCATATAAAAAGCCCAAAGTGTGATTTTCATGTAAATGATAGAAAAAAGAAGAAATAACAGTATGGGAAGGAATGGCAGGATGGTGGTCCCATTAACACGCTAGCAAACACAGGAGGAGTATCCGACTCAGGAGGAAGGTCAAGGTTGGTGATCAGGGTTTTCTGCACAATTATTTCCTTCAATTCACAAATGCTTATTATCATGCCAATATTTCTCTACTGCAAACATCTTTTTTTTTTTTTTAAAGATTTTATTTATTTCTTTCAGACAGAGAGCAAAAGCAAGGGAGAGAGAGAGAGAGAGAAAGAGAGAGAGCGCACAAGGGGTGGGGGAGAGGCAGAGGGAGACACAGTTTCCCCATTGAACTGAGCAGGGAGTTCAATGTGGGGGCTCAATGCGGGTCTTGATCCCAGGACTCTGGGATCATGACCCGAGCAAAAGGCAAACGACCGCTTGAGCCATCCAGGGCCCCTACCGCAAACATATCTTGCAAACCAGAGCTTGACCATAAGAAATCAAATGAGTAGGCTAGCAGAAAGGAAGGGTAGAACTGAAAAGGCCACTCTCCCCCAAAAGAAAGTGGTTAAGATCTCAAGTGCCTCCAAAAATCTCCCAGGCAAACGAGGCAGGAGTCCACAGTCCTCCAGGCCACACCAACCATGTAGAATTGTTGCTCTAGGATCCTAGGACAAGGGCCCTGTGTCCCTTGCCTTGTTCTGCGCTGCCCACGGATGATGGAAAGCCCTGCCAGTGGGTGTTTTTGGCAGCTGAGAAGAACTCGGGAGCTGGGACTTGGCCCCTGCCCTTGCCCTTGCCGACGGGCTGTTCCTGTTCCTGCTAACACCACTTTCTGCCAGACTGGCTTTTCCACACATGTTTTGTCATGCAAGGAAAACGTTATTTTTTTTCTTTTTGGATATTTTTAAACGTATCCACCAATGCAGAAAATACACAACTGGTTTTAATGTTTAGGATAGGAACGTCTCCCGATCACAGGTAGTAGAGAATACACAGAATAAGGTACCCAGGCTGTGGAATTCCCTTCCTGCCCTTTTTTTCCTCTCTGTTGCCTTCTCAGAGAGAGAAGTGGGGGGAGCGCAAAGAAGAGAAGGTGGATGAGAGGGAAATGGGAAGCAAATCAGAGGAGAGTCAGGAAAAAGGAGGGCACAGAGGAGAGCCATGCTGAGTCCAGTTAAAATGCCTAAGAGCAAATTCTGCATAATTAGGAGGGAGGAAAGAAGGGGAGGCAGGCAGGAAGGAAAGGACAGACTTCTAACAAGAGGGAAGCCCAGAGTTGGTGACAAAGGTGGGACCTGCACCTCGTGTCTTGCATGGCGCCTGGAATTAAGATAAGACAGATGTTGCCTTATTTACGTTTTAATTTTAACAATTCCAAGGCAGCATTTTCGTTCCACGTCTGCCTCCCTTTTTCCAATTAATGTGAAAGCTTTCTCTTCTGCCACCTCATCCTCCCCTTGTTGTTCACGGAGTCCTTCTCCCAGACTCCTGGCTGACTCTTGTGTCCCAGATCTGGGGCCGTCCACTTCTGGATCATTCGTGTGGTAGGAAGAATAGTCAGACAAGTCAGGATCGCGTCATCACAGCAGCCTCGTTTGCCCTCTGTCCTTACCCGGTCCCCAGTAGCTCAAGATTCCAGCGTTGAGTTTTAGGAAGGGAGCTAACTGTTCTCGACGGCCGTTATGTCTTCTGGCTCTTTCCCTGAGGTTCCAGAGGAAGAGACTCTGGGGTTCTTCTAGGTCTGGCAACACCTGTAGGAGGCTGGTTGTGTCTTTGCGGCCAGAATGCCTGGGGCAGGTCCTTGCTGAGTCCAAAGGGCCACAAGGGATGCAACATGTAACATTAGACACCTGTCTCAAGCCAGCGAGGATGGTGATTAGTTGCTGAAAATCACAGCCCAGAGAATTCTGCCTTCTCTACCCAGACCCGGAGTGAAATCTGCACCCGACACCAATTCCTTTGCTGACAACTCCGTCTGTGTCCTCAGTTAGAGCTTGCCCTGCCCCCCAACCCCAGGCTTCCTTCCTTCAAAACTGCCCCATCCCCTCTTGTTGGGGTTGACCACAAGGCCCCCTTCTGCAGCGTCCCATCTGCCCCCCCTTCCTGTCTCTTTGAGTTGTAACAGGTTATGGCTAAAGAGATGTCGCTTCTGAAAGCATGTAATGAAGTGAGACCGCAAAAGGGACAGCTTGATTGCCACTTTGATGAGAGGTCATTCTTCTAATACACAGGCCTGCAGAAAGCATTCAAAGGCGTTACATGACCTTCCATCCAGCCCCCAGGACAACAATATAATTAACTTGCTTAGCCACCCGGCTTCCCCTGAAAAAGATTTAGAACTCTGATCTATGGGCATATTTATGGCCTGTATTCCTTGGAATAGAGAGTTGTTATTTTCCATGAGAATTGCACACATCTTTATGTTTATTTTAAGCTGTCTATTCTCTGCATTTGTAATTCTTTAAGTATTAGTTATGGCTTATCTGGGATTTAAGAACAAGAAAGAGGCTACTATTCTGAAGTGCAGTAAATAATGTAATATGTAAGCTCCAGCTGGGGAAAGAAATTGTAAAGCTAAAGAATTCAATTTAGTTTCCAACTCCCTCGGGGCTCTGTAACCTTACAAACCCGGTGAGGCAAGTTTCAGAATTCCAGCAGGGCTGAACTGGAGTATTTTTTAAAACATTGCTTGAATTAAACAGGGACGGGGTCCCCAGGACTCCACAGGAGACAGTTAAAAGGTTATAATGTTAGTTCTCCCCCAAGGCAATGGCTCCTTAATCCAGGAAATAATCCACCTTTTCATGAATGATCTCAATCCATTCAAGAACCCTAAGAAGTCTCCCCCAGCCCCCTTCTTAATAGAGTCTCATCGACCCATTGTCCTTTATCACTGGAGCTTAAAGCTTTAAGCTCATTTAAGATGTTTGGTAAAGACTTGCTCCAAGATGCCTTAAATGACCTACATGTTGTTGTCACAATGGACATTGAGTTGTTCATCTGGGAACTCCCAACACAGTAAATTGAGGACGAACACAGAATTTTTCCAGACCGTCATCTGGAAGGAGAGAAGGGGACAGTGTCATCTCTCTGGTTTGGCACCGTAATTTGACATCTGCCCTCCAAGACCAGCTAAGTCATGCTGCCTTGAAAGATGCCTAAGGAAGTGATCAGAAGTAGAACCAGAAACAGGTTGCCCTCCTAAGCCTTGAATACCTCTCTATAAGAGAAGAGCTAAAAATATTTGCTGTGTGATAGTAACGTCTTGACCTTTCCACCAGGACAAGCATACAGCCTACCAGCACTAAGCTTCCTGACTCTGATAAAGCCCCACACCACTGCTTCTGGCATACAAGCCACGGTCACATACATTAGCTTTCTCGGTCCTTCATAACAAACCCATCAACCCAGATATTTGATCGCTCTTTTACAAAGTGGTTGTGCAAAGTCATACTACTGTGGAAAAGTAAACTTGGGTTGGAACCAAAGGATTCTTATTCTGGCTCCTGTTTTTGTGTTACTTTTATTGTTCCGTATTGCTTCCCAACCTTAGTAGAAAACTCCTTTAAGAAATTTAGAGTCAGGAGATAGGGCTATCTGCCATACCACAGAGGATAGAGTTAACCAAAGGAAAGAAAAAAGTTGGCCGGTTGTGAAAAATCCCTTAAGGGAAGGAACAAGTTGTCTATTTCTAGGTGCTCAGAAGAATAATTTGCCTAAATGAGTGAGTGACTCACTATGTGTTAGGTGCTGGGGTTCAATAGAGATTAGATGCTGCCAGAGAGTTGAAAACTTGAAAACCAAACAAAATAAATCAATGGCCCAGGCATTCATTTCGGAGCATACATTTTAGGATTCTGTAGGATTGCATGGTTAAGTTGCTTTCATTGGGTAGATCTTAGGAGATAGAATCAGACAAATCACAGGGGACTAGCCAGATTCAAAGGAGATAAGGATCTATTATTTTCTTCTAATCTGATCTATGATGTGCAAGATAAAGTCAAACCTAGAAATTTCCACTAACTCAGAAATTTTTAGTGACTGAGATTTATACATTTCAGGCAACTATATTCTAAACAGAAAATATTAAGGCAATTACTCTCTACTTTCTAGTTTAAAAAAACAATTTGTAGGGGCACCTGGCTGGCTTCCTTGGTTAAGCATCCCACTCTTGATTTCAGCTCAGGTCACGACCTCGGGATCACGAGATTGAGCCTTGCGTGGGGCTCTTTGCTAGGCATAGAGCCTGCTGAAGATTCTCTTTCTGGCCCCTCTCACACGCTGTCTCTCTAAAAAAAAAAAAATTGAAAACTGCAACACTCTGAAAAGTCTGATACGCATACAATACAGGAAAGTGCACACATGATAGTTAAACAACCTTCACAACGCTCACACTCCGTAACCAGCATCCAGGTCAAGAACACTACTGGCTCTCAGAGTCCTCCTCATCTTTCCGTTAGATTGATTCTCTTCCCCTGAAGGTCACCTCTCTCCTAACTTCTAGATTTGGTTCTTCCCTGAAAAATAAACAAACTGACCTGTCAAAAAACTCCATTTTGAAGCAAACCTCAAATAGTTACAACTTACAATAGACTGCTTTAACGAAGATCCCGCCGGTGTAGCCCAAACACAGAACGCTTGTTTTCTCCGGCTTTTTATTCTTCATAGAGACCACAGGAGAGAGTCAGACGTGCCGCATTTGGAGACAGTCAGGACTGACATCTGAATCTTTAGCTATTTCTCAGAAAGAATTCTTTTGTAAGATGATAAGCAAGAGTAAATATTTTCAGACCATTTCAAGAAATGCTTTTGAAATCTCTCCTATAGGAGGTTGGGTCAAGCTCTCCATTTCTATCCGATTTCATTCTTTCTGTTAAAATCTTGATCTATTGTTCAGCATGAGGATTATTCCCCCGTCAAACCCAGAGCTACGTATGTGTTGTTAGAAAAGTAGTTAGTATTCAAGGCACCAGGAGAAGCCTTTTCTAAATTAAATGAAATTTCAGTGTGGTTATATAATACCAAATCAGATTGTCTGATTTTAACAGAGATTTGTTTAAACTCAATTTTATATGTAATTTTCTATTTGTAGAAACTAATAGAAGGAAATTGTAATAGACATGAAAGAGAACAGGAATCTTACAGAGTTTGTCATATTCTGTTATGTATTAAAATGATAACACTGATTTCATGGTCCACTATTTCATTAAATTTCCTGCTGTCATTAATGCTTTTATAATTAAAATAGCCTTACATTTAATTCAGAACTTACTACATATTTACAACTTTCCCCTAACACTTGGCAATCAGATTTTAGAGAGTTCTCCCCTTAAAGGGATGTGATTAACCTTTGCACGAGAGCCTGTATTTGATTCTGGCAGCCTAAAGAGACAGGAAATAAGAGCATATTCAATGGGAGTTTGGGGTAAAGTATTTCCTAGTGGGTAGGATTACATGCCAAATAAGGTTTAGTATGTTCTAAAGGATTTTTTTTTTAAATTATTAGTCTACTGGGAGCTATCTTTTCATTGGATGCAGCCCTGACTCCCAACCTTTTGAAGTAGGCATCTTCTTATAGGCAAACATGTGTGTGTATGAATGAACATACTACATATAAACATTTATATGTATGTTTCCCTTCTCTATTCACCTGTGAATAGATTCTTTGTTTAAGATTTTATTTATTTATTTGACAGAAAGATCACGAGTAGGCAGAGAGGCAGGCAGAGAGAGAGGAGGAAGCAGGCTCCCTGCCGAGCAGATAGCCCCGATGTGATGCAGGGCTCCATCCCAGGACCCTGGGATCATGACCTGAGCTGAAGGCAGAGGCTTTAACCCACTGAGCCACCCAGGTGCCCCATGTGAATAGATTTTTATTATAAGTGTTTATCTATATACCATATATATTTGCCCAGACATGCATATTCTCACATATACATATACATACATTAAATATATGTATATATACATACAAATACAGGGGGATGAAACAAAGCACCCATCACAATGCCTGTACACGCAGTGGGCAGCATTTGCAGAACACTGAATCTGAGATAGTCTCCACTTCAATAGTGAACAGTAAGCCACTCTTTGCCTGGGTGGAGATGTTGTCTCACCCCTCAAAATAGCTTGCTGCAAACACAACCATGAGAGATGGTCAAAATAAAGAAAGAATGGCAAGGCCAGGGCCTTGAAATCTTGGCATATCCAGCAAGATTATGCATGGATACTTACGACCGATGGCGGACTGGCTCTCACAAAAGATATATATGAATGTTCTTGGGTTTTATGTACTTGCATGCTGCAACTTTATTGAACTTGTACTCTGAATGGCTTTTCAATTGGTTCTTTTGGATAAGATACTATCATTATTTCCTTTGTCTGTACTTAAAAAAATTAATATGTAAAAAGCAAACAAACAAACACAAAACTAATATGTCAGTATGATTAAATAGCATGACCGAGGTTCCCTAGTAGTAAATTCTTCATCTGGAACTTAAACCCTGGTATTACAATTTCAAATGCTTACTCTTTTCGAGATGAATTGTGTGTCTATTTCATTTGAAAGTTTACTTTTTGAAGTATAGTTGACACACAATTTTTTTAAAATAGTATTTACATCACCATATAGTATTACCATCATCTGTTTGCAATGTGTCTCTGAACTTAGATACTAAGTTCTTTGAGCAGATGCTGAGTTCATTCATCTTCACATCCCTTGTCTCATATAGTGCCTGGAATGGGCCAGGATAGATACAAATGGTTAGATGGATGGATGGATCAATGGATCAATGAATATATGACTACATCTTTGCTCTACATTTTCGTTATATCTAAGAATACTTCTTTCTTTGCCAAAAACGTTCCAAGGAAGTTATCTGTCTAAATTTTATTAGATTGTTTCTAGATAAACAGAAAACACTAGCATGAATTTCTAAAGTGGTTTGGCAAAGGTTAATTGGTTGTTTATTTTTTTAAATTTTGGTGAAGACTATAACGCGGATGATATATATGGGTCCTCACCTTTACTTCTACTTAATAGAAAAAAAAATAGGAAGCAAAGTCAGCATATTTTAAGCACCATCATTCTTAGCTATTACTTCCTAAATACCCACTGCATTTACATACAATGAAGATCAAAAAGGCCTGTCCCTCAAAGAGTTTACAATTTGCCTTTGTCTAGTACTAATGTGTACTGCCCAATTGAGTTCTCAAAAATGTACATCTGATCCTGTCCCTACGCATACACACGCACACACACACGCATGCATGCACACACACACACACGCATGCGTGCACACACACACACACACACACACACACAAACACACACATCTTTCAGATGTTCCCCTCCACCTTCAAGTTGCAGTCAAGTCGCTCGGCAAGATATTAAAGCCTCTGTGATCTGTCTCCTTTTCAAGCTTTGCCTCTCGGCATGACATTCCCCCAGACCTAGGCTTCCTCCGTGTCATAAGGATTGGAGCTCCCCAGGCACATCCAGACCTCCAGGCCTGTGCATATCCAGCTTCTTCAGCCTGGAACATCTCTCACTATGTCACTTCCTGGTCAATATTCAGTCATTTTGCAAAAGTCATTTCAAATTTCATGTTACATAGAAAGCTTTTCCTGAATACTCCCACGGTAATCTAGCCACGGTCTTTTTTATGGTCTCCATTGTATTCCAATCGTACTTTATTCAGGGCACCCATAATATTTTGCTGTAATTATTAATTTGCAAGTATGTGCATTCCTGCAGCGTCGAATAGAACCTGGCATATGGTAGCTTCATGTCACTCTTAGCTTCTCTTCCCTGCCCTACGCCTCCCTTCACAGCCAAAATCTTATTACCAATAAGGGAATTCATGAGTTTCAACCCTGAGACCCACCTCCTGTGAAAATAAGCAAAGAACTGGCATCTTAGCATTGCTCCCTATGTCCAATTAAAGTTCTCCGGCAACCAAGATGTCTAAACAAAAAGGCATTACAGAGTCTGTGTGAGAACATAGATCCTAGGGGCCTGGGTAAAACAAGGAGGCACAGATATCATGGAGGGCGCCCTATGATTGCACACAAACAGAACCAGCCTTGGAGTCCTTGGGGTTGATGGCTCAGCTGAGTCCCTCTCTGGAAATTGCCATCATTCTGAAGGACCACTTTGCTTCCTTAGCTCTCTGTGGGAGCTGGCTGGGGACTTCTGCTTTGCCCCAAAGCCTTTCCCTCACTGCCTCAAGGGAGTTCCTATGATCAGTCCCCAATAATCTTCCAGCGTGAAAATCTCCATCTCAGAATCGATTTCCTAAAGAGCCCCACCATAAAACAGAGGTCTTATCCTGTGATAGGATTTTACATTTGTGGGCCTATCGAGAGTGCCCTATTTTAAATATTTCTCCCATTGCTTTGTATTTTGAAACTTTTGGAATCTTTTTAATTCTGTTATCTAAATGCTTCTGGGAGTGATACCTGAACCTACTATTAGCTAAAATGACCAAATGAATGAATAAATAGATCCAATGTTTTCACATATTGCATCTTTTTTATTTATCAACAATATAACTCCCAATCACAACTTCAATTCAACATGGGTGAGCCAGCATTAATAAGTGGACTTGACATACTTATTACCAAAAAACAAAGAAATGTGGGGTTTCTTTCTGTTAGCTTATGCACTTTTATTGCAGGGTAAATACCTAATGTTTAATCCTGGTTTCTTTTACAGATATGGCAAATAGCCTGTGGACTCACATTATCACCTTCATATTCCCCACGAATAGAATCTGCTTTTGTCTCTTCCTTTTATTTTAGAAATAAGGAAACGAAGGAAGAAAGGAACAGAGCCAAAATGATGCTGTTTCACCAACAGGACTTCTTTCCATGACTGTCACACCTCCAGGTAAATTGAAATAACCTGTCGATTTTAGTGAATGTGTGTGTTCTTCTTAATTAATTAATGAAGCTATCTTTTTTTTCTTTTTTCCTTATTTTGTATAAGCTAGCTCTTTATCCAAATCAGCAAAATATCAAGGCCAGAAAAGCAGCATTAGCTTGTTGACTGGCATCAATATTTGACGAGTGTGTGCTAGAAAGAAAACAAGGACATCTGTAATGGTTTTATGAAATTGTGGTAATAAAGGTGGCTTTTGATGGAAGGTTTATAGTCCACTGACACAGCTAACTTGGAGCAAGACTGTGAGGTAGACAAACTGGGTTTGGAACCCTCTAATGCCTTTTGAAAAAATCACCTCCTCTATTGTAGAATCTTCCTTCTAGAATTTTCATTCTCCCAAAGGACACAGTGCAGTTCTGCTTCTCTGCCTTTCCTTTCTTCCTAGGAAGATAAATCAGACATGGAAGCATGTCTAGGGGGGTGTCTAAGAAATTCCCGATTATTCAAATATCTGCAAAACTTTTTTATAAATATAGATACAGGTATTAGATATTCTCATTCCTTCCCAGGTCTGGGGTGAGGCCCCAGTATCCACAGGTCTAACAAGTACCCCCGGGCTTGGGATGATCGGCTAGATTTGGGAACCACCAATCTGAGAATTTCAATCTTATCAAGCATTTAAAACTTCCAGGTTAGCCTTCACAAAAGATTTGCCTTTTTAAAAGCCTCCTAGAGGAAAGCAATGCCTACCTCAAAGGAATAAATCAAAGCGAAAAGTGGAGAGGTTCTTTGGGGTAATCAGACAATCCATGTCCAACTTACCAAATCAATTCCCCACAGAAATCCCCTATTCCATCAGCCCTTTGAAGTCCACTGGGGTCCCTCACGCCTGTCTCTCAATGTCTAAGAGAAAAGAGACCAGAAGAACCGCCCCAACCCCACCTTGCTCTGCTTCTCCCGACCCTCATCTTTTCTTGCTCTCATTCAGAGCCTTCAAGTCTTTTCCTTTTTGAAAATGAAAAAAAAAAAAAGAAAGAAAGAAAGAAAGAAACAATTATTACAAGATGCTGTCATTTATAAAGGAATTCAAAGGACAAAATTGAGCAAAAGAGCTCGAAATTCAGCTGCATACATAAGGACAGGCAACCTAAAAAGGCTCCGTTATCAAGAACTGCCGCTTCCTCATGACTAACACCAGGCAAATGGCTCCCATGCTCTGAAATTGCATGTGTGCGTCCTAGCTGCCCACGCTCTGATGCAGACAAACAACACGAGTCTTGGTACCAGCAGTTAAAAATAAACTGTGAGCTCTCCGAGGAAAAACAGTCTCTGCATTGAGGACACACTGTGGTGCCTTCAGCGAAGAAACTCTCGGTCCCTGGCACTGAGAACCCCCCTCAGAGGGCCCAGCTGGGCCGGCCCTCCAACCAGCCCCCAGGATAAACTGAGGCCCAGAGAGCTGCCTCAGGGCCTGGGAAGGGACAACAAAGACACGATATTGTCAAGTTCCCTCTGTGGTCGCCATTTTTGCCTTGGGATTTTAAAGAGAGGCAAAGCCAGCCCTGATGGGAGTCGGGAATTAAGTACCCGGGTTCTTGCACTCGACATGTGGGTTCAATAAAAGTGCCTACAACTTTTTGAGGATATTTTTCCCTGCATCTTGAGCTCATGGGTAGTTTAAGGGAAGATTAATCCAAGGGCTTCCTGCATTACACTTACCTCATTAAAATACTGCATTGAAAGACGTGTTTAATACCCAAGAATCCGGCTGATCCTCTTTATTAAGCTCTTTAAAGGAACTCTTTAAACAGTGAACCGGCTGAATATCACAGTTTTCATTTAAGCTCAAGATTCACTTTACTACTAGGGTGCATACAATCAAGGTTAGATGATCCCTGAGGACATCTGCACACAGGCTCTGTAATCTAGAGGTAATCCTGAAGTTTTCCAAAGAGAGAGAAAAGGGAAGGATCTGTAGGGAGAGAAAGGCAGCTGAGTTGCCCTACCCCCCTCGTCAATCACACTAAGTGTTCACACAGACTTGAAACCAAAATAGCAAATTTTTATGAAGTGCTCATTATATGGTAAACACTCTTCCAGCTCACGTAAACCAACACCATAAAGAGATTGGTGTACGGGGAACTCTATCTTACACATGAGGCAAGTAGCTTGCCCAGATATCTTGCCCAAGAGCCACTAAAATCCATGATGTGGTCCATTAGATCACTGCTGATTCAGGAAATCCCTCCCCTCTACCACTTCCAGCCCGAGGACACTCTGCTGAGCCCGACTTCAGTGTGCTTATCTTTCTCACCGAACTTCACCATCTTGCCCCTGAGCCCCTTGCTCCATCTTGAAACCATGCACGATCTGAAAGGGGTGTTAGCACATTAGAGCAGAAAGAACTTTCCTTGGTTTCAGAAGAAACTACTTCTCTCATGACTTCACCACTTTTTCCTGACTCATCTTGGGCAACACTGAACCTCCATATTCTCATTTTTAATGTGGGTTGCTATGAAACTCACAGGAGATAACGTATCTGGAAAGCGAACTGTAAATTGTGAAATGATGACAAACATTAGTCATAATTATTAATAAAAATGTGAGACATATTCCCTAGCAATAAAAGAAAACACTACCAGTTCTGACACAGTCAATATATTTGGTGGAAAACCAGGTTATGCTGACAGTTGAATAAGGCAATAAAGCAGACTAGGTCATAAATATATTTCTAGGACCCAGAACCAGTAATATTGAAAGCAGGTAATGAATAAATCTTTGTGACCATTGTAAGTTCCATCTGTATAATACTTTATAATTTATAGAGCCCTTTGGTGATGGTGCTGATTTTATTATATAAAGTTATGTAATACAGGTGGGGTATTGTCAAATGGAACTGTGACCCATGTCTGCTCGGGGCAGACATGTCCAGAAGAACATTCATTGCGGTGGCCTCATTACAGATCTTCAGGGGAGCCTGCGCCCCTAAGAGTAATGTGATTAACTTCCCGAAATACGATAGTAAGAGAATGAGAGAATTGGAGGGATCTTGGGAGAATTTCCCCCTCACTCTAAGCTCTCCCTTTCAGATGTTTTTGTGACAGGATGGTCCTCCAGGAACTATAAGTAGTCTACTACTTCTTGTTTGCTGTGTAGCTCAGAAATCATTAGGCTGGAAATAAAGGCATGGCAAGTTCACACCTAGTTTCCGAGAACACTTACGCGCAAGCTTCAGGATACTTGGACAGAAGAAGGGGTTACATTCAAGGCTTCTGGAAAAAGAAGATCCAATCCTGGATGGAAGTTCAGATATTTTAGAGGGAAAAGCTCAAGTCTGCTTCCTGAGGAAGTTTCTCAAGGACCTCAAAGCCTTCAAGGGAATAAGAACTAGGATTGCAAGTGTATTGGCAAGGGTGTTTTCAGCAGGAAATAATAGGACACCCAACTAAAGGGTGCTGTTTAAATGATCCAGATGTTTGAAATCTCACATGATAATTAAATGCATTTGGCACATTAACGGGCTGTATAGCAGTGTTAGCTGTTATTGCTGGCAGTAATAATAACTATCACAGTCATTATAACAAGAAAGCAGGGAAGTTCCAAGGTTGGTGCAATAGTGCAGGGATCCAGGTACTTTTCTTTTAAGTGCTCTGGCAATCACAATGTGACCTTGTGGTCTCCTCTTCATGACCCAAAAAGGCTACAGTAGTTCTAGAGGTCACATGTAGGCACATCATATTCAGAAAATTTAGAAAAAAGATACTTCCACTTTTCTAGGAAGAGAAGCCTTTACTCAAAACTCTTAGCAGACATCTCTTTGGGTTCACTAGTCAACCTAGAGTTACTTGCCTATGTACTGGTTGTAAGGAGGCTGGGAAAAGAGTAGTTGGCATTTTGGTAGTAGGAAAGGTCTTGTCCAATTAGGTGAGGAAAAGAGTGGCTCCTGGGAAGGCAAGTAACTGTGTCACAACCCTTATTATTAAGCTAGTTCTCCCTCAAGACACTGCTCAGAAAGCGTAGAGAGCTATCGGTCCTGTACCACTGGGTACAGGAAGTAGGGAACTCCTAAGTGAGCAAAAAATGCTAGTAGAGAGCTTGAGGTTGGCGTAAGGAGTTTTATACCTTGGGGTCAGCCTTTTCCCTTCTGCCTATGTCAGGAAAAGGCATTAAGAGCTTGAATGGGGGTGTGTCACCCACTCCCTTAGCAAGAAATCAGCATAATATGAAACACAGGTCTCCTTGAGAAATGACAGCTTCTATAATGGAAGTTTCCAGAAAAAGAGCAGACCACTTCCAGCACAGCATCTGCTGGAGCCTGCCACAGGGACAACCATGCAGCCAGGGTAGGGCAGCCAGACTCCAGGGAAGAGGAACTCAGCTGGAAGTCACTGTCGCTAGAGGATAGGGAATGGTGAATATTCAGAACATTCAGAAGTTGCATGAGGGACCCCGTGAAGAGAGTGGCTAACACCACTGCCTTCACTGCCCTCTTGCCTGAGAAGCTCTGATGTTTGGAGAAAAGGATCCAGGCTAACAGTATATGAAATAGGAAAAAAAAAATGCATCAATCCCTGAGAAAATTTGGAGGAAATGACTAGAATTGAGGAAATCTGATTCAGACAGGTTATTTTAAGGAAATAGACATTGGGGGTTAGATTCCTATGGCTCCAAAGTAAAATACCATTTTAGTGTATTTCCCCCAATACTCACACTTTAGGGGTGTTTATCAGGGATTTGCCTGTGGCAGGCAGAGCACACCCACAGAGCATCTAGACCTAAGGGAGATCCAGGCTAGTAATCAACTAGATGTTAGCCACAGAGCCAGCCATCAGAAGGCAGGATGGCCTCAGTCACCAAGCTGGTAGGCATCAGAGAACATGGCCTCTTGTTAAGAACTAAGGTTCTAATCTCTAATAAATTATACTTTAACTCTTACCACTTGTAGGAACTCTAGTTGATTATTTAGCCTATCTAAGCCTCAGTGTCCTTTCTCACATACAAAAAGAGAATGATGATTATACCTTCTTAGAAGGTTGATGTGAGGATCAAATAAATTAATATATGCACATTTCTTAGAACAGTAACTTGCATATATATTAGCTTATAGGCCTACAACAGGCCTACAACTAGTCTGAAATCAAACAATGAGTAACTAACTTGATTGCAGTAAGGACCCGATGCAAATGGGGAGAAACTAACAAAGGGAATTTGGAGGGCACAAGGTTTTTTTTTAAACCCACGATATAAATCATTTTTTATTACATTTTTTTAAACCCATGATATAAATTATTTTTTATTATATTACTTGGGATGTACTACTTCCCTGTTGGGAATGACGGTCAAACCTCTATGAAACAAGCTGGAACATCTCTGAGATGTGCAAAGAATAGGCTAGATCATGTGCAGTATTATCACAGCTCCTGCCAACATGAACAGAGACAAGGTGTAGTGTTATTTAAACTCCCTATGTTACCTTGAAGGACAGCACGTACATAATGTAAACAGGGACATGGAAATGAGAACAATGTGATTATCTTTGCAACCTAAAGAGACCTCAGAAAATTAGGCTCCCCAAAGAAGGAAAGAAGCTCACGAACTAGGAGGTGGCCTGGGACCCTAGGCCATTCTAGATCCCAGCTGCCTTGCCATCCCCTCAACCAGCAATCCAGAGAGTTCCACAAGGATAATGGGCTTTTTACTGTCTTTCTTTGTGCCTCTTCTACTACTCTAAACTACCTGTCATCTGTTTTCCTTTTACTCATCACTTTGGTTTACTCATGACTTCTGCTTACTCAAAATTTGTTTTTCATGATCTCTATACCCCTTCTTCCCTATGGCTCAGCTGCCTTCATTCTCTAGGTTTCTATTCAGAAATTCTGTTTACCCATTTAATCGCCGTTGTTCTGGTTGAACAAAGCCGTCACTTTGGATGACAACATGAATGACCTCATGGTTTATAGATTGTCCTTGGACTGAGATCGACATCTCGTCTAATCAACCATAGCTAAGAAGACAAAGTCACAATGGTACCTACAGGAACCATATTTTCTTAAAGTACTGCCTAGAACCTTTCTTCAACAGAGAAGGAAGTGGTCCACTATAAAAAGATCACAGGATTTGGAGGCATTCTGAAGCTTGGTCTGTCCTCTGCAGCAAGTATCTCAAACTATGAATTGAGTCGGGGGAAAAAAAACCTAGAACTGTCAAACTCAAAAATGTTCAAGTTTTAATAAAGATAGGACTTTGGTACTTGTATGGCCATGAAAGGGCCATCAGAGGGCCCAACAGACAGTACCAAGACAAGTCACCTAGGACACTAGGAGGGAAAAAAAACATACAATGACACCAAGTTTATGCTATAATAAGGACCTTTAGTGGCTTAATAAACCATGCTGATACTTACTGTGATGGTAAATACTATAACCATAATTCAGAAAATTATTATGTTGTTGTTTGGGGTTTTTAATATATTTTAAGCTTTTTTATTTCTCGCTTTTTATGAGTCATTTGTGAAATTTACAACCCATTTTAACCAATGCTAAGGGATGAGCCAATGTGAGGGAAGAGGGGTCCATCCCCTGTGTGAGAGCCACAGGGAAGCGAATCTCAGAAGCTGAGTCTCTTGCCCAAGAACTGGTTTTGAAGAGTTTCTATATGATTGGTTTTGGTTTTACATAGTCAAGAGTGGCCTGAGGAGGCATGGCAGCTCAGAGTACTATGGTATCCTAGCTAGTATCCTGAAACAGAAAGAGGCATTAGGGAAACACTAAATAAATCTGAATAAACTATGGACTTACATTCATAATGTATCAATATTGGTTCATTCATCGTAACAAGTGTACCATGTTGATGTAAGAGTCAATAATAATGGAGACTGGACTGGGGGTAATAGTGAGAGGCACATGGGAGCTCTCTGTACTAATTGCTCCATTTTTCTGCAATTCCAGAACCATTCTAAAAAATAAAGCCTATAATGAAAAATATCCCTCTAATACATATTTTAGACCCTTATCCAGTCCACTTGGAATGGCTAGTGACTTGGAACACTGCCAATAACCCATACTTCCGTATAACAGTAGAAGATGAGTTGTGCCACTGGAAGGTTCTCAGAGACACCATTAAGATGGTCACGAGTTAGGCCACCATTTGACCTGGTCAACAATCACATATCCACACTGTCATCCTTCACTCTTCAAAATACAACCTTCACTTCCTAGCAGAAAAACTCAACCAGGAGGAGCAGCACATGGTAGTTCTAATGCTGTGACTCTGAGCTTCAAACCATCACATGATGGGTTACTGGACTTAAAAAAAAAAAAATTAGAATAGAAAGTGCTAAACAGGTGGTACTTGACAGAGGGCTGGAACAGAACAGCGAGTTCCTCATAATGAGAAAGCTTCTAACAAGAGCCATTTCAGACACAATCAGCTCAGAAAGAACCTCGGCAGAACAGAATGAACATTCTAATTCAATTTATATTATTATATTGATGATGCATTTATATAGCGCTTTATGCGCCAAGGCTGTCAAGGCCATTAGACTTAAGTTCTGCACAACAGAATTCAGAATATTGAAAAGGAGAGCTGCACTGTAAAATTCCTCACCTTCAAAAGTCTTTAAGGAAATGCACAAAGCCACGTCTTGGGGGTAGATAGGACTTAGGAATTCCAGCTGCCACAGGCGAGACAGTTGTCAGGATTCTACTTCCTCCTTTTTTTCAGCCAGTTCTTGAAAGGGCACTGCCCGCTGGTTTCCCAGGCCCCGTGACCAAGGATGGAAACGTAGAAGCCCAGTTGGGTGTTGGCGGTGCAGGGGAGCCTCGCCAGGATGCCGAGGACGTATGGATGGCAGCAGCTCGTGCAGAGCTCCATTCCCCTGTTCCACCCGGCTGCTCCTCCGGAGGACGGTTTGCTGTCCCTTATTAAGATGATCACAATGACCAGAAAGTCACCTCAATGCCCCCTGGGGAAAAGGTATTTTTATTTAAAAAATAAAAGAAACAATTTCATGTATGTTCTAAAGGCCTAAAATGAAATAAACTCAGTCATGCAAGAACAGAAGCTGGAGGTTCCGTGGCGAGGCTTGCCATTCTGCTCCCCAGCGGGGTCTCCCCGGGTCTCAGCGCAGGATCCCCCCTGGCATCAGCCTCCGCCTCTGCTCCCTCTCTGCAGGCTGGCTTTCGGGGCTGATGCAGGGCTTCTCTGCTCCCCCAGAGTTCAGCCTGCAGGTGCCTTCGTCTTGTCACAGTGCCAGCTCTGGATCCTGCTCTGTGTGACCTTTCAGTGAAGGCACTCTTCATCTGCCTCGACCTTTCAGTGTCTCAATTCCACATCTCCAGGGGGAATGTCCAGGACAGATGGCATCCTGTGACATATATAATGCCTACGTCGTCCAGGGACTGAGGATAGGAAGGTGCTGGAGAGAGCCGGGTCTCTGAGAAAGCAATGGGAGAAGGGAAGAAGTAATTGACTTACCAGTGCTTCCATCTCCCTTTTAAAACTTAATTTATATTATTATACTAATAACTTGTATTCTTTGTACAGAAACAGAAAATTAAGGTAAGCAAACACTTTTTTTAAAAAATTTTATTTATCTGAGAAAGAGGTTGAGCATAGGCAGGGGGAGTGGCAGAGGGAGAGGGAGAAGCAGACCCTCCGCTGGGCAGGCAAGTGTTTAACCACCCAAGCCACCCAGGTGCCCTGCAAACACATCTTTAAATACCTGTAATCCTAATTATGATGGCTGCAAACAATGTGGCCCTTTTCAGAAGTTTTTAAATTCTGTATTTATATGCATATATTCATAGGCATGCTAATATTTTTAACAAAAGCAGGATCACTTTACCTACCACTTTAAAATCTACTTTTTCACTTAAAAATACATATGAATGTAACGGATATATATCCCTGTCCACGAATATAAATCAATGTCATTTTTTTAAAAAGATTTTATTTTCAAGGAATCTACACCCAACATGGGGCTCAAACTCCCAACCCCAAGATCGAGAGTCACATACTCCACTGACTGAGCCAGCCATGTGACCCTAAATCAATGTCATTTCTAACTCCTGCCTAATATTCATTTTATACCTGTGCCCTCATTCAAC
The DNA here is from genome assembly GCF_020171115.1 of Neogale vison. Taxonomy (NCBI): domain Eukaryota; kingdom Metazoa; phylum Chordata; class Mammalia; order Carnivora; family Mustelidae; genus Neogale; species Neogale vison. The sequence goes on from NC_058094.1 coordinate 33,279,436, forward strand.
CCGGCCCTGTTGACGTTTAACTTGTTTCAATTTCTTTCTTGTTACTTACAAAAATACTCCAATCAGTATCCTAATATACCAGCACTTGTATGATCTCCTGAAACTTTCCCTACTATAAAATAGTTCAAGTGGAATTGCTGCCTTAGAAAGCACGAGGCATTGGACCAGAGTATTCTGCACAAATGTGGATCCTATATATATTTCCATGGTACTGTATCTATATGACGTGCCAGTTTCTCCATAGTCTGGGGACTATCATTCTCTTTAAATTACCTCAGTTTCTCCTTAACTGGCTTATTTTCTCCTAATTTGTCATCCACGGGGGAGCTCTGGCTAAAGTCGTATGGGTTATAGCTCCCTTTAGACCAGACACTGCATCTGTGACTGTCCAGGACCAGATGTTTCATTTGAGAGAGCATTATTTGCAGTCTGACCTTTTTCCTCCTCACTGTCTTTGTAGCTTGCTAAAATATTTGTCTTGAGCATCTGTTTTTCCTCTACCAGCTGGGATGAGTCCAGAAGTGTAGCTTCCCTTCCCTGTTTAAAGCTATCAAATATACCATTACCAGGTCTAGCCCAAAGAGTTTACTGAATATTCATCTTGGGTCCAAGAGTGCAGACACAATCGACTGAAAGAAATTGACAGTTTATCAAATTATCTGAGGGCCGTATACTGAATCAGGCTTTGCCATATGGCATTTGCTTTTCGTTCAGGGGAAACATTATTCATTCACCTAGCCATTTACTTATTTATTCATTTGCCCAACCACAGACCAAGGAGAATCAAGCTATTAAGTCCCTTGACTCCCCTAGGTGGGATATTTTGATAGAGTCATCCTTAGAGAGATCTTTTAATATTAAGTAGTTTACCAACAAGGACAAATGAGGAATAGGTAGGTATTCACATGACAAGTTTAGGTGATCCATGATAAAATATTTTAATGATTTTTAATAAAATCGAAATATGTTTATTATAAGAATTTCCTCAAATATACAAAAGCAAAGAACAAAAAATCATCTGTAATATAAATAACCCACAGGTAATCAACAGTAACACATTTATTTCTATTTTCTGAATCTTTACCTTCAGCATAATCCCAAATAATAACCTTGAAAGAACCATTTCCAAAAGGGGCTCCAAGATGTAATTGGAAACTTCTTTAAACAGGTCATTTACATAAAATGAATGTTAATTAATCACTAGGAGGGAAAAACAGTGGACATCTGAGAAGTGTTTAAAAAGAGACAGAGAGAGAGAAAAGTGAAAAGGAAAGAAAGACCCAGGAGAACTAGAGAGGAAATAGACTGGAATAATTACATACAAAAGAATGGAAATCACTGGTGGTTTATATAAGTAAAAAAAATATATATATATATATATATATTTATATATATATATAAATATATATATATATATATATATATATATCTACACCCAACATATATATATATGAGAATGAAGGGGTGACATGGGACCAGTGTCAGAGCAGATCCACTTACTAAGCAGGACTCTCTTAAAGGTTGCAATTGATAAAAACTCAGTGTGAAGCAGAATACACAAAAGGAGGTAGGGGTTATTTGATCGTGTACTGGTGTATTTCTACTAACTAAAGGAAAGATTAAGCAACAAAATCCATGCAAAGTTAAGCTTTACCTCCAGAACAATAGGAAACAGGGACTCAAGTCAAGTAAGAACATGGTGACTCCTGCTAGAAGGGCATGTTCAGAATGAAAGAAAAAGTAGTTCCCAAGAGAGTGAGACTGTTTCCAGAAGGCGCAGACAGACAAACTATCCATGTGTATGTACTACCATTCTCAAAGCAGCACGAATGCAGACCATTTGCAAGAAGTCTGAGCGATAACAGCAGATCGTTATAGCTTCCTCTATCCCTAGGAAGTATAAAGCAAGCAGGCTCCTCCATGGGTCACTCTCTCCAGCAGTACCCGTTTGGTTTGGAGGTTCCATTCAACTCCTGGAGTGTCCCCCACAGTGATGGCACAGTCCCAGGAGATACGGAGCACCCAGAAAGATCGATTCCTCCAAGGCCAATTTAAGCATTTTCTTATTCCGAGGTCTTACAAATCTCAGACTTCAGAAACTGAGTTCCTAGTATTATGGTTCATGAGCAAACCAGAATAAGAAAGGCCATCTGTGAGGCATAGGGAGAGGGTGGCACCGTTATGGAACAGAAGCTCCCTTCTCTTGAACAGTTAATACTGAAGCCCAACAGAGTTACTCAAGGAGAGATTGAAGACTCAGTAGGGAGTCAGGAGGACATCGGAGAGGAAGGGAACCAGCCCATGAACTCATCTTAACTCTGGAACAAAAAGCCCTGGCTTTTAGTGGAATGACTCCAGAAGCATTTCATTTACTCTCAGGAAATACCATGCACAAAACCCTTTTTTTTTTCTTTTTCCCAGTCTCAGACGAATCACCTTAGTTTTCTCTTCATTTAAATGAGTAAGGAAGAGAGTAAATGAAGAGAGATTTTGTTACAAGGACATTCCAACTGTGTCATCCAACTTTTAAAAGACAAATCACCATCTAGTCCATCTGTCCTGCTGGATTAAAAGCTTCATGACAGCAACATATCTGTTATAGTTTTATACATACACCCTCCTTTTCCAGACTCTTGGTGAAGTACGGCTAGCAGGGCTCAGTAAATATTTATTAAATTGAATCAATACATAATCCTGAAATACTTGGATCTAAAAACGATGCCTAGGATTAAAGAAGGTTTACAACACATTCTAAAAATAAGATTTTTGCCAATTCCACCTTTCAGTTACCTTTCAAATCTTACTCAGTCCCCTTCAACCCACATTTATTAAAGGGTCTACTCTGTACGCCTCATTATACTAGGTACCCACAGCACAATTTCAGTAGAATTCTCACTACAGCTCTGAAAAGACGGATGCTCATAAAGAAAACTTAAACTGCTCTCGAAAAAAAGAGTAGGCAAGCTAAACCTTAACCACTATTTGCTGTCAAGCTGTGGGGGATGAAACTGACAGCTTCAGGCTAGCTACAGATCCCAGCCCCCTTTAGCAACTCTTGCAGCATCAAGAAACACAACAGGCTAAACCCGGCATTTTGCTGCTGCTGTTGCTGTTTTAAGAACAAGCAGAGTGAGTCAGAAGGGCCAATTTTTTTTTTCTCCAGTGTGTTCTCCAGTGGGCATGAAGAGTTACTCCATTTGGAGAGCCACAATTAATGTGGAGCCACTGTCAAATGTTAACTAGACTATTTAGGAACCCTTTTGTAGACCACTTAAAACTCCAACGTGCTTAATCCTTTTTTGTGAGTTTAAAGTTCTTTATTCATTTTGCGAAAGTGAGTTCTGTTTTATTTTTTTAGCTCACTGTCATATGTGTTGCCAAAGAGGGGGGTCCTTTCCCTTCTCTGCAGATATGATGCTCTCAAGGTCAAAAACTTTCAGGGAAAAACTAGCAAAACCAGTCCAAATAAAAAGCCTATACTTCCATGTCATCCAGCTCCAGAAATGCCATGAGATTGAATTTTTGCTTTTTAGTCATCCTGGGAATAGATGGATATGACATGAGCTATGACATTAAGAGAGAAGATACAACAGCCAATAGACCTGTCACATGTCTTTCATCAGCCATGACAGTCATGGGACCTGGGAAAGAGTAAACAGAACTGCCAATTGAACTACATCTCATTTCTAAATTCTTCCACTGTCTCCTGTAAAGGCCTGGCCCTTCTTTGCCTGGATTCCAAACAAAGGAACCAATTATTCTTACAACCTTTCTTCCCTACCCATGTTCAATGTGCAAAAAGTTGATCATCGTCTCCTACCCAACCATCAGAAAACATAAAGAATGTCAAATACTAGTTAGAAGTTGAGATTTACATAAATATATATGTATGTATTATATGTGTATATATACATATTATGTACCTATGTATATATGTATGCATTGTGTATATGTATGATGAGTTTATATACACATGCATGTGTGTATTTCTATGTCTATTAATGTTTTCTTTGTGATTAGATTGTGGACAGAGAGGAGCCCCCGAATTGGCCCTCAACCACTCTGATGCTTTATTCCTTCACACTATTCCTTTGCTTTTTTGGCTTTGCTTTCCCCCTTATTCTTTCACTTTCTAAACTCTAGTCATTCAGACTGACTTAACCAACGCCACTCCAAGATGTGGTTCTCTTCCGGGATTTAAACGTGTGCTTCTTTCTAATGGGAATGACCTCCTTTCCACCCTCTGCCACCAACCTATGCTTAATTATTTACTGTTCCCTTCATCATTGCTTCATACTATTTCCTCAAGAAGCTTCCTCTGTATCCCTCAGACTCTGTTTTGGTCTGTGAATTTCTTTTTACGTGTTTTCCTCAGACACTCAAAACTTCAGTAAGCTTGAGTACCTGGTGGTGCTTTGAAATTGTAGGCTTTAATGTAGAGTGATCTGACTGAACCCTATTATGGCCAATCCCAGATGTCAGCACCCTTAAGTAATCTGTCTGGATTGATCAGGTCCCCCAGAGAAGATCCTTCCAGGCTCCTGCCTAAAGGGTAAAGGCCTGGCTTCCAGCATTCTGGAAACTGTACAGACCAAGACCAGTAGAACTCTCAGCATTTAATACATAAATATTTACTCCGTCCTTCCATTGTCAGTAAACATCTGTATTTGTTTCCTATTGGTGATCTAACAAATGTCCACGTATTTAGTGGCTTAGCAGAATGTGAACTGATTACCTTACATTTCTAGAGTTTAGAATCTTAAAGAGTTGCACTGGAATAAAGTCAAAGTGTCAGCAGGGCTGGGTTTCTTTTTGGACCCTCCAGGGAGAATCCATTTCCAAATCTGCCCTTTCCGGCTTCTAGAGACTACCCAAACTCTTTGGCTCGTGCCCTCTTCCTCCATATTCAAAGGCAACAACAGCAGTCAAGTCCTTCTCATGCTGCCCACTTCTGATCCTTCCTATTCTGCCTCCCTCTCCTCCTTACAAGGATACTGTGATTGTATTGGGTCTGCCCAGCTCATCCAGGATAACCTGCCATCTCAGTATATTGATCAGTAGCTTTAATTCCCTTTTGCCACATAACCCAATATATTCATGGGTTCTGGGGTGCTGTCACCTTTGGTGGCCATTATTTTGCCTACCATGTCGTCTCAGGGCTCAGTTGTGCCTAGGGTGTCAACAAGTCCAGGGATCCTTGGTTTCACCTTCTTCAAAAACTAAATCTCCTGTTCTCTCTGTGATAGGTCGTAGAAGGGGAGCAATTAATGACTAGGAAGACTAGGGAATCCATTTTGAGGGTCTAACTACAGGACTTTTTAAAGAGAATTTCTATGACTCCTCCTGTTTTTATCTCTACCTTTACTGTTCACCCTTCGCTTCCATAAATGTTTAGTGTATATACCAGACTTACCAATTCCTGAGACTTTAGAAGATGTGTGAATTATACCAGGACCTTGGGTTGCTTCTTGGCTTTCTGCCAGGTTAAGATTGAGCTTTCTAGGTGTCTTTAAGTCAATTGCGACTCATGTGTTTTCTTTCCATTTTCCAAAATGTTATAATGGTTCTCTTCTGTTCTCTTTGTCCTTGTGGGTTTAACTTTGTAGCAGATTGTTTTCATGAATACCTCTAATTTTTTTCTTTCTCATTCTCAAACTCCTTGTAATGTAAATTTGAAACTCCTCCAATTAAGAAATGGAGCCAATTTTCCCACCCCTTTAATTTAGACAAGACTTGTGACTTGCTTTGGCCAATAGAATGAAGCAAAAGTGACAACGTGTCCATTCTAAAGGTAGACCTCAGGAGATCTTACACATTTCCACTCAGTTTCTTGAGCCCCCCCTCCTTTTCCACATGAACCAACCCAATCTGGCCTGATGGAGGATGGTAGCCCGAGTCAGCCCAGTGGTCCCTGGAGGCCCCAGAGATGGGAAAGCCCAGTCAAGTAAGCAAAGCTGAACTTGACTTGCAGCTGACTGCGGAAGCCCTGTTGAGAACAGATAAATCTGTTTTTTGAGTCCGGGTCACAGTGCTGATCTCAGAATCATGAGCTAAATAAATGGTTGTTGTCGGAAGCCACCACATTTTGTAGTATTTTCTTATGCTCCAAAAACTAACTCATATACCCTTTAAAAAATCCATTTATTGTCATTAAGTGGGAATTTAGAGACTGAAACTTAGATGTGTATGTTGAATGCTCCATCTTTACCCGGAACTCTTTTTAATTGATTGCTTTCTCAATATGAGACCTGTTCAATAGGAACCATAGTGTTATGCACAGATATCATAAACTTGGTTTTTTAAATGTCTCCATTAATTTTTTCATCCATTCACTTGATTTTGACAAAACAATAACTTTGTTCAGGACACAGCTGACAAAGCTTTTGGTCTATGATGATTCCTGTTGGTCAAAGAAGTAGTCACCACGATAATAATGAATACTCCATGTGAAGCAGATTTTTATTCTTGATTCTTACAAGGAGAAAATGCTATATGGCTCTCCTTATATTACGTTCCAATTGTAGTATTTCATGGTATTCTTAAAAAGGAAGTCCTTTAGGATCTTTACTCATAGATTAGTATAGAAAATAATTTTGAAATGTGACTAGTTAGCAACACATTAAAATCAGTTCTACTGACATATTTTCTTTGCTAATTTTACATAAATGGCCCACTTAAAGTTGGGTATAAATAGCCCATCTAAAATGGAGTAAAGCCTTCTAAACTAGCAGTACGTAGTCAACAGTTCAATGCTTCAAATTAAAATAGTAAGTATTAAGACCTAAATATCTTAATTTATATTTCCTAATATGTACAATGCCTTGTTTTGCTGGCATTCATTAATTGAATTTATTTTTATCAACTCTATCATCTGCATAGTTATTTATTTTCTCTGCACAGTTATTTATTTTTCAAGTTTGATCATAAAAGAAATTACTTGAAATATTGTAGTGAGTCATTCAACAGAACAGGCCTTTCATATATTTGAAGGAAGATTGCTATGTCTTTGGCTCTGATTGTCAAACTAAAGCAGGATATAGCTCTAATCAATACAATAATTATCATATCCCATCCTAATTATGAGGTTGGGAATGTAATCACCATTACACAAAAAGTTTCAATAATTTTTCTCAGCACTTAGCTTTTGTTAACTCAGTTATAATTAAACGTGCATATTTTAGCCCTAAATCCAGTGATAATAGCTGATTCACAGCCTTTGTGGGCAACATAAAGGATTTCTGAGAAATACATAGCAAACAATAACACTAAAGGGATACAATCATCTTATGACTTTGGTTACTAATGGAGTTGGCATTTCTCTTGCACCCACCAATTATCATTATCATTTCCTAGATAAAACAAAATGCCGTTATCTTGGATGTAACGACTTTATAGGACATATGAAAGGTATACAATATGGAAAACAAGGAAGAACTAAGTCCCAGTGAGAATACATGCTAAAAAGTGGTAAAGATATGCTATAATAAGACCCAAAAGAAGAAAAAAGACCCAAAGAAGAAATTGATGAATAGTAATGAAAGCTAGTATTTTTTGAATGCTTATCATCTTATATCTTCTCAATAATCCTGTGAGATAGTTATTATTAGACTCATTTTATAGATAAGGTAACCAAGAAACAAAGAGTTTATATAAATTTCTCAATATTATATAGCCAAAAGGAGGTAGACCTGAGATTCATACCCAAGCAAACTGCTTCCAGAACTCAAGCTCTTAGGCACTATACTACATTGATGAAGATTTCACTCCAAAATGAAGCTGTATGCACATTGCTTTCCATGGAATTTGACCTGGTCTAATCCAGCTTCCTCTGTTAGCTCTAATAATGCCCAATAGGACATGAACATGATTGCATTGGTGTGAGTGGATATGTATGTGAAATTATATCTACATTAAAAAAGTCTTTGTCTTGGTGATTCTCCTCCAATCTACTTTCTGGAGGCTGCTTTTCATCTTTTACTTTTATCTGACTTTATTTTCATAAAATACCAATGTTAGTGGCCTATTTAACTAATTAGTGGAAGAGTGATATGTTTTCATGATTACTGCAGTAGTCATAATCCCTTTTATGTTGTACAGGTGCACCTTTTAAATTCTATGAAGTGTGGTCCTCCTCCTAATTGCGGTAAATTGGGTGCACTAATCACTTTGACTTGTTGGCCAACATATTTATAGATTTCTACCAGGTGTTCTACCAGAAGATAATTGCTTACAATACAGAGTGTTTCAACAGTGTTGATTGTAAACCACATCCAATGGTAACTTCAAATGCTGGCTTCATAGCTCATTCACTCATTCATTCATTTACTTATTCCAAAGAAATACATTGTGCGTCATGTCTGTGCCAGTCATTGAACTAAACACTGGGAAAATAAAAGGAATAAAATACACTTCCTGCCTCCCAGAATCTCACAATTTAGTGAATATTACAATGAAACAAACTATTTTATAAGCCATGAGAAAAAAAAGAGATATATAAAATTTTCCACAAGAGCCCAAAGGAGTGAATGACTAACTGCTTTGGAGGGATGAAATCAGAGTCCAAAAGGAGATAATGACACTTGAGCTAAATCTAGAAGAACTTGTAGGAATTCACCAGTTGTAGGGAATGGTGAAGGTCCTGGGACATCAGCACATTTTATGTGGTTGACACATAGGGTGAACATGGGGGAAGGGCCTAGAGATGAAGCTGTGTCACTAGAATAGATTCAAATTGTGAATGATATTTTATTTTAGAGGAAAACTTGAACTTTTATTCTTATGAACAGTAAAGAAGCATGAAAACATTTTAATCAGATAAAACACATATCACATCGTCTCGTAATTTTCTGTGTATGAGTCTGTGTCCCTGCTAGACTTGTCATAAGGGCTTTCATATCATAGAGGCTGGATAAAGTTAAGTGAATCTTGCATTGTGTTAATAAATTGTTGGTTTTTTAAAAAGATAACTTGGTCAGCCACACAAACCATGGATTTGACTAGGGGTCAGTTGGAAGGCAAGGAGACCATGTGGAAAACTTTTATTTGTGCAGTTATGGCATAATGAGAGACTGAGCAAAACCATATCAATAAGAACCAAAAGGGAGAAGCCACCTAAGCACTGTGGTGAAATGGGCCACCAGTCACTTCACTGATTGAACTTATAAAATCCTGTGAATAGGTGGGAAGAAAATCTTCCAGCGTAGGATAATACAGTACCAGCTACACAGCTTATGGAGGGGAGGGCACTTACCTGTCCTACCACCACCTCCTTGGATGCCCCATAATCTTGTTTGGGGCCAAGGCTGCCAAACTCCTCATAAACTAATTGATACACACAAGTCTTCCTTGAACTTGAAGCTGTATCCCTTGCCATGACCCCATTTTTCATCAAACACTTTTGTATAATCACATCGCTTCGATATGAAGTCTATCTGAACTGTTGAAATTCAAACAATGTCTTTTCCTGGTCTGACAATGATGACTTCCAACATCAGCAAAATTCCATAGTAGCAATAGCAGTGATAATATTAGGCCAAAAAAAAATAAAAATAAAAAGCTTATAAATAAGAGAAAGGCTGTGACAACACATGGAGAAAGTAGATGAGAAGCTACGAAGAGGGCTCAGGCACATTTAAGTACCATGCTTTATAGGCAGAGCAGGAACCCCTGATGGCCCAAAGCACTAAGGAATAAATGAAACCATTGCAAGGAAAGTGCTTAGAGAATATAATAGACCAATATTAAAAACCATTACGAAGGGGAAACTGCCCTCTTACTACCATACTATTAGTACTATATATTTATAAAGATGAACAGCAATTGTTCCTTACCTGATTCTTGGAAGCACCTTTTAAAACAAAAGCAGTGGAAACATTTAAAGAAAAAAAAAATAATGCTACTTTCCATCTCTAGAGTTCTTCCTGTGGACTTGAATTATTCTCGGTTAAAACTTGTTTCCTCTCCAAACTCAAACCAGGCATAGAAGCAACTATTTTTCCTTCACCATCCTTAGCTCAAAGGGTCTCAAAATTATACCAACACCATATATCTTGCCGATGACGGGATATTCCTAAGTGTGGAAATACTCAAACGTTAAGAAGTGAATGTCTTTCCATTTTAAGCACAAACATGATTAATTCTCACATCACATCCTCACAAACAAAAGCACAATCAATATGAGACCACTGTGCTGAGACAGAGGCAAACATTGGAAAAATCATCAAGCTATGAGCAGAAAGAAGGAACTGAGAGAAAATAACTGGTCTTGGTGGGAGATGAGTTTGACCTTGGACAATGTTTCCTTTTGAAGGAAGGAAAGCCCTCGTATCCGGGTAAATTGACTTTCCTCCTTCACTATTCGGTTTTAGGCAAGAGTATAACAAAATACAGAATAAAAGTTGAAATGCTTAACACCTACAAAAATGTGTTTTTAGTTTGCATTTTGAGAAATTAAATAAGCCAGAGCACTGCAAAACAGTTCCATTCAGATCTGCAACTTCTATGGAGGCCTGTCCCAACAGAAGTTCCCATTCATCCCTTGTTCCTGGGGTCTACAACCTGGCATTGCCCTTGTTGGAACCACACTCATAACGATTCACAGGAAACAAGACATCTTCATATTTAAAACTTAAAACTCACCAACCTAAATATGTACACCGTGACAATCATGACAGTTCCTTAAGTTGATGAATAAAAACAGGAGTATACATCTGTTCTAATTGGCATTTCTATTTCACCCAACTCATTTGTGGGACCTGATGATCTGTGGTTTGCCAGCAGATTGACATACCAGAGACTGGGCCAGGGTGACACTGAATAACCTTCCCTTGAAGGAATCGGCAGCACATTCAGTTTGAACAAAAGTCCAGAAACACATGAACAGATTTTCTTATGAAGACCCAGCAGAAAAGCATATTGTTTCTCATTGCTCATTAGCATCGAACCATAATGATGCCTTTAATGATTGTTTTGGTGAAAGGATCACATTGATCAGCCCACACATTGGTCGTGAATTTTTTGTTTTGCCAGTGAATCGGTTGGTATGGAAATGTTCTTTCATTTAAGTAGCTCGATGTCAACAGTGTCCTTTTAAAAATACCAACCATTCATACAGATCATCTCTCTCTCTCCCCCTTTCACACATGCGTGCACACACACACACTTAAATGTTCTGTGTGTCTGCGTATGTATGTGTGAGAAAGATTTATTTCTGAATGAGAAGGGGGTGTGACGATGAATTCGAGATGTCAAACAAGTGGTGGGATATTTGGCTCTGGAGTCATAGTGAGAGGTTCAGTATAGAGACAGAGGTATGGAAGTCATCTGTATATTAACAATTGAAGATATATCTGTAAGAACCTATTTACAAGAGGCTTCCATTAAGGTTAAACAATAACCTTGTTGTTTAACCCTTGAACTGTCCCTGCTCCCCTTCCCCAGGGGACTTACTTAAAAACAAGTCCTGGAAACCAGCCCCAGGTAACAAAGCTCAAATACAAGGGTGGGTCAGACCAGGTGGAGACATCCGATCAGTGGGGGGATGCATACTGTCTCCGTAGTTACCAAGGAGTATGGGCCCCGCCCTTTGGGCACCTTTTGGGCGCCAATTCTGACCAAGGTGATAGGCTGGTTCAAATGTCTACTGGGGTAAATTGTAATTCGATTGGTCACCTAGCATGACTGTGCAGCTTTCTCTGTGTGTTACAGTTTCATTGGCCACCTGTGTGTGGCCAGGCCCAACCACATGGCCTTTGCCCTTAAAAGCTAGTCTGTGAAATAGAGAAAGGTTGCCCTCTCTGTATCCCTGGCCTGTCAGTTTGATTCTTGATGCCTGGTGTAAAATAAAGCTTTGCTTGACCTTCGCTTTATATCAGTCTCGCTCCTTTAATCACGGACCCATTTTTGGGGGGGCATAACAATGTCAGTGAGTTAAATCATAAATGGAAGAGAGAGTACCTTGGTGAGTGCCATTATTCTATATTTTGTGCTTATTTTAAATAAGTGAATTCAGTTAATGATCTAGTGAGCATTCATTTTTTGTTTTCTCTTGGGAGGAGGGGAGGTGGTTCATGTGTTTTTGTTTTTGCCTGCCCAGTAGCCAATCTCATTTGGGGATCAGGTGGGATAACACTTTCCCTTCCCTTGGTGAGCACACCTGCTGACTCCAACCTGTGCCGTAAAATCAGTCCAAAGACTTGCCATCAGGAAAGATAACCCACTTTTAACTGTAGCTGCTAAGCTGGAGGACTGTGTAAGTCTGAGGCTGTTGCTCAATCTCACCTTCTCTGCCCCTTGCCTAGGGATGATGTTAACAGAGAAGGAGAAAGTTCAGAGAGCTGAAAAGAGGCCTTCCTAGGGGCATCATTTGGTCTACCAGATCAAGTTGTGCTCAAAGTTGAACTACCTCTGGACTTTTCACTTATAACTGAAAATTTTCTGATTAATACACATACTTGTGGAAAGAGTCAGTATCAGAATAGGAGGAAAATGAACGTTCTATCATAAATTCGTAGCTGTTTAAAGAATGAGACAAAATGCAAGATTTCCACAAATTATTATTGTATGGTTTTGTTTGTTTGCTTACTCAAGGGATATAAGCATCAAGTCTTCCTCAGATCAGAGCCATAAAGACACAAATGTTCAGAATTGTGGAGGAGAGACAGAAGATGACATCTTCCAAGAGAAACAAAGGAAACAATGAACTGGTGATCTACTGTAATGGCCCTACCTTTCTAAAAATTTTACTGCCTTTTAGGGCTGCCACCAGCAAGCAGACAAACATGGTTGGTCACCTTCTCCCCAAATCTTTCAGACTTACTTAAAATATATATGGAATATTTTTTTGCAATTGTCAAATTCTCAGTTAAGATATTTCTCCATCTCACTCTATCAATCTACATAACCTCTCAGGCAAAATTCATACACTATTTGAAAAGTAAAGTAATAGATAAGAAATCTGAACTTTTTTGGCGGTTATAATATGTAGTAAATGCTCAGAAGAGAAACATCAACTTGGTTTCACAGGCCCTGACAACAATTTAGAACCATCAGAACCCAGAAAAACAATTGCTGTTATACAATGAGCCCTACTGTGTGCCAGACACCATGCAAGTCCCAAGTTTAATCCCCAAGCACTAAGGATGTATGTATTATCCTTAACCCATTATACAAGTATGAAAAATGAGACTTGGATAAATTGAGTGATTTGCCTAGGTCATAGAACAGTGATATTATATTATCTAATATAATATCACTGATATTATAATATATCACATAATATAATGTAATAATATATTATGACTAATATGATGATATTAGTCATATCATCATATGCTAAATGCTAGACCAATGTTCTTAACCACTGTGTTATATTGCCTCTAGTGAACATGCCTTCCTGAGGGACTGTGAGATGACCACTTTTGCTACTGGGACTTGATCTGCAAAGTTTTCCCCAGGCCCTAGGCAAACAACAGGAAACAGGGGAAGAGATATTTAGAAGGTTTTCCAAGCCCTTAAATTATTGGAGCTTAAGACATTGCAAAAAGGGAGTAAAGAACTCAAATCGCATCCCGTAGAGTACAGTGTCACATCTTTACTTGAGCACATATTATATGGTATAAGAATGAGTTATTCACTTATTTTCTGCCCCTTGTGAAGTACTGCAAGAGAGCCTGTACTCTATTCATCTCAGAATCCCTTGAACCTGGCTAAAGAGCCCAAACAAAGGAATTTAATATAGTTTTGTTGACTAAATGTATATACCCATAAGAGATCCCTCTGTACAGTGTGTGTGGCTGATTCCCCTAAAACAAGGAGGAGTCAGTGGAAATTTTCCTCACCATGAGGCCCCAAGAACAGACCTCTCAGCCAGTCAAAGCTATGATACCATGTGGTTGTGAGTAAGCTTACTTATCTTCTGCAATGCTAAATGAATCAAATTTCTTTAGATTAGGAAAATAAGACCTGTTCACTATAGGAAACAAAAATTTAAAAAATGAAGAATTTTTAAATCACCCATAATCTTACTAACCAGAAACAGGCATAGTTAACATTTAGTGTTTTTCCTTATAATCTTCTTTATATACACATACATACAATGATATATTTATCCTTTGAAACTTACTATTTTCTCTTAACGTTATATTATGAGCATTTTTCATATGTTTACAAAATAATTGGAAACAATTTTAGTAACTGCATTAAATTCTATCATGTGGTGCCTCAGAACACATTTAATCTCTCAGCAACAATAACAATCAACATTTATTGAAAAATCTACCTATGCACAAGGCACCAGTGCTAAACTCTGGAGTGATATGTTGAAGATATTATGTGCATGGAGATTATAGTTCCCCCTTGTTGAACATTTTGGTGGTTTGTGATGTTTTACTGCTTTAAGAAACAGTCTGATGACTTTCTTAAAAATCTAAAAGACTTTTAATAATTATAATCTAAGTCAATAAGGCATACATTTTTCATCACAAGTACATAGTTTCCTATATATGTATGTTGGTTTGTGTATGTTAAATGTGTAAGCATATAAATATATATATGTATATATATGAATTTTAAAATGGCATAACCTCTATAAAATAATATTAGCTATTTCTACATACAAAATATTCTTATTTTCTATCCTATAATAGTCTGGTCTTTTAAAATTTCTTTTTCAAAATAACTGGTCTTGACCTATGACACTGATTTAGTCCACTAATGAGTAAGGGTCTGCAGTGAAAACCACTGTCTTAAAGCATGGTGAAGCACCCTAGTTTCACAAGAGGACCTGATAAGGACTCCAGCACCTACTAAGCGTAGAACTCCATTATTAGCTACAGAGGAAGCATGGAGCTTTCTGGGGGAAAAAAAAAAAACAAAACTTCAGCAAAATTTTTAAAAAGTTGCTGTTAAAGTTGTTACCATCCGCTGAAGAAGCCACTAGAAGCAGTGGCTGCTATCTCTTGAAGCTGTCACAGATAATAGCATCAACTGAAGGGAGGAGCCCAAAGGGAGGAGTCCTTGCCAAGAAGAATATGGCCCAGAGCCTTCAGCATCAGGTCCTCCTCTGCTGAGAGACATTGCCTAGAGCAGCTGAGGCATCCCTAACACGATCTGAGGTTAACAGGATAGAGAGATTTAAATGACTAGAAACTGTTAGCTTTCTTTCTCTATACAGACCTCGTCATCTTTGAAATGAGGACAATTTTGAGTTTCTCAACACAGTTGTCACCAGGAGGAAGAATAACGATTCTCTGCCTGGAGATCCAATAGGGTTAGAGGCCCAGGAAACCATAGAGACACTGAGCTGTCAGCCTTTTGATTTCCTGTGCCCACAAAGGGGGTAAAGGGGCTACAATTTGCAGTTAGAGTCTTACAGTGAATACAATGGTGAGCAGCTGGCTGCTTTAACTAGCAGAAGAAGGAGGGGCAGTGGGTGAGTAAGGACTACCGGAGGGGATAGGGGGCTCAATATTTCAGGGAGAGCTAAATATTTTAGGGTCTGAAGCAAAAGGATGAAGAGTATAGAGTTTCTAAAGTCACACCTAGAGTGACCAACTGTCCTGTTTTGCCTGGGCCTGCCTTCCTTTTAACACTGAAATCCTACAGCCCAGGAAACCCCTCAGCCTTGAAAAACTAGGACAACTGGTCACCTTGAGTTTGACTCCAGTTAGTTTGCAGCTTACTAACCGTGTGACCTACTTACTCAACATCTCTGAGTCATTTGCTCAGCATCTATGTGCTTCTGTTTCTTCATCTATAAAATGGAGGTAACAGTGCTTACCCACCACCAATCAAAGGCGGTCATAAGTACTTTTTAGTAGTTCTTGTCCCACACAGATTCCTCAGAGCCTGCCTTAACCACAGCAACACCTAAGATAAGAATACAGAAAGCTGACTGAGGGATACATCTTTAGGGAGGACGAGGTGCAGAGGGATGGGAGGTCTCAGGCTCTAGCACCCACAGCAGCCCCTTGCACTCCTTATAAGTTAAGAATGAGTTGGACAATACAACATGGCCAGCAAGTCAACTTCCAAGAACACTGGAAGACCAAAGTTTGTAAAAATAAGAATAAATGTATTTTTTTTAAGATTTATTTATTTATTATTTATGAGAGAGAGAGTGCACATGAGTGAGGGGAGGGGCAAAGGGAGCTAATCTCAAGCAGACTCCCTGATGAGGGGGCGTGGCGCCATCACCGGACCCATGAGATCTTGACCTGACCAGAAACCGAGTTGCACACTCAATGGACAGAGGCCCCCCAGGAGCCTCAAGAGTAAGTTAATTATAATTTTAAACCCATGCCCAAAATCTGTGACAAATGAGTAAACTATCCAACTTGTTTTGCCTTAAAAATAGAACAAAATTTATGGATAATTTCATGAGATGTCATCTGTCAAGTATAAAGAAAGTGATCTTATTCCAAGGGAGATATTATAGCCGATTCACATTTGTCTTTCTCATGGTGGAGGTAGTTTCTTGCCTTGCTTAGACTTAGAGAGCCAGCTATTTTTTATCCGAATAGTTTCACTCTCAGATTTATATGCTCCAACCATATTAATGGCCCTTGTTTTCATTACTGAGATAGGCCATATCCAAGCCTCTGAATGTCTCTACTTCTACTTCTTACTACAAATGTTTCTATACTGTGACTATAAAAACGATTTAAAACAAGTCCCAACTTCCTAAGTTATTTAGAACATTCTCTCAAAGTCTTATGCCCCAACTTTTCAGAGGTGTGGTTTGAGAAGGATTCTTTAAGGATGATATCAAAAGAAGCTATGGTATCAATTTATGAAGGGTTAATAGTGGTGAAATGTAAGCCATTACACAAAGACTATGGTCAGGGATGAAGGCTGAGAAGATTCAATGAAGAGAAAAAGTGAAACTATCAGCCACTCTATGGCCAAGAGATTTTCCAGATCAATGGTGCACGACTCCTAGGAAATGAATTAGGATCTTAAACTATACCTGAGGCAAGAAATAAAAAGAATAGAAATAACATTTTAACAGGAACACTGGAAGAACATCAAATTTAGGAAAAAATAAAACTTCACAAGTAGAAAACTCCCAAGCATAATGCTTCAAGTAAAGGAAATCATCTTTTGCCCTTCCTTCTATGTGCCAGGCACTGAATTAGCCACTCTCCTTACAGGAATTTGAAGAAATAGGTATTAGAACCCATATTAAGTCTTCAAGGGATTAAAAAAAAATGACTGATGTTTACACAATTTTAAAAACTGTTGGGCTTTGAACCCAAATTGGTCTGTCTCCAAAATATGTATATAATTCAAAGTTACAATCTGTTAAGATCAGCTCTTTTCAAAAACTGATTTGTGTAAGACTTGTAATTTTCAGTAATTGAGTATGATGATTCAAAATTTGATTTTTTTTCTGAGCTCCTAAACCAAGTTCCGGCAATGTCCCTCAGGCACATCTCAGGCTGTGAGGAGTCATTCATAACAGGTAAACCTGATTTCCCAACAGGTTACAGGCCACATCAGAACGAGGTGTCAAATCTTCACCAATTAGACAGTGAGTATCAACTTTGGGAAGAGTCAGCCTGATTTGCATCTCTTCCCTACGAGCTGTGGGACCTAGCCAAGTCCCATACTCCAAGCGTCAATTTCCTCAGCTGAAAAACGAGGATAATAGTAGCATCTACTTCTAGTTGTGTTTGAAGATGAAATTAAATGGTATTAAAATAATTAGCAGGGTGCCTGGTGAATTGTAGATTGTTTTCTGGATTGGTATGGAGCTCATTTGCAGGGATCTGGAAGTTAGGTCATTTTCGAAGCAATCCGCAAATATCCTACATTGAAACAGAAATCCCCGGGATTAACTCAGGTCGATTTAATCACAGGAGTTATGAGTAACCACTGAAGTTGCTGGGCTTCACACAAACCAGCAAAGGCTGTAGGGGACCTAGATAAACATCTCTTCAAGTTGGGACTTGGGACTCGGTTAGAGAGAACAAGCTAATTATACCCCCCGAGTGGGCTGAGCTGGAAGGACAACACAGCAGCTGGCACACAGGGGGCTGCCAAATATCTTCTGTCTGTTACTGGAGCTGCCAGCATCTTGCCCTTGCCAATCCCACCATGTAAGGTGTCCTTTACCTTAGTCTATCTACATCCTGAAGAATATGCAATAATTCATCTGGACACTGTTCTAGGAAGTGGGGATGCAGCGGTGAATAAGACAAAAAGACAGTTGTCCTAAGCAACTCCCATTCCAGTTAGGGGTCCAAAGGAATAAAAAAAGATGATTCAGGAATCTCGTCAATAATGCTGTATTAACTTTCTCGGGTGACAGATGGTAACTACCCTTATCATGGTGAGCATTTTGTAACGTATATAAATGTCGAGTCACTGCGTTATGCTCTTGAATAAAATATTGTATGCCAACTATATTTCTAAATATTTTTTAAAAATATGATTTTGCTTCCTTTTTTTAAAAGGTTTTATTTGAGAGAGAGAGAACACAAGCAGGGGGAGGGGTAGAAGGAGAGGGAAAAGCAGACTCCCCACCAAGCCGGGACTCTAACTTGGGGCTCAAGCCCATGACCTGGGTCATGACCTGAGTTGAAGGCAGACGCTTAACCAACTGAGCCACCCAGGCGCTCCCCACCCAAAAATGTGATTTTGAATAGCGGTAAAAGTTATGAAGGAAATGAAGGAGGACATTGGGATAGAGAGCGATGGGAGTCATCTAGAGTCATCTAGGAAGGTGGATCTGAGCGGTAACAACTGAGCTGAGACCCAAATGCTTTCAAAAGAGAGCGGTAATATAGGAAGAAAGGGAAGGTAAGCATTAAAAGTTCAAATTACACAGAAATGGCTATACAAGATCCCATAGTAACTCAGATAGTTATAGGATTATAAAATAAGTGCATTTAAATATATTCGTAATGAATCATATCACAGATGGCAAGTTGACCACAATGATGTGTCCAGTTGTGAAATATTTTGTGTAGACGTAGCACCTGTCTGTCTAGTATTTCTTTCCATTTCTGTTAAAGGCCAAAATACTGTCCTTGAGGGAAAAGGACTTTGACATCTATAAACCTCTATATTCTTATCTGTAGAATGGCAATAACAATGCCTTGAGGTATCCCGTGGGCTTGTGGTGAGGATTAAAAAACAAAGTGTGTGCAAAATACCTAGCCCACAGGAAGTCAGTCAACAGTGGTAGCCATCTTCAGAGCCTATGTTTCCAATCCTTCTGGAAAAAACGACAAATTTGTGTGGCTTTGAAAAGACATAGGAGAAACTCAGAGTGATGGTTTTTTAATGTTTCCATGTGGATTTTTTCCCTAGAAGCTTAAATATCTGAGATCTTTATATTAACAAAAATATAAGAACCATAGGACCAAATTAAAAAAAAAAAAAAGAAAGAAATCAGATGAACATCAGAGGGTCAGCAAAGAATGGGGAAAATTTAAAAGCAAAACAAAACAGTGACATCATGCCTCCAGAAAAAAGAATGCAAATCCCAGAAAAAAATTTTTTTAAGATTTTATTTATTCATTAGAGAGAGAGAGAGGGAAAGAGAGAGAGAGCAGGAGGAGGAGCAGAGGGAGAGAGACAAGCAGACTCCAGGCTGAGCACTGAGCCCGATGCAGGGCTTGATCTCAGGACCCCGTGATCATGACCTAAGTGGAAAGCAAAAGTCAGACGCTTAATCAACTGAGCCACCCAGGTGCCCCAATCACAGAAGGATCATGATGCTGTCTCGCATCCAAGAAAAGCACCATGTTCCTAATCACAGGGTCTCACAGGACTTGTTCCTGAAAGATGGATCAAAAGGCCTTACTAGAAAAACTAACAGGCCTGGATTCATGTTTTCCCACATACAGCATTACTTTCCATCTCCTTTGGATTCCATCAATTTGGATGTTTTGTGAGCAGAAACATTATGACAGAGGATTGCGATGGTTATTTTTCATTCATTCTACAACCACCCATGGAGCCCCTCTTCTGTGTTAGGTTGTATTCAGGGCTCTGAGGTCAGGAGGGCACAGCTTCAAGATGTTCAAGATGTGAGCTCCCAACGAAATGATAGCAGCTTACACAGTGCTTGTGCATGAGTTCCTGAGTGAATTGCGAAATCAGGAGAAGCAGAATGTTACACCATTGCTTGAAAGTTAAGAGTGAATTAGCATATTCCCTTTGGAGTGTGAAAAAGGGAATAAGAAGCCTGGTTAATTCTTGGCCTCCCAGAGGAGCTTTGAGGAAACTAGTCAGTTACCTAACAACTTAACATTTTTCAATGCTGTTTAACATTCAACGGCTGTAAATGAGAGCCAGCCCAGGCTTCTACTTAGTAAAACTAACAGAGCACTACCGACAAAGAGTTATGGTTTTAACATCATCAAAGCATGCATTTACAACAAAAATAAAAATCAAATGAAAAGAAAAAATGCAATTTCGGGCCTAGCAAATATTTTGGTATCATCTATAATTCACATTACATAAGCTTTAAAAACATTGAGGATATCAAAAAGCAAAACACCCACTCAATAGTGAAATCGATACAGCATATACCGTTTCAACATTATGCATTACAAATGCTTTAGCTTTCTTTGCACTGTCTTAGTGTCTGCATTTTCAATGGTTGTATTTTCATCCTGAGTCAGAGTTATGCATTTTTTCCCCAATTAATCCTTGGTAAACAGCAATTTCCCTTTGTTACCAGATATTTTGCTCAAATAAATCTAAACTCTGGTCTCTACTAAAAATGTACCTACTTGGGGAGAAAGGGAGTCTTATGGGCAAGAGATGTAACAAAAAGATTCATTCCAAGTTTGAAGGAGGGAGTCATTTTCACAAAAACATAACAGGTAATTTCCGAATCTTTATTTTTAACTAAGTCACTTTCATAGAACTTTAAGACAAAAACTGGAATTCCATGTGTCGAGTACATTTGATTTAGTATATGGTATTTCACTTGGTCTTTAACGATGGAAGAAGTATTGCTGTCCCCATTTTACAAATGACAAAACCAAAATGTTGAGTGGTTAAGAGGATTTTTCTAGGTCATCTAACCAGAATTCAAATCCAAATTCAAATTCAAATTCATATCTACGTATAGTGTTCAATGTCACTCTACTCATATAGCCTGTGGCTTCTTTTCAAATCCCATGTGATGGCACTATGTCCGCCATTTTCTACCCCATTGTCTACCTAGTTTGTTCTGTAGAATAAAGAATTAGAAGGGACTCTATAAATAATCTGGTTAACCATCTGACCTCAGATGAATTTATGGCATTTATCTTCAATGCTCAAAGGTAATAATAATACACTGGAGATTGCTATCTTCTTTCTGCTACATAGTATATCATTTTAAACGTTGGAAGGAATATTGCAATGTTTTAGCTCAGGATTCTTTTCATCACAATTGTGCACAGAAACTACATTCATCTCTCATATTTGATATTTGGCTTTTTAGCAATTTAGAGGAATCTTCAGTTCAGTAGCATTGAGTTTAGTTTTGGATTTCAAAAACTTCAGGAACCCATCAAATTTTGTCAGAAATCTTTTGACTGCAAGTGACAGAAATACAACAGAAAGTGGCTTAAGCAAAACAATGCATTTAATGACCCATGCAACTAAAATAGTCCAGAGGCAATGTGACTTCAGGCAGAGCCTGGCTAAATGGGCTCTTCCCATATCTTGGCAGAATGACCATCAACACCTCCAGGCTTATGTTCTACCAGTTTAAATAACCATAGCAGAAGGAGAATGTCTCTTTCCTCATAGTTTCAGTGAAAGCCCTGGGATAAAATATCACTGGATCAGTTCACTACTGAACTAAGTGCAGTGACTAACAACTAAAATATGCTGATTGCCTAGACTTGGGTCACCAGGTCATCCAGCCAACTTGAGTGGGAGTTAGAGGGGGTTCCAAAAGGAAACTGAGAGAGTTTTTTAGAGAGGAAAATGGATTTTTAGCAGACAAAAAATAGCAAGTATGTGCGCTGCCTGGTTCTTACTTTTATCGTTGTCACGTCATTGATTTTTGTTCATTTGTTTGCTGTTAGCAAGCAACAGAAATCCATAAAATATTTTCCTGAGAAGTACCTTCTTGTTCTCAGTACATTAGGGTCAATTCAGTCTAATCAGTTCAAGAGATACTTGGTATAGCTTTCAAGCAATGAATGCCCAATTATAAACATTGATAATGCCAACCTCTGAATGGTTCCCAGTGTCTGTGGTCCTCTAAGTGATAGACTCAACCACTTCCTACCCAATAACCAAAGGAATCAATGGGCAAAAGGGGTATGGGTTCAACATCCAAAGATTCAACACCAGAGTCTGGTTTTGACTTTGGCCTCTTTCCTGGCCTGGGTCATAACTCAAGTATGCTTGACTAGGGATCATTTTGAGTCTTTATGAAAGTAGATCAATAGACCAGAACTAGGTACTGGTGGGAGAGGGTGGCTTGAAATAGAAATCCAAGAAGAGGTAATTCAGGAAGTCAGCCCACATCAAGACATTCTTGGCACTGGTATTATTTGAAGTTGGGCAAATGGCAGACTCAAAGTATCTTATAGTTTTTCTAACCAACTACCCAAGAAAACTCTTGGCAGGAGATTACAGGAAATGAGGACATAGATTTAGATATAGTTCCAGATCCAATGGGACCCCTGGACCACTACTCGGGAAGACAAGGTATTCATGGCACCCTGGAGACTGGGTTTACAACTGTCAATTCATTTCACGCATACCTGCTAATGTACCTTCTGTCACAGGAAAAATTCAGCAGTCTTCAAAATGCCAACAAACATTGTATATGTATATGACATGTGCCGCCCACTAAACCAAGACTTTGACCTGCAAGACAGGCGAAGAAACTGAGACTCATGAAGATAAAATAATTTATACCAAGTCAAAGAATTGGTCAGCATCAGGGCCAGATTTGAAAGTAGGTCTGTGTGATCTAGAGAACCTGAACCTCTCCCAGGGATCCTTGCTTCCCTGCTGCCCAATTCTGTGGCTGGGTCCTTGCTTCTTTCTAACACTTGTCCCCAATGCCAACCACCTGCTTACTATTTTACTGGATCTCCAAATTCCTCTGCTCCTGAATTCCCTCTTCTTGGGCTCAGCCTGAGGCCTCTTTGGGGCCACCTGCTCTGACTACTGCTATTCTGAGAGATTCCTCATTCCATGACTTACCATCTGTACCAGATGTTCTCCTAGAACCTGCAGCTGGATTTCTTCTCCTGCTCACCTCCCACCTGGGTGGGCTCTCCAGATTCTAGTGTCTCACAGTCTCTCCTATCTTGCTGAAGTCAATGAAATTAACCTTTACCTAGTTCCAAGATGCTCACTGTATTGCCCTGGTGGCTTAATGGATATGTTTATCAACGGGGGGGGGGGGAGGTCTTGAGGTTTTCTTTATAGTAAAAAGCTTCAACTTTAGGCTTTTGATCTACAAATGTAAAGTGTGAACGCCAGTGTAAGAAGATAAGATAGTAACCTATGAAACTTAAAAATATATTCTGTTATTGAAAAAAACATCCAAGGGAAGAGAAGTACTGCAGCTACTCTGGAGAATAGCCTAGCAATAGAAAGAAATTTGACAGACACAAGGCCTGTAACCCCTCAGCCCTGCTTCTGGAACTCTACAGAGACAAAAGCTTTAGCACCTAAGGATATAAACAAGGGTATTTGTTACAGCACTGGGGAAGTTGGCAAACACAAGAGCCAACATAGGGGAAGAGTTGAATAAATTACAGCACATTCAGGCTAAGAATGCAGCCCTTTAAAAGAATGAGCTACATCAATAAATATTAAGCTCCCTTAGACCAGTCCGACCCTGCAGTCATCACACACACACCGCCCATTGACCAGCACACAGAAGCCATGGGCCATCCCTGAATGTCCTTCACCTAATCTCATCCTGACCAAACTCCACTCAGCTCTAAATTCATGGCTCATCCCCCACCTTGGATCCTATCCTTGGCTCTTTGGCCTCCAGTGCTTGGTCATTCTGTGACTTAACTCTCAGTGCTGTCCAAGGGACTTGAAAGGCAGCCCTTCACAAGAATGAGTTATATCTCTAAACCCTGAGCTACAACAAAGTCTCAGATATTGTAGACAAGTTATATTACAGGATCTCATTTTGGGAAAAATAAACTATGGCCACAGATATAGATACAGATATAGATATAAATACATTTAGATATTTGTACGAGATTATAAATGTTGTTGGAAAAAAAATTTTTTTTTTGCATCATATTGTTTTCACTGACAACCTCAGATGGTGAGAATGGGAATGGATATGTGATGAAGGCATATCACTCTATTTTCTAAAATTTAGAAACCTTTCTTTCAAAAGTTAATTAATCATGTAATTAATATGATGGTTTGGGGAGAGGATTTTAAAAACAAACTTTTAGGGCGCCTGGGTGGCTCAGTGGGTTAGGCCGCTGCCTTTGGCTCGGGTCATGATCTCAGGGTCCTGGGATTGAGTCCTGCATCGGGCTCTCTGCTCAGCAGGGAGCCTGCTTCCTCCTCTCTCTCTCTGCCTGCCTCTCTGCCTACTTGTGATCTCTCTCTGTCAAATAAATAAATAAAAATCTTTAAAAAAATAAAATAAAATAAAAACAAAATTTTAAAAGAAATATATACATAATATATATATGTTATATATGTAAGATATATATATATGAGAAAGGAATCATAATGAAAAACACATTCTAGTACGACTTCAGGGATGTAGTTCTCCTGTGTTGATGCCATCCTCCTCCCACTTCCGGGAGGACAAGTCAAGACTACAACATAAATGGTGTTTTCTAGAGTCAGACAATACAGCAACCTAGGATTAATCATTGTAGGTAAAGGAAGGGCAAGGAAAAGCAAGGAGAGGTGCATCTACAGAGTGTGATGAGTCTGGTACACCTGAAGAAGGGAGAGAAGGTGAGGCTGTACAGGAAAGTATATCAAGCTTCGCTTTTGCTAGCAGATTTTAACATGTTTTTCTCTAAGAGAGACATGGCAGATAACGTTTTCACTCACAACACACACCTATAGACACCCCACAGTTTGATGAAGCCTAACTCTAGAATAATTCATACGTTTTGCTAATAACTATCAGCACATTAAGAAATATAGTAGCTCACGAAGTATTTTAACATACTCAGGTTACATGTATGTATATATAACTCAGGTTATATATATGTATATATTTTAGCAGACCCCAGGTTATATGTAATTTTTCAAGACCTACTCGTAACCTGTACCTATCATTTCCATTAGAGAAAACACCCTCAAATGCAAAAGAAACTAACAAAAGGTGAATTGGAGTGTCAATCTGCTCTAATTCATATTGGAAAAAAAACCTCCAGCACTTTATTGTAAGCAACAAATTGCATGAGACACATCTAAATGTAAGTGCACATACCTTGTTGATTGCAACAAGGCAAAATGTTGTTAGTTCCACATTGAAGAGCTTTACAGCAAATAGTGGAGTTTGAGCAGAAACCTAAGTATGTTTTAGAAAATCCCCTCTAACAATAGTGAAGAGAACAACATGTATCCTGTCCAAGTTCCAGACTGACACTCCAACCACCATTCATGTACCCATCGACCAAAAACATGGCCCAGGGACCATCCATGTATGTTCCTCATGGAACGTATATATCCACAACAGGATAGCACCCTGATCTAGCTCTACCCAATTCCAAATTCCTCAATCATCTCTCCGCTGTGACCCCTCTAGCTTTGGTATATGGATGCTTCAATATTTATCTCCCCACAGTCCCCAATGAACTCAGATTTCAACAAGCCTATTTATTTCCTCCATTTCTAAACCACCCTTGGCAGGCAAATCTGTTGCTCTCACTTTCTCATTCTCTGTTCCCACCACTGGCCCCTTGATAGAAATCTCAACTGGCCGAGACCCAGACCCTCCCTAAGGAAGTAGCTGGAAATGGTAAATTAAGGGAAGTGGAAACTGTAGGGGGGACACACACACACACACACACACACACACACACACAAAGAAAACTGATAAGAGCAAAATTATAAGAATTCCAACCATAGATGATGAGGAATGAACAAAACTTGGAAATGTAGCACTACACAAAAAAAGAGCTAAGTTGACAATGACTGATTCTGTGCTAAGAAATGAACTGTGAAAAGTTTAGTAAACTGCTAACTCGGGCAATACACACCATACACACACGCACGCGCGCGCATGCATGCGAGCACGCACACACACACACACACACACATGAACAAGATAAATAACATAAAATAAACTTTTGGTATTAACTCCAGTCCCTCCACACTTGGAACTTACTGGAGGGGAAAAAAAATCCTTTAGCCATGCATGCGTTTAAAATATGATTCTGATATATTCTTCTTTTATCTTGCTTGCCTCCATTAGAAGGAACAATTTCTGGTTTCGGGGCTTTTACAGTCATTGTAGAAAATTCTCTCCCTGCATGCAATTGCTCAAGTTGAAACTCAGCACAGTATCTCAGGGGTCACAAATCAACCTCAGTGTGCTTTATAGGACCATCTTTTTCTTTTAGCTCAAATTGTATCTTAAAAAGCATCCTGACTTGATGGGTATTATGCTTGGTGGCAATAAAGACACCAATATCTTAACTTGCAGCCTGCTTCGCACTTTTATAGGACCCTCCCGGTCTCTGTTTACATTTATGTTATTTGCTTGGCTCCTGTGTACATTTCAGTTTACTATCGCTGATATTTTCATAGCTTTACCTATATATCTTCCTATCTGCTAGTACTTTTTGCAGACAATATGGGGTTTAAAGGGGTTTCACTGGCTCCAGTATTCATGCCCCAAAGGTGTCTACTGCTTTTGCTGCACGGTAGCTAGAAAGTGTTTTTCCCTTTGCCCCATCTTGCCTCCCTCCATCTGCTTTTCTCCCTCCTTTATTCCTTCCCACACCATAACCAAGGATTTCAAGGAATTCAGACCAAGTACTACCTGAAAAGTACCTCCCTAGAGTACCAAAGCCATGACACCCCCTCACTTGCTGGTTTAAACCCAGCCTGGGTGCTGGGCAGCCAACTCGCAGAGGGACATGACCTAGTAAGACCTCCCATCTACAAAGCCTGAAGGAAGCTATTTTTCAGACAGGCCAATTCACTACAACGTTGGAAAAGTCTTTCACCCAGCTCAGTCTGATTCTAAATCACATGTCTGTGCAGGATGAGACACATTTCTAATCAAGCATCGAATCTCATTGTATCACACACAAACCATCTGCATCACTAATTGCTTTTATATCACTTGTCCTCAGACATAACCTGGGTTTGTTGGGGGTTTTTTTCCCCAATTCCCAATGTTTTACATCTTTCTACTTAAGCAAAAGAAAATGTATCAGCACTAATATTTTTAGTTTGGGTGAGGGTGGATAGCTACTTTTCACTCTGACAATTACCTTACTCTCCCAGTAACAAATGTAATAATCGTAAAAATCAAAATTAATAAACTGTGGTTGCAAACCTAATGACTAGTCATTAGCCACATTAATTTCCCTATGTGCCAAACTAGCCATGTTGTTATTTGCTGATGATGCTGACTGAAACGGGCTGCATTAAGATGACCATCTGCTCAGTTTGATTTGATAAGTGGAATTAAGACAGGAAGCAGTCAGTTTATAGCCTGTACTACTTAAACTTATGTAACAGAAGGTAAATGATCTTTCATTTGAGGGACTGAACAGAATGTTCTCCAAGGATATAACTTAAATTAATGCTTGTTCCCATAACAATTTAAAGCAGATTTTTCATTCGGATAGCTTTGTCTCCAATGGACATAATGAAAGCTGAATATTCACACTTTTGTGACCCATGCGTTCAACGGTTGCATTTTATCACCCTTTCATGCTTCATCTGTGAGAAGAAGCAACAAATATTATATAAGATTTTCAAGGCCAATTAGGTTATTCAATAATTATTTTTACTTTCTGTTCCCTGTAGACCCTTGATGGTATCTTGTTTATAGAGCTTCCCATTGATTATGGTGTTAAAGAATTCTTTGGGGGCACCTGGGTGGCTCAGTGGGTTAAAGCCCCTGCCTTCAGCTCAGGTCATGATCTCAGGGTCCTGGGATCAAGCCCCACATCCAGCTCACTGTTCAGGATGGAGCCTGCTTCCTCCTCTCTCTCTCAGCCTGCCTCTCTGCCTACTTGTGATCTCTGTCAAATAAATAAATAAAATCTTAAAAAAAAAAAAAAGAATTCTTTGGTTCTTTCATGGCAAGAGCGGACTATCCCCAGTTTTTAACATGGATGGCCATCCTCCTTCAAGCTCTTTAAATAGATTGTCAGTAGTCATTCTGGCAGAAATGGGATGTAACAGCACTAGGAACTAACTGGAAATAGCCGCTTTGCTGAACCAAACAATATAGAGCTCTCAGAATCAAAACAACATTGGACGAGATGTGCTGCTGTTCATAATGCATTGTTCCAGAAGATCTGATGAATTCTTAGATGCTGTATATGTGTGCATACAGATTTTCACTATTCATATGGTTTTACTTCTTAGCTAGTTATAATTTTTCTAGAGCTTTAAAAATTATGTCTTTTTCCACTTTTATGGGTAATTCCCTATTATTGCCTCCAAGAGTAATCAAATTATTTTTATCACTTCTTCCAAGTCATTAAAAAGGACATCTAATGTAAGTGGCCTCATCATAATAATCCCACTAGCATTCTCCTAGATAACCCCTTGCTCTCTCAATACACAACAGGACCATGTTTCATTATGTTTTATGTTCCTTGCCCCCACCCCAACACCAATCCATTTCCCACACAGCAGTTCAGAGCAATCTTTTAAAATGTGTCACTCCTCAGCTTAAACCCTTTATGGGCCTCCCATTATTTTTAGGAGAAAGTCCAAAATCTTTAACTTTCTGAAAGGGCCTCCCTGAGCCTGTCCTTCCCCTAACTCCCCAGCCTCACATTGTGCCAGTTCCTGCCTCATGTGCGAGTCTAGAATCTTGGGCTCTTGGGCCCCCTTTCAGTTTTTAAAACATACCAAAGTCCACTTCACCTGAGGGTCTTTCCATATCCATGGAGAATGGAGACCGTACCCCAAGGCTTGAGTTTTATTAGCAGCACATCTATTTTCTCCTCTTCCCTATGAATTTCTCTTTAACAGGTAATACAATTTAGGTAATTTTTTGCTGTCTCCCCAGTTTGACTGTGAGCTCTATGAGAGGTGGTCTCTGTGGTAGCTACCAGAATAGCCTTTTGTGCGTATCACAGCATTCAGTGAATATTTGCAGGAGTGAGTATTTTAATAATAAGCTAACTGAATCATTTAGCATTTCCCTGTAGGCTTTTTATGAGACTGACGTGCTACCTACTGTGCTAATGAGGCACCTTCCCTGTAGGCTTTTTTAAAAGATTTTATTTATTTATTTATTTATTTATTTATCTGAGAGAGAGAATGGGAGCAAGGGGAGGAGCAAAAGAAGAGAGGAGGAAGGGAATATCCAGAAGACTCTACTGAGCATAGAGCCTGATGCGGAACTCGATTCCAGAACCTTGAGATCATGACCTGAGCCAAAACCAAGAGTTGATACTTAACCAACTGAGCCACCCAGGCACACCCTACCCCGCTCATAGACTTTTTTAAAAAAGACAAAAAAACATTGTTTTGGTGACAGTAGTGAAGTTCTACTTCAGAAAAACCTAGCTTTCTCTTTTTCAGTCATCTTAGTAGAAAGTGCCCCCCAAATTGACACCATAGAGTGAACACATATGTGACATAAAAGCAGGGGGATATTTCTATTATACTTGAAATTTTTGAGTTTTGGCCCTATCCGAAGGAATCTGTCTAGTTCTCTCACGTACCTGCCTACATACGTGACAGATTCCATTAGGTCATCTTTCATTGCTCATGAGGTTGTGAAGGACATAATAGTTTGTACAGTCTTTGAGCATAAAAATACTACTGAGTAGAACAGAACTGCATCTATTGATGAACTAGTAAATGTTTAACAGGCAGCTGGTGTTGGGAGTGGGGAGGTGTGACCTGTACACTTGCGGGTTTATGTGATGGAAATAGTCCCACCCTGGCTAATTTCAAACTGTGCCTAATAAGTGACTTGCAAAACTCCTGAACACTTAACAGTTGGCTCTATGAGGCCAAATGAGTGTCTCTGGCACACCACTGGCTAGATCATTTCACAAAATTAGCCACACACAAGTGTGTGGGATACGGACTCCATTAGTTAAATTCACTTTCAAAAGATATGTTCTGTGCAACCTAACATGGAAGAAGAGAAAAGAAAAATAACTTATAGGTACAAAGAACATATTCTGTCAGTCTACTATGATAAAGTTTATTTTGCAATCACTTGATTTCCTCATCTTCCTCCTGTCTAGAATTCACCCCAAGGCAATTTCCCAGCTTAGACCCACGTGTTTCACTTTATTCTAAACCTATAAGTAGTCAGATTGCAAGTGTTAAATATCACAAAGTCACTCTCCTTCTAGTTATTAGGAACAACAGCTTAGCGTTCTCTATTCCTCTCCCACCCACCCCACTTAATGTCTTGCTATAATCCATTCATTATGGAGCTATGCGGGTGCTTACCATGAGTCACTTACTGGGCAAATGGGCCCTGGGATTCAGACAGCCACAATCCTGTCTGCAAGGAGCTCACAGCCTGGTAAGGAGATAGACCGGGACAATCTTACGCAGAAAGTCCTAAGACGAGGTAATCACGGGGGCTTAGGGAATACACAGAATGTGTATGTAATGTCCCCAACATCGAAGATGCCAGCACTTAGCCTGGACTTGAAGAATGACTAGGAATTGACTATGGAAGAAAGATGGGGAAGGGAAGAGGAAGAACAAGTGCAAAGTTATGTGGGGGGAAGGTGCACAATGTGTGGTTGTGAGAGCTGTAACTGAGCCACAGAGTGGAAGGAGGGCTGGAGGCCTCCTGAGCCTGCAGTGACGGCTGGCAGCCTGGGAGGGCTTCATAAAGATCCTTGAGGGCCATACAAATGAGCTTGGTTTTTATAAGGAAAATGCCTTAGGGAGCACTGAAGGCTCTTAAGTGGGTAAATGATGGGACTGATGCTTTAGAAAGATTATTCAAGCTATAGGGAGGACACTGGGTTGGAATAGGGGGAGAGGGAGGGGAGAGACCACCTACTGGGGGCAAGGTCCTTGGTCCAATAACCGACTCTTTCTCCTCCACCTTTTTCCCCTGAGTTCTCTGCTCACCTAATTCTCTGCAGCTCCCAAGTCCCTGCTTTTTATATTGAAACATGGTGCCATTCTGTTGTCTCCTTCGGTCCCTAATTCTCTGTTGGGCCCAAAACATGATTCTCTAAAAACATTATTCAACAGGGATCAGCATGTTGCATCATGAACTTCAAAGAGGGAAAAGGTACAGGCTTAACACAGTAAAAGGATCAGAAGCCCAGCACAAACTGAGGCTTTACCAAAAGAGTATCCTGGCTTTCCTGGTTATCTATTGCTAGATCACGAACCACGCGAGACTGAGTGGTGTCAGATCACAACAGTCATCATCCTTATTATCTTTCGTGGTTCTGCAGACTGACTAGACTCAGCTAGCCAACTGTAGGCCCACACTCTCATGCGGTTGCAGTCAAATCAGTGACAAAGTGTAGTGACACCTCAAAACCCTCCTCACTCATGGCTGGTGGTTGTTGCTGACTGTTGGTCAGGATCTCAGTAGGAGCTGTCAACTGGGCCACTTTGTGTGGCCTGAACTTCTTCCGAATGTGGTGCTGGATTCCAAAGTGAAAGTTCCAAGAGAGAAAGTCAGGCCTATTCTAACGTAGCCAAGTTATTCACATAGTGTCCCTTCCACCACATTCTGTTCTTCAGAAGTGAGCCCCTGTGGTCACTCCTTATGCGAGGACAGAGGAATTAGCGTCCGCCTCTTGACATGAGAAGTGTCAAAGAATATGCAGACATCTTTTAAAACTCTCCCAGTCCCTTTCGTGGTTTTGACCAACACAAGGGTTATCCATTTTCATTTTGGTGAATCCAGCATAAAGTAGCAAAATAAAACCATAACCAATAATTTCTAGAATACATTGAAAAAGGAGCAAAACCTCTTTTCCATTCCCTCTGAGAGACATTTCAGATGTCATCAAGACTTCTCAGTCTTGAGAGATTTGACTGAAAGATAAACACATAAGCAGAGACTGCAACGGGTCAGAAAGGTTCCTCTCAAGAAGCAAACATCTATGGGACAGTACGAAGGGAATCCAAGACTGTTCCCTTAACACTATGGAAGAAGGGCTCATTCAATTTCCAAAGTGAGAAGAATCAGCAGACTGGCAGCAGAAACCTCTCACTTTGAGGCATATACATATGTGTAGCAAGTAGTTGTCACTGCAGACTATGGATTAAATAAGTCTCAAAATGATCCTTTTATCACCTCACAGAGGTGATAAGTATGTAGTTACCTGGGACCCAGAGTGAACAAAAGTAGGTAAGAAGCTTCCCTAACAGAATTTTCTTTTAACAAGATGTGTTTCTGTCCAGGTGTGATACACTTTTCACGTCCACCTTATAAGATGAGGACTATCTGAATTCACACAGCTTGCAAGTAGGTTAGACTAAAGTAATTTACATTACCTAAATACTCAACAGGTTTTTTTTTTTTCTTTTTTTAATTCTCAATAGAAGAGCAAAAAAGGGAACACACTAGTTACAAAAGTTAAGAAAAAGCTGATGGGAGCTATTACTTCTACTTGATTTTGACAGGACCATTGGGAGATGAGAAAACACTTCTTATCCTTTTGTAGGTTGCCCTGTTTCTCAGTGCGTTCTTCAAATGAAGTGATCTGGGTTCAAAGAATAGAAAGAGAAACTATTTCTTAAATTCAGCAATACTTGGTAACCCTATATTTATTGATCTGGTAGTGATCGTTTTGACAAATGCTTCTCAAATTTTAAAGCTCATAAGAATCATCTGCAGTGGTTTATTAAAAATTTTCCCTTGTACCATCACAGAAATTCTGATTCAATAGTAAGTTTGAGATGAGAATGAAATTTTGTCTGAGTACCTGCTGTGTGCCAATTCTGTGTGCTCATCTAGACACAAGGAATACAACCATGGACAAGACAAAATCTTTGCCCTTACAGAGCTAACATTCTAGACAGGGAGACAGAAAATAAACAAATAAATTCATGAAATAA
Organism: Neogale vison; assembly: GCF_020171115.1. Lineage (NCBI taxonomy): Eukaryota > Metazoa > Chordata > Mammalia > Carnivora > Mustelidae > Neogale > Neogale vison. The sequence goes on from NC_058094.1 coordinate 33,312,610, forward strand.
TTTCAGACAATGAAGTGCTATTAAAGGAAAATAAACTTTCTAAGTAGGTATGGAGTACTGAGAGATGTTTATTTTAAATGGCGTTGCCTTTATTGTTTATTATAAAGTAACATGTAAAGAGAAAACAGTAAAACACAATACGTGTAAAACAAAGTATAAGTCCCTTGAAAGATAAAAATGACTAAATTTTGCCACTTTTTTGTGCTTCTTCTTAAGAAGAAAATGATAGGAAATATTTGAACACAATCATGCAGAGATCCCAGGATTCATTTATTCATTTAACAAACATTTACTGAACAGGTATTATATGCTAGTCACAGTTCTGGGAGCAGGGGACAAAGCAGTGAGGGAGACAAAGATGCTGCTGTCTCACTGTTTAGAGTCTTTTCAGTGGTATAGAAATGAAAGTATGAAATAAATAACATAATTTCAGACTGCAAAAAATGTTATAAGAAAAGATTAAGCATGGATCAAGTAATATGCAAGTTTGGGTTTAAGGGATGGTGAGATACCAATGGAACCAAGACTGAAAAGATTTTCAAAATGAAGATTTAGCTACCTTATAAGATGAGGAATACTTGAAATTCTTGCAGCTTTGCAAGAAGATTGGATAATGGAACTTACAAACCTAAACACCCAACAGTGTCAGCTGCCCCTGGTCTTCTCACCCCGATAGACAGTCTTGTCCTTGGGAGTTGATCAGAAACTGGGAAGACCCCTGGAGCATCGGGGTTGAAAGGAAAGTTTTGAAGGGATGCAGTGAAAAAGGTGACTGAGAATCAAGATAGGAATTAAGAGATTGCTGAAAAGCAGAAAAGTTCTGAAAAGCATCTCCAACCCTGACTTTGGTCCTAGCTCCTGCCCCATCTCTCTGAATTATTCCTATCTGATTTCACAGCCACTCCATTCCACCCTCCACACTACAAGTAGATGATGTGTCTTAGTGTGGGTCTTTATTCACCCAACAGGCTAATATTTCCCTGAGCTCTTCCAATCTGGAAACACATGGCCATCAGCCCTGGGGAAATTTTTTAAAATAATTCTCTGATAGTTGCCTCCTTTCCATTTAATAAACTATTTTTACTATGAAATATGACATCAATTAACAACAGCACTTATAATGTAACACATATTTTATAAGCAACAGTCTCTGTATCCACAACTCAGGTGAAGAATTAGAACATTAGCAGCTTGTTAGAAGCCTGGGAAGGCTAATCAGATAGGTCTGTCAGGGAAGGCTTCTCTGAGAGAGAACATTGGATGAGAGATCTGATTTAAACTTGAAGATCTGGGAGGGATGGCATTCCAGACAAGAAGAAGAATAATGGTAAGTTTTCTTAAATAGGAGAAATCTTAACATATTCCAAGAACCACAAGAAAGTCCATAAGACTAGAGCAGAGTGAATGGGAAGTATGGTAGAAGATAAGTTCAGACATAGGCCCAGGCAGATCATGGGGCATCAAAAACCATGATAGGGAGTTTAGATTTTATTTTAAATATAACAGAAACCACTAGAAGATTCTGAATAGGAGATTATACAATGTGATACACCCTTTAAAATGATCATTTCAAGTCATTATCTGGGAAATTGACAGGAAATGCAATGGAGGAGCAAGGAGACCAGTCAGGAAGCTCTTTCGATAAACTAGACTACTGATGGCTAAGGGGGAGAATTATGGATGAATAGTGATTGGATCCTAGATATTTTATAAGATAAACCGATAGGATTTGCTGATGAATTGGCTATGGGTTATATAAAAAAAAAAAAAGAGGAAGGTCAAGATGGCTTTAAGAATTTGAACCTGTGCAATTAAATGCTTGGTGGTACCATTGGCTTGAATCGGGGCACCCTGGGGAAGGAGCATTTAAGAGAAGACATAGGTAGAAAAGTTAAGGTTCAAATGTGTATTAGATATTCAAGTGGAGATTTTGAAGAGGCAATCAAATATTAAAGATTGGCATTCAGGGGCGCCTGGGTGGCTCAGTGGGTTAAGCCGCTGCCTTCAGCTCAGGTCATGATCTCAGGGTCCTGGGATCGAGTACCGCATCAGGCTCTCTGCTCAGCAGGGAGCCTGCTTCCTCCTCTCTCTCCCTCTGCCTGCCTCTCTGCCTACTTGTGATCTCTCTCTGTCAAATAAATAAATAAAATATTTAAAAAAAAAAAAAAAGATTGGCATTCAGAGGAAAGATCAAAGGGGCTCAATAGTGAGATCGTTCACCCAGGAAGTGAGACTAGATTGAGACAGCAGGGGGGAAAGCCCTTTGGTTCTCCACAGTTTACAAACAAGGAAAAGAGGGGGAAACAATGGAAAATAAACCGATGCAGTAGAAGAAAAACCAAGTCATCTCATTGTCTCTGAAAACAGTGAAGGAAGATATTCGAGACTAAGAAAGTGATCGACCAGGGTGAAAGGCAGCTGAGAAGGTAAGAATTGACCATTGGGTTTGACAAGACTGAGGTTGTTAGTAACATTAGTAATCCTAAAAAGATCAGTTTCTTGGAGTAGTGGGAACAAAAGCCCGATTAAAGCTGTCTAGGGGAAGAGTGAGATGAGAAAGGATACAGAGTTTTTCAAGGGGTTTTGCTAAAAAGGTGAACAGACATATAGGTCAGTAGCTACATGGGAATAAGGGGTCTAGAGGTTATTTTAAGTCTTGAGCTAATACACATGTTTGTATACTGAATAGACAGAGAGAGTTTGTTGATGCAAGAGATTTCAGGGATAATTGTGAGGCACAGTCCTTGGGTGGATTAGAAAAGACAAGACCCAATACCCAAATGGAAGAATTGCCTTACATGGTAACAAGGACAGTTCATTCATCAGTAGCAGGAGGAAAGGCCCAAGAATATAAATTTTTCACAACCCTATGTAATTCTGATATGGGTGGACCCAAACACATTTGGAGAAATACTAATTTAGATAAGCACTTCCCCTACAAGGAAGGAAAGAAAATAGATTCATGCATGTGTCAACATAAGAACAGGAAGACAAAGAGATATAAAAAGGACAAAAGGACTCCACAAAGGACCTCTCCACTTTAGGGCAACCTGGACTGTTGGCATCACCCCTAAAATGGAGATGCAACTCAAAAGCAGGAAAGGGTACAATGAGGTTTTGCTCCCACCACTCAAATTCTATAGACAGCACATTCCAGCCCTCTGCCCGTCATCACCTGCTCCTAGAACGGTGCCAAATCCCTTCCCATTTGCTCCAGACCAGCAATGCTTAACATTCTTGTGGTCACTGACTGAACTGAAGATCTAATAAAAGCTTTATACCTTCTTCCCAGAAAAATGTTACACAGTCACTAGAGCTTTTTATTTGCAAGCTACAGACCACTTTGTTTAAGCAAAAATAACCTATGAAAGCGTATGAGGGAGTTACAGATACAAAGGAGAAGATGATAAATTGACTTTAAGAATAGGAATCAGGCAATTCTAAAGGGTCCCAGGAATAGGAATTGCTTGGAGCACCTCTGCCAGAATGGATACACTCCAGACGATTTCAGTCTTATATTACCTGGTTCATGATTTAAATTCCAAAAGTGACTATTTAATTAACTTAACATGGGTCATAAGCCTAGACCTGGGCTGGAGATGTATGGGCACCTTTATTAATAGCCTACCAGGGTGTATCCAATGAGGAAGAACTTATATTCCAAAAACCAATTAGGGTGATGCTATTATTAAAAGAATGTGGAATGCAGCATACTAGAGTACCAAAAAAAAAAAAAAAAATAGAATGTTTCAGCCACACATAAATACAAAATTTTATGTGTTTTGAAAGGTTCACAGACACTCCGAAACCCATATACGCATCTTCCGGGATTCTTGCATCCACCAATTAAAGAACCCTTAGTATAAATATAGCTAATGTATATTTTTTTGTTATCACCTCACTGGATGCTTAGGTTATTGTGGAGAAGAAAAGAAAGTATTGCCTTCCCTTTCCCATCTCCTCTCAGTCGTCCCAGTTTTAAGAGGTTGCCTTGTTACCCTCCTGAAAAAGAAAGATCACATTTAATCAGTGGCAAAGCATTATTATAGCCCCATTAATACAGGAAAAGAGTTCAGGCTCTCAAACAAGAAGATCTGGGTTTGAATCTTGTTCCTACAAATTACAGACTAAGAGAATCTCAACTTGAGACATTCTTTGAGCTTGAGGTCCTTGTCCATAAATTTACCTACTTGCCTCAAAAGATTTTGTGAGGCTCATTAAATATAGAACGCAATTGGTAATCTATAAAGTTATGGACATATTTTAGATATAATCTACATACATACATATGTATAGATGATAGATGATAGATAGATAGAGAGATGATAGACGATAGATAGAGTATTTCATTGGTGGTCAAGCCTGATTAATAGTAGAAATATCTGGGAATATTTTTTTAATTCAAATTCTCAGTTTTCTTCCTAGACCTATAAAGTGAACATCTCCAGGGGTGGAGATACGTATCCATGCATAGATGAAAAGCCAGAATTATTCATAGTGCTCTCTTGTGTGTTTGTGATTCTGAAAAGTCAATATTGCTTACTCTTTGTGAGACCATCTAGACTTTGACTGGATAAAGAAATATACTATTAACTTCTTTCACACCATAACATATAGCCAATCACATAGAGAATCCAACAACCTCACTGAAGAAGTGCCAGTGTAGCAATAACTTACTTAGAACAAATTCTCCTCTCATTTATATGCTAAGAACCATTAAAGTACGATTTTACAGCTCGTGAACATTTTATGCACCATCGATTTATGAGTATGGCTATTTCCACAGTTTCCAAACTTTGCAGAGAATCTACAGCTTCCTGCCGTGTTTTAATATGGAGGTGAAGTAATGTATTCCTCAGTTGGGGGGAAATGAGAGAAATTAATAAGAATGTAAAATAGAAAATAATTGTGCGGGGCTTAGCCATAACAACATTCTTTAACATCAGATGTGGCTTTCTAATGAAGGTACAAGAATTAATTTTTTTTCTTCAATCTTTAAGGGTAAAGAAATGGCAAAGTATTTAAAAACCAAGAAAGGAGCACTGATTTCTTCCCTGCTACCATCTACTAAACAGAAGGCCATCTTAGAGATGCTAATATGGAGTCAAAAATACAATAAGTCAAGATGCTGATCCTTGTTAATCAATGAGCTTATTGTTAATCAATAAAAATATTTCAAGATTTATCTTAAACAAAACTGACTAAAAGTATAAATTAATAAATAAAGATACCTCTTTGCATACCTAGGATACCCCCCCTTATAGATAGAGGTATAAAAGAGGCTCCAGGACTGCATCATACAACAACAAAACCTCCTCAGCAACAAAAAGAGTTCAGTCTCTCCTCTTCCTGGACCCTCCTTCCCTGAATGTTCAAAAATCCCCCAAGACTGCTTTCTGGAATCCAAAGTTGCAACTGATCTACTCTTAAATCACACAGAAGCCAGACTCCCTTCAGGCTGATAGAAACCCAGTAGTAATGAAGGTTCGAATTCTCCAGAAGTTGACACAATGCTGCTTTGCCCGCGTCATGGAAATAGCACACTGGCCCCTAACCTCACTAATTGTTGATGCTGTCATTGGTACCAGAATTCATAGTCACCACCCACAGAGACATAAAGGGCCACTCCTGGTGGCTCTCTCCCCCTGTTGCTAGAGCCTGGATGATCCCAGGATGACCCGGGGGAGCTGTTGAAACACAGAATGCTATCTCAGAGATGACGATTCAATAGGTCTAGAGTGGGACCCAACAACATGCATTTCTAAGCAGTTTCCAGGTGATTCTAACACTGCTGTTTTGTGGAAGTCTGTACTCGGAGAAGCCGCCAAATTTTCTATTTGTTTCTGCCATTGCTTCTCTAAGGACATAAACCCTTGCTGGTCCATCCCAAAGCAAGACATTTGGGCTGAACCACCATCATGGTGGGGACTCCTGGCCGAACTGCACTAGGTTCTTCTTGGAGTAAGGGAGGAAGACCCTTCTCTGGCCTGACTTCCCTGAATAGCAGGGAAAATTGGCCACTCAGACACCTTTCCAGACCCAAGTCTGTTACCTGGATGTAGGTATGGAGAGGTTCTGATGTATACTGCCTCACAGACCCTAGAAAACTCATGGTTCTTTCACAATCTGTTTTGTCACCCAAGCTGGTCCTCTGTGTTAAGTCTTTCTACCTTCTATAGTAATTTTTCTCATGATTTTCTCATTGACATTTTTATGCCTACTCTGCCACTGGGCCTTATTTGGGAGCCTCAATAAGTTTTTGTAACATTGACTTTTGTGGCATCTTAGTCCCTTCCCTCCTAGAGGATTGCAGCTTAGCTCACCTTGGTCATAACAACCTTTAGGATCCCTATTTGAGGTGCCAAAAAGAGACATATATGACTAAGGGCTGTTAATAGATTTTATCAATTTGGGTGATAAACTCTATTTAATAATACAGCACATTTTTTGTGTGTGAAGACACGTGTGCACATGTGCATACATAGGAAAAAAGAAATTACAGATTTTATAGTAGAACAAAGAAAAAACATGCACAGTTTTCCTTCGTAATGAGATTGCTGTATACCTAGCAAGCATTCCATGCACAATAGTGGATTAAGCATTAAGTTATTCAGGAATCAATACAATGTTGGTAACATTGTATAATACATCCCAACTCCTGACACTTAGTGGTAAGCATTGTGATGTTAGCACAAATATGAGCCTCATTACCAAGTAGATAAGTAGACAGGTAAATCTTTTTTTACAATTGTTGACCTTTATTATTTCAGCATGGTATTTTATTATATATACAGCCCAAGTAGGTTTGGAAAAAATATTAATAATAACAAAACCCTTCCATTCCGGCCAACATTTCCTTATTTGATATGTATAGAGTTTTAAATGCATAAAATGGCAAAATTTGCTCAAGGTTATTCACTACCAGTGTTTACTCCATTATGTGCCTTAAGGCATTCTCAGCATAAAGGGTATCATACAAAATATTAGTTACTATTTCTGTTGTTAATCTAACAGCCAGAACACCTTCTGATATGGTTTAAGGTAAGAATAAATCAATCTTCAGCATCTTCCACAGGTAAATAACAATGAAGTAGTAAATAAAAAATTAATAAAGTATAAGACTATTCTTTTACAGATAAAAATCATATGTGTATTTAATAATCTAAACACATAAATACAACATAAAATACTGTTAATAATTTTTTTTAATTGCACCTTCATAATTATTTTCTTTTTTTAATATAAGAAGAGTAAGCTTTGGTTTGTTTTCATTCTTTTGTACAAGTAGTGCACATTTATGCAGGGTTTTGCTTTTATGAATTTTTTTTCTTCTGTGAAAGATAACAAATAGTTACACGCACAAAATAACAATGTGGGGTTCAAAGAAGTACCGCAGAGGGAAGACCTATCTAACTGTAATTCAGGTCAATGCAGACTATCAGGATAGGGTATCACCGGGCAAGTCAATAGACAATGTCAGACCCCAAGAGCTTCCTACCTCTCTGTTTTTGAGCACTAACCCCCTCTCCTCTATAGGTAACTACTGTGCTGACCTTGAAAGTAATCACCTCCCTGCCACCTAAGCTTGCATCCCCTAAAGCCTGAAGTTTAACTTTACCTCCTTTTTTATCTTTACAGAGATGGAACTACGTACCACATATTCTTTTGTGTTCGGCTTCTTGCACTTCACATTGCATTTGTGACATTCCTCCATGATGAGTATGTAGATGTAAGTCATCATTTTCATTGGTTTTCATTGCTGTAAAGTATTCCATTGTATAAGGTGACACAATTTATTCATGCATTCTATTGCAGGTGGACATTTGGGTTGTTTAGAGTTTGCAGCCGTCAAAGTGCAAAACACTGTAGGTGTTTGGAGCAGTATATTTTTCAGTAAATCAACAGCAGAATGTACAACACGTCCCAGGGCCATGCCTTGAATGTCGAGAGCTGTGAGGCTAGCACAAATGGAAGCATCATTACAAAGGATGTAAATAGACAGATAATCCTTGTACACAATTTTTGGCACAAACAGGATAGAATTTCTGTTGAGCATACACCTGGGTGAGGGATTTCTGAGTCACAGAGCATGTGTCTTCAACTTTGCTAGACTATAACAAAGTGTTGTATTAGTAAACACTTTCACCAGCATTCAAAAAGTATTCTTCTTCTTCTTCTTCCTCCAAGTCTCAACTCAAATTTTATCTCTTTGTGCATCTTTTCCTGGCCATTGTAGTTAAAGTAGCTGTCCTGGTTAAAGTACTCAACCCCCTTACTCTTTAGACCATTAATCTACTTTATTTTCTTCAAGGCACTTCACACCATCTGAAGTCACTTTACTTGCTTCTGCTCTCCTCCACTGAGAAGTCAACTCCATGAGTCAAAGGCTTTATCTTGCCCATGACTGGCACATAATGTCTGGAACATAATAGACTCTTGATAAATATTTGTTGAGTGAATAGTAGGGAACTTCCTGTATATCATAAATATTCACAATAATGCCAGTAGAAAATACTTTATAGAGTATATACTTTGAATCTTCTCTTTGCAAGAAACAATGCTTCTTGAATAAGAGTTTCATGCTCCATATAATATACTTAACAGCCAGTGTTTGGGAAAATAATGATCCATTTAGATTTTTCTGTAATCTGGCCATTGTGATGGGTTGAATAATTTTTCTGGTATCGTGAACACAAGTGGACACCAGCATTTCATATCCACTGTGAGAAAACAGGTACCTATAAATCAAGGCTTCCTATTTTTTTAAGTACAGTCTATAATAATCAATTGACATGCTTGTTATAAATAATAATGCATGGTTTCTCGAGGAATCTAGCATGTAATTGATTCTCTGATCTGAAGAAGCTATAGGTCTGTGATGTTTTGATATCTATGGAATCCCTTAACCATCTTTATTGTTTTGCTTTTAACTAGCACTTGGAATAAAGTTTCATGAATCTTTATCGTGCATCTGGCCTCTCTTGAATAGAGAAGTAGTAGTGTGTGACTCTTGGAATATGCTCAGCCCTTATCTTTGCATTTCTACTGTAAGGTCACAGTGACAAATACCCAGGGAGGTAGCCAATCATGAGCTCCTTCTGTAGCAGACCCAACCCCAAGTAAATCCAAATACTTGAGGAAGGCAAGGAGGTATTAGGTTGTAGGCAAAAGAAAAAAAAAAAGTACAATAGGCTATCCCATAAGTCCCAAATCACCAAATTCTAACGTGGCCACATAATAGATGTATTTATGTTCTAAGTTCTTGACTGGTTCATAGTTTCTTCTTTTTAAGGAGAGCTGACAATATGACCTTGCTACCCTGGCCACGATTAATTGGAACAAGGCTGGGTGCCTGACTGAAGGCAGGCTGAAGGCAAGCCAGAGCATGAAAAATGGCATGAGACCTCTGCTAGCTCAGCTACTCTACTTAGGAAAGTGACTAACTGAGTAAGTAAGATTATTTCTCTTGGAGACTTTAAATGTAGGGCATACGCAGTGTTAGAGGAAGATGGGGGAAACATGCTGGAACATGAGATTTTATTACATAACTTGCAAAATATAAATCACAGTTTTATTTCTTCTATAATCCTGCAAATATTCAAACTACTCATGAAGATCAACAATAAGAACAAATGAAGACGATGAGCATTATCTTGTGCCAAGATCTACCAGCCATGATTCATGCATAACCTTGTGCACCAACTTTTGCCTGGACAATGACATAATTATCCGTTGGGAGTATAGGTAGAGCAGACAGAAAAGCAGAGAAAAGGTTGGGAGCATGAGGCAGTAGAAACAGGTAAGGTAGCAGAAACCATGACTCAACAAAAATGAGGAGGTGGCACGTAGGAGATTAGAGAATACAAGTTGTAAGAGCTGAAGAGATTGTGACTGAGAATATAAAGGCAGTCGTAATGGTGAGCTATTAAGATAAGCAACAATACTGCTAAAGAGACAAAAACTGTCATCAGAATCACACTGAATCACAAAAGTTCGTTTCTGTGAAGCCTGATGGTGCCGGTGTGGTGTTTATTGGTCTTCCTTTCATTACAAATTCAGTGTGCACAACCATCACTTGAGATGTGAAACAACAATCTACTACCTCCAACTCCAAGAAGTTTCTGATCTAATAGATTAAGGGCATGACCCCGGAATCTTCATCTTCTCTATCTGAGCCTGATATCCCAATGAATCGCCCCTTAAGAAACATTAAGGTAAACTTAGATTGTAAACATCCCTTGAAATTGGAAAGAAAAATCTACCTAGTATAGATCCCATGTGTGACTTCAATTTTGCAAACATAGCCCAGAGTTGGAGCACCTAAAACACATTGCTGTATTGGTTTTATAATTATCTTCTCATTAAATCTTACTGCTAGTAATGCCACACTGCAAGCATTTCAAGATAAAAGTCCCTTCCCATCTTGATCTCAACAGACTATGCCAAGCTTGTCTTCCTTTGTTCCCTCAAAGAACTCTTGCTCCAGCTAAACTCACTGACTCCCAAAAACGGAGCACAATTTTTTTCACATCTAAACCCACACATATCCCCACATACCATATCCTACTCTTCAGGAAATGGTGAGGAAATGCCCTATATTTCCATGCTTTTTGCCATTTCCCAGTCAAATCATTTCAAGAACTTAGAGCATAAATATATCTTTCTAGGTTTTGCCTACGTGAAATATTGAGTAAAGACAGTGTTGAGTCCCACAAAACTGAGTTTGGGGGTTGGAATGGAAACTAGAACTTCCTACTGGAGACAGTCCAACAGGCCAAGAATCAAGACAATAGTTAAGTCAAAATCTGCTGGTAAATACATTTTAACACTAGAGAAAGCAGGTCCAAAGACTAATGCAGAAGCTGGTGGCAGCCATCAAGGCAGAGTCAGAGATAGAAGGGTAGAATAGGCAGAAATAGAGTACAAATAAGAAAGTCTTGGGTAATTTCAGGCTAAATGGCACAAACACCCCTGGGTAGCTGTGACTTGATCCATGGGCTCATGGGTACACAGTAAATGATTCAAGCCAGATTAACAGTCCTTCTGTGCTAACCCATCTCCTAACAGCCTGTCTACTTAGATCCTCATGGGGCTGGGAGTCTGCCAAGATGGGCTTTGGCCAAATACCAGTGCTATTTGGGACAGAATTTCCTTATGCAATTTGACTGGTACCACCTACTTGTGGATCAATGTCTTAATACCCTCATCTGTAAAATGAGAATTATAACTAATCTACAAAGTAGTGAGGATTAAAGAATTAAGAGATAATGGATATGTGCCTGGCACTTAGCAAGCACCCCAAAATTGTTAATTTTTGTTGACTCCATTGTTGTTGTTGTGTGTCGTGTCACTGTAATTAACTAGTATCTAAGTACAAAGGATCTTTGCATCTTTCTTCTTTATGCTGGATCTCTTACTACTGATTTTTCTCAAGACCATGTTATTATATGCTGTGTGTTTGTTTCCCTCTAGATGCTATAGCACAAACTGAACTTCCTACCAGCAACTTCCCTGTCTGATCTTGGTGTTCATTCCATAATCTGAATACTTGTGTTCCCCAAAACTAGTATGTTGAAATCTTGATGCCCAACATGATGGTATTAGGAGGTAGGGTTTTGAGAAGTGAACCTTCATGAATGAGAGTAATGACTTCATAAAAGAGAGATGCCCGAGAGAACTCCTTTACCCCATCTACCATTTGAGGACGGTACAACCCATATCTCACAATGATGTGAGAAGTCCACAACCCAGAAAAAGACCCTCATCCTACTCTTGGCATCCCAGTCTCAGAGTACCCAGTCTCCAGAAATGTGAGAAGTTAACTTCTGTTGTGTATAAGCTACCTAGTGTGCTGTATTTTGTTATAGCAGCCCAAATGGACTAATACAGTCTACTACCCACTACTTCATCATAGCATTTCCTATCCCACCAGGTAATAGGTCATTCATGCTTATGTCTCCTTCTGCCTTCCCAGACACTTTTGAAGGCTTAATTAAAATACTTTCTTTTTCATAAAACCTTACATTTACCCAAAGGGTTCTCCCCACTTTCGGAAATGCCTACTGTGTGTAGTCTAAATAATTACTGCCAATTAATGACTTAGCACCTCCTGAAATCTTTTTGAGGAGTTTCTTGAATTGTATTTAAGTCATGTATTGTTATTTAATGAATCACACATCAGCCTTGTGTTCGCAATAAGATAGTAAGTACTCTCCTTGATGACAACAACTATATCTTATTCATCTTTGTACACCCCACAGCTAAGCACATTGCTTTGCATAGAGCTCAATAAATATATGCGATTTGATTTGAAATGCTTAAGTTAGAATACCATAAAAGACTACACCATTCCACACTCTGAGGAAGTCATTAAGATTTAAAGAGGCCATTAAGGACTAATCCTGTAACTGAGAGAAGAGTAAATTGCTTACTTTTAGGCAGATGTGCTAACTTTCAAGGCCACTAAGGTTCTATTTAAGCAATTTACTGTAAGTAAATTACTAAATGGATCCAGGTAGCTCAAAAAGGTTAATACCTGTCACTTCCTCTTATAAGGTAAGCTGTGTCTCTTCCTTGCTCTGAACAACTCAGCCAAGTTCATCGACTGTTTATAAGATATTAAAAATTATATTTACACAGAATAACTGTTTGGACTGAACTTGCTGTTATCCAGGTGCCACTGACTTGCTAGGATATTGACATCATTCTTCCCTCCCTCTTACCTTATAGTCTAAAATGCTCGTGTGTAACATGGGAGAACAGAAAAAAAAAAGAATTAATTCAATTGCTTTCCCTGTTAGGTGATGCTGGAACTGTACTCAGGAATAGGGAGAGAGATTTAAACATTTCTATGGAAACAACATACCTGCTTCAGGGAACTGCCATCCTAGTTGAGTGTGTAGGGGCCAGGAGGGGAGTGAGCTAGAAAACACATGAGCAATTACATACAATGTGGTACATTCTATTACAGGGATGCTTGCAAGGAAAAGTAAGGAGTCCTTCCAGCTTCAGGGAAGAAGTGGGAGCAGTGGATATTTGATCCTTGCCTTAAGAGGTTATCAGGAGTTTTCCAGGGGAGACAAGAGGACAAAAGGCATCCCAAAAAGAGAAAAGTGGGTGAACAAAGAAATGACTTGACTGGGAAACAGCAAGAAGCATGGAAATGCAGGGCAGAAGAGATCTTAAATGTACTTTTTTTTTTAAAAAGATTTTATTTATTTACTTATTTGAGAGACAGCACTTGCTCAGAGGTCCGTGCGCAAGCAGAGAGGCACGGAAGGGGAGGGAGAGGGGAGAGAAAGACAGAAAGAATCCCAAGCACAGCCTCTGCTGAGCTCAGAGCCTGTGCAGGATGGGGGTGGGGGGTGGGGGAGTGGGTGGGGAGTGGGGTGAAGGGGTTCGGAGGGGGATGTCCCATCCTGACATCCTGACCTGAGCAGAAACCAAGAGTCCAACTCTCAACCAACTGAGCCACCCAGGTGCCCCTCTTAGATGTACTTTAAGCTAAGTTCTGAATTTCATAGACCAAAAAACAAAAATGAAAATGAGATCAAGGGATGTTGGGTGACACTTTGTCACTAATGATGAAGAATCAAAGCAAATCTTGAACCTTCATCTCTCTGACATATGTCAAGAATTGTGCTTAGCCTACCTTGATAAATGCGTACTTAGTAGACATCCAGTGAAAGAAGGAGAATTGATAAGTGAAGCCTGTCCCAACTGGAAGTTCCTACCACTTGTGTTTATTTGCTCACTCACTCACTCAACAAATACTTATCGGCATCAACCATGTGCCAAGTACTCTACTAAGAGGTAGGAAGCTAGGACTGCAGCAGTGACCAAGAGGGACATAACCAGGATTTCTCCAGAGTAACAAAGGAGTAGAGGATAATGCACAGGCAAGGAGGCAGTTGGAATGGGGTGTCCAGGTTGTGGTAGGGGAAACAGAATGTGCTATGAAAACACAAAGCACTTGGGAAGCAACCTGGAAGTTGAAAGAAGTTAGCAAGTGTCCCATAATGTGATAATGACACATATAAGGCCCAAAGACATACAAGCAGCTACAAATTTAGAAAGCACGGCATACATAAGGAAAATTAAAATATGTTGTATACATATTTTATATATATGTATACATATGTATATATATGTATACACACACACACACATATATATATATACACACACACACATACATATACATACATATACATAGAAAGTATGGAAGTATGGTTAACTTCCCTGCTCCCACACCACCCTTTGGCCCACTCATCTTTCAAGATGCCAATGGGGCCTCTCTTCCCCAACACCCTCAAAACCAGGTCCCCTTAGTTTCATTGGCTTCTCCTCCCTGCAGACTGCAATTGCTGATTTGCCATCTGGCTTTCCCACCAAACTGTGCCTTCCCAAGAGAGCAGGTACGATCACCTGTCAAGGTTACCTTAGGGGGAATGGGATGTTCACAAATGCAAATCAATGGAGAATCTTGAGGTGGGGAGATAATCCCGGAAGATCCAGGTGAGCCCTAAATGCCATCCCAGACGCCCTTAGAAGAGAGGTGCAGAGGGAGATTTGAGTACAGACAGAAGAGAAAGGCCATGTGACCAAGAGGCAGAGCGTTTTTTTTTTCCCAATTTATTTATTTTCAGAAAAACATTATTCATTATTTTTTCACCACACCCAGTGCTCCATGCAAGCCGTGCCCTCTATAATACCCACCACCTGGTACCCCAACCTCCCACCCCCCCCCGCCACTTCAAACCCCTCAGATTGTTTTTCAGAGTCCATAGTCTCTCATGGTTCACCTCCCCTTCCAATTTACCCAAATTCCCTTCTCCTCTCTAATGCCCCTTGTCCTCCATGCTATTTGTTATGCTCCACAAATAAGTGAAACCATATGATAATTGACTCTCTCTGCTTGACTTATTTCACTCAGCATAATCTCTTCCAGTCCCGTCCATGTTGCTACAAAAGTTGGGTATTCATCCTTTCTGATGGAGGCATAATACTACATAGTGTATATGGACCACATCTTCCTTATCCATTCGTCCGTTGAAGGGCATCTTGGTTCTTTCCATAGTTTGGCGACCGTGGCCATTGCTGCTATAAACAGCAATGGGGTACAGATTGGGGTACAGATGGCTCTTCTTTTCACGACATCTGTGTCTTTGGGGTAAATACCCAGGAGTGCAGTTGCAGGGTCATAGGGAAGCTCTATTTTTAATTTCTTGAGGAATCTCCACACTGTTCTCCAAAGAGGCTGCACCAACTTGCATTCCCACCAACAGTGAAAGAGGGTTCCCCTTTCTCCACATCCTCTCCAACACATGTTGTTTCCTGTTTTGTTAATTTTGGCCATTCTAACTGGTGTAAGGTGATATCTCAATGTGGTTTTAATTTGAATCTCCCTGAGGGCTAATGATGATGAACATTTTTTTCATGTGTCTGATAGCCATTTGTATGTCTTGATTGGAGAAGTGTCTGTTCATATCTTCTGCCCATTTTTTGAAGTGTTTGCCTGTTTCGTGTGTGTTGAGTTTGAGGAGTTCATTATAGATCCTGGATATCAACCTTTTGTCTGTACTCTCATCTGCAAATATCTTCTCCCATTCCGTGGGTTGCCTCTTTGTTTTTTTGAAAGAGGCAGAGCTTTGAGTGATGCAGCCACAAAGCAAGGAAAACCAGCAGCCGCCAGAAGTTGAAAGGTGAGGAGCGGATCCTCCCCTGGAGACTTCAGAGAGAGCGCAGCCTTGCTGACACCAGGATTTCAGCCCAGTAATAATGACTTTGGACTTGCTGCCTGTAAAACAGGGAGAGAACAATTTCTGTCATTTTAAGCCACCAAGTTTGTGTAATTCCTAATAGCTGCCATATATTAATACAAATACTAATACACATCTTTTCCCATAAGGATTGTTTTGAGTCCTTTAGCAATTAGTTCCTTTGGTTTTTTTTTTTTTCCCCCTATATCACAAAACTTGGACTCCTTCTTTCTTTAAGATATTATTTATATATTTCAGATAGAGTGAGAGTGAGAGAGAGAGCAAGAGTAGGGGAGGGGAGCAGAGACAGAGGGGAAGCAAGCTCTCCACTGAGCAGGGAGCCCAACACCGGGCTGCATCCCACAATCCTGGGATCACAACCGGAGCTGAAGGCAGATGCTTAGCTGACTGAGCCACCCAGGTGCCTCGGACTCTTTTTAATTAGATCATTTTTTAAATTGAAGCGTAGTTGGACCTAATGTTACTTTCATTTCAGGTGTACAACACAGCGATCCAACAATTGTATTTGTGATGCTGTGCCCACCGCAAGCGTAGCTACCCTCTGTCATTACACAAACGCTATTACAGTATCACTAACTATGCTCCCTATACTGGACCTTCTATCCCCATGACTTACGCATCCCATAACAGCAATTAATTCCTTTAGGTAGAGTCCTAGAAGCAGAATTATGGGTCAAAATATATGCCATCTTTTTAAGCTCGATGCAGATTACTAAACTTATCTCCAAAACCCATTTATATGAACACCAATAACGTAAGGGAATGTCTATTCACCATACCCTCTTCGTCACTAAGCATTGTCATTAATTCTAATGTAGGCTATTTGATATGCAAAAAATAGTATTTCAATCTTGTTTTAATTTACATTCCTTTGGTTGCTCATGAAGACAAATACTTTGTGATATTTATCGGTTTTATTTCTTTGGTATGTGTAAAGTTAATTTTTTAAGAGATTTTTGTATATATTCCTCCCATGGTAAAGGTATTTTGTTAAGTTTGCTAAAAATACTTTTCTTACTCTATGGTTTGCCAGTTTATCTAGGTTGGATTTAGGTGTGGGTGGTTTTTTTTTTTTTATTGTTGTTGTTTTTTAAAGATTTTATTTATTTATTTGACAGACAAAGATTACAAGAAGGCAGAGGGTAGGGGGCGGGGGTGGGGGGTGGGGGGGAGCAGGTTCCCTGCTGAGCAGAAAGCCCGACACAGGGCTCGATCCCAGGACCCCGGGATCATGACCTGAGCCAAAGGCAGAGGCTTAACCCACTGAGCCACCCAGGCACCTCTAGGTGTGTGGTATTTTTTTAAAAGACTGGGCAAAACTTTTATCTAAAGGACTAAGACAAAGTTTTTTATTTTTTTTTCCTTGGTGCTTTCTTTTGCTTCTAAACTTAGAAAGTTCTGCCTTTCGAAATACAACCCAGATAAGAAGCTAATTCTATTTTCTTCTAGATGATCTATGGGTTGACTCTAACTATCCTCTCTGCCTGAAATTCACTTTTGGGTGCGAATGTATGCTGTGCAGTGAATAATTAAATCGATTGTCTTCACAGCAAAACAATGCCAATTGTTGCACCATTTCCTGAGTTGACCCGCTTGTTCCCCTACGGCTTTGTAAGGCCTGTTTCGTCACTTATTTCATTCTCGTTCTCATGTATAATGGTACCGGTTTCGGATCTCTACATTGTGATTCTCTGATCCTACCATCTATTACAATGTCATTCCCATACAGTTTTAAACTCTGCATTTTGAAATTTCTCAAAATGGTAGGTCTTATCCCCATCCATATTACTTTTTTTTGAGGTGTCCCTTTACTTTTTTTAACCTTTCAATAACCTTTCAAAAAGTGTTTTAAAATACTACATAATCTTTTAACACGAATTTACTCCAGAGCTCTCTCCACAGCAGAAGGTATAGACACAGATGCATAAGTGTTTATAAATAGAACTATTATTAATAATTCTAAAGAATAACCAAAAATAAAGGCCACTTTTTGTCTATTTAGTGTCTGTGTTATTATAAAGTAGTTTTTTATCCTGCCAGTTAAAAAGGAACTATGTCCAGGAATTGTAGCCAATCTTCTTTTAGTGAACAAAATTATTGCTTACACCCATCCTTCCTTGCTTCCATTCTCCACACCCTCCCTCCCTCCCCAGACACACACACACACACACACACACTTGCTAAGCAACATTTTTTTTTTTAAGATTTTTATTTATTTATTTGACAGAGAGAAATCACAAGTAGACGGAGAGGCAGGCAGAGAGAGAGAGAGAGGGAAGCAGGCTCCCTGCTGGGCAGAGAGCCCAATGCGGGACTTGATCCCAGGACCCTGAGATCATGACCCGAGCCAAAGGCAGCGGCCCAACCCACTGAGCCACCCAGGCGCCCAAAGCAACATATTTTAAAAGACATTAAGACAATACGATTCAAAGAGTGGTCCTCAGAGTAAGCTGAACAGACCCAAAGTCTTTTTTTTTTTAACTATGATAATTTTTTTAAAGATTTTATTTTTCAGAGAGGGAGCACAAGCAGGGGGAGCTGCAGGCAGAGGGGGAAGCAGGCTCCCTACTGAGCAAGGAGTCCGATGCTGGGCTCCATCCCAGGATCCTGAGATCATGACCTGGACCAAAAGCAGATGCTCAACTGACTGAGCCACTCAGGCACATCCAGACCTAGATTCTTTTATAGGGCTCTTTAAATTCCCCAAACTGCTGAGCTGTACTTGACTTGTAAGACCTGAAACCACATACATGTTATAAAAATTAGGTCAGTAGTGAGCTTTGACTAGTACGAGAAACCACTCACTTCCACATATTACTAAACATCACTGTAACTTTCAAAATATCACTATACAACCTTGCTTATTAGAGGGAGCTAATCTTCTCGGCGCTTCCTTTTCATCTTTGCTGTGCATGAACAAAGATCTCCCTTAGGGATCACCTATTTATGTAGTTAAATGTTATTAATTCTATATCCATTTGTACCTTCGATGAGCAAAGTCCTGGGAATATAACAATTAGGAAGACATAGATCCAGTCATGAAGAAGCTTAGATATAGCAAGGGAAGTCGACAAGTAAACAACGACAGTGGAAACCTGAGATAACCCCTCTCTTCTTTCAAATGGAGTCAGCAAAAGTTTTTTATCAGGAGCATAAGGGAGGGTAGAAACTACAAGAATCCCTTCTCCTAACCCTATTTAATGTTCTTTGAAATGATGACTGGCAATTCCTATAACAACACAATAAGATGAAAATTAAAACAGTAGACTACGGCAGCACAGAGGAGATATTTAAACCCCGCCCTAAAGAATAGTAGGAGGGCTTTTTAATTTAAAAAATTTTAAATGTTTTAAAAAAACCACAAAAATTATTTTTTAAAAAGAGCAAGTAGGAGTTTTGTTTTGTTTTAAGATTTTATTTATTTATTTGACAGACAGATCACAAGTAGGCAGAGAGGTAGGCAGAGAGAGAGGGAAGTAGGCTCCCGCTGAGCAGAGAGCCTGATGCGGGGCTCCATCCCAGGACCCTGAGATCACCACCTGAGCCAAAAGCAGAGGCTTAACCTACTGAGCCACCCAGGCGCCCTGGAGTTTTTTTCAATGTGGGAAAATGAAGGGAGGCATTTCAGGAAAATGGGACATAAGGATGAGAGAACATGGAATATTCTGGGAAAATAAACTGCTTTCCCTTAGCAAGTGTAGAATTTTAGTTATATACCTATGTGAAAAAGATAAGATATAATATGGGGGTCAAGTCTTAAAAAGTAAGTTGGAGACACTGTAAAAAAAAAATCTTCAAATGTATTTGGTTTCCATAAATTAAGCGAGAAAGACGACTTATCAACCCAGTCTTTTCCCACAGTGAAAAGTGCCACTACTCCACTTAAACTATTATTGTCAAGACCACACAATCACCATGTTGCAGACAAGTTGTTTTTTTTTTAAGATTTTATTTATTTATGTGACACAGAGAAAGCACAAGCAAGGGTAGAAGCAGATGAAGAGGGAGAAGAAGGCGCTCTGTTGAGCAAGGAGCCCAACATGTGGCTCAATCCCAGGGCCCTGGGATCATGACCTGAGCAGAAGGCAGATGCTTAACCGATTGAACCACCCAGGTGCCCCAATATTTATTATAAAGTGTCAGAAGAAATGGGGCACCTGGCTGGCTCGGTTGGAAGAGCATGCCACTCTTGTTCTCTGGGTTGTGAGTTTGAGCCCCACTTTGGGTGTAAAGGTTACTTAAAAATGAAATCATAAAATAAATAAGTAAAGCATTAAAAGAAAGAATGCTGGTGGAACATACGGCAGTTTGATCAAAGAGGATCAAGACTTGTGGCAGCTGTGCCAAAGGGGTTGTTCCTCAGTTAAAGCAAGAAATGCTGAGGGTCTGAAGGAACAAATTAGCACTGGTATATTGATTATAGGATTATTTAAAACATATAAAGGAGAGAAATCTGTGATGAAGGAGGGAAGGAAGGAAGGAAGATAGGAAAGAAGGAAGAAGGAAGGTGATGAGAAATGAAAGGGAGGAAGGAAAGAAAGAAGAAAAAGACTGTAAGTGACCAGAAACTAAGGGTTTAATTCTCAGGAAAACGTACGAGCAAGTTACATAAGGAGAGTAGCTTCAGTTTTTGTAGTTCTTAAAGACTATAGCATAAGAATGTCTGTGAGCAGACATTTGGGATTTGCCTTATGACACCAACACTCACACAACTGAGAGAATTAAACCTGATAATTAAGGCTGGCAATCAGGGTTTTTCAGCTCTTGTGGATTTAATAACCCTTAATTTGCAAATGCTTGTGCAGAAAGACTGCATCTTCAAAAAAATAAAAAACATGAAAACATAATTAATAAACAAACACCGTCGTCTGATTAAATATCAGAGGAAGAATAAAAACCTGAAGAAAACACTCCAATGACTCAGCATATCCTAATAAAACAATAAGGAAAATGTGGACCAGAATGCTTTGCAGAATGCTTTGGAGAATTCTGGGAAGAACTGGGCTTGTGCCAAATCTCACCCCTTCCCCAAAAGTTCTAAGGAAGATATGTTGTTCTAGACTAACTCTCTATCTAGGTTCCTCAACCCATTTCTTCCCATCTCCCCTGATAATTGCTATAAAAGTTATTTCTTCTTCTGGGATTTCAATATCATCTCTCTCGTTTCATTAAGAGGCCTAGACAAGTTCAGTACCTCTGTTTAAAAATACACACCCTTTGGCTTTTAATTCCCCACTAGCAACTCTTGTCCCCTCTCCATAAGCTACTCCAAAGAATAGTCTTTCTTCCCTTACAGAGTCTTCAGTGAATTGTAAGCCAAGATTCTGCACTTTCTACTCCCCTGACACACCTCTGGCAAAGGTCATCGATGACAGCCTAACCCACTGCTCTTTTTTTGTTCAACATCTTGAACTCTCTGAATCACCCGACCATGTTGACATCACCCTGCTTGAAACAACTGTTCCTCGGTTAACAGAAAATAGCTCTCTTGAATCCCATGCTTCTAATCTTTTCACTCAATCTTGGTGTTGTTGGTTTTCTTTTTTTTTCCCAGATCTTCTTCCTTCCCCGTCCTCTAATGTTGATAATTGTCAAGAACTCTTTGGCCTGGAGCATCTTAGTCTCTATTTACTGATAGAGCATTTATCCACTTTTCAGGAACATTTTAAGGATAACCTTCTCCGTGGAGATTTCTTCACCTTCCCAACCCCATGAAACTGATGACTTACCTTCCTCCTCCCCTTGCATTCTGTGCTGATACAGGTCACGCCACTGCAAACACTTCACTGTACCTGAAACTCATTCTGCTATATTCTAAGTTCCTCTAACTCTATTTAGGCTCCTTAATGTTGGAATTGAAATTTACTCACCATTCTACTCTCAGCACAGTCACCATGGGCAGCATATAGTTGACAAGAAAACAGGCTTGATGAATGAGTGAGTAGCCCTTACACTGTCAGGAGAATAAACCACTATCACAAAAGACAGCCAGTCCCTCTTGTCTAAAAATGGTAGTAATACAGCACATTAAAAATTGACCACATCAACACTCATCCTTACCTCAAAATTTAATTCTGCTTCAAACTACAACCCTAATTGTAATAATAATAATGAAATATTAAATACCCACTGAATAATGTATTCCAAGGCAGATAGATGGCATGGGTTTTCACAGTGGCCTGGAGATTTGCTGTACAATCTACTAAGACACTTCCACTAAATGCAACCTCTCTGTTCCTGCTCTCTGCAGAAACCGTGTGTCCCTGCTGACCTTTGGGAGTTCCCTCAGGCTGAAGTTACACACCTGTAGGCCTTGAGCCATCCAGATGCTGCGGTAGCACAAAGCAAAGAGTAGGAGCAGCTCTGGTTTCCATCGATGCCCTGTGCTTTCGAAGGCAGCCTGGGTCTGCAGGCAAACTCACACTGGGGTTCTATGGAAGACGTTATCCTGTGCTCACGTCCTGGACTTACTTTCTTTTAACTTCCTCTTCCTTCCTGAATCTAGCCTGACTACCTGAATCTGACACATCTCTTCTTCCTCTGGCCTTTTATTCTGTCTTAGAGTTAATTCCAGGAGGATGCATACCGCATCCTACAAGAAAAGGAAGACAGCAGGCCAAATAAGGGGGAATTCACTGAAATTTGGCAGGAATAACAGAACAGGGCTAGCCATAGTGTCCCCAATGGCAGAGGTCAGAGACGAGGATGACGAAGAGCTACTCAGTCCATCTCAGATCTGGTTCCTGGGAATCAAAGATTACCTGATTCGAGGGGTGAATTTGCTGGGTAGACCTTCAGAAGTAGAGAAGGGAGAGCAGCCATGTTAAAATTAGAGGCAAGATATTTCAGGAAGTGGCCTAGCTCCCAGGAACAGGCAGGTGTGGAGTCATGCAGGAAGCCCACTGTCTGACTCCCAAGCCTGTGCTCAGGGGACACGTACCCTGAGCCATCAAAGGTATTGGTGAAGATCGGCACCTAGAACGTCAGACAAGGTGACTGTTGACACTGCCGTTAGTATCTCACACTCGACCCCAGAAAGTCATCAGCCACTTTTCCCCCCGATACTTACCTTAATTGGTTCAAATTTCACCCTCTGAAGAAGCTTTTCCTACTCTTCAAACCCTGCAACTTCATCGTGCTCACCTTCCGTGGGAAGTTTTCAAAAGATGTTGATGAATTACTGTAATTTTTCCTAAGGAAAAATTTCTTTGAAAAATTTCTAAGGAAATCTTTCTTTGTGCAGAGAATTTTCTGACATGCTCCGCATTTATCCAGTATATTTAAGTAATAACTGTATGATTTTGAAATGTCCTTATTCTGGGGTGGCCCCATTTTGCTTCTGTGCTTTGTTTTGATGATAAGCTCTGGCACTCTCTCTGGACAGGACTTCTCAGCGTCCTCAATGGACCTCTCTTCCTCCACTTGACCTTGAACTCTTCGAATTCCAATGCTGACCCTCCTCACACTCTGAAGAGTTGGGATGTGATGTTTTATCAGAGGCTTAATGAAGTTCTTAAATACTGTTTTGTCACCTGCTAAATATCCAGAGTGATCCATTCCAACACCTTTCTTCCTAACATGCTGATGCAGTAGTCGCTGTGCTTTGTTTCCTATAAATATACACCATAAATCCCACATAAAATCCATTTTATTAGCATATTTGATAAAACAAAGAGAAACACTTTATAGGATGAATGACCTTACTAAAAAATAAATATCCTACCGTAAGAACCGCATAAGGAAACAAAACAGCATTTAGAATTTTGTCATACTTACACAAAAGACACACACAGGCATTTTGAAGGAACTTAGAAGAGATCAACGAGAACTTTGTTCACTTTGGTCATATTTTTTATTTAGAATTTAAAATAATTGATTCCACATAGAAACTGCAGGATCAGAGATTTTAAAATACATTCCATGTTATATCCATATCTATATCAATAATACTCGGTATAAATTTAGCAACACAGAATCCTTCAACTGCATTAATATTTTACCAGACTGATCAATTCCTTTTCTAAAAAATTGCTTATAATATTTGGAGAGTTTTAAAATTGAAATCTGAACTCCCATAAGAGTATACATTTGTTATTTTTCCTTTGTCTCACTTTGTTGTGATTGTTCCATATGAATGGATGCAAATTTCCGTGGCTGCTGGAAATTGCAGCACATCACCCAGGTAATGAGGACTGAGATCAAGTCCTGCCTGAATGGTAATTTTTTTTTTTAATTGCTGAAGCTTATTGTTGTTAGTAAACAGTTACACTAAAGTGTTATACCTATCTCTAAAAAGAAAAATTCTTAGAAAAATTTGGAGTTCAGAAATGGACTCTCTTAGGTTCTTAAATTTGGGGTTACAAACTTCCTAGCATTATACTGATGAAGTCATTACTGCTTGTATTTCAAATGTTAAAATCACTGACCAAAATGATTTGCCTGCTAAACATGGAGACAAGAGAACAAAAAAGATGTGGACTTAAAGAGTTATACTTATTTCACAGATTAAAATATATCTTTGCAGTTGCTAGTGACATTTGTTTCCAAACAGCAATCCATTTTCTGATTTCTGCATGCTTAGTTGGACTGTTTTATTACTATTTCTCAATGGTCCACAGTTACCCTTCATGGTGTGAGACGGGTCTTCAGTGTTCTCAATGTTCCCTCTGCACCCTTTACTTGCATTTGCTTTGCTGAGGTTTTACACATGGTAAATGCTTAGAGTTCTCCTTACATAACTCTGACATCTTCCAAGACCCCTCAAGAATGCTCTTTTTTTTTTTTTAAGATTTTATTTATTTATCAGACAGAGATCACAAATAGGCAGAGGGGTAGGGGGGAAGCAGGCTCCCCGCCAAGCAGAAAGCCCGATGCGGTGCTCAATCCCAGGACTCTGGGATCATGACCTGAGCTGAAGGCAGAGGCTTTAACCAACTGAGCCATCCAGGCTCCCCAAGAACGCTCGTTTTTTAAAAGTAACAATCTGAGGGGTTTGAAGTGGCGGGGGGTGGGAGGTCGGGGTACCAGGTGGTGGGTATTATAGAGGGCACCGATTGCATGGAACACTGGGTGTGGTGAAAAAATAATGAATACTGTTATGCTGAAAATAAAATTAAAAAAAAAACTTAAAAAAAAGGAAAAAAGTAATTTTTATATAACTCCTGTTAAAGCCATGAAATTTGGACAGAATGTGGTAAATTTTGGAAATCTGCCACCTTTGAAAACAAAGACATCATCAATATCTCTGAATCTCACTTTCTTCATCTGTAAAATGGGAATCATATCAACATCTCTTTTACTTATCCAACATCCAGTAATACCTGGTTGTTTGAATGGGCACATTACTTAACCTCGCTGTGCCTCTACTTCCTCATTTACAAAGTAAGGGTAGTCATACAACCCACCTCGGGTTTCAAATTTTTTTTTTTTAAAGATTTTATTTATTTATTTGACAGAGAGAGATCACAGGTAGGCAGAGAGGCAGGCAGAGAGAGTGAGAGGGAAGCAGGCTCCCTGCCAAGCAGAGAGCCCGATGTGGGACTTGATCCCAGGACCCTGAGATCATGACCTGAACTGAAGGCAGCAGCTTAAACCACTGAGCCACCCAGGTGCCCCTCGGGTTTAAAATTAAATGAGATAATACATGCCAAATGTATAAAACAGTTACATGGTAATTGTGTGATTTCTGAGAAGATAAGATGAATGATTATAGGCCATATGACCAAGTAGAAAGAGGAAGGGCTCCATAGTTCAACAAACTTAAATTCAAATCCTGCCCTTTCATTTATTTGCTGTGATATCTTACATAAGGCACTCTACTTCTCTAAGCATCAGTTACCTCTATTGTAAAATCCAAAATTATGAATATTAACAATAACATGCATAAAGAGTAGAGGGAGTATTCAAGAAGCAGTGGTTATTATAAGATTAAATGAAAGTAATTTGCAAAATATATCATTACTCAAGTAGCATTTGTAAGATATTAGTAATATCAGAGACATGTGAAATCTCTGTCTCAATCTTTACCAGAAAGAGTAGGAAGACAGCTTATTCCGAAGAAACAGGGGGATGCCTGGGTGGCTCAGTTGGTTAAGTGTCTGACTCTTGATTTAGGTTCAGGTCATGATCTCAGGGTTCTGAAATCAAGCCTCGGGTCAGGCCCTGCATTGGGTGTGGAGCCCGCTTAAGATTGTCTCTCCCCTCCCATAAATAAATAAATAAATAAATTTAAAAATAAAGAAACAGAAAAACAACAATAACATCAGTGAAATGTAACAAATCTCTGACCATACAAAATAATGGAATGTGTCTCCAGAATTCACAAAATGGAGAGAAAGGTCATTGAACTCCCAGCTACAGTCGTCTGTTTGGTAGGTTTGCCAAATAGCAACTGGTAAGTTACACATAGATTTTGTTCTAAGAAAATCAGACTTAGTCAATGGGTGGTCTTCATCGTAATCATGACAAACCTATTATTACGCAGAACTAAAAAGAGAAATATGCATATAGCATAACATAATTCCAAAAAGTAAGGATGCTAACTTCTGGTTGGCCTAGTCTGACATGCTAGGCTAGGATAGAGATTATATAGTGAGATACCCAGTCTTCTTTGCCATAGTAAAGTTGGTGGAATAAGACCTCAGTTTAGAAATGGCCCATCAGGAGCACTTGGGTGGCTCATTCGATTGAGCGTCTGCCTTCAGCTCAAGTCGTGATCCCAGCGTCATGGGATCAAGCCCCATGGCGGGCTCCCTATTCAATGGGGAGTCTGCTTTCCCTTCTGTCCCTTTGCTCCCACCTGTGTCCCTTTCAAGTAAATAAATAAAATCTTAAAAAAAAAAAAGAAAGAAAGAAAAATAAATGTCCCATCGATCAGTGCATGATAGAATTCATGGTGATATAGAAAAACTGCTCATGATCATTACCATTATTGCTATTATTGAAATCAAATGCCCATTATTCACATGACGCTTGTCACATGACACTTTCTAAGGCAAATTTTATATTTTAAAAACAGTTAGTAGGGAAAATACAAAAATACATACTCAATAAAAATAAGCATAGAGGATTATTTTGTTCTATTCCATGGGCCATATATCTTATTGAATGTTTTATAGTTGAAAAGACATGAGATAAAGTGTTCCATGAGGTAAGTATATCTAGCATATTGGCCAGAATGTCAATGACCACAGCGGTCATGCCCTAACTGGCTCTAACATTTGAAGACCGTGGGATGCCTACCTCCTGGGTTACCATGGTTCCCGATTCTAGACCCAGTCCCATTCTTATGGAGACAGTAAAACTCTCCAGTTAAGTAGCTAATTGAGCCAGCACTGAGACAAACTGAAAGTGGCATGGGTGTCCTCCTTGCTCCCCATTGCTGCCTCCCTACCATTTGTCCTCTCCCCTCCACTCCCTGTCCTTGGCACACTGATTTTTATCTCTTCAGACTACCACTGTGATGGCTAATTTGGTAAATATGGTTTATCAGGGATGGCTAATTTTGTTAATTCAGACTATACTACTGTGATATGTCAACTTGGTTAGGCGTGGTATCCAGATATTTGGTCTAACACCAGTCTAGACATTGCTGTGAAGGTATTTTTTAGAAAAAATTAACATTTAAAACAGCAGAATTTGAGTAAAGCAGATTACTCTTCATAATGTGAGTGGGCCTCATCTAATTAGTTGAAGGCCTTAAGAACAATGATGAAGTTTCCCTAGGATGAGGGAATTCTGCCTCTGGACTGTCTTTGGACTCAAGTCACGATATCAACTCTCCTTGGATCTCTAGCCAGCCAGCCCACCTTATTGATTGATTTTCAAACATGCCAGTCCCCATAATCACATGAACCATTGCTTAAAATCCCTCTTTCTCTCCCTCTGTGTGAGAGAGGAGAGTAGTGATATGATTTTATACACATATACACATATATATGTATATATAACAGATATACATATAACAATATTAGAACATATAACAGAATACATATATATAACAGATATACATATAACAGAATATATATATCTATATATATATGGATTATACATATATGTATATATATATATATATATATTCTGTTACTCTGGAGAACCAAGACTAATATGCCCTGCCAGGGGCCCATGATTAGGTCACATGTAATTTTGTTTAAAACCAATCAATTCAGATCCTTATCTCCACTTATCTCAATAACACATTTACTTCAATAGAAAGCCTCTTCCTCACTCCCTGCCACAAAATAAGTCAAGAGCTCCAGTAGGCTGGAGAATGTGTCCTCCCTCAGCTGAGGACTTTGTTTCCTATTTCACTGAGAAAATAGAAGCAACAAGAAGAGAAGTTCTCAAACTCCTACCCCCACAATCTACCCATCTATCTGCTATGGGCCCACATTCCCCGCTTTCCTTCCAGTGTACTCCGGTGTGAGAGCAACCCCTCCCCTTACCCATTGTCCCCATCCCCTCTCTTTTGCCTCATCAAGTTTCCCTCATCCCTTTAGGTTCAATGACATCAGCATAGAAGTATGCTGTCACTTTTCCCATCTTAAAAAATGAGTTTTAAAAACCTTTCTAATTCTGCATCCCTTTTACCTCATATCTCGAACATCTCGATTCTCTGTTCCCCTTCACAACAATGTTCCTCAAAAGAGTTTCTGCACTCACGGTCTCCCATTCCTCTCTATCTATTCTTTTTAGATCCACTCCCTTCTGCTTTTCATCCCTACCATGCCTTTGAATCTAAGCCTGTCAGGGTCACCAAAGACCTTCCTGTTACAACTCTAATGGTCAAAGCTCAGTCATCACTTTTCCTGACTTACTAGCAGCTTTTGTCAGTTCACTGTTTTCTTCAACTTGAAACTCTTTCTCTTGGTTTTCAGGATACTGACGTCTTCATGGTCTTCTTCCATTGGCTGCTCCTTCTCAATTTCCTGTTGTTGATTCCTCTTCCTTTCCAAAATGAGAAG
Source organism: Neogale vison (assembly GCF_020171115.1). Taxonomy (NCBI): domain Eukaryota; kingdom Metazoa; phylum Chordata; class Mammalia; order Carnivora; family Mustelidae; genus Neogale; species Neogale vison. The sequence continues at coordinate 33,341,354 of NC_058094.1, forward strand.
GACCCCCAGACCCAAAGGCCCTCTCTTCCTTATTTTTCCGCACTTCCTTTGTAATTTCATCGAGCTTCAGGACCCGGCCCACTTCACTCTTCCCTCAGACATACATGTGCCTCACTCTCACCTCTTTTCAGTTTTGGCTGAAATGTTGTCACCTTCTCAGTAGGACTTTCACTGTCTAAAGTGGAACCTTCCTTTCCCTCACTCTTAGATCTGATAATCTGTTGTCTTGAGACCTCAAGAGCTTCCTGGGTGAAATCTGAAATGAGGCCCCTGTACATGGAGGTCAAGGAGAGATCAAAGTGAGAAACATCACTCTTGATAGTGGGTGACATGGGAACTTATATATGAGGTTTGTCTTGGGCAGCAGCAAGACAAAGAAGTTTATATAGAGGCCTTAACTGGGTCCAGTCATATATTCAGTCCGGATGGTCTGAATACAACTTACTCTTTCAAGGCTGCGTCCTTCAAAGGGCCGCTAGTGTGGCAATAGTAGACAGAATGTATTTTCCAAGGATGAGGATGGGAGCGGGTGAGGAGCCTCTGAATGCCCAGATCCAGCTCTCTGGTCAACCTTCATGTCCTCATGATGACCTGCTCCAACACAGTCTTTATCTCACCTTTTCTTCCTATTTATTATTCTTTATAACATATATCATGATGTCAAATATCACATTAGCTCATCTGTTTTATTTGATGTTCTCTTCCACTAAAATCTGCATTCCATAAGAATAAGAACTGAAGCCTTCTTTGTTTACTGCTTTGTGCCCAGAGCCTAAAATATGTCACATTACAGGTGCTCAGTATGCTTGCTGAATGAATGATCTTGTCTAGCTTTGTTAGATAGAGAAACTAAGATTCCTTGTTCGGTTTTCCTACAAATTGAGGTCTTCAAAATCTGTTGCTAGACTTCCCTCATTCTGAACATGCTCCTGCCACCTCCTTCATTGCCTGCCATCTGGATTATACTAAAAATGTACACCTTTTCTGCATGAACAGGCTCTTCTGAACATTTTACTAACAGTGCTCATCTCTGTCCTGAGGTGGGAGAGTCATTGGTCTGTTCAAGGAACATCAACGTGGCCAGTGTAACTGGTTGGAACAGACTGAGCCAGGAAGACAGTAGAAGGTGATGAGGTCAAAGTGGGAACCAAGGAGCGTAGAGGGAAGATAGAGATCAAGTAGTGGCTTGGATAACTTGAAAAGACTTGAGCTTTTTCTCAGAGTGAGTTGAGAAGTCCTCACACATTATTGAGTAGGTGTAACGTGATCTGGTGTGTTTTTAAAAATTCACTCCAGCTGCTGGTTGAACATAAATCACTATCAAAGTTCACTTAATGTTTCTGTACCTCATTTGCAAGACCAGTAAGCTGCATTAGAGATTCTTTTAGGTGGCTTCAACTTTTAAGAAATCATACAAATATGAGTGAAAAACACCTGGGTGGCTCAGTTGGTTGGACGACTGCCTTCGGCTCGGGTCATGATCCCGGAGTCCTGGGATCGAGTCCCGCATCGGGCTCCCAGCCCCACGGGGAGTCTGCTTCTCTCTCTGACCTTCTCCTCCCTCATGTTCTCTCTCACTATCTCTCTCTCAAATAAATAAATAAAATCTTAAAAAAAAAAGAAAAAGGATTTTTTTAAAATCCTTAGCTTAATTAAATATTTTGTGATTGGTGGCAAATAATTAAATCAATGGCATAACTTGACACTATTTTTTAAAATAAGTGCTTGGCAATAGTTAATTCATGGTGAACTAGGCTGCTCACCAAAGTGCCCTTCAAATTCTCAGATTCTCCTATTTGCCATGACCTCACAGATATTTTCACATATCCCCACTGAAACTTGGCTTGGAGAGTGCCTAAAAGGAAAAATGGCAGAGATTCATCAGATGCAAGATTTATGGTGAGTCAAATTTGGACAAAACTAATTAAGTCTTGGCATGGGAATTTGAAGTACAAAGATGTGTTGTTTTCCTGTTAATACTTTTTAAAAAATGCAAATGCTGCTTGACTAACCAGACCAAGCTACCTGAGATATTCAAGATTTTTCTGCATTTGATTGACTCTCAGTGTAGGAAAGGGCCATGTGTATTAGTGAAGGTTCTCCAGAGAAAGTGAATTAATAGAATAGCTGGCTAGGTAGCCCAATATTTATTTAAAGCAATTGTCTCATGATTGAGGGGGCTGACAAATCCAGAATCTGTAGAGCAGGCCTATCAGCTAAAAATTCAGGCAAGAACTATTATCCAAATTCCACAGGGCAGCAGGATGAAACTCAGGCAGGGTTTCTAAGTTGCAATCTCGAGGAAAATTCCTTTTTCAAGAAATCTCAGTCTTTCTCCTAAAACCTTCAGCTGATCGGAAAAGGCTCTCCAACTTTACAGAGGAGAATCTGCTCTAGTTCAAGTTTACTGATTTAAATATTAATTACATACAAAACAAATACAAGCAACATCTAGGCTTGTGTTTGACCAAATATTTGGCACCATAGCCTACCCAAGTTGACATATAACATTAACTATTACACCATGTTAATCTTTAGTTCAAGGCTCTTTCACATGATAAGAACTCAGTAAATGCTGAACTAAGTAATACTAATTCTTAGCCAACACAGATTATCCAATTTACTTGAAATTTTGCCTGCTATTCCAATTATATAGTCCTTTACTTTTCTCTTTTTGCTGGAAACAAAAGAAAGAGCCATGATTCAAAGTTCTATTATTAAATTTATATATGAGAACAATCAGTATTATTATTGAGGAAGGAAAGGGCAAATTTTCTTCTATTTTTCCATCCCTATGTTGCTAATAATATCAGTTATATTTGAGAATTGCTAAGGTAAAATCCCTAGACTGGGTTCATCGATTAAACGGGAAAAACAACCTGATAATGCCCAAAAGTATTCTAAATGAAGTTGAATCTTCAATGTTAGAAGTGATTAAATGTATTTTCATGGGACTTGAAGCCCTCTTCTCCTCACAGCTGGAACCATAGATTTCTACATACCAGAGTTTCTTAGAAAAATCTTTTCCTTAAGAGGAGCTTAAGAACCATTGGAACCATTGGAAACACAACCATTTCATCTCAGAATACACCATTTGCCTACATTGCTTTTGTCAGCTCTCACCTTGTGCCCTGGTACTAGGAATACCTGCAAAATACCCTTCTTGAACATCCAGTCTAATTCAATGCTGATTATGTATTTTTAGCCTAACTGGCACCCTAGTTAGGTATCCTTGTTATATTGGAGCCCTATTTTGTTCTTGTTAGACTTCCCTTCCTTCCAGGGCAGCGATGGGACACCTGCTTCTGGATAACTAAGGCTGGAGCTGCCTGCTCAGGATCCCCTACATGCTTGGATTTTCCAGTCCCCAACTGCTGGCCTCCTGGTTCCAGTTGTGTGCTACACACCTTCCGGAATATTCCTCCTGGCCCAGCCCTTCCAGCTGAGGCTACTTGTCCAGGATAAGACCTTCTCCCAACTGCCATATGTTTCACATACCATGCCTTTCCCATGAGATTGGACTTCCTTTTTGGAAACCAGTCCCTCTTTCATCCCCCACCTCCACCCAAGTGTGAGGTCTAATTCTAGGTCCCCATTGCTCCCAGAAGGCCTGTCCTCCACAAGAATTCACAGAGTATTATTACCCTGTACAATTGGGCCTGAGTTTTCTCACCTGTAAAATTAGGAGATTGGACTAGAAATGACCCTTTCAGCGCTGACAGTCTTATGATTCTATAAATGCCTTTCCTATTTAATGGTCCTTGACAGCACCTCAGAGAAAATAAAATCATACCAGGTCCTGAGTAGATTATTTTTATTCTGACATTTCTATGCCTAGTTCTCTTTTCTGGTGATAAGTTTCTCATCTTTGAATAATGCTTCTATTTCTCAGAGAGTACTTTTCCTTAAATACTATAGTTATTACTCGTTCACCCAATTTATTCTAGTCAGACCATTCAGGGATGTGATAAAGACTTTCCTTCTGTGTTTCTTACACAACACAAATTGAATCTACATGGAAGACATTGCTAATCTCCTGCTTCTGGTCCCTGGGACCTTGCCATGGAACTTCCTGCCCAGGATCCACACATGCCTCTGGTATGGGCCTTTGCTGGGGAGAATATGTTTTGGCTGGTCCACTTCTTTCTCTCTTTTGCAAAAGGAATACTTTAACACGATGTGTTTATTAGGAACCTTGTTCCCTAAGGCTTAAGTGTAAATAGAGGATTAAGAGCATAACTAATTTACATGAGATACAAACATATCCATGAAAGCATAACACATTTTAAATGATACACTGAGAAAATGTTAATCTGGTTTCCCACTGCATATCAGAATAGGCAAATCCTCTTGTCATTTACCTTCACTTTTAGAAACAAAGTTCAGAACAATAAAATTTTTCACTCACTGAGCTATTCCTTATTCCCAAGCAAAGAACTTGAGCAGAGACTGTTGTAAGAAATGCAGTATCTGTGCCACATGCATAAACTGAACCTCAAAGAATGATTAATGGGATTGTTTCCCTTTCCCTAACAACTGAATTAAATTAAAAGCATGATCAAGCTACTTGGCTGTACAAAAGTCAGTCATTAATATTGCTTTTAAAAATTCAACAGGAAACAGCGGATTCAGTGGACATGGACACATGGCCTCTGTAGAGTTGAACTTGTCTGTCCCAAACCACATTTGAAGTTATTCCAATAGCTCTGAGCAAAATAGTGACAGGGTAATTGGCATTAAACAAGATAAAGGATATGTGTTCTTTGGCTATTATGTTAGCAACTAAGTACACTGAAATAGTATCAGCCAAAAATATAATTTCCAAAAAGAACATTACTGATATAATAAATGTTTGTGACCTTTACATCTTCTAAAGGTTTAGTATGGCTCCAGGAGGAAAAATCAGGCATTCTTGCACAGCCATATCTTCTACCTCAAGCAAGGATTGCCTTGTGGTAAGAGATCACCTGAGATGGGCATTGGGAAAACTTCCCTGGCCCCAAATCTCTCCCCCATCCACTGACATTCCACCCTGAAATGTCTGCTTCAGATGTTTAACGTTTTCTCCTGTGTACTCCTGGCAGAGAAACCATTTTTGGCTTCAAGATGGGTTCGCTTATGAAGGTGTTTCCTGAGAGTCATTTCTGATGCAAAAGATGAGGGTCAGAAAGCAGGAATCTGAGGTCAGAGGAAGAGAATGTGAGTAAGGCTGGAAAGGAAGAGGGGAAATAATGAGATAAAATAACATTGGGTGAGGAAGACAAACTCTGTCCCTTCAACACTGGGGCCCATGCTGAACTTGGAAATTAAGTTTAAATTCAAAATGGATAATAATGTGACATAACGGTCTGAGGCAGGGAAATGCTAAAATACTGATGAAGTAAGAAAAGAATATATGGGTCACCAAAAATTCATCTTGGATCTAAATTAAAGGCCTGTGGAAGCCTTCAGATGTGTATGTTAGACTTTCTTGCAGCCAATTCTATTCGTTCCTCTTCACATCTTGACCTTTTATTACTTGCTCTTTTTGACATTGACACTCTGTCTTGCCTTTACCTTTTTTTTTTGAAAGATTTTATTTATTTGACAAAGAAAGAGAGAGCCCAAGTAGGCAGAAAGGCAGGTAGAGAGAGAGGGGGAGAAGCAGGCTCCCTGCCGAGCAGAAAGCCTGATTCGGGACTCGATCCCAGGACCCTGAGATCATGACCTGAGCCCAAGGCAGACGCTTAACCCACTGAGCCACCCAGGCGCTCCCTCCTTTATCCTTAACATATTCTTTGCTTGGTTTCTGTGACATTAGGCTTTTCTGCACCTCCTCCTACCCTCTAGCTATTTGTTTTCCTTCTACTACCTCTATTCCCTGAAATACTGATGCTTTTCATATTCTCTACAGGAAAACTCATCCTCTCCAAAAGCAATCCTATCGATGCTGTTAGTTTTCTATCTTGAGCCCATTTTTCTCCTCTGGGATATATGGCATATCCAACTGTGCATTGCACTTCTCTACCTGAATGTGCTGGCCCAAAGTTATACTCACCTGATTCTTTGTCCTCTTTTCCCCATCTCACTCCCTCTCCCATATTTCCTGTCGCAGGGAAAGATGCTACCATCCAGGGTGCTTAAACTTCAAATCTGGGAGTCATAGATTTTCATCTTCCAAACAACTATTGACTGTATTGATTAACTCCTTTCCGTTCCTATGGCCAGTAAGCACTCACCAGTCCATCTCATTCCTCAGTGCTCTAATATCCTCCTGACTTGTCTCCATATTCCCTCCGCAGCCCATTCCAGGCTCCATCAGAAGGGGAACGTGACTCCCCTGCTCACAATTCTTTCAAGACTCCCCATCTCTTGCATTTTACAGAATAAAACCTACACATACAGGCATGTCATTTAAGACCTCCTATGATATAATTTATGATTATATGTTGATTTCTTGCCTATCCCCAACACACACACACACACACACACACACACACACACACACAGAGTTTTATGTGAACAATACCAAACTATTTACATTCCCATATCACACCTTACTTTCCTCTCCCATTTCTACTTGATATTTTTTGTCTGGAACCTTTTTCTGTCACCCCTGGCCTACCTCCTTTTTTATTGTCAATCTGTTGCTAATGCTTCCTTCCTCAAATCAAGTATTTTTCCTCTGTGAGGAAAAAATACTTCTCCAACTCTCCCCTGTGGTATATCTTCTGCGTGTGTACCTCTCCATGGCAGGTACCATGTTTGTGCCCATGTTTCCAGTCCCAGCACCTGGAAAAATGACTGGCACATATTAGGTGCTCAGTAAATATTTATTTAATAAATATTATTACTTATTATAAGTGTTTACTTATATTTATTGGTATATATATTGGTAGATATAAGTGTTACTTATGTTTATTGGTATATCTGTTTCCCCCCTAGATTATAAGCTCCTTTGTATCTACAATGACTAGACTGACAGAGTAGAAGCTCCCCCATTAAATAATTGAGCTAGGTAATGTGAACTTCCACATTTCACAATCTTTTGAATGTTTTAAGTATTCAGAAATATGAAGTGAATTATTATGAAAATCACAACAATATTCTAGTTAATTCTTAAAGAATTGATTTTAATTTGCTGAATAGTCAATTTCAGCAAATTCATATTAATGCAGAGAACATTGAAAATAGCAAATGATAAATAATAAAAATAACTTACTTCGGAATCCAGAAGTTGCAAAGTGCTCTTTGTAACTTACATTTTAAGGATTTTATTTTATTTCTCTAAGTAATCTCAACACCCAGTGTGGAGATTGAGCTCACAACCTTGGGATCAAGAGTCAAAACTCGATCCACTGAGCCAGCCAGGCACCACTGTACTTGCATTTTAATATGGGAGCGACGGAGGACCCAGACATTCATGATCTCTTGAACAAATCTTGAGTTCATACTGCGAAGTTCTCACCATCTGGGTTTCCTTCTCTGCCCTCTGATCCTGACTTCACGCTGGGCACTGATTTCATCACTTAGATTAACTCAGCTTAACTTCATAGATAATAGAATTGGAATCTGCACCCCTGAATCCAGGTGTTAGCTTACAGTTTTCTAAAGAAGAAAGTTTTGAAAAGCCTTCTTTTCTGAGGGTTTCTGCTGAGATGGAGAACAAAGGTCCTGTTTAATAATAAAATAAGTAGTGCCCAATTTACAGATATTACAAGGCTGGTTGAGGCCATTAACTAGCCATTTAACCTGTGGTATACCAGAAATATTAAACATTGGCAATAAAATTGTACAAAACTATGGCCTCAACACCAGAATAGTTTTCCAAAACCTTACTGAGTAGTAGCTTGAACACGGGCACCCCAGGTGATATGGTCTTCATCCTGCAGCAAGGGTTATTGGCTCTTCCTAGAAGATGAAGAATTAATGGTTCACTCCATTTGTGTGTGGGCTCCGACACAAGCAGCCTTCTCTGCAGACCACATGGGCACTAATGTCACAGCAATTATTGGTTCTCTGTATTGCCCTGACAGCTTTGCTTCTCCTATTCCCCGGGAATCTGTTTCTTTCTTCAACTCCCTTATTCATTCACTCAATACATATTTACTGAGCATCTACCGGGAGTTGGAACTTCTTCTAGGGGCTAAGGATACAGCAGTGAACAAAACAGACAAAAGTCCCTGTCCTGCTGGACCTTTCTCTTCCTTTGTTTATCCACCTCCTTCAATGAAAAAGGGAGCAACCGAATATGCTAGTTTACTCTTCTGGTTAGCAAATGCACAGCAGTCCCTAGGCCATAGATGGCATGAGCGAATTCAAAGTAGCTCCCCCATCTTCAGAGATGGGTCTGTGTGTCTCAATTCTTAACATGCTTTCCCTGAGTTAATGAGGAGTGCCCCTGAGGCAGCTTGCCAAAACCGGTTTAAAGCCTGGACTAAAGGGAACAGATTAACTGCTCTGATGAGGGTGCAAAACACTGAGAACAGACTTTCTGGAAGACATCATCCACTGAATAGAGAGACAGGAAGAGTGGGAAAGAATAAACGGGCATGGCAGGCGGCCTGATTCTCTCTACTCTGCCTGTGTGAGGCCACAAGAAGAAAAAAAAAAAAAAGGGCAAAATGTCCTAAGGAGCCTGACGCCTACATATCCTCCTAGCCCCAGGAGTACTGCAGGTTAGCGCTGCTGGGAATCTCATCCAGAGACAGCCAAGTCAGCACAGCCTGCTGTGGGACTGTGTCCTCTTTCTCATTCACAGGCCAGCAGAAGCAGCTTCCGTGGAACTAGTTCGCTATCTGCTAATTGCCAGTAATGGCCCTTAAGTCCCACATTGAAAGGGCTAAAAGTATCTTATAAAATTTTGCACAGATGAGAATGTATAAATTGGGGTCTCCCCCTCCATCTGCACTTAAGCAGAGCTAATAATAAACCGGAAAAAAAAGTTTTGGTGACCAGAGTTAAGTGACCTGGTGACCAGAACCAACGGACATAATGTTCCAAGATGCTTAACTCTTCTTCAGTTACTTAATTCATTTCATTGAGTACGAGAATACGATTTTTATACTGAAATGCTTTTTGACACTATTTCTCTCACGTCCCCTGCTGTGCAAGTGAGGCAGTAGACCACAGGAATCGAAAGGATTAGACTGTTCTTTACCATCACAGCAAGTACATATTCAAAATGCAAAACCACCGGGTATTTCCAAGGAGAATATTCTTTTCATGATGAAGCTGGAGTAATCTATTCTTTAGTAGAAATGACCTCTGTTTTCATGGCCTGATAACTGAGCAGTTTCATATGATTTGATGTATTCTTCGGGATCAGAAAAATCTGTCATAGATCTTTTCTAAAGATTAGGGCAATAAGCAACCTAAGGTTCTCTGATCCTCAAAGGAAACTATAAATAATGATTACAAGGTCACTGAAAAAAAAATTAGTACAAGCATCAGAAAGCCAGGCTTATGCTTCATCTAACTGATACTCACTTGAGGTTTTCTAAAATTCAAGGAAATAAAACTTTTTAAAAGTGACTTTTCTTTTTAAAAAGAAATGAAGAGGCTTATGTCTAACTTAAACTAAATGTAGTATCAGCTACTTTCAAGAAATAAAAGGAAGAGAGAGACTAACTCTATAGACTTTATTTTAAATGGTATGATATGAGAAAATAAGCATTTTCTTTTGTTATGTCAGTTATAGTTTTAATATCAGTAGCCGCCATTTCTGAGTACTGACTAAGAGCCAGACATGTATTAAGTGCTTTACCTAGAATATGGTAGAATGATTAAGAGTGTGTGCTCTGGAGTTAGATGGTCTGAGTTTATTTTTTTATTTTTTAAAGATTTTATTTATTTATTTGTCAGAGAGAGAGGAGTGAGAGTGAGCACAGGCAGACAGAGTGGCAGGCAGAGGCAGGCTCCCTGCCAAGCAAGGAGCCCGATGTGGGACTTGATCCCAGGACCCTGGGATCATGACCTGAGCTGAAGGCAGCTGCTTAACCAACTGAGCCACCCAGGCGTCCCATGATGGTCTGAGTTTAAATGCTCATCATTTACTACCCGTGTGATCTCTGAGAACACTACTGAACTCTGTGACTGTTTACTCATTGGGGAAAAAAAAGGATAATACAGTCTCAACATCACAGGATTCCCTGAGGACCAAATGCATAGCATAAAACATATATTATGTGTAAGCCCTCAATATATATAAGCAACTATTATTATCCTGTCTAAGGCGTATCATAATTTAATGACACCCCATTTCCCCCCGATTTTGTAGGTGGGAATAAGAGACATAAAAGGCTAGGTTACTTGACCAAAGTTAAGTCAGCTCTGTTAAACTCTGTTAAGACATAAATTTTAGCAACTACAGTCTACTACAAATACACTGGGAGACTGAAAGTCCTTTTTGGACTTGGGAAAATTTAAACAAATAAGTTATATATGTCTGAAATTAGACAATAAAGAGCCATTGGGTTGCTAACACAATTGCCAAATTCACCTCTGGGGGCGCCTAGAGGTTAAGATTCCATACCATGTGCATTTCCAGTTCACAACCTCAATCAGTCATAGGAAGAACTTAACACATGGAAGTACATTTGGAAACCTAGCAGTTAAACAGCAACAAAAATGCTCTGAGCATTTATAAGTTCCAACGTCTGTAGTTAATTCCCCCTTCGCTCTCTTTTTCTTGGTAGGGACAACTGTAACATATGCCTACAAGAGATAGATGTTGTTAGTACTAGAAATTCATGCATGCTCTACAGTTGGGTTTGCAATTAAGAAGTTGGGTTTATGAAGACAAAACTAAATCTGTGTGGAATGGGGCTCTTTAATTCAGAGCCAAGATTACGTCTTTGACTACTTGGTACAATGCTGGGTATGCTGTCAGAGCAAGGAACATAATAAATAATAACCACAATAAATGTGCTTGGGAACTGGTAGAGAAGTTGCCTAGATTGATGGATCTCATTTGCTATCCTATATTACACAACTCCAATGGAAATTACAATTTGCTTGTAAAGATATCTCATTTATTTAACTTCAAGTTGAAAAATTTTTCTTTCCCTTTTAGTTATATGTGTTCATCAAGTTTGTTTTTCTTTTTTAAACATAATATTCCTTTGAGGAGGAGTTAAAAGATTTAGCTTTGCTGGCGACACGCCAAGCAGAAAAACCATGGTAATAAATTTTCTTTCCAATAAAAGATGATGCTCAGAGTGGTAGACTTAAATCCCCAGTCTAACCTCACAGTGTTGAAGAGATTTTCAAATGCTACTAACTGCAGCAGGGTCTACACCAGGAAGGAAGGAATTTTTATTGGTGACAAGAGTGAAAATTAAACCATCATATATGGTGTTAACCAAACAAGGAGGAAAAGGAAGATTAAAATCAAAACGAAAGGATTATTTAAAGGTGTGTCTCCATAAAATGAAGAATTGGGGCCCTTTTCAGAATATGACAAGGGAAAAAGAAACAGTCCATGTACTTCTCCACACCTGAGGGCATGCCTTGAGTTTGAGAACCATTGGGAAAGCAACTCAAATAGTTGTTTCATTCAATTTGTCTTAAACTTTTTGTAGTGGTTGACACAGCCCTTTAAGAATCTCCCGAATATAAGGAAACTTCTGCCTATAAAAAGACAGGAGCACAACATTTTAATACAACTTTAGGAGGGTTAAGAGACCCCTTGAAGCCCATCTGTGGATGCAGGGACCCAGGTTAAGAACCATATCTCAGGGGGCGCCTGGGTGGCTCAGTGGGTTAAGCCACTGCCTTCGGCTCAGGTCATGATCTCAGGGTCCTGGGATCGAGTCCCGCATCGGGCTCTCTGCTCGGCGGGGAGCCTGCTTCCCTCTCTCTCTCTCTGCCTGCCTCTCCATCTACTTGTGATTTCTCTCTGTCAAATAAAGAAATAAAATCTTTAAAAAAAAAAAAAAAAAAAGAACCATATCTCAGGAGCATGCTGTATGCTCAATGGGATGCAGATCAGAACCCTGGCCAAGCCAAGCCAGCAGTCCAACTGCAAAAGAACTGTTACCAATACTTACCACTTTATACAGTGTTTATAGATTTCTTTTTTTTTTTTTTAAGATTTTATTTATTTATTCCGCATAGAGAGAGAGAGAGATCACAAGTAGGCAGAGAGGCAGGCAGAGAGAGGAGGGGAAGCAGACTCCCCACTGTGCAGAGAGCCTAATACAGCGCTGGATCCCAGGGCCCTGAAATCATGACTTGAGCCCAAGGCAGAGGCTCAACCCACTGAGCCACCCAGGTGCCCTTGTTTATAGATTTCTAAGTGCTTTTTTTGTATATGAGTTATTTGACATATTAGCCCCGTAGACATTTAGATGCCTGGTTAGATAGATTAGGTAAGAAAAGGTAATTTTGAATAACTTTCTGCCCTGTGTTGCTTACCAAATGTCTGATATTCTATCAGAATTAGATTCTGTAAAATAAAAATGTTCCTTCTTGAAACATAAATATCTTTGGCTGGTGATTATTGAAGCACGCAGCCTCTAATATCTCAGAATGGGTATTTATTAATTCTTTGCAATGAGAAACAAAATACTTAGGTTTTGAAGCTATTAAGATAGACACCTAGATCAACATTCTCAAAACTTTATCTGAGAACCCTGGAAAGGTACATAAGATTATCCCTTTGCCAATTATGTATCTGTGTGAGTCTGAATCTTCCTCATATACTTCAACCAAAACAACATATTGTAACAGATTGGATGCAGAAGCAGATATGAAAATCCAGCTGTCCTCTGTTAAGCCAGACAACAAGGAGATTTACAAAGATGGAAACAATGCCACACTTTTCACCAATTTTTTGTTTTGTTTTGGAAAACAGAGCTAACTTATGATGAATTTTTTAATTTTAAATCAATTCACAAGTATTTTAAACTTTTGCTTTAATTTGTAAATGGTAAATATCCCTAGATACGATCTATGTAAACCAAAGCTCTTTGGATTTCTCGCCAAATATTAAGTGTTTTCAAATGGACCCTAAGACCAGTTTGAGAACTTGGCAAGTCCCAGAAGACAGGTTTGGGTGGATGAGCAAGTGTAGGGTGGGAGGGGTATGAGTGCATCTGTGAAGGGACTGGTGACACTGTATGTCACATCTTGGGGATATTGCTCCTTGACTGGTACTTCAAAGTGGAGAGGAGAAGTTGCAGTCTAGTCTCTCTTCATGGTGTTTGTGGCCCATCCTAAGCACAGTCATCATGACAACACAATTTCTAGAAAAAGATCTGAAGAAACAAGAAAATAGAGTCTAGAATCCTAAAACTAGGTAAAACAACTGCAGGTTGTTTAATGAGAAAGTGAAGCTGCTCCTTTTTCTCCAATGAGAACGGAAAACATTGTTTTGGAGTTTGGTCGTTCTTTGTTTTTTCTTTATGTCAGCTGATACAAAATTTATTAATTATTGGATATCCTATTGTTTGCTAATAAATTCTCCATCTTTTGAAATACTATTTCCTATAAAAAATAAAAAATTTTTAAAAAGAAAAAGAAAAAGAAATACTATTTCCTGGGGAAAAAATCTTAAAGGGGACAATTCGGTAGGGGATAGAGGCAAAGCCTAAATGTACCTTCCAAAAGGTGTATCTTAAAATTTATCATTTACCTGTATTAAGCATTAAGCATTGTGCTACAGAGTTTGTGACATAAAGGAAACAGTCTTGAATTTGGAATAAGAAAAATGGTTTCAAACCACTTATTTGCTATATTGTTATGGGTAATTTAACCTGAGTCTCATTTTCTTATTTATAAAATGTGAATAATAATGTTTATCTCACAAGGTTGTTAGGGATTACAAAGAGATAACCTGTCGATGGGACACCATAGTGCATTGTAGGTCTTCAATGAATAGCCAGGAGGGTGCACGTAAAGGCCAATGATAAACCCAGTAAGGGAGATAAGAAGTGTAGACACACACTTTAAAAATAGACGGCGGAAGGTCAGGCGTGCCAGTTATCACTACAAAAGTATTTAGAAAGTGCTTCGGAGTGCTAAAGGAAGGAGGCGTTTCACTTGAGGAGATGGGGGAAGGTGCTTAGCGAAATTAGGAAGCGCAGAAAGACGTCCCCCCTCCTCCAGCCGCGCACCCAGGCCGATTTCCCACAGCCCCCCCGCTCCCCGCCCACCCCAGGCAGGTCAAACTGACTCCCGCGGCTTCTGGAGGAGCACCGCACTCTAGCCTTTCTGGACTCACGCCAGGCACCTTGACCGTGGGTGTCCAGCACCAGAACCGCGGCACGCGTGCACACTGGCCGGGCGGACGGCGGCAGCACTAACTGGCACCTACCCACCCCCAGTTCCGTGCCGATTTTAAGCGGAGGCACGCAGGGGTAAAGGAGAGGATGTCCCAAGTTCTTAGACTCCGCTCACTCACTCTCCCCGCAAGCACAGCCGCCCTCAGCCTCCCAACTTGTCCTCACACCACCCGCAGGGGTAGCAAGGAGGCCTCGGACTGCAGCGGAGCTCCGCTGCGGGCCCCCGCTCCCCCAGCTCTCGGGAACCTCGCAGCTGGCGTTTGCGTGCTCGCTCATCGATTGGCACTGCCTTACTCCTCCGGCTCCAGTCTCGGGGAAACGGGCCCTGAAACTGGGAAAGTCCGGAGGAGCGCGGGGCGGGAACCAAGGCAGGCGGGCCAGGTGATTACCGATCGCATGGATGAGCGCGGGTCCCGGCTCGCGCTCCGTCTGGCGGGTGGCGGCGCCGGCTAGCCTGTGCGGTGCGAGGCCGGAGTCGCGCTTCCGCCGCCCCCCTCGCCTCGCGCCGGTGTGCGCTCAACCAGCCCCTGCCCCCGGGAAGAACGCCCGGCGTAGGGCTCTCGCGCCGCCCGGGGTGGGAGCTGGCGCGCTGTTGAGGGAGGGCCGGAGGGAGGGAGCGCGGGCGGGCGGGCGGCGGCGGCGGCGGCGGCGGCCCCTCCCCTCCCCCTCCCGCCGCCGCGGAGCGCGCAGGGAGCAGCCGGGGGCTCGGTGGCGGCGGCGTCTGGCCCCAGCTCCTCCTCCTCCTCCATCTCCTCCTCGCTCCCTCCATCTGCCGTGGTTATGGCCAGTCGCTGGAGCACAAAAGAGTCTCCGCGGTGGAGGTCTGCGTTGGTCTTGCTTTTCCTCGCCGGAGTGTACGGTAAGTGTCCGCGTCCCTGCGCCCCGCTGACCGAACAAAGCTGGGGCGACCCTGGGCCCCGAGGCCTCCAGGGCAAGGGGTTCCCCGCGAGAACCGGGGAGAGACCCCGGCCGCCGGCGGGACAAAGACCCGGCGAGGGCTGGATGCCCCGAGGGATGTCCACTCGCAAAGATGCTTTCGTCCACTCACCATCTCCGGACCCTAGGGGTTGTCTGAGGGGGTTTGGGCGTCCCGGCCGGAGCGAGTCCCGGTGGAGCGAGGGGGTGGCGGGCGCACTTTCCCGACCTGGGCTGGAGGGCCCCTTGCACAATCCACACACACAAAGATGTATGACTGTGTGAGAAGGAAGAGGAGGTCGCCCTCGCCGTGGTCGGGACGGTCCTGCCGCCCCCGACCCTTCCGGCGTCGGGAAGTTCTCTCCCCAGAGAAATCCCCACCGTACCAATCCCCCATCTTCTCCACTCCCTGCAAAAGCAGCCCGCTGCTCCCTTCCCACTCCTGCCCCTCGGAGGCCGAGGCTCCGTGGATCCCGGGCGTGCTGGATCCTGTCCCTTCCCCAGAAGCAGCACGCGGGAGAAGGCCAGAAAATAGTTTCCAGCCCCACCTCAGTCTCTCCCTTAGGGCGTAGATGTCTGCCGTGACTCCGAGTTCATTTGTCATTTCATCCATCATCGGCCGCTAATGTTGTCACTGTTGCTTCGTACCAGTCTGTGGATTGCGTTGCCTGTACTCCTTCGAGGTTCAGAGACGGCTGAAGCCTGGCTGCGAGGACTAAGCTTTACGTTACCACAGGGTCTGAACTAGAGCTAAATGGAATTAATTAGCAAGAGCATTCATTGTTTTGAGACTTGAGTTCCACTTCTGACTTCACCGGTCTTAGTTTTTGAGCGAAACGCGTTGAAAAGGTGTCTCAGTGAACACAGTTAACCTTTACTTTTTAGAATGGGGTTTTGATATCTTCAGAAGGAAATAATTAGAAGTTACCCTTCTCTGGGGATTTCACTTAGAAAACGTCTAAGTCTTTTGCCACAAACCCTCCATCCACTCATGGTGTGGTGATGGGAGTTAAGTCAGCACGGGATTCACCAGCAAGCATTACCTCTTTTGAAAGAATTTATCTGTGGAATTGAATGATGGTAACTTTGAAAACCTGAGAAATTACAGTCAATGTATTTAATGAACATAAATTAACACTTACTGACAACCAAAAAATAGTTTTTCAGTGTGATTCAAAATTGTACTGCTTGCTGCCTGACCTGATTAACATATTATTATTTTTGTTTGTTCGGGGTAGAGAAAGGTTTGGTCCACATTCAGTGTGATCATTGCCAGTGGTATGCTTGTGTGTGATCAGAAAACCCTGTGCGTGACTTTTGAGTGTTAGTTGCATCAAGTGGCTGGGATCCCTACTTGCCTGATAACTTGTGGGTTTGGGTCTACACCAGAGATCAATAAGCTATTATGTTGTTTAGTCTAGCCTGAAGGTGGGTATAATTCTGCTCTAGGTTTGGTGTAATGGCCCAGAAGAGAGAAGAAGGCAAGAAGGCATCTTTAATCTAGGGTGATTCGAAGTGTCCTGCTTTGTCCTGTGCTATAGTCAAAATTGAATCTTATGATGTCTGATCAGAATGAATAGATAAATGAGCTCTTTTAGCTCTTTCATTAAAACCTGTGTCATTAGTGTTTGAACTAGAAGTCTTTTTGCCTCCAGGGATAAGAAGCTGGGAGCCCCGTAATTTGTCTTGGTACCTTTTTTTGTACTTGTACACAAAATGACTTTCTGGTAGGTACTTACCAAAGATTTATCTTTTTGGAATTTGTGTTCAGTGAGGAATTGTTAGGAGGCAAAGAATGAAACTCCTCTTCCAGCCCTGGGGGGACTTTGTAATAAAACTAGCAAGTAATTGTGCCAGGGTTGATGTCTGAAGCCACAGCAAGTTTCAAAGTATAAGAAAAAAGGAGGTAGTGAGGCAGGCAGAACATTAAACTATGTGAGCAGAGATAAAAGGTACCCTTCACTCTGCAACCACAGAAATTCTCTTTATAGCTGCACTTTTGTCCTCTTCTGTCTCTCCAGCCAAATGTGGGTTTATATGAGAGAGGGGAAAAAACCTATAACAATGTGGGAGATGTGCTTCTATAACAGTACTGGGGTTTCTTTAACTGGAATATGCACTAGTTGTGAGGACTGGTGGATGCATCCTGACAAATATTCATTACTTTAGACCTTTAGAACAGATTCTAGCTATAATTTATGAAACTGTCCCTTATGCACCAAAAAGTGTTATTCTTTTTAAGTGGCCTCAAAAATAATTAGGAATCTTCGTTAAAACAACTTAGTATTCAAGGGTGCCTGGGTGGGTCAGTCAGTTAGGCTTTAGATTCTCGATTTCAGGTCAGGTTATGATGTCAGGATCAGAGAATCAAGCCCCACATTGGGCTCTGTGCTTAGTACAGAGTCTGCTTGTCCCTCTCCCTCTGCTTCCGGTCCCCACGTTTGGGCTTGCATGTATGCACTCTCTCTGTCTCAAATAAAACTAAGAAACAACAGTCAAGTGTTCATAGTAACACTTAACATAGACTCAGTGAAAAAATGCAGGTTGGCCAATATTTAGGCAGTTCCAATCCTAACTCTTCACAGAATGACTCTTAATTCATTAATGGCAATATTAAATGGCTCCAAGTTCTGTCTTGAATCTTGGAATCTTTCATACCTCTTTTTAAAAGATTCTGTTGTTCATGTTCTTCACATGGCCATTTCAGTGGTCTATGTATGTGACTATTAAATGTGATCATTTTAGTAAAATAGTGTGACTTTCACACTTCCACATACTTTGCTGAATGTCAAAGCTTTATGTGAAATCAAATTGTGATATGAAATATAGTTAATATTTTTTAGAAGTCGTTGTTCGAGAACCAATAATTACCTTTCAAGAGCTGCTGTATCTTAGCTCCTGTGACTTACCTATTGAATGTGCCTAAGAGTTAGTAGAAAGTAGAAGTTGACCTCTGCTTTTGAAAGTTTGAAGGGATAAAAACATTAGTGGGAGGATCTAGGAACTCGCTGGGCATTGTTTTAGGCCTCCTGTAAGAGAAGGTGTTTCTTCCTATCTCACATGGGGGTGTCTGGCTTTTGCAAGTGCATGGAGATTTCCAAAATAGTCTCCTGGTCAACAGAAGGTGTTGGTTGGTTGGCTCATCTCCCAGCCCATAATTTGGTGATCGTAACAGTTCCAGTTGCTTATCCTTTTCCACTTCCGTTTGTCTCCCAGTTCATTGCTTTCTGACTTTCTTTCTTTTTTTTTTTTTTTTTGGCTGAAACCCACCCTTAAAATACATTTTATGTTACTCCCAGTATACAGAACAAAACAAAGATTATGAAATAATACTCTTACTACCTGTGATGAACTCCAACATTTGATATTCTATTTATCCCTCCTTCTCACCCTTCCTTTCCTTCATTTGCTGTTTAAACTCATTAGTTTTGGACCCACTAATAGATTGCAGTTCTTAGTTTGAAAAACACTGCCCCAGATGAGACCTTCAAATATAATTTGAAATGTTTGTGGTATTGAAATGTTTGTGGTATATATATATATATATATATGTGTGTGTGTGTGTGTATATATGCACACACACACACACACACATATATATACCACATATATATATGTGCACACACACACCCATATATATATATATGATCATTTTACAATAGCCTTAGAGAGTTGCAGATGGTTAGTTTCCGGCCACTTGGTGCCAGAGCATTTGATAGCAGTTAAGAACTCTTCCTGGCATGCACTGACTGGACTGTGATAAAATTCTTCTTTAAACTGGTATTCAGCTAATTATAGTCAAAAGTCTTTGCTATACACAGTACTGTTCTAGAGGTTGTGATAACATAAAATATTCTTTTTATTCTTGCATTTTATATCTAATAGTGAAGCCTTTTCCCATGAATTTTATGGAACATTCAGCAGCATTTTATAAATTTCCAGTTTAAGGATAGACTAGAAGTTCCAATTTTAGAAAGGTTGTAGAAATAACTGGAACATGAGAAAAAAATCTAAACCAGATTCCAATTACTTCTAAAAAAGTCAAGCTTGATTACATAAAATATGTTGAATAAAACTGAATTAATTGCTTAACATAAACCCTTCTTTGGGTTTAGAATCTAAATTATATCCATATCCTGATGACACTCTGAAGGTACACAGCACATTCTATAAAATTCTAAGCGGTTATCAGGCAGAAAATATTAAATGTCCGCTTTCACAGGGCTAGCTACGTTCTAGGAAGAATATGGAGGAGATTTGAATGATGTCTGATAAATGATTTAGAAGGTTCCTAGAAAGTAAAATCTCTGACAAAAACATAAAAGTGATGTCAGGCTGAAAAGTGAGCAGCAGTTAAAGAGAATGGAAAGAAAGGACTAACTTTTGTGGTTAGACAATTTAAAGCTTATCAAGAAATTAAGGGAACAGTGAAACCTTTTTGTGTTTCTGATCTGAGGTGTTTTTGTAGTTGAAATTTTTTCTTTTTTTTTTTTCCTTTTATCAGTGCTGTTGAGTTTAAAGAATGAAAGGTAAAAGAGGGGGTAAATAGATATAGAGGAGATTTATATAGATTTAAGCAAACAGAAAATGTTTTTATTCTAGAATGAGTTTTAATCTTGTTCTTGCTGCTAGTCTTTATAAGTAAATGAAGGTTGTTCTGAATTTGGGAGTTGAAGTTGAGTTAATGACCTATAATTTCCAAGGTTACCTTTCCCTCCAGTTTCTTCTCTTTTTCTCCTCACCCTCCCCTACCACCACCGTTTTTTGGGGGAGGAGTGAGTGATAGATATACACTACTTTTTCCCATTTTCTAAAGCACAGGATTAAATTCTGTTACCAATCTATCTGCTAAGTTACATGTCATTATGCTTTCTAGCTATATGTAACAATAGGTGTATATATAGACCTATCTCTATATTTTTAGTTTCAATACTGAATTACCCTAAGGAATTCTCACTGTCTAAGCTATAGAAGGAAGGGAAGAAAACTAACATCTATTAAATTAAGTGCAGATACTGTGCTTGGTCTGTATTCATTGCCAGTTAATCTTTAGTGGGTCCCATTTGGCAATCTTATAAGTTATTTGTCCCTTTTCTATAGAAGAAAAAATCTGAAGCTCAGAAAGGTTGTGACTTATCTAAGATCAAACCACTAGGAAGTAGTAGAACCAGGATTGCAACCTGATCCTGTCTTTTCACTCATTCATTCTGTTCGCAAATGTTCATTGAGCACTTGATTTTATCTGGCACTCTGTAAGGCACAATAACCTGATGAACATAGTTTCGCCCTCATAAGGTTGACAGTCTGGTGAGTAAGTGATAATAATAAGAAACCGATAAGGGGCACAGATAGTGAATAACAGACACAGGGTGATTAGAGGAAGACTTCTTTGTAGAGTCATTTGTAAGACCTGAGTGATGGCTAACCATATTATGATTGGGAAAAGAGGGCATTGCCCTTGGGAACCACATGTGAAAGACCCAGAATCAGGAAAGTGTTGATGTGGAAGAGCTGGTGTGTCACAGGTAAATGAATAGACCAATGCAGCTGGAGCACAATGGTCATACAGGAGAGTGGCAAGATGAGCCGTGTTAGGCGGGAAGGAGCTCGGGGCTTTGGAAACCATGGTAAAGAGTTTGGATTTATTTGAGTGTAACTATACAGGGAATTTAAGTGCGCACAATAGGATTTATGGGTTGAAAACAGTCACTTTTGCCCACTGTGTGGAGGATTGTTGTGAAGTAGACAAGAGTAGGTACGGGATGATCAGGTTTGGGCTGTGATCCAGGTGAGAGACACGGGAACTTGGACCAAGGTAGTAGTAATAGTGTGGACAGAAGAGTATAGATTGCCTTTTTGATAGAAAAGAAAGGGATGTTTCCTCTCGTCACAACAGGGAAGGGAGAAAATACTGGTGCCAGTGTACTTAGGTCTATTAAGTTTCAGGGTGGGAAGCTGGAGATTTCCCAAAATACTACGGCATGGAATCAGGGGAGAGTGATGAGAAGGAAGGAGAGGTTGAGGGTGATTTGCTTCTACAATTCAGTGGAGGACTTTAGACCCTTAGGAATGTAAGTTTCTGTTATTGAAGCTAGAAAAGGGAAAGCCAAGAACACTCAATGCAAGAAGGAATATTGTGTTGAACAGCTGTACAACACGTGACAAGAATGAAGATTTCGGTTATAAGGGGAGAGGCTTGACGAGAGTCCTGTGGAGAACTCAGTTCTAAGGACTGTCATTTTTGTCGGTGAAATAAGTATAGAATGTAACTTTCTACAGTGTTCTAAGAGTATTTCAGGCAGAAGGAACAGGTAGAGTAGACTTTAGATGCTTTATATTAAGTGGTCAATTAAAATGCTTTATATCTTAGAAAGGACAAGGGTGTATTGGTAGATTAGAAAGTTTATGAAAATTTTAGAAAAAGTAAGTGACCTTTTTACCTTTATTCCCCTGAATTGCATAGTTTATTTACAGAAGATACAACTTTAGAAGGTCCTGAAACCTCAAAATAAATGAAGCTGACAGAAGAGTTATCTAGTTGACTCTTAAATATTTGATAACTGACTGCCCTACTAGTATCAATTTAATGAAGAATTAAAATTGCTTTACACTCACATCCATACCACTCAGTGAGAGTAACTTGATATCTACCTTTAATTCACTTATATTTCCATTTCTAGAGAAATGGGGAATGGTGCTAATCTTTTAATATTGAATTGATTAAATGGAGCACAGTACCATGTTTAGTAGTTGGGATTTACCTTTTAAACATAAGTAAGAAAGTAAGCCTTTTCTTATCTGACTTAATTTCATTGATTATTAAAGCATTATTTAGGTTTTAGGTTAGTAAGTTGGAGAAGGTGAATCTTTGTATCCGGTATATTCTAAAATAGAATTCAGTTCCTTGAATTAATACCTGTTCTAGTGACACTAGAACCTTTTACCAAGACTAAGAATACAGAACACCTTTACAGAAAAATGCCTTGCTTAAATCCTCAGAATATCTGTGAAGTAAGTGTAGTGGAAGCTGCATTTGAGAAGTGATTTTGCCTCAGGCTCACATCTCTCTACTGCTGCTCTCTTTATATAGAGCCCCATCATTTTTTTGTTGTTGTTGTGTTTTGTTTACATTGTTGTAACAGCTCCCAACTAATCTTTACTCTAGTCTTGTCCAGATTCAGTTACATATATGACAGCAGTCAGAGTGGCTTTTCTAAAGTACAGGTATAATTATGTAATGTTCTCACTTAAAACCCAACAGTAGTGCCCTGTTCCTAAAACACAGGCATAACTCACTAGACCCCTTATGATCTGGCGAGTTTTTCCTTTGTCTTTTGTTACTTCCCTTCACCACTCCCCTACCCTCTACTGTGTCTCTCCTATACTAAACATATTTCTCTTATCTCCTGGCCTTTGCACACTCTGTACCTTCTGCCTGGCTTTACCTTCCTTTTTGTATCACTTTCTTTGTTAGGCTAACTCCTGCCTGTCCTTTGGCTTTCCTTTAGTTGTTACCTCCTTTGGGCAGTCTTCCTTAAAAGGTGCCCCCTCAGGAGCATCTCAGACTTCTTCTTTTTTTTTTTTTTTTTTTAAGATTTTATTATTTATTTATTTATTTGACAGAGAGAGTGAGAGAAAAAGAGAGAGAGAGAGATCACAAGTAGGCAGAGAGGCAGGCAGAGAGAGAGGAGGAAGCAGGCTCCCCACTGAGCAGAGAGCCCAATGCAGGGGCTCCATCCCATGACCCAAGCCAAAGGCAGAGGCTTTAATCCACTGAGCCACCCAGGTGAATCGCATCTCAGACTTCTTATATACAGTATTGGTATTGGTTTGTTTTACTTCTGTTTCCCCTTGTAGCAGCACTGTCCAAAATACATAATGTGAGCTTCAAATGGAAGTCATGTACATAGTTTCAAGTTTTCTAGTAGCCATATTTTAAAAAAAGAGACATGTCATTAATGTAAATTTTTTAACTCACTAGTGTATATCTAAAATGCTGTCATTTTGACATGTAATCAATAGAAAATAATTACTGAGATATTCTGCAGTGTTTTTATATTAAGTCTTCAAAATCCAGTATAAACTTTATACCTATAGCCCATCTTAGTTAGACTCACCACATCTCAAATGCTTAATAGCCACTTTGGAAAACAGTATCTGTTAAAAGTTGAATGTAAACATGCTCTGTGATCTAGCGGTCCTACTCCAAGGTATAAACTCAACAGAAGTGGGGACATGATGTGTACCAAAAGACATGTACAAGATTATTCATAGCATCCTTATTTGTTATTGTCCGAGATGAAAAACAGCCCCTCTGTCCATCCCCAGTAGAAATGGATGAATTGATTATGGCATATTAGCATAAGGGAACACTGCGCAGCCATAGTCTTCAAACTTTGAGGTCTCAGGTCACCACAATTAAATTTAAAATGACAGTAGGAAAGCCATTATGTGTGACCATAAATAACATACATTAAATAAAAATATGTAAAATAATAACTATATTTTCCCAGACAAAAATTAGTGAGAAGATTGGCACTACTATACGTTTTTGCAAATTAATGTCTGGTTTCATAGAAGACCACTGATTTCTCATGTCTGTATCTGCAGTGTCTGTTGTGACATATTCTGCTTGAGGTATAGGAAGAAATCTTGCCTCACGTAAATGGGTTACTGTAAAGGGAGAAGTATTTTAATAACCTTTTCAGATAAATGTGAATATTCTTTAATTCTGCACCAGAACTTGACAGGTAGTTGTTGTTGTTGTTTTTAAGTTTAGTTGCAACATGGAATCGGAAACCATATCCCAGTGAACTTCATTCTGTTAAACTCTGAAAGGGTCTTGGAGATTCCCAGAAATCGACTGACCACATTTTGAGAATAACTTGCTTATAAAGTAATGAAAAAGAACCAATGACTTGTATCGCGGTAACATGGGTGGATTTCACATGTTGAGCAAAAGAAGTCAGACACAAAATTATAAGGTACTATATGGTTACAATCCAAGAAGTTAGAATACAAGGTGAGTTGTTACCGGCAAGAAGCAGGGGACGTTGTGATTGAGAGGATTGTTTAGTAGGGTAGCTTCTGGGCTGCTAGTCATATGCTATTTATTGACATTAGTGGTAATTTACACGGATAAAGTGAGTTTTCTGGTGATGGCTCATTGAACTGTAAACTTTCAATTAGTGCAATTATGTTTATGTCTCAATTAAAAGTTAAGTAATAAAATTTTTTAAAAGTAAAACACTATTCCCTAGTAATATCTATGGAAGGTTTTCTGATCATTTTATATTCTCTCTTGTGTTTGGCTTTTTGCTTCTGTTTGATTTTTTTTTCTTTTGGGTTTGATAGTTAAAAACTGTTTTACAACTTTGTACTTTGGAAAATTCCAAACATATCCAAAAGTAGAGAAACTAATGTAATTAACCTGATATACCCAATATCCAGATTCAACAAATTATCATTAAATGGCCAGCCTTGTTTTATTTAGACTTGTACTCACTCCCTAAACACGAATGATTCTGAAGCAAATCCAGACATCTAATTTATTCATATTTTACTGTGTATCTTTAAGATGTGAGGACTTTAAAAAACAAACCTCAATACCATTATCGTACTTAGAACATTAATAATTCCTAATTACCCTCAAATATCTATCTGTGTAAATATGTCCCTGGTTGTCATATAAACATGAATTTTTAGACACTGAATCAGGATCCAGATAAGGTCTATACTCTGCAGTTGTTGATATTTATTAAGTCTTTAATTTAATGGTTCCTGAACTCCATTTTTCTTTTTCTTTTTTTTTAAAGTGTGATATTTGCTATAGGTTTCTGTTATTTTTAATCAAATTAGAGATTTTCAATTCCTATATTACTAAGTTTTTGAGAATAAGTATTTAATTTTGTCACATAAGTTTTTTCATTTCCAGGGTGATCATAAGGTATTTATGAGAGCAAGAGGTATGCAAGTGAAACATACCTAGCACAGGGCCAGATAATACCTAAATATGTGAGTTCCTTTATCCATGAATGGAATAAATTACATTCATGTGATTCATAATGTTCAGCTATTTTTACATTTATTTAATAAGCCATAGCAAGTTGGTAATGATGTATTTTATTTTAATCTGCTGGACTACATTTAGTAATTTTTTTAGACTTTGTGTTCATATTTATGAGATCAATACATTGTCCTAAATTTTTTTCCTCCCTCCACTTCTTTTCTTTCTCTCTGCTATAAACTAACCTCCCCTCTCTTCCTGTCTGATTATCAGATCTAATCCCTAATCTGTTAGTACTTTAAGATGTACTTGTAAACTTTTTTGTTTTTGTTGATTTCAGTGGTCAGTGTAAAAGATTTTATTATTTTAGTTCTTATTATTTCGCTTTTTAAGATTAGGAAAGGAGAGTGTTTATGAACTGTATAACAGGAAAGCAACAGTGAATAGCTTTGTCCTGATGACAGGAGAAATGTTTCTTTCCTAGTGTGGTTAAACTTTATCTCACTTAGCAAGATAATAGAGATGAGCCTATAAGAAGTAAATCCCTTCTTATGAAAGGACCTTAAATAAGCCAATTAGATACCATAGTAGAGATGGATTCACATCTGAAGGATAGGAGGCAAAGCAAAAATTTTTTAATTGGTGAAATTGAATTTATCAGTTTTTTATTTATTAATTGTGCTTTTGGTGTCATTTCTAAAACTCTTCATCTAATCCCAGGTCATGAAGATTTTCTCTTATTTTTTTCCTAGAAGTTTTATTTTTATTTTATACATTTAGATGTAAGATCCTTTTGAGTTTTGTTTTTTGTAAAGTATAAATTTTAAGAAGAAGCTCCATTTTTATGTAGGAAAACCAGTTCCAACAGCATTCGTTTAAAAGACTGTCCTTTTTCCATTGAACTGCCTTTGCACTTTTGTCAAAGATTAAGTGGTCATATTTGCATGGGTCTATTTTTTTTTAATAACAAGTTTATATAATGAAATCCAACCTTTTTAAGTGTATAATTCAGTTTTTATATATGTTCACAGAGTTATCCCAAGTATTACCACTATCTAATTCTAGAATATTTTCACCAGAAGGAAACCCTGTGTATTAACCATCACCACCACTTTTCCCTTAACCCCGCACCCCCATTTGGCAACCACTGATTAACTTTACGTCACTAACGATTTGCCTATTCTGGACATTTCATGTAAGTGGAATCATACAATATGTGATCTTATATGCCTGGCTTCTTTCATCTAGTTTGTTTTCATGATTCAGTCCATGTTCTACCACGAGTCAATACTTCATTCCTTTTTATAGTCAAATAGTATTTCATTGTGTGGACAAACCGCATTTTGTTTATCTACTCATCAGTTGACAAACATTTAGGTTGTTTCCACTTTTTATGAATGATGCAGCTATTAATATTTGTGTACATGTTTTTGCATGCACATTTTCCAGTTCTCCTGTGTATATGCATAGTGTGGAATTGCTGGGTCTTTTGGTAATTCTGCATTTACCTTTCCAAGGAAATGCCATATTGTTTTCCAAATGGATATACAACTTTACAATCCTACCAGCAATGTGTAAGAGTTCCAGTTTCTCTACATCTTCACCAATGCTTGTTATTGGCCATTTTTCTTTTTTTTAGGATTTTTTAAATTTATTTGACAGAGAGTGAGAGATCACAAGTAGGCAGAGAGACAGGCGGCTTGGGGGGGGGGTGCTCCCTGCTGAGCAGAGAGCCCAATGCGGGGCTCGATCCCAGGACCCTGGGACCCTGACCTGAGCTGAAGGCAGAGTCTTTAACCCACTGAGACACGCAGGCACCTCTGGCCATCTTTTTCTTACAGGCATCTCTATAGGTATGAAGTGGTATTTTATTGTGGCTTTTTTTGGGCATTTTTCTAATGTTGCAGGGTTTTTTGTTGTTGTTGTTGTTGTTTTCCACTATTAGCCGTTTGTGAATGTTTATTCAAATCCTTTGCCATTTCTTTTTTTTTTTCTTTTAAGATTCTATTTATTTATTTGACAGACAGAGATCACAAGTAGGCAGAGAGGCAGGCAGAGAGAGAGGGGAAAGCAGGCTCCCTGCTGAGCAGAGAGCCCGATGCGATGCGGGGCTCGAGATCCCAGGACCCTGGGATCATGACCTGAGCCTAAGGCAGAGGCTTTAACCCACTGAGCCACCCAGGCGCCCCCCTTTGCCATTTCTTAATTGGTCATCTCTCTATTGCTGAGTTGTAAGACTTCTTTATATATTATGGATATTAACCCCTTATCAGATATATGGAAGGATAACACACGAGAACGTACTATTCTATTTTGTGCATGTTTGAAATTTTACAGAATAAAGCAAAAAAAGGAGATATTAAAATACTTTGCCAAATTAATTACATTAAAATTTGTATCACCATTCTTAACAATTATTTTGATTTCTTAAGTTTTCTTTTACCTCTCCCTTACCGTTTTCTTTGTCCCATATTATTTTTCTTTAAGTCTTTAGTTAGTTTGATTTTTTTAATTTTGCTAAAGTACTTTCTTGAGTTGTATTCTCTGTCTTCCCAAGAAACATGTTTTGGGGTGTGTGTGTGTGTGTGTGTGTGTGTGTGTATTTAGGTGTACACAGCTGGAAATTTTCTTTTTTTTGTCTTCACACTGAAATTACAGTTTGACAGGGGGAAGAGGGCATTCAGGTTCCAGTGTTTTCTGTTCAGAACTCTATCTAGAATTACTTTATCATCTTTTAACTTTAAGTTGCCATTTTGATTCTCATTCCTTTGTTCCTTTGGAAGCATGTGATAATTTCCTTTTGGAGTTTACAGTTTTCACGAGTATGTGTTTAGGTGTGTATCTTCAGTCATTATCACTGTTTGGTATTGGTAGAGATTTTATCTGAACATATCTAGTTGTGTGTTGGAAACGTATTTTAAGAATAAGTTGTATATGTTATATATATGTATGCATATGTACATATGTGTATTTTAACTTCATTATCCTGTAAATTCTCTTTTAGAACTCCTCTTAACTGAATATTACATATCTTGGCCTTATCTTTTTTATTTCTTAGAGTTTTATATCCCTGTGTTTTTGTTCTTGAATTTAAAGATTGTTCAGTTTAATCTTCTAAGTTATAATTGTCTACAATATAATTGTCTATAATTTAGAATGGTTTGTGATTCTTCATATAGTCTTCTAAGTGATAATTGTTGTATAAAATATAAAATATTTGTCTTTACAAATAATTTCCCTTTTT
The DNA here is from genome assembly GCF_020171115.1 of Neogale vison. NCBI lineage: Eukaryota > Metazoa > Chordata > Mammalia > Carnivora > Mustelidae > Neogale > Neogale vison. The sequence continues at coordinate 33,369,783 of NC_058094.1, forward strand.
TGTAATCACAATTTTGGGGTTTTTTCAATTAGCTCTGGAACTGACATTTGTCTCTCCTGTGAATTCTCTTACTCTCTACCTGCCCTTTCCCCTACTCACACCCCCACCTCTGAGATTATGATAGGAATTGTGGGTCCTTTTTTCAGAAAATAATCCACAGAACCACATTCACAGAGAATTTTGTATATGATATCCTGTGATTCCAGAACTCCTTAAAGCTCATTCATGACCCCTGATAGTGCCATTCTTGAACTGGCTGCATTGGTAACACCTGGGAACTTCTTAGAAATTCAGAATCTCAGGCCCTGCCCCAGATACTCAATTAGAATCTCCATTTTAACAAGATTCACAGGTGATTTCTTTCATATTCAAGTTTGAGAAGCACTGCTGAAGATTAGATTACTGCTAATCTAGTGATTAGTTCACTGCTGTGAATTTGTGGTATATGTGATCTATATTGATTGTTTCCCTTTTTTTAAAAAAAAATTTATGATATATCATCAGCGTCACCTTTTAAAAAGTCATATCTCAATCATGCATGCATGGGTTGTGCATGGGTTATTAAAGTAGAAATGTTTTTAAATAGTTGCAATACAATACAGTATTTTTAAATTAATTTTTTAATTTTTTAATAAACATATAATGTATTTTTATCCCTAGGGGTACAGGTCTGTGAATCGCCAGGTTTACACATTTTACAGCACTCACCATAGCACATACAATACAGTATTTTAATAGTAAGCTATGCTATATGAAATGGCAAGAGATAAAAAGAGACTGATTTATAAGCTGATTATAAACTCATTTTTCTATCAACAACAAACATGTAGCAATCACTATGTGCTGGGAAGTGTTTTAATCACTGTGTATCTTTGTGTATATATGTATACATGTTTGCATGTGCACACACAGTCACTTTTTTCTCATAACAACGTTGTCTCATAACAACATATCAGCCTGGATACTATTATACTATCATTTCATAGATAAGGGGCCTGAAACACAGAGTCTGTGTATTTTAGCCAAGTTCACATAATCAGTAAGTGGAAGAGCTGGGATTTGAACCCAAATAGTTTGGCTTTATAATCTGTGCTCTTAATCATTATGCTCTACTGCTTCTTTGTAGTTTCACTTAACAGACCTCCCTAAACTCAATGTTGCTTATATGCAAACTGATTAATTTATGATACATTTGCTCTTTTAAATTCATTACTGGAGCTCATCTGCTTGCAGTGCTGATAGATGAGTTACAGATACCAGATCATTAGTGTTTTCTGAATTAATTTTGGTTTGCTATTAATTGAGATTTCTAAATGGCAAGATGCTGGATTATTGGATTTTATGCTACCTACCCTCAAAGTTTGCTATGAGCCTATTAAATAACTTAAACTAATACTTTCCACATAAAATGTTCATTTTCTTCCTTCCTCAGTAGATGGACAGAAGAGAGCTTATAGAAATAATTGGACAACTAATAAAATTAGAAACAAAAATTAATTTTAATTTTACAAAGAAATCCCAAATAAATATCACATACTAATTTAGTAATAAGTGAAAATCAACTTCTGTTATGTTCAGTAAAGACCGAAAAATCAACATGTACCTAGGGTGCAATGAAAAGAGCATTCATACCTGACTGGTAGAAATTGGTACTCCTTGGCTGATAATTTTATTGTTATTACTTGACATAGATTTGGGGCATTTTTCCACATCACTTTTCCTCATAAACTGTTCCCATAATGTTGAACCCAAGATTGTCTGCAGTTTTGTTCACACTTATCTATACCTTAATAGTCACGCTTTTATAATATTTATCTTAATTTTTTATTGTTTTCCTTGTGGTTAAGTCATAAAAATAGAATTACTGGGTCAAAGGTTGGAGTATTTTCAAATCTGTTCAAAAATAAAAATAATACCCAATTTAATTGAGTGCTTATCATATGCTAATCATGGATTTAAATGCTATATGTATATATTATATGCTATATATATTAATGACTACATGTATTTTATTTTTCTGTGTAAATTATGTTTCAAAGTGAGCAAATAACATTTGTTGAGAAAATTTTTGCAGAATTTCAGGTAATGAATGTATAAAGAATATTTAGGCTATAATCATTAGTGTCTGTTGACAAAACTATGAAACTATTAGACAGGTGGTTAAATGGGAAGCCTACAATGGAGGAATCAGGTTGCCCTATCTATACATATTGATTAATCTCAGTCTCGTGAGAAGTAGGGCAAGCAGATAGTGTGTGCCTCCTAATGTGATACCTATAAAGGATACATAGAGCAGAAGGTCTGAAGTACTCCAGCCAAAAACACACCGAACCTGTGTCAAGTCAGCCGTCTACAGGAAGGGTTGGGAACCGTGGCCTTGGAGCTAAAACCAGCCTGCTGCCTGTTTTTTGTTTTGTCTTGTTTTGTTTTCTCATAATGTTCAAATGCAACCAGTCTGGTGCATTTAAGTATTGTCTGTGGCCGCTTTCATGCTACGGTGTCAGAGTTGAGTAGTTGCAGCAGACACTGTGTGACCCACAAAGCCCAAAATATTTACTGTCTGGTCCTTTTACAGAAAAAGTTTGCCAATCCTTGCACTAGATGAGCAAAGTTAAGTGACACCAAAAGGAAGTGTCACTGCAGAATAGCAACCTCTTAAAGAACAACTGATCTAGTTTCTGAAACCAGTCCACTATGGAAAGTAAGGGAGTATCACTCTAGATTAAGAGAGACTTAAACACACTCAATGGAACATTGAGACTTTGGTTGGATCCTGCTTCAACTGTAAAAAGACATTTGTGAGACAATCAGGAAAATCTGATTATGGCCTGGCTAGATTAAACGATATAAGAGTTATTAATTTTGTTAAAGGAAAGTATTGAAGTTGGGTGAGAGAGTATCTGTCTGTATCTTTAGAGATGCATATCGAAGATGCGTATAGAGGTGAATTGATGGCATGTATTTTAACGTACTCCACACAAACATACAAAAGGAAATGAGTAGCAAACGTAGAAAAGTCAAACTCAAGATTCTGATATCAAGGCTCATACACTTTGCACTGTATCATCATGACATTGTATTCTAGCTCTGGTAGAATTTAGTATTTCCTTCTCTGTTGCTTTTAACTATTACTGACCTATCGTTTTAGAATTCCCTCATCTCTTAGAATCCATGTCAGTGTGTGCACATCCTTGGCCTTCCCCTGTTCCACTGTATTTAAGCATCATTAACAGAGGAGCATCTATCAAGGATGAATCTACATCTTCTGGCCTTGGTGGGAGAAGAGCCCGGTATTCCATACATGATTCTGCTCCTCAGTAGCTATGAGATTTTAGTCCTGTCACTTAAATGCTGAGTCTCAACTTCCTGGGCCATAAAATGGGAGTATCAATTATTCCTGGGATTGTTTTAAAATTAAAGGATGTATATTAGGAAAGTGCTTTGTACATGATGAAATTATTACCCAAAATATGACCCATTTATATTTTGGAAAATACAGTGGGGAAGTTAAATGCATGATCTTTACAATAGGACAGACCTTGGTTTGCATACAATTTCATAACCGTATCACCTTAAGTGAGTTATTTGTTCTTTCTAAAATTTAGTTTCTTAATTTGTAAACTAGGGGTAATACCTCAAATATTTGTTCTGATGATTAAGTAAATTAAAATTTGTGGAAGTACATAGTATAGCACTAATACATACTAGGTAGATAAATATTTTTTCTCTTTGTTCACTTGGAGAAACATACCAGTATATCAGAGATAGGTATGTGTATGCTGCATAATATTTTATGGTTATTTAAAAAGGATAATCCTCAACTTTGTGTATGATACTTCTATAGGGAAATGCCACATTGACAGAATACGTGGCAAGGCACTATATAAAGATTCTGTGAAAGAATAAGTTTTGAGATGAGCTTTTGTAAAGTAAAGAACCAGCCATTTGCTCAAAGACAAAAGAATTCTTTAAACATGTTCATTAGATTGATGAGCTATAAGCTATTAAGAACCCAGGAGTCACTGATGATCAGAAATGTAAAAGCATCAAAGGCTTTGGTTTGGTGTCTCCCCTAACACCCCCTCCCCCCCAGCAAGTTACTAAGGCTAATGCAGAGTAGAATCCCTTGCAGTCTGTAGACTGAAGCTGCTCATGAGCTTTGAACAGTCGTTTACCAAATATTTTACATACTGAAGGACAGTGGTAAGGAATAGCTCTCTCTAAAGCCCACAATCGGATCTGAAATCTTGCTTCCCCCTTAATAGCTGTCTTCCTATTTATATTCTTCCATCTTCTTTCCTGTTAGCGCCGGAGCAAACTATAACGTGAAACCAGATTATTAATTATATGAGGGTATTTCATGCTTAATTTCAAAATCTGATAATTTTGATTCATTAAACCAACAAACATTTACTGAGCTCTAACTCTGTCAGAATCTGGAAGATAGTTGTTGGAGAATAAGAAGGCAGGGAGAAAGAGTGAAAATGAGAGAAAGAGGGGAAGATTTTCTTCGCTATAAAGACACTCAGAATTTGATGTGGAAGATGCCCAGTTAATAACCCAAAACAAGATGATAAGGACTGTGGTGGTAATGTGCTCATAACTCAGTGCTGACACGGTGTACTGTGGGGACATCAGGAGTGACTCTTAACTCACTCCACAATTGATAGAGATTTGCTTCCCAAGCCCAGCTGAAGGAGTTAGGCGAGGACTGTTTCAGGGAGAGAGAACATCATGTTCAGAAATACCACAATTTCAGAGACTGTACTTTGGCAGTGTGTCAAAACCAGAATATGTATGTGTGAGGGAAAAGTAGACAAGGAGTAGTAAAAGTTAAGGGTCAAGAGATAGAGAAGATCCAGATTCCAGTAGGCCCTTGAGGCTCTTACTACATATAAGGAGTTGAACCAGTTACAGTTTTATAAGCTGAAGATTAATATCAGATAGGCCTTTAAAAAGGGCCTCTAGTAGCACTGTGAAGAATGGATCAGAGAACTACGAGACCAAAAGTAGAAAGCTTGCAAGCTAAGTCATTTATTCATACATTCAGCAAATACACTTGACCCTTGAACAATGAAGAAGTTAGGGTTGCCGACCCCTCCCACACACACAGCCAAAAATCTGTATATTGGGGCGCGTGGGTGGCTCAGTGGGTTAAAGCCTCTGCCTTCAGCTCAGGTCATGATCCCAGGGTCCTGGGATGGAGCATATTGGGCTCTCTGCTCAGCAGGGAGTTTGCCTCTCTCTCTCCTCTCTGCCTGCCTCTCTGCCTGCTTGTGATCTCTGCCTACTTGTGATCTCTGTCTGTCAATAAATAAATAAATAAAAAGTTTAAAAAAAATCCATGTATAACTTTTGAATCCCCCAATATATTAACCACTAATAGCCCATTGTTGACTGGAAGCCTTGCTGATAACGTAGTTGATTAACATATTTTGTACATCATATGTATCATATACTGTATTCTCACAATCAAGTAAGCTATAGAAAAGAAAATGTTACTTAGAAAATCACAAGAGAAAATACAGGTACAGTACTACACTGTATTTGTCCCCCCTCCCCCCACCAATCCATGTGTAGATGCACCTGTGCAGTTCAAGGTTTTTGATCTGCAACCAGTATTGTCCAAGAGTCAGTTGTACTTATCAAATGTCTGCTGCGGACTAGTCACTCCTCTGTGTTTCTGTCCTTGTGGAGCTTATTATTTAATGGAATAAAATAGGAAAGAAATATCAGTAACACGAAGGAAGGATAGAGCAAGATAGGGAAGAATCAAACTTAATATATAATGCATGAGCAGAAGAAGGGGATGGCGAAGAAGAAATCTGAAATGGTTTTTATGTGGACAACTGAGAGATGCTGGCGTCATTCACCAAGGTAGAGAGTATAGGCAGAGGAGCAGACTGAGAGTTGATAAAAGGAATTCAGTTTCGGACATGAGTCTGAAATACCTAGGTAATATTAAGGTAATACTTAATTCCTGTTCAATAGGAAGTTAAAAGACAATTTTTAATATGGAAATAATAATAGCAGCTCCTTTATAGGGTGATTTTGAAGATTAAATGTACTGAAGCATGGAAATGGCTTAGACCATCATCTGGCAAATTGTACTCCTCCTATTAGTTGTTGCTGTCATTATTTCAGGAGTATGGGCTTTGAGATAGACAGATCTGCCTAAATCCTGGCAATGCCACCTCGAGCAATTCTCTTAATCTCTTTAATTCTATTTCTCCACATGTGAAATGGGGAGAGTATCTATTTTATGAGGATACTGCAAGAATTAGTAATAGTGTAAAACACTATTACTAGTGAAAAACACCAACCACTGTGACTGGCATAAGGTGAATGTTGGGGAGGGGATGAATATCAGGGTAAAAATTTGCAGCTCAAGAGAAGATTCTGATTAGGAGTAGAAATTGAGATTTATCAGCATGGAGAACTTAAACTTTTAAACATACATGCTAAAAAGAAGCAGTTTCTAGAAAGAGAGAAGATAATATGCCAAAAAAGACCTCTGAATGGTTAGCAGGGGAGATGACTTACTGAGAGTACTCGTTGAGTAAGTTGTTTGGAGAATAAAGAATAATGATGGACTCATTTAGTTTTTGAGGGAATTGAAGGTAGAGATGGATAAGGCTTTATTAAAAGATTTTGCTCCTTATCCAGCAATTGCACTACTGGGAATTTACCCTAAAGATACAAACGTAGTGATCCAAAGGGGCACGTGCACCCGAATGTTTATAGCAGCAATGTCCACAATAGCCAAACTATGGAAAGAACCTAGATGTCCATCAACAGATGAATGGATCAAGAAGATGTGGTATATATACACAATGGAATACTATGCAGCCATCAAAGGAAACGAAATCTTGCCATTTGCGACAACATGGATGGAACTAGAGCGTATCATGCTTAGCAAAATAAGTCAAGCGGAGAAAGACAACTATCATATGATCTCCCTGATATGAGGGAGTGGTGATGCAACATGGGGGCTTAAGTGGGTAGGAGAAGAATCCATGAAACAAGATGGGATAGGGAGGGAGACAAACCATAAGTGACTCTTAATCTCACGAAACAAACTGTGGGTTGCTGGGGGGAGGGGGGTTGGGAGAAGGGGGGAAGGTTATGGACATTGGGGAGGGTATGTGCTTTTGGGTAAATTGGAAGGGGAGATGAACCATGAGAGACTATGGACTCTGAAAAACAGTCTGAGGGGTTTGAAGTGGCGGGGGGGGGTGGGAGGTTGGGGTACCAGGTGGTGGGTATTATAGAGGGCACAGCTTGCATGGAGCACTGGGTGTGGTGAAAAAATAATGAATACTGTTTTTCTGAAAATAAATAAATTGGAAAAAAAAATAAAAAATAAATAAATAAATAAATAAATAAAAAAGATTTTGCTCCTTGATGAGTTGAAACCATGAATTTTTAGTGACACTGTCGTTCCTCCTAGTTATGTGATTTTTTCCAGCTATCAGAAAACTGGATTCAGAGTTCGTATTCCTGAGGATGAAGTGTTTGATGGGTGGGTCGTTGGTAATCTTTGCTTGAGTTTCAGAAATGTGCTGGAGTAAAAGCTAGATTGAGGAAGGGCTTGAGCAGAGGTAAGTAGGGAAGCTCCGTTAGTGAGTGTAAATTCTTTCAAAAGCTTTGGCTGAGAAAGGAAAGACTAAGAAAAGAAATGGAGAGGTGCACTAACAAGAAAAAGGTTTTCTTTTATGAATGAGGAAGATCTGAATACATATGTTATCAAGAGAAGACAAAGGAACCAGAAGAGAGGAAAGATCTGAAGGGAAGGGAAGGAGGGGGACTAATGAATGACTCCAGGACCCAGAGTGATTTTAGACACTGTGTCCTCAACTCCTACTAGGGAGCCTCTGATAAACTTGAGAATTATCTTCCCACTCAATGAAAAACTATTCATAATGTCATGTTCTCTGGTCATTGATATTACCAGAAGTAGAAGCAAAATACTTACTGTCTCATCTTGCATAAATAATAAAGGTAAGTAAAAAACAGCAGTATGGATATTTGATACAAAAAAAAAGAAAAGAAAAGAAAACATGGAGTTGATGTCAAGAAAAACTTAAATTTATAAAAGATACTATGATTTTTAACAATTTATTAATTTCTTTTAAGCTTTGTCAAAAGTATACTTTAAAAATGTAAATGGTTACTGATTTTTAAATTCTGCTTTCTTTATATTTCTACCTGTACAGGGGTATTTTCCTATAGCCTGACACATTAAAAATCATTTATCTTTATTGTTATTATCTGCAAACACTGTTTCTATTTGTTTGCTTTGGTCTTTTGGTAAATAACATAGTGTTATCCATGAAGTCAGCAAAAATAGGAAAGCTGCAGCCATACGTTAGTCTTCTCATTATTGAGTCTCATGTATAAGAATGTTTTTGAAAGTGACCCATTGTTATAGGGGAGGGTAATGTATATACTTTAGTATTTATATTAAATGATAGTTCTTGTACCATTTTGTCAATAATATTAAAAAGGCATCACCTTTATAATTTCTTAACTGTAACATTATAAAGAAAAACTTGAAACTAAGTAGCTATGTAGTTTTATGTTGTATTAATTTTTGTCAGAAGGTAGTATTCCAGTACTTAATATTCAGTCCACTTAATATTCAGTCCAGTAATTTTTCAGTGCAAAAGTAATATATGCTGTAATGAGTCAGACAAAGAAATGTGTCAGCAACAAAAGCTTATCATTTCTGTCCTCCTTTCTGTCTTGGAAATTGGGGTAAGTAGGTAGGGTAACAGTGGTAGCAGTTTATTTTGTATCCTTCCATTCATTTTTCTATACTGTAACTTGGATTCACAAAATACACCAGAGGTCACAAATTCAAATTCTAACCAAGACCAAGAAAATAATACAAATAAACTAAGAGGATGGGGTATCAGTGTCAGAATGACAATAGAAAGTCATGGGCACTTGGTCACCTAAGAAAAAAAATGTCCTTATTCTAAAAGAGATCAGCTCAGTAGGTTTGCATGCACGAATACATTTAGACAGATATTCAAGGGAAGCCAAGATATTTATTGTTTTTGAGTGAAAACTCAATTTTTAATGCTGGAGTTAAGAAGATCTTGATTTGAGCATATCCCTCCCACTTAACTAGCTGAAGAATCTTGCACATTTTACTTAATCTGAGTCAGTTTCCTCATCCATAACGTGGGGGATAACAATATCTATTCTTAGGAAGAAGATTAAAATAATACTTCATGAGTTCAGTACAGTGGATAATGCCTTGTAAATGTTGACTGTCTGTGAGCAGTAGTTCTCTGACTTTAGGAGTGTGGAAAGGGAATTGACTGCACAGGGTCCCAGGGAGCTTATTTAGGGATGAAATATGTGTCTTGATTGTAGTGGTGGTTGCAGAACTGTGTGCATTTGTTAGAACTCATCAAACCGTATACTTGGAATTAATGAACTTTTTGCATGTAAATTAAACCTCAACAAAGCCAATTTTTTAAAAAAGATAACTGCCTTTCCCTTCTATCTGTACTTCAGTTATGTCAACTATTAAAAACAGAGCTGACATCAGAGTTTTCCAGCATGTTTATCTCCAGTATCCCTTTGCAACCCTGGTCACAGGCTCCCGTATTGCTGAAGATTTTGCCTGTTGAGAAACAAGAAAGAAAGAACTTCCTTTATTTGTCAGTTTCACTTTTCTGTTTTACTAAGCTTACCATGTACTGGGGGTACTATGCCTGGTACCTTAAGAAAAGCAGTCACTAGTCACTTTTCAGGAACGTTATAATGTAATCAACAAGCTAATTACCTACTGTTGAGTAATAAGCTATGATATCTAATAAACACAAAAAATTAGAAGCAAAAACAATATATTGGTGTTTCCTTAAATGAGAATAAATACTAGTAGCACCCAGTGTGTGTGCATGTGTGTATACACATATCCCAATTTGTTCTGTGAGGCCAGTATTACCCAAATACGAGAGAAAGAAAACTACTAATTTCCCTTACTATATAAATGCAGAAGTCCTCTACCAAATACTAGCAAACCAAATCCAGCAATATGTAAATAGGATTATAAACTATGACCAGATGGGATCCTTCCCAGGAATGTGAGGTTCAACACAGGAAAATCAGTCAGTGTGATATAGCGTATTGATAGAATAAGTGACAAAATCACAGAGAAATCTCAGTAGACACAGGGAAGATATTTGACAATAGGCAACACCATTTCATAATAAAAACGCTGAAGAAACTAGGAATAGGAGGAAGCTTCCTCAGCCTAATAAAGGGCATCTATGAAAAATGCACAGCTAACATCATACTTAATGGTGAAAGACTGAAAGCTCTCTATGATCAGAAGCAAGACAAGGATGTCCACTCTCACTTCTTTAATCAGCATCATATTAGAGGTTCTAGGCAAGGAAAAAAGGCATCTTAATTGAAAGAGAGGAATTAAAACTATCTTAGCTTATGGATTTGACATACTTGTACATTAAAAAAAGTTCCAGGGAATTCACAAAAAGTTTATCAGAGCTCATAAACAAGTTCAGCAAGGTTGCAAGATATAAGAAAAATATGTATTACAATATACTAACAATGAAGAGCTGAAAAATCTAGTTAAGAAATTAGTTCCATTAACAATAGAATGAGAAGCTCCTGGCTGGCTCAGTTGGTAGAGCATGCAACTCTTGATCTCAGGATTTGAGTTCGAGCACCACATTAGGTGTAGAGATTACTTAAAAATCTTTTAAAAGTAGCATGAAAAATAATAAAATATTTGATAGACTTAATAGTGCAAATCTTAAACTCTGAAACTCTAAAATATTGTGGCTGGAAATTAAAGATGTCCTAAAAATGGAAAGACATCCCCATATGTGTGTATTTGACATAATATTTGTTGAAAATTGGTGTTCATACTCCCCAAGTTGATCTGTAGATTTAACACAGTCCCTATCAAAATCTCAGTTCTCTTTGAAGGAATTTACAAGCTGATCCTTAAATTCATATAGAAATTCAACTAATCAGAATAACAAAAAGAATCTTAATGAAGAACAAATTTAGAGGAATCATGTTTCCTGACTTCAAAACGTATTGCAAAGTTTCCAGAGGAAGACAGCATGACACTGGTATAGGAATAGACAGATCCATGAAATAGAATTGAGTGTCCATAAAAGCTTACATCTGTAGCCAGTTGATTTTTGCCAAGAGTGCCAGAATAATTCAGTAGGGAAAGAGTAATCTTTTAATCAAGTTGTAATGAGACAACTGGTTAAGCCATATGCAAAAAAGTGGAATTTGACCCCTTCCTCAACCGCATACAATACTTAACTCCAAATGGACTAAAGGCAAAATATAAGTGCTAAAACTATAAAATTCTTAGAAGAAAACGTGGGAGTAAATCTTTGTGACCTTGGATTAGGAAATGGATGCTTAGCCATGACAGCAAAGCACAAGTAATAAAATTAAAATTGGGTGAATTGGACTGGTTCAAATAAAAAAAAACAACAACACTGTGCTTCAAAGGATGCGATCAAAAAAGGGAAAAGTCAAATTACGGAATGGGAGAAAATATTTGCAAATCATATATCTGATAAGAAGTTAATATCCACAATATGTAAAGAATTCTTACAACTCAACAAAAACCAAAGACAAATCCAGTCAACTGTGAAATAGATATTTCTCCAAAGAATATACAAAGCCAGCAAACACACGAAAAGAACTTCAACATCATTATTCTAAATTAAGGAATTGCAAATCAAAACCACAGTGATACCATGTCATACCCATAAGGATACCTAAGATAAAAAGGGACTATAACAAGTGTTGGTGAAGCTGTAAAGATACTGGAACTCTTACACATTGCTGATGGGAGTGTACAGCCATTTGCAAAACAATTTGGCATTTCCTCAGAAAGGTAAATGTGGTGTTACTAAAAGACCAGGCATTTCCACTCTGTATATACTCAAGAACTGAAAACATATGTCCACACAAAAATTTGTACACAAATATTTATAGCTGCATTATTCACAAAAAGTGGAAACAACCCAAATGTTTGTCAGCTGATAAGTAGCTAAGCAATATGTAGTTTATCCCTACAATGACCATAAAATGGTCATCCCTACTTGACCATAAAATGGAGTGCAGTAGTGATTAATGGAACAATATGAATGAACCATAAAAACATTAAGCTGAGTGAAAGAAGCCAGACTCATAAGATCACATATTGTATGATTCTGTTTATATTAAATGTCCAGAATAAGCAAACCCATGGAGATAGAGCCAGAAACTAGTTGTTAGGGGCTAGAGGAGGGCAGAAAGACAAATAACTGCTATTAGGTATAAGCTGCTTTTTGGGGGTGAGGAGAACAGTCAGTCATGTGATATTGGTAATGGTTGCATAGCTTTTGAACATACTAAAAACCACTTTTAAAAGTTGAATTTTGTGGTGTATAAAGTATATCAATCTCTTATAAGAAGTATAGGTGTATAATTTCTTCTGCTTTTTCTCCTGAGTTCCGAATCCCTTCAAATTTTCTTATTGACTCTTGTGAACCATAGGAGTCACAGGTAGGAACCTTTGAACTTACATAATCTTTATGGTTCCTTTCTAGTATATTTTGTGAGTTCCTACTTCAGTGGTTTAAGCTATTGTAGAATAAAGAAAATTTTTTCCATTTGTATGAACAGTGTCGCTGAGGTTCTCAACAGTAGGATTCATATCTATCTTGCATGTTCTTTAAGGGATTGATTCATTCACTGGATATTAAGAACTTGGGTTTGTTTGGCATTTGTACTTTGACTAATAGTTTATTGTTCTTATACCCTTATTTGAAAACCTTTCAAACATAAAACCTTATTAACATAATACTACAGGAATTCTAAACATACAGAAACACTGAACTCACAAATGTCTGTTAAGACTGGTTTGAAAATTTAAAAGTATATTTTTCTAAAATATAATGCTATAAATGATTATTACTCTTATTTTAAGGGGTGGGTAGGTTCAGGCCAGTTCATAAAAGATTATTAAATACATAAAGAATGGCTGCAATTAAAATGATTAAAACAGTACTTTCAAAAGATAATTAATTAAAGAAAGAGGAAAATATCTCAGTCTTCCAGGAGTTTCTTGATCTTTTTTTCCATGAAACATCTCATTATAGGTATTTGTTAGACACTACAGAGCCTCTCTTGAGAAGAATGTACTGAATTTTTCATATGCTTTGAAGGTATCTTGGTCTAGTAAACATTTGGGGAAAGTGTGTGTATTAGTCTGCTCGGGCTGCCATAATGAAACATCCCAGACTGAGGGGTTGGTGGGGGTGGTGGAGGAGGGTAAAACAACACAAATTTATTTTCTGACAGTTCTGAAAACTTACAGTCCAAGATCAAGGTGCCATCAGTGTTGGTTTCTGATGAGGTTTTTCTTCCTGGTTTTTGGTGTCTTTTTCATTGTGTCCTCACATGACCTCTTTCCTGCATAGATGGGGAGAGAGATTCTTTATATCTCTTAAGGAAATCAGTCTTATTAGATTAGGCTCCCCACTTTATGACTTCTTTTAACCATAATTATCAGCCCACATTGGGGTTGGGGTTAATAAATGAATTTTGGGTGACACAATTCCGTTTTAAAACAGTGTGCGAGTCTTTATCTTACTTTAACCAGACCAAAAGAAGTAACTATGTTCAGTGTTCTAACTGGGGGGGGAAAAAAAAGGTGCCTGGCTGGCTCAGTTGGTAAAACATGCAACTCTTGATCTTGGGGTCATGAATTTGTGCCCCACGTTAACAGTAGAGTTTACTTTAAAAAAAAAAAAAAAAAGATGAGATTGGGCACTATCAGAGCTTAATACCTAAAGATTTAAAAGCAATTTAGAAAAATATTACTATGACTTCACAACATGAAAATCTGGAAAGAAAGATAGTCCAGGGAGGTTATTAAGATCTCAAAAATAATTTCTGGTTATTAAAATTCTAAACAATCCCAAAAGGATTGAATGGAGAAGAAATTAAGTGGTTGTTCAATGACTTCAGACTAAGGAAGAACATATTCCTAAGATAGAAAGGATATTTAACCAATAATAGGTTATAAATATTACTAATGTAGAGAAAACTCAGGATTGAGCAAAAATGCCAAGAAAAATAAAATGGTCTTTGAAACACTTATTTGTAAGACAAAGAATTAGCAGAAGGGCATATAGAGATATTGCTTGGGCAGATACTAATACTGGTAATGTTAACATCTCCTCTATCAACACAGGAAGCTCTTCAGACCAAAAGGATGAGTAGCCATTTTTGAAAAGCTTCTTGAAGGACACAGTTGCAAAGATTATAGAAGTTCATTCAGGCATTCTAAACAACTTTAAGAGTTCTGATTTGGTTACTAAAATATTCGCAAGGAATGAGAGAAGGAAAGAAAGGTCAGAAGAGTGGAAACAGAAAATGCAGTTTTGGTTTTCCAAACCAGGATGGGAGAAGGATGAGAATTCCTTAAATCAGCAGCTACTCATGGTGCCCTGGGGAAGATTATAAATAGAGAATACAATATAGGAGAATACAGAAGAATATATAGGAGAGGAAATAAATCTTTAAGTTATATGGATTTGGTAACAAGGTTAGAAAAACTATTTCCTTCTCTGATTGATAAACTAGTAGAAATGTTGGAGACAAATGCTTGTTATCTTCTACGAGGGTCAACAAGTTGTCTTATACCCTTTATGCCATTTAGAAAAATTTGGTCTGGACACTAGCACAATGAATTTAGGCTCTAAATGTAGCAGTGTTCAGAAAATCTCCAGGAGAAAGCTAGTGCAATAATAGGGCTCATCTTAATTTGTTTAACTTTTCTCAGAAATCATAGTCTTATACTGCCTATTGTCCAGTGTCTGAATTTTTTTCCACATTTTTTTTTCAACTTTTTAAGTTGTTCATAGCAGAATTACTGATCCAGTACCAATTACTCTGTCAGGAACAACAGCAGGATTTCTGTGTCAGGGTTTTTAAATATCATATTTTATGGCTACTAAAATGGGTCTCTATCTTCTGACTGACTCTTGTTTGTATTTACAAAGGCTTTTGACTTCTGTATGCTATATTTTATATCCTGCTACTTTACTAACTTTATATTGCTTAAATTATTTTTCTGTTGACTGTTTTCAGTTTTCCAAATAGATACACAATTATATCATCTACAGATAGATGTGGTTTTACCTCCTTTTTTCCAATTCTTATGTTTATAATTGGTCTATTTGCATTAACTAATAGTAGTAACTGCAGTGGATACCCCTGTTTCCTGTTCCTATTTTTAGTAGAAAAGTCTCTAGGGCTTCCCATCTGAATAAGAAGCTTGCTAATTTTACATTGTATGTTTGTTTCTATTTCATATATATATATATATTTTTCTCAATAGATTGTCAACTCTTTGGGATAAGGACTATGCCTATTACTTACATACTGACCTACCATTCGTTTATTTGAGCAGATATGGACTAAGTATCTCCTAATATGTGTTATGTTTTGTGCTAGTCACTCATCAGCTAAACAAAACAAACCCAAGTTGTGTCCCATCACCACATCACACAACCCCCCAACCGTGCTGCCAGCATTAAGATTTGGTGGGAAATACAGACATTACACAGATAACACAAGTGTGGTAAATTTTCAAAATACTATAGGAGCCTATAACAGAAAGATCTAACCTAGTACAGGGAGATCAGGAGATAACCTCTCTAAATAAATAGTATTAATAAATAGTATTAAATAGTATTAAAGCAAAGTCTAAAGACAAGAAAGACAGCTGACACTTTTGTAAGAGAAATCCAGTGTTTCTGGAAAGAAGAAATAGAGTAGAAAAGTGGATCATAAGAGATGAAGCCTTTGAAGTAGTTAGGAAGAGCCAAGAGTGTGGAGAGTCTGGAAAGCCTTATTAGGTTTTGAGACTTTCCCTTCAGTATAGTAGCAAAATAGGAATGATGTTTGCTTTTGTGTGTAGCTATGTATTTATGTTTGATAACTGTTCTCATGACACATAGAAAATGAGATTGCAGGATGCTGAGTACATAAGTTACTTGTAAATAATGCTCATTAACTTTTAAACCAATGACTTTCCCACTTATAAACTGTAATCACTGTGGCAGTGGGCTTTAATTCTGAGAGCTAAGTACTATTTCTTTTGTAAACAAGAAATATATTCATTCTGAATTCTTTTTAAAAAGTAAGGAACACAAACTTCTTATTGTCTGTGGATTTGAATTTTCAGTTCGTCCAATTAGTAGCTTTTTGAAAAAAATCACTAAATTGCCAGAAGTTTTTGTTTTCTTATCTGTAAAATGAACTGTTGTTACAAGGAATAGCTGAGGGAGGGGCTGTATAAAGCATTTAGGATTTGGGGGACACATATTTATCAAATCTTAGCTGTATTTATTTAAGAACTCTCGTTCTCAAAAAGAATAAACACACAGAATGTTACCAAGTAATAGGGATGCAGACCATGAACTTGGGCATTCTCTTAATGATGACATCTGATTATTCAGGTGAGTAAACCATGTCTTAGGAGAAGTAGTTTAATTAAGGTTCGTGACTGACTGAATAAATAGTAGAGCTGGGGATGATTCCAGAGTGTCTGGTCCCAGAGCTCAGACTCACTCATGCTAAAGAGCCGCTTTTCTAAAACAGTATTTCTTTTGGAAGATTCTTTCTCTCTCATTTGATTGCAGCCAAAAACTGAAAACCATCTTGCATTTTGGAAAGAAAAAATGATAAATGGGGGAGCTTGATCATCTTTGTAATTTGGTTAGTGGGACTAAAAAATTTTAAGCCATAATACATTATTTCCTGATTTAGGTGATAATAAAACTTTTTCTTACTTGATCACTGTTTCTTTAGGAGTTCTAATTAATTTGCTGATCCATTAGTGAGCTACTAATGTTATAAAGAAGTAATGTTTTATCAGACTGTGTGTTTTTCCAGTGCATGTTACTCGAAAGGGGACTCCTGCGAGGGTATCTGGTATGACCTGCATTTGAACCCTGCAGTTTTAATAAGGAGATGGTGTGTCTACATCCTCACATGTGTGGGGTTTTCTTCGGTTGGGAGCCCAAGGAAGGGCATTTGGGAGAATGTAATTTGATTTGGGAGCAGTTTGCTTATAATATCGAAATAATTGTGCTACATAACTGCCATCTTTGTAAAGATACTTTCAAGAGTGGTAGTATACATAAAGTAACTCCCTTCATGTGATACTTATTATAAGAAATGGGATAGTTTGTTTGATGTTAACAGAAATTATCATTGATTTTTTTAACTTCTAAATAGGGGTGTTGTTGTTTTTTTTTAAGGTAGAATACATGTATGGGAAACTACCAGTATCGTGTTTTATGTTTTTAGGTATTTATCAGTTTTAAAAATATTTAATAATACATTTATGAAATTGTAATATTTGATATTATTTCACACTATATCAGACTAATGTTTACTTAGAATGGTGGGGGGAAGAATGGTGGGAAATGAACTATCTTTTCTCCAACTATTTTTTGATCATATTAATAAAATTTATGAAGCAGTCCACACCTGTTGTAACAAACTCAGTCAGTGTTGAAGTGCAGAAACCAGGTCTTCCTCTCTAATTCCCATTCCAGAGGTTTTCTTCCACAATTTGTATATACCCTTAGACTCTTCACATATATAGAGAGTGTATCTATCTATCTATCTATATATATATCTCATGTGCTTATGGAAACATGCATTTAACTATGCATACATCATTTTAAAGTTAAAATTAGATCATAGTTCTAATCAGATCATATTTTAATGTTACTCTGAAACATATAACTTAATGTGCAAATCTTTCAAGTTAATATATATAGAATTAATTCAGTTTATTGGATATTTTACTACAAGGCTATATTAGCTTATTCATTTGCATGCTGATGGAGATTTAGATTAAATTCTGTTTTTCTTTCTATTTTAGAGAATTTTACTGAGCACTACAAAATAGATAGTCTCCATTTTAGAGGTGAAACTAAGACACAGAGAGGTTAGGAAACTTGACCTGAGTTGCATAGCAAGTAAGTGGTAGAGCTGGTATTAGAATCCTGGCAATCTAGTCCAGGGTTCAGTCTTAAATACTACATTATGTTATTCTTTTCCTTCTGCCTATCTTTAGTCTATCTGCTGAATTTAAAAAAAAAATCAATGTATGAAATGTATTTAATATTAAAAACTTTCCTGAGGATAATTTAGTATGCTACCTTAAGGATGTTGGGAAAAACCTTGGGGTCACAGACTACACAGCTGTAATTTATGGTTATAATATAAGGAGGAGAAGATTCAAGCCAGTGTTACTCAAATGTTAATTGTGCATACAAATCTCTAGGAGTCGGGGAAGCATCTTTTTAAAATGTACATTCTGATTCAGTAATCCGAGACTGCATTTGTAATAAGTTCCTTATGATGCCAGTACTGCCGATCTGCTTGTTGAGTAGCAACTCTTCGGGCAGTTTATACCGCCCTTTGGCAAATCTTGTTAGTTGTTTTATTGAATTAGTTGTTATGTCATTTTATTTATGCTACCAATTTTTATAAGTTGTATGTGTTGAAGAAATAGGTGGGAGTTTCTCGTTTCAGTTCTATGTCTGTATAGCATTTAACATTGCTGGGAAAATTAATCATGGCTTCTGTAGTATTAATGCACAATACTTAAGTAACAACAATCATTCATTTTTGTACTAAATACAGCTAACACACCTATGTCACCATTTCCACTGTATCGTTGATGATGGAGGGATACACATTTTCATTCTGAAGGCTATTGCTATGGTTGAACTGAAAGGCTGTTTGATGGCTATTTTTGTTTTGGTAATAACATATTTTACACAGTTACAAAAGTGAATACCTTTTCAGTGCTATGTCACGCACCCTATCAACTGGTGTGATTTGACGTCATGATCATGACCTCCCTCATTTATTCATTCATCAGCTCTTTGAGCACCTGCTCTGTTCTAGGAACTGTGCGTGCGAGGGTGAGCCCAATAAACACAGTCGGCCTTCCTAGGGCCTAGTGCATTGCAGGGGGTGCTGTACAATATTCAAGCAATCGTGGAAGTGTGATGGTTCTAAAAGATAAGTTGTTACCTGCTGTGCTTGCTCTTGTCTCTACTCTTTCAACCATCAAAGAGAATCCTGCCATAGCTCTCTAAGCTTCTCCCACCCAGCTTCCGAACCCTTGCCCCACTGCAAGAATTCTTTCTCTGCCAGCTGGATTCCTGAGCTGTTGTAGTGCCAAACCTACCTAATAACTGGAGGGAGACTTTACAAGATGAAGGGACACCATTATTACATTAATTGGAGTAAATATCCTCAGCACTTTAAATGGGAGCTTGAGGTGACTCTTAGTAACTTATTTCGGTTATTTTCATGTTTCCAAGTGCCCAACTTTGTAGGAAGAGGTATAGGAAATTGGCAGATATGAAAATAGAGTATAATTCTCTCCCTACTCTTAAGACTATTCGAGTTGTTGATGAGAAGAAGTGGAAAGATTTAGAAGACAGTGCAAGACTTTATTATTTGTTTTAAGTACCAACAGGTAGAATCCTTAAGCAGTAGCCACATTGTGGACTGACTGAACATGCTACTAGTTGAATGCTGTTTTTAAGAAGGATGTGATTCTTGGGGCCCTGGGTGACTCAGTTGGTTAAGCATCTGACTATGATTTCGGGTCAGGGCATGATTTCAGGGTCGTCAGATCAAGCCCCACCTCAGGCCCTCTTCTAAGCGAGGAGCCTGCTTGAGATTCCCACTTCCTCTCTCTCTCCGCCCCACCCCCTTCTCACACACGCACTCCCTCCCTCTAAAAACAAAAAAATAAGAGATTCTCTCTTTTCTAATAGTAGTTCTGAGTTTTCTTCTGAAACAGTTTTTTTCTGATAGTAATTACATCTGTATATTTGATCTTCATATATATTACACTGCATGGTTGTGATTTCCAAAATGTTTTGTTATCCCTGATACTACTATAATTGGGGGCTTCGTTGTATTGTTTTGAAGGTTATTGTAAGAGAATTTAGTTTCTGAATATTACAAAGCAGTTCTGGGTAGTTTTTCTTTTAAAGGTAGAATCTGAAAAACTTTTATAAATTTTATCTTGGAAATTAGTTTATTATTATGTTTAATTTTAGGAAATGGTGCTCTTGCAGAACATTCTGAAAATGTGCATATTTCAGGAGTGTCAACTGGTAAGTCATTTTTTTGTAATGTTTAAATTTCATGCATGACTTATATGGTAAATATTGAAAGCCACCTGGTATCTTACAAAGTGATATTTGGCTATAAAAATTATTACTGCTTTTTGCAGCATGTAATAAGGAATGAAGTAACTGGAACATGGAGAAATTCTCATAAGATAAAATTGATACTTGCATGCCCGTGGATTGATTATACTCTTCCAAACAGACGGCATAATTATTTTTTCATACAAACATTGAGCCAAAAAAAAATTAACTCAAGTTGAATTAGTATTTTCTTTCCTTACGAAGTTATATGAAATGAAATTTATGAAAATGTAATTTTGAATGCTATTTCTAGTATTAGAGCCTTAGAAGTTAAAACATTTTGCTTGATTTTTATACTTGAGTACGACTATATATAAAATTGTTGTTCTGGAGTACACAATTTATATGTTATTTTAAAAAAAAACAACCAAACAACATATTTGTATCCATGAATTTCAGAAACCTTGTTGAGGTAAATGCATTTTTTCCACTCATCTAAACCTTTATAATTTAATAATTATGTAAAAGCCTGTAACTATTATAATTTTCCTTCTTAACATGCCTTTCACAGCTTTGTTTCCATTTGTGCTCTATCAACCCTAATTACTTAAGGGAGCAAAATCTTTTATTTTTGCATATACTGAAATAGAGTTTCTTACCATTATGTTATTAGTTCCCTTTAGTCTTGATAAGTTTTATGTAGGTAAAAAAAATTACACTTTGTGTATTTATCAAAGTACTGATTGATTTTTTTCATGGCATCTTGTACTTTGGTTATTTTTTCCTCACATGAAGCAAAACAGAGTTTCCTCTTTTTGTTTTATGCCTGATTTTATATTCACAAAGTTAATAGACTTAACAAAACTTCTAAGAGATAGTTTGCACAGCCAAACACATTGACAAGTGTGATTTTCTGAAACTGGAAGCAAGTGCCTTTGTAGCCCACCTAGACCCTTTCAGTTTGTCTCTCTGTTCTCTTATCTTCTAGTTGTGTGATTTTACACGTCAAGCAAAAATAAGCTTATTTGAAAGATAATCTTAATTTTCTCCCTTTTCTATTTTGAATAGCTAATGAAAATTAGGATTATCTTTCCAAGTTGTCACCATGAAATAAGATTGTATGCAAACATTTTAACTTACACAATCAAATGATATTGTCTAATTCAGTGATTTTTTAAAATGTTGGTCTAAGGACCCCTTTTAAGCTTTTAAAATACTGAGGACCATGTTAATCTACTTGGGTTTCCATAACAAAATACATTAGGCTGAGTGGCATACATAACGGATATATTTATTTTCTCATAGTTCAAGAGGCCAGAAGTTCAAGACCAAGGTGTTAGCAGGGCTAGCTTCTGGTGAGATTTCTCTTCCTAGGTTGCAAATGGACACTTGTCTGGCCATGTCCTTACATGGCCTTCCATCTGTGTGCAGAGAGATTCCTGGTGTCTTGCTCCTATAAGGACCCTAAGTCCTATAGGATTCAATCCTACCCTTAGGACCTCATTTAACTTCATTTTCCTCCTGAAAGGCTCTATTTCCCAATACAATGACATTGGGCTTCAACAAATGAGTTTGAAAGAGGGCCCAATTCAGTCCATAACAAGGACTTCAAAGAATTTTTTTATGTAGGTTATAGCTACTGATATTCACTGTATTTGAAATTAAAACTGAGAAATTGTATTAAAGTGCATTATTTGCAAATAACGGTAATGAATCTATTGCATGTTTACATCAATAAAATAATGTTATAAAAATGAAGTTTCCAAAACAAAAACATCAATAAGAAGAATGGCATTGTTTTATAATTTTGCAGTCTCAAAGAATGGCTTAAAAGAATATAGCTGGATTCTCACATCTGTTTCTGCATTGTCTTCTGTAATATGTTATTCTGTTTGACCTATATGAAAACAGTTTAGTCTCACACTGATGTGTAATTGAAAAAAGGAGTAATATTTTAATAGCCTTTGCAGATAATTGTGAGTGTTCTTCTTTGCTACCATACCAAAATTCAATAATTTGTACTTCAAAGTTAATTTTGAGTAGAATCTGAAACCATTTTAGTGAACTTTTTGTTCTCTGTTACATAAAATCCCAGTTGGCCTTTCTTGCCCTTGGGATGAATTTTTTTTCTTACCATCCATCATTTTTTTTTTAATGCCTTAATAATTTACAAAATAATGGTGTTCTGAGTTATGCAGATTTATATGGAGCACGAGAGTTATGGCAATTTGGACAGATAACAGTATTCGGAATTTTGCTTCAACTCATCAAGATTAGATTCTACTTCTTAATTTTTATGTTTGCTTGAAATTAGACTAACAACTACTAAGCTTTGATGTTTGTTGAATGTCAGAATTACCATTATATAGATTCCTGTTTGAAAAAAATTCAGTTTAAAAATTTAGCACTTAGAATATGTAGAGTGCGTTTTTCATATATTAATCCTGTTTATTTAATTTTTAAAAAGATTTTATTTATTCATTCATTCATTCATTCCTTCATTTATCAGAGGGAGAGAGAGTGAAAATGCCCACAAGCAGGCAGAGAGGCAGGCAGAGAGAGAAGCAGGCTTCCCGCTGAGCAAGTAGCCTCATGCGGGACTCGATCCCAGGACCCTGGGATCATGACCTGAGCTGAAGGCAGTGACTTAACTGACTGAGCCACCGAGGCGTCCCTGTTTATTTTCTTTAATGTTGATTATTCTACTTCTGCATTTCAGACATATATTTAGAAATGTGCATTCATTTGATAGGGTTGCCATAACAAAGGACCATAAACCAGGTGACTTAATAAAGGTTTGTTTTCTCACAAGTATGGAGGGTAAAATCTGAGATCAGTGTGTTGATAGAGCTGATTTCTTCTGAGATTGCTCTTTGGCTTCCAGGTGGCAGTCTTCTCCCTGTATCTTCACAGGTCTTTGTTATGCGTCTCTGTGTGCTAATCTCTTCTTATAAGGACACCAGTCCTATTGGATCAGTCAGTATGGTCTACCCCAATGACCTCATTTTAATTTAATTACCTCTTTTATGACTCTGACCCCAAATCCAGTCACATCCTGAGGTACAAAAGGTTAGGACTTTAACATAGGAGTTTTGGGAGTGAACAATTCAGCACATAACAAACTGTATATTTTAATTAAATGTTTATGCATCAATAAAATGCTTAACTTCAGAGGTCAGCGAACCTTATTACGGCTTATTGTTTATACTGAAAGTTATTCTTATAAAATCTTTCTTCTGTGGAAGGAGAATAATATGAAATCCAATTATTATGGGTAATATGGAAGGGGA
The DNA here is from genome assembly GCF_020171115.1 of Neogale vison. Classification (NCBI taxonomy): domain Eukaryota; kingdom Metazoa; phylum Chordata; class Mammalia; order Carnivora; family Mustelidae; genus Neogale; species Neogale vison. The sequence continues at coordinate 33,393,331 of NC_058094.1, forward strand.
AGAATAATATGAAACCCATTAAAAAATAAGTTGAGGGGCACCTGGGTGGCTCAGTGGGTTAAAGCCTCTGCCTTTAGCTCAGGTCATGATCCCAGGGTCCTGGGATCCAGCCCTGCATCAGGCTCTCTGCTCAGCGGGGAGCCTGCTTCCTTCTCTTTCTCTGCCTGCCTCTCTGCCAACTTGTGACCTCTGTCTGTCAAATAAATAAATAAAATCATTTAGAAAAAAAAAAGTAAGTTGATACAGTCTCAAAATTTGCTTTCAGATATACAGACTCATTGTGGTCTTGCTGTCTATGCAGCTGTAGAACATGTAATGCTTCCCACAGTCTAAGCCGTCTGATTTCTGTGCATCCCCACATGAAATTAGAGTGCCTTGGGGGCTGGTCTAAATGAACCAGCCTTTGGAAGAATCTCTAAATGTAGGACTTGCTTTCTCTTGAGACCAGCAAGCAGCAGAAGTGGCTTCTACTCCTCACCTGTTCTCTTTACCTCTGCTGCTGTCTCTGACGGTGCTCAGTGCTCTTGTCCCGTCTGTGCATTTTGGAGATTGTACTGACAATTTTAGAAATAATTCTAACTTGTCTACAGTTAGTGTTTCCAAGTTGTTTATTGTCCACATCAGGCCACTTTCAAATTGAAAGGCTACACTACTTGTAATTATTCTGGCACTACAGACAGAACCAGAACAGTCCTGGACAGTACATGATATATAGACACACTGTCTGTAATGAATTAAATTCACTTAGCGTGTGCTGAGCACCTGATGTGGACCTTACGCCAGGAAGGGTGAGAGTGAGCAACGAGTAAAATATTCTTGTCTCAAGGAACTTATTTAATGGAGAAAATAGACATGTACAAACCATACCTCTAATATTGTCTTCAAGTGGTAAATCCTATGATGAATAATAAGCATATTAAGTAAGGTGATGAATTTATAAAAGGCCTATGTATAGTATCTCATAAGTAGTAAATGACAGTATTCATTTTTCTTATTTTATCATGAATAACACCAAGTACTGAGTTTTATTTATTCATATGAATTTTGAGAATTCATGTGAACTATGAGAATTATTTCTGATTGATAATATATTTTTGGTTCTTATGTTTGGGAAAATTTATTTCTCTTTCTAATCTGTTCATTTTTGTCTTCCTCCTCCTCAAATCTCTACTGAGAGAGTTAAGTGTTAATCCTTTTGCTGGTTCTTACACCACAGAGTTTGGCATAAGAAAACGTAAAGTATCAAAGAGTATATACTAGATGATTTTAAATGGGGGAAATTATTGGATACAATTTTATTTCCTATATGTTTTTTATTTAGAACTTCTCATTTTCTAGAATTTTATATATATGATTATGATAAAGGAGAAAAGACAAATAGTATTTTTGTAAATCTAATAGTATGTGAAAATTGTGAAATTACATCCTAGAAACTGCCAAGTAATTTAATTGTCTATGTCGTGAAAGTAGGAAGGCAATTTTAACATTCTTTTTTAAAAATGTCTAGATCAAATGTCTCATGTTCTTTAAATGTCTAAACTTTTCAAACACCTAAGTTACAGCTCATCTGCTGCATAGAATGAGACATTTTTTAGGTTAGATTGATTTATAACAAGACCTTTGCATAAATTAAATCTACCTGACTTTTTAAATTTATCTACTTCAAGCTGAATTTTACTCTATCATCTGTGATACTTATTTAAGTCAATAATTCTAGAAATAATTTGATTATGCCCTCCCTAGTAATTAATTCCAAATCAGGATTTTTATTCGTTTCACAGATTTTATTTATTTATTATACAAGGTTCATTAAACATTTAGAAAACATGGAAAAAGAGCAAAAAAATTAAGAAAGCTACCCATTTAACCCTGCATTAGTATAATTCATAATATTTTAATTTGTCCTTTTTCTATGTATACCTTAAAAATAATTGCATATCCATTAAAATAATAACTAATTTTGTCTTCTGTACTTTCTATTTAACATTTTACAGACTACATTATTTTTCATAACCACTGTTTTAATGCCTGTATAAAGTTTCCATTCAGTATCTATGTTGTAGTGTTCTTAAACATATCAATGGATTGTTCCCAATGGGTTTTCCCTAGTCTCAGTCATGTTACAAGGGATATATTAATTTGTATCTTGTCTTTTATTTCTAAGACTTTTCTCACAAAGATTTCTAGAAGTGGAAATTACTTTATCAAAGATGATAAATAATTTAGAAACCTTTTCCTAGATAGCTTTGAAAAAGGATTGTATCAGTTTACATAGCTATCTGCAATGAGTGAGAACACTTTCTTGGGTATGATTGTGTTTTTCTATAATTTAACTTTTCTTTTAGTATGTTTCCATTGAAGTCCAACCTTTCATTTTCCCCAGACTGTTCAGAAATGTAATTGTTTACTTCTCTTTTTTGATTTTTTGATTCATGGCCTAGAGTTGTGACATTACAAAGAATAAGAGAATGAAATTGGCTTTCTTACATATACGTTAGGCAAAACTACCTTGAAATTGAAAGGTTTTTCTCGTTGCTAATAGGAACAGATGTTGGAGCTTGCTGCTTTCTCAAATAGAAAGCTTTTACATATGAGGATTAACATGTTATTCCCAATTCATCCGTGACACAGCTTCAGAATGTTCCTACCTTAAAACATCTGTACCGAGGTTAGCTTATCTTGAGACTACTTTATATTTAACATGGACTCCTTTGTCAGGCAAAGACATATTTCTGGGAGCAGAGAAAGAGAATATCAAGATAGGAAAGTTTCTTTCTTAATCCTTATTTATATTAACTGAATTAGCAGAGTATATAAAGTAAACTTCAAGTAGTTTTTAAGTGTTGTTTGCCCTTTTGTTTTGTCAGAATTTTTATCCTATGAAAGTCATCATCATGGCAGCTGGGTGGCTCAGTCAGTTAAGCTTCTGACTCCTGGTTTCAGCTCAGGTTCTGATCTCAGGGTCATGATCTCAGGGTGCTGGGATCATGCCCCAGGTGGGACTCCCTGCTCAGCTGGGAGTCTGCTTGAGATTTGCATCCTCTGCTCCTCCCTCCACTCACCCATGCACTTGCTCTGTTGCTCTCAAAAATAAATAATTAAAGAAAGTCATCAGAGCACCTGGATGGCTCAGTTAGTTAAGAATCTACCTTCAGCTCAGGCCATGATCCCAGGGTCTTGGGATCAAGCCCTACATTGGGCTCCCTGCTCAGTGGAGAGCCTGCTTTTCCTCCTCCTCTGCTGTTCCCCCTAGTTGTGTGCGCTCTCTCTCTCTCGCTCTCCCTGTCAAATAAATAAATCTTTTTTGAAAAGTCATCATCTTTGTGTTTGTGTATTTGCATTTTACAGTTTGTATTTTAGTACTCAGAGACTAGCACACTGCTGATCCTATAAGCCTTTAAAATAAATATTAGTTGTGGCCTTTTTAATTAGGATATATTATTTTCTAAATTGCAATTATTTTGCTTACAAATTAATTAGTAATATTTTGCATTAGTGTGGAGCACTATAGTAAAGTAGCTTTTGTTTTTAGCCACTATTTTAGGCTTAAATACTATAATGTGGTATTTTGAAGTATCCCTGGAAGATCATCCAGTTTGATAATACTTTTATTATCCTAGAATTTTCAGATCTTCTGAAAAGAAATAAAGCCTATACTATAATTATTTAATAGCAGTTTACAGTTATTTTTTAAATATAGAGAAGTTGCATGAATTAAACAGCAGGTATAAGTGGTCCTTTGTACCTTCCCTATGTGATTTTAATATTATTTTCAATTACTCAGTCAAATACTGGACCTCCTACTAAACTTACTAAAAAGAATTTCACCAGTTCTTTTGACCGGTATTAAGTGGTGTGTCTTTTTCCCGTGTTTTAAATGAAGAAAGGGAAGAAAGTTTATTATATTTTAGGTGATACCGACCCCATTAGGGTGTTTAGGATTTCAGAATATGAAAAAATAGAACATAACATAAGGCCAAGAAACTGTCCTTCAAATGAATAAAGTGAGTAGAGAATACAAGACGAAGCACATTTTATAAAAAATAATACACATAGCTTAAGACACTATTAATTTTTAAAGGCATTGCCTGTATTGAGAGAGTTTATTTATGAGACGCTTAAGCTTCTGGAGTAGAGCGCTCCCTGAAACTTTTAGAAAAGAAAGTAATGCTAGCATCATAATTTACTGTATTGTACTTTTATAAGTAACATTACATAGGATATAATTAAGTATTACTTACAGTGTTTTATTATACAATAATATATTTTATATGAAGCATAGTTCTATGTTATATAATCATAGTATTTCATGTATTATCAAGTCTGTTGAACAACTGCATATTTATAGCAAGATTATTATATGGTGTAATTTTATATTATTATAAGAAACAGTAAATAAATTCAGTGTCAGGAAGTAAGTATGAGCACCCGGACCATGGGCAGAACAGGTGGTAATGTGACAGCAGCGTGTGAGGCTTAGATGGTGGAGGTGAAACTCACCCACTCAAGTGCGTAGGCCAGATCCAGCGAAGGTATAACACGTTGCATTCAGACATTTGACATTTTCTTTTCTACTCTGTAACTCTGAGGATAATTCTTCCTACTTTGAGAATAATTCTTCTAAGTGTGATAGCATGTTAATTGTGATTTTGCTAAGGCCTGACTTTGGATTGGATGTACTACACAGCTTTTGTGCAAAAGCCAGTCACTTGGTGGAGGAGCAGAGTGGACTTTGGATTCCAGGGGACTGACTAATAGCTCCGTGTCTGTTAGAGCTCCTTTGTCTTAAACTACAGTACTGGAAATACAGTATCCAGAACAAAGTAGATGGAAGTTGTTGTTCTTCTTCTTTTCAAGATTTTACTTACTTGAGAAAGAACACAAGTGGAGGGAGGTGCAAAGGGAGAGGGAGAAACAGGGAACCTGGTAGGGGGCTTGATCCAGACCCCAGGATCGTGACCTGAGCCGGAGGCAGACGCGTAACTGACTGAGCCACCCAGGCACCCCTGAGTTCTTCTTTACTCCTCTTTTAAACACTCTCTGGACAGTATGTTTATTTCTGGGTATCACTCTTGAGAAGACACTAAGACTAGAATTCACCTGGAAAAAGATGCAACGTATACTAAAAGAACTATGTCAAAAGTGATTTAAAAAATGGCTTAGAAAATCATGAGCGTCAAGACGAATTTATGTTTGCTCAGGTGCTGATTTTTGCTTTGCTCCTTCTATTTTCCCACAAGAATCACAGTAAACTTCAAAATTAACATTTTTTCCCATTCAGGAAATAGAAGTAGTAGCTTGCTTAGCATTTTAGTCTTCTGTAGTGCTTAAAATTGGGAAATAGAGGTACCATTATCAATAGTTTCTATGCCCTTACAGGAAAATAATTGCCATTTCAGGCCCTTAGGAAAAGGTATAAAAGGTTGAATCTTCCACCATTTACCTTATCTTGTGCTTTGCTGGCAAAATTCAGAATTACTCTTACTACTTAGAAATTTTAGGATAAAGCTGTTTGGATAGTTCTATTAAGGGCACCCTCCTTATCTTAGTCATATTGTGCTATGACCCTTTCAGAACTGGAAAAACTGTGGGGTTTTCTTTTTTTCTGTTTTTCCTTCTTTTTCTATATTTTGAAAAATTTAGTTTTTTGAAAAATATATTTTGAAAAATATGTTTTTCTATATTTTAACTTTTTAAAAATATATATTCTATTTTACTGCCATGTCACCCTTGATCATTGTTTGTTCTGAACTTTAGTGGCCCTCAAGAAACTAAGGGGTTACCTGCCTTGATTAGAGTCGAAGACCACATGAAATATTTTGGTCCTCAAAAAACATTATTTAAAATAATAGGAATAAATATATTGCTGCATTCATTCTTAAGTATCTGTGCTAATGCAAAGGAATATTCATTTAATTATAAGCAGCTAGATGTAGGATTTCCTGCTTAAAGTAGAAATGTGTGACTTCTAGTAACAGGTTTGAAAATACTGAGAGTCCTGAGGGTGAGTGATAGATTTAATATAAATTTTCCTGCTTGTACTGATCTTACCTTTAAAAAAAAAAAAAAAGATTTTATTTATTTGTTTATTTGAGGAAGAGAGTGAAAAGGGGAAAGAGAGAGCATGAGAGGGAAGAAGTCAAGGAAGAAGTCCTTGCCGATCTGGGTGCCCAACGTGGGACTCGATCCCAGGAGTCCGGGATCATGACCTGAGCCAAAGGCAGTTGCTTAACCCAACTGAGCCACCCAGGTGTTCCTGATCTTACCTTTTAAATAACAATTAAAAACCTTCCCATCTTAGACTAGTAAATATTGCTATTAGAGTGTCAGTAATTGGTTCCATAAAAGGGGAAGTTCAGTTTTCAGACTTCCTGAAAATGTTGGAATGAAATGTGGAGTAAATCTAAGGGATCACCACCCATGTCCAGTCTCCTTCTCCTTCCAATGCTGTCCACCCTAATTGTGCTGACGGTTCTGGCATTTACACTGTGTGGGAGCTCGGCTCAGACACCAGGTGTTCAAGGAGTCTAGGCAATAAAAGGTCAAAGAAATTAGGACACTGGGACGGGCTACAAACCCAGTCAAGTTGCAAGAAGAGAACTTTCAAACTGAAGTTGTTTCTTCCTAATGGCGGACTTCTTGTTTTCTGTGGAAGTTGCTGGGGCTTAGCTGTGTCGTAGAGGATAGCCTGACAGAGGACCAATCTTGCTCTTCATTCATCTTTGGATTCTGATGTTCTCGAGACTTGCCTATTGTTCTCAGTGGCCCATAGACTTCATACTCCACACGCTTGCTTTCTAGACTCTGTCTTAACATTAAGAATACTACCATCTTCTGGGGCACCTGGGTGGCTCAGTGGATTAAAGCCTCTGCCCTCAGATCAGGTCATGATATGATCCCAGGGTCCTGGGATCGAGCCCCACATCGGGTTCTCTGCTCAGCAGGGAGCCTGCTTCCCTTCCTCTCTCTCTGCCTGCCTCTCTGCCTACTTGTGATCTCTTTCTGTCAAATAAATAAATAAAATCTTTAAAAAAAAAAAAATAACTACCATCTTCAGTTAGTCCTCCAGCCTTTCCTGCTTTTCCCCTTCTCTGTTCCTCCTTCCTTTGAAATACCTCCTCAGCCTTCACTGCCCCCCCCTTATTGCTGCTGTTCTTCCCCGTGCCCCAGATATCTTGCCTATAATTAAGTCCTGTCTGTACATTTTTCTTACTAAAGTTGGGTCCTGAAATACTCTTCCAAAGAAACCAAGAAGTAGATTAGTCCTGTCTTCAGTCACTACATAGATTTGTAGCAAATAAGAATCAGTCTTGACAAGTTTTAAAATCTTTTCTCTTTGTGTTAATACAGGACCAAGAGAACGTTTTTACAAAATAAACTACTTTTATCTTCCCTGAAATTCTGTTGAGGCAGCTCCTGCTGTCTTCCTGATAATTATTCCAAATGTCATAGGGAATTCGCTAGGGCAGTAGTGTGTCTTAGTGGCTAGGACTGCAGCTCCTGGAGCCTGTCGCCTGGGTTCAAATCCCAGTTGTGACACTTCACTAGCTTTTTTGTGATCTTAGGAAAATTGAGTTCTCTGTGCCTCCATTTTTTTTTTCTTCTCTGTTAAATAGGAATAGGAAGAGAATTAAATAGTACTAAGAATTAAATAATATTAAGAATTAAATACTAAGAATTTAAAGAAAGTACCCGAAGGTGCCAGGGTGGCTCCGTCAGGTAAGCATCCGACTCTTGATTTCACCCCAGATCATGACCTCAGGGTCATGAAGTTGAGCCCCACATTGGGCTCTGTGCTCAGCAAGGAGTATGCTTGAGATACTCTCTCTCCCCCTCTGCCCCTTTCCCCTACCCCTCTAAATAAGTAAACCTTTAAAAAAGAAAAAAAGAAGTACCTAACACAACAGCATTATCATTATTAGTAATGAGATCCACAAGCCTGACCACACACTCCTCCCTTTGATTGTGTGCACGGTCCTTTAGCTCATGAACCATAAACCTCTAACTTGCAACAAGTCAGGCTTGTGCACCATACTTAACCTTTAAGTTTCAAAGTGCTGCCCTTCTCCTTACACTAACTGGACCAGTAGGTGTCGGGTTTTCATGCTAATCATCTGTCTGCATATCCTAATTTTCCATGTCTCAGTGCCTGACATTTCTCGTTCAGGCACGGTTTTTTCCATATATCATGTGATTTCCTCGTCAGCCTTCAGAATCTTCCTTCTCGAATCCTAAGTCCCATTCGGTAGTCACCCTTTGCTGCTGCTTTATCTAAGAGATGGCACTTTTTTTAAGTACCTCTATTTCCATTGGAATTAATTTCTTCTTGCAAGTGTTTTCAGCATTTGGAATTGCTTTTGTATTATCAGCCATAATGGAGTTAATATTTATAAAACACCATACTCTGAAAAAGAAGACAGTCAAATGATGGTGACCACCACTGACTATAAAGCTGTCCTTTGCTTATAAACAGATGGAGCATGCTCTTGCTCTTGTTAGATAGTGGAACTTACATGAAGGAAAAGTTTACAGGTTAGAGGAGCTTCTTAGCTGACGTCTGTGCCTCACCAGTTTCTTTCTTTGCATCACATCACTTCTTTTCATAGTAGCCTACGTTGGCTTGACTGGTTTCTACAGAACTGGGTCATTAAATTTTTCTGATTTGGAATGTGCTCTTTCTTTACTCTGGCTCTGCCTACTTCCGTTTTGTGAAAAAATGCTGTGTTAATAGTCAAGTAAGCCCTCCCTGTTCTATACTTATATAATGCAGGTTTTTTGTAAGTGTGGCTCTTTGTGTCTGTTTAATAATTATGCCCATATGATGCATTGTTTATAATGACTTTAAAGTATACTGTATCATTCAGGACAATATTGTTTTGTATGTTCTTATAACTATTTATAAGTTTCTTGGATTAAATGAATAAGCATATCTCATTCCAAAACTGCAATTTCCATGAGAGCATGAATTCCCTACATGCTCTTTTCATGTGTCTTTCATATGTATTTTATGTACTTCAGTGGTCAGTACAGCATAGTTGATTTTTCTTTGCATTTCAGTTTTATGGCTTATTAAAACCAAAGGCAAAAGGTTCCATGTCATTTTCAGTCTAGGCTACTTATAGTCATAAAGTCTCAGCTCTTGTCAGTTTTGAAAAGAAACCCAGTTCTTCATCTGTAGAACAGGAAATTGTCGTTTTGTTTCCTTTTACAGGTAGTTTGGTTCTAATCAAATTTCCTTGCCTGCTTCTTTTTTTCCTCGGGCTTTAAAACCATGAAATCTCAAATTGAAGGGCAGTTTCTTTAACATTATTTTGAAGTCATTCTCTCCTCTCCTCTGCCATGTGTCCTGTGAAATAGCAGTTGTTTGAACACTTCCTATTTTTTAAATGATTTCTTTAAATTTGATAGCTATAGTCATTAATCTAGCTTAAAACCGTAGCTCTTTGCTTTCCTTTGAGATTAAGAAATAGTATCAGGTTAAACCTGAAGAAGTCTTGAGTATTTCTCAGTTTTGCCATTTTCTGAATTATGCAATGAGATCTTTGTATTCTAAACCTGAAAACTAATATCAAAATCTTATTGAGAGCACCATCAGAGAATCTCTACCTATTCATTCCTCAGTTAATTCTCCCTTTCTTAATTGATAACAAAGAGGCTAAGTTAAAAGCTGTATATATTTAGTGTAGCTTTTGAGTATAGCTTAACCACTAGCATTATAATAATTTCAATTTTTCATTCAAGTTGTCCTCTTAGAACCACTATGAATTAAATAGGCTTTTTAGAGCTAATTAGATAACCTAATCACTACATAATTTTATGGAGAAGATGCTGTCCAAGTGGAAAGTTGCTGTCTTTTGAATTGGAACCTCCTTAACTTGGGAGTTTCTGTTTCTAGAGTTACAAGAAATTTATCAAAGGTAGATATAATGGATTATCATCATCCAAAATACTTGAATGCTTCTTTATGTCTAAAGAGCAAATTAGGTAGATATGTTTTTTGTAGATATTTCTATTCCAAGAACCAAAAGTTGATACTGGTTGTTAAGAGGTCTATTAAGGAAGCGAAATGAACAAAGACTAAAATATAATCATTTCTGGAAAACTGACAATCTGCAAAATTAAACACTAAACTAAACAGAGCTTATGAGAAAAGTAGTGTTGGTGCACATCACTTACAACTCTGTAGCTTTGTAAGGATAGCCCTGATAAAATAGCCATCAAAATGCTAACAACAGTCAGTTATCCCTGACACTTACACCTAGAATCAGTCCAGACTTTGCATCCATATCCTCTGGGCTTCACACTTACTCCTTGAAGACATTTGCTTCTCTAATGGGGAACAGTTTAATCAAAAATAAAAATATAATTCAGGACACCTCACTGACCCAGTTGGTAGAGCATGCCACTCTCGATCTCAGGATTATAAATTCAAGCCCCACATTGGATGTAGAGATTACTTTCTTTTTTTTTTTTAATATTTTATTTATTTATTTGACAGAGAGAGGGATCACAAGTAGGCAGAGAGGCAGGCAGAGAGAGAGAGGAGGAAGCAGGCTCCCTGCTGAGCAGAGAGCCTGATGCAGGACTCGATCCCAGGACCCTGAGATCATGACCTGAGCCGAAGGCAGCGGCTTAACCCACTGAGCCACCCAGGCGCCCGAGATTACTTTCAAAGGAAAAAAAATAATAACATTTTATTTTTTAAGACTTATTTATGTATTTTAGAGAGTTTGTGTTTTGGTGAGCTGGGGCAGGTGGTGGGAGATAAAAGGAGAGAATCTTAAACGAACTCCCCGCTGAGCATGGAGCCCCGTGCGTGGGCTCCCAACCCTGAGATCATGACCCACGCTGATACCAGGAGTCAGACACTTAATCAAATGAGCCACCCAGGCACCCCTAAAAAAAGAAAATCTTTTAAAAAAAAACTATGTAGGGCATCTAGGTGGCTCAGTGGGTTAAGCCTCTGCCTTCAGCTCAGGTCATGATCAGAGGACCTGGGATCGAGCCCTGCATTGAGCTCTCTGCTCAGCGGGGAGCCTGCTTCCCCCTCTCTCTCTCTGCCTGCCTCTCTGCCTACTTGTGATCTCTCCCTCTCTCCATCAAATAAATAAATAAAATGTGTGTGCATATGTACATACTTATATAGAGATTTTTATATATGATTATGTATAAGCATTAGAGAAGGAATGGGTAGAATAAATGTAGGTAAAAGAATGTCAGGTTTGGTATATCCCAAATTGGGAGTATAGTCAGTCTGAAAGGATGACATTCAGACTAGTAGTATTACAGAAACAGTTTTGTTGCAAAACAAAAAAAGATTCACTTTCTAAAGCACTGTTTTGTGGGTATATATCCCAACCTTATCCTTACCCTACCTTCCGCCTATGTCATCAGATAACCAGCTAACTGGTGGCATAGTTTCTCATTCTTTCCAGAGCGTGATGGTGCCCAGTATGTATTAAATGAATAGTCACTGCCTCTTTCTGCTTAGTCTGAACACATCTCACTACAGCATTCCAGGCCTTACTACCAACCAGTCTGACTAGGGATCATGTGCTGTTATTTATTGACACTTTATTATAATCCAAGCAGTGTGCTAAGTCCTTTACCATAATAGTTGTATTTAACCTTTGTAACAAACACTAGGTGGTAGGTATGGTGTTTTAATCCCTATTTACAAGTGAGGGGATGGAGGCTTAAGTATTGTCAAAGTGAATAATCTCACCCATATCTTACATATAAAATATAAAATGAATAACATTAATATAAATATAAAAAACTAAGAAAAATTGAAATTACAGTTGATGGTATGTACTTGAGCTGAAGGGTTACGATGAGTTAGGAATGGGGAATCATTAGAAGACACTGAAATAATGAAAAAATAGAGGACTCAGAAAAAGTCAATTGGAAAATTGGGGTAGATGTTACGAGATAAAGCAGGCCTAAGAGGTGAGGAAGGCAGTATCAGTGTTTAATTTGGAAATTTCTCATTTTAGTTGCTCTTAAGGCCTGAGTTACTTACTATGCTTGGAAGTCCTTAAAATTGCCTGTAATTTTTTTTAAAATATTTTATTTATTTATTTGACAGACAGAGATCACAAGTAGACAGAGAGGCAGGCAGAGAGAGAGGAAGGGAAGCTGAGCAGAGAGCCTGACACGGGGCTCAATCCCAGGACCCCGGGATCACAACCCGAGCCAAAGTCAGAGGCTTTAACCCACAAAGCCACCCATGGCCCCAAAATTGCCTGTAATATTAAAGTAAATTTCCCTTTTATTTGAAGAAAGTAAAGTGACTATTCCTTTAACGAACTGACGCCTAAGACAATAAGGTTTCAGAATATACGATAAAAAGAAAGATTTGGGAAATAGACACTGTTCTGATCATGTTGAATTTGAGGTTGGAATGTCCAGTGGGCGTTTGATTATGTAAACTCTCTGGATTAGAGATCTTCAACCCATGAACTGTAGAGCATAGTTGAAATTGTAGGAGGGAATGAGACCTTCCATAGAGAGCGAGGAGAGCAGAAGGCTTGGGAATGAACTGCAAACACCAGCCTGCCAGAAGCTGGCCAAAGAGTATGATCTAGAGCTAGAGAACTAACACAGAGCAGTCAGAGGTAGGAGGTAAGCCAGAAGAAGTGACGTCAGCAAAGTCAAGGTACAAGAGTATCAAGAAAAAACAAATCCCTCTTAGATACGCCAGAGGGATCAAATAGGATGGGGATGAGCATCCCTTTGATTGAGCAGTAAGGTCAGTGATGGTTTTGCCTGCTAGCAAGGCTTTTATGGAGTGAAGAATTGAAAGTCTGGTTTCAGTAGGCCAGAGAGAAAATGAAAAGTAAGAAAACAAGGAAAAATTTATGAGTACATCCTGATAAGCCATCAGAAATGTAGTAGAAATATATCTTGATGATGGGAGATGGGGATGGGCACGATTTAGGGCCAAAACAGACCTTAGAGGTATTCAAGTAGCAACTTCTTATTTTAACACACAAGGAAGCCAAGACCCAAAGAGGTTTCATAGCTTACACTATGACAAAGCCAGTAAACAACAGATAGCATCTAGATTTTATGATTCCAAATCTACCTATCTATAGATAGATCGCTAGATCTATCTATAGATAGGTAGATACCTATCTATAGATCTATCGATCTATCTATAGATCGATAGATCTATCTATAGATCTATCGATCTATCTATATATGATAGACCTTAACCCAAATTTTTAACCCAAAGGGACAGAAACTTTCTTAATGGTTTCTAATGTTAATCTTACTCTTTTGGCATTTGAATTTACTCTTTCTTAAATAGAGTAAGGAAGAAGTTATGGTTGTTCTACAGTATATTTATCTACATGCCCAATGTGTAGCAAGCACATGGAAAAATGTGTTGATAAAAAGCCACCGGCTGGATTTGAAACTAAATGCCAAACTCAGTCACGTCACATGTTGCAAATGTGCAAAGTTAAGTGTTCATAACCAATTAAAGGAGCAACATGATACTATCATTTTGTTTTTAAAGTACTTATTGAATTAGAAATGTGAAATACTAAATCTTAAAATATCCATTCTTATTTATGGCTGGTGTATCTTATTCTTGGGCCGTTGTATGAAAATAAAATAATCACAATAGTATTTTTGAGCATCCATATCAGAACATAACATACTTAGTTTTTGGTGTAAGAGCACCACCTATGGGTTTCTCAGTATTCAGGGGGTAGAAATTTAAAACAAAACCTAATGAAATTCTTCCTGGCTTTTCCCCTGAAGGTACTCTATTCATTTATTTAAAGGCTAACAAATTGTGTGCTTTGCCATAAGTTATTCCTTCCTGGTTTTTTGTTTAGTATGCTACTCCCAAATGCTTTGGCAAGAGATAATGAAGAAAGGAAAAGTTCTGACAAATGACTTAGGATATCTTTTCTTTAATTATTATCATGATAATTCATTAAATTTAAAAGCAAACCTCTAGCACGTCATTGTCAATAAGCTCACATGTAGATAAATTTAGTCTTTCTCTAAAGTATCATCAAAATTTTTAAAAAATTATAAGGGAAATTTTACTCTTAATGAAAGCTAACCAAAAATAATTGGAAGTTTCAACTCTGAGTGGGCAGTAAGATGTGTAATAGGCTTTTGATATATTATATCCTTGAAATATTTTGTGTTATGGGTCTGTTCTCTAAAAGTGATTGAAAACAAGATCCTTTTGGGGCTATGTACCCTAATTCTAGGGTAGATGCATTTAAGCATGAACAGTTTTTCTTCAGTAAAGTATACTTTCAAAACCTAGATTGCACTGTTTCTTCAGGGAATGGGTTATCCTATGGAAATAAGGATTGACTCCTTCAGCAATAAAGCTTGCTTTATTTTGATCATTATAGATAAACCTTTTTAAAATTGCATAGTATGCTTCTTAGCATTCTAACCTTAATTGAGTGGATTGTAACCTCTGTTACCAAAAAAAAAAAAAAAATGCCATTTTTACAAATTGTAGTTATAATTATACTTGTCTATCTATTAATGGGGTGAACTAATTTTTAAACTAACAGCAGAACTCCAAAAGTATCGAAGTTCCAGCCACATACTACAGTTTGCGTGCAAGGATTCCTGTACTCACTCAGTAACTCTTTTAGCTAGGTATGACTACTAAGTGTTATGAAAGGAGAGTCTTCTCTCAGCTTTTGGAAGATAGGCAGTATTATACATGTTCTGAGCCGTCATGGTTATTCACTTCAGCACATACTCTTTTTTTGTTCTGAAAATTGCCCCCATTACTTCTGGTAACTGGCTCTGGACCCCGAGCAGCTATTTTCCTTACTTCTAATTTGCTGCTTCTAATCTGCTGCTATTTTAAAAATCAAATAATCTAATATGTTGAAATTACATCAAATAAGAGGTTCTAAGGTTTTAAATTTTACTGAAAGCTTAAAACATTCATCATGTATTTTTTTGGACTCCAATGACTATCTTTTAAATTGAGGGAGAATGAATTGTCACATTATCTGCTGACCTCTGGATAGGTAAGATGTGAATTATATCACTCTGTGAGTTCAAGATCATGCAAGGAGAATAAACCAGGAAAGTGCTGGTAGGAGTTTAAGCTTGTTACTGTATTTCTTCATGATATTCAGATATCTAATCACATAATGATATTGTAGTCACCTTTTCAAGCCTTTATTTTTAAAATAATTTAGGATTCATTTATCACCCTGTAATAAAATTTAGAAATATTAACAGAATAAATTAAAGAACTGCTTTGCAGTACTTTTGAGGTATAGTGCTTTGTGGTCTTGATCCAGTCACCCACTAGCTTTGTAACAATCCGGCATCTTGCTATCATGTTTATATGTGCTTTTTGTTTTTTATTTTGCTCAGAAGACTCTTTATATAATAGTTTTTTAATTTAAAGTGTCCAAAAACCAAAATGGTACTCTTAAACAACAGTAATTCAGTAAACATTGAACTTTATAGTTAGTTTGTAATAAAGAAAATGAATTTAAAAGGTGAGTTTTGAAAAAAGATAGATGAATCAGATGATCAATAGCCATGGCTAAAGCTAATAATCCTGACTTTTAAACTGTTATTCAAAGGCCCAATTTGAAAACTTTCATGCCTCCCCAAAATGTGTACTTAATTAGAATGAAATACTTTGACTAAAAGGGAAGAAAATAAAATATCTTATAAATAATGAAAGATACTTAAGGTTGATGATGGCATATTTTATTGCGTATGATTTGATGTCTGATGTGTGGGTTGTTTTTTGGGTTTTTTTTTAATAAACACTTATTTACTTAGTGCTTTGTTTTAAAGTATAATAATTAGCTAAGATTGCTTTGGCTTCTTCCAGCTTGTGGAGAGACTCCAGAACAAATTCGAGCACCAAGTGGTATAATCACAAGCCCAGGCTGGCCTTCTGAATATCCTGCCAGAATCAACTGCAGCTGGTTCATACGGGCAAACCCAGGGGAAATCATTACCATAAGGTAATTCTGATAACCCTTCTGAATTACTATATAATATTACAAATATAAATTCAATTTCCAAGTATCCATCACTCAGCATGCAGTTATATAAAAGATAATTTTCTAAAAATGTAATAAACTATAGTTACTAGTACCATATTAAGGCTCGGAATAATGGTCCGTCCTTCCCGTACTATAAGGGTATGTGTTCTGAATATTTTTCTGATGGTTGTAATGGATTTCCACTGAGCCATCCATATTCTTGTAGATTACCTTTTAACAAAAGGTGCACATTTGTAAAATAGCTTATTAGGATCAAGAGTGTAATCTTTGGCTGTGGGACAAATAAACAGAACTCACCAATCCACTTGGAAATCTAGCCCGTAACCTTAGTCTTATTAGTAGAGTCCTCTGTCTTAACAAGCTAAAACATGATTGTAGTGTTTACCTGTGTATATGTATGTATATAAGACTTGAAACAAGCTGATAATGTGTCTAGAAAAATCTCTTTTATAACTTCGAAACTCAAGAACTTTTGAAAGGTATGCCTAGGAGAAATAAACAAAAGTTTAAGATTCTAATAAATATAAATAAAGATTAAGATTCATTTTAAAAAGTTTTAAAATTGCAGGAAAACAGTATGGGGATAAGATACTAAGGAGAGAAGATTCAGTGGAAGTAGATAATGCTCGCTTAAGGAAATTATATCAAGGCTATTAGGAAAAAAGTTTGCCTAAGGGGAGAAAAAGAAAAAATTACTGTGCCTTAATAAATAACTGAAACACAAATCAGAAGTTAGAACTGAAACACAAATCAGAAAGTCATGCCTATCACAGAGGCAGTGTCTGCTACAGCGGAAAGGCATCTTCAACATGGTTTCATTAGTAATATTTTTATAGGTAGTAGGTATAGGTTTTTAGATTTAGAAGAGACTTGGCAGATCACAGATTTAAATCCCTTCTTACATTTTTAAAAAGTAAGATTATAAGTTTAGCCTACTTTTGCAGGGGTTTTTGAAATATAATTAATGAACGTACAATGTTACATTAGTTCAAGTGTACAACATAGTGATCAACAATTCTCTACATTATTCAGTACTCACCATGGTAAGGTAGTCACCTTCTGTCACCTTACCAGTGTTACTATAATATATTGACTACATTCCCTATGTTGTACTTTTCATCCTGTGACTTATTTATTTTACAACTGGAAGTTTGTACCTCTTAATCCCCTTTGTCTATTTCATCCATCTTCCTTATTTATATCCCTTAACTAATGAGACAACCAGTGTCTCTTGAGAAACACAACTGTGTTCAATCCCCCTTTTTCTGTGGAAGCCATAAAACAGGGGCCATCTGGTTTGTTTTCCTCTGGTCCCTTCTCCCTAAGCCATATCTTCCGCAACACTGAAGCTGAGTTTGTATAGAAACTGTTCTCTGAGAAGTGTGATTCTCTTGCCTGATGGATTGTTAGTATGTGCCACTAAGATGATCCTTGTGCAATAGTGCCAGTGTTGGAACCCGGACAAGAGGCTTATTTTCTGTTGCTTATGACTAAGTATAAACATGTTTACAAAATAGCGTTTTAACCATAGGGATTCCTTGTATTGGATTTCTTTCAACATAAAACTAGAGTTTTTAGAGATTTTTATCTTTTAACTAAAAATCCAACCCCAAAATTAAATTTGCCGCCTACAAGCTCAGTTCCATAAGACTTGGAGATTCTTGCCATCACGGAGGAGGCTACCTGGAGTACTGCCATTTGGTTCTGAGCATGTGTTGGACCCTTCAAATTTTACAAAGAAACACTAAAACCAAGCACAATACTAAAAAGCAGAACAAAATTAGACATAGGCCATACTTCTAAAAGAAAATTTCCTAAATTCCAGAAGAAGTTAATGAATTTGGATTTACACAGCCCAATGAGATCAGAAGATGATTTTAGTAATTGTCCTAGTTCTTACTGAAATCATTATCATTAAAAATACCAAACTTTAAAAAGATCACATACAGGGCGCCTGGGTGGCTCAGTGGGTTAAGCCGCTGCCTTCGGCTCAGGTCATGATCTCGGGGTCCTGGGATCGAGTCCCGCGTCGGGCTCTCTGCTCAGCAGGGAGCCTGCTTCCCTCTATCTCCCTCTCTGCCTGCCTCTCCATCTGCTTGTGATCTCTCTCTGTCAAATAAATAAATAAAATCTTTAAAAAAAAAAAAAAAAAAGATCACATACACACAAGGACAGTCAAATTTCACTTGTGAATATTGGTATAATCTTAAATTGTTCAAAAGAATTTTATACCATGATCAAATGCAGCTCATTTAGACAGAAAAGTAAGTCTATTTGAAAATTCTAAATTAATTTACTATATTGATAAGTCAAAGAAAGTGTATGATTATCTAGAGTAGACAGATGTTTTAAAGCATTTTGATAGGGGCACCTGGGTGTCTAAGTCAGTTAAGCATCTGCCTTTGGCTCAGGTCATGATCCCAGGGTTCTGGGATCGAGTCCCACATCACGCTCTCGCTCCTTCCCTCTCCCTCGGCCTGCCACTCTGCCTATTTGTGCTCTTTCGCTCTCTCTTTCAAATAAATAAAAATAATTTTAAAAATAAAGCATTTTTGATAAAAAGAAAACATCCATTTCTGAGTTTAGATAAAATTAAAATCCAGATAAAAGAGAGAGACTAAAATTATATGAATGATGTATAAGCAATACTTAGAGCTCTCCTTATAAAACTGGTTAAAAATGGTAACATGAAGACATTTTTACCTTATTCCTCTCCCTTGAAACTTACCAAAATCAACAAAAGCCATCTTAACAAGAGGAGATAGAGGATTGGATTTTAATTCCCTGCTTGAAGCCAAGAACTGGAGTCAGGGTGTTTTGCTCAAGAAAGAAGCCTTAAGGTGGTAGAGGGATGGGGTAACTGGTGATGAACATTAAGGAGGCACATGATGTAATGAGCACTGGGTGTTATATAAGACTGAGGAATCACTGAACTCTCTCTCTGAAACTAATAATAAACTATATGTTAGCTAAATTTAAATAAAAATTAAATTTTGGGGGGACGCCTGGGTGGCTCAGTTGGTTAAGCAGCTGCCTTCGGCTCAGGTCATGATCCCAGCATCCTGGGATCGAGTCCCACATCGGGCTCCTTGCTCGGCAGGGAGCCTGTTTCTCCCTCTGCCTCTGCCTGCCTCTCTGTCTGCCTGTGCTTGCTCTCTCTCCCTCTCTCTATCTCTGACAAATAAATAAAATCTTAAAAAAAAAAAAAAGTTTAAAAATTAAATTTTTTTTTAAAAAGGCTGAAATAAACTTGCATTAATCAGTATCCACTGGCTGAACTTGAATGGGACTGAAAGCTTAGAGAGCTGGAGGACATACCCTTATACATCAGAATTTAACCAGGGTACCTGCTGACTCCATGACAGGCTCTGTAATGCTCTGAACCACCTCTGGAGTGGAGACCCAGGTGAACGTAGCTACAGCACATAGGACAATACAGATGAGGGAGAACAGAAAGAGAGTGGATGAAAAGGAGCAAGAGAGAACCAGAAGAGCTTCTACAGAATGAGCCCTATTTCCAAAATGTATGGAAAATATTAATACTAACAAAAACAGCCAACAAAACCCAAATACAAATTTACTCCAGACGTGATAAACTTTATTATTTTGTTTTTATTTATTGTAATTCCAGTACAATTAGCACACAGTGTTATATTAGTTTCAGGTGTGTAATACAGTGACTCAGCCATTCTTCACATCGCCCACTGCTCATCACAAGTGCACCAGGTTTTTTTTCCCTTAATCTTTTTTTGTTTTTAAGATTTTATTTATTTATTTGAGAGGGAGGGAGGGGGAGAGAGAGAGAGAGCATGAGAGAAGGGAGGTCAGAGGAAGCAGCAGACTTCCCCCCGAGTAGGGAGGCCGATGTGGGGCTCAATCCCAGGACTCCAGGATCATGACCTGAGCAGAAGGCAGTTGCTTAACTGACTGAGCCACCCAGGTACCCCTTCCTTAATTTTTTTTATGCTGTGAACACTTTAGTAGTAGATCCTTTCCTAGAATGTTTTTAAACTCACAAATCAGAATACATATTATCACAAATGGAACCAATTATATCGAAGTATAGCTATGAGATATTTTTACATGTTTGTATTATAGTAATATATACTTATTAACATATTAGGAAGTGATGGTTCTAATAGCTACTGTAGTTTCAAGGTGATTTTTGACTGTAAATAGTTATTCTAGATATCTATTAAAGCTGAAATGTAATGTGTAATTATCTATGATCTTTGCTAGTGACATGTACTATAAATACTATCGTGGTTTGTTGTTTATATTCATAAATGGAATGCAAAATTTCAGTTAGAGATTGGTGAAAGTAAAGTTGTAAATTTTTCCACCAAATCTGAGAATTTGAGAGGCGAATAGAAACACAGAATACTCCCACTTGGGCTTTATTAGAACAGAAGTTTGTTTTAGTATTTGAATTACATCTAAAAGATAACTACTGAAAAAATAGAGCAATCTTGAGTATCTGGTAAAGTAAAAGAAACTTGAAGAAAACCAAAAACAAAGCCTGTGAATACAAAAGAACACAGGAAAGGAGGAAAATGAAGAATCTCCCCCAATAGGAAGGTGTTCAATAAAAAACTCATTTAACCTTTAAAAGACAGTCTGATCAGGTTTATTGGTTCGTTGATTGGTATGACCCTCCTATAAAGGGCTTCTAAGAACATACCTAAAATAAACACAGTTTGAAAATAAATAAATAAATAAATAAAATAAACACAGTTTGGAGACGGATAATAGAAAAAGATTAGCTTTGGATATACTGATAAAGAGAAAGCTAGTGTAGAAAGATTAACATTAGGTGTAATTGAGCTTAAGACACAAAATACTAGTAACAAATAATCCACTAGGGAATGGAATCATGATAAACTTTGTATACCTCATAACATAGCCTAAAATACATGCAAAGCAGAAAAATACGGAGAATTACCAAGTTTGATCCAGTTAGTGGAAGTTAATAAATATATCTTTAATCAGAATTCCTTAGATTAAACAAAAATAGTAAAGACAGAAGATTTGATAAACAAAAATTAACAAGCTTGATCTATTAGGAACATGTATTTTACATATGTGTATGTTTATATTTATTTCTGTGAATAGAGAATATACATTGTTTTCAAAAACATAGGAAACATTTATTAAAAAATTGATTATGTGTTAAACCACAAAGGAATTCTGAATTCCATTTCCCAGACTTTGCATCATTCAGATGGTGTTCCCTGACCACAATGCAGTTATATAAGAAGCCACAATAAAAAACTGGGGGGAAGTAACAACAAAACACATTATGTTTGAAAGCATATTCCTAAATAACTCCTGCACTAATGCTGGAAATCACAGTAGAACTCATAAAATATTTTGAAAATAACCATAATGAAAGTATTCCATATTAAAACTGTTGGAACACATTGATAGAGCACTTAGTGAAAAATCTACAGCTTGAATGCATTGACTTAAAAATAAGCAGAATGGGAAATAAATGAGCTCAGAATTTACATAAGCATATAGAAGGAAACTATAGGGTGAATCTTAAATTGAAAAAGTAGTAAGAGAAGACCAGAAAATAATTAAACAGAAAGAATAAACAGGGGCGCCTGGGTAGCTCAGTGGGTTAAAGCCTCTGCCTTCAGCTCAGGTCATGATCCCAGATTCCTGGGATGGAGCCCCTCATGGGGCTCTCTGCTCAGCGGGGAGCCTGCTTCCCTCTGCCTCTCTGCCTGCTTGTGATCTCTGTCTGTCAAAAAAATAAATTAAAAAATCTTTTAAAAAAAATGGATAAACAATATGATTCAATAAAATAAAAAAACTGGCTTTCTGGAAATCTTGGGAAAATAAATCTCAAGGCAAGACTGCAGAGAAAAGAGAAAAGGTACTAGTAAGAATGAGCAAAAATGCCTATAAATTATAAATATAATAATAGAGACTTCTGAAGTCATAAGGTAATATTAGGGTATTATGAATGGTATGTGATAACTCTGTCATATAATTAGATGAATTGGACCATTTTCTAGAAAATGTAAATTACCAAAAATGATTTAAGAATTGATTTCATTAAAGAAATTGAATCAGCATTCAGAAAAAGATGCTAAACCTAAGTAGTTTTCCAGGTGGTTGTTACTAAATGAATAGATAAGGAATTCTTTAACCTGCTAAAAGGTATTTGTTAAAACAATTTTTAATCAAATTTAATATTGAAGTTAATTTTAGTACCAAGGGCCAGGATGAGGATGCTTGCTTTCACTGCTTATACTAGAACACCGAGTCTCCATGCAACAGGACAATAAATAGAAAGGAACAATATGAAAAATAGGAAGGAAGAGATGAAACTCTCCTTGTTTGCCACTACTGTGCTTATCTCCATAGAAAATCCAAGCAAATATAAAGCCCACAGATACGGGGGAAGAAAGATTTTAATATAAGAAAATGCTATTTGCAGCTTTGTAATGAATTTTACTATCAAGATAAAATGATTTCTACAGAAATTTAAATTCTCAAAAGTGACTCAGAAGGTTAGGGAAAGCTGATTAAGGCAAAAAACAAAGAAATTGAAAATTTCTACCTTAGAGCTATTCTTTAAACAGGCACAGGGCACAGGTATGTGATCAGTGTCTTTGTTATATAAACCTATGAAGTATTAAAAAAAAAAAAGAAAACCTGAAAATTGATTTTACTTTTAAATGTATTTTAACAGTCCTAAAGGAAATATTAGCAAACCAAATCCAAGAGTGTATACGTGAATAGGTATTCACTGATCCTTTCTTTTGTTCTGGGCAAGGATCCTGCTTTCCTCAATCTTAAACATTTTAGTGGATAAAAGTGTATTAAGGGATTCCTTAGCTTAAAACTGACTAGCCCACTCATAAACCATTATCAACTTTGGATAAAAGTTTTTTAAAAACTACTCATAAGTCCTGGAAAATAATCAGAAGCTGACAGAAACCGGAGGGAATTAAGCCCTTGAAAGAAGGGATCCACGGTGGTGAGCTACGTTTTCTTCCTGTTAGCTCCCCAGGCAGAATGGAGTAACTAGAACTCAGTCTTGTGTGCTTGAGGTGGTGGTATCACAGGTTGGAGTTGAGGCTATCAGAGTAGCTGGAAATTGAAAAGGCAAATCCTGGAAAGGAGAGAGCCCCAGTGTAGGAAGCCCTTATATCTGCGTATAAATTCTCCTCAGATCTTTTGCTCTTTTCTGAGCTGTGCATGCTTAAAAGACGCTAAGGAACCTGGTAGAAAAATCTGCTCCAAGATTTCAGCAGCTGTCCACTGCTGCTGAGGCAGCGTTTGGAGTCTGGAGCCTGCTGAGTTTCAGGACCTTGGTAAATACCTTGGGATTTTATTGAAACCATGGAAATGTCATACATTATCAGGAAAGACAACGTCCTAAAACTAAGAATTCACCTAAGACTTAAGGGCAAACCTGAACCAAAACCTCCACAAGTGCGCGGTGACCAGACCAGGATGTTCCCTGCATGATAAAATGAAGTAAGTGTATAAATCTTGACTCGTCCCTGAGAACACACAAAAATGAATTCAAGGTAAATCCTAGATATGAATGTGAAAGCTAAAACTCTAAAATACTGGAAGAAAACATTATTGAGTATCTTGGCTCAGGCAAAGGTATTTTAGAGAGGACACTAAAAATACTAAACATAAAGGGAAAAATAAAATTAGGCTTCATCAAAACTAAAATTAAAAACCTCTGTTTTAATGATACCATTAAGAAAATGAAAAGGCCATCCATAGAAACCAGAAGAAAATATTAGCAATATACATATCTAACAAAAAACTTGAGTCCAGAATATAAAATTCATTTCTATAACTTGAGAAAACAACCCAGTTTTTTTTAATGGGCTAAATACTTGAACAGACACTTGACAGAAGATTTAAGAGTGGCCAATAAGCACATGAAAAGATGTTAACATTAGTCTTCAGGGAAGTGCACGTAAAACCATAGTGAGAGAGGTCAGTTCACGCCCACTAATGGCTGAGGTTAAAAGGACTGACATCACCACCTTCTGGAGAGAATGTGGGGTAGATATCTGTACATATATCTTGCATTATAGACATGCCCCCTAATAGGTACATGTTTATACCACATAGAGAATTTTTAAGTAAGTAAGAAAAATTTCTGATAGATGAAGGATGATATAACAAAGCAATTCATAGGAAAAGAAATAGTAAACATAGGAAAAAGTGTTTCAATATCAGTAAATAAGGAAAAGCAAAATAATTGGCAAAGTTTTTTAAAAAGAATATCCCAGTTTTCCAGAATCATGGAGTATAAGTTTCTTTCATAAAACTCAATGGGAATTAGTTGGTATAAATATTTCTGTCAGTGTCTGTCAGATTTAAAGTGGAATTTTGTCTTTGACCTAGCAATTCTACTTCTAGAAAAATTTGTCTGAGAGAATTATTTGCTCGTGTAGAGATACCTGTATAAGGATTCTTTAAAGCATTGTTCATAATAAAAACTAGAAACAATCAAATTATCTGTCAGCCTTTGTTATAGTTACTCAGACTATTTAAAGAGGAAATATGCTGATGTAAAAATCCTTGGAAAATTAATTTCATTATCACAGTTTAAGACAGAGGCAAGGAAATAAATTCACATATTCCTTTCTTGGTGGAGACATGTTATTGGAGAATAGTATTTTAGTTTCTCTTTTTTCATAGCAGTAGCTAAATTTGTATGTGCTTTTGACTTCTTTTGCATACCCATATTTTGTGAACTACAAGTCAATCTTTGACTTTTACATAACTTCTGAAAAAAAATATATTCACAAACTTGGAGATTTTTTTCTCTGATAGTTTGTTCATTTTTACTTTTTTTACTTTCCTCGTGCTATTTGCTCTCCTGAAAATGAAAGCTGTAAACTTTTCACTAAGCAAGCAAATGAGCCAGTCTAATCTAAGAAGAAGCTGCCTTTCTCTGTGTATACTTCAGTTTATCAGATTATGGAGTGGCATTTCTAGTTCAAATACAGGACAGTTAGGATATTCTGAATTAGAAGTGATCCTTCCTAAACACAAACAGAAGAAAAAGAAACAAGGTGCCAACTATTTTACCTGAGGGGTTTTTTTAACATTATTTTGGAATCGGGTATTACTTATGAAGAAGTATTATTTGAGACTCTGGTAAAGAGATATAAACATGAGGAACATAGAAACAGTGTTATTGTTTGCTGATGATATGGTTGTATGCCTGCAAAACCCAGGAGAATCAATGAATATGGAGGCTTATAGTAAAGTCCTCAGTAATATTGTATTATTATGAATTTTTTCCCAAATTGCGCTTGTTAATAGCCTTTTCTGACTTTTTATTTCTAGTTTTCAGGATTTTGATATTCAGGGGTCCAGAAGATGCAGTTTGGACTGGTTGACGATAGAAACCTACAAGAACATTGAAAGTTACAGAGCTTGTGGTTCCACAGTTCCGCCACCGTATATTTCTTCCCAAGACCACATCTGGATCAGGTTCCATTCCGATGATAGTATCTCTAGAAAGGGTTTCAGACTGGCATATTTTTCAGGTGTGTTTCTAAAAAAGAAGAACGATAATGAACAGAATTCCGTATTATTAAGTACCAAGTCCCTTCGGGGCCAGTCTTCTAAAACAATATCCATTTAATTGTGACTAAGCCTCAAGGCTATGGACATTGAAGAAGGTTCAGATGCCCTAGAGCACAGTCTCAGAAAGGTGTTTTGTATATTCTGATAAAATGATCAATTTTATGACCTGAGGTCAACTTTCTTTTTAAATATTTAAATGCACTTATTTTAAAAGTAACTTTTTTTCCCTCAATTGTTTACTGATACTCTGAAAATTACTTCAGAATGTATTTTTGTGTCTGACCATTGTCTTTACAGCTTCACAGGAAAGACATTTCATCTCACTTCTGTGACTTGTAGTATCAGAAGTCTTCCTATACTACTCTGAATCTTCTCTTTCAAAAAGTGTGGCCAGATCATACATATGTGTATAAATCAGAGTATTAGAATTATATATACTTTTTGCTGAAAATCATTTTACATCTTCTAAAATTTGTAATCGTCTTTCAGCAAATATGCAGCTTTTTCTCTTTTTTCTTAAAAACCCACTCTTTGTAATACATAGCTTCTGAAGCACATTTTCTTTCACCTCTTTACCAATAAGTAAATTGTTAATGGAGAAGTAAGTATTATCTTAAACATTGTTAGTTTTGGGGACCATGAGTACATAATGTTTGATTTTCTTCCCCTACCTCGTTATTGGTGTATGTTTAGGATGGTACACTTCAATAATTAGAATTTTATAAGCATTTCAAATTTTTTTCTCTTTCCCCTTACTATTTTGATGATAAATTTATACCTTTAGCTGGGATTCATATAGCATTTATGTAAAACAAGAGAATTATAAAATGGAAGTTTTGTGTTATGATACATGAAACATTACCAACCATATATAAAGTTAATCTTAGGTTAATCTTAGCAGAAATTTGGGTCTAAATAATAGGATTGAAAACTAGTATATGCTATATGATACATAGCAAAATATTGTATACATATAAGAACTAGAAAATAATATGAAAATTGAAAAAAATTGATTTGAAAGGTGATTATTTTTCTCTATTCCAATATGGGTAAATTTTTCTCTATTCCAATATGTCTATCATTCTAATGCTGTTTATACAATAAATTATTTTAAAATTTTAGGCAGTATAGTCTATTGGCTCATGTATCTTAGATTACTAAATGTTCTACAATAAAATAGCTGTCTGTAAAAGCAAAATTGTTCTCCTCCCCTTTTTTTTCCCAAGTTTTTATTTCAATTCCAGTTTAACATGTTAACACAGCATAAAGTTGATTTCAGGAGGAGAATTTAGTGAGTCATCACTTATATACAACACGGGGTGCTCTTGTCACAGCAAGTGCCCTCCTTAATACCCACCACCCATTTAAGCCATCCCTCTACCCACCTCCCCTCCAGCGACCCCTGGTTTGTGTTCTCTTCACTTGAGGTCAAAATACAGAGGTCTTCATGGAACAAACAATAGGCGTTTAATAAATTGAATTGTTAAACCAGTATTAATTTGTTGAGCCAATATTAATTTGCCATTAGAACCTATATTTTTAAAATAAGATTTTTTTTTTAAACCCCAATCATTGGGACTTAGTTAATGTTTATTATAAAAATACCACTTGCTGTTCATATCTTTTAAAGAGTGGTTTTCCCCCCCTTTCCCTGTCCATCTCCGTCCTCCCCGTGCCCTCCCAGGGAAATCCGAAGAACCCAGCTGTGCTTGCGATCAGTTCCGCTGTGGCAACGGCAAGTGTATCCCCGAAGCCTGGAAATGCAACAGCATGGACGAGTGCGGAGATGGGTCTGACGAGCAGGTCTGCGCGCGGGAGGCCGACCCCCCGACGGCCGCTTCCTTTCAGCCCTGTGCCTACAACCAGTTCCAGTGTCTGTCTCGGTTCACCAAGGTTTACACTTGCCTCCCCGAATCTTTAAAATGCGATGGCAACATTGACTGTCTGGACCTCGGAGATGAGATCGACTGTGACATGCCAACCTGTGGGCAGTGGCTAAAATATTTCTACGGTACTTTCAATTCTCCCAATTATCCAGATTTCTACCCTCCTGGAAGCAACTGCACCTGGTTAATAGACACGGGTGATCATCGTAAAGTCATTTTACGCTTCACCGACTTTAAACTCGATGGGACTGGGTACGGCGATTATGTCAAAATATACGATGGATTAGAGGAGAATCCACACAAGCTTTTGCGAGTCTTAACGGCTTTTGATTCTCATGCACCTCTTACAGTTGTTTCTTCTTCCGGACAGATCAGGGTCCATTTTTGTGCCGACAAAGTGAATGCCGCAAGGGGATTTAATGCCACTTACCAAGTAGATGGCTTCTGTTTGCCTTGGGAAATACCCTGTGGGGGTAACTGGGGGTGTTACACAGAACAGCAGCGCTGTGATGGGTATTGGCATTGCCCAAACGGAAGGGATGAAATAAATTGCACCATGTGCCAAAAGGAAGAATTCCCATGTTCTCGAAACGGTGTCTGTTACCCTCGTTCTGATCGCTGCAACTACCAGAATCATTGCCCAAATGGCTCAGATGAAAAAAACTGCTTTTTTTGCCAGCCAGGAAATTTTCACTGTAAAAACAACCGTTGTGTGTTTGAAAGCTGGGTGTGTGATTCCCAGGATGACTGCGGTGATGGCAGCGATGAGGAGAATTGCCCGGTAATTGTGCCTACCAGAGTCATAACTGCAGCCGTCATAGGGAGCCTTATCTGTGGCCTGTTACTGGTCATTGCATTGGGATGTACCTGTAAGCTCTATTCTCTGAGAATGTTTGAACGAAGGTCAGTATCGAGACGAAACTGTAGTGGTTGTGCCTGCTACAGTAAACATGGTCCCAGTGTTTGCAACAGAACTTTAGCGTGATCAGCAATAGACTTTGGTTTTATACTATTTTTGAAAATAATTATCTTTCATGATTTATGAAATGACTGTGAAAAGATTAGGACTCAAGAGGCTAAACACATTTTAAAAACTAGTAAATAGGGCGCCTGGGTGACTCAGTGGGTTAAGCCGCTGCCTTCGGCTCAGGTCATGATCTCAGGGCCCTGGGATCGAGTCCCGCATCGGGCTCTCTGCTCAGCGGGGAGCCTGCTTCCCTTCCTCTCTCTCTGCCTGCCTCTCTGCCTACTTGTGATCTCTCTCTGTCAAATAAATAAATGAAATCTTTAAAAAAAAAAAAAACTAGTAAATAAATACTTAGAGTTACAAGGGGAGAAAAGCCAATCTGTAATTACCAGTTTCTATTTTCAGATTAATCTGTTTTATAGAAACTTTGCAAGCTGCAGTTCTCAGTTTGAAGGTTTTACCCTGTGTTTTTATACATATGAAATCAGCAGTTGCAAATATTTGAGAACCTATTATGTTCAAAGCACTATACAGATGAGTAGAAAAATGGACAATGCATAATCTCACAGGCACTTTACTGTTAGCAGGAAGTCACTGGCGGGTGGAATAAGATGACAAAAACATAAATGATGTAAGAGCTATAAAACAAAGTGGTAAAAAAGGCAAAAGATACTCAATTTGATGAGAGGATATGGAAAGGCTTTTATTGAAGAAGCGCCATTTGAAATCTGTAAGTAGAACGTAGATAGGGAGAAGGTATTGTAGTTGAAAAAATTCTCCTGGGAAAATGCGTAGAAGTCGGAATCCCCAACATTGCTTGAGAAAGTTGCACATAGTTCAGTGTGTCTGGAGCCAAAGCTACATATGAAGGGCTAAAAGGTAAAACTTGGAACACGGGGCCAGTGTCATGTTGCGGGCGACCATAAGAGCCATGTGTCAGAGTTCTCAGTTAAGTAAGAAATGGTCAAGTATTAAAGGGTGACCTTCAGGGAAGGTTTTCTTCCGTGTAGTGCAGGATAGACTGGACCTGGGAGAAGCTGATGGTGGAGAGAGAGGTCCCTTAGGAGGCTATTATGGAGACAGTGACCCTACGTTCCAGGAGAATTACAAATAATTGCAAAAAATATTGTAAATTTGTATATATTATAAAATTGTAAAAAAAAAAAAAAATTCATGTCCCAGGCAGCTAAGCAAATAGATGCACAGAGTCAAAGTAATCATGCTGACTCTTTTCTTTGGACAAGTATAAATGGTCAGAAGACTTCTTACTACATTGCAGCATAAGAGCTCAGAGAAGAGTCTGAGGTCTTGAGTTTAAGAACAAGCTGTGCCAGAAAGTGTATTAGTGACTCCTTTCACTCTTTTCCTCATCTGTAAACTAAATGTATTGAACTTGATAATTACTTTCACCAAAATCCAAAGCCCCTTTATGTTCTTAGGGGTTTAAAGATCTAAATACTTTTACCTTTTGTGGGGATTCCTAATTCATTAAAACTTAGTGATCCAGGCTCCTGGTATAAAGCCCCATGAGGATAGACTGTCTTCTTTATCTTTGTATTTTCAGTGTAGAAACTGCATAGTCAATAAATATTGGTGGACTAAGCTTAAAAAATGGCCAGAATACTAAGGTTCAGATTATCTTCATTGTTGATTAAAAAATTATTAGTTTAACTTGCCTCTTTTTTTAACCCTTTTTATCCCCCTGTTTTCTCTCAAAGGTCATTTGAAACACAGTTGTCAAGAGTGGAAGCAGAATTGCTAAGAAGAGAAGCTCCTCCCTCCTATGGACAACTGATCGCTCAGGGTTTAATTCCACCAGTTGAAGATTTTCCTGTTTGTTCACCTAATCAAGTATGTTGCAATTTATGATTTCTGTTTCATAAAATGAATTCTATATTTGTGTATATAATAAAGGAACTTTGTCTTAATATTTGCAGTCAAATCAAGGATTAAATATATGGAGAACTTGAAATTTTATTTGTTTCATTGTATTTTAACAAATGCTACAAAATCAGTTTTTTATTCTTCTGATTTAGTTATGCAATTCTTAAGCATTTTACTGTTTAGGATGATTTGGTGCATTAAAATTCAGAAGTAAAGTTTGGTAAGTTATTTTCTTGAACTAAACATCTAGAAGATTAAGAATGTATATTAAAATCAGGATGCTAGTAATATATTAGTAACATGCTAGATTAACCAGTTAATAAGTACAAGTAATTGCAATTAAGTAACATTTCCACCTGACTTGAGGGAAAACTTCACAGCTAGATCTTATAGTGTTTAAGAATTCATTTCCTTTTCTTTAAATAGTAACTTATTCTTTATTAATGTTTCTAAATTTTTAAAATTTCTATTAGCACTTTGTAAAAAATTTCTTTTTCAGGAATGACTGGGTGTGTGGCCCAGTCCAGTTAAGTGTCCGAGTCTTGATCTCAGTTCAGGTCTTGATCTCAGGGTCTTAAGTTTGAGCCCAGAATGTGCTCCATGCAGAGCTTAGAGCCTATAATCAATCAATCAGTCAGTAAAATTGTTTCTTCCTTTCTTTCCTGTCTTTCCCTTCTTTTTCAATGCTTCAGTTATACCAGGGCTCATAAAAGCATAAGAATGGGGTGCCTGGGTAGCTTAGTTGGTGAAGTGTCTTACTCTTAATTTCAGCTCAGGTCGTGATCTCAGAATCATGGAATCAGTTGCCACTTCCGGCTCCTTGCTCAGTGGGGAAGTCTGCTGGTGATTCTCTCCCTCCATCTCCCACTGTACCCCACCCCCCAACCTTCAAGCTTGTAGCCAGTTGTGGAGTTAGAGGAAGCCTAGTCTACACAAGGCAGGTCTCATCTTTGTAGAAATTACAAGTTCAGGGGTTCCCAAAATGATTTTCAGTTTTGACAATTCACTGCATGAACTTAAAACACACAAAAAGCTGTTATACTCACGGTTATGGTTTATTACAGGGAAGGACCTAGCTTAAATCAGCCAAAGGAAAAGACACATAGAACAGGGTTCAGGAGGGTACCAAACATGGATCTACCAGTTCTCCTCTCCCCATAAAGTCAAGACAGTGTTACTCTCTCAATGCAGGGGTATGACGGTTGTGCACAGAATATTGCCACAAGGGAAGCTCACCCAAGACTGGGCCTCCAGAGTTTTTGCTGGGGCTCCATCACATAGGTATGATTAACTGCACAGGTGGTTGCTCTGCTGACCCAGCGCACCAACCCTGCCTCACATTGCTGGTGTGGCTTTGAACCTCCCCCTCAGACACAGCATTCTCTGTATCTGGCTGGCCCAGGACCCTTGGCAAGGACACCCTGTTAGAGATGACATTGTAAGGGCTTAGAGATCCTGTCCCAGAAGTAGAAGGCAAAAGTCAGACGTCATCTGGGGTAAGGTTTAATTCTTTACTACATACTACACCATTCTTTAGGTTTATAATTTACCCTTATGAGGGAATTCTTCAACAAAGTTTTAAAATAAAGTACATTTGTGAATAGTAAGCTAGATTTTATTCAGTTTATGAGATTAAACTTTCAAGTTTGAAACTTTTGGTAACAAATTCTCAAATTTTCTTAAGATTTTAAAAAGAAAAATATTCTCAATTACTATCCCATTCAAAAATAGAAATGCTTTGTTTTTCTTTTTCTTTTTTAAGATTTTATTCATTTATTTGACACAGAGAGAGACAGGGAGAGGGGAACACAAGCAAGGGGAGTGAGAGGGACGAAGCGATCAGGGAACCCAGGGCGGGGCTTGGTGCGGAGCTTGATCCCAGGACTCTGGGATCATGACCTGAGCGGAAGGCAAACACTTAACGATTGAGCCACCCAGGCACCCCTAGAAATGCTTTCTAAAGAAGGCTTTCTTCTGCATCATAAACTGAAGAAAGATATAAAATTATTCTTAAAACATTCACGATATCCCCTTATAGAACCTGTTAAATTAATTTTAATTAAGCAGACTTGTAACTAAGTAGAGAACTTCACCTCACTGTGACAGACTGTAATGTGAAAGTCAGCATTGTTGATCTTGATGGGACATAGTTGCATAGAAGGCCAGCTTGTCTGCAGAGCCTTCTGTTCATTGCTGGGTGTAACAGTGCTCACACAAAAGCCTCAGAACTCGAATGCTGAATGGTGAGGACCACATGTATGAAGAAGTTCCTTAGGGATGTGAACCATTTTTTTTTTTTAATTTATAATTAGGTACTTCTTAATTTGTGGAAAATCTCGATTTGTTTAGCAAATCTATGTATGCTGATATTCAAACTTCTTACTGACAATTTGTGGTTTACTAAGGCTAGATTATTAAATATTCCTATGAAAGTAGTTTCTTTGCTTTCTCTAAATTATATTCCTGAGTTTATGTTTTACAAGTAAATTTAATAACCATCTTGAAGAGGTGAAGAGCACATGCTGTCACATCTTTCCTTTCCTTCTTTTCTTCTGTGAAGGTAAAGACAAAATGCCACAAATTTCCAAGTTTGAATACTCCTTTTTATAACCACTAGATGGAGCTTAAAAACTGTTTTAAATAAATGTTGCATGTCTTTAAAATAATCCATAAATGTATTCATCTAGGAAAAAGCAAATTTTCAAAGAATAAAGATATAATTTATGCATAATGCTAAGCTGTAGAAAATAAAACTTAATCTTTAAAGACTGAAAAGAGTCCACATGTCTCAAATACCATTGTGTAGTGCTATAAGCAAATTGTGTTTTTTGGTTTGTTTCCTGTGCTGTATTATAAATTAATTCTCTTATTTATGATAGTAAAAATCAATCTTCAGTGTTCATTCATTCAACAGATCCTTGAGAACCAACTGTGAAATGTCACTTTCACTTATTTTAGAAAGTTTCAGTCTTGTAAATCAAATCTAACTTGTTCTGTGTTTAAAAAAAAAAAAAAAAGAGTTGGGGGACACCTAGGTGGCTCAGTTGGTTAAGCAACTGCCTTCTGCTCAGGTCAAGATCGCAGGGTCCTGGGATCTGGCTGCATCGGGCTCCCTGCTCAGCTGGGATCCTGCTTCTCCCTCTCCCCTGCTTACGCACTCCTGCTTTCTCTCTGCCAAATAAATAAATAAAATCTTTTAAAAATTAAAAAAAAAAAAATTTAGGTCGTAGAATAGATAAAGGGCCTAGTTTACCTTCCTAGCTAGAGTATCAAATAATTTTGTTTTTCAACTTTGGTACACTTTTAGAATTGGATTACGATGTACAGTTTTAAAATAAAACAGTTGTAATTGATATTAAACATCACTTTAAAGTCGCATATATAAAGTGGAGTGTCAAGAAATTCTAAACCAAGTCAACAGTGGTACAAGTTATAGATTAGATTCTGTAGTAAGATGAACCTGTATAGATGAGAGAATTTAATTCATCCTTCATAGACCCTAGCAATCAATAATAGCATTTTTTAACCATAACACGTTCTTACTCAAAGGGTGTTTTTTATTTTCACACTTCATTGTTGGCTATCTTAAGATCTTTTCTTATTTTTTGTAGGCTTCTGTTTTGGAAAACTTGAGGCTGGCAGTACGATCTCAGCTTGGATTTACTTCAATCAGGCTTCCAATGGCAGGCAGATCCAGCAACATTTGGAATCGTATTTTTAATTTTGCAAGATCACGTCATTCGGGGTCGTTGGCTTTGGTCTCAGCAGATGGAGATGAGGTCGTCCCTAGTCAGAGTAACAGCAGAGAACCTGAAAGAAATCACACTCACAGAAGTCTGTTTTCCGTGGAGTCCGACGACACAGACACAGAAAATGAGAGAAGAGATACGGCCGGAGCATCTGGTGGGGTTGCAGCTCCTTTGCCCCAGAAAGTCCCTCCCACAACAGCAGTCGAAGCAACAGTGGGAGCGAGTGGAAGCTCCTCGACTCAGAGTACCCGAGGCGGCCACACAGAGAACGGAAGGGATGTGACAAGTGTGGAGCCCCCGGGCGTGAGTCCGGCCCGTCACCAGCTCACAAGTGCGCTCAGTCGTATGACTCAGGGGCTGCGCTGGGTACGTTTTACGTTAGGGCGATCCAGCTCCGTAAATCAGAACCAGAGTCCTTTGAGACAGCTTGACAATGGGGCACATGGCAGAGAAGAAGATGATGATGTCGAAATGCTGATCCCAGTTTCTGATGGAGCTTCAGACTTGGATGTGAACGACTGCTCCAGACCTCTTCTCGGTCTTGCCTCAGAGCAAGGACAAGGGTTTAGACAGCCGTACAGCGCGGCAAACCCTGGAGGAAGGCCCAGTAACCGAGACGGCCCCTGTGAGCGCTGTGGCATCGTCCACACTGCCCAGATCCCGGACACTTGCTTGGAAGCAACGCTGAAACAGGAGACGAGTGACGATGAGGCTTTGTTACTTTGTTAGGTACGAATCGCAGCCAGGGGGATTGTGTACAAGGGGGAGATTGCTCCGTTCGTTGTTTTGTAACTTTACAATTAAACTAGTTTTAATTTAAAAACAAAAAAAGATGCAGGGTGATTTCTTATTACCATATGTTAGCCTGCATGGTTAAATTAAACAACTTGCAACTCTATGAACTTTAGAGTTTACTATTTTAGCAGCTAAAATTGCATTATGTATTCATATTGTTCAGCAATGTTCTTCCATTTGTTCCTAATTGTTTTTATCCTGGTACTGTAGTCCACAGTAGAAGTATGGCTGCTGAAACTCATTCGACTGTCAGTCTCTCTCTCCTATGTTAAAACATTGTTTGTACAAAATAATACCTTCTTTTCATTGAACTCTTTATGCTTTTTGCCAATACATCTTACAACTTAATATACCAGATGTTAAGGTTGTTAATGTACAAAAAAAGGCCCCTTATATTCACCTATGTTTTTATTTGTGTAACATTGGTCTAAATAGTAATGGATTTCATCATAATAGGAGCTTGTCAAAGGGAAAAACCTCGTCTAAAAATTTTTCTCTTACATTTAACATTCAGTGATGTGAAATTTAGATAGAGCTAGACAAATTAATGGCAAAAACAAAACTTTTATAGATTTTCTAATGTTGACTTTAATACTCAAATATGGTACAAGCCAAATGGTAAAATCCCGTCATTTCTTTTTTCATCTCTATTTAGGGACAGAATTAAACAGATGAAGATATTCTACTATGCATTAAATCTTGAACTTTATAAAATATGTACAAAAATTGTACAAGAGAAGTTCTAGCTGGAAATGTCCTTCCCTGGTACAGGGTTATGCTTGTATTGGCCCCTAGGGATTTGCACTAAAATCCTATCGAGGTCACAGAGGAGTTCAGTGCGCAAGCACTGTCCCTTAAATACTGTCATTTGCTATCACAAGGACTATATATTTCCATAGCTTGGGGGGGGAGCATTTTTATTACAACTTGAAATTGCTTTGCTGGTTTCATATTTATTTGTTGTATTTAAAGACTACATTATTGTAAGAGTGATTTTCAATATATTTTATTCATGGGGGGATCATCCTACATGTCGAAAAGCAAATTAAGAAATCATTCGGATCGACCCCCCCTTCTTTTAAGTCGAATGAATTACAAACCCCGCATATTTTTTTATTGTCAGTTCTTGTTTATTTATTCTTTAGCTGTCTGTTTTAGTAGCTTAATGATTGAGTATGGAAAATGTATTTGTGTGTGATTATTGCTATTTATTAAATTTTCAATACTTTGCTGAATGTCATTTTAAAGCATGTTTGAGGTCTTGTGTATCTGTCGTGTTATGCTGTCAGGAAGAACTGACTGAAATGTTTTAATATGTATCAGAAATTAAAATCATTTTTTTTGTATTGCCTTGAGGTACTTTTTAAATCAGAGTTGCTCTTTATTTTTCTTGCGGTATTTGGGTACAGATACAGATGCAGGCTGTAAGATACGCAGTGTGTCTAGAAGAAAACTCGGAGGGTAGATAGTCTTCCTTAACCACTTTATAGTAAAGTAGCCGGTTGTTCCAGCACTCGAGGGTCAAAATTCCTAAGGAACTGAATAAATTGGCCTTTGAGAACACTGTTTCTTAATTAATATTTCTTTAAAGATACAAGAACTCAATCAGGTCTCTTTTTTTATATGATTCTCAGATGCATTTCAGACCCCTAGAGAATATTGTCCTGGCCCAATGTATTACCTAATTAATCTTGTTTAGGACCTGCTAATTAATATACTATATTATATAGGTTTCTTGGTTTTAATTTCTGGCATGTGTCTTAATTTCTTTTTTTTAATTAACTAATACATCTTCCTGGTTCAAACAATAAAAAGTAAGTCTCTCCCCTATCCCTGACACCCACCCTTTAGTTCCTTTCCAAAGAGATCAGTACCATCCCAGATTCTGTATACCAGAGATAGATACCGTGTAGCTACATAAATGTATCCATATGTATAAATGCCATATATGGTAATAACAAGTTGTATCATACTATGCATACTTTTTCTGCACCTTTTTTTAAGGGAAAAATATATCTACTTGAGTTTAAATATTAAAGTTGGGTATTTCTGTTACTTGATTTTTCCCATGTAAATCATGAACTGTCCTGAATTCAAGGCTCCATTTTTTTCCCCAGTTACTTTTATCCTGAAGCTCTTTACTAAACAATGCATTCTTTCCTTACTATTTGAAATGACCCTTTTAGCATATGATAATTTACATATTGCTTGGATATATTTCTGGACTCCTATTCTCTTTAATTGATCTACCTTTTTTTTTTAAGATTTTATTCATTTATTTGACAGAGAAACAGCGAGAGAGGGAACACAAGCAGGGCGAGCTGGAGAGGGAGAAGCAGGCTTCCCGCCAAGCAGGGAGCCTGATGATGCGGGGCTTGATCCCAGGACCCTGAGATCATGACCTGAGCCAAAGGCAGACAAGACAGATGTTTAACCACTGAGCCACCCAGGTGCCCCTACCCTTCTTTCTTTACATATTAGTCCTACACTGTTTCAATAATTGATGTTTACGTATTTCAAATATTCTTGCTTATTTTTCTGTTTCAACTTTAGAATCGACCTACTGAGTTTCACAAAACAAATCCATTAATAATTGGGGGGGGACAGTTTTAATTTTATAGATTAACCTAGGAAATTTTAACATCACATTAAAGCTCCTGCCTTAATCATGGTACTTATCTAAAAATGGTGCCCATTCTTTCAAGCCTTTTTTTATTGTTTCCTTCAGACATGTTTCACATCTTACTTTATGGAGCTCTTATACATTCTTAAGAGTTTAATCTTTGGAATCTCATCGGTTTTGATACCAATATTAAGGAAGTCATTTCTGTTTATGAATTTTCTACCTAGTTACCAGACTGCCATTTTCTTATGGTTAGTAATACTATTTAATTCTTTTGTGTTTTCCAGTTACACAATTATCTCCCAGTTTACATATCTCTTTACATTTTAATTGCATTGTAATGCAATTCAAGAATCATGTTAAATATAGTACTTCTAGAATCATGTTAAATATAACCATGTTATATTAAGGAGTTAACCATGTTAAGGAGTATCCATTGTTCCCTATGTTTTTAAAAAAAAACACGAATGAATGTTGAATTTTATCACATGCCTTATCACTACAGAGATGATCATATGATTTTTCTCCTTTGATCTTTTAATATGAATTTCATTAATATATTTTGTAATTTTGAACCATTCATGCATTCCTGAAATAAACTACTTGGCCATGTGTATTATTTTAATATATTGCTAGATTATATTTTATTTCAGATATTTGCAACTGTATTCATCAATGAGGTTAATCTATAGTTTGCGTGTGCTGTCTTTACAAGGTCTGGTTATTAATTTTATGCTGGAGAATTTACAAACTTTCTTTTCCTTTGCTCTGGAACAGTTTAAATTGCACTGGAACGAATGTTCCTTAAAATTTCAGTGAAATTATCTGGGTCTGATGGATGTTTGGCAAGTAGCTCTTTGACAGCTTTGTCGGTATCTTTGGTAATTGGTCTGTGTAGTTCTTCTATCTTAGCCGAGATCGTAAGTCATCCATTTCACCCAGGTTTTCAAATTTAATTGCCTAGAGTTGAGCAGTTATCTCTCTTTTGTGCATATGGCTCTCCCTTGTGTATTAGGTTTGCTCCTTTATTTTCTTAATTAAGATAGCTTACATTTGACCTTTTAAAACACTCTTTGTTTGTTTCTCTCAGAGTGGTATGTTTCGAATGTCTATATTCTATAATTTTTCTGTTTTCCAATTAACTGACTTTCACTTGAATAAATTTCCTACTTTTTGCTTTTCTTAGTTCATTTGCTGTTTTATTCCCTAACTCTTTGAGTTAGAACTTCATTCATTCTTTCTTCCTAATTATTAACATGAGATTTAAGGTGTAGACTTAATTCTGAGCACGGCTTAAGATGAATCACTTGGATGTATTGGTGTTGGTTTATATCCTAGGTATTATGAAGTTTCAGTATTTATTTTCTCTTTAATCTAAAAGTTGTTTTACAGAGGGAAGTTTGTTCCTTTTTTCTTTGCTTTGCTCTTTTTTTTTCCCTCAGATAATAGGATTTTTGGTGTGAGTAGTAATCTTGTTTTCTGATTCTTGCATTAATTTTCATTTTTATGGTATCAAGATCAGAAAATGTAATGTGCATTATTTGGGAATATATGGGGAGTTTATTGTCCTTTCTCATTTTTTTTAAATGTTCCAGGAACACTTTTTTAAAAAGTACATTCTCTGTTTACAAGATCAGATCTTCGTAGATTTCACTCAGATTTACCATGTTGTTTAGATGTTCTCCACAGTACTTCATCTTGTCTCAGTCTGTCAGAGCTCCAGGATTAGTTTGGACGAGACTAGAAACCAAACAGGCTTCATTAGGGTTCCATGGGCCCCAGCCCTGCCTTGGGCACCAGTCCTTATGTTATCAGCCAGGACTGAGAACATAAGCATAGGATGAAGGGAGATCTTTCTAGAAGCTCTTGAGGTTTTAATCTCTACTGCTGTTTACCACCATCATCCACCGTTAAGCTGGAAAGAAATGGGCAAGACAGGTTAAAAAGAGTACTGTACATTCAGTATACTAGGTGTTCGTTGAGTACCTACCACAAACCCAGTGATGTGTACCTGCTTGCTTGTCCCCTCACACCCTTGCTCCTGACCTTCAAGGGAGAAGATGACAGCAACTTCATAGGACCTGTTTTCCTTACCCTGTTGAAAAAGTAATAGAAGCAGGCAGTAGAGAGAAAGGCTGGGTTCTCAGAATAACTACACCTTCCTTCAGAAATAGCATACAAATTACAAATTGTGGATATTGGCATGGGTTGGATGTTGGTTGATTACATTTTTTTCTAAAGTCCTTGACATTCAAGGTAGAATGAGGCAAAGTAAAATTCACAAGAGTTTTAGAACTGGAAGGAATCTTTAAAAAGGAAATAACTAAAATAAATGAAAATAAAAAGAAAGCAACGGACAAAGCTGACTAATCAAAGTTTTCAACTTCAATGAAATATGTATTTACATCTTAGAAACCATCTATGCATACATGGTTTTAACATTATGTGATGTTATGGATTAAAAAAATTTTTTGACACATACCTGACCTAAATGAGTATATCCCATGTTCACATTATCAAAGACCATTTTTTAAAAATTTTTTAAATTAAAATTCAATTAATTAATATACAATGTATTACTGGTTTCAGAGGTAGAGGTCAGTGACTGTTCAGTCTTACATAATCCCAGTGCTCATTACATCTTCGTGAGCCCTCCTTAATGTCCATCACCCAGTTACCCCATACCCCGTCCCATCCCCTCCAGCAACCCTGTTTGTTTCCTATGATTGAGTCTCTTACAATTTGTCTCCCTCTCTGATTTAGTCTTGTTTTATTTTTTTACTCTCTTCCCTTATTTTGTTAGCAAAGACCATTTCTAAGTCCTTTACCACCAGCTGCTTTTTCATCATAGGGAAGAATTCTCAAAGCATGTATTCACCCATTGTTGAGTGCCTACTGTTTGCCAAGTCTTTTATATGTATCTTTGGATCTTTATAGTCTTCTGTGATGTAAACTACATATTACTTCTAGCTACCCAAGGACACAACTAGTAAGGACAAAACTAAGAATGGACCTTACTCAGTCTTATCTGACTCAACAGTCATCAATGAGATGAATCATAAAATGAAGTAATAACAGTAAAGAAAAATACCCATCTTCCAAGTGGAGCCAACAGACCTGGATTACTTGCAAAGTCACTGACCCTCAGCATCCTTGATTTAAAATAAGGGCAATTATAAGATGATTGGGAGGAATAAATTAAGGTAATATTTGTAAAAGCTTTCACACGTGTTCTGGTCATCTTTTGCTGTGTAACCAACTTTTTGCTTAGAGCAGCCACAAGTTACTCGGTTTGCTCACAAATCAATAACAGGCAGTGCTCAGGGGAACTGGTTCACCCTGCTCTTGGCATCCACCAGGGCTCCAGGACATCCTCCTGGGGCTCACCTACGATTGACAAGTCTATGCTGCCTATGAGCTGGGAGTTCAGCCAGGGCCACCAACCAGGAGGCTTGGATCCTCTCCATGTGGCCTCTCCAAGAGCTGCTTGTGTTTCCTTTCAATATGGAAACTGGAATCCAAGAATGAGTGTTCCGAGCACCTGCAGAATCCCCAAGGCTTCTTACAACCTAGTCCCAGAAGGTCCAGGATGTCACCTCCTGTCAGTCAAACAAATCACTGAGGTCAACCCAGATCCAACAGAAAGTAATAGACTTCACTCTCAGTAGTGGACATAGCAAAGAGTTTGTGTAATCTTTCTCTATCTACCACAGCACAGTAGCTGAGACATAAGAAACACTAACTTGCCAGGGAATATTTTATGATAAACAGTGTTACAGTCCCAGTAAGAAGCTCACTTGCCAAAAGGACATTGAATCAACTTGGCTCAATATGTCAAGTACATCAGTTGTGCTTATGTTGATTACAAATACCAAGGTAAAACAATCAGTGCAAATTTAAATAGGTACCTAGGCAGATGATAAATGGTAATGAATTGTTTTTCAGCTATATCTAAAATAACTTCTATTTTGACATGATATGTTATCATAACCTATAAAATCTGTATTTTTTAATTTATTAGAGGTGACATAGTGGGTAAAAGCCAGAGCGGCTGGATTTTAATCTTGCCCTGTGATCTCTAGCAAGCCCCTCGATCGCTCCGCACCCCAGTTCTCCATCTGTCAATGGAGGTAACAAGACTCCTGGTGAATTCAATAAATTAATATATGTAAAGCTCTTGGAGCAGTTCCTGACTCATGGTAAGCACTGTGTGTTTGCTATTCTTTGTTCAACAGAGAACATCTCTGAAGCTTCAGTTAAATAAGAAATTGTGTGTGAAACATCCTGAAAGGGTCGTGGTTTCTGAAGACGATGAAAGTGTGCTAACCCCAATGCTTCTGAGCATAGTCACTTCCCCTGGGTTCGTGGAAGTGAATTGCAACCCAGAATAAAAGTCAAAACGAGAGCAAGAAAAGGGAGAAGAAACTACGGCGCCTCTCTAGGGATGAACTGAAGGGAATTTCCAGATGGAGAAGGCAAAGGACCCTGCTGAGGCAATCGCCTTAGTGACTAAATCTGGAGCTACCAGTTAGAGGACACCTAGAACCCGATGATTTTCAGATCACTTCGTTCCCTCCTTGTAGCAAACATTGCTGTCTGTGTACCCAGCAGAGGAGCTTCATTCTGTGGGTGTGGGGAGAGGACAAGAAGTAGCCTCATATCCCTTAGCAACTGAGCAAGCCTCGGCTTGGCTCCCTCAACTGTCAGTTACGTGAAACACCTGTAGTAAGCTTCTCAGTTACCCACTGAGTAATCCATTCCTAACTTGGAGACAGGCTCTTTCCCCCCGCCCTGATTTTGTTATTTATTTATTTGTTTGTTTGTTTGTTTGTTTTTGACAGAAAGAGAGAGCACAAGCAGAGGGAGACGGAGAGGGAGAAGCAGGCTCCCCACCAGGCAGGGAGCCTAGGACCCTGGGATCATGACCTGAGCTGAAGGCAGACGCCCAACTGACTGAGCCACCCAGGCACCCCCCCCCCCGTCAACTAGTTCCTAAATTGGGAACAATAGCTGTAGGCTGGAGGATTAACTGAGATAATATATACAAACAAGTTATAACAGGGGCGGTTAAATGCGGTGTCGTGCTCGAAAAGCATCTTCTCGAGAAGCATTGCTCCCGCTGGTGGTCGAGTTATCAATAAACCACTGGCTCTGTTCTCTGCCAAAGTCACCGTTTATGACTAAGATCTCACTTGAACAAAAGGCTTTCAGGATTAATTATTGTGGAAACCAATTGTCCTCTGAAACTTCCAGCAGCAGCTGGAACATCGTAGAACCAAGTCACCCGGTGCTAACTGACAGCACACATGGTGAACTGACATGGAAATAAATATATTTTGAAAAGAATTTACTAAGAGTGATTTCAAGTAAAAGATACTGAGATGTCAACTAGGGTGGATCTTCCCATGTGTGGGACGGAGGCTCAAGCCCAAAGAAGCTTAATATTTTCCTAAAAATGAAAATATTTTTTCACACGGGAGCTTCTTCACTAAGGGCAAATACAGTGAGCGGCAAAAACCTGGGCTTCGAAGTGAGACCCACCACAGATGGAATCCCGGCTCTGCTGCTGAAGAGTTCTAGAACTGAACAAATTACTTGCACCTCACCAAGCCTTGCTGTTTCCTCTGGAACATGGGATAATCCCTACC
The DNA here is from genome assembly GCF_020171115.1 of Neogale vison. Taxonomy (NCBI): domain Eukaryota; kingdom Metazoa; phylum Chordata; class Mammalia; order Carnivora; family Mustelidae; genus Neogale; species Neogale vison. Next base: position 33,436,493 of record NC_058094.1, read on the forward strand.
ATTAAGGTTTATTACCATAAGGATTAAACAAAAGAAAAAGGAAAAAAAGAGATTATGCAGAAGACTTTCCCAGAGCATAAGAAGTTGAAAATAAATTTTAATTGCCAATATTACATTTTCTAAATTAAAACAAACTTTTTTGTTGTTCTCCCCTCCAAGGCGTATTATACACTTTATGTATTAGTAGAGCTTCCTGAAAGAGCAGATTTCCTACAGCAGCCATTGTCCCATTTTTTTGACTACAGGACAACTTATGTCTGTATGTCAATGAAAAGTGGTTCTCTTGGCGCAGACATCTATTTTATTTTACAAAGGCCAAAATGAAGGATTTTCATGGAGCTCCAAACGAAAGATGTGACCACATGCTACGGACTTAGGAACATGTGTTGAGTTCATATAAACACCAGACTTTCAGGGAAGTTATTTCTATCCAGAAACTATGATAATAAGCAATTTGTAAATAATATTCAAAAACTTTTTTCCACTTCATTGCACTTACTACTGTAAGATCATGTCTATTTCTTAGCGGCCGAGCTCTGATTTCAAAGAACACAGAAATTCTTAGCTAGTTTGGCTTTGAGATTTCGTTTTTCAAAGTCTGACTTAAATGCACTTTGTATTAGTTATCGCGCATTGAGGAGTTAAAACTTTAGAGAAATTTTACTTTATATTTAAGATTTTATTACAGTCACATAGTAAGGATTTCTTACTTGGCACCTTGTTTGTTTTATTAAAAATTTAAAAAGGTTTAAAAACAACCACTTCACAGTCTAAGATGGCTATAATCACACAGACTGGAAATAAAAAGTGTTGGCAAGAATGTAGAGCAATCGGAATCCTCATGCCTTATTGGTGGGGATGTAACAAGGGGATAGCCACTCTGGAAAGCAGTTTGGCAATAGTTCAAAAGTTAAATATAGAGCTACCATACAACCCTGAAATCCCTCTCCTAGATACATAGCCAAAGAAATGAAAACACGTGTCCTCATACAAAACTTGTTTGTCAACGTTTATGGTAGCATTACTCATAATAACAGAAGTGGAAATAACCCAAGTATACATCATTTGACAAATGGATAGAAGTGTGATATACCCAGAAAATGAAACAGCACTTGGCAATAAAAAGGAATGAAGTGGAAAAACACTCTAAAGCATAAACAAACTGGAAACCATTATGCTAAACGAAATAAGTCAGTCACAACAGACCGCAAATTATATGACCCTATTTATACGAAATGTTTTGAAATCTGTAGAGACAAAAAAGTAGGTTATTGGTTTCCTAGGGTAAGGAACTGGAGGGTTGGAGGAGTTAGGGTTGGTGACTTCTCATGGGTAGAAGTTTTTTTTCAGGGTTGATTAAAAATATTCTGAAGATACGTTAGGTGATTGTTGCAAAACATCGTAAGTATATTAAAAACCATTGACTGCAACACTTCAGATGGGTGAGCTTCGTGATATGTAATTTATCTCAATAAAACTGTTAATGATTAAAGAACAAAAACACAAACAATATTCCTTTTCTCCTTTTTCTTTTAGAATCAGGTCTAAGCTCTTCCTGTATAAATAACGTTGGTTATTCTGCAGGATAAAAGTAAGTGTTTTATCAAATTAAAGACAAAAAATACTGTCTTCAGGGCCGCCTGAGTGGCTCAGTGGGTTGAGCCTCTGCCTTCGGCTAAGGTCATGATCTTGGGGTTCTGGGATCTCTCTTTCTCTGTGTCAAGTAAATAAATAAAATCTTAAAAAAAAAAAAAAAGAAAAAGAAAATACTGTCTTCCTCTATCTACCAGTATAATATAGTAGTTGTCAGTTCCATTGGCTTTGAAATCCCATCAACTAACTGTGTTACTCGGCCAGTTAAGCTCTTTTAACCATAGTTTTTACATCTGTAAAGTGGAAGTCAGGCTTCCTACTTCCTGGAGTTCCTGTTGAGATGAGAGAACATATATGAAGGCCTGAGCCTAGGTCCTAGTGGATTCAAATTCAACAATTAATTATTCCATAAATATTTATGGAAGGACGATATTTGCTTAATCTATATGCTCTTGAGGTCATAATGTAAAAACTTGGTTTAGTGTGAAGAATAGGGGCACCTGGGTGGCTCAGTGGGTTAAAGCCTCTGCCTTTGGCTCAGGTCATGGTCCCAGGGTCCTGGGATCGAGCCCCAGTATCGGGCTCGCTGCTCAGCAGGGATCCTGCTTCCTCCTCTGTCTCTGCCTGCCTCTCTGCCTACTTGTGATCGCTGTCAAATAAATTTTTTAAAAATCTAAAAAAAATTTTAAAATGTGAAGAATATATTTTGCAAATCTAGAAAGTCATAATTTTGTAACCTGAAATTACCCTTGAATATTAACACGCCCACAAAATGATGCATTACTTATATTCAAGGGAACAAAGATTTTATTTTCCTTTCCAACTTTAAAGGAAAGATAAAACCTATATAATATAAACTGAGATACAAGGTCACCAAGAGAGGTGTTATCTGTTACTTAACCCAAGTTGCTGACAAACCAGATGAATAGTTGGCCTTTTCAAGAAGCCATCTAGTGCTTTATTCTGGCATTTATAGTTACTTATTCTGCAGTAGGATTTGTTGATTGTTTTTCTTATCACTTGAACTTCTTCGAAGGCAAATGTGTGAATGGAAAAGGAAATAAGGCTGGCACTCAGTCTGGAGCTCCAAAAAATTCTAAAAGAATTTTTTTTTAAGATTTTATTTATTTGACAGAGAGAGGGAGACCACAAGTAGGCAGAGAGGCAGGCAGAGAGAGAGAGGGAAGCAGGATCCCCGCTGAGCAGAGAGCCCGATGCGGGGCTGGATCCCAGGACCGTGGAATCATGACCTGAGCCGAAGGCAGCGTCTTAAGCCACTGAGCGACCCAGGCGCCCCTCATAAAGAGTCTCTGATGGCTTGTTTCGCTCTCTGCTTTTTTTCTTTACCCCCTTCCCGTATGTTCACCTGTTTTCTTTCTTAAATTCCACTTATGAGTGAAATCATATGGTATTTCTCTTTCTCTGACTGACTTATTTCACTTAGTCTAATACCCTCTAGCTCCATTCACATCATAGCAAACGGCAAAATTTCATTTTCAGATGGCTGAGTAATATTCCATCGTGTATGTACACCCCGTGAAGATGACTTTTAGAATGAAAGTAGGGGAACTCTTCTGCAGATACTTTGTGGCTACTTTGTAATCAAGTCAAAAGTCAACAAAATGCAAAGGACAGAAAAGAGATAGTGGTTGCCCAGAGCCATGGGCATGGCTGGGAGCAGAGATGATTGGCTGTACAGGGACGTAAGGAAACTTTGGTGGATGATGGAAATACTCTGTCTTGATTGTGGTGGTCGCTGCAGGAGAAAAGATTGCATGTCTTTGTCAAAATTCATAGTACTATATGCCCAAACAAGATGAATTTTACTTTCTCTATGTTACAATGTTTTTATTAAAAACTTTTTAAATATAAAATATAATATTCATACCCTATTTTGGTCTATGCAACAAAAAGTCTAAATAGTATTTTTTAAGTGCGTTTCTCTTGCTTAGAACGGTTAAAAAGCTTAACCAAGAATCCACAGATGGTAGGTGATAAGCCAGAACTCAAAGGCAGATCAGTTGGGCTCCAAAGTGCAAGCCGATTCATTTCTTCATTCATTCATTCATTCATTCTTTTTTTTTTTTCTTTTTTCTTAGATGCTTTGTAATCCATAGAGCACTTTCATTATTTCCTTAAGTATTATTATATTGCTGGAATAAGTTTGGCTAAAAAAGACAAAAATAACTTGGAAACTGTGGCGCATTCTGAGTGAGTTACAGGAGCAGGAGAGTTTCTGGACGTGCAGGTTAGTGCTGTTGGCTGATAGGCAGAGGAAAGCCCCGAGCAGAGCCCAGTGTTCCTAGGTCACCTCTTGAGAAGGCAGTGTCTTTTTGTTCAAGGGGAACAACAACAGGCACCAGCAGAGGCTGAATTAAGGGCCCCAAAGATACCCAGATATCTTTCTAGATCCTGGAAATTGTGAATGTTGCCTTCTAGGGCAAAAGGGACTTTGCAGATGTGAAGTTGAGGATTTTGAAAAGGGGAGACTGTCCTGGGTTACCTCGGTGGGCCCTGACTAGAATCACAGTGTCTTTTTAAGAGGGAAGTCAAGGGGGGCGCCTGGGTGGCTCAGTGGGTTAAGCCACTGCCTTCGGCTCGGGTCATGATCTCGGGGTCCTGGGATTGAGTCCCGCGTCGGGCTCTCTGCTCAGCGGGGAGCCTGCTTCTCTCTCTCTCTCTCTGCCTGCCTCTCCATCTACTTGTGATTTCTCTCTGTCAAATAAATAAATTTAAAAAAAAATCTTTAAAAAAAAAAAAGAGGGAGGTCAAGGAAGATCTGATTCAGAAGAAAAGGCAATTATAGTTATGGAGGCAAAGATGGGAGTGATGGGGCCACAGTTAATGAGTATTGCCCCCCCCCAAAAAAAAGCTGGAAGAGGCTAGGAAGCAAATTCTCCCCTTGGAGGCCCCAGAAGGAACACCACTGCGCAGTTTGACTCTGGTCCAGTGGAAACTGACTGGGCTCTATGACCAAAAAAGACTAAATCTGTGTTCACTCAAGCTGCCTCCTTTGTGGTGCTTTGTTTCGGCCGCCTTAGGAAAACGCAGAAAGCGGGCGCTGCTAGAGCCCGCTTTCCCAGGGCGTGCCTAAAACTGGCAGCTTCGCATCAGAATATTGTAACAAACAAAAAACAAGCCAAAAAAAAAAAAAAGAAAGTTTTTTTTCCTTGAGCTTCTTGGACTCACACAATAACACGTCTGCAAGTTTTTCCCCAAGACAGGTCAATGTGAGTATGTTGGATATGATACATGAGACTTGTAAATTTGTTACCAAAAAGTCCACTTTATAATATTACTTATTTATTTATTTATTTTACCACTCATGACCTTGGTTACTTGAGCAAGAGCACAAAATGGCTCTGCCATAGAGTCATCACCGTTGCGAGGACTACGGGCAGCTCTGACGCAGCCCATCACGGGGGCTAGAGTTGTGAAGTCAGTGTCGGGGATGTAGGATTTCACTCCTGGATTCTCGTTTATCCGTTCATGCCATCTGAGGCCCCAGTGCAGCCAGGAGCTGAATATAGCTTTGGAACCTGGATTCACATTATGGGTAAATTGCAGGTTCCAGAATGGCATATTTCCAGAATTTATTGCTATATGACCTTGGGCAAACCGTATGACCTCAAAAGGCTCATCTATTAAAGGAACGAACAGCGCTCAGGTCAAAGACTTGTTGGGGGGGTGAAGCGAAATAAGGCATGTCGAGTATTTGGCCCAGTCCCGACCTGACGTGAGTGCCTGATAAATGTTAGCGGCCGAAGCCGGTATCGTTATTCAGGTCAGCTATTTCCTCCTTCTACCCAGGACTGGTGCTTCAAGGAAGAATGCCCTGTGGAGCTGTGAAATGACCAGCGCGCTTTCTCACGCTCTCTCTCTCTCTCTCTCTCTCTCTACCTCTCCAGAGTCAGGGGGCCATTCCCACCCACCAAGCAGGTCATTGCTGAGCAGTGAAAAAATGTCATCCTTGCTCATCAGCACCCAGACTCCCAGATCAGCCCCACCCAGCATTGTCCCCAGAGGACTGCAGCTTATGCATTCTGTATGCACCTTTCCAAACAGAGCCCCTCTGCTTCAGTGGAGGGACCAGAAATAAAATAATCCTGAATCTCAAAGGCAAGTCCTGCTCGGTCTCCAAGTCACACGCCTTGACCCGAGAAGGACTGAACTCTATGGCTCTGCAGGGCCCTCTCTGGGTGAGTTCTGTCCCTGTTCACAGAATCACAAAACTCTAAAAGCACAGAGGGTGGGTCCTGTTAACCTAACTCCTTGGTTTTTAGTTGAAGAAACAGAAGCCTGGAGAGTAAGTGACTCAACCAAGATTATCATCATCATCAGTGCCAAGATTAGACTCCTAATTCCAATTCCTTAGTTGGTTTTCTTCTATTTTGACCTGTCTATGCCGCCTACTCACCTCTTCGATCACTGAGCTATAACCTCATTCTCCTGCCAGGGACTTGGATCCCAGGGCGGGACAGGGAACTGGGGATTCCTGCAGACCCTGGCTGGGGCATGCTTTCTGGAGACGCCCAGTTCTGTCCTGTCCTGTCCATGGTGTTGCTGGCACACCCTCACCATCCCTTCCCTCTGCCTGTGGACAATGGCTTAAGACCCTCTAAAGGCCACAGGGGCCAAGAGCAGGAGCTGGACAGATTAGAAGAATAGGGAAAGCAAACTCCTGGACCTCGGGCTAGCTGAGGACTTAGATACCACTAGGCCAAGTGGATTTGTTTCCCCATAAACACAAGGACTCAGTGAAGGAACTCGTGATTTTCTCCTCTACCTTGCTGCCTCTTTAAACCATAAGTCAGGGAGGGTTTCTGTGGTTAAGCATCAATCTTTGAAATCCTTTGAATGTCAGTTCATGCTGTGAGGAGTAATTTGCTCTCAGACACAGTTTGTTCTGTGAGTCAGTCAACCTGAGTCTTCCCCAGCAGGAGGAATGCAAAATGGCAGTCTTGCTTCCCACCAACATCCTGTCTGTCTCCCAAATCCTTGTCCACTGTAGACCTCTGAAGAAGGAGGCAGGTGAACAGGACGAAACCAAGAAAGGCAGGGCTACTCCGAGGACATGCTCTCTCCAAGGAGAATGCTTGCCCGGGCTCCTCCTGCCCAGTGAGCTGGTGTGGGACACGGATGTCCCACCAGAAAGGGAGCTAACTCTTTCTACAAGCTAACAATGCTTCTCCTTAAATTTCCCCACTCTCCCTTGTGTTGAGCTCAGTGAATCCCAAGGAGCCATATATCCTCCTGCTTCAGTGACATTCTACAAACCTCTTTTCTGACAAAAGTTTGAGTTCATGGCAAGTTTGTTTTGGATTGTGTTGCAAGGCATTTCATGATCTCATGCATCTAAAATAAAGAAACCTTTTGAAATCATTCACCCGGACAATTTCAGAAAGGACGTCGTAACCGCCCTCACATCGCATCCTATTTTCCTAGGGTGGTGAGTTGTTTGAAAGGCTTGTAGGAGTTTCATTACGTTTATAATTATTCCTTCCACCCTTACCCAACACCCTTTGATAATAATCGTATTACGTTCTTGGATTTCTTGTTCCTGGCTTGATGGCCAAATCCGGAATTTGAAATTACTGAGGCTTTCTAATTTTTAATCATTTCGATGTGTGTGTAATCTGAGAGCTGAGGAAATCTGGCGATATCTTGCATTTCATTATTGAAAATGACATCCCTGAATTCACATGGGACCGCCTCGTCTCCAAACTCAAAGCTGTCTTCCCAGGCTCTGTCAGCTATTAAAAGTAACAGAAGACCCAAAGTAAACCCGCTTCCACAAACAGGGGAAAGTCTAGAGGAGAGGACTTGAAGCACGGGTAGTTTCAGAAGCTTCAAGAATGTGAGAACCCAGCCTCTCTCCATCTCTCCTTCATGTCCTCCATGTTGGCTCTGTTCACTTAAGAGCCATGTGGTTTGCATGGCTCCCAGAAGCCTCTTGTTTATAGTCTTTCACAAGGTCCCCATCTGTTCCACCTAACAGAAGATCCGCTCTCACGGGGCACAGTCAGCCAGCTTGGGACACGTGCCTATCCCTGAACCCATCACCGGTTCTATCAGACTTCATTTGCCATCACCTCCCCAAGCCTCTGTGTACTCTGTTCCCACAACCTACAATGCCTTTCCTCTTCCCACCCCTCATCTATTTATGTCCGTGTCCTCTCTGCCCTGGTTCAAATATCACTTTGTGAATCTTTGATATCTAATTTTCTTCAAGACAAAGTCCACTTTCCCTTTCCTCTAAACTCTGTATCCTCTCTCAAAGGTAGAATTTTCTGTTTTATATATTTTGTCATATACTGAAATGTCTATGTGTGTCACCGTTGGCTCTTGGCTCGGAAGGATAAGAATGTCATTTTTCTTTAACACTTAACCCTCTATCTAACCACCCCTCCACCCCAATGGTCAGTCCTTACAAAGCCAGTATTTGTTAAATAAGTTTGTATGGTATTTCCCATTTTATTAAGGTACATTCACAACCATCACCTTATCTGCTCCTCGAAGAGGGTCTGGAAGGGGAGAAGTATTATCTCAGATTTATGTATGAGAAAACGGAGGACCCCAGACCGTGAGTGATTTAACTGAAGACCTCTAAGCCAGTCAAAAAAAGAAAAAGGAAAAACCTGAGGAAAAACCCAGATCTTTAGAATTACATTACCTGCTGTTTTCCATGAAGACCTTGCTGGTCTGCATTGCATCATTAAAACCTGGAGAAGAGTTGGTATCAAACCGCTTTAGTTTCAAATAGATTCAATGTTTTCACTCTGAACTTTCACACTGTGTCTGCCGATGACTGATTTGTGGGGTGATTTGCTCCTCATATAAAGAATATTTTTACAAGGAAATCCAGATCTGGGGCACCTGGGTGGCTCAGTAGGTTAAGCCCCTGCCTTCGGCCCAGATCATGATCCCAGGGTCCTGGGATCGAGCCCCGCGTCGGGCTCTCTGCTCAGCAGAGAGCTTCCTCTCTCTCTACCTGCCTCTCCGCCTACTTGTGATCTCTGTCTGTCAAATAAATAAATAAAATCTTTAAAAACAAAACAAAACAAATAAACAACAACAACAAAAAAAACCCAAGGAAATCCAGATCAAGTGGTTCTTTCTTCCGTGGGTATTATCATTGTTGCTGTAGGGGTTTCTGTGTGTGTGTAAGTGTGTGTGTGTGTGTGTGTGTCTTGGGACTGACACGTTCGTCTTCAAGGGAAGGGATAAGATGGATTTCCTCCCCTGCAAAGCGGCTTTTCTTATGAAGGAAAACAGACGTTTAAACTCCAAGACTTTGGCTTCTGACGGCTCAGACCCCCAGGCTCCGGGCGCAGCACCCCGAGGCGGGAGCGGTTCGGGCCCGGCCCGTCCCAGCCCGCGGGCACCAGCCCAGCCCTCCCGGGGTGGAGTCCGCCCGCGCCAGTCTATAAACCCGCGAGGGCGCGGGGGCTCCGCGCTCATCCGCGCTTCGGAGCCGGAGCCGGAGCCCAGGGTGCCGACCGTCCTCGGGGACCGTGAGGGAGGACCTACCCCGCAACCCCCCGCCATGGCGGCGCCGTCGCGGCTCCTGATCCGCGGGGGGCGCGTGGTCAACGACGACCTCTCGCAGGTGGCCGACGTGCTGGTGGAGGACGGCGCGGTGCGGGCGATCGGGCGCGACCTGCTGCCCCCCGGGGCCGCGCCCGCCGGCCTGCGGGTGCTCGACGCAGCGGGCAAGCTGGTCCTGCCCGGCGGCATCGACACGCACACGCACATGCAGTTCCCCTTCATGGGCTCGCGGTCCGTGGACGACTTCCACCAGGGCACCAAGGTACCCGCGCCGCCGCGCCCGCCTCTCCGCAGCGCCCCCCCACCAACCCCGCTGCCGCCGCCGCCTGTGCCGCGCGGAGGAGCCGGGGGTTGGGGGGGCCGCTGGAGCGATCCCGGCCGCAGCGACCGACGGCTGGGGAGCCGGTCTTGACCTCCCCTGCGCGCGAGCGCCCTTCCAGGCGCCCCTTCTCGCGGCCATCAGCCCAGCTCAGGCCGAGCCAGACGCCCTTGGCTTCTCCCTTTGGGTCATTGACAAGTTTAAGGCGATCCGGCTTCTCACCCTCATTGCTGCGCGCTCTGGGCTCCACCGCACTCCCCTCCCCACTGTCACTATTCTGTGGAAGTCCACAAGTCTTTCGTAATACCTGTAGAATCTTCTTGTTTTGTGGGCGCTCCCAGCCGTTTTCTCCCCTCGTCCCATCCCCAGCCAAAACCAAAGGAAAAACCCATTCACCCAGTGCCTACTGCCTTGACTTCCAAGTTCACAGCGTGTGCTGGATCGCGGTAAGTCTGGGCAGACTGGATGCCCACCGTGACCACAATCTTTGCCTCCACCCTCCAGTAGAAAAGACACAGCCGTGACCAGAATTTAGAAGAGAAATATTCCAGCATGGTCTCGGAGTACTCACACTGGCCCCAAGGCAAGCTGGCCCCGTCTCTTAACGGGCTTGCCCAGGGGCCATCAAATAGGGATCGGATTCCCGCTGCTTGAGCCCCCCGCAGCTGGGCTGATGGTGCGGGAGTGTCAGTTACCAAACCCAAGGGGGAGAGGCTTGGGTTTCTCTAGACACAAAGGCCTAGAGGCTCTGGTCTATGAAAAGAACCTTAAACGATTCTCCAGAGCTCCTGAAAACAAGATCTGGAGATGAACCTGACTGCCTTACAACTCCATAAAGTTAAAACCCCACTCAGCGCTTTGGCTGAAGCCCGACCCACAGCCTCCTTGAGGCTTGCGTTTTGGAGCTGCAGGGAGGAAAAGGGCTCTTGCCAGAGTGAAAGTACTGCTCTCCTTAAAGCCTAAACACTTGTGTGCGAAACAGATGAGGCTACTTAGTCGTGCAGGCTTTCACGGCGGTTTGGACCATAGTTCCTTTGCTTTACTAACTTCTCTCAAATAGTTTTATTCTCTTCACACACACCCCCCTCCACATTTCTCAGTCATGTCTGATTGACAAGTATGTTGAATAGAAGAACCATTTGACCCAGAGAGAGGGGGCTGGGGCGGGCTGCTCACATCAAGATTTGGAAAGCTTACTCCTAGTTACTAATTATTAACCTTTCCCATCAGGGCAGTGGTCAAAGTCTTTTGTAGGATGTATCATTATCTGTTGTGAAAATCGAATATGCATGTTGCCCTTTTGTTAAAAAGTAAAATTTCCTAAAATTCGGTGAACTTGTTTTTTACATTTTAAATAAAAATTTCAGAGATAAAAGCAATACATGAGTGTACAAAATTGGAAAAAAAATATTATCCGTAATCTCAACACCATGACAGTTGTTTTGGTGTATTGCTTTTATGCTTTCTACTACGCCTTATTTTACCTAATCAAGATTGTATTATGCATGTATGTATGGTTGTGTGTGTATGTGTGTATACTTGTGTATAAAATTTTGTGACCTGTCGTTTGCAGTTACAGTAGACACACTTTCTGTTATCAAGGTTCATCCTTAACAAAGTGCTTTGCTGATGGAGGGGCACTCCTATGATGCCTCTATTTGCCAGGTGCAAAGCTGCTCCTTCTGGCTATCAGTTGCCAGGCCCACTAGCATCACTTCCCTTCATCATCTCCCTTTTTCTCATCTGGATGAGAAAACCAGCCAGGAAGCTGGTTTGAATGTTGTAGAGGAAGAATATTTCCTTCGCTTTCTCAAGATTATCTGTGTGTGCCCCCAAGGCCCTGAAAGGTGGTTCTTAGTCTTCTATCTGCTGTTCTTTGGCCTTTCAGGGATTCCTAGCATGGAGAGATTTACAATTCTAGGCAGGTCTTTGAAGCTTATTATAGTAGTGTAGTCATCAGCATTTGAAAGAACTTAACCACCAGCTGATTCTCTAGGTATTTCCAGACTTAAAGGTTGTCGAACGATTAAAAAACACGGTCTTCAGGAGCTTTCGGTCTTAATTAAACAATATACTCAAAGATGTTAAGGTCAAAGATTTAGGAAAGGCTAAATTCATGTTGAACATTAAACAGTACTCACAAAGACACTGATACAAAAGTCTACTTCAATACTGGTTGGATCCCAGGAGATAACCTTTCCGGCACCCAGAAACAGAGGAGACTCTGTAAAAGGGAACTAGATGGGTAAGTACAGATAAACGTGGTCATTAAAGTATCGGCCCAAGTTCTGAAAGGGGACGATTAGGGAGTCACCTTGTCCTCTTTCATAGAATCTTTGCAGTAATCCCCAAGGCAATGTTGGTCGAGTTTCTAGTTCATGGAAATAGAAACAAAGAAGACTTTTGTACATGCTAATGGTGCCATAGATTACACTTGAAAAGTCACATTTATTTTATCCAGGCTCACCACTGCTAGGCCCTGGACTAAACTGTTCATCTGCCAACACTCTCAGGGGCCATTATCTCCTTTTGCAGTTGAGGAAACTGAAATGTAAGTCACCTGCCTAAGGTCACACACCAGTAAGTGACCAAGTGGCTCTTCAAATTCCTTACTGCCCACTATTGGTACAGCTCCTACCCGTCAGGCTCTCTTCCTTTCTGAAACCATTGGGAAAACGTGTGATGTTTCGATGTGTCTGAGTGGCCGATGATGGGATGAAAATACTGGGTAAGTTGCAAAATTGAGCAGTCAGTCATCCTTAAGGAATGCAGTAGCCCTTCCCCTTCCTAAAGCTAGCGGCAGTTAAGGTTATCAAAACAAACACACATCTCAGGTGTTAGGTTTGTGAGGCATTTGTACATACATTTATGGCCACATCATCTCTAAGGATACAGAAATGGGTCCCTTACGTACAGAAAGCTGTAAAGGAAAAATGATATATGATGCTTTCAGGAGATGGGCTCTAAGTGTTGGCTTTCTGCGTGCCCCAGGCTGATCATCTATAACATCTGACATGTAGAAAGGATAGAGTTTGTGATATTCTATTTATTGATCACCAGATTGTGATGTCATCCAGTTTAAGAAATGAAATACACAGGTCAACCAAAGGTTAACATATTTTGTAAATCTCATTTATGGCAGAGGTTGGGTTAAAGCCTGTAATTGATTTACTTAATTATAGGCAAAAGCTTTCTCTCTGATGTAATTAATAGAAATAATTTCTGCTTTAAGGAAATCATATTTCATCTTGTTGGTCTATACTAGATGTACAGTCGTCTTCCAATAATTCAATATCTCTGAGGAAAAACAATGAGATTTTTTTATTCAAATGGAAATTGCGAATTAGAGATAGTTGAAGGAATTATGACTTTGCTTTTGCAAAAAAAGAGACTAAATTACAAAAGCTCAGCTAGTTTTCAAATATATATTTATTAATATTCAGAATATATGCAGCTTGGAGTAGATGGGCTCACATTAAAAATCTGGCAGCATCAGTCTGGCGGAAGGATCTTTTTTTTTTTTTTAATTGGGAAAACACACAGAATACTTTTTTGTGTATAGGACAAAAAGTCTTCAAAATTATCAAGAAAGGAAATTACACTTTACTCTGGAGCTTTTTGGTAAAGTGCCATCAAGATGATTACTTATAATAAGGCAGTGGAAGGTATGTGATTAAGCATGCATTTGTGGCATATTTATAGAATTTCTTCACCTTGTAGGAGAACTGCACTTGTGAAAACTTGATCACAAGCCAAATCCCTTTCTCTGTTGCTTGCAGGAGCTCTGAGCTGGGCTTCAGAGGCTATGTGGGCTTGATGAAGTTCTAGAACCTAGGTGAGGTTCGGTGGGCTGAGGTCCGGAGCCGATGACCAAGAAAGAATTCTTGAGACATCTTTGGTGCAAAAAGGTGGTTTATTAGAGCACGGGGACAGGACCCGTGGGCAGGCAGAGATGCTGCTGCCCCGAGTTGTGAGGGTAGGCGTGTTATATACCTTGCAGTTGGGGGGAGGTGGTGAAGGGATGGGAGATTTCGACAGAGCTCTCACGTGCTAAGGTGGGCCTACAAGGTGCCGGGGGGAGTCCTTGCCCTTATGGCTTGATCAATGTCGTTTTTAGGTCAGGCATTAACATCAAGATAGTTGGGAGATTCTTAGTGGGGTATTACGACCCTGCTATCATTTACATTCCCTTCTACTTCAGTCTCCTCCAGTTTATAGTGAGGAGGGGGACATTAGGGCTTCAGGAAATGAGAGTTATTTGCCTCTGGAAATTTGTGCTATTGATAAGGTAACCTCCCTGTTTAGATCTCCAGGATATCTGTAGAGCAAGGGAGATTCCTGTTCTGCAGGATTGCGATCCCTGCAAGTTAACTATTTATCGTTTTATGGCGGTCAGGGGTGCCTGAGGAACACTACACATATGGAGGGGAGCGGGTGAAGAGGGGGTGCAAGGCGCCAACTTCTGCTCTGTCCTCAGCCAGCCTCCTGCTCCCTCATCAGGCTGACTGTGTGACCTTGGGCAAATCACTTCTTCTCTCAGGGTTAACATTATCTTGTCTATATAATGACACATCTGTCAGAAGAACAACTTCAATTAATGTTGGCAGTCCTGGAAACAATATATACTATTCATTATCCAGATCTATAGGAAAATGCTGGAGCATTATAATTGCGCAATATATATTCGTTTCCTTTTTTAAAAAAGGAAAAGCCAGTTGCATGTAAAGAAAATAATATTTAAATCATATATTTTAACATTCTTAAACATTTTAACATTTTGCTTCCTGTATTTTCATGCTTTTCTTTCTGGGGGGCATATAAACATTTTCTGCTAAATTTTGCATACTCTTCAGAGATAGCCTTGTTCATCACACATTTGTCCAGGACCTTGACTGTCATTGGAGAATGAGATTTCCATGGCCCCATTATCCTCACGGAGGTTGAGTCTCAGAGATTTCTCTCTGGTTTTGGTGTCTCTGTGCATCAGGCTACTATTTCTGCCTGTCTGAGGATATCACAACCTGGTTGTCCCACAAGCACTTTGAACTCAGGATTTTCCAAACGAAATTCATTCTTCCTTCCTTCCTTCCTAATGTGCTACTCATTTTTTCATCAGTTTCACAAACTGTTAATAGCTGCCCCTCCCATCTTCTCAGTGGTGGACATTTTGGTGGTTTCCAGGTTTTTTGGTTTTTTTTGGTTTCCAGGTTTTTTGGTTTTTTTGTTTGTTTGTTTTGTTTAGTTTTGTTTTGTTTGTTTGTATAACAATGTTGGGACAAAAATTATTGCATAGATTCTTGATAATTGACTTAGAAATCACCCCTTAGGGTGAAATGATGGGACCGAAGAGTATTAGATCAGTCTTAAAAGAGTTTAATACATACATGCAGACTCTTCCGTTTGTGCTCCAATGGGCAATACATTATAATCCTCATTTCACTGAATCCTAGCTAATTGTACTGCCTTAAAAAAAAAATCAGCGCCAATTTAATTGGAAAAACATAGAATTTCTTAATGTTTTTAAACAAGCATTTCTTTCCTTATTGGTGAAGCTGAGTTTTGAATGTTCTTGTTGTGCTAATCGTTTGCCTGTTCCAGCTCTAAGAGTTTATAATTCTATGATTGCCTTGAGTGGCTCTTTACTGATTACAGAGTTAATCTTTGCACTCATCAGAGGAAGAAAAAAAAAAACTCCAAGGTTAATTTGAAACAATTTGATATTACATAGGGTCCTACTGAGGATGTTGTGTGCTAGGAATTCTTTCACAGAACTTTACAAAATCTGGGGCGTCTTCTTTCAGTTTTCTTACTTGAGTTCTCTGTGTTTTTCAGTTCCACTGCTTGTTCCCTCCCTCATTTGCCTGGGCCAGGTGTTTTTAATGTCCAAAAAAGGTGGTGTAGAAATCAAGGTTTTCATGATGCTACTGTTGGGAGGAAAATAATTTTCCTCTAGCCTCTTGGGTGTGGTTACTAAGGCATGCAAATTAACAGACAAAAGACAGATTAACAAGAGAAAAGACAGGTCTTTAAATTTCACACACCTGTGAGTTCACAGAAAAATGTGCCTCAAGGGACCATTAAAATTTGGGGTTTATATGCCACCCTGACAGGGGAGAAGAAGGGGGAGAAGGGCACTTATGGGAAAACAAATGACTTTTAGGAAATACCCATGAGATCCTAAGAGAATAGGTGGGAGACATGAGAGTTTGTGACAAGGTCTGTTGAGGCACGGTACAGGTTTCTAGTCTCAGGTGTTAAGAGCCAATCTTCCATGGTGGCGAAACTTCCAGAAGGGGATTTATTACAGTTGAATTCTTTGGGGAGGCTTTGCTTTTAGGCAGATAAGGAAGTTCACAAACACACACACACACACACACACCCCACACACACACACACTCGCGCGCGTGGTTATTCTTAAATACCTTCAGCTCAAAAAGATTTTTATGCCACAGTGGCATACTCTGGACCTTGTCACTGCCATCTAATATGGAATGGTTTTAAACTAAGTATTGTTCAAGTTGATGGTTGGGTGATATTATTTCAGTCAACAAATATTTCTTGGTAACCCACTAAGTGGCAGCCATTGTGATTGGGCTCTTAGAGTTGAAAAACTTTGTTTCAAAACTTGGTTTGAAAACTCAAACAAAACTTTGTTTGGTGGTCTTTGTTCCCAATGGCAGACAGGCTAGAGACACATGGGGCTCTAATTTATGTTGGCTTTAATAATAAAGTATATACAGTAGACTTTTGGACTTGTGGGCTTAATTTAGATGACTGTGACTATTTTTGAGTGAAAACTTAAGGTCTGGCATTTTCCCTTTTGCAAGGTCCCCTGTCCTAATGGCTTGCTGCCACTCAGGCTGTTTCTGAGCACGTTATTTGGGTGATAAGTGAGCAACTACCCAGAGTCTACTGCTCACTTCCACTTTGTGCTTTTCCTATCACATGTCAAGTAACAAACTGAGGGAGGGCTCTTCAAGTCTTCAGTTATGTTTTGTTGCATCCAGTAGAGAAGTTGTTTTCATGGTGGTCATGAGTTCCCAAATTCTAGGGATCTGTTCACATATAAAAACAAAGATCTTAAAAGTTGTTTAAAGTAAAACAAACTGCAATCTGGAAAAAAAAAATCATTTGAGACAAATATGGATTCCAATCTGTTGTATTACCAATCCTGGCTAACGCTGAATAGGTAATAGGCTTTGGACAAAACTGACTACTTGGTTTTCCTATGCTCTTGGAGTATACATTACACATTAACCTTTTCCTAGAAGGAACCAGGAAATTACGTGGCCAGGGCTAGCAATATTTTGAAGAAATGACATGCCACATCAACATGCGAGTTACACTGCTTTCTTATTTTCTGTTGGAAAAGTGAACTGTCGCCCTCCGCCCGCAAGAACGACAACCAGCCTGGTATGGTGTTAATGCTTCGTCTCTTTATTTCGACAACTTCCTTAGCTTATATGTGTCAGGGTGACCAATAAGGGGCCAAACAATGGGGAGAGCCAATGAGAGTCCTGTTACTATGCTGATTAAATTTGAAACAGCCAATGACTATGTCCTCCTTTAGGCGGGCTTCACCAGAAAGTTTGTTGTTCACTTGCAGCGTATTTTGCTGGCAGTGAGCCAAGCGCCATCGTGTAATGGCGGGGACTTTCCCGGCCGGAGGCGGTCCCCGACAATGAACCATCAGAATCACTCCAGCTTATAGCTATTGGGGGAAATTAATTGATCCCTCCCTTTCTTTCTCCCGTTAAAGAACAAAAATTCAGTTGCGTAAACTTGAAGATCTTGTTGTCTTTATTAAGTGATTCTGAAACCAGGCAACATCCCTTCTGGCAAGTAGAAAGAAGCTCCAAGCAGTTTACAAAACGGAAGGTTTTTATAAGAAGGAGAGTGGGGCAGGAAAGTCACTAGCAAAAGAGAAGAAAGGAATTGTTCCGTGAATGGTCAGTTTTCCCGAGGGGGAGGGACATGGGGTCTTATCATGCAGATGATCTCATCTTACTTTGGGGGATGGAGAGGGCCCATGTGACGGATTACCTCATTGGTGCCGACCAGAAAAATTTCTGACTACGTTTCTGAGGGAGGTTGAAACTACAGTTTGATTAGGTATTAAGCCCTGTTTCGATGACTTGGCCTAGCATAAGTGATTCCATCTTGGGACTGTGATTTTTTTTTTTAACATTCCCTTAAACATTTAAAGAACCTTTATGTACCAGGCACTGTAGTGGGCACAAGACAGACAGAGATGAAACTATATCCATCCAATCAGGATCTCTGAGGGTAGGATAAATTTCCCTAGACGATGCTGGTGTGCAGCCAAGGTTAAGGTCACTGAACCCACGTAGAAGAGAGACTGGGGAGGGAAGAACAGAAGTAAGCTCTTTCCTATCTCTCTAAGTGAGGTAGAAAGGAGCTCAGAGCTCTCCAAGGAGAGGGAGGGACAACGTCACTGGAGTGGGGTGAATGGGTTGGGAGGGAGGTGACGCAAGAGCAATTGGAAGGGCCAGCTGAAGTTTAGCCTTATGGGATGTGTAATAATTGTCTCTTCTCCATCCTAAGAGCAAAGGGAAATCAGTGTAAGATTGACAGTGGCGAGCATGGCCAGGGACAAGGTGACAGTGAAGAAGCTACTGCCTTAGTCCAGTTGGGGGATGTAGATGGCGCTGGGCAGCAGAGGTAAAGACACAGGAAGGAGAGAGATTCATGGAATATGTAGAAGGCAGCCCACGGGGGTTGGGGGAGAGCTGGGCTTCCCAGTGGGTTGGATCTGGGAATGTCGAGAAAAGAGAGAAATGTCAAGGGTGACTCCTCAGTCTGGTTTGAAGAGTTGGATGGACAATGGTGTGGCTAATATGTCAGAGTCGAGGTGGGGGAGGGCACAAGGAGACAGGCAAATGCGGAGACCATCTTTTACAAAGCTGAATGTGCTTCCAGAGTTGGAACATAAACTGAGATCATGAAGTTTGTTTCCATAAGTCTTAGCAACTATGAGAAAGCTGGGAATTCAGTCCAGGGGTTCTCCCTAAGGCTCAAATATCCTCTTGGATTTCTTTCTGCTTCACTTGGGTTCACTGATCAGGTCCTATGATTGATTATAAGGAGACCAAGTCACTTGTTTTAGGATGAGCTTAGAAATGAAAACTTGGTGACCCCATCAAAAGGAAGACGATGCTTGAGCTGCTTTCCGTAATGATTTACAACCTAATACATTCTTAAGTAGAATCTTGTGTTATATAATATTGTGACCCTGCTTGTTGGTTGGTGTTTATCTCAATTTATGTTCTATCCCATTTGTATCTGATACAGCACTTGCTCTCCCCACCCCCAAAAGAAGGCTTTAGATAAATTGGAAGGTTTTTCAAGGGAGAGCAGCCAAAGTAATTAGGAGCTGAAAGAACTGATTTATGAGCCAAGATTAGATAAGGTAAATACATTTTATTTGGCTATCTGACAAATAAAAGTGGAATGAAGTTAATCAGCAGTAAAAAAAACAAAGGAAACAATCCAGGTTCACCCAGAAATATGAGAGAAATTTTCACCCTTTACTGGTTCTCCCTCCCCTACCTAACTCTCCTCATTCCTCAAATGTTAGGTAAGCCCTGAAGATCGTTTGTGAAGTGAACCCCAAAGGGCCCTTCCTTATGCATCTTCTAGGGCCACATTATTCCAGTGGTGATTGTCAGAGATGGACATCAACGGAGCTGTATGAGACTGTGTTTCGTTTGTGACTTTCCAGTTGACGGTCTGGTGGGATTTGTTTGGCTTTGGAAGGCATTTGATGTCCCGAGTGCCTCATTCACTTTATCAACTTCTGCATTTCTCAGAGGAGTGATTCACTCCTGACCTGGGGCAACTGGCTAGAAATGAGATCCCAGACATGGCAGAGGGGCAGAGGGTTGATGCCCAGAGTAGGTGAAGGTAAGACTTAGCCCTCAGAGCTGCACACTCCTCCGTGTCACCTGGGGGTCATTCGACATCTCTGAGCCCCAACATCTTCAGCTGTGAAGTAAAAACCATCTCTACCTCACCAGACTGCAGCAAGGCTTGGTTAAATGATCTAATGGGTAGAGGATGCTTAATCCAGGCCTGGGCACTTACAGGCTCTTCTTTGAAGAGGTCAGTACCTCCTGGGAGGAACATGTCTCCTTGACATTGTCTTTGGGATTACAGATCCGTTGCTCTGGTGTGTGGCTCCCCAGATCCCGTGGGAGGAAGGGGATGTCTTAGGTCTTGAAATAATATCTGGGTATTTGAGATAACTTTGGGGAGTGAATGGACCCTGGGTAACCAAAGGGACAGGAGAGAAGGGGGTGGAAGGAGGTTCAAAGGAGGCTGGGGAATAGTCGGTAGCTGGAAGCTGGCCCCAGGGTGGTGAGTAGCTCATGCCCCCCTGGTTTGTTTTCCATGCATCTGCCCATACCCTCTCCCATTCAGTAGAGCTTCTGTGTTCTGGTGTTGAGCAGAGCAGAGGGAGGAAGGGCATGGAGGAGAAACAGGACAAAAAGAAACAAAGGAGAGGTGAGTGGCAGTTCTCTTGTCCCTTTCCTGCTCCCAGAGAATTAGGGAGGCGGAGCAGGTGTGATAAATCCTGATTTGGGAGCTTGCAAATTGTAGCCCCAGGAATTTCGATCTGCTATCGTTTTTAGAAGATGGCCCTTTGACTATGACATCTGCAGTCTGGCGAGAAGACCAGCAGCCGTCCATACCCTCAGGACCCCTCTGGCATCCTCTCCAAGGTGACTGCCCTAACCTTCTCCTGCCCTTGATGGCTCCTCAGCGTCAGGTCTGTGTTTGTCTCTGTGCACAGACACGCAGAGCAGATGTGTGCCCAGGCACCGCACACGCAGGGTGTTCCACACCACACTCCTGCTGCCTCTCCATGCCAGAGCTGCTGCCTCCTCTGTCTCCTTGTCTGCCACTGTCAGTCATCACAGTCAGAATCTGTTCATCGAGTCCTGCCGCCCAGGCAGACGGTGCAGCCTTCTTCTTGTTGGAACCAGTGCTTTGAATCAGCCCTAGTCTAGGTCTGAGTTCTGCCCTTTCCCACCTTCTGCCAAGCTGCTGGCTTTTCCTCATGGGCCCTTCCTCAAAGTGACTCTGTGCTGTTGGCTGTTCCTCAGAGCACAGGGCTCTGGAACCTGATGACCTGATTCCGGTCCCGCTTTGGTCAAGTTATGTAAGAGTGCTCTGCTGGGTCTCCTCAGCTTCCAAATGGGGCTAATCATATTCCCTACTGCAGATCTGATGAGATGAGTCCAAAAGTTAGAGCATCTGGAACATCAGAATTGTTCCCGGCACATAGTAAGTGCTCATTGCACGTTAGATAGCGCTATGCTGTTGGCCACTTCATGTGTGTGTCCGTATGCTAATTTCAATCTACACTTAGTCTGGTCTGTTTATTCTTCCCTCCTCTGAATTCCCAGTGGTCTTTCCTGGGGACCTCATCTAAGGAGCTTAGCAATCTTTACTTCCCCTTGGCAATTTCTATACCACCAGTTCTTGTAGGAGTATACTTGCCACCCGTTACTACAAACTGATTGTTTTACTATAATGATTCATTCATATTTCCATCTCCACCTCCAGACTACAGACCTAACTACAGACCCACGCGGAGAACTTTTGTCTGATTATTTGTGGCCCTTCCCACCCCCTCTCACTCCATCTTGTGGCTTACATGTGGTAGACCTTTTTTTTTTTTATTAGTAACAGTTTCATGAAGATATAATTTGTATATAACACAATTTAGCCATTTAAGCTATATCTTAATAGTGGTTTTTGGTATATTCCTGGAATTGGGCAACCATCACCACAATCAGTGTTAGAACATTTTATCCAAAAGGAAAGTAGGTTCACCATTAGCTGTCATCTCAACTCAACCCTTCCAACCCAAGGCCACTACTGCCCTACCTACAGTCTCTGTGGATTTGCCGCTTCTGAAGGTTTCATACAAATGGAATCAGCTTGTGATCCTCTGTGACTGGCTTCTTGCACTCAGTGTAACATGTTCAAGTTTCATCCACAGCCCGTGCCAATGTTTCCTTCTTCTGGCTGAATAAGATTCCGTAGCGTTCCTCTACCGCATTTTGTTATCCAGGCGGCAGTTCATGGACATTTGAGTTGTTTCTACTTTTGGACTATAATGAATAATGCTGCTTCTGAAGATTTGTATACAGGTTTTTGTGTGGAAATGTTTACAATTCTCTGGGTTACATGCCTAGGATTGGACTTCCTGGCTCAGGTAACTGAGGTTAGGTAACTCCATGTTTTAACTTTCTGAAAAACTGCTTTCCAAAGTGGTTGTGCCATCTTTTTTTTTTATTTCCATCAGCAGTGTATCTGGTTTGCCCACCTCCTGAATGTGGAAGACTTTTAATATGGAAAGAATGGAAAGAATAGTTCTTTCAGCTTGATTTTATAGTTCAGTAGACACTAAAAAAGTACTTTCTTCTAACTCTTTAATTAACAGCACGTGCTATTAGAAAAATGCCCTTCGTCCTCAAGGGATGTCTGTGATGTACTGGGTAGATACTTTAAGAAGGAAGAAGGCAAGAAGATTAATTTGCATTCAAATAAAAATATAGAGCCTGAGGGTGTTTTTTTTTCCTAGTATTGTCTTTACTGTAGTGAACCAACAGGGATTTCTTAAGAAACGTAGAAAGGTATTGTTTGCCAGGAATGGGGCAATGTTATCTAAAGGTAGAGACAAAGCATGTGATCCTATATAAAAAAATTTTTGAGAGCAAAAAGAACTGGAGTGGGGCCAAGTGACTTAGAAAAAATAAAAATCTATTGAAGTAAGCAAGAATAGAGCTAGTAAACCAGGTGGGACATGGGATCTCTCCGTGTATCTGGGCAGCTTCGCAGGGAGGGAGATGGGTGTACAGACAGAGGGACCTAGGATAGGGGCTGGTGGGCTTCTCAGCTGGTAAGCATGGACTCTGAGCTTCCAGCCCTGGAATCAGTCGGCCTCCTTGGTCAGTGCCCAGCATGAGCATCCCTCTCTGCTCTGTTTTCCTCACCTACCTTGTTTGACCACAACAGTTAAAAGCACATTAATACCTCGTGATTTTAGTTTAAGTAAAATCAATTTCAGTAATTCGTCAAGGACACTTAATTAAGAACTTACTTAGCTTACTTTTAAAATTAATTGTAACATTTTTTTTTTAAGATTTTTATTTATTTATTTGAGAGAGAGAGACAGTGAGAGAGAGCATGAGCGAGGAGAAGGTCAGAGAGCGAAGCAGACTCGTTAACATATACGATAATATACCAAGGAAAATAAAAGTTGAGCCAGATCACATGGGGCCTTGTAGACCATGTTAAGAAGACTCAACTTCATTCCAGGGGTGGTACAAAGCATTCAGTTTTAACCTTTGGAGTCAAGTGGTCACATTTGTGCTTTGGAGTGTGCTTCTACTTGCCTCGAGGATTTCATATTGGATGAAGTGGAAGCAAAACTTGAGATACAAAGATCAAGGAGAAGAATGATAAGAGGTTGAAGGAAGACCAGAGCCGTGGGGACAAATTACAGGGACCAGTCATGAGTTAAGGAAAGACAAAGGTCACCAGTTGGCTGTGAGGAATGAAGGTGACACCGGCACTATGTGAGTCTGTGTGGAGCATGAGGCCACTAGAGATGCAATTCACTAAGACCGATGCTCATGAAAAGAGACTTCACAATAACGAATATAATTTTCTAGAGAAGAAGAACTTTTGTGTCTTCCCCATTTTTTTAAAAAAAGATTTTATTTATTTATTTGACAGAGATCACAAGTAGGCAGAGAGGCAGGCAGAGAGAGAGGAGGAAGCAGGCTTCCTGCTGAGCAGAGAGCCCAATATGAAGCTTGATCCCAGGACACTGAGATTGTGACCTGAGCCGAAGGCAGAGGCTTTAACCCACTGAGCCAGCCAGGCGCCCCATGTCCCTCTGGGTCTTCTAAACAGACAGCATCTGTGCAATTTCCTGGACCCCTCAAGCTTTCCCTGGGGCTTGCAAATGTATAGCGATCAAGGAGATAAATGACTCAGCTAGAAAATTGTTGCTAACCTGTTGAAACCCTCTTTTGATTCCAGGCTGCCCTGGCGGGAGGCACCACCATGATCATTGATTTCGCCATTCCTCAGAAGGGCGCTTCCCTCCTCCAGGCCTTTGAGACCTGGCGGAGCTGGGCTGACCCCAAAGTGTGCTGCGACTACAGCCTTCACGTGGCGGTGACATGGTGGAGTGACCAGGTGAACCACAGGGTGATGGTGGAGGGGGGTGGCTGAGGGAGGGGGCGGCCCTGAGGGGGAGGGAGCGGGGACAACACTTCTTCCTTTTAGTTCCCTAGCCCTTGCTCTGTGCCAGATCAAGAAACTGGTCATGTTGGGGCGCCTGGGTGGCTCAGTTGGTTGAGCAACTGCCTTCGGCTCAGGTCATGGTCCTGGAGTCCCGGGATGGAGTCCCGCATCGGGCTCCCAGCTCCATGGGGAGTCTGCTTCTCCCTCTGACCTTCTCGCTCTCACGTTCTCTCTCATTGTCTCTCTCTCAAAATAAATAAATAAAATCTTTAAAAAAAAAAAAAAAGGAAAGAAACTGGCCATGTCAAAACATAAGAAGTTGGTGATAATCAGTTGCTTCCTGGGTGACTGGAAGTCAGAATTAGAGGGACGACTTTTCCTTGCATATTCTTTTTGTACCTTTTGAATTTGGATCCTGTGAAGTATTATCAACTTGAAAAACTAAAAAAAAAAAAAAAAAAAAAATTTAAAGCATATAAAGATGATAGGCTACATCCTTTATACTCATTCACAATAGCCTTTCCTCATAGGTAATCCATGAATTGTAAAATCTTTAGCTGTAATTTTTAAAAGTACTGAACTTCTCAATTTTTAACACCTCCAGGTTCTTTCAAGCAGTATTTTCCCACAGAGTAGAACTTTTATTAGAAATGTTTAATATCTGGAGAAAGAACAAAGAAGGGACAGACCAGGCATGTTTTGAAGGCTAACTCCCAGCTGTGTGCTAACCTGGTGCCCTTCCTGCTCTGTTCTCTAATATGAACACGGGATCGGATGGTTTCATGGCAGAGCTGAAACCAGCCCTCCGTATCTGCTAACCATTTAGGCCGTGGCAAAAAGGACAACAGAATTCAGAAAGAACAGATAATTTTGAGAGATGTTAAAATACATTTATTTCTGCTCATAAAAAACATGCATGTGTACTTTGGAAGAAATTTTTACTTGAATCTCGATTGCCAGCATGTGTTTCCATGTTGGACTTAATTCAGAAATCCTTTTACCAGAAAGGGTTCACAAGGGTGACTTTATTTGAAGTTACCATGTAACTTGTGTCCGCACTTACCCCCAGAAGTTGGGCTTCAGGCACCAAATTAATGTAAAACAAATAATTAATCTTTAACTGATAGTTTCTCAAACATAATAGCAAGGTTTAGAGTCCACAGCAAAAGTTACTTTTTCTCCCAAAACACCATTCTAAGTGATGCATCTAATCTCTTTTCTGTTTTTAGGGTCTTCTTGCTTTTCCCCTTTCTCCCTGCCTTCCTCCTTTCCTCCTTCTCGCCTTCCTCCCACTCGTATTTTATAACATAGAGCAAAGTTGAAGATGTTGCCTTTTCCAGTGTTTCTCACACTTCAATACGCAAATGGTTACCTGGTAAAATTGGTAAAACCCGGATTATGTTCCGTTAATATATCCATTTGCCAGGGCTGTTGTACAGACTGAGAGGCTTCAACAACAGAAACCTAGTGTCTCGCCATTCTGGAGACTCAAAGTTTGAGATCAGGCTATTGGAAGGGTTGTTTCCTACCGGGGCCTGTGAGGGAGAGTCCCGTGCAGGCCTCAGCCCGGCTTCTCGTGGTTGGCAGGTAATCTTGGGTGTTCTGTGATTTGTAGAAGCGCCGCCCCAGCCCCTGCCCTCGTCCTCACCTGGCATTCTCCTGTGTGCCTGTCTGTGTCCAATGTCCCCTTTTTATGTGTCTTGGATTGGGGCCTCCCCCACAACGTCATCGTCACCGATGTGATCTGCGACGCCTCCCTTTCCAAATAAGGTCCCATTTTGAGGCACTAGGGATTAGGTCTTCAACATATGAATTTTAGAGGGTGCACAAATCAACCCATAGTAGCAGGTCTGGGGTGGGACCTGAGAATCTGCATTTCCATCCAACTCCCAGGTGATGCCCATGTTGCTGGTTCAGGTACCACACTTTTAGAGTAGCAAGGTCTAAGCCACAGCACCTGCATGTGCTAACAGTGTAACAGTGTTTAAGGCTTTTTTTTTTTTTTTTTTTTGGGGACTATAAAAATAACAGACTCATGGTAGAAAAAGTTAAAAAAAAAAAAAAAGGAAAAGCCACCAAAAAACCCATAACACAATATTTCATGTTGTTTCGGGTGGCCACTCTGCAGCCGGCATTGTTCTCAAACTTGGCTGTGGACTAGCTCTGCAAAGCCCCTGCTCTCATGGGGCTGAAATTCTAGTGGGGGAAGCCATGAAAAAGTAGATAGTTAGTATGCAGGGTGATAAAGCACCACAGAGAAAAGTAAGAGAAATAGGAAGGGGGTATATAGTGACAGAAGTGAGTACTCTGATGGAATAGAATCATCTGCCAGGGCGCCTGGGTGGCTCAGTGGGTTAAGCCTCTGCCTTTGGCTCAGGTCATGGTCTCAGGGTCCTGGGACTGAGCTCCTCATGGGGCTCTCTGCTCAGCAGGGAACCTGCTTCCCCCTCTCTCTGCCTCTCTGCCTACTTGTGATCTCTCTCTGTGTCAAATTAATAAATAAAATCTTAAAAAAAGAAAAGAATCATCCATTAACATCACTGATTCATTAGAAAAAGATTGCATTGTTTTATTTTGCACTTTTTATTCAGATTTTTTTATTTATTTGACAGACAGAGATCACAAGTAGGCAGAGAGGCAGGCAGAGAGAGGAAGAAGCAGGCTCTCTGCTGAGCAGAGAGCCTGATGCACGGCTCCATCCCAGGACCTGAGCCGAAGGCAGAGGCTTTAACCCACTGAGCCACCCAGGCACCCCTTATTTTGCACTTCTTAATCAGCAGAAAGGTTAACATTTTTTTCATGTTTATTTGTCATTTGTGTTTCCTGTTTGAACTGCTGGTAGTATTTTTCACCTGGAACGTTCAAGACTTTTTCTTAGTAAATTGGCAGATAACAACTAAGAGTAATCGTCCTATGCCTAGAACATGTGTTGGATGTGTGTGTGTGTGTGTGTGAGTGTGTGTGTGTGTGTGTGTATGAACATATAGAAATTCAAGTAACTTTCTTTGGTCAAATGTACCAATTTTTTCTTTGAAGTTTTAAGTTTTCATCGGGACTTGAATTGGACCTGAAAGGTAGTGACTTGACCTTGTTTGGCTCTTACCTTGGGCACACCTGAAGGCTCCTGACGATTCCAGTCCCTTCAGAGTCTCTCACTTGCCTCAAGCTTCGGGTGGCTCAGTGGTGCCCTTCTCTCCTCCTACATAACGCCCATCCTGAGGCTTTCAGATCTGAGCCCAAAGCCCTACCTCGCTTTAGCTTTGAGTCCTCCTTGAGACTTGATTGCTCCTGTGGCTGCCAAGTGACTTTGTTTTCATTTTCTAAAATAATTTCTTCCCATCAGGAGCTAGATGCCAAGAACTCTATGTCTAAGTGAAGAAATGAAGTACTTTGGGGTGAAACTGAACTCTTTCATGATTTAAGATTATCTTACCAACAGCACCAGTTGAATTGAGGTCTAGCCTGGGGGAAGGATCAGGGCTTTAACTGCATTTTTTTTTTAAGAATTTAACTCTTGTCCTTATTTTACTGAATTCCCTTCTGAATGCAACATTTTGAAGGTGGAAGAGAATACTGACATTGTTATGTAAATTAAAGCATGGCATATTGTGTGTGTGTGTGTGTGTGTGTGCGTGCGTGTGTCTGTCATTCCCTTCTAGGTGAAAGAAGAAATGAAAATCCTTGCCCAAGACAAAGGTGTGAACTCCTTCAAGATGTTTATGGCCTATAAAGACCTGTACATGGTGAGGGATGAGGAGCTGTACGCTGCCTTCTCGCAGTGCAAGGAAATCGGGGCGATTGCTCAGGTCCATGCAGAAAATGGAGACCTGATTGCTGAGGTGAGCATTTGCCCCCCAGAGCTTCACCATGAATGAAAGGGCCGTAGCTTGAGCTAAAGACAATGGGGCCCAAGTAGGTGAACTCATTCCGTGCCCCTGGGAGAATGGACATATTCAGGTGGTGTAGACATTGGAGTGAAGATTTCCCTTTTTCAAATCAGCTATCAGATCTCAAACTTGTTTCTCAAACAAATACTTTTCTTTGTGTATCCCAGCACTTTTTTTTTTTTTTTTTAGTAGCTCCGCCTGCTGGTTCAGAATGCCAAAGTGCGGACATGAGTAGGATCTGATGACGTAAGCAGTGCAGTGTTAAGGGCTGCTTAAAGCCCCACTCTTTTCAGAAACTGGGTATTAAAATGTGCTCTGGAGGAATCTAGATGGTATTTCTTTCTCATATGAGTTCCATTATTAATGCCCAAAGGATACACTATCTGCAAGATTTAAAGAGCTGTCTCTTACCCTTTATATTAGCTGATTTTTTTTTCCCTCTCCCTAGGCTCAGCTCCCATTAAAGTCAGGGGGAGTGAGACTGGGTGGCCAGAAGGCAATCAGGATCCTGGGAAGCAAGCAAGAGCTATAAACTCAAGCAAACCAGACTTTTAAGTGGACTTCTCCACTTCCTAGCTAGGTGACACCCAGCAGGCCATTTTCCCACTCCAAGTGTTGACTTCCTACTTCTTTTGTAAGGAAGAAATAACATTCCGGAGTAGGAAAATGTCTCTTCTGATATCATTCAGTGGGTGGGACAGAGGGCAGTGAAGACTGTGATTCAGTAAAAAGCACAACTGCTTACATAATGTCGTATGAGTCACTTCAACAATATTAGGAATTCAAATATTTGGTTTTATTTTATTTTGTATTGAACCAGTAATAAGAATATGATTCGAATTAACCTCCTATTTTTTCCAGCTTTTCAATCAAAATAATTTAATTATGAAATATGTGAATGAAAAACTAACACATACCAAATATTATGTTTATGTGTTTAATTTATGTTTTCCAGGGTGCATGGGTGGCTCGGTGGGTTAAAGTTTCTGCCTTCGGCTCAGGTCATGGTCCCAGGGTCCTGGGATCCAGCCCCACATTGGGCTCTCTGCTCAGCAAGGAGCCTGCTTCTTCCCACCCGCCCATCCCTTCCACCACCTGCCTCTCTGCCTACTTGTGATCTCTGTCTGTCAAATAAATAAGTAAAATCTTTGAAAAAAAATTAGGTTTGCCAAATACACACACTGTATACACACACACACATACACACACAGACCTCTGCACCTAACAGGTCTGAAAGCCTGGCTGTGTATTTAATTCACAGTAAGGTAATAGTACATGTCATTAATAGACCTTCCTTGCATATATGTGTCTGTTTCCACTGTCTTTTTAGGGAGCAAAGAAGATGCTGGCCTTGGGAATAACAGGGCCCGAAGGCCATGAACTGTGTCGCCCGGAAGCAGTGGAGGCGGAGGCCACGCTGAGAGCCATCACCATCGCCAGTGCGGTGAACTGCCCTCTCTACATCGTGCACGTGATGAGCAAGTCTGCAGCCAAGGTCATAGCAGACGCAAGGAGAGATGGTAATTCCTGAGCGAGAAGCTCGCCTGTAACTCAGTAGTAGCTAAAGAGGGAAGTAAATCGTCCACAGTTCCTGCTTTGCTTATGAGAAAGTTGCATGGGGGTGAGGTTGGAGGGGAGGGAGTGCCTGGGTGACTCAGTCGGTTAAGTGTCTGCCTTCTGCTCAGGTCATAATCCCAGGGTCCTGGGAGCTGAGTTGGGCCCTCTGCTCAGCAGGAAGTCTGTTTCTCCCTCTCCCTCTTCCTGCTGCTCCCCCAGATTGTGCTGTCTCTCTTTCTCTCTGTCAAATAAATGAATAAAATCTTTAAAATAAATAAATAAGTAAATAAATATCACAAGAAGTTACCTTTATTACAAAAAAAAAAAAGCGTACTTGCATTTCCATAGCTTGTCTTCCTTCTTTCTCATTAGCATCCTTTCTGTTTTCTTGCACATTATGCATGTCTAGTTGTGCCCTCCTTTCTGCTTGTCTCTTAGGCATCTCCACTCTCCTCTTAGTACCTGAATCGGGATGGCGCAAGGTACACAGGGGGTGCTCAACCAATTTCCTTCAAATTGAGTTGATTTGTCCCATAGCTTCTTGGGTATTAGAGCTATTAAAGCAATTATCCAGATAGTATTTTTATGACAATTAGTTTAAGATTTTAAAACCAAAGTCCCCCGCCCTCCCCCCACCCATAAAATATAATAGACCCTCCTAGGATGCGCTAATATCATCGCACTTTTAAAGATCAGGAAATCAGAAATAGTCTTTTAAATCACCGTGGCTCCTTGTTTTCTTTTTAAACTGAAACTGATTGAACTTCTAAAATATGGATTATAAAAATGATGAAATTAGATTTGGCATGTCTTTAATTCACACTAAGATTAATTTTGTCAAAATCGCTTCTTCTTGCATGAAGTTTCAAGAAGCATTTTGTGCAAGTCAAATGTGTTTTTAAAACATCGCTATCTTGTGTTCAGAGTAAACTCAGTTTTATACAGGAGCCAAGAAGGGCTTACTACCAACCATCTCTGGTTACTTCTCCCCTCTCCCTTTCCCCAGTAATATAATTTCAGTATAAAAGAGCACAGCGGTTCAAAAAGAAAATACTGCAATTTTAAAGTTACAGTATTCATTTCAGCCACCAGGTGGCGCTGTTGTCAACTCTGTGGAATGGGAGGTTGTATAATTATTTGCTTTGTAAATCATGTCCCGTGTCCTACAGCCTGTCAGTCAGGTCCATAATGTCAGAATATGATTTAAGAAATAGCAAAGTCAGCAGAAACTGGCAGTCTTAACCCACATCAAGCTACTATTTTGACAGTCCTGTCAGGAAACAGTTTGTTGATCTTAAGTATTAAATTTTTACTGGGGTAGAATTCCATTAGGTACAGAGTAAAAGTCTGGAGAAGGTTTTGGAATAAATCATGGGCAGAAAACTATTAAACATGAGTATGGACATTTTAATTTTTTTTTTTTTATTTGACAGAGAGATCACAAGTAGGCAGAGAGGCAGGAGGAAGCAGGCTCCCCGCTGAGCCGAGAGCCCGATGCAGGGCTCGATCCCAGGAGCCTGAGATCATGACCTGAGCTGAAGGCAGAGGCTTTAACCCACTGAGCCACCCAGGCGCCCCTGGACATTTTAATTTTATTTTAAATTTTAAATTAAATTTTTTAAAAGATTTTATTTATTTCTTTGACAGAGAGAGATCACAAGTAGGCAGAGAGACAAGCGGGGGTGGGGGGGAGCAGGCTCCCTGCTGAGCAGAGAGCCTGTAGTGCAGGATGGTGAGATCATGACCTGAGCCAAGGGCAGAGGCTTTCACTCACTGAGCCATGCAGGCGCCCCTGAATTTTATTTTTTGAATACGTAAAGAATTTACATGGTCCAAAATTCAAAATTATATATTAAGAAAAAAGGATTCTCAGAGAAGTCTTACTTCCTTCCCTAGCAACTTCTTCCTCTACCCCATTAGTAATTATTTTTATTCATTTATTTCTGGCCTATCTTTATAAAGTTTCTCTTTATGAAAAAATACATGCATATTCTTATTTCTCTTTCTTTACTACTTGAAAGATAAAATAGTGTATCTCATGTTCTGTATTTGGCTTTTCTTTCTACTTGAAAATACGTCTTAAAGTCGTTCATGTGAGGTCTAGAGTTTCTCCATTGTTTCCTACGGGTGCGGTGGGCCTCTGGATTTGTTCAGCTGGTCCCCTAGTGATGGATACTTGGGCTGTTTCAGTCTCTAGCTTTTACGTATAAAATCACAGTGATGGCCTTGAACCTGTGCTGTTTTATGTGAAACGTGTATTCGTTTTCTATCACTACTGTAAACATTGCCACAAATTTAGTGGTTTAAGACACACAAATGTATTCTCTTACAGTTCTGGAGGTCAGAGGGCTAACCCACATCTTACTGGGCCAAAACCAAGTTACTGTTCTTTTCCTGGAGGCTCTAGGGGGAGAATCCCTTTCCTTGCCTTTCTGAGCTTCTAGAGACCACCTGCATTCCTGGCTCACATTTCCCTTGCTCTGTCTCCAAAGCTGCAGGGGTGGGTGGAGAAAATTCGCATTATTCTGCTCTCCTCTTCTGGCCCTCTCTTCTGCTTTAGGACAGTAGGGTTACACTGAGCCCTCCCAGTTAAGCCAGGATAAAGCCCCTATCTCAAGGTTCTTAATTTAATCACATCTGTAAAGTCCTTTTTGCCACGTAAGAGCACGTGGCCACAGCTTGTGGGGATGAGGACGTGGCCGTCTTTGGGGCACCGTTATTCTGTCTGCCACGGAAGAAGATCCTCGCCTCGGGGTAGAATCCTCAAAGTGGGACTGCTGGTTCAAAGGGTAAATGCATACAGGCTTTTTGGATATTGCCAAATCCTTTTCCAAAGGGGCTGTAAATAGGAAATATTTAAAATATCAGCCCAAATCTTCCAGTCGATTCAGACTTACTGTAGTGACTTGTGAAAATGCTCTAAGGGGCCATGTCAGAGGCCACAGAGGTCCAGGGTAAATTGGCATAAGAGCTTTCCCACGCCTGGCATGTGAACTCTCACACGTGATCAAGCAGGAACCTGAAGGGAGTAGGGGGTGGGCTGGGCATAAACGGTGCCAGACTGTTCCCATGGTGACTGTATCCGCCAACCCAGGGGCAGATCCCTGGAGAGTGTAGAGTGACAAGAGCTGGGGGACCACATTGATCTTTTTGCTCATTCATTATCTAACATGACTTCTGAACATGAACAAGCAATACACCTCTATTCATCGTTACCGTGTTTAAATAAGAAACAGTTCAGCTTTACAGGTTTGTGATGTGCACACGTCCTATCTATAAATCCTTTGCCAGCCCATTCTATCATCAGAGCCTTTAACGACCAGAGTGTGGTCCCTAGAGTGTGGTGTCAGCATCCCATGAGAGCTCGTTAGAAATGCAGAACCTTGGACCCCATCCCGGACCCACTGACTCAGAAGGTGCACTTAAACTAGAACCCCAGGTGATTCATATGAATATTAAAGCTTGAGAATCTCTGCTCCAGGAAGCACAAAAGGGATCCAATTATTAATTCTTTAGTGTAGTAGCCTAGCAATACAATGCTATTAAGTTCAATATTATTGTTGAATTGCCAACCATCTACTCAAAAGAGAACAGCATCGTCGTTGATGATTACGTAACAACCAACATTATTTGTTGAGTACTTAATGTGTGCCTGGCACATATTTTAATAGGTCTTATATCATTTCTTGTTTTACTATATATTATGTTTTTAGTGCATTTTAATATATGTTAAATTTTTAAATTGTCATAACAACGCTCAAGTCAAGTTTTACCAGTTTGGGGACTGATGAAATTGAGACTTGGGAAAGTTTGGTATATTAAGCCCAAGATCACTTACTGGTAGGTGCTAAACCTGGAATTCAAGCCCACATCTGTGTGGTCCCCAAATTCCAATTTTTTCCATTACTCTCCACTCTGTTCAAGAAAAAATTAGTTTACAGAGTTAAGAAATGCAGATATCAAGTTTGTATTTAATTGGCTTTGGTCTTTAGCCTTACATTTTAAATTTTTCTTAAAGCATTATCAACATTTTGTTATTTTTTATTATTCTTGAAAGAGAAACACACGGTTGGAGTGATGTCACCAAGATGGCGGCTTAGGTCGGTCCTGACTTTGCTCCCCCTCACAGGAGCAGCCTAACATCTATTCATGTGTAAGATACCACTGAGAGAATCCCAGAACCCAGGGCTGAGGCTGAGGTACCCCCTGCACCTCAGAGACCAAGACAGACTGGATTAGGAGGGTAAGAGAAGTGACTACACAGTGACCACATTGCCCCTCCCCCAGGCCAGTGCAGCAACACGAGTAGAGATCTCCCTTGAGGCTCTGGTTCCTCCTGTGGGAAGAGAGAACCCAGGGGGAGAGCCAGCCTCCCTCAGCATTGTGGGTCACTTTGGGAAGCCTCGGCTCTGATCTGACATCATGAGGAATTCAGGGGAACCCACAGAGCTTAACCACTGGGCCTCTGACTGTAGGGAAGAAGGGAAGGGCAGCAACAACCAGCACACAGATCTTGACAGAGAGTTCACACCTGCAGTGCCCAAGTAGTAATCCCAGACAGCAGCTTTGATGACCTGTGGAACCAAGCTGGGGGCACATTCTGACCAGAGGACTCTGTCAGGGGGCAGGTCGGCCCAGTTCGGGTCCCTAAACCGGGAGTTTTGCTGACCCTCGAGCTCGGTTTGCTCATGCACAGGCAAGGAGCTGAGTCAGGGCCCCAGCTGCTGCGGGAGTGCCTTCTGACTCCATCGGACAGGAAGCATTGGCGACGATTCCAGAAGCTCTGTGGCCCAGCAGTGCTCACGCACAGAGACAGACAGCTAGAGCCAAACACACAGAGCACAGCCAGCAGTAGGCACAGAGGCCCCCATGCTGTGCAGAGGCAGGGGATTCATTCATAGCCAAGGCTGACTGTTACTCCTGGCCCCTGCCAACCCGAGAGCCTGTTTGGGAAACTGAGAAGAGCCCGGAGCCTCACTTGGGTAAGGAACCAAACCAGCCATCCCTCTGCCCCAGTCCCTGTCCTCAGACCTCAAACGGTTGCCTCAGTCAAAAATAGACCATAACAGCAGGTCCCACCCGCCCAAAGACATCACCAGCAGACACACTCTGAGACCCGAACTGAGCCAACTGGTGAATGTTTCTGCCAAATTACCCAAACGTGAAGACACAAACCTAAGAAATCAAGGATCGCAAAAACAATCAGGTAAATACGATTCCACCAGAGGAAGCTACTCAAGCTCCAGTAACCAACCTATGCGCTGCCCACGGACAGTTCGGAATAATCCCCGTAAGGGAGTTTAGTGATCGACCAGCAAGAGACAACCACATGAAATTAGGAACAAGAGGCATGAACAAAGCGAGAAGTTTGACAAGGAAGTAGTAACCATCAAATAGTATCCAGTCAAAACCCTAGAAGGCTCAGAGTTCAAAAAATACAGTAACTGAACCGAAGAATTCCGTTGAGAGTTTCGAAAGTAGACTCAGCTACACAGAGGAAAGACTCAGGGACTGGAAGGACCCAGTCAGATGACTAAAATGGGGAAAGAATGGGAAGAGTGACAAAAGCCTACAAGAATAATGAAATACAACAACAACAAAGACCAACCAAATATTCACATATGGAATTCCAGAAGAAGAGAAAGAAAAAGGGACAAAAAGTATATTTAAAGCAAGATCAGCTGAGACTTCCCCAAACCTTGGGAAAGAAATGGACATCCACATTGTTTCTTGCTGAGTCAGTGTTCCTTTTTTTTTTTTTTTTTTTAACATCTTGGTTGTGATCCTGGACTATCTATGTTTATGACTGTCCTTCGTAAGCTATTGCCATCCCTCTGCTTTCTCGTCTTTCTAAAATTGATGCAAACTTCTGGCTAGCTGTGGACCCTGTTTCCTTCTCAGAACACTCGTGGGGCTTGCCTATCTCTTCGACATCTTGGTGTGAGTTGAGAGGAAAGAGATGGAAAGTACATTGCATCCCCAACTTTAAATTGAAGCCTGAGCATTCCCTTTGTACCTACCTCGATGTTTTCTTTTAGCACTTGCAATAAAAAACAAAAAGCAGGTTCCAGGAAAGAAGAATAAACACGTCCTGTGTAAGCCATTGAAATCAGAATCGCTTTGGACAGTTTGCAAGGAATTTAAATTTCATGCTTATTTCTGGTCTTAGTTCATCTAAATTGAGTAACTAGAACTAGGTTAGTTCTCATCCTTCGTGTGAGAAGCCACTTTTGCAAACATGAAGTATGAGAACCAGAAGGCTGCCCCTAGAATACTATCCTTTTTTCTTCCAGAAGCAGAATCTGACTCCCTTGCTCCATACCCCACGTGTAAAGTTGGACAAACCAGCTGTATTTGTGTCATATATAGAAGTTCCCATCTGCCCGGCCCCAGACCGCGTTCACTTACCAGTCATGCCTTTGTCCAAATAGTATACGTGTTGACATGTGTCATCAGCTTCGGTGACACTTTTTATTTTGGTTTGTGTAGCTTTGGCTATCCATGCCCCTTTTCCCCACATATTGACCTCTGGAATTATCAATGGCCTCGCGTGCTTGTGCAGTCGCTGTGTTTCTGGTGCTCTATTTCGAATGATGGGGACCTCTCTCAGAACCTACTCGATGCTCTACTTGATGTATATCTGTTATAATTTGTTTTCCAGCTACGACTGAAATTATTAATGCTTTTTTTAAGTTTCTAGTTTAACTTGTCTTAATAAAGTTCAACTTGACTTTATATCCATATTCCTGTCTTTAGGGTATAAATAAGAGTTTCACCTGAACTTATTAATAAAACCCCAAATTTATTGGACACCAAATATATGCCAGGCGCTGTGCTCTGGGCATTGGATTTGCAGAAGGGATTATGTTCATTTGCATCCTTCAGTAACTTAGAGTGACCCAAGCTACATTGTGGTTAAAGGTGTTTTTTTGTTTGTTTGTTGGATGTGGTTTGGGCTGGGTTGGGTTGTACTTATTATCAAAGCTTTTCTCTTTAGGCTTATCACTATAAAGCGTAAACTTGTATTATAGAGAGGTTTTCGATGTCTTCCTTTCCACTTTGTAAGAAGCTTTTAAGCTCTGCCTGCCCCCCCCACCCCCTGCCATGTTCCTCTTGTGTTTTAGAAGATGGGCAGAAAGGTCCACGCAGGGACCGCTCTCCTTCTCTCTGGTTGCCATTTCTTGTGGAAGCTGAACAAGAATAAATCGAATCTTGTTATCACAGGCACCATTAGCTGATGCTTAGGAACTGGCGCTTCTCCTAAGAAACACGTGGAGCTGAGTCAAGGTCACTCTGAATCTTTTTCTGTACATGAACACCCAAACACTCCCTGGTTCTTAAAATTGAGAAAAAGATGATTTACCTTATGTCCAAGTGCAAAGCAGTTGAATACCGACCATTCTAAAACATTTTTTTTTAAAGAGTTGTATTTAAAAAAACAAAACCAAAACAAAACAAAAAAACGAGCTGTGCAACCATAAGGAAACTAATGTTTCTGGAACTTACTTGCTGCAATAACAAAGTACCACAGACTGAGCAGTTTTAATAACAGAAATGAATATTCTCATATCAGATACTAGAAGACCAAAGTATTGGCAGAGTTGGTTCCTTTTTAAATTTTTTAAATTATTTTTTATTTTTTAAGAGTTTATTTATTTATTTGACAGATGGAGATCTCAAGAAGGATGAGAGGCAGGCAGAGAGAGATGGGGGGAAGCAGTCTCCCCACTGAGCAGGGAGCCTGTTGTGGGGCTCGATCCCAGGACCCTGGGATCATGACCTGAGTTGAAGGCAGAGGCTTTAACCCACTGAGCCACCCAGGCACCCCACTTCCTTTTAAAAAAAAATTATTTGTTTATTTGAGAGAGACAGAAAGTGAGAAAGAGAGAGAGAGAGAGAGAGAGCATGCACAAGCTGCGGAAGAAGCAGGCAGAGGGAGAGGGAGAAGCAGGCTCCCCACTAAACAGGAAGCCCCATGTGGGGCTCAATCCCAGGACCCCAGGATCATGGCCTGAGCCAAAGGCGAATGCTTAACTGATCCAGCCACCCAGGCTCCCCGAGTTGGTTCTTTCTGAGGACAGTGATGGAAGGATGTATTCTAGATCTCTCTCCTTGCTTTGTAGATGACTGTCTTCCCCCTCTGTCTTCACATTGTCTTCCTTCTGTATGTGTCTGTGTCTAAATTTCCTCTTCTTAGGAGGGCTCCACTCATATGGGATTAGGGCTTATCCTAGTGACCTCATTTTAACTTAATTACGTTTATAAAGGACCCTTCCAAATACAGTCACATTCGGAGATACCAGGGGTTAGAACTTTAACATTTGAATTTTAACAAGGGGCACAGTTCACCCCATAACTGAACCCAGAGTCCCAAGATGCTGGGTACTTTCATATGCAGTAATTTATTTGATCCTCATAAAATTGCCACTCTCTCTTAGAGACACACTGTGACCCCACTTCACAGATTAGACAAACTGAGGCTAAGAGAAATGACTCATCTTACACAAGTCACTAACTAAAAAATAGCACAATCAGGATTTGAACCTGAATCTGAGTGATCTCTATGATGCTGTTTCTCTGGATTTTCTTTGTTAGTTGGAGATTTCCTTTCTTTGTAAATGTAATATTTTTTGAACCAAACAGAGCCCAGGAAGGGTCTGCTCTATCCTTCTAGCTGGGAGAAATTATTTTTTTTAAAGATTTTATTTATTTATTTGACACAGAGAGAGAGAGATCTCAAGTAGGCAGAGAGGCAGACAGAGAAAGAGGAGGGAGCAGGCTCCCTGCTGAGCAGAGAGCCCGATGCGGGGCTCGATCCCAGGACCCTGGGATCATGATCTGAGCCAAAGGCAGAGGCTTTAACCCACTGAGCCACCCAGACGCCCCTGGGAGAAATTATTTTTATACATGTGTTTGGCTTTCTGTTGGTAGCCAGTGCTTCCACTCCAGGGTACTTATGCCAGCTTTTCTGCATTGTTCAACCTTTTGTAACAGATCTTGGGACTTGATTAAGCACTACTCGCAAATTTAGACAAAGTGTGAACACCTGCTCTATCACTTTCATCTCATGAATGGGTTGTCTGGTCAGGGGGAAGTTTGCATTGGCTTGACAGGTTTCATTATTTGGAAATCTTTAGACACTCAGCAGGAAAAACTCCTTTAAGGGGGAGATAGCATCATAAGTGCAGAGTCTCTTTTGGCTTCAGGCTAAACACTGGAGAGAGGAGGAGAGGCCCTGGATGGTTGCACTGGACAGGGTACAGTGCAAACCTTGCTGAGACAGTGGGAGGAGATTAATGACGAAGATGTTCTATCTCCTAAGAGCTGTTGAAACCATCCGGTCTCAAGTGCAATCAGGAGAGTACCCGACTAGGACAGATACAGCTCTTTTCATTACCAACCTGCTAAGCAGAGTAAATGAAACCAGTAAGTGAAATTGGAAAATTGCTCAGCCACATCCACAAATGGCTTGTGGTTGACTTAAACATTTCAGAATACATACTCGTTACCAAGAAATGAAGAATGACACTTCACCTAGTAACGTAATGTGTATGTATGATATGATACCAAAATACTAGGGTTCTAATTCTGTGCACCACTTACTGCCTGTGTGACTTGGGCAAATGAGTTTGTTTCATTGAGTGTCAGTTTCTTTATCTGTCAAACCAGCATGAGGGTTGCCATGAAGGTCAAATGAGACACATGACATTCAAACTCTATTTGCCAACTACAGAGTGCTATACATATGTTAGATATTTTTATTATTACTTTCTTTTTGACCCAAATCTAATAAAACTCTCAGTTATGCTGAATTATCCAGCTTGATTCTCCAATTTATGGTTTACCCAGGACCCAGGCCCCTTGTTTAACTTCTCCTTTTTTCTTCTTGAATACTGGGAGTTTTTTTTTTGAAGATGCCTTAGAACTATTGTAAAATAGGGGAAAAAGTAATTGGGAATTTCTACCTTTTATTTAAAATTTTAAAAGTATATTTGTAGATGCTTAATGGGGAAACAATTGGAAATAGCCTTGTTCACCTGGGTGGCTTAGTCATTAAGCGCCTGCCTCTGGCTCAGGTCACGATTCCAGCGTCCTGGGATAGAGCCCCACATCAGGCTCCCTGCTCAGTGGGAGGCCTGCTTTTCCCTCTCCTGCTCCCCTTGCTTGTGTTCCCTCTCTTGCCGTGTCTGTCTCTGTCAAATAAGTAAATAAAATCTTAAAAAAAAAAAAAAAAGGAAGAGAGAAAATAGCCCCATTAATGAAGAGCTTGTTGTGTATACCAAAACCATGGCCTATCACATTTTAAAGGGACTAAAACCTTCCAAGGAGATTACATGTCATCTGGTTTCAAAACGGTCCTGGCAGACTCCTGGTAGATGCTGACACTTTTAATTTTTCCTGAGAGCTATTAAAATTGTAGAACTTTGGAACTGTATCCCCATCTCACCTTGATGGCCAAAAGATTGAATAGAGCATGTGATAAGAATCTTTGCTGTATGATGAAGCACCATGGAAAATCCTGAGTTGGCAGCTTGTAAAGTGGTTACAGATCAAGTCTCTGAGTTTTTCATTGTCTGAGCATCTATCTGCATGTTCTCTTAGGATAGGAAGTTCTCTCCATACCCGCTAATCAGATATGGGGTCCCTCCTGCTCACTCTACTGCAAACAGTACGTTACCTCTTAGTTCACATTGAAAAAGAATTGTTCCTTGTCCTACACACAGCGTAACGAGAGACTAATGGTATTTCCTCTTTTCTGGGAGTAAGGCAGTAAGAAACAGAAGGGGGATGGGATTCAGTGTGTGTGTGTGTGTGTGTGTGTGTGCACCAGCGTGTGCACGCGTGCACGTGAGAGAAAGAGAGAGAGAGAAAGAGAAGCATGAAAGTGAGGGATCTTAGCAGTGTCTGTGTTCTTGGGAGGTAACTGTTACTGACCATGATACTTGGTTACTTAAGAAGCAGGTTTGTTAGGCTTCAGTAAGCCTTGTTTTGTGGTTTGCAAGAGGAAAATGGCTAGTTTAGGAAAATAAACAATCTATGAGAGGGTACTACATTCCAGTTGAATCTGACACAGGCAGGTGATGGCCATCCACGGGCAGTATCCTCCAACGAAGTTAGTTAATTTCAGTTCTCTATCAGGATTTGCACTGAAATCCGCTGTCTGACCAGCCACAGCGAAGTTCGCAGAGTTCCGTGGGCAGGCATCCCTTACTCTGTGTTCACCTTGGTGACTGCTTGGGGACGATCAGCTCAATGCCGGTGCACCTATTATCCCAACAAACGCTAATCAGAGATAGGATTCTGATTTTAAATTCAAATTCACTAGGCACTATTAGCTTTTCTAACATTGTGTGCTCTTGATGGCCTCATTTGCATGATTTTTAAAAATATGCATGTCTGGCTACAATTTTATTACCTGAGTGTTCTTTTATTTAACATAAGTTTTTGGAGGAGTTTTGTTTGTTTTTTGGTTGGTTGTTGTTATGGTTGTTTGTTTTTTTGTTTTTGTTTTTGTTTTTATCCTTTAAGGGATATGAAGAGATTCTCAATTGAGTTGTAACAGAGCTATACCATGGTTGAACTCCATATGACCACGTGATAATTGTCACCAGGGTAGTATTTGCATAGAAGTTAAGACTAGAGTCCAAAACGCCTGGATTCAGATCCTACCTCCTCAACATCATCCATGTTATGTTGGGCGCATGTAATACACCTGTACAGAAGTTATTTATTTTCATCTTTCAATGGGGATAATAATAGCATTTTCCCCGTAGGGTTTTTGAGATAAAGTCATTAGAATGGTACACATACCAGTCAGCATTTGCTAGATTAGGCTGCAATAACAGCTGAATTGGAAATGTCAACGGTCTCCCAACTACTGAGATTTATTTCTCCTTCGGACTCATGTCCATCATGGGTTGGCACTAACTGTGTTCCATATTCTCTTCATCCTGAGACACAACTGAAGAAGCAACCTGTGGTAGTCTAAGGACAGAAGGAAGACTCAGCATGTGTTACTTCCTTTCACATTTAATTAGTCAAAGTAGGCCATGGGGTCAAGCCTTGTGTCGGGGAGTGCGTATAATCATCTACCACAGCGTGCACTGCACCTGGGCAGAACATAGTAAGTGCTCATGAAGCAGTAGTTTTCCTTTTTAAATCCTGTCCATGAAAGGTGACTTGTGGTCTGGGATTCCTATTATCCTTTGCTAGTGCAGAGAAGACGCATATTTATGTGTTTTTCAGATGGTTCTCTTGAGAGCAAATGAAGGGACTGAATGCTTCCTTTGACATTTCCAGGGCAAGTGGTCTATGGAGAGCCCATAGCAGCAAGTCTGGGCACAGACGGCACGCACTACTGGCACAGAGAGTGGCACCATGCAGCCCACCATGTTATGGGGCCACCCCTGCGACCGGACCCCTCAACGCCTCACTTCCTCATGAATCTATTGGCTAAGTAATAATTTAACAAATGATTGTGAAGGGTTCTGCCAAAATAAGGTATCATAAGAGTCTTTGGTTTGAGCGGAGGACATCGTGTCTTACCATCTGACCTTCGTTGACCTCCATGCAGTATTCTGTTCTACTTGACGTGATAGGCTGTGAGGAGTCCCTCACCTGGGACCAAAAAAGCAGTGGCTTAATTATGATATGGTGTCAAAATCTCTCCCAGACATAGAGAAATCAGATCATTTTTACTAAAATTTTACTCTCTTCTAACTTTTTCCTGGTCTATTCTATCACCTATTGCCTGGAACCTAGTTTCTTCATAATGCTTTGTTTTTAATCATTCACATATTCTTGAATATTCTTCTATGGCGATATAACCCAAGAAGCAGATGTGCCTGTGTACATCTGATAGGTTATGATCTAGGGCAGAGCCACCGGTGGGGTGAAAGGCAAAATCCTGCCCTCAGAGAGATTATCCCCATGAATGGCCATCCAAACTATTTTCAGAGATGCTACTTTCTGAGAAGTTATGATTACTTTTCTTGGAGACCCCAACACTTCCCATTCAGATACTAGACCCAAGTTAACAAAGGGTTTTTCACAACAAAAGTTCAAGAGTTCATTTACCTTTTTCTTTCAGCCTACTTCCTTCTTCACATGGCTACATCTCCAAGATGGTTCACAATTCAAAGCAGGGCTCTCTGTCTCTGGTGATATGAACATCCTCATCCAGTGTCCCATCTCTGCTCACCTCAATGTTGCCATTTGGCCAGGGGCTGCCTCTGTCCATGTGGGTCACGGAGGTTCATCTTTGGGTAGTGCTCTACTCGCAAAGAATTTTCCCTTACGTTATTGCCAGTGATCCTAAAATAATTATCATTGAGTACACATCATCATCATCATCATCAGTTTCTAGATAAGACTGAGCATTTGAAGGGTGTCTGGGTGGCTCAGTCGGTTAAGCATCTGCCTTCAGCTCAGGTCGTGATCCCACAGTCCTGGGATCGAGTTCTGCATTGGGCTCCCTGCTCTGCAGGGAGTCTGCTTCTCCCATTGTCTCTGCCTACCTCTCTCTCTCTCTCTGTCTTTCATGAATAAATAAATAAAATCCTTAAATAAATAAATAACTGAGCATTGGACAAACTCATAATCACAGAACTAGCATGTGATGGAGTCTAGAACCAGTTTTTCTGACCTGAGCATGATCTGGCTTCACATTTCTTCTAAGAGTATTCTTTTCCAAAAGTGCTTCTAAAATAGAGATGGGTGTGGCTGAAATATGTGCTTGAAAAAGTCACCCATTGTCTATTGCAGCTTTCTGACTTTCAGTTGAGAAGGGCATCAGAAGAACAGGAAAGGTTCTGGTAGTTTTCTTCGGATGTCTTTTATCTACTCATCCCACACTCTTGTGTGTTCTTCTTTTTCAGTGGTGATCTAACCACAACAGGAACTGACCACTGCACTTTCAACACTTGCCAGAAAGCTCTGGGGAAGGATGATTTCACGAAGATTCCCAATGGAGTGAACGGTGTTGAGGACCGTATGTCAGTAATATGGGAAAAAGGCGTGGTGAGTTTCACAGGATCCAGTTTGTTTTGTTGAACTCTTTAGCCAAGATCTGGCTCATTTCAGGACCAAAGTGCCACAAACCTTCATAGAAAAGCTTTGTGATTGTTTTTATTAGAGCAGAGACTGGGAACGCAGCACCGTGACCATCGCCACCCCATCTTCCAGGACAATAATAAAAAATCATTTTCATCTCTGCATAATTGAGTTTAGATGATGCGTTGCATCATTATGCAGACATTAGGGGTAAATTTAGATTGGGTACCAGGAGGATTCCTCTCTAAGTCTATGTTATAGCCCTTCTACTTGATTTCTTGTTTTTGAATCCCAGTTCCTCATGTATCACTGCTGTAAATACTTGGAATGATTGAAAATACATGAAGGGTTTTTATTATGTTCGTATCTCCTTCTCATGAAATTTTTGTAGATGTCCCCTTTTAAGGATCTTTGTATATCATATTTTTGAAACTGCTGTATAAAGTCACATAAATAAAAATCCAAAGTTTAGAAGAAGAAATTTTTTAAATGTCCGTGATTTAAAAATGTCTCCTGGAGCCTGGAGAAGAATCAGGTGGCTAAATGTTCATATGTTCACCTGTCTATCCACTTGACATGTGTAGTTGTACGGATCAGTGGGGAGGCTTGCCTGGTTATACCTGGGCTGCCATTTTCATGTCACTCTCACCCATTTTTTAGAAGCCTTCCCTTAGATGACATTATCTCATACCTCAGAATCCCCTCCACATACCATTCTTCCCAACTCTAATTATTTACCAGTTATTGTCAGTTGGATTCCTAACATGTCTCCTTATTTACATCTTCATGTTGACTACTCTAGTTTGAAGTCTGTCTCGGTTGGATCGGTGCAGTAGTCTCAAAGCTGGTGCCCCTCCGCCAGGCTCTTGCTTGCTTATACTATATTGCCTATGTTATCCTCTAGTACCAGTGCTGCCTTCCAAAAACAAAGAACTATTCATGCTATTTTCTTCTTTAAAACCCTTTACATTTTCCATTACTTATAGGATGAATGATCAGTTTACATGTAAGGATCTCCAAAACATCTCCATAGCCCTTTCTTCTGCTAATCATCTTTCAGCCCTTGGTACCTCTACCCTAACTCTAATCATCCCACATGACTCTTCCTTTCTTTCTCTTTGCTTAGATTTTCTTGCTAAAAGTTCAATCTTTTCCTCTGAGCTTGTGCTATTAAAATGAGTATGTTCATTAAAGTAAATTTCCATAATATAGCAAGTGTGTAAAAGACTTTTAAAAAATTGAATATTTCTTAATAATGTACAGAAACTGTATTATTTTATGAAACATGAAGATGGTTGACTCATGGGAATATTACTCTCAGGTTGTGGTTCTTAATCATTTTGTGAGACATGGACACATTGGTAATT
Source organism: Neogale vison (assembly GCF_020171115.1). Classification (NCBI taxonomy): domain Eukaryota; kingdom Metazoa; phylum Chordata; class Mammalia; order Carnivora; family Mustelidae; genus Neogale; species Neogale vison. Next base: position 33,481,102 of record NC_058094.1, read on the forward strand.
AAATAAACCTTATTAAGGATGATCCTAACCAGATAAATGTACATAGGGATAAGCTCTCAACATTTAAAAAAACAAATCAGGGGAGCCTGGGTGGCTCAGTGCGTTAAAGCCTCTGCCTTCTGCTTAGGTCATGATCCCTGGGTCCTGGAATTGGCTCCGTGCTCAGTGGGGAGCCTGCTTCCCTTCCTCTCTTTCTGCCTGCCTCTCTGCCTACTTGCGATCTCTGTCTGTCAAATAAATAAATAAAATCTTAAAAAACAAAACAAAAAACCAAAATCATATGGTTTTAGAAAGACCACATTAATCCACAGTATGTCCATATTAAAATCCCTTATAATAGACTCCATGATTATTGGTTCATGTACATTTCAGTAGCACAAAATTTAATCTCTTGAGTTGATTTTTCCTCTTTCTAAAAGTCTTATCCTCTGATTTAAAGGTCTGTCTTATTTTAACTCTATAATATTTCACCTGTTGTCTACATGATCATCTCATCATTCTTAGGTCTACAGTAAATAAGCCAGATCATAAATGCAGTAGGGAGTGGTAGTCAACGCTAAACAAAAATTGAAAATACTACTGCCAACATCCAGCTGTTGTCTGTGTGATTCTGGGAAGAATGGAGAAAATTAGTGAAGGGTGAGAGTTAAGCTTAGGCTTGTGAAAAGTTATCTTCAGGCTTGTGTTAACCCATCATCCCCATCATTCTCATTATGATAGTTTAAGGCTCACCAGCATCCCCAGAGGCGTTTGGCTCCACAGTGTAAGAAATTAGGTGCAGTTCTGTTGGGTTCCAAGAGATACAAGTCTTGCACTTTTATTGATAGGAGATGTTTAAGTACGTGGTCATTAAAACACATGCATTTTCTTTCTTGAACTGTTTTTACAGCATAGTGGTAAAATGGACGAAAACCGGTTTGTCGCAGTTACCAGCACAAATGCAGCGAAGGTCTTCAATCTCTATCCGAGAAAGGGAAGGATAGCTGTGGGATCAGATGCAGACATTGTGATTTGGGACCCAAAAGCCACGAGGTAAGTCTGTGTCCTTGTATTTTTTGGCTTCTCCATGGAAAAAAAAGCACTAACTTACAAAGAAATTATTTATTGACCTCAATAAGACACTTCTTATTAGGTGATTTATTTACCCTGTGTTTTGAGCTTGTGCACAAGATAAGTGTGTGTGTGTGTGTGTGTGTGTGTGTGTGTTTAGAGATTTCATCTATTTATTTGAGACAGAGAGAGAGAGAGAGAGAGAAAATAACAAGTGAGGAGGGAGCAGAGGCAGAAGGAGAAGCAGACCCTCTGCTGAGCAGGGAGCCTGACACAGGCTTGATCCAAGGACCTTGAGATCATGACCTGAGCCAAAGACAGACTCTTAACGGACTGAGCCACCAAGGCGCCCCATGATAAGAGTTCTGATGTACAAATATTCCTTTGTTTTCTTTGGCATAGAGGATGCAAAAGTTGTGTTACTTCCCATTCCCTGGAGATGCGTGTGTGTGTAAAACCAATATGAATTTACCACTTCAGTGGTAAGCTTGGCAAGCACCCCAGTTCACACGGAGGAACAGTATAGAGAGCAATGAAGAAAAGAGGAGGCTTAGTTTGAAAAGGGCTGACTTGAAAACTCAAAATAATTATAGCCTTTTTAAAGCTTTCAGATAGAAACATTCCAGCACAAAGGATGTCACTTTTAGTTAGCCAGATTTTCCGGTTGATTTCATCTTGAGCTCATCATTCCCAGTAGACTCCAGCTTTTTGTTTCTGATTTCCATAATTCTATGTTAATATTGCAGATTTGGCAATTTCCACCAACTCAGGAAAGCATTGAATAGAGAGGCTGAAGCCCTGGTAATTTCTCCTTCTAAGATATTAGCAGAGACAACACCTGCATCCGAATTTGTATCTTCCATAACCTTCACATTTGTATTGGAGAAAATCCCACATGCTATAATGTTATCTGTACGCGTGTACATGCGTGCGTCGAGGGGGATACATGAGGCCTTCTACCTTCACTGAATAGGCATTTATTCAAGGTCTACTAGGTTAATTACTGTACTAAGCAAAAATCTCTAGCTTCTTGGAGGTGCTATTTGTCACAAGGGCCCAACTTTGATTGAAATGCTCCTGGGTTCCTCTGGGGAACAGAAGATGGAAAAGCACTAGGGCTACCACCGCAATGAGCTTAAAAATAAGCCCCCGATAGTTCTGTAGAAAATGCTTGTCTTTTGTAGTTAAACACTCCCTGGGCATCCATGTCCCAACTCGGGCAGCAGTTCACATGGTGGGCAGTTCCACAGCCATCACAAGCATTAGTGACCGTGTTCCAGCCTATTGCCGGCTTACGGTCTCGCAGCACAGTACACGGTGATGTGAACATCTTATTTACGTGAATGTCCTAAGATACCAACAAGGCAGAGCTCATGTCTTTGTTATGATGCTAACAAGGAACTATTGCTTATTTAAGGATTAAATATCTGATGGTTACATCCTCAGGCCCCTGTCCCTACAGAAGAAATGAAGACAGATAAAATTAAATTTGGGGCAGCTTCTCCATGAGACTAGAAAAACTGTCCTTGGGAAGACAAAGGGGGAAAAAAATGTGCTTGGATTTGGATTGGTGTGCGGATGAATGGAGCATGCTGTGTTTAGAGAGCTCCTGATATTTTAAATATCACTCTACTCACGCTATTGTACACCCGGCAGGAGCCCGCCCAGCATCATTTCTGCTGTAATTCCAACGATTTAGTACTGGGACAGATAGAGCTTTTGAAATGATTTGTGGCTTAAGGAGATGATGATTCTTAATCGGGAACCCTCAAAAATTTCAAAAGGGAGAAAATGATCACACAGAAGAAATATTTATGAAAAATGGTGTTTTTGAAGCATTGCATCTGGGAGAGTCCAAATAATGATAATAATTAGCAACCATTTGCATTTGCACAGTCCTCAGTGGTTTTAAAAAATGCTCTGCTAGGGATGCCTGGGTGATTCAGTTGGTTAGGCCGCTGCCTTTGGCTCGAGTCAGGATCCCAGCATCCTGGGATCGAGTCCCACATGGGGCTCCTTGCTCAGCAGGGAGCCTGCTTCTCCCTCTGCCTCTGCCTGCCTCTCTGTCTGCCTGTGCTCACTCTCTCTCTCTCTCTCTGACAAATAAAATCTTTAAAAAAAATGCTCTGCTATCTGAAACGTGACTTATGAGGTAAGGCAGATAGGACTCTTCCTTTTGGCAGTGGCAAAACTGTAACACAATGGCGTCTGTGAACAGTGGCTTTGACTTTGCAGACTTCGATGTGTTTCACTAGATTTGGCACCATGCTATCTCCCGACCCCAAAGCAGAGCACTTTCTCCTGGATGCACCTGTTCATGGTCTGTGGTTTTCTTACAGTCAAGTGGGCCAGTCACAGAAAGAGTTTTTGAATTTAATTCTATTCTCTATTATTCCTTTTCAAGGTGAGGGAGAAATAAAAAAGTAGTCAATGGAGTGATCCTCATTCCTAATAGCATCAAGAGCCATGGCAGGCTGTTCCCCACAGCTCCCCTTTTTAACCCAGCACCTGGCATCTGCAATAGGACCCACCTTAAGAGTCTCCTTGGCTGTTTCCATTTGTGAGGATGACCCCAGCTCAGGGGTAAAGCATTGTCTTCTTTAGACAACCGGACAAAGAGAAATGACCCGCACCTACGGGTGTGAATAATTCACTTACTTTATTTCCACATATATTGTTGCTTGGGGGATATTTATAGGCTGTGATTATGTCTCTTTGAGTCACGTTTTTAGATGATATAAATTTAGAGCACTTTCACACAAGTTTGACTTGCCGATTTCTGTAACTTTGTCTGGCCCTTCCTTTCCCATTCAGTTGTTGCCGAAGAGCATGTAATGATCCAGAAGAGTTTACTTCTTATTCTTTTTAGATCTGTCTATTACCTGCTTCATGGCCTTTGTTTTTTCATCCAAGAACTAACTAACTGAAGGTCAAACTAAAAAGTTTCTGTGCTCTTAGGTTTTTTTTCCTCTATGTTATCAATTCTCTGGTATTTCTTAAAGGAGACTTGTCCTTCACCTGATGGCAGTCATGGTAGCAGAAAATGAAATATTTGCATTTCCATATATGTGTCTGTGGCATAAAGATACGCACTGACATTTAATTACCAGCACTATGACTTCTTCACCTACATCTTCTGATCACGTCACCTAGGCACGAGGTTAAATGAAAACACCACGGCCTGAGCACCTGCGGTGTGGGTTCTGGGTCCCGGCTCCATCCATGCCAAGTGGGGAACCAAGGCACACCAGTTACTGTCTCTGAGTAGCCCCTCTCTCTTAGGTTAAGTGAGATTATTAATAATGGTTATGCCAACCTCATCAGATTTTTGTTAGAATCACATGCAACGATGTGTGTGAAAATGTGTCTAGAGTAAGAAAGTGTTCCCCAGGGTCAAGGTAAGCACTGTCCTGGTTACTTCCTGTTTATCTAGCTGGGCTGGGGTCACTCTCTCCTGCCCATCTCCCTTTCGAGGTGTTCTCAGGTATCTGCCTGAAGTGTCCAGGAGGCCAGTGAACCAGAAGCTTCTATTTGTCTGACCTTCAGATTCTTTAAAAAAACAAAAAAACAAAAAACAAAACTGGAGTCCTCTTTGTTTTTCTTTTCTTTTTTACTGTCCTTTTGAAAAATGGAGAAATATACATCTTTCCTTGGCAGGATATACTGAAAGAATCCAGCCCCCTTTGGGTTGCTTTGAATTTCGTCCTCATCTTGCTTCTTCAACCCTTTAATTTAAGAATTTTCTCTAAGCCACCCTCAAAATGGTTTGCAATCTCATGATTCATCCTTTTCAACGTGAAAATTGCAGAATGTGGGAAACCGGAGAGAAGGGGCAGTTAGAGAGGAAGCTTCAGAGAATAATGAATCTGGAAGGATATTTGAACAAGAAGAAAGTGCATTTATAGGTGCTTTCTATCAAAAGAGAGAATTTTGGGGACACGGTCTGCGGATTCCTTATCTGGGTCGATCATAGCTTCAGCTTTCTCTATTCTTGGCCCGCCTGTTAGAAGAAAGTTGCTCATCTGGGCTGGCTGTTACTGATCAAAATTTATACTGATGACCTCAGCGAGGACCTTTCTGAGGCATGACAATATTTTTTAGTTTTTCTAACTGCCCATCCGCCCCCTGGAGCTTCCCCCAACCTTCGCCACCGGCCGTCGCCGTGGGAGTCTGCCTCTTCCCCCCTTGCAGACTGAGCTCTGCTGTCCACTGCTCATCTGCTGCTCAGACCTGACCGTGGTCTTTAGTCACTGCCTTCCTCCCTCGTTAACAGTCTTGACGACAAATCCAGTTTTTAAAATAAATCTTTCCTTTCAGAATACTTTAGGATTTACAAAAAAATTGCAAAGATAGTACAGAGAGTTCCCATATAATCCACAGTCAGTTTCCATTATTATTCCTGTGGTAGGTTTTTTTTAATTAATAAACCAATACTGATATGTTATTATTAACTAGGGTCCATGCTTTAATGAGATTTCCTTAAGGTTATTTTATTTTATTTTATTTTATTTTAGAGAAAGGGAGAGGAAGCGCAAGCACCTGCAGGGGGAGGAGCGGAGGGGAAGGAAAAGAGGGAGGGGGAGGGAATCTCGAGCCGACTCTGTGCTGAGCATGGACTCAGGCCCAGGGACTGGGCCTCACGACCCTGAGGTCATGACCTGAGCTAAAACCAAGAGCCGGTGGCTTAACTGACTGAGCCTCCAAGGCGACCCAAGGTTTCCTTAGTTTTTACCTAATATTCTTTTTCCTGATCGGGAGCCATCCAGGACACCACATGGCATTCCGCCATCATGTCACTCTAGGCTCCAGTGGTCTGTAAGTTTCTCGGACTTTCTTTGTTTGTGATGACCTTGGAAGATTGGAGGAGTCCTGGTCAGGCATGTTGTGGAATGTCTCTCTATTATGATTCTTCTTGTGTTTTCGTCATGACTAGCTTGGGGTTATGGGTTTGGAGAGGCAGACCAGAGAGGTAGTGCCGTTCTCCTTCCATCCTCCCAAGGAAACATGGTCTCTATCAACAAGACTAAACACGAAGGCGAGAGAAACCAAAGGCCTGGGAGGAAGAAGCTAAGGCCGGAGGAGATGATGTGCGAGAACAGGTTCAGGCCGTGGGAGGAAGCAGGAAGGTGAGGAGGTCATGGGCTGCCTCTCTCCAGGTTTAATTTTATTGCAGACAGAGGTGATTTTAAACAGAGCTCCTCTAGTGGAAAAGCATCATTTAATCAAACAAATACAATGAACATATCTATAAGGTGTTTTTTTTTCCTTGAATGACACTGCATTTTATATTACCTACCTAGTTTTTTTTTTAATTTTTTCAATTTATTTATTTTCAGAAAAACAGTATTCATTATTTTTTCACCACACCCAGTGCTCCATGCAATCCGTGTACCTACCTAGTTTTGATACTAGCTGAAGGCTGGTGATGTGAGGGCTTCCCATCCAACCACACCAACACAGGTGGGCCACAATGTTCCTTTGAAATTTCCGGAAAGATTTTAGCAAAAACAATCGCCCCGCTGACCAGGTAGTATCTCAAAGGAGAGCCGCATGCATCTCTCCCCAGAGCCTGAAGGGGGCACCCACAGCCCACACTGAGACCCAACCAGGCCGTTTGAGGTACTGGTTATGCAAGGAGCCAGCCTCTGGAGAATGGATGTGTTTGCTAACGATTTTTGGCTTTGTGGTACCTAGATGTTTCCCTCTTTTTCTAAATTCTCATTATTTATTAATGGCATGTAGAAATAAGTCTGCTGGCAACACAATCTGTAATCTTAAAAATGGGCTGCATTCTAGTTACCGAGGGCGACCAGAGCAGAGAAAAGGGATGGAGCGTGCCTTTAAAAAAAACCAAAAAAAACCAAAAAAAAAAAAAAAACCCCAAAACTAAAAACCTGTGAAAAGCCGGATGATTCCAGAATGAGAAATCTGACATGTGGGATGAATGGTGAGAGAGAATTGCTAGTGGGAGTCTGTAGAGAAGGTTTGGCCATCCTAATGAGAGATCACCTACGACGTTACCAGCCTGTAAAAAGTTCCTGCAAAAATCAGCTGCAGAAGCTCTTCTGTGTCATTGCACAATAAAAGCAACCTGCCTTTGGTGCATACGGAGCCTCCACCTTTTTCACAAGTAAAGAGTCTGCTGCATTCAGCTCGATGGCTCCTCGACCCCATGTGTCTGTTGGTTGTGACAGAGATGCGTGTCCTAATGCTTGGCTCCTTGGGTCAAAGATTCAAATTTAAGGCCACATTCCTTATCTAAATGTTTGGCTCATTTCTGTAAAATATTGTGGTGCTTAGAGTCAAGGGGAAGAAATCAGGCATAGGATTTTTCATGGAGTGTCAAGAGAGAATCTTGTGGCCTCATGTGGTCAAGACGGAGACCCATCAAACTGGCCAACTTGTTAAAAATCGTATTGGAGAGGATGGCACGTAAGTTACTTGCCAGCTCCTGGCAGTGGCCGTAACTCACATTCTGGCAATTTAAGACTATCCTATGAGCTTTGGTTCTTTGGTATTCATTAACTAGCACTTAGTTACCATGGCAACTGTCCCTTTTCAGTATTTATGAGCTACAGGATCTCTCGCAGCATCCCTAGCACGCGAACACACAGCTAACACGTTGTGTGCCGCGGAACATTTATTTTATTTTATTTATTTATTTATTTATTTATTTATTTTTTAAAGAACATTTAATGAAGACTTCTAGCTAGACTGTATTCTGCCAGGCATGCATGTTTTGCTCACAGCTATTTTCATTTATTATTTTTTAACTCAATTATAGCAGGCTTTGACCTTGAATATACCATTCTTAAAGGCATCGTGCCGTCTCCCTACTTAATTTCCTTCCCTTTCTCATCGAAGATAGAGACAAATGAATTTTACTTTATATTCAGTGAGGAGTGCTGACTTGCTGCCTATCCCAGGGCCCCTCTAGATTCTGGGAGGGGGCGACTTGCGTGTGCACGAAAGCCGGGGAAGAATGACTACTTCACCCTTGGGTGATGAGGGTTGTGGAGCGCGGGAACAAAGAAGAGGTAAGGGAGAAAGTGTGCTTTGGCCGGGAGTGATGGCTTCTGCTTATAGCTGTTTTATCAGCAACTATTTCACGGAAGCTCCAGGCAGTTTCCCCTGAAGGGGCACACCGGGCATCGTTGGACTAATTGGTACCCTACACTGTTCCGCCGCCTCCAAGGAAGCACGTGCGCACACACATATCAGCTCACACTCACGCCCATGCACGTAAACGCAGCAACTGCATTTCTGCTTGTCAAAGTCAGCCAGCCTAAAGACTCTGCTTACAATGCCTGTTTCTAAGCGGGTTTATAACTCCTCCCCCAGTTCCCAAAGGCACACCGTGGCGGTCCGTATGTGTGGAAGGAGAGAGTGGGAAGCCCAGGCCTCATACCCGGTATGTGGGTGGAAATGACAGTTTATGCCGTGGTCGTCCACTGTGTTGCCTCACGTCCATTCCTGGAGGCCACATGGGGTGGGATAGGTTTGTCCCGGCTGTGCCTTGTACAACTACAGGGGCACCCTTCCCATGGTGGTGACCATAGGTACAGACAGTGATTATGACTGTTTTTTGACAGATGATAGCAATGTATCTTTTTATTTTTGAAGATTTTATTTATTTATTTGAGAGCGAGTGGGCAAGAGAGACAGAGAGCACAAAAAGCGGGAGCAGCAGGCAGAGGGAGAGGGAGAATCAGGCTTCCCGCTGAGCAGGGAGCCCAATGTGGGGACTTGATCCCAGGGCCCTGAGATCCTGACCCAAGCCCAGACACACGCTTACCAACTGAGCCACCCAGACACCCCTGACAGCAAAGGATCTTAAGGAATAAGTGTTTTTTGCTAATCCACTCAAAATCCTGCCCATCTCCCTGGTTCCTGGGGGCAGGAAGAGAACCATAGTGCAAAGCAAATGGCTTCAGGGTTTAATTCCTTTCACTAACTAGATGTGAAATGTTGGGAATTTAATTCCTTTCACTAACTAGATGGGAATGTTACTTAATTTTTCTGAACTTAGGTTTCTTTATTTGTAAAATAGGGATGATGGTAATGATGGCATTTATTTCATAGCATGGCCATGAGTATTTAAGATAGTATGATGAAAAAACCCCAAATAACTGAAGTGCTAGGTACAGAGTTAATGTTCAGCAGTGCGTGGCACACAGTAGATGCTCAGTTAGTAGTAGTAGGTGGTAGTGGCTGTAGGTAGTCAACTTACTAAATAAGTGGGAGCTATTTTTAACTATGGCTGTGATTCAGAAGCCCTTGCAGTAATGCCTTAATTCAGACATGACCAAAAGGTACTAGAATTCTATTTAATCTAAAAGTTCCATCTTCTTTGTGTCTTGCACACATTCAGTTTTTACCAGGAATGAATAAAATGGAGAAGCTTGGATGGATTCTTTTGGCTGAAATAACTTGATTCAAGAAGGACTCTTACGTGCCCCCACAACTGACTCTTTGAAAAATTGTTTGCTGTGAAACTGTTCCAACCAACCACCTAGGATTTATTTTCTGGCCTTCAAGAGACGTTTGCTTTTTAAAAAAAGTTTTTGACTATGCAGGCAGAAAGCTAGTTTTGCTGATTACGGATGGGTAAAATTTTAACCACTATTTATTTCAGCTTGTTTATTTAAGCATGTTCTTATGCAACTGAACCTTTCAAGTGAGCTAGAAAATGATTTCCAGGGACTTCACTACTAATAGTGACATTTTTTTAAAATTATAAAAGAAAAGCAGCTTAGGAACAGAATGATCATTTGATCATTGATCATTTGCCTTGGCCACAGTAAGCACAGTTTATTTTAACCATTAGGGTAAAAAAAATAAGCACAAAGGGGAGATGGTTGTGTAAAAAGCATATAGGATTTCTAACCAAGAACTACTGTAATTTTCTTCCTACTCAACATACATTGTCTATTTTTCTGTCTCGGCATTTGCCTAACTTACTAACAGCTGCATCCCTAGGTTTCAAAACAGTGCTGGTACATCGCATAGAGGAGCTCAATAGTTATTTATTGAATGAATAAACCAAATACTAATAGTCTTGGGCCAGTGAGCCAATGCGTGATTTAAACATTTTGTTTGGGCTTTGTTTATCTGTTCCCTGAACTGGTTTAAGATCGGTTTTACATTACTTCTTTTTGAGTTAAAGAAAAAAAATAATAATTCTTGGCACTTCTGCCTTCTTCTTCCCCAAAGCGGTGGCTGGCAAGGATGTGTTCCAGAGTCAGTGGCCAGTAGCGTTGCCAGAACTGGCCAGGAATGTGGCTTAAGCCAGGTTGGATCCTTCAGTGGGTCAGACAGTTCTGATTTTTGCCCAGACTCACTCTTAATTCTGGCCACTTATCTTAAAAAACACGGGAACCTTGGTTATAGAGGAAATAAGAAAACAAAGCAAAAATGGATCAAAAGAAATTTAATATCCGTACCTGGAAAGAATCCCAGGGTCCTTATGGTCTTAAAGCACAGCAAAGAGCCGTGGCTTTTTACAAAGGCCTTTGGGGAAGTCATCAGTAAAACTGCGCCCTTGCTGTCAGAAGAAGATCACAGTGGAAGTCTGTTTGAAGGCAGTGAGTGATGTAAGGAAGGGCACTCTTTTCTAACGGCCTGATAAAAACACCTAAAAACTTAATTGAAGCTGATCTGCCTTCTCTTTTTAAGAGCACAGGTTCTCAAAGTATGGTCCCTGGGCCGGCAACATCAACATCGTTTGGGAATTTATTAGAAGTGCAAATTCTCAGGCAGGGCCCAAGGCCTACTGCCTTGGAAACTCTGTGGGTAGGGCCCAGTGCTCTGGGGTTTAACAAGGATTCTAGGGGATTCTGGTTCATATCCAAGTTTGAGAACCCCTGGTTCTCATAGAATTGGAGGCGGCTTTGGGATTCATAAAGTCCAATTAACTCTAGGCGGTGCTTGATTACTATCAGTTTTAAGGAAGTTACTACCTAAGCAAACCGTTCAGTCTTGCGTGGGATGGTTGTAATTGTTAGGATGTTTTTTCCTTTTTTGCATTAAAAATGACCCTCTTTCGAGCTCCTAAAATGTTTGCCTCTGGAGCCATGCATAATCTATCTATGTTCTCCTAAGGTCGTTCCTTCATTCACGCATCCATTCAAATATTTGAAGAAAGTCATTGGCCCCGGATAAGCTATGCCATCCCCAAATTAGCATTCTGAGATCCTTCAGTAGATCCTTAAGCCCATGATAAGCAGAATCCCAATGTCCTGATCTCGTTCTGTTCACCCTTCTCTTGACACGCGCTTGTCCATGTCCTACAAAGATTTAAATCTGAGATCTGGACACGATTCTGCCTAGAACACCACTGGAGCAGGAACATGCGAGGCGGGTTAGTTTTAGACTAAATGTTTTCCATTTCCTTTATAACATTTTTTAGGATGCATCTTATGTGATTGCCATTTGCAGGTTAAAAACAGTAAAATGGAGGCCCCTGGGTGGCTCAGGCGTTAAGCATCTGCCTTTGGCTCAGGTCATGATCCCAAAGTCCTGGAATCGAGCCCCGCATCAGGCTTCCTGCTCGGCGGGGAGCCTGCTTCTCCCTCTCCCACTGCCCCTGCTTATGTTCCCCTCTCTCGCTGTGTCTCTGTCAAATAAATAAAATCTTAAAAATAAAACAAAACAGTGACATCTCAGCAGATGCAAGAGTTCCAATATCTTACCGCATTTCTTCAGTTGACAATTTAAAAACTGGTCTTGGGCCTTCCTCTCAGATGTTTATGCTGAAAGAACTAGGATTCTACTCAGTGACCGCTTTCTGTATTACATTTTAAGTCCACTTGAGCAGAGAGTAATTTATAATGTCTAACATAATTTATAATGTGCAACATTATAATTTATTATAACACTCAATGTTGTAATAATTTTTAAAAGATGCAGTATTTAATATAAATAGAAAGTGCAAAAAATAATGCCCTTGTGTATTCACCCCCCCCCAACAACTACCTTGGATCAGGGATTTGATGTTTCCCGTGTGTTTCTATTTGTCCTATATGGGGATGCAGTCCTAGACCGTTACGTATATATACATATATATAATTTTGTGTATCTTTAGCTTTATATGAAGTGTCTTGTACTGCATATATTATTGTGTGACTTTCTCAGTACTATCCTTCTGGGACTTAGCCATTTTGAAATATGCAGGTTCTTTCATTCATGTTCACGGCTATATAATATTCTGTTTTGTGAACACTGCATAACTGATTACATGTTCTTTGCTCAGGAAGTTTAGGACATTTACGGTCTCACTATTTCAGACACTGTGTACATCCTTCTATACATGTGTGAAGGTTTTTCTAGCACATCCATCTAGCCCCTGATTTCTTTGACATCAAATAGTGTCCAATTTAGTCAGTAGAAGCATATAAAGTCCTTGATTTTTGAAACTAAAGGCACATCTTCCCGTTTGTCCCCATCACATTTTACCTTGTCCCACCTTCGTTTACTCGGTTATTTAAAAAACCAGATATGGGGCCCTGCCATGACCCAGAGGCCACAGGAAGTAGCTGAAGACAAAGTGAATGAGGCATAATACCACTTTTTACCCAGCGTGGCAAGGGCAGGGTCCGCGGAGAGGCAGTGGCCTTCCTTTTTGCTGTAGTCATTGATTCTCGAGTTGAGAGTCTTACATTTCAGTATTAGTTCTCACTGCGGGAGAGATGTCCTCACTCTTACCCTATATCGTCGGAGATGAAGGGCCGTGCGTGTGTGTGTGTGTGTGTGTGTGTATTCTCACAGAGCGATGAGCTGGGAGTGCTGAGTGAGCTGCCCGTCTGCCTGTGAATCCAAGGTCAGAGCTCCCTCACGGTTCCGCAGGGCAGCAGATGGCATGCTCTGTCCTTGGTGACAAGCATGTACTTGGCTGGCATGGGGCATGGGTCCTTGCAAATCTGCCAACGCTCCTGGACGTCACTCCCCAGCACAGTCTGGCTGGCAGTGGGGTCCCCTGGACACGAGATGACCATTGTCTTGTTCGTTTAAGAGACATCATGTGCCTATGAACACCTACTCAGTGCCCTCCTGGCCGAGTGGCCTTTGTGCATTGGGGCGAGCCGGGGAAGGAGAGTCAGGAACGTTAGGTTTACTCTGCAGCTGCAGTCGGAATCCTAGGAAACCGCTTGCCTAATTTCCTTTGTCTAACTTGATTTCTTTTTGGCAGGGAGGCAAATGGATCAATATTGTTTTTTATGTCGAGATTCTGTTGCCCGAAGGAAATTTCCCGTCAGTTCAATGTGCCTGCCGTGAGTCCTGTAATTGGGGCTGTGTGCTGTCTGGGCAATGAGGGGCCTCCCCGGATAGGCGCGCGAAGCCAGCCATCTGTGCGGAGCCCGCCCAGAGCGCTCTTCTGGACGGGGTTAGACGGGCTGCCCCTGTCAGGCGGAGCTTGGCATTTGTGCTGGGCCCTTCTGCTCATGTTTCTCTGGCCACAGTCTTGTATGGACAGCTTTATTTTATTTTATTTTATTTTATTTTATTTTATTTTATTTTTTAATGTTCTGCAAAGCCATTTCTCCCTACCTTTCTTTGTATCTTTTTCTATATGTGGCGTGTTCTCTCCCTCTCCAAAAGTTCTTCAAGGTCGTTTCTTTACATTTCTGTTATATTTTCTTCCCATCTTACTTCTCCCCACCCCCACCCACCCATCCCCCAAACTGTGGTTCTGCCCCTTTCTTATCACAAGCAGAAGGAAATGCTCCTACTTTGCTCTCAGTTTCTTTCTCTTATCAGGCATTTAAGGAAAGCTAGGATTCTAGAAACAGAATCATGAGAAGACATTAGCCACATGAAAAAAAAAGGAACATTTATCTGTGTGGAAGGGCTGTTGAATTCCTCCTGTGGTAGGGGGAAGAAAGACAGTACTAATCAGTTGTCTATGAACAAAAATTTATTGCGTGCTTGCTCTGTGTGTAAGAGATGGCACTGCTCAGTGCTGTGGGGGACATAAATAAGGGTGTGACATTGGCCACCAAAGAAGCTGCATTCTGGTTGGACAGATAGCATATACACGTGGGAAAGGATAAATAACTCTTGGAAGAGGAAAATAAGAGCAACGCCACAGAGCAGTTCAAGAAGTGGGAAGGGTCTCGTGTGCTTCATGCCCCAGAAAATTTGTGGTCTTAATAACTCTCCTGAGTTGAGGTCATCAAGACCTCACCAAAGGCTGGGTTGGGCTTGTGAAAAGGCTTTGAATTAACTGCATCCTCGGGGTGGCTCTGGTCCTGGCCCGATTGCCAAGGGCTTTGCTTGTTAACTTGAGTAGAGGTTTTCTAAGGCAGCACGTGTCATTGGATGGTTTTGAGTGAGAATTTGGCTTAATTGGAATCTGTGCTTCCTGATTTATATGTGGCACAAGTAGAAACTGTTATTTGTAGGGTGCGTGGTACCGTAGAGAATTTGGAGACCAAGAGGAGAATGCAACATTATCAGCTGGTCTTGGTTTGGCCAGAACTTTCCCAATTTTAGCACTGGAAGTCCCATATCCCAACAAATCTTTCAACTTAAGCCCACACCAGACTGCTTGTCTGTCACCTGGGAGGGTGTTTTGGGTCATAGGTGATGAGCCTAGGAGCTCTGCCCACACCTAGTCATCCTGGGATCTGAGCGTTTCGATCCTGCATCTAGGCTCATCGGTCAGAAAAGCCTTATGACCCAGGACTTTAGGATAATGATGCGCGGGACTGGTTGGAATCTGAGAGAATGGTCAGGAGCCTGGTGGACTCTGGCTTGAGGCGATGAGACCTCAGACATGATGATGGCAACAGAAGTTGGGAGGGAGAGGAATTGGCTTAAGATATTCTCCCCCCTGGGAGGAAAACTCTTCCCCAACAATTCAATGAAAGACTGGAAATTGAATGAAGTAGGCAAGTCAACAACGGCTTCATTAATTTATGACCCAAGCATGTATTGAGTGCCAACTGAGTGCTATACCCTGTACTCAAAGCTGAGTAAGAAAGGATTTCCCCCTAATGTAACTCATGACCTAACTGGACTGATAAAAAAAAATATTCCATATAACTATCGTATAGAGTAATAGATCAGGGTGTATGGCCCAGGGGTTGAGGGGCATGGGATCTAGAGCAGAACCAGATTACTGGATTCAAATCCCAGCTAAGCCCAATACTATCTGCATGACCCTGGACGGGTTCCTCACCTCTCTGAGGTCAGTTTCCTACCCGTAAATGTAGGTAGGCTGACAATAATACCAGCCTCTGGGGGTTGTTGGAAGGAGATAATACCTTCAATTTGTTGTGTTGGCATACAGTAAAACTTGAAGAGACATTAATATCATTATTATCATACAGAATTATAAGACAGGAGAGATTTACAAACTAGCAGGCAGGTATCAGAGTAAATGACGTTTGTAATATGGGAATCTAGAGGGACAAATGCTTAGAGGAGTCCACAGTAGTCCCAGAATTCTAGTCTGTCTAGTCAGTCACAGTTTCACTCCTGTTTATATTTATAGATATATCCTCTTCTGCACATTTAGGGTGTAACTGGCAAGTCAATGAGGCACAGTTGTCGCTTCAACTTGCACAGGAAGCTCTAGATATCAGGTTGCACAGGGCTGTTTGAACATTTTTGAATGTCTGACTTCTCCAGGAAGGGCTCTCCAGATAATGACCTTGTGTTAGCACCCCCCCCCATTTTTTTTTTTCTTAACATTTTATTTATTTGACAGAGAGAGCACACAAACAAGGGGAGCAACAGGCAGAGGGAGAGGAGAAATAGTTTCCTGCTGAACAGAGAGCCCAATACAGGGCTCGATCCTAGGACCCTGGGATCATGACCTGAGCCGAAGGCAGATACCCAGATGCCCTACGGATTGGGCCACCCAGGGGCCCCTGTGTTAGGCCATTTATCCAGGTTTCATATACTTGGATAATTTTATAGTTTTAGGTTTTTTTTGTTTTTGCTATTTTATTCCAGATTTGGGATTATTTCCATTGGACAGATTATTGAAAGCGGAATGCCTGTATCAAAGTGTGTGTAGGTTTAAGGGCTCTCTGCATACGTGGTTTCCATCCCCAGGGCTCTTCACCAGCTCTGGACACAATCTTTTTTTCCCCTTTGCTTTTTGTTATTTTTGCAAGTAAAAATTGTTACCTTCAGCTACAATATATTTGAGCGCTAGGGAAGTTGAACTCTTTTTCATGTTTATTAGTCATTGGGTTTTTTTTTTTTTCCTTATAGAGAAATAATCTGTTCATGCCCTTTGTTCTTTTTGCTTTTGGTAACATATGACTTGTCTCTTTATTTAAATAGTCTGTCGTATTTCTTGCAAACTCCCCGGAGTTCTTTTGCGGAATAAATGCCATCGTCATGTGAAAGTGCTTCACAGAAACCGTAAAGCACTCTCTCTTTATTATTGTTAAAAAAAAAAAAAAAAAAAAGTTGAACTTGTTCATATATTAGTATCAAGTTCATGACAAACAGGGCCTTGCAAATTCAGAAATAGGCATGATAGGAATGTGAGCTTCATTCAGGAGGGGATTTCTATCAGTTTTATTCCTTGCTATAACCCCGGGGCCTAGAACAGTGCATGGCATGGAATCAGTCAGTCAGCTGGTAATCAACAGATGTATGTTGGTAACGAATGGTAATTAATTGGTAGGTTGGCAAGCAATAAATGGATGTTAAATCAATGAGTATAAGATAAACACATTGATGGAAAGGGATTTCCTACAACATTCCACCAGGATGACGTCTTCAGTTCACTTTCTTTTTTGCCTCAAGCCAGAAGTGAGTAGAACTGTAGACAGCCTGGGGATCGGAGCTTGGAAATAGTGGTCTCACGATTCTGGGCTTAGGAAACTCGTTTCTTAGAACCCAGCTTTCTACGTGGTAACATTGTAAGCCTAATTAGCAATTCTTACCTCATTTATTTAAGTGATAAACCAGAAACAAGAAGAGTTTAATGACCCAAGTATGGCTTTCAGCATTATGATAAAAGGCCCAGGTTGTGGTTTTGTTTTTCCTATGAGAGCATTAGTTCCTAAATACAGCACCTCTGAGTCCTCACATCCCTCATTTGTTGTTTTCTGGCACCTGTGAGAATAGACTGTGCACAAAGTCTAAAAGAAAACATGATGGCATTCCTTAAAATTGATTCATTCTTTGGTTGCCTATTTTTGGGGAAAGGTTTTGCACAGAGATTTATGCTGATGAGTATAATCTCATGTACAGACTTATCTTCTACTACCCACCCATCCAGGGGCCTGGTACCATGTGCTTTTCTACAGTGGTTCCATTGTGTTTCTATCTTTAATTATCCTACCTCACATTGTGTTTTCCTTTCAAAGTGCTTTCGTATTTCTGGAAGAAGAGGCTGCAAGTTTTCATATAAACGCACATTTCATTCAAGACCCGTGTCCTGGATGGATCTCTTCTAGTGGGAGGCGCTCTGTAGTGGTTAAACACTTAGTCCTGAACTCTGATGTTTGCTGTTAGGTGAGTTACTCAGCTTCCTTGAGCCTCAATGTCCTCATTTATAAAATAGGTATTTATTTTTTTTTATTTTTTTTTAAAGATTTTATTTATTAATTTGACAGAGAGAAATCACAAGTAGATGGAGAGGCAGCCAGAGAGAGATAGGGAAGCAGGCTCCTTGCTGAGCAGAGAGCCCGATGCGGGACTCAATCTCAGGACCCTGAGCTCATGACCTGAGCTGAAGGCAGCGGCTTAACCCACTGAGCCACCCAGGCCCCCTATAAAATAGGTATTTAAAAGCAGCCTGCTTCCATAGGGCTGTCAGGAGGATTACAAAAAATAATGCAGGAAAAGAAGCTAGCCTGCAGTTTGGCGTACAAGCGTGCGGTAGATAGAAACTGCCGCTGAATGCTCCTTGCTTGTCGTCATCAGGTTCACACTGGGGACTTGGCCATGGCTCCCAGGCCCCGAGGAGCTGTTAGGAAATGTAAGAAAAGCAAGTGACCACGTCAGAGGCGAATACTTTGGGATAGCAAAAGAGAAGGAAAGAGAGCTCCCCGCCAGAGGTTATCCCAGAAGTAAGCCACTGCACATCTATCAGTCAGGGCTCAGGTGGAGAAGGAGAACCACCTGGAGATAGATCTAGATACAGACACTTAGAGACACACGTGCACATAGATGCATGTGTATCTAAGCATGCGTGTGTGTGTATGTGTACACTTATGCACATGTCTATACAGACGGATATAGACAGGCAGGCACACACACAATGTATATATAATTTGCCCTCCCACAACAGTAGGAGCTGCACCGTGTCCGCAAGGCTGCGGTCTTTGTGTCTCAGGCTGGAGTCTGAAGTCCAGAGAGTGGGCAGTTGTGAGGGCAAGATGGGGTAAAGCGACAAGGACCAGGCGGATCCGTAGCACAAGCTGGGCCCCGTGGGCCAAGATGGAGTGAACCCGGTGCCCATTCTTGTTGCCGCTGCCCTGGGCGGTATGGTGCACCGGCCTGCCTTTGGTCCCAGGATGGAACACACCCCAGCCCCAGAGTCTGACCTGCTGAAGGAGACGGGGCCGGGGAGGTGGGGTCCGCTACATGGAGAGGAGCCCGCAGATCACGGGAGCTACAGGGGCTTTCTGCTTCCTTCCCACCCTCCACCCTTTGAGGCATAGATGCCGTTTCCAGTGTGGGTATCTGCTTCGAGGTGGAGACACCGGGGGTCAGAGGGGTTAGTCATTCGCCCCAAATCACACAGCAGAGCTGGGCTTCAGAGAAGGCCTCTTGACTTCTGTCTAATCCCTTAAACACGGCAAAGTTACAGGTTCCCAAAGGGCAGGGAGGGAAGGGGCCCCTGTAGCACAGAGGCAAGTGGACTCTCCCTGTGCAGAGGGGTGTCGGGAGTCAGGCCTCCTGGGTTCAGAATGGGGCTTCTCCTCGGAAGCACAGTGTGACGTGGGGCGAGTGGCTTATCCTCGGTTTGCTTCAAGTTCCTCCTCTGACCCTGGGAAGGTTAGCAGTTACGGTCAAGTGTGCCACTGGCTGCCCGGCCCCAGCTTCCTCCTGTCCGTGGGGCGAGGAGATAACCTTGTAGTGATGACGTCACCCCCGGAGCCCACCCCTGTGACCCGACAGTGCTTCCTAGAAACAGGTGCCTTTTGGGCTGGGTCACATTTGAACTGTATGACCTTATGACTAACTGGGGCTCTGGGGCTGTGCTTCCCCCTCGGACATAGCCTGCGAAGCGCTCTCTCCGCGGAGGGTCCATGAACCGCCCACGTGTGCCGTAGCTGAACCAGGTGGTTAGCCGCCCAGTTCTTGCCCAGATGGAAGGTAGATCGTTTCTATTAAAATCCCAAGGGTTCTGATAAATTTTAATGAGTGAAGAACACAGTGCTTTCATCCTCTGAGCAGGGGGGTGGGGGTGGTCACTGCTGGCCTGGGGTGTGGTGGGGAGAGGGTGGAGTGGGGGTTCAGCCTGCTTGCGTCTTATTTCTGGCCTCACCCCTTCTCGGTCATGTCACTCCTTTCTCAGTCTCCACTTCCTCATCCGGTCAACAGAAATCATCATATGGCTTGTTGGGAGGTTAAGTGAGGCCATGCTCATGGAAATACCTCGAATATGGCAGATGCTTAGTGGGCAGTGAGGAAATCTGGAACTTGCTGCGATGGGCAGCGCTGTCCCTGTGCCCCACAACTTTTTGCTCATCTTTCTTGCCTTCTTTGCACTCTTCTTATTATTTCTTTGTTTTTGTTTTTCTCCTCCTTCTCTCTCTCTCTCTCATTTCTGGCCTTTTGTTCTTTTCTTTTTGCAGCTATTCCCATCCCCCCAGCCCCCAACCACCAACCTCTCCCACCCTCCCCCTCCCCACACCCCCCCCCCCCCCTACTCCCCCCACCCCCCCCAACCCAGTCAAGGGTATATGTCTTCCAAATCTCTCAAGGGCCTGGGGTTTTGTTTTGTTTTGTTTTGGGGGTTTTGTTGTTGTTGTCGTTGTTGTCACAGGAGGCATTTAGAGCAGGAGTCAGTAAACTCCTTCTGTAAAGGAGAAGACAGTAAGTATTTTAGGCTTTATGGACCTGAGGGTCTCCGTTGCTACTATTCAACTCTGCCATTGTCGTACAAAAGCAGCCATAGAGGGGCGTCTGGGTGGCTCAGTGCTCTAAAGCCTCTGCCTTCAGCTCAGGTCATGATCCCAGAGTCCTGGGTTTGAGCCCTGCATCCTGGGATGGAGCCCCGCATCAGGCAGTCTGTTCCGCGGGAAGCCTGCTTCCCTTCCTCTCTCTCTGCCTGCCTCTCTGCCTGCTTGTGAGCTCTGTCTGTCAAAAGCAGCCATAGAGAATACACAAAGGGAACAAGCAAGGCTGTGTTCCAGTAAAACTTTATTTATAAAAACAGGCTGCAGATCTGATTTGACCTGCCAGCTATATAGTTTTCCAACCCATGATTTAGAGTTTTGCAGATTAAGACTCCTCTCACTGAATGCTGACGGGCATTCTGGACCTCCAGTTCATGCACGGGCACTGAGGAAGCCTTTGGTACTTCCTTGGCTCTCAGTCCTGTTTGTTCACAGCACGGTCTTTAGGCAGTGAATCAAGAAATGATGGAAAGGATTACTTTGTTATTCACAACCGAATACCATTCAAGTCTAGAACACTCTAAAAAAATTCCAGGCAGATAGCTGGATCACAGGTGGCTTGATCAGTTCAAAGGTAGGTGAGTGATGAACCCTGAACCTCGGGATTCAGCGCAGAAAAAAAATAGGAGCAGAGGGCTGGTCGCTGGTCCCTGTTCTTTGCATAGCTATCTGCTGATCCTCTCAGAAAGAGCTTGCTGACCCAGCATTGTGATTAAAATGAGCTGCTTTTCATCATTAAAGGGAAGCCTTTGAACTCACAGACCTGAGTTCAAGTTCTGACTTTGCCACAAGCAATCTGTGTCCTAGGCAATTTAAACTCTTTGAACCTCAGTTTTCTCATCCATAAAATAGGGATAATAATAATAATAATACAGCAATATTCCAGGCTTCCTATGAAGGTTGAAGGAGGTAGTGCTGTCCATGCCTTTCACTGTCACAGAGTAAAAAGCCACACGTATTTGTTATGATTATGAGAAGAGGTTTCCGATGACTTTGGAGTTTCTCAGAGCCCCTCACTGAGATGACTCGGGAACAGAATCTTGCAACATTATGCTTGCCTCAACACCTTCCCAGGAATTCTGGAGGCCAGGCCTCCCTTCCTCAGGTTGAAGAAGAGGAATTCTTTCAGACTCTCGCCGGGGCGCTGCAACCCAGCGTCGAGGGCGTCACCCAGGTTCCCCAGCAGCCCGCCTTCCCAGAGCTTTCTCTCACCTGGCCACAGCCTTTGCCTCTCCTCTCCACTGACACCCCTTTCAGTTGTCAAGCAGTGATTTTCCAGTGCCAAACTACATTTCATCTGCCAGTATTGATGCTTACTACCTCTTTTTATTCTCCTCGGTAGGGATGGAGGGAAAATAGGTCATCTTCCTTAAAAAAAAAAAAAAAAAAAAAAGAGTAAGTATAGAAGTCCCCCAGACATTCATTTCTGGTACCCAGCTTTCACTTTTCTATCCCCTTAAAGAACTCAACTGTCTTCCCTTTATATCCCAGGCATTCCTTTCTCTCCCTAAAATATAACATTACAGGTGACCATCCTAAGTACCTGGCCCACTCTCACTTTTCAGGAAGGATACTGTGTGACTCTAAGCCTGTGTGTTTCTGCATAGAGAACCAACATCTTGTTCTTGCTGCAGCTGTGCCCCTACATAGTCTGTCAAACAATGTCATCAGTCAAGGGCAAGGCAACTTCCCAGCATGGGGAAATGTAATTACAAGGCAAAGTCCACACACCACCCCAGAAAGTTATTTTTAACTCTGACCAATATGTTAGGCCAACAGCCTTGCCTGGTATAAGCTAATAATCGTACCTCAGCTACACACACTCCCCTGTTCAGTATTCCTAAGACATACATCCTAGAATCATGCTAGGTTTTGCTGATTCACATTCAGTTCCTGTTCCTTTAAGACACTAAATTATTTTTAGTTCCCCACTTTCTGAAAACTAGTATAGGAACATGAAATATTTATGTTAAGTAATAACACAGACATTTACTAATAAGTTATTTTCAGAGAAGCAAATACATATATATAATGCCTTCTATTTCTCAGGCTTGCGTGAGGCGTGGGAGGTGAAGGAGTGATACTTGCTTCCAAGGTCAAGTCGTTATACTCATTTTCTCTGACCACGATCGACACCACCAATCGTGACCTATAGGATATAACTTCAAGGACAAAATAGGAGGGCTATACCTGATCCTTTAAGTCAATGTTGGGGAGCGTTTTTATGAACCTGCATTAAATATCTCATCATGCACTGAGCACCAATAGAGTTCCAAGTTATTGTCCAATTTAGATTTAATAACATGGCTGAAGCAATTCCCATTTTCTCTTCTGTGGGAGGAGGCAGGTTGAAAAGTCTGAAGAGAGGGTAGGAGATTAGATTGATGGGTGCAGTGAGCAGCAATTTTGCTTAATAATGACAGTGTACTTGAAGTAGCACCACTTAGCATTTCCAGAGATGTGGCTGCTGTGCCCCCCATTTACAGGACTTGTCAGCTCCCAGAAATTGACAGAAGAGGCAGTTTGAAATAGACAGTTGGAACACATGTTCGAAAAAAAATATCTTCCATCGTGATCACATTGAGAATGACTGGTCAATTTCAGTTTAGGAAATTTGTAATAGCACACTAAATCCCTTGCTGCTAAATAGAAAACAAACTCAGAAACATCAAGAAGCGTGGAATGAGCTGTTTCCCGTTTGTTTTCTGGTTGATAAAGAATGCTTTCGTGGACTGAATGCTGTTTAGGTGGCTTCCCATGGAGCGTTCAAGGGCAGCCTTGTCCAGGGGTTCAGACCCCAGCCTCTGATCTCTCCTGACCTACAGGAACTGTGCTATGGAGGGTGAGTTATAAACCTCTTTGTGTCCCATCTCATCCTTATTTACTGCATGGGAATAAGGACGGCCCCTACTCCACAGAATGATGGTTAATATTTTTTCCTATGAGTAGATAAGGTATCCTATAACCCCATTCAGAGAGATGAGGTCGAGTTTTAAAGAAGCCACTAACAGACCTGACATGATTTTTAAAAACTTTTTTGGGTGCTCCTGGCAACCCGATTCAGAATCGATCCGTGCCATGGACAAAATGGCCGAGCTGGAGAAAATAGAACTAAATCCCGTAACAAGTCGTTTCTCTGGGGCTGAGAAGACACACGTGGCTCTCAGAAATCCTCTTGCTACCCACCGGGGTTCTCCCCGAATGCTTGGAGGCGGTGTCGCGGTCCCCTGCAGGCTTCGCTTCGGTGACTTTGTCATCCAGAAGAGAGCACCACTCTTTGATAGAAAGCTATTTGCAAAGGGACAGAATGTTTCTCTGCAGCTGTGATGTGAGTGCTATCAAAGTCATTGACTGACTTGGAAACGAGCTTAATATTATCTTCAGGGCTCCTGCTGCCCTGTCAGCTTGAGCCTTAGAGATTTGTGTAACTGGGACTCAGGAAGGCAACCTTGACGCCCTGGCTGCAGGGAGACACGCCCTTTGGTACAGGTTCAAAGCAAGCTTGACAAAGAGCAGCTTTCCCCTGGGGCAGACTGACCACTGAGAGCCCCTTTCTGCGGATCTGCTAATGAAGAGGCAGTCCAGGAACACCAGCCTCCCTTAGCCCCTGGGAAGGCTTTCATCATTCCTGCCCTTCCGGTCACCACCCACTCCTGCCTCTGCACCCCCCCACCCCAATCAGGCCAACAGCTTTGCCACCCAAGCCATCCAATCCGTCATTTGTTGTTAGAGACAAGGGCTCTCTCAAAATGCTACTCTCCTGAGCTAGCTAGCATACTGTTAAATTTGAAAAAGATTCAGTGACAAATCTCGCAGCTCTTGGGTCTGGTTTACAGCTGGAATCAGGACATCGCCACCACCCCCCCACCCCTTTGCATCTGTTCTGCAGACACATTTGATCGAACTTAGTTTCTAGGTCCCTTTTGACCTAGAACTTTGCCTCAGAGTTACTATCCACGGGCTCTTCCTTAGGGGAATTACTCCCTAAGGGACAAAGTGTTTATCAGTCAGGGTCTTGGGCTCCAAACCAGAGCAACCAGCTTGCTCGCCCGTTAAGCAAAAGCTCACCCTGTGGGATGGCCTTGGGGAGCTCACCGATCAAAGGAGCAGCCAGTGCTGCAGGCTTGGGAAGGGCAGAGACCGAGGTAGCTTGGAGCAGGAGCTGGTTTGCACTCAGGAATGCACCTGCCAATCACTTTTAATTTTTTTTTCCCCCACTCTGCCAATGATTCACATTGCTGGGGAACAAAAGGCAATTGCTCAGCCGTTGGCTTGGTAAGAAAGGGCACCATGCCTAACTGTCTTACCAAATTCTCTCCAGTGGGGGAGAGAAAGGTCTTCAAGAAAAGTGGGGGTTGCTGACACCAGAGGAAGGGCGAATGAAAGCCAAGGGACAAAACTCCAGTGCTTGCTGAGCTGCATTGCTCAGGAACTGTGTGTGTGGCCCATCTCAGAACCAAGATGCACTGCAGGGGTCCATGATCCCGGCTCCTGTGTATCTCAGGGGGTTGCTGAACCTTATAGTGATCACGTGTGAGGGTGTTGACTCCGTCGCTCTTTTAGTCAGAGTCTAGGTACGAGCGTTCTTGCTTTCTTCCAAGTGGCCTCTCAGTGTTCAAGGGCACCACCAGCTCACCAGGGGACGTGGCGCTCACCAGTTCTGCAGGGGGCTGTTATGTGAGTCTGACTTTGTCTTTCATACCTGGGCCTGGGCTGCATCTGAGGGAGCCCCTTTGAGTAACTTAGGAAAACCTGGAGGATGTCTCATTATTTTTCCATGAAGTTCTGAGAAGGATGGGTCTAGTCCTATGTCCTGCTTGACAGTGGCCTAAGCCAGGGACCGAACAGACAGTGCTTAACCCTTCCCTCTGCTCAGGACCTGACACTGGCACTGGCACAGGCCTGAAGGGCTGTTGGCCTCAGGCTTCATGCTCAAGAAAGGCCTCAATTTTAGACTTTTGAGATGATCACAAAAGATTTTTCTAAATCTGGGCGCCTGGGTGGCTCAGTGGGTTAAGCCGCTGCCTTTGGCTCAGGTCATGATCTCAGGATCCTGGGATGGAGTCCCGCATCGGGCTCCCTGCTCGGCAGGGGTCCTGCTTCCCTTCCTCTCTCTCTGCCTGCCTCTCTGCCTACTTGTGATCTCTCTCTGTCAAATAAATAAATAAAATCTTTAAAAAAAAAAAAAAAAGATTTTTCTAAGTGTCCCAGAGACACACTGCAAATATTGAAAGAAAAAGATGTATCAGGTAGGGGGTCTCAGCTGCAACCAAGAGTAGTTAAATAAAAGGGGAACGTGTTAAAGGACACTGAGAGGCTCTGAGAATCTCCAGAAGGCCCAGAGGACCAGGCTGAGAGGCTATACATCTGGGACCAATGCCTTCGGCCTAGCACAGGGCAGCGGGGAGACACAGTGCAATCCCTGTGCACAGTGACCATGGAGGAGACCAGATCCCATCCCTGGGCCAGCTGCAGAGGAGGGTAGAAAGCATGTTCTTGGCTCTTGCCTTAACAGAAGGCCTCTGCCTTTACAGGTGCATGTTCAAAGGAACAACAGGTATCCGTACAAAGGCAATTATGTGACTTTGAACTTGTGTTCATTCCATTAATGGACCATATATCCCACACGACACTAGTAATGAATAGATTTGAAATACATTTTATAGCAATTTTAGGAATCTCGTGATGATATTGCATTCTGTGTTTCTTTAAAACAATTACATATCAAAATGTACCACAATTATTTTTCTATCTTCTTATGGCAGGGTTACAAATATACTAGGGTTCTCAAGGGAAAGTTACTCTGACCTCTCAGAGGTTCGTTCATTATCAGACTGTGTGATCCTTGGGCACACACAGAGCTCTCCACAGCTCTATTTCAGCAGCATCAGTGGGGACACGGGTGATAATACTTACCTACGTACTCGTTAGTGTTGATCATATCGGCATTGCTAACTATCGCTAGGCATTGATGAACAAGCATTTCCTATAACTTATAAGATGCAATGAAGAATGGTAATTATAACAATTTCTTTTTTTTAAGATTTTATTTATTTATTTGACAGAGAGAAATCACAAGTAGGCAGAGAGGCAGGCAGAGAGAGAGAGAGGGAAGCAGGCTCCCTGCTGAGCAGAGAGCCCGATGCGGAACTCGATCCCAGGACTCTGAGATCATGACCTGAGCTGAAGGCAGCGGCTTAACCCACTGAGCACCCAGGCGCCCATTATAACAATTTCTTTTACTTATTTCTGTATGTCTGTATTAGTAATGAGCTTGTACAGCTCTCCAGAAGTGTTAGGTATGTGACAGAACTCTGGGATTAGACGTTTACCTCTCCTTTAATTTAGTGCTCTATTTCCAAAACACAGTCACATCCTAGAGGAGAGGGGAGGCAGGAAATAAAACATACAGAAGGAAAATCATGCAATTCTCTTTGTTCATTTCCTACATATTTATTAAGCACCTACTGTGTGCCAGGGATGAAACAACATGATCTCAGTCTTAATGTGTGCACTCAGTAGGAAAAGAGGGACTTATCAGGAGATCATTAGCTGACTTAGCATTCAGATGGTCTAAACCACAGAAGAAAGAGGGCCATCGGGGTCAGCTTCTCAGTGCCAGGATTCTCTTTTTCCCCCAGCTTTATTGAGATGTCATATAGGAGGCCCCAGGACTCTTGAATGGGGCTTAGGGAAGGTGGATGTGAGCAGTGAGGAGGGATTTGGAGTGAAGAAAACAGCATGCACCAAGATCCAGAAGTGTGAAAGTTCCAAGATCCAGAAGTGGGGAAGCTTCCACAGAACTGGAGGATTGTAGCTCGGGCTAGAAAGCAAGGGTGGGGGGGCGCCATGTCTGACACCTCCCAACGGGAAAGTGCACGCCTGTTCTTTTTGCTGCTGCTGATACTGCCTGGAATTTACATTTTGTGCTAATTGGACCTCATTTACATAATGCCTTATTATAAAGAGTCACTTAGATGTTGCCTAATTGTCTTCTCCCTCCTGCAACACGAAGGCGGAGAAAGTCAAGGTCATGACCTCTATTTGGCTGAGGCAGAGAAATCTGATTTGACATTTTGCTGTCACAGATCTTTAGCTTTCTTATTTGGGTCTTTTTGCATATCGGTTTATTCCTAGCCCACAACAACTTCACTGTGTATACTTCAGTTTATTTTTGTCAGCCCGCGTATGTATTTCCCCTGTAGATATAATACACAAATTTATATGTGATATTTTTCCATGTATTATTATCCAATTTTCATTTTCTTTGCTTCCCCAGCATAGTCAGGAATTCTAGTCTTTCACAGATGCCCGATATCTCGTTGAACAGTAGCTTAAACAATATCATGGTGACGGTCTTGGTGTATAGAACTTAATTCTTCTGTTAGATCATTTCCCTAAGAGCGTCAGTAATTCTTAACTTCGCATCAGAAAAAAATAGAATTTTATGATTTAGGGTTTCCCCTTCGTTGCCTCCTGTATCTAGTAACCACTTAAGCACGAATTTTTATGCATTTTGCGTTCTCTATCTGATGGCCTTACTGATCTGAGGCCTTACTGATGCATCGGCCCAGTCATGTTTATGTCACATTTTACAAAACGAGCCCAGGGGTTTCTGCCGTCAGTGTAAAGCAGCAGCCCAGACTACGGAAGTATCAGAGACTGGGGTGGTCATAGAAAGCCACTTTAACCTGCGGGTCTGAATCTCCTCTATATTTTTCCCTAAGTTTATTTTCTCCAAATGTGTACCTCTTGTCACATCATAACTCATTCTACTCCTAGTAAATACTTACTAGGAATAAATATCTACTCCTTTAAATATTTTATTCATTTTCCTACTTTAGTGACATTACTTACTATTTAATCAGTAGCCTTCCCTCCTCCTTAGTCTTTGGAATTATTGTTGCTGTATTTGTATCTACCTCTGATTCATTTGATCTTTTCAACTTTTCTTTGTTCAGTTTTTTTTTTTTTTTAAGATTCATTTATTTATTCGAAGTGGCACAGGGGTCCAGAGGGAGAAAGAGAGAGTCTGAAGCAGACTCTTGAGCACGGAGCCTGACGCAGGGCTCGATCTCATGATCCTGAGATCATGACCTGAGCCCAAACCAAGAGTCTGACACTTAACCCACTGTACTGCTCAGGTGCCCCTTTACAACTTTTCTTTGTATCATTAAGTTGATTATATTTGTCAGATGAGCTGGTGATGACCTGACGTAGGGGACTTTGTGGACAGTGGTAAGAAGCGTAGGAAGGTAAGAGGGGAAACAAAGAGGCCAATAAGAGGTATTGGGCTCACTCAGATGACAGACGATGGTGGCATGGACAATGATGGAGTGCAACAGAAATGGGCAGGGTTGGGATTCATTATAATAATATTTTTTTATTTTTTGAGATAGAACTAACAGTCTTGATGATAACTTGATGGGGACATGGAAAAGTAGAGAGGGGTATCATTTATTGAGTTGGGGAACTCAAGGGAGGAACAAATTCAAGTGGGGGGAATTATGGGAGGCATTAAAAATCAAGAATTCTATTTGGACAGAAATCCAATGAGGATTGGAAACCAAGTAGGTAGTTTGGTGGAGGACTTCAAGATCCAGGCCAGCATCGTCTCGTTCATTTCTAGAATGGCAGCGCACAAAAGCACTGCCTCTGTCCTAGCTCCACCCTTCCGAGTCAGGGTGGAGGGACCTTTGGGGAGCTCTTCCTTTGACTCAGACTCAGCTTTGGGGTTTTTACCAAAACCATTCCTGAGAGAGCTTATAGGAACCACACCAGAATTCAGATTATGCTCATATTTTCCACTGCTGCCCAATCACTTCCTCCCCACCCCTTCCCATTAAATGAGATTTAGGGCAAGAAGACATCCAACATTTCCAAGTACCTAGCCTGGAAGTCATCAATTATATTGTGTAAGATTGAAAGTATTGATAAACTGCTAAGAAGGATGATTAATATGCAGATAAACTGCTGAGAAGGATGATTAAGATGCAAATGGGTGACCTAGAGCCTGCTAAGGAATTGTATTCTAAGTATTTTGTTATATTATTATTATTCTCAAACTTTCAGTTTTGCTGCAGACAAGGGAAAGAAATTCAAGGTACAATTTTCCTTGGTAACAACCAAATTCAATTTGATAACTACCAATTAGGAAATCCCTCTGGGAAAGGAGGGACAGGAATTTGGGATTTGGGCAGAGGTAATGAAGAAGCCTGGCACGCATCTAAAAAAAAAGAAAAAAATTCAGTGTGCTCATCAGACTCATACATGTTGTAAAAATTAATTTAAAAATCTAAACGTGAAAGGCAATACCTTCCTTTCACCCACTTCATCCTCATTAATCATCATAAGAAGTGATCTATTGGGTTTTTTTCTCAGAAAATGTAATTACTTTGTAATGAAATGTTAATGCTATGTTCTATTCTTAAAGTCTCTTGCTCAGATGATAAAGCTTAATATGGCTTAATAGAGTTGCTAAATTTTCTTCTTTAAAGTTGTTCTTTTAATATCTTCTATTTGTCAGATGAGCTGGTTAATGACCTGGGGTGGGGGTCTTCGTTTTTACAAACAGGACTATTTCGGCAAAAACCCACCATCAGGCTGTTAACTTCAACATCTTCGAGGGCATGGTTTGCCACGGGGTGCCCCTCGTGACTATTTCCAGAGGCAAAGTGGTATATGAAGCTGGAGTTTTCAGTGTCTCGGCGGGAGATGGGAAGTTTATTCCTCGAAAACCATTTGCTGAGTATGTTTACAAACGGATCAAGCAGAGGGACCAGGTGAGTTGTGCAGAAGTGGGCTGTTACCTGCGGCTGGACTGTCACCTGTTCCTGGCTGTTGGGGATGTTGTCACATACGCTAGGTTTAACACATTCTTGGGCTATAAGGATTGATAGGGGAGGTTCCAGAAAAATACCAGTTTTCAAAGAAGGAGTCGTTATTGGATGGATGTGTTTTCCTTTGTAATTGGTGTGTCTGTGGAGGGTTTCCTCATGACCAAGTCAGGTTTCCCCAGGCAAGTTCAGGGTCCCTCGGAACATTTGGCCATTGGGTTAGTCAGTGTCCTCTGGGAAGCAGACATTTATGTTTTCATTAGGGGAAACACCTGTATGAAAAGATGGGAGGGAGCCAGAAAAGGCCAGGGGAGCCTTCAGATGGCAAGTCAAGTCTCCCCTGGTGAAGGAGAAAGAGAAAGGAGTGGGAGTGGAAGCCTCCTGGTCTGCCATACAGTCTCAGACAGACTGACCAGGGCCTTGGGGCAGCCCTTGAGCCAAGTCTCCAGTTGGTCAGCTACATGGCATGCTGTCATCGTCTGCGAACAGCTGTGGGAGGTGTGGTCTCTGTGCGGAAAGAGAGGTAGAGCTCAGAGCTTAGCAATGAATGGCTCCTTGAAAAATTCTGCTCCTTATAGTTGAATGTCTGAAGGTTCATTCTAATGGCATGAGAGCATTGGTGGAGTCTGGGGTTCAGGTAGATCTAAATTGAACTCTACCTTGCCCTTCCATGTCCTCGCTGTGTGGCCAAGGGCAAGATCTTTCCTCCTTGGGCTCAGCTGGTTCATCTGGAGAATGACGGCATTTTCTTCTTAACAAACTATAAGACTCAAATGAGAGTTTTAAATGGAATGGCCATAGTAGGAGTCAGATGTTAGTTTTGTCTTTTTGCTCTCCTCTTTTGATGACTAAATCCATAACAAAGTTCCCCCAAGACTTTGTTTGTAATAAATGTTATTATAAAAGAGATATTTGTTCTTAATCTATCTTGATCTTTCACACCTTTATTTACTTTACACTGAATTTTAAAAATTCATCTTACTAATACACTGACTTGTCAGAAAGTTTCTGATTAAAGCCATATAAATTGCTGGATTTGGGGTGGGCGGAGGCAGCCTGTACCCTTAAGCCCACATGGGGACAATAGGCCAAGACTGGATGGCTGAGACCTTCCATGGCTGCCTTTCTGATTTTTACTGGGCAGGCTTCACTCACCATGTTCCTCACTGGGCCATAGAGACAATAGAATTTAGAACACTTGGATTAGTTTTAAGGCTTTTCTCTCTTCTTTCCATTTTAAAATATACTTCTATTTTTCCAAAGTCCTCTGGCTGTTTTTCAATGCATTACATTTGGATCTTATAGTCTGTCTGGTTTTTCCTCTTATCCCTTGTGAGAAATTTTTACTTGTGGATTCTCAGAGTCCATTATACAAGATTCATCCTGGTGGTGGTGGTTGTTTTGAACTCTTCTAAAGCTTTGATTAAGTTGACAAGCTCTCCAGAATGTTTTAAATTCTCAGAGTGCTGTAATTTTATATAGTATATTTCAGCCAAAATGTTTAAGATTATAGTTAATTTTGCTAGGGTTAATTTGTAAATGTTGACACTGACAGGGGACAGGTAAATAGTGACTAGAAGAATCCTATGTGTTTCTGACCATTTATGTGATAAATAACAGCACTACTGACATTTACTCACTTGCTAACTGGATGCAAATCAGGGCGTCCCTGTAACAGCTCTGTGAGGGAGAGAAGTATTATTTTGCCCATTTTAAACATTAGAAAACAAGCTTCGAGAAATTAAGACACTGACACAGGTCACACAGCTAGTATACAGCAGGACCAAAATATAAACTCTGGTTATTTGACTCCAAAAACTGTATAAATGAGCAGTAAAGGATATTGTAGGTCATAAAGACTGAGTTAAATGAGTTCATGAGAGATAAATGATTCAGCATTCAGTGTGAAAAACTATAGTCTCTCAAAAAATATTTAATCTGAATTGGAGGTATTGCTAGCAGCAAAGTCATGCCTGAAACCGTGGGAGTAATATAAGGGATGAGCTGAAAGAGTGCGTCAGGAGGGAGAATCAACAGAACTGATAGGTTAGGTGACCCTTAAGTGGGTTCAAGAAGGTGCGGCTCGTGGCGTCAGTTCCGGTTGCTCACCAGCAGGGGCGCTAGACTAACGGGATGCCTGACAGACTGTATTTATTTTTATTATTTATTTTTTATTTTATTTTTTTTACTGATTTTTTCCAATTTATTTATTTTCAGAAAAACATTATTCATTATTTTTTCACCACACCCAGTGCTCCATGCAAGCCGTGCCCTCTATAATACCCACCACCTGGTACCCCAACCTCCCACCCCCCCGCCACTTCAAACCCCTCAGATTGTTTTTCAGAGTCCATAGTCTCTCATGGTTCACCTCCCTTTCCAATTTACCCAAATTCCCTTCTCCTCTCTAACGCCCCTTGTCCTCCATGCTATTTGTTATGCTCCACAAATAAGTGAAAGCATATGATAATTGACTCTCTCTGCTTGACTTATTTCACTCAGCATAATCTCTTCCAGTCCCGTCCATGTTGCTACAAAAGTTGGGTATTCATCCTTTCTGATGGAGGCATAATACTCCATAGTGTATATGGACCACATCTTCCTTATCCATTCGTCCGTTGAAGGGCATCTTGGTTCTTTCCATAGTTTGGCGACCGTGGCCGTTGCTGCTATAAACATTGGGGTACAGATGGCCCTTCTTTTCACGACATCTGTGTCTTTGGGGTAAATACCCAGGAGTGCAATTGCAGGGTCATAGGGAAGCTCTATTTTTAATTTCTTGAGGAATCTCCACACTGTTCTCCAAAGAGGCTGCACCAACCTGCATTCCTACCAACAGTGTAAGAGGGTTCCCCTTTTATTATTTATTTTTTTAAAAGATCTTACTTATTCATTTGACAGGGATCACAAGTAGGCAGAAAGGCAGGCAGAAAGAGAGAGGAGGAAGCAGGCTCCCTGCAGAGCAGAGAGCCCGATGTGGGGCTTGATCCCAGGACCTCATGACCATGACCCAAGCCGAAGGCAGAGGCTTTAACCCACTGAGCCACCCAGGCGCCCCTGGCAGACTGTATTTAAATGGCTGACCTTACCGAAGTCTTCCTCTTGTAGAGAAAATGTTTGAGGCAGCAGAGATCCCACCAAATGACTGGCTCCATCAATTCTCCTTTCCAAATGATCATTTTATGTTTTGTTGGCAAAATTCATGTCAACGTCCTTTTTCAAGAGTTCACTATCAATTTTGTGAGTTTTTTGGCTTCTTAATATTTTCTTCTGACATGAGCAGCTTTTAAGGCATCCAGGTGCATTATTGTTTTTCGTAATAACAGTAAGTGATCGTTGTTATTATTACTGTCATGTGTTGTTCTGAGCACTTACTATCTGCCAGACACTGTACCAGGTAGTTCCTATTTATTATTTTACAAAATCTGCATCACAAGCCATATGGTAGATATTATCTTCCTCATTTTACAGACTAGAAAGCCGAGTCTCAGCAAGATTAAATAACTTTTCCTGGGATAAGCTGTAAGTAAACATTACAGCTGGGATTTGTAATATGGTTTCTGACTCTCACCATATCATGGGACCTCCATAGAGCAAGAAAAGAGAAGAAAATGATTGTGAAATTCAAAGCTTAGGGAAATTCATTATTTTGCAAACCACTGGTGTGGGAAAAGTATCAAATAAAATGGATAAAATGAGGTTTGGAGGTTGCCTGGAACCATTTCAAACATTCTTTTTTTTCTCTCCATTAAGCAAAGATAATTTTAATAGAAGAAAAATATCACACTAAGGTTAAGAAAGGGAGTTGTTAGGCATTTCGGATTTTAAACTCACATTAGGTTATTAGAGCTCTTGCTTTGATTTTCACTTAAAACATTCGGGTTATTGTGGGAGTGGGGCTAAGAGTTGGAAGGCAAGCAGAAACAACCCATACCATTTCTCCCGTTCACTTGTTATCCAGCCCAGGAAAATTAATCACTTATTGTTCTGGACTCCCAAAGAACAGGTGGTAAAGACACAACCCCTGCTCCAGAACTCGGCTGATCTGGCTGGAGCGTTGATGTCTTGAGGACAGCATCTCACACTTTCATGCCCAGCGCTTGGTCCATAGTAGGAATTTGACAAACAGATTGCAAGTGAAAGGAGCAAAGACTATAGTTTCAGAGGTCATCGAAAGAAATTTAAATCAAGTTACCCAGAAGATTGCCCCCTGACTCTGCCCAAACAGTGGAGTTGTCTGTGAGCCTGATTCTTGCCCATAATTTTATTACTTAATAAAACTTACCATCATCATACCATGCAGCTCTCACTGTTATTAGATATAGTGAGGAATTTCGATGGAAACAGCATTTTTATCCAATTTGACAGCTTTAGGGAATTGTCATTTTATTTATTTTAACATGTAAGCAGCCGACCCTTAAGGGAAAAAATTTAAATCAGAAGATGAGGCATCAAACTATCTGATAAACATAATAAAATATGTATTTCAATCTTTTATAAAAAGGCACTTAAGAGAGAGTTGTGGGGGGAGATGAAGGAAGGGGAAGAAAAAAAAGTAACAGCAACTTACATATTCAGGAGCATCTTGAAAAAACAAACTCAACTTACACACTGTTAATTCTTTACCCCCAAAAATATAGTTCTTGAGATTCAAATAGATCCTATTTTTCTAGAATTTTTGTGTTTAGACTTGTAATTCTCACCAGCTCTTTAAGTCGTCTCTTTTTCTCTCTTTTTCAGTATTAAGCAACCCAGTCTATTCTGGGACATCAGGGTCACATTGCGTTTTATAGAGAAACAGGAATAGCAGGGCCTGGTTTCAGAGCGTGGCTGCCAAAGCTTTTAAACTTTTAAAGCTTTGCAACAATAAGCATAATTTGCCTTTTAGATAAGACACAATGGAAGGGATGGCTGATCGGGTCCTTGAAATGAGTGCTCTCCACTTCTGAGGTAATCGTTTGTCAATGTCTTTCTCAATGTGGGAGCTCGGAGAAAATAAGAGAAGCCAGTGACTGCCATGTATCCTGATTTCCTTAGACTGGTGGCTAATGATTCTAAATGGGGAGACCTCTGGGGGAGTCAGCTCCTTGTGGCTCCCAAGAGACATCTGTGTGTGCCTCCTCCCAACTCCTCGTTCTGTGAGGTCACATGAGTAGCTTGAAATCCACTGTGGTGGGAGTATGGACACCCCAGAAATAGGCAAGTGCTACAAACCAGGGCTTTTGGGGTGGTGAGTACAGGGAAGGCAGAGATGCTTGGTAACATTGACCAGCACAGCACTGTACACGGGGACCCAGTGTCCCGGCATAGCACTGTACATGGGGACCCGGTGTCCCGGCATAGCGCTATACACGAGGATCCAGTGTCCCGGCATAGCACTGTACACAGGGAACCTGTGCACCAGCATACCACTGTACATGGGGACCCTGTGCACCAGCATACCACTGTACACGGGGTCTCTGTGTCCCAATATACCACTGTACACAGTGGCTCTCTAAGTACTCTCCCTTTGGGCTTTAGCCACTCAGCATTCATGCAGTAAATATTTATTAAAAACCAATCATGTGCCCGGCCCAGCTTAATCCTTACCACAACCTTCTGAAGCAAGGAGTGGCTCCCAATCTCATAAATTAAGAAATCGAGGCTTAAGGAGGTCACGTCGTGACTCAGTGGCCGCATCAGAAGTCAGACCCTGGGGGCGCCTGGGTGGCTCCAGTGGGTTAAGCCGCTGCCTTCTGCTCAGGTCATGATCTCAGGGTCCTGGGATCGAGTCCCGCATCGGGCTCTCTGCTCAGCAGGGAGCCTGCTTCCCTCTCTCTCTCTGCCTGCCTCTCCATCTACTTGTGATTTCTCTCTGTCAAATAAATAAATAAAATCTTTAAAAAAAAAAAAAAAGAAGTCAGACCCTGATTTTCCTACCTTCAAAGTGAATCCTTTCATCCTCTTCTGCTGCAGCATACCGATCACGACATTTAATCCCCACTCACGCACATGGCCACCTGCCCCCGTGCTCAGGATGTCCCCCCACCAGCCTCCCCTCCTGCACGTGGGGTTCGCTTATCCTCGCAGCGGCAAACTCACCCAAAGAACCATCCCTGAAATGAGAGGGCCCAGCTTTGTCACATGGTCCTTGAGAAATAGCTCGGTAGATGTGTTGGAGGTTAAATGGAAACATTTGGTGGATTGCAAACTATTACCGAAATGTGAGGTTTCCGTGTTAGGGGTCACCTCTGTTGAACCTAGGGCTTACTCATGTGCGGGGTTGGGGTGGGGTGGGGGGGTTCTCCGTTCGTGAAGAGCTCGGTACCATGTGTGTTGGTTGCCTCTGAGCTCACCAGACAGGCATGGATTTCATTGGCTGCTCGTTTGGACTGTGTAGTGTTGGACTAATGTCTGCTGTTTGGAATCTGGAAGTTCTGTTTTTATTGCTATTTTATTTCTTAGCCTCCATGGGTAGGTTGGTCTCAGAACTTTATTTCCTAGCCTCCAAGGGTGGGTTGGCCCCAGATTCTTCTCTGTCGGTCTTCCTGGTCTCAGAAAAGCTAGCATCCCAGCATTCCACTCTCCGCGTCTCCCAGTTTGTGGCGCTGAAGTTCCAGGTCTGTTGGAGACACTTACTACATCTCCGTGTGATGAGGTCAGTTAGTCACTGGAATAAAGGAATCTAGAGAATGGAAGAGATCAGAGCTGGACCTAAAATTTGGGAATTGTGGCGTGTAAATTTGAAATCGTTAAGTCTAGGGCTACCTAGGAGACTGTAGGCAGAGAAGAAAGGGGGCTTGAGATGGAGGTCGGGGGCTGCCAGCCTCCAGAGGCCAAGAAGCGGAGGAGCCAGGAAAGGAGCCTGAGAAAGCTTCCCGGTGAGGTAGGAAGAAAACCAGGAGAACATGGAGAAGAGAAGGCAGGCCGAGAAGAGACCTGCTCTCTTTGTTCAGCCCAGAGCCCTCCGCTTCTTGGTCATCCTGCTCTTCCAGAAATGTTCTCTGAGAATTAGGTATGGGTTTAGCTGGGACACTTGAGATGGAGTCCAGGTGAAGCACTGTACTCGTCTGGGATCCTAGGGAACGAAGCCCGCTTTACTTCAGCCCCAACCACTTACGATAGCCCATGAGCACAACATACTGGCCTCCCCGGATGCTGGGGGCCGTGTCAGGACTGGGCACTTCACACTTCAGGGGGAGACTTGTCGTGGTCACTGGAGAGAAGTCATAGGAGTTGTAGGTCAGGCCTACTCAGAAAACAGACATGCCCCTCAGCTTCTGCATAACACAGCGACAGCTTGAGAGTTAGCAGAACGAGCGCCGTCAGCCTTCCGTTTTGTCCCGGTGAACATCTACTGAGGTTCTGAAATACACGTCAAGGGCAATGCCAGGGGCAGGAGGCAGTACAAAGATGAACAAGGTGTAAGTTCAGCATTGAAGAGTTTATGCAACGCATCTCTAAGGATAAGAAGATACTAAAAGGTGAAAAGTACTAGGAGAGTTGGGACCCGAACTTAAATTGTCTTTGATTCCTGTCCAGTCGTCTATCAAAGGGGAAGGCTATAGAGTATGGAACAACAAAGCCTCCCCAGAGAGGGGTGGTGTGTTCTTGAGGCGGGGGGTGCAGGCAGGAGTGGTTCTGGCGGGAAATCGTGCCCTGCCTCCCCAGAGCCTCAGAGGCAGGTCCAGAGTAGGACCATGGGCAGATCGGACTGGCTGGTCAGGCCAGAGAGACATAGTGGCTCCTGTGCCCAGAGTGGCCAGCCAGGCTCTGAGTGCTGTGACGGCACAGCCAGAAAGTGGGTCCTAGACAGCCAGGTGAGCTGAGACCTGACCACAGAGGGCCGCCAGCCAGAGGAAGTGCAGCCCTGAGAACAGAGAAACGGTGAACCACCATGAGGGAGTGTGAGGGAAACGGAGTCAGCCCAGGCTGGGACAACCCCTCCAAAGAGGAGACCAAGCTTGGAAGGGGAGCTCCTTCCCATCACACCCTCGGTAGAAAGCGATCAACTGTGTAGTATTTCTCATGGAAAAACAGAACAGGTACCCCAAGCCCGAATCTACAGGAAGAGAGGGACAGGTGAGCAGATGATGACAGAAAACTGGCGAGCAGGTTAGAGGGCATGTCAGGGAGGGCTAAGGCTTCCTGGACTAAGGATTGTCTGGGCTGAGTTAAAGACGAGGAATCTGAGGTATTTAGGCCCCAGGGAGGGCGGCAACGCCAGCAAGGGCAAGGGCAGAGCCCTGGCAGGAGGACCAGGGAAGGACACGTGCTACCCCCGATCCTGCCGCAGGGTGGGGGAAGGATCCTCCAGGGGACTGAGCCTGACTGAGGGGGGCAGCGCCAGGGCCTGAGGGCCGCGCCCACATCCCTGTGTCAGCCCCTACCTCCCACGAAGGAGTCTGGGAGCGACGGAAAAAAAACAAGAGCTGAAAACCACAAGCAGTGAAGTTTCAAAGGAACTGTTGGATGAAGAAGGAGGCAGAGTGGGGCTGATGAGAGACAAGGCAGCATGGCAGGGGACACAAAGGTCTGCCCATTTATGACCCTGGAGGTTGATCTGAAACACACCACGGGTGTGGCAGAGTGCCAATGCTGAACGGAAATGAGAAAGGCAAGACCCCTCGGCTTGTAGGCAACACCCGGAAGTGAATCTTGGCTGCCTTAGCTTGTTCTGATGATGCCCGTTAATTGTGTTTGGTCCCTGCAACAGCCTCAGATGCATCCCAGGGTGCATCCGTTCTGTGGTCACCAGAGGCTTAAGTGACAGATTGTACAGTCTGGCTGGGAGAGTAAACCAGGGGAAGAAAAAACACGAAGACCTCCCTGAGAATGTGGTCAGAGAGTGGGGTGTTCAGTGGGTGTAAAGTTTCAGGTGTGGTTGGCTCCAGGTGACCACAGGGTCCAGGGACTGGAAGGCAGAAATAGGAAGCTGGTCCTTCATTTCCCGGTGTGGATGTTCCTCAAGACGACAAGAGCGTCCAGGGTGAAGAAAAGCACAGAGTCAACAGCGAGGCAAAATGGAAGTCCAGCAAAGCGTCTAACCAGACCCAGAAAGTGGACGGAGATCCGGGCTGCTGAGCAGAGGAGGACGGGGCACCTCCCAGCTGCCAAGGGCTCCCCGTGCTCCCGACGCTTTACTTCAAACCTCAGAGCAGAAGGGACAGGCTCTGTGTTGTTCTTTCTTTTGTTCTCTGTGCCTGCAGAGTGTCTGGGGTGCTTTGTGTTCAATAAATATTGAATGAAGGAAGGCAGTGCTTTGTATCTAGGAGATGGCTTGCCTTCCCTTTGTTTCCTAGATGAGTGAGTAGATTCGGGGGGTCTGTTAGCTTGCCGGCTTCCTACAGCTAGCGAACCACAAAGCCAGAGCGTCCTATGCCCAAGCCCACGTTGCCAATCACTACGGTGTATTCGTTTTGGTGGTCCAAACAAGACAAACATTATTTGTGTGTGTGTACATATTTACGGGTACACACACATTTATTAAGAGCTTATTCTGTGCTAGGCATTATTCTAAATGATTTACTTATTTGTCACCCTCTCACGATCACCCCATAAAGTAGGTTCTGTGATGACTCCCGGTGTAAATCGAGGCAAAGGAAACACGGCGGTAAGTAACGTGCCCAGACAGTCTGGTGTCAGAGCCCAGGTCCTTCATCCCTGTATCTTGCTACCTCTTGACCTGTCCGTGGATTTGTATCCATATTTACAAACAGCATGCTTTCGTTACTGCTGGTGAACTCCGTTGTTTATAAAATCCAGATTGCTAAACTCTGAGCAAGCCCTGGATTCACTCAAGCCAAATCCAGCCCCAGCGGGGAAGGAGGGGTTGGTTGGGTTCGGCTGCTCAGCGGGCCGCCCAAGAGGTGGAGTTAGAGACGTGAGGTTGTGTGGACAGCCGATGACACCCCGCAGCAGGTGAGAAAATGGGAAAACCCACACACAGATTG
Source organism: Neogale vison (assembly GCF_020171115.1). Lineage (NCBI taxonomy): Eukaryota > Metazoa > Chordata > Mammalia > Carnivora > Mustelidae > Neogale > Neogale vison. The sequence goes on from NC_058094.1 coordinate 33,521,014, forward strand.
CTAGAATCTGAAAAACAGTCTCTGAGTCTTAGGAGAGGTACAACAAAGCAGTCTAGGGACACCGGCGTCTCACTGAAACTAGAAGGAAAGGTAGGAGCAGGTCGGGAGGACTCCAAGGTGGAAGTAGAATGAGACAGTCGTGAGGGTGTGACAGAGGCTCCCGGGTAAGTTTCAGTGAAAAGAACAATCGCTACTGAGTGCTCCCTGGGCCTTTTCAGACAGGGCAAAGAGCGGGCCACAGCACGTCCGAGGTGGCCAAGAATGTCTGGGAAAGGGCGAGCGGCGGGAGGCAAGTGACATGTGAATTTGCAAGGTTCAATTTTGTTCTCACACTTCATCAAGGGAGCTGCGTTCCGCTTTGAATTCCAGAAGTCAGTAAACCATAAGAGAAAAATGAACTGTTCTGTTTCAGACTTGCACACCTACTCCTGTGAAGCGCGAACCCTACAAGGGAGAAGTGGTCACAGTGAAATCTACGGAGACTAAGAAGACTCCTTAGCGGGGATCAGGACACTGCCCTCCCCCCCTGAGCTAGGTGCTGTGGTAAGAGACGGTGATCCAAGAAAGTAGTCCTTCATGACAAAGTAGGACTGTCTTCATAAGCCTTTGAAGAGTCCAAGGCCAAGGTCAAAGCCTTCAAAGTGACTTAAGTCTCTAGGACAGATTAGCTAAGGGGAGACTGATAAAAGACCTCTTGACGCACAACGCTCAGATGAGCCTCCAGATTGAAGAAGGCCTTGATCTGGTTAGAGATTTATTCTCTGAGATGTTAGGAAACAGTCAGCAAAGCCTTCAAGTATCAAATATGAGCGAGAGGCAAGTAGGCCAGTAGCATGCCGAGGGACCTGTCACTGAGGAATTTGACACATCTCAAGACAGAGACTATAATTGTGGCCAGAATTTATAAACTGTTCAATTGGGGCTTTATCTGAGAAAATAAATCTTTGTCTTGTAAATGCAACTTATGTTCCAGAACTTAGAATGAAAGAAAAATGAATCAAATGTTGCTTTGGGGGGTATAATTTTTCAGGAAAATTATTTGGTAGGATTTGATGTACTTGATCGTACACTTCATTTTTGGAATAATATTGTAGATATGGTTAATTTGAAAAAATATTTCAGTACTTCCTCAGTTTTGTCTATTGACATCCTGATCTTTCTCTTTTTAAGCATCTATTATCATCATTCTTATCAATTTCCTCCCTTCCTTCTTTCCTTCCTTCATGCCTCCCTTCCTTCCTTCCTTTTTTTTTTTTTTTTTTTTTAAATCAGTTATTTTCTGAGCCTGCACTGTAGATGTCTTTTCAGGAGTGGCTGTGCCAACACCACTGAATTTATGAAATGTACATGCTTTGCCAGTTTTACAATGTCACTAAACTCTAAATTCTTAAAATTTAATGATGTTTTCAAATGTTTCAACACATAGCAGTCTGCAAAACACTTACACAAGGGGTCGACATAATGAACAGGGGTAGGTGTTTGTGTTAATTAGGGACATTGCCAAGGACTAGATTTGTTTTTGTTTTTGTTTTTTAAGATTTTATTTATTTATTTGACAGAGAGAGAGAGATCACAAGTAGGCAGAGAGGCAGGCAGAGGGGGAGGGGGAAGCAGGCTCCCCACAGAGCAGAGAGCCCGATATGGGGCTCCATCCCAGGACCCCAAGATCATGACCCCAGCAGAAGTCAGAGGCTTAACCCACTGAGCCACCCAGGCGCCCCCCAAAGGACTAGTTTTACACACACCCACTTAGTAGTTGCACGTTTTCACATTAGGACAACCGAAGCTTCCCTAAACCCCGTGACTTGAAAAGTGAGGTGCTGTGACTATGTTATGTTCTCTTTATTATGGAACGTTGCCTTTAACCATGCTAGGCAGCCAAAAGTTTCAAGGTTTGTTTTTGTTTTGTTTGTTTGTTTGTTTGTCATTTCCTTCCTATTGAAGTCCTTTTTCCAATCCAGGAAGGTTGTATTAAAAATTCAGAGGAAGAAAAAACATAAAAATAAATAAATAACAATTCAGAGGAAGATTAGCAAGAAGGAGACATTCTAATGAATGCTACAACATGCTATTAACAGAATTTATAGTGTCTGGATTAGTGTTTTCTTTGATGATAGCATTTCTTGGGGGTGAGGCTTGAGTTCTGCATCTCTTCGTGAGGGAGAATGTTACACTGAGTTCCTTTTATTCTGTTCAAAGGTGAAATCAGAGAAAAAGATTCTGCTGTTCCCATCACTGTTGAGCATCGTCAGCCCATGGAGAAGCAGGCCTTATTTCAACTCCCCAAGATCCTTTTGAAAAAATAAATCGCTCCGGGCCTCTTTGATTTCCTTTTAGAAGCAATTGCTGTCTTTCTCACTGTGACTTTGTTGCTGCGTAAGACTGAAGATATAAATGAGTATTATTGTGATGGGAAGTCGAGGTGAAAATCCATTGATGATACTTTAAAATGTCATCCTCAATTGCGCTGGATCTCTTACTTTGAAATTTTAAAAATCACTTTCTTGTTTAAGGGTTTTTTTTTTTTTAATGGCTACGTTTGTTTAAAATAGCGAACTCTGTAGTTTTACATCCAATTAGAATTAATAAACACTCAGATCTTCACTTTATATTCCATTTTCTGGGTTATGTGTATATTCATCTAACTTGTAGGATTGGGACTCTGGGGAGATTGGTTTTGATTCAAAAGCGTAATTTGGTATGTGACATCTGTTTCAGCAACTTTCTGGAAAGCGGGTCCCTGAGCAAACCTCATGTAATTAAACTGGATACTCAACCTTAGATTATGTCTAAGGCAAATTATCCAGTCACCTAGATGAGTGCAGGACTTGGGGGAATTAAAGGGAACCAGCATGTCTGGAAGATGCTACAGTGAAACCTTCCCTCTCCGGGGCTTCCGGGTCTGTCCTGTGATCCTTCTATGTCCGCAGAGAAGTTGAGCTTCCATGTTTTCCCCTAGGTAATTAGGTCAAGAGGAATTTTTAAAACATGGAGGAAAATCAGGGCAATTATGCTCACATTACAGATGCACTTGCCCCTGGCTTACTCCCTTAGATCAGGAGCACACCTGCACCTTTGACCAAGGGCAATAAGAATCCAGTTCGCTCCATCATCACTGGTTCCGAACACACAGAAGAAAGGACATTGAACTACACCTAAAGAAGACTCACAGGTCTTCTTTTTGTCAGGTAAGAGATACCTTAAAATATTTTATTAGTATTCTCCTCTGCTTTGGCTGATAGAAACTCTGCAATCAAATGTCTGAAATCATTAAATTTCTTTCTTACAGAAAAGCCAGTTCCCATCATCCTTTCCTATTCAGCTTAAATATCAGCCCTTCTCCGAGGCGTTCCCAGATCCAACACAGAAGGTCATGTTAGGTCGTGTTCCCCTTTACCAGGGCCCGGCCTACGCCCCATCATGGCACCTGTCTTATTGCGCTGTAATCACAGCTTTAGGCGTCTGTCTCCTCCAGGAGACTGAGTGCTCATTCAGAGCGTGACCTGTCTGGGTCACTGTCATTTTCCCAGCATCTAGCAGAGTGCACCTGGGAATTGATGGGCATTCAATGCATATTTATTAATTTTTAAATAAGGGAGGAAAAGAAGGAGCTCCTGCTAAGTTCCTAAGTTGATAGAAATGAAACGAGTGAGAAGTCTGAACAAAATAGGGAAACTGATGGAGTATGTGAGTGTGAAGGCACTTTAGATACAGAACGAGGATTCGTCACCTGGTTGATAGATCCATTCTGGAGAAGGAAATAGCTATAGGATTCTGTGTCACCGAAGCCACTTGAGACAAATGTGGGGATCCCTTCCTTGCTTGTGTTAGGCTTGTCATGAATATTTTTGTAGGCACCTCATTCTAAAGAATACTATAAAACCATAGGAGGACAGGATTTAATCTATTAATACGTAATACCATGTTTTTCAGGATTGCCTCCCATATACAAAGTGAGATCCCTTTGATTGCATTTTCAAGGTCTGTGCAAAGAACAAATGGAAGGAGTAGCATTCCTTATGTTCACCTCCCATTGCTTGCTTCCTGCAGTGGTCCGTATGACGTACTGGAAAGCAAAAAAAGTGTGGGTTCTAGCACTTCCGTTTACTAACTGTGAGGTCTTTGGTAATTTTTAAAATAAAAATTTGAGTTTATATATCTATATATGTATATACACACACATATATATATATCATATATCTATATATCTATCATTCCATGTAAGAAATACAACATCAACAACACAGTCGAGATGCCCTGGATTCCTCTCCACTCCCGGTCCCCTTCCTCCCCCATGGGAACCAGTTCTGGCGGAGTCTGGTGTTTTACTCCCATGCGCTTCTTTTAATACCCTTGCTACACATACACAGATCTCTAAACATTGGGTTGTATGTAGTGAAATCTTACAGAAACATCATATAGTGTGCCTTGGGGTTTGTTTTTTTGTTTGTTGTTTGTTTGTTTTTAGTGCATATGGTTTTGATTCCCGCCTTTTTTGCAGTCAAGGTGTTTGGGAGTTGTTTCGATCCGTCTAACTCTCATTCCATTTTATTGCCACAGCACATTCCACTGCGTAAAGCACAGCACAATCTGTTGACCCATTTTCCTGTTGATGGGCACTTAGGTTGTTTCTGTCGTCTTGCTCTATCACGCGCGATGCTGCTCTAAGCCTATTCGCACAGGTCTCCTGTGCCGCAGTGAGAACTCCTCCAGGGGACGTGCCTGCCATGCAGGAGAGTGGGGCTGGTGGGTCCTAAAGTGTGCACATTCTCCCCTTAGATTCTGGAAAATTGTTCTCTAAGTGGAAAGTTTTGCTAATGGGCCTCCTGTTCACTGAGCAGTGTTGTTGATCTAACTAAGCCTCGGTGTCTTTTATAAAATGAGACTGGTGGTAGGATTAACCTAACACACGAGGCGGCTGGGAGCGTTAGGAAGCCCATCCTGTAGGTCTGCACAAGGTAGCTCGGATTACTGGGCGGGAGAGGGGGTGGAATTGCTATAAGGCCACCCAGAGATCGCCCAAGTCTTGCCTCTGCTCTGTGCGTGGGGAAGGAAGCTCCCCGGGCTTGGGGGTGCCGGCCCCTTCCGCGGTCTCAGAAGCATGGAAGCCTAGACTAGAAGGCAGAGTGAGAGCGGGCACCAGGTGAGAACACAGCCCGGGTCTGCAGAGGGCATGGGAGCTTCCCAGCAGGTGCCCGTGAGCGGTGGCTACAGGGCTACAAGCTGAAACACGGGGATGGGTGGAGCCTGGCTCTCAAGCGCCACCTGCAGGTCCAGCGGGTCCGGCTGCGCTACCATCATCTCCCAAGGTTTTCTCTCCCTTTACCGGCCCGGCCCACCGGAAAGGAGAGGCATTCTGTGGGGGAAGGATCGTGGCCTTAAACTCACAACAGCTGGATTTGTTCCACTCTTTCCCTTTCCTTCTTTTTGCATAATATCTGTAGGCAAGTTTAAAAAAAAAAAAAAAGCAATGAATCTATCATTTATTAAATATCTACTGCTTATAGAACCCTAAAGGAAACCCCTCCGTGTGGGCTGCCACTGTTCCCCAAATGCACAGTGAGTGGCACACTGAGGTGCTCAGTGAATTTGTCTCAGTAATAAGAGAAGAAAACGATGGTAATGACAAAGGAAGAGGAGAGGAATATTCACGAGTGAAAATTCGCACTCCAGCAAATTATTATTTGTGTTCAGGGGTCAGGACTGCATCTCTAGCCTGTTGGGCAGTTTCTACAAATATAAATGGCCAATTTTGACCTACATTTGCCTATATTTTATTTCAGCCTGTATGATAACCTAGTATAAAATACTTATGTTATACGTATCGTGCTAAATATTTGCGTCTGCAAATTGTTCGTTGTAAGCTCCTGGAGGACGGGGGCCATTTCCTAACAGCTCATGCCTCGGAAACACCAGCACGTTGATTTACACAAGGTAGACCTGGACGACAGGCTTGATGAGCGGAAATTCATGTATCACAGCTAAGGGGATTTAGGGGAAAATGTCTGAATTTGGAAAGGCTTTCTGAAGAACAGGATTTTAAATCCTGCTTTTTGAAGGCACTCATGCCTGTCAGAAAGAGAGAGAGAGAGAGAGAGAAATACATTATAGAAGGGGAGCAGAGGGACACCTGGGTGGCTCAGTGGGTTAAGCCTCTGCCTTCAGGGTCCTGGGATCGAACCCCACATCAGGCTCCCTGCCTAAGTGGAGAGCCTGCTTCTCCCTCTCTCTCTGCCTGCCACTCCGCCTTCTTGTGCTCTCTCTCCATCTCTCTGTCCAATAAATAAGTAAATCTTAAAGAAAAAAAAAATGAAAGAGGAGCAGAGTACAACAAACGCACAGGTGAGCTCAGCGGCCAACCATGGAGATCGACATGGGGCTGGCCCTGGCAGCCCCGCAGGGACCCACAGGGGTTACATGACAAGCTGCTGGAGTAGGGGAGCATCAGCGGGGCTTTTTAAAGACTGCTTTTTGCCTAAAAATAGGATGTAGTCTCCACAGGAATACAGGACCTTTGGCTTTTTCTGTAATGAATCCTATAAATATGCTCAGTAGATTCTTTTTTTTTTTTATTTGACAGACAGAAATCACAAGTAGGCAGAGAGGCAGGCAGAGAGAGGAGGAAGCAGGCTCCCCGCCAAGCAGAGAGCCCGATGTGGGGCTCGATCCCAGCACCCCGAGACTATGACCTGAGCTGAAGGCAGAGGCTTAACCCACTGAGCCACCCAGGCGCCCTTGCTCAGTAGATTCTTAACATAACACCTTATGAGGTGTCTGGCCCGGTGCTAAGCTCTGTGTAGACACCGCCATTTCATGCTCCCTGCAGTCCTGTGAGGTAATGCTATTATTAGCATCCTGATTGAACAGATGAGACAACAAAGCCTCAGGGAATTTAAGGAATTATCCAAAGGCATTCAGCTGGTCAGTGGGTGACCCAGGATGGGAATCCCAGGCTAGTTGACTGCACATGACCATAATAGTGTATTCCTTAGTCAAGATTTTCAAAAGAACCCACTCCTGGATGATGTACAGTTTCCCAAACCTCATTAAAGCCAGAAAACATCATGGCCGCTAACAGTCATTAAAAGTCTACCTATTGTAGGGAGCTGAGGAAAATTGGAAGGGGAGGTGAACCATGAGAGACTATGAACTCTGAAATACAATCTGAGGGTTTTGAAGGGGCAGGGGTTGCGAGGTTGGGGGAACAAGGTGGTGGGTATTAGGGAGGGCACGGATTGCATGGAGCACTGGGTGTGGTGCAAAAACAATGAATACTGTTACGCTGAAAAGAAATAAAAAAAAAATTACCAAACAGTTCAAAAAATAAAAAACCAAAACCAAACCAAAACAAAACAAAACAAAAAAGTCTACCTATTAAAGCCCGATAGGGGCACCTGGGTGGCTCAGTGGGTTAAGCCTCTGCCTTTGGCTCAAGTCATGATCTCAGGGTCCTGGGATGGAGCCCTGCATCAGGCTTTCCGCTCAGTGGGGAGTGTGCATCCCCCCCCAACGCCCCTCCCCGCCTGCCTCTCTGCCTACTTGTGATCTCTATCAAATAAACAAATTAAAAAAAAAAAAAAAAAGCCAACAGACTTCACAAGCATTAGTTCACACCATCCTCTGGCATCACTCCAAGAAGGAGACTGCGGTTAACGCCATTATACACGTGGTGAAACTGAGGTTATAACCGGTCAGACCCTAGATACGTCACAGGATGACCCGGAAGCGGGTTTCCAAGGTGTATTAAGTCTTCCGGATAAACAGTTTCTGAACCACACCTAGGACAGTGCTGGGGTAAGGTGTAAGCGGTTAACACTAGAGGGAGCACCAAGTAAATCCCCAGTCAGTGTTGGCTACTGTTATTTCTTTGAACTTAACTGCTTTATTGTTCTCCATCGAGGGAGCATGAAGCCATCTGATGCCATTTGAAGAGCCTACAGTCTCTGAGTCACACTTCATGACCATGGTTGTTCAATACCCAAGTCACACAACTAAAGCTGAAAGATGAAACAAACCCTGGTACAAAAGAAACTCCGCAGTGAGTGATGGACTATAATCTTCCTATTTACCTTCTCGTTGGCTCGCGGACTGAGAAGTGATTACATTATTAGCCGCGAGGGGCAGGGAAGCTCTTGCCTCAGTAATTTATGAAGCCACTAGAGAAATAAACCTTGCTGTTCTCAAATTTTCTCATGAGCCAACTAAACATAACGTCTTTTGGTCTCATAAAATTTATTATTTGAGGTAATTATTGGGGCATGAGATGTCAACAATGCACAAAATTAATACAATTCTGGAATTCTTCCAAAGTCATAAATGTTTTGAAATTTTATTTTCACAACAACCAAACCTAAACTCTGGGTGTTTATGCCTCGAGACTTGTATTAGAGTAGAAAGAGAGAGGGGTACTTGGGTGGCTCAGTTGGTTAAGCGGCTGCCTTTGACCCAGGTCATGATCCCAGGGTCCTGGGACTGAGGCCCCTAAGTGGGGCTCCCTGTTCAGTGGGAAGTCTGCTTCTCCCTCTCCCTATGCCTCTTGCCGTCTCTCTCTCTCTCTCAATCTCTCTCCAATAAATGAAGAAACAAAATCTTCAAAAATAAATTAAAATTTTTTTTAGAAAGAAAAGAGAGCGAGCTGTTTCCCAGATGAACTCTTCATTACATTCAAATGCAGATGAGACAAACTTTACTTGGGCAGAAAATGAAAGCAACATGGAAATTTAAAGCCAGAAAGATCTTCTCATCCCACATAAGAGAGATGAGCAAACAGAGCCCCACAGGCTACATTGCCCTGGGGTCCACTCCTGGCTCATGCCCTTGGGCAACTAATATTTACTAAGTATTCATCACGTGCCAGGTATTGGCACCAGAGATAAAATGGTGAGCAAAAGCACATACGGCCCCTGTCCTGAAAAAAAAAAAACAGAGATGGATCCAGTAATCATAAACCAGCTAAGTCTGTCACTGTTCAAATCACGACAAAGCAGAGATATACAAGGAAATGAGAACCTGAGGGACAAGAGTTGATGATTTGGAGACTGATCAGGGCGGGCTTCCCAGAGAGGGTGACGAAGGACCCTGTGACCTGAAGTAGGTATAACCAGGCAAAGCAGGGCAGGCAGAGTCTTCCTGCAGAGAACAGTGTGTGCGGTTGGGGGTGCGGAGGGCCAGGGCCTGGAAGGAGGAGGAAGGGAACAAAGGCTGGAGTATCTGGTAGGAGAGAGAGGGGGAGAAACAGACAGACAGACAGACACAGAGAGGGAGGCGGGGAGTCGGGATAGCTGATGGTCATCCCACGAGCAACGGGAACCTTTGAAGTGTCTTCAGCAGTAATGCAACCTCAAGAGCTTTGAGGGGCAGACCCGGGCTGGGCTTTGGTCATGTTACATTGGAGATGCCTGTGAGCAAATCAGAGGTCTCTGGTAGAAGTCAGCTCTGCTCAGGACTATTACTAAGGAACTTCTTTCCTGGCGTCTCTAGCTGGTCAGTCATCCGAGAGGAAGGGGCCCTTCAGGCAATTACGAGATTCCTGGGTTTCAATAGTTCCACGGTGGCCAACGCCAAACTCACTGCACTAACGAAATGGGGGGGCCCATTCTCTGAGGTAGAAACCCAGTATCTGAGCAGAACAGCAGACCTTCTAGATGTGACCCCCTATAAAAAGACCTCAAATATCCAATGCCTCAAGATAATCCAGAGTCCTGAGCCCCTGATGATGCCTCGGTTCTGTGATCCGGAAGTACACGTTATTAATACTCCTGACATCCAAGCAATGAGACGGGGATGAAGTGAGAGCATTTCTTCACATCTTTTCTGAAATGAGGTGGATATAGAGAACCAAATGCATTTTTCTGTGTGATATGGTGGGTGTGAAGCCCTGGCATCACTTCAACATGCAGGAGGCTCTGGACCCTTCCCTGGGATGTAACTGCACCCTCCCTCCTATGCTTAACACATCACTCACTCATCTCAGAGGCCAATGATCGCTTTTGCTCTGTGCCAGGCAATGTGCTAGACTCCAGGCATACAAAATCCCCCCTTTATGAAGGAGCTGGGCTTGGTGGGGTGCGGGCATAAAGGAACTCTATTCTTCTTTGGTCTGAATTCAGTCTCTCCTCTCCCTTGGGTGACATTTCGGCAGATGCCGTAGGTCTGATGATTCTGCTTAGATACCAAGCGAACGAGAGTCTCGTTTCGGCATTAGAAAATCATGTCCAGCTGAGTGATCACAAAACTGCAGTCCAGTCTTGGATATCACTGAACTTCTGAAGCTGGGGAATCCATGGAATCTTCTCACCAGCCATGCCTGTTTTCTTCTCTCACCTCTGCCCCCTTCTCCCCACTCACCCGACGCAGTTTCTTGACCATCCCATCATCTATACGGTGGCATCAGGCAAGTCACTGAAACTCTGTGCCACAGTGTCATCAACGCTAAAATGCTGAAAGTATTTTGTCTCCCTCACAGGATCATCGGGGGGCTTAATGAAAATATTTCAGTGTCTAATACATGATAAATATGCAGTGAATGTAGAAAGTACTATTATTATTATTAGTGCCTTCTCTTTGTCTATAAGTATGCTTAAGTTTCTCCTACCCTAAAAGAGATTCCTTGACCCTATTTTTGACTCAAATTATTTTGATTCTTGTCGTCCTTCCTTCCCAGCCCATATTTACTCCCCTGTCAATTCACTTCTCAGAACCTTGCCTTCTTGGATCCACTCACAACAAGTGGACTTGTCCCAATGTTCACCAGTCACCAAGTCCCGTGACACTCACCCAGTAGTCGACACAAATGTTCTCTTGTTGAAACTTACATTTCCTTTGACTTCAACAACACTGTACTGATTAATTCCCTAATTAATTTAAGAAACAAGGAGCCTTCAGGAACTTGGTAAGGCTCCCGTTGTTGAACCTCACCAGAAAGGAGCTCAATCACATCTTTTATTCAAGTAGGGAAAATGAGGAACGGAGAACGGAGAAGAAATCAACTCCAGGCTTAACAGTGACAGGAAGGGCAAACTGAATGCCAGCCTCTGGGCACGTGGTGCAGAGCTCTACCCTGTGGCTTAAGTTATAGGAGAGAAGGTGCTGACTCTCCTTGCTGCAGAAAGCTTTGGTATTTTGGTATTTTTCGACAATAGCTACCAGACACTGAATTAGGTGTCAGGACATAACAATGAAGACCCCGAGCCTGAAGAGGAAGCAAATCAGCGGCTCCAGCACAGTGTGGGAAGGACTGTGGCAGCCGTAGGATGCTTTCAGAGCAAAGGAAGAGGACGCCAATCCAAGATCCTTCTGCAGCACCTGTAACCCCTTCTCAATCTTCTCCATCTTCTATCTCTGCCTTTCTTCCTCCATCCTCCTTCCTACCGCAAACCTTGTGCCACACCGCAGTTAAATTCAGCCCACACCCAGGAAGAACCAAGAGCCAGATCTCTGGCTTCCCTTGTACCCCTCAAGGCAAGCAGCACCTCATTGGGCAAATTCATCGCTGTTCCCAAGTGTCCAACACAGCACGTGGCACATAGTAGGACAGAAAAGGCTTGTTGAATAAACATCTGTTATCCATGAATCATAATGAAACAATTGGTGTAATTAACAGAATATTTTGAGACTTCTTGGGGATAGAATCAACCCTTCCTTCTCAGAGGCTAAGGATCCTTCTAGGTCTCGTTATGTTTGGGGGGTGGGAAGGATGGTATGTGTGTGTGGTAGGGGGAGGAGTGGGGACAATAAATCTATGGTAAGTGCCTGCTGTGGCTCCATCATTCCAAGCCCCGTGGCAATTCCCGACTTGTCTGCTCTCTGAGTTTCTAAGGCATGTGGTATACAGTTCTGGCAACCCTCGGCCATATATATTCTGGAAGAGTTTGGAGTTCTACTGTCCCATAGCACTGTCCCCATCAGAGTCCTTATCTTGAGAGAACCTCTGAAAGGTTTGAATTCGAGTGAACAAAATCATCAAAATCATCAGTTACACACTCTTGTGACTGCCCCTACCGGGTGCGTAACAGGAGTATGTTAACGGTGATTTGTTTGCTCGAACTCACCCTTTCAGAAGACGGCGTAATGGGTATGGGATTTCTTCGTGAAGAGGATAAAAATGTTCTGAAATTAGAAAGCTGTATTGGTTGCACAACCTTATGAGTGTACAAAAAGCCACCAAATTGTGCAACTTTAAAATGGTTACAGTGGTCAATTTTATGTTGCATGTATTTACCACAATATAACACTAAAAAAAGAGGCACACATAACCATTTTAAAATAATCGATTTAATATAAGTGAGGGACTGGGGAGTTTCGGTGGTTGGAAAGTTGGGAGGAAAGAGAGGGGAATGGAAGGGCAGGTGTCCTAATGACATCGACATACACCCTCAGCTGTCTCCCCAGAGGTAAAAAACCAAATCTTGCCAATGAGCCAAGATAATGAAATGATCATAGATCAGTCACTGCGCAAACACCATTAAAATCAGAGCTAGTTACGTTAAAAGTTTTGTTATGCTAAAATTGTAACGAGCTTTTTTCCGGATCAATTCATGTGTTAATTCAAAAAGCTTCTGTGCCTGGGTGGCTCGGTGGGTTCAAGCCTCTGCCTTCAGCTCAGGTCATGATCCCAGGGTCCTGGAATTGAGCTCAGCATAGGGCTCTCTGCTCAGCGGGGAGCCCGCTTCCCCCTCTCTCTCTGCCTGCCTCTCTGCCTGCTTGTGATCTCTGTCTGTCCAATAAATAAATAAAATCTTTAAACAAACAAACAAACAAAACCAAAAAGCTTCTGCATCCACGCAAAAGTATGCCCCTTGCTGGCCTTGCTGTCTCTCCGGTGGTCTACACTCCGCCCACTCCCCAGGCTTTAAGTCTGTGGGTGGAAGCTCCATGTGACTTTGCTCAGGGTCATGAGACATGGCCACAGGGTCCCATGAGCTCCGAAAGGGCTCCTGAGATGGGTGTCCAGGGGCCCGTGTTCTCAGCCCTCTTCTGCCCCTTTCTAGCTATGGGCTCTGGGTAGAATCCCTCAGCGTCTCTGAGGTCCCCTAGGCCACACACGAGATAAAATCTAAAATTCTCGAAACCCAGCAGAGGCTGGGTCAGAGCGCCTTTTTAGGAGTAGGTGAAGGGCGCAGGTTAGGGAGTCTGACCGGCAGCATTCACCAGCGGGAAGACCATGGATGAGACCCTTCACGGGTCTGAGCCTCAGTTTCCTCCTAGGTCATGGAGGCCGCAGGACCGTGGGGAGTTTGCTGTGCGGGTCAGCTGGGCCCTGGCACACACCGAGCTGGGAGGGCGGCAGCCATCGGTAAAGGAGAGCGGCTGCAGATGGTCCAGGCAGCGCCGTTTCCCTGAGTCACGCAGGCCCTGCACGGGGGATGCAGGAAAGCCAGGGGGTGCCGCGCCGCCTCCCACACCGCGGGGCTCGTGCTGTCCCGGGGGTGGGGTGGGGTGCGGCCCCCGCGGGGAGCGGCTGGGGACGCGCGGCGGATGGATGCGGCGAAGCTAGCCCCCAGCTGCCCGCTCCCCGCTCCCGGCGCCCGAGCTTTCCAGAATCTCCGCGCGCCGGGCGGCCGGCTTGGGACTCATTTACTCCCCGACTCCTCTCTGTTCTGCGTTCTGTTCTTAAGTGGTTTACAACTCGGGGAGTTGCTTTACACCTTAGGGCCAATCTCGCCGTAAATAGTTCTCTTGTCTTGGGAATTCTGGTAACAAGACGGCTTGCTTGCTTTCTGCAGGAACACGCCGCGCCCCCCACCCCCCACCCACCCCCAATCACTATTAAAGATATTGATTTACTGGCTCTGCACAGGTGTGCGGAGAGGCTGAGAGCTCCACAGCACCTTAGGGAGATGTTGAGGCAGCCCCGGGGGGGCTAAAAGCGTGCCTTTTGCAAAGCGTGCCTGGGAAAGGAAAGGAGTCGGAGCATCCCGCGGCTTCCCGGGAGCCCCACGGAAGCTGCGTGCACGCAGTGCTGGCATTTCAAGAGTTCTAGAGGAAAGGGTTTTCTTGTTGTAGGTGTTGGGTTGATTTGGACTTTTTCCCTTTTTTGTACGCAACCAGGGGAAAATGGAGCTTCCTGAAGCTTGAGGTGGGATCCTAGAATCTACAGTTATGCCACCAAATCTAAAGGGAAATGGGGAAATGAAGGCGCAAGTCGCTGGTTCTATTTGTTCAGATTCTTTGGAGGACCCCGTTTTAACACAGGAGGAGGCCCCCTTAGGATCACCGTGAGGCACGGTGCGGGCAAAGACTCTGAGGCCCCAAGGGCAGTGCCAGGGCTGGGAGTGCAGAGCACGATTTCAGCCCTTGTCCTTGTGTGGCCTGGGGAAAGTCGTAGAACTTCTCTGGTTTCTAGACCACGGAATGAGAATGATGACCATAGCTGCACTGCTTATGTTCCCGCGTTGGCAGAAGAACTTCATGAAATGAAGGTTGTGAACAATGGAACTGTATATGCGTGCGATGAATAAAAGAGGATGAGAATTTCAGTGTCCTGCTCAAGAAGCCAGTCACTCTGGAAAGCTGGTTTGTGATCAGAAATGCTTCAGACGGAGAGAGATGGTGAAGGCCGTGGAGATTTACAAATAGACTGGTGAGATCACAGCCGTCACAGAAGAGCACTTTTGGGGAGATGCCAAGAAATGGCGAAACCAAACGGGAAGCTTAGCAGCAGCGCCAGAAGGGAAGGTGTTGCTGGAGCGCACTGGAGGAAGCTGGGGGTTTTGTTCTCTGACATGCTGGGGATATGGAGCTGGGGTAACAGCTCATGATGTGAACTTATGATTCCGTGAGTCACTGTACCATTCGCACTGAGGGTCACACGCAAAAGACAGGGCCAGGAATAAGTACGCGGCGCGGGCTGATGTCTACTCCATGGGATCTGTAGAATAGACACGCAGGGCTGGGAGGTGCGGGAGGTGAAATGAGTTGGACAGGCCAGGCAGGTTGTGAGAAAGCCCAGCCAGAGGCCGTGGGAGGAGGTCAGAATGAGCGAACGCTGTCTGGGCACAGGAGGCTGACAGCAGATGTACAGACCTGCCACGAGAATACAGAGTAGGCCAAGCAGACCAGCTCTGAAGGAGCTGGAATTCTAGGCAGGGTGGTCAGGAGGCCACTGGGCAGGATGGAAAGATGGCAGACACCTGGAACAGGACCAGAGCTGCAGGGCTTCGGGAGGCTGGATTTCCAGGAGAGACACAAGAGAACTGTGTTTTGGTTGTGCTCCTCCAGAAAGCACTGAGGGACAGCAGGATTCCTGAGAGTTGGGACATCTCCTTTCTTTCGGTAGCCTTGCTGCCTAGCCCGGTGCCTGGCAGACAGAAGGTGCTCAGTCAGTGTTCGTTGGAATGAACCAACCCATGAATGGCAAATGAATAAGGCCAAATTCAAGATACTCAACAAGCTTGGAATTTCTATTCTGCCTTTTGGTGGCTTTTGACAGCCTTTGGTTTTCTTTCTAATGCCGTATAGCTAATGCCAAGAGGACCCTCGCTGTCTCTCCTGAGAACTCTTGGCCAGCCGGCATGTCTCCAGGCTCCTTCCCTTCTCTTTATAAGTTGTATGCATGCAAGACGGTTGCGGTCCAGTCAGTGGCTTGTTTCAATGGCAGCTTGCTGCTTCATTATGCCATGCCCAACCTGTCTGCAGTTACCAGCCATTGCTGTGCCTTATTCATTTCTCAGCCATCTTTATATCCTGCCTGATCCAGAATGTCTTTCATTAAGGGAACGTTGTCTTCTCACAATTAATTTTTGTAATTGTATTTTATTTTATTTCTTTTTTCAGTGTTCCAAAATTCATTTCATAATTAATTTTAAAAACATACTGAAACACATTATGACATGACTTCTTTTTTCAACGCATGACTTCTTTTTTCAACTAGAAATATAAAACTTCTCCACAACTTCCTTGCCAAAAGAATAAGTTTCCTTGTCATTGACTCTTCAAAACTGTTTCCTCCACACATAGTGTATGCCAGCCCTGGAAAGAGTCTCCAGGAGAAGGATTTGTCTCCCCAAATAAAGTCTGGCTGTCAAATTTTCACCTACATCTGGGGACTCTACCCCGCCTCTCCCCCTCTTGCTGGTCACTGTCCTGATGTATCGCCAGAAGTCTTAACTGTCAGTACCGAGGAATGTGAACACTAACTCCAGAAAATAGAGGAACAAGAGTCGCGGTGTACGTTTAATTTTATTTTACAGTGTCATTTTTATTAGGCCCATCCATTTCTGTTTCTAAGGCTCCTGGTGTGGTTTTCAACACTTAAATGAAGAAGGATCTATCTGACCCTCTATCTGACCCATTCTTGGCATCCTTCTTGCCCCCCTCACAGAGAGTGCCTTGACCACAGTCTCTTTCTCAGCTGTAAACTTGTGAGACTTCGGAAGCACTCAGAAGGCGCCCACTAACGCCAGTTCAGGATCACCTTATCTTTTCCTTTCGACGTGCATTTTCACATCCCCTGGCAAAATGGTCTGCCATGCAATCGCCACTTGCAGCCAGCGTGGACAGGCTCATCCCTGGCCCACCAGCTAGTCCTTTTCCTCACTGGGGCCCCTTTACCACCATTCCTTGTCTTCCCATAAGGCGCCATATTGGTTCCCACATTTGGTATCTCCCATTATAAGGCTTCTCTGATGGCTCAGCTCAGGGTATTGCGGAGGTCTTCCATCTAGATCCTTTCCACAAAGCTCAGCCAGGCTCTACACAGCGAGCCATTGCTGGGGGCTAAGGTATAATTCCACATTCCTTAGAAAAACATTCCTCTGTGCATTAAAAATCCAGTTTTGATTTCTCCTGCTCTTTCCATGCTTGCATTTAGAGATGAGGAGCACCAGAGAATATACAAAAGGCATCCTAACCATGCAGTTGTGCTGTGACCAATTTGTGAAAAATACTTTCTAAAGAGGTGGTTCTATATAGCATATGTGGGGTCATGGTGGTAGGAAGTCTTTCCTGTACCGGGTTAACGGTGTCACCTTCAAAAATACGTTCTGGTCCTTATCCCTAATTCCCCAAATATGACCTTATTTGGAAATACAGTGTCTGATGACAAATCAAATTAAAATGAGATCATGCCGGATCATGGTGGGCCCTAGCCCAATGACTGCTGGTCTTCTAAGAGAGAATATGGGTCACAGAAGGAAAGCTGTCAGTGCGAAGACAGGAGAAATCAGAGTTCTGCTGCCCTAGCCAAGGAATGCAAATTCTTGCCAGCAGCCAGCCAGAAGGTTGGAGAGACAAGGAAAGATTCTTCCTTCGAGCCTTTATTGAGCTTCTAGCTGTGGGAGCGTAAGTTTCTGTTGTTTTAAGGCACTCCATTTGTAATCATTTGTTTTAGCAGCCCTATAAAAGAATGCATTCACCAGCTAGAAAGCTAGGTAGAGGTGAGAGGTTTGACTCTCTTCAATTCTGTCCCGCCTCCAGTGTTCAGCTCTCTCCCAGGGATAAATGGGAATGTGCCCAGTTTGTTTCTGGGATGAGGCTACCTTCTTTACTTTGAGATGTGAGAAAACAAATACAGAGATTTCTTCCTCCCCTGACCCTGGTAACATTATTACCCACAAGGCATTAGACACTTGTGTTTGAGATACTACCGAAATATTTACAGCTCCTACTGGAGTATGAATGCCTGATATTCCCATGTGAGGCTACTTGTGAACCACCCCTGACCATGCTACACACCACTGGACCCTCTCCTCACGCCCAGCTAATGAATTCAATATGGCTGCCCGAGTGGACTCATTAGCCTACGAGGTCAGAAAAGCAAATTGAAGGCTGGATGTGACAAGTAGTGCAGATTATAAATGGCCATTGTAAATTTTCTTCCAAGGAAAATTTCTAATGCTTTTAAATTTTAGAATGCTTTTAAAATTTTTTGTTTGTTTGTTCGTTTTTGTTCAGGGAACAGCCCTAGAGCTGGGAGTAATGGAGAGATGGAAGCAAATCTCCTGGTTTGGTAGGAAAGCGATGGTAGCAGTCAACACTGGTCACAAGGGAAATTGAAGAAATGTTGCAGCAATAGAATTGGTTCGATGTTGCCTAGAAGCAGAGTTACAAATAAAGCTGACTCCCAAGCTGAGAAAGTCCGGAAAATGTTTGGGTCACTGACTGTGGTAGGAAATTGATTTTTTGAGATCAAGAAGGGCAAGAAAGAGGGGATGAAGAGGAGGATGTATCAGACTCACAGGCTGATAGAGCTTGGCAGATCCCTCAAGGTCATTGACTCCAGGGGCCACATTATACAGGTGCGGCAGCTAGGGCCCGAAGAGAAGAAGCTGTCAACCAAAGTTTTGCGGCTAGCAAAGGGTAGAGCCAAAATCGGAGTCCAGGACTCCTCTCCTAGTCCAAATTAGAGATCAGGAACTAGAGATAGTGGGAGGGTTTAGACCTATGGATGTAAATTTTGGAGACACCCACTTTATAGCTGATAACACACGAAGCAGAATATACGGAACAGAGGTTATAAACCACAAACTCATGGTTCGACCTTTACCCTATTTTAAGAAAATATTTAAATTCATTTCTTTCTAACATTTAAAGAACAAATAAGTTCCGATAAAACTCTGGGTTTCTAGCCACTCCGGGAAAAGTCAGTCCATCCGTGAGATAATGAGGAAGAGTTCCTTCCTCTCAGACGGGCAGGGCCCAGGCTGGTTACCCTGCCCACCTGTCTGGCTTCACAGCTGACACTCCCGGTCTGGCCCCTGTGGGCCCTGGAGTTTACAAGCCCTGGGAGCGGGGCAGATCCGCACCAGTCCTGAGCCCGAGGCTCACCGCTTGACTGGAAATGGCAGAGGGTGAAGCGAAGCCAGCAAAGGAACGTGGAGACAAGAATGTCCAGGGAGCCTAGGTCACGGAGGCAAAGGTCTTGTCCAGCAATCCAGAGACAGAGTTTTCATCTATTTTTAGATAAAGTAACAGGATGTGGAAACCAAAAAAAGTGGACGGTTCTCTGATCCTGCACAATGGCGATGACTTATGCAAAACATCCTCTTTCCTATTTTTAACTAGATCACAGAAGCTGCGTCAGAGGGCGTGTTGCTGACTAATCCTGTGCGGTGCCTTTCTCTGAATTGCATAAATGCCATCTACATAGGCTGAAGAACATTTGAGAAGGGAGAAAAAAGTCTGTAAAGACTACTGCACACAGGGCATTCTTATAAATAGTGTTCAGAGTGAGATCGGGGTGTTCTGGGCCACTGCTTTCTGGATGTTGTCCGGGACTTTACGGTTGAATGAAGCAGACATTTAAAAAAAAAAAAATTAATTTCCTTAGGCTGAATTAACTGATTCCATGATTGGTTTGTACTCTATAGTGACAACTCATTTTTAGTAGGTAACATGGAGAATGGTGCTGATTTCTCAGCAAAATTATTTCCTAGTTGGGTAAATAGCCCCGCTCCTGGGACAGGCATGTTGTGGGAGAAAAGGACTCAGGAATGAGAGCCCAAGGTTCTCCAGGGCAAGAACGACATCATGACAATGACAGAGCTTCAGGGTCAGCAGAGACCTGGGTGACGGCAGAAGGCAGCCCTTTCCCATTTTACTGAGATGGAGCTGCTGCAGGTGCTGGGTGGGGGGGCAGGGGCTCTTCTCCCCACCCCCCGCTGCTTCCATGCACTCCAGCTGACTGCCAGCTGCCAGGCTCTGGGTCCCTTGTCCTGGGGGCTTTTTTCATAATGGAGGGGAGTCAGAGAGGAATAAAAACCACCCAAAAGCAGCAGCAGCAGCCCCAACCAGCCGCTGGTGGGAGCTGGTATATAAATACCCCAGTCCCTCACCCCTGGGTGGAATAACCCTAGCATGGGCTCTGCGAGCTGTTTAATGGAATAAGTAAGCTCTTGGCTTGGGTGGCCAAATACCTCATTAGACTAATGCTGAAATAATGTTGTTTTCAGTGCATGTGTGTGTGTGTGTGTGTTTGTGTCTGTGTCTGTGTGGTATGCACGGTTTATATATGTATATATAAAATATACATACTGTGTGTATAATGCATCTGTGCATAGTCTGTGTCTATAACAAATAAGGTACATATGTGTGCGTGCGTGTGTGCGCGCATGCATGTAAGCTACTTTCTATTTACGGAAGGTGATACTGTTTTTCCATTTGCAATGATGCTATAAAGCTTCCCTGTTTTGAATGAACTTATTTAAGGAAGAATGCTGAATTGATTTAAAGAACATGTAAGTAAATGACAGAGGACTTCTGCCAATATGCTACAGGCTCGTGGTGGTTGGGCCTGAATGACTGAAGCCACCCCTGCGTCTTCTGCTCAGGTCTGCAGATCCCTCCGGTAGTCTCCGAAACTGCCCGTGGACAGGAGGAGAGAGAGTGGCTTCCGGCCAGCCGCCTCTGCTTAGAGCAGGGCGCGTGTGTCCACCAGCCAGGGAGTTGGTGACCCACAAAGTGAACTAGAGGAAGGGGTCTCTACCCCTTCAAACAGGAGTCCACAAGTTTGAAAAAGTGCAAACAGGGTCCGACACTCAAGTGATCAAGAAATTGAGGCCAGGAGGGTTTAAAGGACGTCTCCCAGCTCCCACACAGAGTTTGTGTTTGAGGACATGGCCCCGTTCACATGTCCCAGACCCGTGCTCTGCCCCCTGTGCTCGCTCCCTGGGAGGCGGGACTCAGGTAGAGCCTGGAAGGCAGGAGAAAGCAGGGAAGGAAATGAGGGGAAGGAATCCAGGAAAGCCCAGCTCTGAAGGGGAACGCAGGTGACACTTTCAGGGGGCCAGTCAAAAAGAGGGTTTTGTGTGTGTGTGTGTTTGTTTGTTTGTTTTAAATTTTCAAAAAGAGCTTTTTAATAAAGGAAGAGCTCAGACAGAGGAAGAATGGGAAATGTGGTGGGGTCTGGGACCAGATGGGAGGGAGCTTGAATGCCTGGTGGGGGTGGATATGAACTCCCAGCATGTGCAGATCTGGGTCTCAAAGCTGGGAAAGGACACAGGAAAGCCATGCTTTGGGAGGCAGCACAGAAGAGTAACTGTGTTCAAATCCCACTTCCAGAACCGTTACTCTTTGCCTCAGTTTCTTCAACTGTACAATAGCAGTATCAGGACTTCCCTTATGAGATTTTGGTGAGGATTAATGGGAATAACACACCAAAAACAGTATCTGGCACCTCAGTCATAGTTATGATGTTTTCTATGAAGGACTGAGTTGTGTCAAGAGAGGAAAGCCCCCTGGCCAAAGCTAGCTAGTAGCAGAGACCCAAATTCAAAATCAGTTCTGACTTCCAACTCAACATTCTTCTGCTTTGACTGCATCCTGCTTTCAAATGATGTCTTATTTATTTTCTTGTATTAGCATTCACACTTGTAAGACACAGCGCCCTTATTTCGTGCAAACATACCTCCACAACAGTTTCATTTTGGAAAAACAGTTCTGATCGATTTCTTTCACTCCCTAATTAATATGTCACAGTTAGAGCAAGTGCACTGCTCCCTTTTGAAAAACAAGGCTTTCAATTTTCAGGTCTTCAGCTACTGACATCGTAGTCTGGACTTGAAACCATGTGAAATTACATATGACATTTAAATTTAATAACTGTTCTGATTGCTTCTTTGTGTCTGTGGAGAGAAGAATATTTATTTTGACCAAATGCTACCTTTTCCTTTTCTCATCAGATAAATCATACTTACGACCCGAGAGCTTCTGTTGCTCTTTATGATTCACTGGTCAACCATGAAAGAACAAAACAAATGGTGAAATTTCAGACAACAGTGCATTGGTGATTCTTTCCAGGAGACTGTGGTCTCTCAGAGAATCAGAGACAAGGGATGGCAGCTTCTGCAGAGATACTGTAGCCCAGCTCCTTCCTCTTTACAGATGAGAAAATTCAACTCAGAAAGGTGAAGTGAATTTTGCAAAGTCATCTAGCTAGTGGGTGGTAAGAGGAACTTTGAGCCCATGTGTGTTTTCTGACTTTGAGTCTCCATTGCACCGTGTCCGGCATCAACCTATGCATTTCTTAAAAGTCTTTCTGCATTATCAGGCAGGCAAATCCAGCTTGCCGCTTGGTTTTGTAAATAAAGTTTTACTGAAACACAGTCATACTCATGCATTCATGTTTTGTCTGCCCTTTGCTTTCTCACTTCCCCGGCAGAGGTAAGAAGGTTTGCAGTGGAGACCCTGTGGCTGCAAAGCCTGACATATTTACTATTCGTCACTTCAAAAAAGTTCGCTGATTCCTGTTGTATACCAAGCCTGGTTGACACTATTTTTTGTTGTTCCTTTGCTTCTGTTTTAATCTTTTTGTATCAGACCTTACTTTCAAAAGTTGAAAAAAGTGACATTGAGCAGGGAACAATGGGAAAGGAGAAAGAAGACAAACATTTATTTTTCTAATTTGGGGAGACTTTATATGAGTCATTTCATTTAATTCTCAAAAAGATGCTGTCGATTCCTATTTTAAGGAATTGATAAAATTTGGGGGTTGAATCCAGCCTTCCCCGTTCTAAAATCTGTTTTTTCTGCTGTATCATGTGACTGTCATTGTTGAGGTGACTTTCATTTTTTTAGAAATCTGATCTACACATTGTGGATGTGTAGATCACAATGTGAACTTTGTGAACTATCTAAATTGGGATAGTTTAATTAAAAAACAGTATATGTTTGATAGTTAACTACTCGTTACGATTATTTAATGTATGATGTCATCATCAGTTCTGTTTTTGTTTGGATGGGGAGTGGGGCTGCAGAAAATAAATATGATTCACGTTTGGACAATTTGCATTTTGCATTATTGAAAGTCTTGATGGATCAATAGCTCCTTCAGCAGCAGATGGAACGGAAGTTCTACATGTATGTCCACACAACCAATCGCGTCGATACCATGTAGACGTGTTTTTATTTAATCAGCAGCCCATCCTCTCTAAAGCTTGCTACAGTCCTCTAAGCAGCAGCTCCCAGATTGGCCCAGTCATCTGAACACCTGCTCCATCCCAGGAAGTCCCGCAGAATACAGACTCCCGGCACCCTCCCCCAACTCTCCAGTCAGTGGATCTGAATTTAGGTTTGGGAATCTGTAATTTTAGTATTTTTTTTCCTTAACCTCTGGAGGCAATTCTGATGCTCAACCAGCTTTGAGAACCTCCACTCTGGGTAATGAGTGAATGGACATCTGTATTTTTGTCACAGTCCTTCCTGGTTCTCCTGTGTGTCCTCTAAGCCCATCCTCTTCCTGAGCCCCACACTGTGGGCAGGAGGCACATTGTTCCTCATCTTTGTTGAATGAGACTTGGGGTGGGGGGCACCCTACACAGCACACTGTGTGTTTCCCCAGTATCCAGGAAAGTAGTGCACACGCTTCTGTCCTCATTGTAGTGACCTGGCTGGTTATACTTTCCTTTCTATCATTGCCTTTTTCAGTTTCCATTTGCATTTGCATGAAATTCCTCAAATGACAAATCCAACTCTGATATCTTCTGTTGTTTGGTTATACAAGTGAAGTTCATAGACACCCAGAATTTAGATGCAATAAAAGGCTTGTATCCCCTGTACCCTGTTATCCATCTTTCCTTTCCTGCTTTTAAAAAATGTCACTACAACCATGAGGGATTAAAACCAAAGAAAACTTTGAACCCTGAAAGTTTGTTGGTCTCAGTCATCCATTAATTTAAACCTTTAATCTGGGCTGTTGTGGGGTTACATTAGCCTAATAAAATAGACTTTTAAATATATATAAATATATAACTACATTCAGCCCATATTCACTTTTTTTAACCAGTTCCTCTTTCTTCCATAGTATAAGTTAATTAAAATAACTGACCCACCTGGGTGGCTCAGTGGGTTAAAGCCTCTGCCTTCGGCTCAGGTCATGATCTCAGGGTCCTGGGATCAAGCCCCACATCAGGCTCTCTGCTCAGCGGGGAGCGTGCTTCCTCCTCTCTCTCTGCCTGCCTCTCTGCCTCCTCGTGATTTCTGTCTGTCAAATAAATAAATAAATCTTTAAAAAAATTTTTTAAATAATTGACCTCAATGGTCTTTTCACTATGAATGACTTTGGATGAGAAAATTATTTCTTACTTTCATAGAATGAGATATGTTTATTTCTCTTAGGTGAATTAAGACAAAAATACATGGTGTGTGGCGACTTCAATATATCCCATATTATAATTAGGACTGATAAGGTCCTCATCAAGAAAGCAGCGGATTGGGGGCGCCTGGGTGGCTCAGTGGGCTAAGCCTCTGCCTTCTGTTCAGGTCATGATCCCAGGATCCTGGGATCGAGCCCCAAATTGGGCTCTCTGCTCAGCGGGGAGCCTGCTTCCTCCTCTCTCTCTCTCTCTCTGCCTGCCTCTCTGCCTACTTGTGATCTCTGTATGTCAAATAAATAAAATCTTTTAAAAAATTTTATAAAAAAAAAGAAAACAGCAGATATCGAATCAAAAGAAGAATAACGATGTTTTACATGCCAAGTCGAACAACAAATGAGATCTATTACTGTGAAGTTGCTTAGAACTAGTGTATCTCACCATCGGAAAGACAAAACCAACCACAGGTGCGAAACCGACGAGGACGTCAGACTGATACTTGAAAGACTGGAATGAATATGGTGCCAAGTGGGGATTCATGAGATGAGAAATAGTGACTTCAACTGCAATAATGCAATATCTTTTATAAGCCATTAAGATTAGAGGTGAAAAAGGAAGCATATTAAATTACTTTGAGTGGTATCTTTCCACTGCCACGAGATCAACAGAGCATGTTTCACAATAGATGTCTCAAGAAATTTAACTATCCGTTCATTTCAATTTAAAGTGGATAAGCTGTAATTAAATAAGCATTTTATATCCCAGTTAGACTGGCCCTAATGAGAAAGTCTAAATCTTGTTTTCAAAGGATCAAATTGCATTTTGTGCCATCCCCTCCTTGCCAGCCTGTCCTTCCGATAGGGACAAGCACTTGAAAGTGAGGACAGACATGCCTAATAGGGACAGCAGGACACTCTCCAGGAGACTTGTGAACTGTTCAAAGTCACAGTGCATTAGAAACAATAGAGATTATGCTACTTCAGAAAAGTAATTTTGGTTTCAAGGGAATTAAGACCCTTGACTAATTTTTCCAATGCCCTTCTCAAAGAGAACAGGGGTAAACTAGGCATCCATAATAGACCAGGACAGAGAACACAGCCACAGTGTCCTAGAGGCACCCCCTTCCCTGTGCTCTTGACACTTTTCCAAAACCTAGTGTATATTGTTATTTATGGTCCAAGCACGTGTCTGTCTTCCTTACTAGACTGAAAGCATCCTAAAGGCAGAGACCAAGGTGAACTCTCTGGGTATGGCCAGTATCTTCTACGTGGCCTGTCCCAAGAGTTTATTCTAGCCCTTGGCGATGCTCTCAGGTAGATAAGTAAGTTAGTTAATTAACAGAATTTAGAAACACAAAAGCATCCAATTCCTTCTAAAAATTTGGCAGTTCATGCTTTGCCTTTATTAATATGGAACAGATCCCTTCTCCATAGGAGGAGTAAAGGCAAAACGAATACAGACATTCACATGTTGGATCCATGTATTAATATATGCATTTGTTTATTTAGGAGACACAATGATGTATGAAATCATGAGACTGCTTTGATTTAAATAAACCAACACTACAAACCTATCTTCATCTTCTCAAATCCTTCTTTGGTTGGAAGTCATGCAAATTCCACCAGCATTTGCCCGAGTACAGACTGCAGAAGTGGCCCTATGTGATGCTCATCGACCTTGCAGGTAAAATTATTCTGGGGTTGAAGAATTTGGGGTGAAATAAGATTTAAAGATATTTCTTTGTTACAGGGTTTCTCAAGTTCTTGAATTGTGCTGACATGCTTTATGAATCTTCCAAGTTAGAAGGCAGATAGTTTGGATTTACTAACTCCTGTAACTCTTTTTATGAACAGCTGGGAGACTGGTGTGGTCTGAGGAACACACTTTGGGAAATACTGAATCAGATATTTTTAATGGAGGCTCCTTCTGTTAGGAAGAGTTCACCGTTGAATACCTGAGTTGAAAGACCTTCAATTCTATGAAACTTTTCTGGACTGGTGGTTCTCGATCCTGGCTGCCCATTAAAATCATCTGGGAGGGGCGTGGTGGGTCAGTGGGTTAAAGCCTCTGCCTTTGGCTCAGGTCATGATCCCAGGGTTCTGGGATCGAGCCCTGCATCGGGCTCTCTGCTCAGCAGGGAGCCTGCTTCCCTTCCTCTTTCTGCCTGCCTCTCTGCCTACTTGTGATTTCTGACTGTCAAAAAAATAAATAAATAAAATATTTTTAAAATAAATAAATAAATAAACAAAATCACCTGGGAGCTTTAAATAGCAGGTGCCAAGCCCCACCCCCAGCCAGCTGGGTCAGGGCGCCCCTCTGTCGGATGGAGAAAATACCTACTTCACAGAATCCTTGTGAAACCTAAAGGAGATCTTTAATGTAAGAAATGTCTGCTCTGCTGCCTGAAACAAAGTTTGGTCTTTGGAACCATATTTCCTTCTGGGGAGAGTGTAGCATTCCAATGAAGAAATGCAGATGATATTATGTAACTAGAAAATCACTCTTTGGCCACGCCCTGATTCTGCATGGACAGATGCTAACAATTGGCGATGAGAAATGGGATGTTTGCGTCACCTAAATATTTCCCCACAATACACTTAGTAATTACAAAGCAAGAAACAGTTACTTTACCGTGGAAAACCCTGGCCGTCCCCATCTGAACTAAATGATGGACGCTAACCCTACCAGTAATGAGACATGTCCACACCCCGTGCCCCCTGGCCCAAGGGGACACCAAGATGACCACATCATCTTGGCTTCTGTAGTATTCTAGCCAAAAGTACGTTATCTGGGGGAATCACACCAGGAAACATCAGGCAAACCCGAGTCAAAGGACATTTGACAACATGACCAGCCGGTACTTTTCAAAAGCATCAAAGTCTTAAAAGAAAAGGAAAGACTGAAGAACTGTTCCTGCTCGGAGGAGACTGAAACTAAACATGTTGTGGGAGCCTGGTCTGACTCAGGAGCCAGTGAGTGGGACAACTGGCATAAATTCAGTAAACTCTGTACATGAGACATCTTTTCAAGGTTGTTTTCTCGGGTTTCGATAATTATGCTATGGTTCTTGGGGATGACAGATGAAGGGTAAATGGAACTCTGTACTGTTTTACAGCTCTTGGGTAAGTCTGAAAAGGTTTCAAAATGAATAGTTAAAATATTAGAAAATTTTAATGATGCTTTATTTCTCTCTCACTCAGGGGCTTTGGAGATAATGGAATCAATATTTGGGGAGGTTTTTCTTCCTCTTGGGTATTTGGAGTTTAGGGGAAATGAGGCCCCTATACTGTGTTGTCTATACTGAGCATCGTAGAAAGCGACCCAAGATGGTCCTTTTAACAAGCACTTCCTGTGGTTTGGATACATGTGTTCTAAATATCTGATAGAGGGTTTGATAGAAGTGCTCCAGGAAAGAAGAGGCTTGACCAGAGGTGGTGGTGAAGGGAAATTAGGAGCTGCTAGATAAGGGTTTCAGAAAAAGTCTTTGTTGTTTGAATAAGGACAGGGGGAGAGCAGACAGTGCTGGGGGTAGTGAATTGCTGTGAGCGATATTTCAAAGGGCAGAGAAAGGACAGAAGAGTTTAAAGATATTTTCCTGGCATTAAACGTGTATATTCTCCTTGACATTTGCTTATAAGCCTGCAGTAGTGATTTTGATTTTTTCCTAATTTTTGTTCTTTTTTTTTCCCCTTGAATATTACTCTATGCTGAGACTTCTCTACTATACTATGACACAGTCTGGATCCTGTGCCTTGTTTAGAAGACAGATGACAACGCCATTTACCTGGTAGCCCTTTGACCTTATGAAGAAAAGTGGCTTGGCTTTGGCACAAACCCCAGCAGGTGCACGGAGCGCAGTTCTCTGCTGTGGGGCATGGGGCATGGGGACCTTCGGGGGCAGAGCCCAAGAGAACGGACACAGCCGTATGGCCGTGGAGCTCCTTGGAGTCTCTCACGGATTGCCTTCAGCTTCTAGGTCTGTTCGTTTCTTCCTAATCATTTTCAGGACTGGAAACCAGAAGTGAATCTGAAGAGACAAAAAAGATGGATGAACGAGCATTAGAGTCATTTCATGTGCCTCTGACATAAACTTTTCATCGTGCGATGGCTGGCGTCAGGAAAAATGCAGAAAAACACC
This sequence comes from Neogale vison, assembly GCF_020171115.1. NCBI lineage: Eukaryota > Metazoa > Chordata > Mammalia > Carnivora > Mustelidae > Neogale > Neogale vison. Next base: position 33,549,178 of record NC_058094.1, read on the forward strand.
TCAGAATGAGCAGAAACTGATCCTTGTGGGTTATCTTAGTCTTTCATGGCTTATGAGCTATTTTCCAACTCTGTAAGTTGTCGGGAGCCGAGAACAATAGTGCAAATGATTCTCGTCCATGGACGTGAAAATGACTTTCTCCCCGTGGAGTGCAATTAATCAATCCTCCCACCCACCTTGGAGAAGAAGCCAGTTTTGCGACTAGTTAGCTCATTCATTTTGGTGCTCTTGATGGCTTACAGACGTGTGCTTTGAATTGTTCTTTGAGTTGGTCGGATTTTCTTTCTGTTCTCTTGTTAATTAATTAGTTAAACGAAATCTTTGACCAGCATTCATTTTATCTGTAGGAAGTCATGAGGTTACCATATTCATAATACGCATGCGTGTCATATACATGAAATCATCATCATCCCCTATATACACCAAACATGTATTTTAATGCTGGAGAATGAACACATTCTTGACAGTTTACTAGTTCCCTCTGTTATGCTGTTATGTTATCCCTGGCGCGATAAATAACTTGACTTGAGATTTGTCCATTAATAATCACCGCAGAGGGTCTTCCCAACAGTCTCTCTACCTCATGACTGAATGTGTCCACTTAAAATCAGTGTTTTGAAAAATAGCTTGTAGAATCACCCGGACCAGCGCCCAACATCAAGAAGCTAAGAGCCTTAGCCACGCACATCTGGTAACTTCCCTCCCTCCCCCGCCCCTCAGTGTCCCATCTGTTACTGGGAATGTGAGCCCTAATGTAAAGCGGAAGAGGGCTTTGAAAACCCACTTGCCCTTCAAACTCAAAATCTCCTTCACGACAGGTCATGCCCCCATCTTGGCCTTGCCTTAGTGAAGTAGGGACGCTGTTGACTGCTTCCTCCTCCTGCTGCCTGCTTTGATCTCTTCTTCAGTAGCTTCCCATGCAGATATCGGATGCGGGCGGCCTGCACACTGGGGTAGAAGGAGGCCAACACCAGGATTTTGAGTTGCGTCAAGATGGAAGACAGCAAGCCCAGTACCACTAGAATCACAAGAATGATGCTGAGAGGAATCCAGGTCTTAGACAGAAGGAGCTTTGGTTCAGGGATACAGGTGGGTTCGAACAGAGATATGTGAAAGGAACAATCATGGATGACGTCTTGAGTTCCTTGCTCCTAGAAGGAAAGAAGAAAATCCTTAAGATTCATGCCATGGGGATGGTGGGGGGAGTGCCTGGGTAGCTCAGTGGGTTAAGCCTCTGCCTTTGGCTCAGGTCATGATCCCAGGGTCCTGGGATTGACCCCCGCATTGGGCTCTCTGCTCAACAGGGAGCCTGCTTCCCCCTCTCTCTCTCTGCCTGCCTCTCTGCCTACTTGTGATCTCCATCTGTCAAATAAATAAATAAAATCTTAAAAAAAAAAAAAGATTCATGCCATGGTTGCTCTTAGTCCTGGTCTTTCTCAATCCTGCCTTGCGATGGACAGCGTTTATCTTACAACGTGAGGGAGCTCTGGCTGGACAGCCATGGTAGTTCCCCCCAAGGGCTAGGCCAGAGTAAAGAGAAGGGCTGAGTCTTATTTGAAACTATCACAGGTTTTTTCCAAAGTGGGTTTGTGGAAATAGAGATTTCCTTGAGAGAAGGGTATCAGATGAGTTTGTGTACTCTGTCCTTTCTTTGCAGAGTCAGGACGCCCCTGAGACTACTGAAGTTTCTGGGAAGAAAACAAAGAAACCCATTTAACATCAGCCAGTGGTTCTCCTGACAAATTTGACCGCGTAACCCGGTTTTACAGAACACCTGTTTCTACCCTGTAGGACATGTGGGACTGAGAAAGATGGTTTTAGCTCCCCTGGAGGAGATTTTTGGAACACAGACCATCCATCTTGACCAATACCTTGACGGCAGACCACAACGTCACAAAGATGTAGAAGCATTAAATTATGTTCTAAATCAACCTTCTAGACTTTGGGGGGGGGGTGGAGAATTATTCTTAGTGTAAGCATACTAAAAACAGCATTTCCTGAAAGTGGCTTTAAATCTTATCTGGAGAGGTCTCAAACAGGATATTTTCTCATTTTTCCTGGACGTTCAGGTGGAATGTATTCCTTTCTGCTTGAAGGCAAGAGTGCAAACCAGTTGCCCTCAGCAGACCAACACAGAGGGCAAAGATGACATTGAACCACGCAGCCAATCCACCAGCAAGAGAAGTGTGTGCTGATTCAGGACTTTGTTTCTCCTGACCTGAGAAAGTCATTTCATCTCTCGGTGGATTTGTTTTCTAATTTGGTAAAACAGGAATTAATGGACCAGATCCTGCCCATGAATAAACGACTCCCAGTGTAAATGAAGCACCTTGGGATGGAGCATTAACCTTACAGACAGGAGTGCTTAGTAAGTTATTATCACCGCTGCACCCCAGAGCCCTGGGGCCAGGGAGAAGGAAATGACTTCTCCAAAAGAACGCAACCACACCAAGAGAACGGAGTGCATTCCGATCCAGCCCAGTTCCTGTGAAGAGTCTGGACACTTCAAATCTGGAAACTTCCAGAAAAAATAAAAATTTTAAAAAGGGAAAAAAGATGTGGGACCTCTCTACAAACGTCAGGTAGCTTCTGTAATTTCCCCAGCCCTGTGCCTAAGCAATGAAAAGCATTGGTGCTGCCTCTCCTTTTCTCTTATTAAAAAGACAGTTCACCTACAATTAAATAGAGAGATTTCAGTCCCCAGAGCGAAGGCCTACACTCTTTTTAATACTATTGAAGAAACGAGCACATCAACTGAGTCAGTGATGAGAAATCCTGCAATAAGAAAGCAGCGGGTGTCCGGTCTGGGAAGGAGTTACTTAGTCTAGGAGTCCAACTGGGGATTGCGCAATTGGGAGTCAGGGCTTGGTAAAGATTGAGTCAACGTTTTCGTATGGGGTTGGCGGACGGTAATGTGGAAGAGAAATGAATTCTCTCAAAATGCTGAGCAATATACTCAATGGTACCCTGATGTTTTAAAATGTGTTTACCTCTCTTAAGTAAACAATTTGCCCAGACAGTGCTGAGTATGGACCGAGGACCTGCTCTGGTATCAGACTGTTCTGAGAAGTCGATGCAGACAAATTCTGCGCACAAGTAGGGGCTTGATAAGTAACAGCACTGGCTATTTTCTCTTTCGATGTCCACCTATCCGGCTAGCTCACTTTGGGTCATTTCCCTTCTTTCTTCTTTACTGAAAATATTTATGTAAAATCCTATGAGGGTGGGAAAGGAATCCTGGCAAAACCTTGAGGGGATGGTTCTCTCCCCTGCTGGACGTCTCCTTTGCGATCCTGCCACAACGGAGGGACCAGGAGCCTCCAAGGGCATCCTGGGTTAAGGGCAGCCCCATGGCGGGTCCAGGAGGCGGCTGCTGACGGCAGTCCTCTAGGCACGGCAGGAGAGAGTCTGAGAGGAGCCCCCATGGCAGTCTCTTAGGCACGTCTGCCCCAGCGCCCACTGCCCCGCTGCTGTCGCTGTGTGAGATCTCGTGGCGGCCTCCCCCACCAGGGTAGCAGCGGAAAGCTTAGACATCTTTGCATCCCCGCTCCCCGGTGATGCCCAAAAATGTATTTGTCAGGACATGGTCATTGGAAAGCTTCTGGGCGTTTTTTTTTTGAAAGGCAGAACTTGCTTTTCTCTTCTTCTGTCTAAAATGGTGAGAATTCACAAAGCAGGCATGGGTATTGTCTGTGGGAGAAATAAATGTGAGAGAAAGAAACAGGGAAGAGAGAAGAGGAAGAACCCAGCAAGGAAGAAAGACAAAGGAGAATGCCTTGGGGGAGGGGTGGGAAGAGGCCCTTTAATCTGCCAGCCCCTCCCTCCCACATCAAGCATGTCTGGAAATCTAGTCTGGATTTCACTTGAAACCCCGATCCCTTATGCCCCCTTGCTCCAGATATCTGCGAGCAACAGGGATCTGGGAGTTCACTGAATTCTTTAGGGGCAGTAGAGTGCTGGGGGTCATCAACTCTGAGAAACAGCCCAGAACCAGAAGGGGCGGAGCCAGAAGAAGCAGGGAGGGAGAGTGTGGACTCTACAGGAGGACCCCAGGCCCGGAGACAGAGAGCCATGGAAAACCGGGCTTCCAAGGAAGGCTTGCAGACACGTTTTCTGCCATTTCCTTCTAAGAGTTCCCCTACCGTAGCTGACAAAAGCAAGCAAGGGAAAATCAGACATGTGGAGACAGCTGTCGGGGTTTTCACCACCCCAGGCTAGCGCACTCCGCCCCAGCACGCGCAACACTCCCATACCCACTCGCACACCATGCACACACTCAAGCACGCGCACGCACACATCCCACCTAGCTCAGCTTCACAGCCTCTGCGTTTAAAAGAAATCAAGGCAATATCCGACGATATCCACATCCTCTGAAATGCCCACATAATCACACACTTCCCCAGGGAAAAGAGAAAATTGGGATGCGCGAAAACCATGGTCTTCTTGGCTGGGGACACAGCTGCTAAGAGGAGCGAGAACAAAGGAGAGAAAGGCAGATTCCCTGAGACTCAGGGGGCACCGGTTTAGGGAAACACTGTCTTCACTGATCAAGATGATCATCCATCCATCAAGTGGCCTCCGGCTCCAGTCTTTTGGGCGGAGTTTAGAACAGCGGTTCTCAATCTTGGCCACACAGCCCAATTTACTCCGAGACTTTTTAAAAATCCCCCACCCCGGGACGCCTGGGTGGCGCAGTTGGTTGGACGACTGCCTTCGGCTCAGGGCGTGATCCTGGAGTCCCGGGATCGAGTCCCACATCGGGCTCCCAGCTCCATGGGGAGCCTGCTTCGTTCTCTGACCTTCTCCTCGCTCATGCTCTCTCTCACTGTCTCTCTCTCTCAAATAAATAAATTAAAAAAAAAAAAAATCCCCCACCCCAGCCTCACCCGGATCCACTGAAATCTGATTTTGGGGGTGTTCATCTGCTTGCTCAGATCCACAGTGACGACACCATGCAGCCACAGGAGATATCCATGGGTTTAGAAAGCCCCTGCTTTTGGGTGTCTGAGGCAAAGTGTCTCAAAGTTATGGACCACCTACTTTGAAGTCATATGCAGTGCTTATTAAAGTTATTCTCTTTTTGAAAACAGATTCTCTGTAAGTTAAAGCCTGAGACTGCATCTGTCCCAGGAAATACTTAAAACATACTTAAGGTTGAGAACCACTGACCTAAAAAAAAAAAAACCAAGTAGTTGTTTTCATTGTTCTAGAGGCTATTACGGCCTTTTATCACCAGCGGTAACATTTGGTTACCTAGGAGCCCTTTTTTTTCAGTGACCATCCTCTGTGACACATCCTTAAACGCTATGTGCACGCTTTGGGAGGCTTCTTGTATTGTAGAAGGGTTCAAGACTCAAAGAAGGGAAGCTCTCATTCACAAAAGGTGCTCAAAGTCTACTTGCACAGGTCCGACAGAGAGAGGAAGAAGGACCCTTGGTTCATGCCAGGTACTCTCGCTTGAGAACCAACTTCATGTTCCACATCAGAAACACTGATTCCTACATTTCAGGGTTTGCTGACTATAGAAAGCAAAAAATGCACCTCCCCCCATGATATAAGATCCTAAGGCCCCAAATCTATAAATGTTATTTTATTTGGAAAAAAGGGACTTGGCAGAAGTGACCAAGGCAAGGATCTTGAGCTGGAGAATTTACCCTGATTAGCTTAGTGAGCTCTAATGCAATCACACGCATCCTTTAAGAGAGAAGCAGAGATTTTATATACACGGAGGAGGAGATGAAGCAAAGACAGAAATGAAGGTGGAGGGCTGAGCCACCAGCCATGGAAAGTGACAAACCACCAGAAGTTGAGAGCAGCCTCTTGTGGATTCTCCCCCAGAGTCACAAGTGTGTGTGGCGTTGCCAACACTTGATTTTAGCCCAGTGATACTGATTTTGGACTTCTTACTCCCAGAACTATAAGAGAATCCTTTTTGTTGTTTCGAACCACCCATTTTGTGTCCGTTTGTTACAGCGGCCCCGGGAAACTAACACAGTGACGTGAGATGCTCAGACTGATATCATACTGGAACAGTAGGACGTTGAATCAATTTCACCAACAATTATTGGGCGTCAGTAATGCCAACGTGCCAGGCACTGTGCCGTCACGGGGATCCAAAGGTGAGGAAGACACTGCCCTGCTCTGGGAAGGTCCTTCTTAAGACACCCCAGCAAATGGCCAGGACACGCCGCCAGCCTGCGCCTACCTCTCTGTGCTGTTTCAAGTGAACCTCAAGCCCAGGCAAGCTTCGGAAACGGTCGCTCACTGAGAGAATGAGCCGATATAGCAGATAATCGATGGCTGCGAACAGCACCCAGATGTAGAGGTGGATGAGTATGGGGAGGAAAAACAGCCCCAGGTTTCTCCTTTCTTTCGGAGACAACCAGAAAGACGGGATGGTGACGTATTTCTTCCTTTCCTCCTTATTCAGCGGGAGGACGCCGGGCCTCTGTAGACGCCTCTCTGTTTCATCGAAATGAACAAATTGTTTGGTGATGAAGATGTTTTCAAACTTCCAACCGCTGGGGTCCAAAAATCGCTTCATGAAGAGGCCGGTGCCAAAAAGCACCAGGAGAAGCCCCGTAAGGGCAAGCAGCTGCCGACCCAGCAAGGACAATGCCTCCGTCGCTGTCACCATCTGGTACAAGACGCCCAGGGCTTGGCCTTTGGTGTCATTTAACTGTGCCTCCAGGGCTTGAGTGGGACTGAAGAGAGAGACCGCTAGAGTCTGGTTCCAAGAAATAAGGTCATCAAATAGATTCAGGTGAGTAGCAAGGCCATACATCCACCGAATTGCTTCAATATATCTTTGCAAAAGTGGAAAATGTATGGAAAAGCTCTTTGCCCTTAGGTTGCAAGTCATACCATCCAGGAGACCTTTGAAGTTGTGAAAAATATTTTCCACATGTCCAAAGATTACTATCCCCGTGCCGGCGGCCATCAAGGCGCTCTTGCCTTCCCTCAGGCCACAAGAGAGGAAGAAGAGAAGAATGAAACATCGCGCGTGCTTGGAGCAGCAGAGGAGAGCGCCGGTGATCGCCCAGGAGGTGCTGAAGACCGTGAGTGAGGACAGAAGCCAGGAGGAGGCCACAGAGAGAAGCCCCACTGAAATGAAAGCCACAAAACAGCAGACTCCGCAGTGTTGGATAAAGGCCGTCCAGCCAGGGCTTCTGGGAGACACATACATCCCCCAAAGACTTAGGAAGATGGCAGCGCCTGAGTTCCAGACACCCATGCTGCCTGCGTCCCTGGAAATAAAAAAGAACACCAGGGTCAGACATTGCTTTTGAATGTCCCCTGTCACTGTGTAAAGCGCATGGTGGCAGACTGGAGGCCAACGGTGGTCATAATTCTTTACCTGTCTGCCTCTCCGCACCTCTTCCAATGGGACTTTACGGCTTCTCCCATCAAGAGGCGAGAGAAAGAGACTAATCCATCAAGAGGTGGGTCTAGTTCTCCAACCCTTGACTTCAGAATGGCTTTGTGAGATCTTTGGCACGTAGAATGGGGCAGAAGTGGCAGAGTGCCAATCCTGAGTCTGTGACTCACCCTTGCTTCTCTCTCGGAACCCTCCTCCTAACTTCTTATCATATCCCCGTGTGTTAGTCTCCCACTGCTACTGTAGCAAACAGCCACAGGCCTAGAGGCTGATAGAAACACCTACTGATTCTCTTATAGTTCTGGAGATCAGGTCTAAATGGGTCCAGAGAGTTATGTTCCTTCTGGAGGTTCTAGGGGAGAATCCATTTCGTCACTTTTTGCAGCTTCTGGAAGCTCATGGACTCTTCCTCCATCTCAAAGCCACAATGCTGCATGTTTTTCTTTCTCTTGGACCTCTGCTTCCATCCTTATCTCTTCTAGGACTCTGATCCTTCTGCCTCCCTTTATAAGGACCGCTGTGATCATATTGGGCTCACCCCGATAATCCAGGAGCATCTCCCCATCTCAACCTTCTTAATTTAATCCCGAATGTAGAGCCTCTATCATTGTGCGGATTAACGTAGTCATGGGTTTTGGGCGTCAGGACATGGGCTTCTTGGGGTGGGGGTATGGGGGGTACATTATTCAGCCTGTCACACCAGGTTGGGCTGCTGGAGGACAAAGACGACAGGGTCGGTCAGTTCCATCAACCAAGAACCAGCTGAGTGCCAGACAGCTGAAGGAGCTGAAGCAGACAGCTTCAGCAGACAGCTGAAGCCATTGAATCCCATGCGCTTTATTAAGCCGTGATTGCTAACTGATACAAGCAGCAATACTGTATCATGGATCTTCATAATTCCAACAAAACCTCAGCTGATGGACAGGCTGAAATTTCCATGCATGGAGTTCCGTAAGATCACTTTTTGATAGTCATCTCTTTTCTTGTGCTCTAATTTTGTAGACCAGAAAGCATGCCGAGGGCATCCAAATTTAAACGTGGCCCAGGACTGGGGCCAGCGTGTCTCTGCTGTGTGACGCTGGCTCACCCACCCCCTTCCCACCCACCCCTACCCTCTGAGGGAAGTTCTGCCCCAAGGATCTCGCAAGGAAAATTAGAATATTTTGTCACTGAGTTGATCATCATTTCTCTTTTCCCAGATGTGGCATCATCCAAACATAGGTGCTATGGGGCTGCTGCCACCCAGTCGGCCACACATATTTAGTTCTGTGATGCCCTCAGAGTCTTGGGTTCATTGGGAACCACACAAAATCAATTTGGGACGTTTTCCTCCTGATTAGCAGGAAAACATCTAATGAGCGTTATAACATATTCATGGGATTTTGATGAAGACATGGAACGGATTTTAAACACGGTCACATACACCCCTCCTCATATCAGATTTCCATCAGAAGCTGGATTTCTGGAGTAGCCGGACACGGTTTGAGCCCGTGGATTACACCCAGGGTGGCAGACCTCTCCAGGAATTGGCTCGTAGGCAGGCACTGAGCAGCTCGAGGTGGAGAAGCAAGTCTTTCTGTGTTCGGGATGAACGAGGTGAATGAAGGGCAAAAAGGAGATGCGGAAACAGGCAGGTGAGGAACAAACCTGTGGAAGTTTCTCCTCCAATAATACAGAGGGTTTGCAGTTCCTGTCTCGTGAAGGGAGATGCTCCGTACAGAAAAGAGATCTGGAGAGAAAGTAACTGTTGAGGAAGGGTCATTAATGACCATGTGGGACCGGCCTTATCAGCGATTCAGAATTCAGCCTAAGAGGATGTTCTCACTCTATCCAGAGGGGAATTGGAGTAACCTCTAGAACAAGCACCAGCAGAAGGACCTAATTCTTTTCTCCTGCACGCTTGCCTCCTTTTGGCGTCTGGGTTTGGTTTAGAGGTTGACAGTGCTCCTGTGCAGTGACCCCATTCTGCTCCACTCTGATCCCTGGAGATCTCCGAAGGGTTTTCTGTGCTCCTGAGCTTTCCCCAGCACTGCCACCCTGAGTCGAGCTGTCCTGCGGCTGGGACAGGAGGACAGCAGCCATCAGCGGAGCGGGTGGGCCATGGGCAGGATACCTTGCATCAGAGTGGGTTCCAAGTGCTGCCTCACCTCCTGGGCGTGGCCCTCTTTGCTTTTTTGGTCACAGCTTTGGATTTGACCCCAAACCATTATTAGACTAGACGATCCACTAAAAGGGACTTACTGCCTCTTCTGCTCACTTTCCGGAAAGCATCCCCCTCCATCCGAAGGACCCGTTGCCTTTCACACAGAAACTGAGGCTTCAGGGGCTCGCTGAAATCTGTCAGCAGTCCTACAGACAGTTGGTGGTACAGTGGAACTCAGATCTGGTCTTCCTGCCTCCTGGGGCAGCCTCCTGGGGCAGAATCTGGCACCATGGCCCAGATTCCCTGACTCCGGGGTATGTGACCGGAACTCAACTCGGTGGTCTCTGCTGGAAACATGTTACACTTTCTGCCAGTGACCGCTTAAGAGCTGACCTGTAGATCACAAACTCATTGCTATCTGATCATTTTCCTCCGCTCTCACCCCGCATCAGGATAGTTGGCCCTAGAAAGCTGTGTCTCAGATCAGCAGATTTTTCTTTAAAGTAAATCAGAAATCCCAGCTGTTTTTTTCCCCTCTAATATCCTTTATGAGGCACCATTTTGCTTGCTTCCTAAAAAATTAATAATATGTATTTTGGATTCATATTTCCCTTCTCTTGCCTTCATTCTTGCACAGGGTGTTCTTAATACAGATATTTCTCTGAAAGTAAGAAACTGATTTATGGGCACATTAAAACTGCAACATTGGACAATAAAAACTAATATCAATTAAATAAGATATGTGACTGCAATTTTGTCCTGTAAGAGGCACATGTTTTCTTAATGAGCAACAGATCTAATATTATCCTCCTTGTTATTATACTGAAAACAGCATGTCACCAAAAGACACCAAAACTTTCTGCAAGGAGAGCACTGAATGCATTCTCTCTTTCATTTCTTTATTTTCTTTTTTCCCAGAGGTAGAATTCAATAAGTCATCAGTTGCAAATAACACCCAGTGCTCGTTACATCATATGCCCTACTTAATGCCCATCACCCAATTATCCTTTCCTCCCACCCACCTCCCCACCAGCAGCCCTCAGTTTGTTTCCTATAGTTAAGAGTCTCGTATGGTTTTTCTCCCTCTCTGATCTCCTCTTAGTTTATGTTTCCTTCCCTTCCCCTCTGTTCATCTGTTTTGTTTCTTAATTTCCACATATGAGTAAAATCACATGATAATTGTCTTTCTCTGACTTACTTTGCTCAGCGTAATACCCTCTGGTCCATCTGCAAATTTGCAAATGGCAAAAAATTCGTTCTTTTTGATGGCTGCATAATATTCCATTATAATATGTGCCACCTCTTCTTTATCCATTCGTCTACCAATGGACATCTGGGCCCTTTCCATAGTTTGACTGTTGTGGACATTGCTGCTATAAACATTGGGGTGCACGTGCCCCTTCAGATCACTACATTTGTATCATTGTGGTAAATACCAGTAGTGCAATTGCTGGGACATAGGGTAGCTCTATTTTCAACCTTTTGAGGTACCTCCATACCATTTTCCAGAGTGTACATTCCGGTTGTACATTCTCTGTTTTACAGTTCAAGCCACAGACCTGGGTTTGGACCACGTGCCCAGAAGCTTGTGTTTAGTCTGCCCTTACTGTCACTGTTGAACGTGGCCTTGATTTCTTCTCCGATCTGTTTCTCATTTGCCCTACTTGAATGTAAGATCTGCCTGAGCTCCTTCCTGGTGAGGTTTGACAAGGGGAGCTTTAGCGAGCCCATTAGGAAGACGGGGCCAGAACATGCTGCCCATTTCTTTTTTTTTTGTTTTTGTTTTTGTTTTTTGCCACCACAAAAAAATGAGAATGTCCCTTCTCTGGAAGTCTTCAGGAAAGGACTGAATGCCCCAGGATGATGGGAGGCATAGTGATGAGAGCTGGATTTGCCGCCTTCCCAGCCCTGATGTTCCCGGGTCTCCTTCAGAGGGCTGCTGAGTTCCTTCCTCTTCTCTGGCAGGGGTGCGGGTGTCCTGCTGAACTTCCATCACAAGACCTCAATTCTTTCCTTTGAGGTAATTCAATGAATCAGGATTTGGACAAGCCGGTAGCTTCTTTCTTTCCCCAAGACTTTGCCAAAGCAGATACCCAGATTCCCGAATTTTATTTTTAGAGCCAAAACAAATCTTACAGATCAGAGCTTCTTAAACTTGAGCCTGTGATCACTGGGGAACCTTGTTAAAATGCAGATTTTGCTTCTAAGGGTCTAGAATGGCACCTGAGACTCTGCCTTTCTGACAAGTTCGCCGGTGGCTGATGGCGCTCAGAGGACGACCAGACACTGGGTAGCAAGCTCACGGGTTCAGCCCTGTCTGATAGCACTTCCTGTGATGATGGAAATGTTCTATATCCGTGCTGTCACGCTAGCCATATGTGGTGATCGAGCACTGGAAATAGAGCCAATGTGACGGAAGAGTTGAATTTTTAATGTTATTTAATTTTAATTAATTTCAATTTAAATAGTCACATGTGGCTGGTGTCGTTGAGTTGAGCAATGCAGCTCGAGAGGACTGACACCAGCCAGTGGTTTCCACAGCTGAGGAAACAAAAATCCAAACAAGGGACTCACGGAGGCTGTCCTGGCTTTAGAGACGGAGCTGGGGGTGAGACCCCAGTTCCCTCCGCTTTACCTGTCACATCAGCATCTCATCTCTGACTTTTTGTGAACCCCGTTTTAAAATCCTCCCCAGTGTTCCTGGATAATAGAGTTAAAATTTCCCACAGACCACATTTACCTTCAGGCAAACATGTAATTAGAAAAGTGGACAAAGCAGAGTCTATGCCTCCGAGACTAGCCAACTGATAGCAATGCTAGGTAATAGCTAGCCATTTGTTAACCGAGCGCCTGGCCACTATTAGCATCTGATGTACATTATTTCTAATCTTCGCAGCTCTAGATATTACAGCTTTTCTTATATCTCTATATTTTAGATGAGGGAAGTGAAGCTCAGAGAGGTCAAGTAATGTGCCCAAGGTCACACAGCTAAGAAGTGAAAAAGCCAGGATTCTAACCCTCATTCCAGTGGCCCTCAGGGTTCAGGATGGGCAGCTTTTTAGACCTTCTTAAAAAGATCTTCAAAGAGCAGCTTCTAAATTTGCTTGGAATATGTGCCCAGAATTGCAATCATGCATGCAAGCTGGAACGTGGCTTTAACAATGCGGGCATACGCTCTCCTTCCACTGCCTTCTGCATGCGGGGTCTCGCACCTCCACTGCCAGCAGGTGCCCACGGAACCCTCCAGAAGTGACTGTGGAGCTCCTCTCCCTGGGCTGACCCCTGTGCTCAGCTGTGGCCTGTTCCATGCTCTCCTTAGAGACTGTTCCAGCCAGCCTGAGGCTCAGACTTACTCTTCCCTTAAACCAGCCCATTTGGCGAAGGCCTCCTTGGTCTGAGGTCTGGGACCCAGGGCCCCGCATTATCAACTCAAGAAGCCCTCTCTCCCAGGGTCAGTGCTGGTGCCCACATTCTGTTGCGCCAGAAAATCAGGGTTTGGTGGGGAGTACTTGGCATTTTAAACAATACAAGGGTCAGACAGGCACTGGAAAGGATGAAGGAAATCAGGAGGTACAGCTACTTCTCAGGGTTCCGGGTGCGGAGCAGCAGATGGTGGGTCTCGGGGCTGGAGAGCCCAGATGTCAGAGGTCAAGTGACAGCAACTCTGTCCCAGCTGAGCCTTGGTCTTCAAGGCTATATGGAGACCCAGTGTGGCCAAATTTTCTGATGTTTTTTTACCCCAAAGAAGCCAGAAATCTAGACTTTTGGGAGGCGGCGTCTCCTGACTTAAAAAACAAACTTGGCTCAAATGGTTTTTAAATACTCTGACTGGCTGGGTTTGGGCCACTGACGGTCGTTTTGCAAACCTTGGTCTTTGGGGAATCCTCATTCTTGCTTCTCTTTCCTCTGTCCCCTCCTTCCCTTATTCTTCCTCTTTTCCACTCATCAGAATTGCCTTTCCTTCCTTTTCTCCCCTGGGACATTTTAAAATCATCCTGTAGGCCAGTTTCCAGTCTCATGCATAAATGTTGTTCTCTGTGCCTTGGGAATATTTATTTTTGCCCAAAGCTCTTTAACTCTGTTCTCTGTGCTCCTGGCTGGAGCCCCTCCCTCCCTCTCTCCATTCCTTCTTCTGGGAGCCAAAGAAAGGCAAACCCCATCCCTTTTCCCTGCAGTTCCTTTTTGTTTTGCCTCCATTATCGATAGCATTTATTTTCGGACTCAACATCCTTGCCTCCCCAGGACAGCGTACCTGCTTCTTGCTTTTTTTTTTTTTTCTTTTAAAGATTTTATTTATTTATTTGACACACACAGAGAGAGAGATCACGAGTAGGCAGAGAGGCAGGCAGAGAGAGAGGGGGAAGCATGCTCCCCACCGAGCAGAGAGCCCGATGCGGGACTCGATCCCAGGACCTCGGGATCATGACCTGAGCCGAAAGCAGAGGCCTAACCCACTGAGCCACCCAGGTGCCCCTCCGCTTCTTGCTTTTACCCACAGTAATATTCCAAGACTAATTACCACTTTCCTTCCTTTACCCATAAACTATTGTTTGCACCACAGTCCGGGAAGGGGGTGGTGGGGCACGACAGCTGGAGTGCGCAGCAGAGAATCACTGAGGAAGCCCCATCTCCCCTCCATGGGTTAAAGTAATTTGGGGGTGGCTGGATGGGAGGTAGCAAGGCGGGAAATGGGGCTGGTGGTAAGGAGCCTCTGGTCCCTAGTGAGAGCCACACAGCCTGCTTTCACACAGAGCTGAGCTGTTGCCATGGGAAACAGCAGCCACTGGGCTTCTCCATCAACCCTGCGGAGCACTAGCAGATACCTGCTGTGAGGGGCATACACAGTGGCCTCCGCTGTTATCCCCGGGAGGGGGTTACACGTCAGAGGCAGCAGCGAAGTCCCCCAGTCCCCACCCCAGAGCCCTACTGGTCCACTGTGTGGGGGAGTCAGGGGGTTCAACGTTTCTGAGCCCCATTCTTTGGGCACAGATCCCTTCTCAAAGTGTAACACATTCTTGCTTCACATATAAGGCCCAGGAAGCAGCCAGGACACATGCAACCACGAAGTCATAACGAGAGCCTCCAAACAAATGGCCTATCCCAGAAACTTTCTAGATTGGGGGATATTGGAGACTCAAGTCCCCAGTGCTGCTCCGGGGCTGTCAGACAGAAACCTCAGTGCAAATGTGGGAGAAATCAAGGTGGACTTCCTTGTGGAGGGCCCTAGAGATCAGGATCTCGGGACTGTCTTATGACCCCCCTCTTTCCCTACTTGTGGAACACTCACCTTGTCTGACATCCCAACATTTCCATTTAGTGAGATCAGCTTCTGCTCCTGCTTTCTATGAAGAAGCCGATGGCTTATGCTCCGCAGGCCCAGATGCGGTCTGTGGACACTGTGGGGGGGTTGGGGGGGTGCAGTAATCCCAGAGAGCTGATCCCTCTATTCTTTCTGTGCTCCCCCAGCCAGCTCTGCTAACCGCCAGCGGGAACCTGCCTACCCAGTCCCTCTCTTACCACCTGCAGGACTTGATGGGACTCTCATTTGAGAGGAAATTGGGACAGAGGTCAGAGTGGAATGAGGAAAGAGCACCCAGCAGGGAGATGGGAGACCTGTGGTCTAGCCTGTTTCTACCCAGAACAAGCTGTGTGACCTTGGGTAGGTCACGTCACCTCTCAGAACTACGGCTCCCTTGGGCTAGATGAGTTCTAAAGTTCCTGCTTGCTCAACGGTCTGAAATGAAAGGCACAGGAGAGCTGCAGATCAGGGCTCTACATGCCGGCATTTTCCAGCTCTGTACTTTTAAGAGGAACAAAGGAAGAATGGAGGGTTTCTTGGCCTGGCCTTCCTTCCTTTTTCCTTCCTTCCTGCCTCCTCCCTCCCTTCCCCTACCCCATCCCTCCCTCCCCTCCCTCCCTTCCTTCCTTCCTTCCTTCCTTCCTTCCTTCTTTTTTCTTTCCTCTTGCAAACTTCTAGTTTGCTTGGGAACACACTGTTCTCTCCGGAGCCCAAAACAGCTCGAGCAGTCGCAGAGGCCTCCTTTTGAGGTGAAATGAATATCCTCATTTCTTTTCATCGTTCTTGCCTTGGGAAAGCCAGCAAATGCCTCCCCCACCCTCTCGTGAAAGCAACCTCCACACACAAGAAAGGAATGATTAATGAAAGCTACCAGGTAAACAGAAGAGCATCTCGGGAACAGTTCAGTCTGTCATTGTGCAGGGCACTGTCCGTGAAGCCGGGCAGCCTTCCACGGTGGGCTGGGCCCGCCAGCCCGGCACCTCCCCAGTGCCCAGAGGCT
This sequence comes from Neogale vison, assembly GCF_020171115.1. Taxonomy (NCBI): domain Eukaryota; kingdom Metazoa; phylum Chordata; class Mammalia; order Carnivora; family Mustelidae; genus Neogale; species Neogale vison. Next base: position 33,564,998 of record NC_058094.1, read on the forward strand.
CGGCCAACAGACATCGGTTCTTCAAAAGCTGGGAAATGGGCAAGTTAAGCCAAGCTGCTCTGTGAGAAGGATAGTCATGCTCTGAGATGACGTTTTTCAGATCCCTCGGACCAGCATCCGCCAAGACTTTTTTTCTGGTGTTTCTGATAAACTGTCTGAGCTTAGAGTATCCTCAGGTCTCAACTGTTTATTCCAACTGACTTTTTTTCCTCCATTAAAAAAAAGCCACTCCAAGAACAAAATATTTGAAAATTTACTTACAGGTTCCTCTCAGGTTCTTCTGTGAGTGCAAAAGTGCGCTTCCCATGGACTCTGAGTTTTGATATACAACAGGAAAAAAGGAACTAGAAGTGACGAGATGGTCACATCGCCCTGAGTCAGCATCTTTATTTCCCCCACAAAGTGACTAAGTCATAATATTGACAAGGGGGATAATTGACACAAAGGAAATCCGTGTTTCTTTCCAGTATTTTCCTCAGAATGGATGTTCCAGAAATCAGTACCAGAAAACAACGAAATAAGACATTTTCAATAACAGGAGAGGGAGTTAGGAACATTTGGAGGGTTTCTTCCCTCCGTCCTCTTCTCCCCCCCCTTATTGTCCCTACCCTTACCCCAAAGGGACAGCGACAACCTTTACCATCCCCACTGCCATCCACAGTCCCAGAGGCATGAAGGGGCCATCTCTGCACTGATGACCCAAGACAGGTGTCCTTGTCTGTGTAACGTGTCTCAATCTTACCATCTTGGAAATTCAGCTTCCAAGTCAAGAGGAACAGCTTGTACGGTTTGAGGGAGTTAGGGAAGCCTCAAAACCCTCCTACAAAATTGTTCTTCTCCTTTCGATTTAGACCCATAATATAACTGGAGGAGATTTTATCTTAAAATTCGTGGATTCCTGCCAAAAAGTGGAAGGGCTGATAAAAAGAAAAATCTAAAATAAACAAGTGGGTAGATGAATCACTGCAAACTCAGATAAAAAAGAAAAAGAAAACTCAGGTCAAACATCATGGCGAAGACAGCCAAATGTATGATGTCTGGGAGACACAGCTTTGAACAGCACGAACAACAAGTATCCAGCAAATGTTGTGAGCGAATTAATATTACAAAAAAAAAAAAAATTAGTATCAGTGGAGTAGCTTGGAGGGGAGTGGGTACAGGGGGCAGGGAGCTCAGTCAGGAGGTAGGACCAGTGTATTAGTCAGCGTTCTCCAGAGAAATGAAACCAATAAGGGGAATGTGTGTATGGAGAAATAGGTTTATTTTAAGGAATTGACCTACATAGTTGTGGGGCCTGACAAGACCAAACTAGCAGTGAGCCAGCCGCCAAGAGTCCCAAGTAAGAGGTGATTTTGTAACAAGTCCAAAGGTGAATTGCAGGCTGAATTCCCTCTTTCTTGGAGAACCTCAGGCTTTAACCCTCTTAAGGCCTTCAACTGATTGGATGAGGCCTACCTGCAGCATAGAGGATAACTACTCAATGCGTACTGATTTAAGAGTTAATATCATCTAAAAAATACCCTCACATCAACATCCATATTAGTATTTGACCAAATATCTGGGCAGTAGCCAAACTTCCCCAGAACATTAACCATCACAACCAGATCTGAGTAATGGAAAGGAAGGACAAAATATAGGATGGTTTTACTTGCTTGTTTAGGCTGTGGATATTGAATGGACAGAACTGGTAGCTGGGGTGGGGTTGGGGGGGAGAAAGGAAAGGAATCAGTGATGATCGAAATTTTCCACCTAAACCACATAGAGCATAGAGGTTCGTAGGGAACGTGGCCAGAAAAATAAGGTCCCAGATAGATGTCCGGATGGAAATAACCATCCTGTGAACAGTCAGGAACGTGGTCCTGGGCTAAGGTGAAGACACGAGGGATAAAGATAGAGAGCTGAGAAGTAGCCAGGAGAGTGCTTGGGGCTTCCCATCCAGAGCATTTCTGTTGAACTGAGTTGCAAATTGAAACTCTGAGGCCACATGAATTTTCAGAGGGAGACGGTGGAAAGAGACAAGAGCAGCAGTAAGGGACTGGACTGATGGGTCTTGGGCTACAGGATGTCGACCTGGGACTCAAAGGGCCAGAGTTTCTGTGGACCCATCAAGCTCACCAAACACATGCAGAGAAGGCTTCAGGAGCATGGCTGCCTCCAGGGAGTTCGAGAGGCAAGTCTTAACTTAGGGAAGGGTGTGGGGGGGGGCGGCTTCTGGACAGAACAAAAATGGCACAGGCAAATAAATGCATGGAGACAAATGAAAGAGTTGCAAAAATCCGTATGTGACTGAGGTAAGGGCTAGAAACAGGCGATCACAAATGAGGCGGGCAAGCCTGCCGGAGATACACAGCTTTGACAGCCCTGGCGTCGGGCGGTGACTCCGTCCCACAGGTAAAGAGCGCCCCTAAAGCAAGATGTTTTCATTTGAATAAGAAGGTCCAGACTACAGTGAGGGGGTCCTGATGGGGGTAATCCAGAAGCAACTTTGGGAACCCCCAAGAAAGGGATGGGTCAGGGTATGGAGAACCAAAGGCAGGCTGGGGATCAGTAAGGTGGGAAGAAGAATGAAGCCCCAGAAATGGCCCTAGACTTTGGTGATGAGGAGGTCACTAATCACTAGACTTTGGTGATGAGGAGGTCACTAAATCACTAGACTTTGGTGATGAGGAGGTCACTAATCACTAGACTTTGGTGATGAGGAGGTCACTAATCACTAGACTTTGGTGATGAGGAGGTCACTAATCACTAGACTTTGGTGATGAGGAGGTCACTAAATCACTAGACTTTGGTGATGAGGAGGTCACTAATCACTAGACTTTGGTGATGAGGAGGTCACTAATCACTAGACTTCGTGATGAGGAGGTCACTAATCACTAGACTTTGGTGATGAGGAGGTCACTACCAGAGCCTGGCTGGTAGAGGGCTGGGGGTGAACCAGAGGTGAGAAGAGAGGCAAGCCCATGTTACTTTGTAGTAGTGTTGGGGGTAGAAATGGAGAGGGGAGAAGATAATAGTCTAGAAGCAGGGGCTTGTGGGGTTTTTAAAAAATTATTTAATTAATTTTTTAAAAAAAGATTTTATTTATTTATTTGGGAGAGAGAGCTGAGCATGAGGTAGGGGGAGAGGCAAAGGGAGAGAGAGAATCTCAAGCAGATTCTGCACTGAGAGTAAAGCCCGACACAGGGCCTGATTTCACCATCTTGGGATCAGGACCTGAGCCCAAATCAAGAGTCAGATGCATAACCAACTGTGCCATCCAGGAGAAGTTTTTGAAGAATAGAGAAAATTTAGCCTATCAACCTTAAAAAGGAGAACCAAGCTAGGAGGAGGTGAGATAAGGAGAAAAGAAGGAAAACCACTGAGGATGGGCTCATCCCCTTGGGGAGGGTAGGGGGCCTTCTGTCCAGATGGACTCATCCCCTTGGGGAGGGTAGGGGGCCTTCTGTCAGAGAGTTGGGAGGGGAGATGGGTCTCCAGCTAGTGAAGAGGGCATCTGGGAGCAGCTGCTAGAAGCGGCACTGGGAGGAGGAAAACTAATGCACCCCCAGCCTCCCAGGAGCCAGCAAGAGGAAGCAATTAACCCCCCAGCAGCACCCGAGCTTTGGAATGATAGTGGCCAGTTGGGTTCAGACCTTGGAGGCTCCTAAAAATGGGTGTCACTTAAGGTTAAGGGGCTGGGTTGCTGACATTCAGCGGTTGCTGCCAAGATTTCTTTCCTGGGCTTCCAGGGAACTCAGACCATGGAAAGGAAAGCTAGGCTCAGCTGGGAATTTTACCCTGAATCAGCTTCACCATTCCTTAATGGCTTTGAAAGTCTGCAGTTAGCAGGGGACTGGAGAATTTGAGAGTCTCTGTACTCCTGAGATAAACAGTTTCAGAACAGCCATGGTGGATGGGGCCCACTAGGCAGCAACCATCCTGACTCCAAGGCCAGAGCCTGGTGACCACAGGCGTGTCTAGGATTCCGCCTGCTGTGGGGGAGGGGGCAGACAAGGAGCAGTCAATCACTGCTGAAATTCAGGAGCATCTAACACTCTTTCTCCTGCCATTGGGAATCTCTGTCCCAGAGGTGATGTTGGTGTTGATGAGTCAGGAAACATGAAAAATACGAGGTTCACTTCAGACTTGTGATTCATCCAGGCCAGGGATCTCTGAAGAACAAGACGAGGTGGATGTTTTGTGAGACTACAAGGTCTGGCATAGACAAGTGTGGTCATTTTGGCCACTTAGTAGCTTTTAGCCCCTTAAAAATGGCTGTAGTCTTTCCTGAGCCACTCCTAAGATGTAGTAAGTTTCATGTGTCGAGTGAGCGATGAGAGAATTCTGTCCCATGAGTCCACTTGTGTGGTTTCTGCTCCAAAACTCTTTCCTTTTAATCTCAGAGTGATATCCCCAAGTGTTTCTCTGAGGTCATCCAAGGGATATCCTTTGCAGTTAAAGATCTGGATCATTCCTACTATCTCCATACGGAAGCCTTGCTGTGTTTTACACTCACTTCTGCACTGAACCTGCTCCCCCTCCTCCAGCTCAGGCCCCTGATAAATGAGACAACAACTATCTCAATTGTTCAAGCCACTTTTTTTTTTTAAATAAACTTTATCTTACAGAGCATATTAGGTTCATAGAAAAATTTGAACTGAGAAGGTACAGAGATTTCTCATATACTCGTTGTCCCCACACATGCACAACCTCCCTCCTTATCAACATCTCACACCAGAGTGGAAAATTTGTTACAACAAATCTACATAGAGCCCTCATAATCACCCCAAATCCCATAGTTTATATTACAAATTGCTCTTGGTGTCATATATTCACTGGGTTTGGACACGCATGTAATGACCTGTGCCCACAATTACAGTGGCTATTCAGTCCCACAGAATTGTTCTGTATTCTCATTTGTTTCTCGCTTCTCGGCCTTTTGGCTAAGATCAAGTGTTGTTTCTCCTTAAACATGCTGGTGGAAACTGGGATTGTTTCCACTGTGGGGCTGTTAAAAATAAAACCACTATAAGCATTTGAATATAAGTCTCTGTATTGGCACATGATTTCTTTCCTTTGGGGGAAATACCTAGGAATGGCTAGATCATATGGTAGGTATGTGATTCATTTTTAAGAAATGGTCAAAGTTTTCTGAAGTCACTGTGCAATTTTACACTCCCTCGAGCAGAGCGTGAGAGTTTCAGCTGCTCTAGGTCCTTGTCAACACTTGGGATAGTCAGTCTGTTTAATTTAGCCCACTCTAATCACTGTGCAGTGTTATTTCATTCTACCTTTAACTTGCATTTGTCTAGCGACTAGTGATGCAGAAGAGCTTTTCATGTATTAATTTGCCATCCCTGTATCTTCTTTGGTGAAGTGCCTGTTCTTGTCTCCAATTCATTTTTAATGCAACTGCCACAGTAACAGAATTTCTGTGAATATACGTATCTTCTTTACGAAATAAGAATACACACTCATTGTGGAAAATCACCCTTAACTTTACCATTCAACGATAATTCTCTGTCCATTTTATCCACTTCGAATAATTTTTCACTTTGTAATTTGCATTTTAATTTGATTTTTAGGGTTTTTTTTTTTTTTTGGTATAGAGAGGTTTTTTTTTAAATGCTATCACTCTATCACTCTCTGCCTTTGAAGAAAGAAGTCGACTCTCCTCACAAGTTTTGTTGTGTGTGTGTGTGTGTGTGTATTTAAATAGTTGTCCTATTTAAATATTTAATCTATCTAATATGCACTTGGTAAATTATAAACGAGGAGTCTGCCTTCTACTGATGCTGTGACAACTTGCAAACTTGGTAAACTTAGTGACTTAAAAACAACACGAATGTATTCTCACAGCTCTGAAGGTCAAGAGTCTAAAACGGGTGTAACAGGGTGAAAATAAAGGTGTCAGCAGAACTGTTGTTCTTCCCGGACCGAGGCTGGAGGCAAGAACCTGTGTCCTTACTTTTTGCAGCTTCTAAAGGCCGCCCCCCCTCCACCGCGTCCCCCCCCACCGCCGCCCTGTCACTCCTCCGGTCTTCAACGCCTGTCATTACGCCCCGCCCACCTCTGCTGCCATGCTCACATTTCCAGCTCTGAATTCGACCCTCCTGCTTCCCCCCATAACCCTTGTGACTGCATTGGGCCCAGTTGGATAAACCAGGCTAATTTTCCAGCCTCCAAACCCTGAATCTGACCCCACCTGCTTGCCTGTAAAGAAACCCATTCACCGGTTCTGGGGATTAAGACGTGGCCCTCTGTGGAGGTGTGGGTGGTGGAGAGGGGAGGGGGCATTATTCTGCCCACACCTGGAGCTATCACCGCATTACAGTGGCTCACCAGTTAACCCAGTATTCTTATTAGATTATCCATCCATAATTACTCTACTAACTGGAGATGTCAGCTTCTGCATATAAAAACTTCATGTGGGATGTATATTCATTCCAGAACTTTCTATTCTGTTCCTCCAGTGGGGAGGACAGACTTCCTAACATGCGTGGCTGGTCCCCCTTGCTACAGGTCCCGGGTCAGACCCCTTCCCATGACTCTTGGAACTTCCGTTCCCGGCTCCTGTCTCTCTTCTCGGCCTCATCACCCACATGCCTGGCAGGCCCACAAGGCTCCAGCCAGGGCCCCGGGGAATCTAGGGACATGATGACTTGTTGAATTGCTGGTGACACAACTGTGTAAACGTAGCACTTCTTAAAGGGACACTGAAGTGAAAATATAAGACCTATATGGAGCGCGGCAGAGGACGGCCGCCTCACTCTCCGTGAACAAGAACGAGCTGTATTTTGATGCTTCCAAATTTCAGCCCGACAGATGTTCGTTGGGAGCAAATAACGCACCAAATGCCAAGCCTGTCACTAGCGCTATAGAAGGAACGAGCCACCATCTCTAACTTCGAGGCATTCCTAATCTGATGGAGAATTCTGATGCATACCATGAGAATTTTGGTACAGATAGCTGTTGGGACAGAGGCGCATTGCGGTTCACCCACCAGAGCTGTATCCTTATCTTTCTCGATATTTCCATTAAGTTAGTAGTCCTTGAGAACTGCTATGTCATTCCTTTTATCAAATAGCAGAATCTGTTAAAATTTCAGACTGTCTGTAACCACATTTGACGGCCATGACCATCGTACAACTGTCATTGGTAAAATTGCTATAAATAGCCTGAACTCATGTCAAGAGGTTGCCTGGTATTTGCTTCCTCAGCCATATCGGCTGCCTGATGGCATCGTGTCTAGCAGCCAGGAGAGGAAATGCTGCAGTGCTTTTGCTCGTCCTCACAGACGTCTCCACCATTGACTATCAAGCTGCGCGTTCTCAAGCAAGTCGCTGAACTGCTCTGTGCTTTTGTTTTTCGTTTGCAATATGGTGAGGTAAAATCAGATGACCTCTAGAGCCATTTCTAGCTTTAAAAGTCTATTATACCAACTCTCACCATTGATGGCGGGGATGCTACATGGTGCAGACACTTTGGAAGACACTAACATTCTCTTACCATAAAGTTCAGCAACTGGTACACCAATATCCTTGGTATTTACCCAAAGGAGTTAAAAACTTATGTTCACAAAAACACCTGCATGCAGATGTTACCAGCAGCTTTATTCATAATTGCTAAAACCTGAAAGCAACCAAGATGTCCTCCAGTAGGGGAACGGATCAGTAAAGTGTGGCTCATGTAGACGGTGGACTATTACTATGAGCTCAAAAAAAATAAGCAATCAAACTATGAAAAGACATGGAGGAAACTTAAAGGCATATTGCTAAGTGAAAGAAACCAATCTGACATTTCCAACAATACAACATTCTGCAAAAGACAGAACTACCGAGACAGTGAAAAGATCAGTGGTTTCCAGGAATCGAGGGGGAGGAGGAGGCATGACTAAGCAGGTCACGGAGGATTTCCAGCGTAGTGAGACTACTCTGGTGAGACTACATTGGTGGATACAGGCCACATGGACACATTTGTCCAAACCTATAGAAGGTCCAACCCCAAGAGTCTAAAACTGCTTTGAAAAATAAAACCAATTTTTTTTAGTTCTATGATCCCATAATCCCCATGACTGAAAAATCATCAAATTTACAGCTCACAGTGACATCCAGAGTGATAGCATTTCCCAATATCTTCTCCCTAAATTCCTAAGATTTATCATCTCGAACCTTAACCTAGTCCTGAGAACATGGGCTGTACACGTGGCAGGATAACCTGGGAAATGCTTCTTCCCAGATGCTGGAGGTGATGGAGTTCTCCCTGCAGGCAGCCGGGATCCCAGGGTGTGGAGTGAGGCGGTCCGGTCCGAGGCGGCACAGAGAGCCTGCCCGGCACCTGGCTGTGATGTCGACCACGCTCTCCACTGCCCGCCCATCTCTGGTTATTCTACTACAGGGACCGACCTGCTCCGGGGCCCTGGAAATTTACTCCGGACCAGACGATCTAGGTTCAAAGTGGAAAGTTCAGTTAGATAAAAGATGGAACTTTTAAAATAAATGCATAAAGTAGGAGAGTACAAAAGAGTTTGCCTCGAGATTAATACATAATTTAATCCAGTGTCTTCAGATCATGGAGCTATAAATAGAAGGGACCCGGTTCTTTATACACTCAAATGGAATGATCTCTAAGAAGTGATGATCCGAAAAGAAAATCAGAAGCAGAATGATATATGCTGTATGCACCGTATGTATAAAAAGAGGTAAAAGAATATATAGGAATATTATTTTATCTGTATCATCATTTCTGAAAGGCTACACAACACACTAAGGGTAGTTGCCCCTGAGGAGGGATATGGATGGTTGCCAGACAAAGGTTGAGGACGGGAGGTTTTTACTGCGTTCCTTGGGTATATCTTGAATTTTCAATTGTATGCACTATGGCCTATTCAAAAAGGAAATAACCTAAAATTCCCAAAATAATAAAATACCTACTAAATTATAACTCAGTATATAATTTTATAAATACAGTTCTATTTATAAATATAGTGAATTTAATGAATATATTTATGTAAATAGATAAGCCAATAATTTTCTATGATATAAATATTGGGAAGCTAATAAGTAAATAATATAAAGCAGTCGGACCTGCATTTTACACCAGTTCCTAGCTGTGTGGTCTTGGCCAAGTCACTTACCTTTTCTGAGCTTGCTTTGCTCTTAGCTCAAGGATCTTTATTATTGTTCTGCAAATGGGGGTGGGTCCAGAGAAGGGGGTAAACTGCCTGCAGGGCTGGCAGGGTGGGTGCCTGGGAAGCAGGTGGCTGGTGTGTGTATCAGCTCTGGGATGGGCCACGGGGGTTGGGGGAGGGTAATGAGGAGACAGATCAAGGACCACAGAACAAGGGCCCTCCTGGGGCAAGTGAAAGTCCTTGGGACACAATCCCTCCCTTTGGGAAAGTTCTGTTCCAAACCCGGAGGCAACTTGGTAACTCTGGCTGGAAAGCCTGAGGCGCCCATCTGCTCTGGGGCTTTCTTGGTCCCTGGCCTCGTCTTGGCCCCTGTTCCTCTTGGCCATCAACAGCATAAACACTTTGAATTTACACAGCCCCAGACGCCTGCCCAGGCCGAGTCCCTCTTGGCTTGCTGGCTCGGGCCAGCGACTGAGAAGCCAGAAGGGCTGCCTGGCCCATCTTCCTCCCTGGCAGGCGCCTCCCGCCAGCCCTCGGCCTTCTCCCCGCGGCTCTTCATTCTCAAGGTGGAGCCAGGATATGAATCAGTCGTGGCTCAGGAGATAGAGAAATGGCTTCTTCTTCCCCAGCTTCTGGTTGTGGCTAAAACTGAGGTCCCATAAGCCTGAGCCACAGGCACAGGGCAGAGAAGCTAGGCCTTGGGGAGCCCGCCCAGTGCAGCCTGCCTGCTGGCCTGCCTCTTTTCATCTCTCCCTCAGTTTATAAAGGCACATTCTGGAAAGGGAAAGAAAAGATGACTTGTTTTTCATCTAGTCTCTGTAGGTGTCCACTCCCCCCTCCCAACCCCACACAGTTATTCACTTGAAACCACTCCATTATTTTTTTTATTTTTTATTTTTTTTGCAGGGGGAAAAATGGAAATGTCTTAATTTAATTGTCCTTTCTCGGTAGGCATCACTGGCTCCCTCCGACAGGCCTGCCTTAGTGCCTTGAAGAGAGCCAGATTTAGAAGAAATATTATTTCAGTTCTCGAGATGGAAAAAGACTTAGCCAGGAGGCACAGACTCTGGAAAATTGCTAATAAATTGTCACTGCCTGCTATTAAAAGGATCGATAAGATAAGGCCCTAAACAAAGGCCGGGAGGGAGCTGTGTTTTGAGTCTCAATGCGGGAAGCGGCGCCAGTCGGCTCTGGGGGGTCTCTGGCTCGGGGGGCCACTTGCCCATTCCCTTCCTTCAGCAGAACCGGGGCCAGCTTCATTCACTGCCCTGGAGTTCAGGAGTTATTGACGGTGGTTATGAATAATTAAATCAAATGGCATCTGGGGGAGTTCAGGTATCAGGGAAATCTCCTGATTTATTGTGTCCGTAGCCCTGAAAATGCACCCACGTGGATCTTCTGGGATATTGTGTGCGATGCTGCCTCCGCTGCCGTCCAGCCCAGCGTGGCTTATCGGTGCGGTTCCTTCTGGCCTTCCCTCCCTTCTGCGGGTGGCCCTCAGGGAGGCCGCAGGGCGGGCCAGCCAGATGGCCCTGTGAGAGACCAGGCTCGTCTGTGGGACCAGCCCATCTTCAGCCCGCAGGTCCTCCCAAATCCAAGAGGGTGAATCTGTGTCTCCAACAGCCAGACCTTTCAGCCACACGCATCTCGGTCCATCTTCTCCCTTTTCTTCTCTGGTCGTCAGCCGTACCTCTGAGAGGGCTGTGGTGGGATTCCAAGGGAGCCCTGTGAGCTAAGAGTGGAGCCTCGGTCTTGCCCAGGATTCCCAAACCTTTGACTCTCAGGAATACCTTGAACAGACCAGAACTTTCCACCAGCAGATGGAAGTGTCCATGCTCTCAGGGACCAGCACGGGGCGTCAGCGGCTTCGGCAAAGGGCAAGGCCATGAGGCGATGGGAGGTGAGCGGGCTGCAAAGTGTAGGGCCGGGGGGCAGAGGGCGGCTGGTAGGAAACTGGGCAGGAAACTCCAGGATGGGCGCTTTGGCTGACCAGGAGCCACCTTTAGGCAAAATGGCAAAACAGGCCAGTCATTGGTGGCGGTTTCACCATCTCCTCTTCATTTTCTTTCTCAAATGTCCCTCAATGCCTCCCTCTTTTGCTCTTTAGCTCAGGGGAGCCCTGGATTTTGTGGCCGTCCTTGTCAGGCCACGGTCTTCCATTTCTCCCAGCCTCGAGGGAGCCCAGCCTCCTTCCAGCGGGGCCTCCTGGCCAACCAGCAGCCCCAGAGGCCAGGGCTTACCAGGAAACCCTTCAGTGGGTGGCCGGGTGTGCAGGGTCCCCGGCTGTGGGCCCGGCTGTGGGTCCACCTGCGTTATCACTGGCTCACACGAGGACAGCTGGCCGAGCGACCATTCTCCCTACTGTGGGGGGAGCTTCCTGAGAAACGGAGTTATCCCTTGTCCCTGGGGTACACAGCACCCACGTTGTAGAGCTAGATCTGACCCTCAAGCTAGGCTCTGTCCTCGACATCTTCTGTAGGGGCCCCGGAAAGATGGATCTCTTAGCTCCAGAACAGCAGGGAATGCCATAGGGGCCCACATCCTTGACATCTGCCGAGACTGGCAGGCGAGGACTGCAGGAAAGCCAGGACCCAAGGAGACTGGCTGGGAAGTGACCGCCACCAAGACTCTGGCACCTTTTCAGATCAACCCGGGACTGTCTCGTCTGCCAGGAACAGCACTGGTGTACCCTTGACCCAGAGAAATGCAGCCTAAAGCAGGTGACATAACCAGAGCCTGAGCAGAGGAAGGACAACGGGTGAAGGTTGCGGCCTCTTCCATGGGGGAGTCTGGAGCACAGAAGGTACCAGGAGGGCTTGGGTGTCAGGTTGCCGACGTGGAGGTCTGTCTACCCCACAGCCTGATCCAGCCCTCAGGACACCCTACTCGTAGGATTCACCGGACACTGCCCCGCTAGTCAGAGGCCAAGTGCAGTCCAGAGCCCTAGAACGCCCACAGACTTCTGGTCAGCGTTTCTACGCTGTGGCGCAGTCACTACCTTGGGCGGCTGGCCTTGTGCCACAAAGCCAGTTAGGAAAACTCACAGGGTTGGCTGTGAGGGACAGCGTGTGTCCTCGTGCTCAGGACCCAAGTGGTGAAGGCAGAGGGTTTATTCACACCAGCCCAGAAGTGAGGCCACTTCCGTATGGGGCACAGGCTGTGGTTTGCTCCTGGGAGTCCCCTATCTGGGGGAAGGGGCTCAGATACGTGAGGTGTTGCATCCAACCAGGGTCTAACTGACAGCTGAGCGTTGTAGGAAGAGGCCCGGTCATTCACACTTGGCCTGAAGATGGCAGCCGTCCTGTGTCTGGAGGGAGCTGGGACTTTCTTTCTCTGAAGCCTTTAAAGTAGGCCAGCTTCCCTTTCTTGGACCGTCTCCAGCCGCTGATGGTTATAAAACAGCCTCACTGCTGTTTCCTGAGATTTGTTGCTGGAATCATCTGTACCAGTCACCAGTACACACCGTGGAAAGGCACAGAGCAGCCCCTGGCAAAAGGGCCATCACCCCCAAGGAGCCTCATAGGGAAGTGTGTCCTTGGGAATCAATCAAGGTGGGTGTGACTCCCGTCAATGCCACCTGCTGGTCGAGTGGGCGTGGCCCAGTGACCGAACCTCTCTGAGGATGAGAATCTGAATTCCAGTGATTTCCGTCCTGCCCGTCTGCCCTCCTCAGACAAGTCGTTCCAGGCCAGGTGAGCTGGAGGAAGAGGGATGGAAGAGATGGAAGCAGCACTCATTGGTCTGGCAGCATCCAGTTCGTGGGTACCAGGACGTTAGCCTGTGGTAAACCGGGCACTGATGGCCACCAGCTCCCTGCAAGGTGCCACTGAGATGCGGGGCGCCCTCTGCTGGGCACACTAGGAACCGCAACTCCTGTGTCCGCATCCAGGCCTGACCAGGAGGGACTAACGACAGTAATAATTACAGCCACCACTTTCTGATGAGGACTGTGTCCCCTGCCCTCTTTCAGGCAGTTTATATCTATTAACTCCTTTCATGCTAACAACGGCCCTGTACTGCTGGTACCTAATTTTATAGATGATGAAACTGAGGCACCCAGAGGTTAAAGAAATTACCCAAGTTCACAGACTTGCCCCGTTAAGGGGCAGTTCTGAGATCCACACCCAAGGCAATCTGGCTCAGCTCTAGGGAGTGCTTTCAAAAAGGCTAACATGCTGTTGGCAGAGGACAGGTGCAGAATCATGAAGAAGGAGATTTCAGGGACCCGAGTCTGTTTCATGCACGGAGCACCGGGCTCTGTCACTTGGCCACCAGTGTAGAAAGAATGTTCCAGAACCCAGGTGGTGGGTGGCAGAGCTATAGTACTGCCTACTGCTGGGGCCGAGGGAGAGGGGATGCAGCCACGGAGAGCTCTTTTCTAGGATGTTGGGTCCCCTGCTCAGGCCTCTCCATCAACACCGGAGCTCTGTCATTGTGCTCCAACCCCTGAAACAGAGCAGCACCCGCCCTTGATGAGACTGCAGACCCTGGGGAGAGTAACAGTGGAATTAGAATAACAAATACCGAACACCAACATGGGAGCTCCATAAACAGTAGAACGGAAATTAAGTTGGAGAAGAGACATCACGAATGGACTTTGGGGGCTGGCTTTTTTTTTTTTTTTTTTTTTTTTTTTTTTTGCAGTCCATAGATTGCCTTTCAAAGAGAAAATTAAATCCTAAACAGAAAGCAAATGTACAAGGGAAGAGGGATTCTGCTTTCTCACCCGTAGCCTGGGTGTCCCAGGCTAGGCCTGCCTCAAAGGTTCCCATCAGTCCCGAAGCCCCGTGCCATGGCTGGGCTGCTCCAGGCCACGTTCTGCAGACCCTGGGAGTGGGGGGTGACGAGGAGTATTTCTACACACCTAGCCTTCAGCAAAGGGTCTGTGCACATGGTGCGCTCAGGGTGGGGGTGGGAGCAGCTTCACCTCCTCGCTGAACCGATTACAGCCACTAATTGCTGCCTGGGCCGATCTAAGCTCTAACCGGGGCTTTTATGAACCTGCAGAATTCCCAGGGAGCCCGCTGGGCTGCAGCTTCCCGGTGTCCTCCCGCACAGAGCCAGCAGCCATTGCACTAATCACAATGTCCTCAGCCTGCTGTCCCTTCTTCCCCAACCCCAGTCCAGTTCCCAGCAACGTGCAGCTTAGTTATTCCTGGGGTGGGGGGTGGGGGGGTGTTGGCGAACGCCGAGGTTAGACTCTCATAATTATATTAAAAGCTTTTGACAGGATCAACCTTTCTGTCTTCTATTTCGGTCTTGTTGAAATTCTACTATGCCACGTAGGGGCTGAAATAAATGTGAGGGGAAGGATCCATCAACCTTTTCTGGAATCAGGGGAGACAGCCGAGTGTGTTGTGTGCCCAGCCAGCACTCGTGTCCAGAGGGAGATTTATGTTTTGTTCTCTTGGCTAATAGGAAAACTGCCCAGACTTGGGGGGGTGGTGACAGAGAATCTATGTTATCTCACTTAGAGCTAAATTTACGCCACTCAATTTTATGCCAATATCAAATCATAAGGCCAGAAGGGACCCCCAGAGGGTATCCAGCTTATTCCCATTCCTATCTTATGGGCTGGTTCTCTCCTTGCACCCCTACCCTGGTCTTGACCTGACCCAAGGTTGGATGAAAAGACAGCACTGGAGAAGTCAAGGTCACTGACCAGGTCCTTCAACTGGCAAGCTGGCCAGCATACGTCCTGACTACCCTCCGTACCCAGTCACTTGCTTCTCTGACCTCAAGGGGTGTTAATAGTGGAAGAGCATAATGGCCAACAGAGCAAGACTTCTGCAGAGGGGAGTGGAGTTGGAGGCAAGATGGCCCTTTCTGTGTGATAAAGGTCAAGAAAAGCATCATGAATAACGACCCACCTGTTCTTGCAGAAGGTTCTAACAGTAACATTATCAACATCTAGCATTTTCAGTTCTACACCATAGGCCAGGCCCTGAGGTATGTATATAGCATGGCGTATCTAATTTCAGCCTTACGACAAAGCTATGAAATAAGCACTGTTAGCCCATTTCGTAGATGAAGAAGTAGAGGCACAGAGAGTTTACATGTCCTATGGAGAGCAAGCTTCGTGATTGGAATTATATTCATAACTGAGATTTTAACGTAGACACTCTGAACTCTTAGCGCCCACATTAAATTGCCGATCACACACCCAAATGAGAGAGAGTGCAGGAGCAAGGAGGACGTCCGGCAGAGTGACCAGGGTCCCCACACTTCTTGGTCTTTCCTGAGAAATGTCTTTCAGGGTCTCCAAGTTTGACTTCTACCATCATCAGCTGCTCTTCCTTCCATCCTCCTCAGGAAGTTTTCCACCAGTGTCTGACAGGCTTTCTAGGGGTCACGGAGAGGAACCACATCCCCTGAGAACTTTGCTCCCTGAAGTCCGTCCATTTTAGTTCATGTTCTCTGCTTACCTATTGATCTGCCCTTCACACATGGTAGCCTGGGGAAATGAAACACCATTTTCACATGAGTCTGGTCATTCCCAGATGTCGTCATCACATCCAAGAGCTCCATTCCTGGTGAGTGCATGAATTACTATCTCAGGCTTTACTCATCAGAAGATGCAGTGGGACCAGGATCATGAGGCATGTAACTGCTTCATTCTTGGCCTCTAAGAACCCATATCCGTCAAGAGGGTGATGGACTGCGAGTGACAGAAAATCAGACTTATAGGGGTTTACACCCAAAAGGATGTATTTGTTGCAAAAACCAGGAAGTCTTTGGTTAGGCGGCTGGTCCCATTGGTGCAGGGCTCGGGGATGTCAGGGCCCCTTGCTTTTGGCCTTTCAAACAAGGCTGCAGGATGGTTGGGGCCACTCAAGACACATGGCCTCATTATACCAAGCAGAAGATGGGAAGGGGTGAAGCAAAAGCAACATCCCTTTTCACCAGAAAGAGCAAGGACCTTCCTAGAAGCTCCCACTGGACTTCTGGGGACATCCCATTGGCCAGAACTGTGTCACGTGACCATACCAGGGGCGTGAGAAAGGCAGCAACTGCCCTTTATAACCGAGGTACCAAGGCTAAGGAAGTGAGTTAATTTCAAGTCAATTAACAAGTCGTATCTGCCAAAGGAACGCTTCCTCCAACTCTGTCTAGAGCCTAGAGCCGGGATTTACCGCTGGGCCCTTGTCACTCACGAGCTACGTGACCACAGGAGAGTCACTTAAACTAGTGAGACTTCGTTTCCTCCTTTGTAAAATGGAGATCATCCGCACCTACTCAATGAAGTTGTTCTGAGGGTTAAACTGCTGCGAACGCGAGCACACCGCCAGCCAGGCGCCCGGCACATGCTGTGGCAACTGGACCCCAGTCAAACTGCTAGGGACAGACGGCAGGACTCAGACACAAGCTGGCCTTGCCCATATGTCTTGCCCTGCTCCCGCCTGTCTTTGAGCTCTCCTGCCTGCCAGGTGGGGCACCGCAGGCTTGATGAGCTCCTACGGGGACAGCTGGGAAAACACCTGACCGGGCAAGGCAGCTTACTGGTTCCGAGCTAGGGCCTCCTGGTCAGACAAGCCTGGGTGTGAATCCTTACAACGGTGGCCTCTGCTTGAATGACTGAGGTTCTCAGAGCCCTCGCTCCCTAACGTGGGGAGCACATCGGTCCCATACTATTGGTCGTTATGAAAATTAGTGCAATCGCGCTGGTAAACCATAGGGTCCGCCCTACAGCAAGAGTCTGTCGGAGGGTAACTGTTATTACTGGGGATGTGGACTGGACGGCCCTGGTGCAAGGCCACTCTGGGGCACCAATCAATCCCAGTCCCAGCCTCGCTGCACTGGAGCCAAGTTTAACAGAAAGAGCCCGCCCAAGTTTAAACCCTGGCTCTGTCCAATTTGGCTGCCCTTTACTTCTTTGGGCCCAAATTCATTTCCTTGTACCATCAAGATAGAGCATTTCCTGCTGGCTCCACAGGAGGACAGGGGGAGAGCATGGGAAAAGCACCAAGCACAGAGCCAGGTGCAGAGGAAAGACTCGGTGCCCAGTACCCTACGGCTGGCACATGGATAGGAGCTGCCAGGCTGTGATGAGCTTAGCTGGAGGCACAGACGGGCTTAATATCTCTTCCAAAGGACAGCTTAGAGATTTCTTTGGAATTCTTTGACAGGATGCCTGCTCTATGAAGGTCGGCAATGCCTTGGCTCCTGGAACTCAGCCATGGTCACAGGTCAGTTAAGCAGGGAGGAACGGACACGGTCGGTTCCTGTGGGGTCCCCCAGGGTCCTCGCTGGCATGAGAAGTAAGGTTGAGGGCGTCGAGGGTCACTGGTGGGCACATGAGCTCGGAAGCCTCAGGAATTCCCTCCCTGCGGTGGCCTGGGACCTTGGTCGGGAGGAGAGGCAAGCAAGCCGGATGTCTCAGGAAGTCTGCATGGCTCTCCTTCCATACACAGATGAACTTTGGTACATGGGTCCAGAATCTCTCGCCATTGCTCCCAGGGATATAAGGGGGGAAATGATGGCAGGGAGACAGAGCTTTCCTCCAGCTAGACAGAAATAGCAGCTCCATTGCTGAGCTCTGTGAAAGGATTCTGCTGGGAGTTCACAGACTTGCTCGGCTTCCCGCAGAACCAGCCGCAGAGGACCAAGGAGCCCCCGAGTCAGCAGATGAGATGCGCATTTTCTCTGTATCTTCACAGGATACAGAGGTTAGAGCTGATGCCCTTTTATACCACCTCCCAGAAGCATCATTTCTCAATGGCTTTTCTTTTAAAACAGGCCTGGCCTCAGCACTAGTCACAATAGACACTTTAGTCCTTAGTATACTTACCCGAACTGGGAGGAGTTATCAAAGACCTTCCACTGTGTTTCCTCGTCCGGTGCTCCCGAGGGTCACTTGGTTTGAAGACCGGAGAAATGAAGAAACTGAGGCACAAAGTGCTATTTTACAGTGTTCTAGAGTCACAGAAAGGAAATTGCAGAAAGAGCTCAAAGTCAGTTCTCAGACTCCACATCTTAGATGATGCTGTTTTGCTTTCCACGTGAACACAGTTTGCAGGTGTGAGTCCCATCACCGATGCCGGTTTCCTCATCAGGGGTGACAGGAGCGCCACATCTAGACTCAGACCTGTGGCCTCACCACTCCTCGCTCTGTATCCTTGGCACTTCCCAGAGTCTGCGGCTCTGCCAGCAGAACGAGGATGGCCCTTCCCACTCAACATTGTTGCCAGCCAAACAACAGGTGCTTGGTAAACGGTGTCATTACTGTTATTCTTAATATTCTCTAGTTCAGTCTTATTTAATAATCATGCTCTAACAACAGAGATGGCCGTCTTTATGTATTTATTTAAACTGCTCTATCTGAGAGGCACCTGTGTGGCCCAGTGGATTAAGCATCTGCCTTCGGCTCAGGCCATGGGTTCAAGTCCTGCATTGGGCTCCCTGCTTCTCCCTCTCCCTCTTCTGCTGTTACTGCTTGTGCTCTCTTGCTCTCTCTTTGTCAAATAAATAAATAAATAAAATCTTAGAAAAATAAATAAACTGTTCTGTTTGAACATGGGATGCTTACTTAATCTGAATGCAGGCCTGTAGAGTTCAGGGACCTCCATAATGGGACGCCAAACCTTTCCTCTTTCCTTGTTGGACGTCTTATTAACTAGACTCCAGTAGGTGGAGGAAGGTGGAAACTACTGGTATGTGTGTGTATTCATGCAGTCAACACACACAGATACCCACAAGAAAACCCACAAAAAGCTAGGCAAATTTGATTCCAGCAACTTTTGAGAAAATGAAGAAGGGGCTGGAAAGCCTATACCCCGTGGCTTGGACTAAATATTTCACTTTGGCCTGGATGTTTTGCCTTCAGTTTTGGC
Organism: Neogale vison; assembly: GCF_020171115.1. Classification (NCBI taxonomy): domain Eukaryota; kingdom Metazoa; phylum Chordata; class Mammalia; order Carnivora; family Mustelidae; genus Neogale; species Neogale vison. The sequence continues at coordinate 33,583,937 of NC_058094.1, forward strand.
CAAATGTCTGGGCCTCCTGGGTTCTGTAGTCGTGTGCTCTGAAGCGGAAAAGACATCCAATAGCCTCCTCTCCACGGCCCTACTTGGAGAATAAGAGGCAGGTAACCCTTTAGGCAGAAGAGAAGATAAGCAAAAGTGGAAAAGTTCCTCTTTAAAGTGTATGATGTCATTACAGCTCCTAGAAAATCAAAATCAGGTCTTTGGAAGAATCTTCGTTCCGGCACAGATGGTCCGGCCTGAAGGTCCCAGCCAACCTTTGCAGTAAGAGTTGAGACAACCCCAAAGTAGCAGAGACTTGCCACCAAGGTGAGTAAAAGGTATTTAAAGGGGAAAATATCCTTTAAACCTGAACATTCATACTCAAATCATTGGGCTCCCTTTGCCTTTCTTTTTCTCTTCTATTAGATTCATTTTCCTAAGATCTAAAGCAGTTTTCTCAAAAGAGAACTTTTGAAAACACTGTAATGGGACAGTGATTTTTTTTTTCCCTAAATTGAAACACTTTGTATTATGTTCATCCCTCCTGCCTCCTGCCTCCTGGACAGGTCACTCTTGGACAGGCTCAGGGGAGGAGCTCAGCCCCTCGAGGAGCCCTCTTTGGATCAGAATCTCTAGCTCTGTCCCTTTCTCATCCTTCCAGGTCAGTGATGGTGGGAAGATCTCAGGGCTGATACCCAAAACCTGCAAGGCAGGGGGAGTGCCCTAAGATGCCTGGGTTTGTATCCTGAGTCCCCACTTACAGCCCTATGAGCTGTGTGAGCTTGGACAAGTTACTTAACCTCTCTGAGCTTCAGCTTCCTCACCGGTAAAATGGTGCGACCTCATAAAGTCGGAATGAGAATTAGGAGAAAAAAGAGAAGCAAAGCAAGCTTCCCATAGTGCCTGCACATGAGATGTCCTAGGTGAGTGGAATCTATTATTAATAACCCCTGATGAGGCATAGATTCCAAGGTAATTTCAAAGATCTTCCTACTCCCATCATCCTAGACCCTGAGGTGTGACCAGTCTCTGGTCATTTGTGATTGTGTCTTTCGGGCACAGAAACCAGGCATTGCACACCACGGAATCGTAGAGAGGGGTTCACTGAGGCCCTGAGAGGGCCTTTGCTTAGGACTGGAAGTCAGGTAGCCTCATTCTCAGGCACAGACCCTATAGCCACCTTAAGATTTTAAAATTTTGGCAGAGGAAAAGGCACCATCAAGACCCAGATCACATGAAACTGAGTCTGGGTATGTGTGTTGTGCTGAAATGAAGCAGCTTATGACGTGGGTATTCAATTTCTGTAATCTGTTCTAAATTTAAGCATGCAAAATGTCAAGTTATCTCACTATTTTGCTTGGGTTAAAAAAAAAAAGATTTAGATTTATGGCTGGATGTTAGTAAGAACTGCTGCTTCACTTCAAACCCTGGCAGACCCCTCAAAAGCAGCAATGGACCAAGAAGTCACTTTCTGACCTGAAGGTCAGTGTGTTGGCCTTGGAACGCAAATCAGCCACAGTGAAAGCCAAGGCTTCTCTCCTGCCCTTTCGGGGCTAGTGGTAGAGAGGGCTGGATCTTGACTACCTAGGCTCCCCATATCTCCCCAAACACCCTCCCCTGAGCCCCTCCCACCAAGTGCCACCCCAAGATTTGGGGGGCTGCATTCTCCTTACCCTTGGCGCCTGGCCCAAGTGTGCCTCCCCACACCCACAAAGGGCTCCCCTGGACTTAGTGCTGGGGTCCACGGGACAGAGTCTGGCTTTGGGATCCCAGGTCACTTCCAACTGTCCTTGCAGGCCGGGGACTTAAAGGAGTTACCAGGATGGGTCGAATGTGTATCTCCTGGTTTTTGTTTTCTTAGGTAACAGCTTTTCATAACACCCCCTTTCCTTATCAAATCCCTATAAGAAAGCTGTCTAAAGAGACAAATGAAATGGGACCTGGGAGCAATTGTTATTCACATTCTAATCAGGTCTGGTTACCACCACCACCACCACCCCCCCACCCCCTACCCCCCCCACACCCCCACACCCCACCCCCCCCCACCCCCCCCCCCCCGCTCCAATCTAGAGAAGCAAACTTATTTCCGGTTTTGTAATTTAGAGCAGACATGGCAAAACTCTGGTGTATCTGGTGCTTTTGCAGCCAGATTAATACGTGCTGTAGATCCTACACCACCACTGCCCCCCTACCCCAAGGACTGCACCAAAAGTCACCTGACCTAAAGCTGTCCATTGCAATCTTTTCTCTCGATTTTAATCCTTGGTACACGATGCCCTGAGAATTTTCCTGTTTGCTAGTTTGCATCCAGTCTCCAGAACTCAAGAATATAAGCTGCTCGCTGAAGTCAATCTCAGTCACCCACCCCTGGGCCCGCAAAGCCCGGAATGGTGAGTTAACGAGCCATGGCTCTTGGCAGCCTTAAGTCCTGTTTTGGAGGGAAGGCCAGGAGAGGGGAGGGAAAGCATCGTGGGGCAGGGGAACATCTGGAGAGCGGGGGAGACCTGGGGACTGTGCTCAGGAGCTGGCCAAAGGCAGAGGGGAAGGGCTTTGAGCAGAGGATTCGTGGGCTCCCTTTGCCATCACAAAATGCCACAGACTCAGTGGTTTAGCAACGGACATTTATTTTCTCCCACGTCTGCAGGCTACAAGGCCAAGGTCACATGTCAGTAGGTTTGGTTTCTTGTGAGCCCTCTGTCCTGCACTTGCGAATGGCTACCTTCCGTCTGTGCCCTCACAAAGTCTTTCCTCTGTGCTTGTCATTAAGAAGAAACCCACAGCCCCCGAAGGGCATCACTTACGCCAAGTCACCGATTTGGATTTAACACCTCACCCAAATGCGGTTTCCATTTCCCCCAGAAATGTCGTCTCAACCGCTCAGTCAGGAATTTTCCCATCAGCCTCAGTGAAGAATCTTACCGCAGAGGCTCTGTGGTAAGAAGATGAGATAATCCAAGGAGACACCTTGACCTTTCTCCTAAGCAGAAGTGACCTTGCTGAAACAATCCTTCCTTTCCTTTTGCTTATAACTTCTTGCCCAACCCCCCTTCCTCCACAACCCCTCCATTTTGCACAACTCCTGGGAATTCCCCTCGACTTGCTAGATGGGCTGCTGCTGCCCGATTCGTGAATTGATTAAAAAAAGCCAATTAGATCTTTAAAATCTATTTGGTTGAATTTTTGTTATTCAACAGCGTGCATTCCTGGTGTCTCTCCAAGTGTCCAAATTTCCTTATTTCAGGAGGACGTCCTTCATATCTGATTACAGCCTACACTAACCATCTCATTTTAACTTACTTACTTCTTTTAGGGCCCTATCTCCAAAAACAGGCACATCCTACAGTACTGGGGCTTTAGGCTTCAGCATATGGACTTGGGGAGGAAACAGTTCAGCCCCTAACGAGCCGTGTGGGAGGATGGAAGGAATCACAGACACCATTGGTTTGAGAACTTTGAAAGGATGGAAAATGGAGAGAAAGATGTGGTAGCAGCTGGAACCCAGGGCAGGGTCCAGAGTTTAAAACCATCATTTTGGGTTGAGATGATGTTGTGGGTTGACTTGCGTTCCGCATCCCTCCTCCAAGAAGCTATGTTGAAATTGTAACTTCCGGGACCTCAGAATATGACTTTACTCAGAAATAGAGTCCTTGGGGTGCCTGGGTGGCTCAGTGGGTTAAGCCTCTGCCATTGGCTCCGGTGATGATCTCAGGGTCCTGGGATCAAGCCCCACATGGGGCTCTCTGCTCAGCAGGGAGCCTGCTTCCTGTCCCCTCTGTCTGCCTCTCTGCCTACTTATGCTCTCTCTCTCTGTCAAATAAATACTTAAAAAAAAAAAAAAGTCTTTACAGAGGTAATCAAGTTCAAATGAGGTGATTAGAGGGGCCCCTAATCCTATCTGACTGGTGTTCTCATAAAAGGGAAATGCAGATACAGAGAGACTCACAGAAAAGGAACATGAGGAGAACACGGAAGGCTAGAGGGATGGATCTAGGGGCCAAGGAAGGCCAAAGACGGCCAGGAAACCACCAGAAGCTGCAAGGAAGGCTTCCACTATGGTTTTCAGAAGGAACATTCGCTCCTTTCTTGACCTCACTATTTAGATACTATTTTTATCACTTCAATGTTAGTGAGATCCAGAATTTCTTTTAATTTTAGAATTTTAAATTTAGAATGTAGAATTTTTTAAACATGAACTTATCTTAGATCTATCTTCTGATCTTCTGGGATCCTCTCTCTCTCTCTCTGTCTCTCTCTCTCTTTCACTCTCTAGTACATCCTTTAGAATTTCCACTCGTGAGAGGTTAGCAGTCAACCTGATCAGCGTTTATTTGAAAATGTCTTTATTTTGCCCTTGTTCTCGAGAAGCCGTCCTGATAAGTATATCCATCTAGGTGGACAGTTATCTTATCTCAGCCTTTGAAGCTCTTTTCTTACTGTTTTCTGACTTCATCGCTGCTGCGAAGTCAACTGTCAACACCTTGACAAGGTGTCACTTGTGGTTATCTCTCCTTGTTGCGAAAGATGCCTTTGCCTCTGATACCTGCAGTTTCGCTGTGATGTGTCCAGGTACATTCTCTTGTCTGCCTTCTTTTCATTCTGCTTAGAAGTCGTCGCTTTTTTTTCCCCTAGCCCAAGGTTCACCTGTACCTTTCAAGCTAATTATCTGCAGTCCGGTTGTCCCTGTTTCTTCTCAAAGTAACTCTCTGATTCGCGGACTCGATTCCCAGCTCCCTGCAGCCCTCCTCATAGACCTGTAAATGTAGTTCGACTCCCATCGCCCCCTGGGAGAAGGAGACTTCTCATTCTCTCGCTCTGCCGTAGGTCCAGACAATCAAGGCAGCCCTGGATCTGGACGTGGCAGCTGACCCCTGAAATAGGGTCTGGCGAAGAGAAAGCAGCTAACGGGATTAAGTGTTTAGACATCTAATGCCTGGGGATCCAATGGCATCATATCCTTATGTGTGGAGAAAATAATGTCAGCTTGCCTTTGACAGAGGAACGTGGGGAACATTGCTGGCACTGAAATAAACGCTTTGTTTAGCCTCAGCCACCACGGAATACACATTTAGCTCCTCGCTGCTGAGGATGCTAGATCCCTGCGAACAGGAGCCTGTGCCGTGGCGACAATGATCCAGGACTTTTATCCCCCATTGACGGCTCCCAAAGCTGAGACCTCGATGAACTTTCCCTCTTGCTACCGGCTTAGAACAGGGAAAGCCCGAGTCTAGAGCACACAGCCAAAGGATGAAATTCTTTTCTTCTTTCTCAACGGTTTTAACCAGAGAATGGTGCCTTATTTTATGAAATCACATAACAAGATGAATTTTGTTCTGATGGAGACAAAGACACCAATGGCAGTGAAAACACAAGCTAACATTAGAGAAAAAATTAAAGGTATTCATTGTCGACCATTTATATTCGTAAATGTGTTTATGTTGTTTTTAAAATCCTTACTGGGGGGGGGGGCCTGGGTGGCTCAGTGGGTTAAAGCCTCTGCCTTCCACTCAGGTCATGATCTCAGCGTCCTGGGATCGAGCCCCACATTGAGCTCTCTGCTCAGCAGGGAGCCTGCTTCCTCCTCTCTCTCTGCCTGCCTCTCTGCCTGCTTGTGATTTCTGTCAAATAAATAAATAAAATCTTTTTTAAAAAAATCCTTACTCTCTTTTAGATTAGCTTTAAAAAATCACTTTTCCTGCTAATTTCCATCTTTTTTCTTTTCTTTTTAAAAAGATTTTATTTATTTAGTTATTTAGTTATTTGACAGAAAGAGAGAACAAAAAAGGAGACACAAGCAGGGGGAGTGGGAGAGGGAGAAGCAGGCTTCTCACTGAGCAGGGAGCCCAGTGTGGGGCTCTATCCCAGGACCCTGGGATCATGACCTGAGCCAAAGGCAGATGCTTAACTCGACTGAGCCACCCAGGCACCCTACCAATCTCTAATATGGATACTATTCTACTTAGTGACTTTAAAAATAAATACTTATATCTTAAAAGAAGTTTTTAATTTTATTGCTCAAATCTGTCAATCTAGGGGCACCTGGGTGGCTCAGTCGGCTAAGCATCTGCCTTCAGCTCAGGTCATGATCCCAAGGTCCTAGGATTGATTCCCAGTCCCTCTGCCACTCCCCCTTGTTTGTGCTCTCACTCTCTCAAATAAATAAATAAAATCTTAAAAAAAAAAAGAAATCTGGGGAGCCTGGATGGCTCAGTGGGTTGGGGCCTCTGCCTTCAGCTTGGGTCGTGATCCCGGGGTCCTGGGATCGAGCCCCGCGTCATCCGGCTCGCTTCTTGGCGGGGAGCCTGCTTCCTCCTCTCTCTCTGCCTGCCTCTCTGCCTACTTGTGGTCTCTGTCTGTCAAATAAATAAATAAATCTTTAAAAAAAAAATCTGTCAATCTTTAACTTTATGTATGCCCTCTGAGTTTTTTTGCTTTAGGTTTTGTCTCATTTTGGAAGTTTTTAATTGCAAGATTTCAAAAAGATATTGTAATTATCTAGGTTTTGTTTTTATATCTCAGTCTTTAATGCATTTAAAATTTATTTTTGTATATGGTATGCAATAGGAATCCAACTTAATTATTTTCCCTTTATGATTATGTTTCATTGCTTCTTACTGGCTTATTTGCCTGCCTTGAAAGCCTATGCCTGGAAGTTATCAGCCCACAACGTATTCCTGGGGTCAGCAGTAGGATTCTGTGCTGTTCTAGCTGTGTTTAAGTGCTGGGGTTTATTTCAAGTGGGAAAAGTGCAGGTGAAATCAACTGCCAATGCTTAGTTACAACAAACACGAACAACTTGCTGTTTTTCTTCCAGAAGATGCTCGGACTGCCATATTCTACCACCCTAAAATCATTTTCTTTCAATTTTGAAAGTCATTATTACACATTACTTTATACTCTGCACGCAGTGAATTATCCTATGAGATATAGCTTTGTTCTCAAAACGCTTATAGTCTTATGGGAAAACCAATTTTTATACACACATGTGTAATATATGTAATTAACATGTACACATGCATATGCAGATGAGATGCAAAGCAGTAGATATGAATGCATCATGAGTTCTTTAACGAGTGCCTGTCTTCCTCCAAGTCCCTAAGAGGATAAGATGGTGTCATTGTCCTTTTCCTTTGCCTGGAACGAAGTAGGGGATTGGTAAATGTTGGCCGGATGAAAGTGAGAAAGCAGGTAGCACTTGGACTGACAGGAGAGAGAAATCATAGTTGAGAAAGGTCAGAGGATGTTTCCAAGAGACCGCACTGTGCCAGCGCCGAGGATTAGGAGAGACGAAAAACAGCAGGGAAGGATCACCAGGTCATCTGCCCGGAAGTACTGGCTCCCTGGGGACCCATTTTCTCTGTTTTCTCATATTAGTTCAGGTTGTCCGGGACAGAATTGAAAAGCTGCAAACACGATGTAGATCTCCCTCAATCATTGGTCTTCAGATGCTCCCAGGGCCCATAGCTTTTCAAACCAGTGGAAATAAATTCTTAGGGAGCACCTTCCCTGCTGAGTCCCCTCTCTGCGAGAGCCGCCAGCCAAGCGTGAGGCTGAGGCGAGGGCCCAGAAGCCATCTGTCACAGGGCATTAGCTCGGCGAGCGCTCACCGTGGTTACGGGGCAGAAGGTGCAGAATACCCTGGGCAGTCTCCTCGTGGGGCTGCGACTGCCCGGTCCTCCCAGACCCAGCCCTGGTGTCCGTCAACAGACAGCCGCAAGCTGCTTGGGCCCAGGACTGATGCAAATGGCTCTGAAGTGGCTGACCCATCAAGCCAGGGCTGAGAGGGACAAAGAGAGGGTGCCGGAGACATAAGAGTGGACCCCAGCCTGCATCCTGAGTCAGACCCCCCCTGAATTTGCCTGGCGCATTTCGGGGGCCTCGGGGACCTGAGGACCTTGGGAGGAGGAGTGTGCCTGTAGCATTGGTGGGGGGAGCATGGACCCAAGCAGAGCGGGCTCCCCTGGGGTTCCTCCCAGCCTGCTGGGCAGCGGGGCGGAAAATCCGAAACCCTCTGTCTCCCCCGGCGGGGAGGAGGCTGCTGGAAGGGGCCTGGAGAGAAGGAGTTTTTCCTCCCGCAGGCTGTGTTCTTGGCCCCACTCAGCCCTGCAGGGAAGGGGGTCTCATTTCCAAAATGACCACAGGTGATTTTTGTTTGTTTGTTTTAGGTTAGATTTTGTGAAAAGGCTTTGAGCCTTTTTTTTTTTTTTTAACAGTTTTCTGTTTTCCTTTCTCTCTAATTGGAAATTTGGGGCCGAATGGAGGGCATGAACCGGGATATGGCTTCCCACACCCATGCCCACACCTTCCCGTCCTAGGGCAGAGTTCTGCTCAGAGCCAGTTTCCCCTCCCTCAACACGGGTCCTGGAAGCTGGATTTGCCTTCCCAATCTTCCTGGCCCAAGATTTGCCCATATCGTTGGTGTATTAATAAAAACCAAGCATCCATATGAAATACAAGGGGGCCCCACAGCCTAGACCAAGTTCACCAGCCCCTGCCCTGGTCTCTCAAAGCCAGGCCCTCTGCGGCCCCCACTTGTTACTGCTGGCCATCCTTTCCGCCACGGCCGGGGGTAGGGGGGTGAGTCTCCACAGCCCTGGTGACCCTGTGCCTCACCCCTCACCACCCAGGGTTCCCCTATCCCTGTGGCTCTAGCCGGTCGTCTCCAGGCCACGCTAGTCACCACCAGCTCCAGATTAAACCATCCTCCCAAACACAGTCAGCCCTGTGGTAAATGAGGACGCCATTCCCTTGTAGGATGGTCTGCAGACCTTGGTGACAGAAGGACCATAAAGCACTTACGTTTGGACCACACGAGGCACGTTGGCGGTGGCCACATTCCCGATCTTGACATCCCCTTTTGGCCTTGGAGATACTTTTTGGGGGCGCCTGGGTGGCTCAGTGGGTTAAGCCGCTGCCTTCGGCTCAGGTCATGATCTCAGGGTCCTGGGATCGAGTCCCGCATCGGGCTCTCTGCTCAGCAGGGAGCCTGCTTCCTCCTCTCTGCCTGCCTCTCTGCCTACTTGTGATCTCTCTCTGTTAAATAAATAAATAAAATCTTCAAAAAAAAAAAAGATACTTTTTGGAACATTTAAATTTATGGAAATCAGAATAATATATTCTGACCTTCTCGTCTCAGAATGTGTGGAACTCTTCCTCCTTGGCACTGTACCAGAGACATCCCTCTGTCTCTGGTGCTCAGAGGACTCGGGGAAGGGTCCTCTCCATACCCCGAGCCTCCATGATCCCTGGTCGGCTTCCCTGAGCACAGGCGTCTCTCGGGATGTCAGGTTTGGGCTTTCCAACCCCAGCAGGACAGGCTTTAATGAGTTGCGAGACAGGCACTCCCAGCTCACACAGGAACTGGGCTGCCTTTTGAATTCTGGCCTGAAACAAAGCCTGCCTTCCTGCCAGGGTCCCACAACAGGGGGAAAAGAAAAAAACAGTGATTCTCTCAGGATTTGCTGATTGCCTCCCCCGTGTGGGGTAGTGTTCTAGCAACTGGGGATCCATCAGCGCGCAAAAACGATACTCCTGTCCTCGTGACGCTTAGGTTCCACAGGGAGGGCAGTGGGGACAACAGACAAAGAATATGAAAAGGTAGAAATAAGTTAACACAAATTCATCTTTCAGTCTGCTGAAATTAAAATGTGTGCATTTAGGGGCTCCTGGGTGGCTCAGTCGGTTAAGCATCTTCCTTCAGCTCAGGTCATGATCCCGGGGTCGTGGGATCAAGCCCCGCCTCGGGCTCCTTGCTCAGTGGGAAGCCTACTTCTCCCTCTCCCTCTGCCCTCTCTCTTTCTCTCTCAAATAAATAAAATCTTAGGTGTCTGCGTTTATTCCCAGTGCCGTTTCATTCAGACCGTAATGGCCGTGGTGACTGCTGTCATCTTGGCGCGGGTCACAGAGCTCTGTGGGGCTTTGTTCAAGTCTCTCTTTTCAAAACCCACACGACTACAAGAGAGGACCCAGGAAGATGCGCCCTATGCCCACTGGGACGTGTGAGAAGGGTCCCACTGACACAAATGTTTGACTATGTTCTGCAAGCCTGAAACCAGGAAGAATACAAGTGGAAGAGGCACTTTGCCTTCAGCCGGTGAGGGTTGGTTCCAAAACTCTGAAAAGAAAGTCTGCACAATATACAAACACTGAGGAACGAAATCATGTCTGTGGATCTGTACCCTACAGCAACCTTTCCCAAGCAATGGATGGAGGGTCTATGGCAGAGAAGGTTCCTGAAGGAGAAGGCACATGCTTCTAAATGAACAAAACCTGGGCCTTGAGAAGTAAATGCCTTCTAGAATCTTCATTTTTCTGGATAGTCACACAGACAGCAATTTTTTAAAAGATTTTATTTATTTATTAGAGAGAGAGAGTGCGAGAGAACATGACAGGGGGAGAAGGTCAGAGGGAGAAGCAGACTCCTCACGGAGCTGGGAGCCCGATGCGGGACTCGATCCTTGGGACTCTGGGATCCTGACCTGAGCCGAAGGCATTGGCTTAACCAACTGAGCCACCCAGGCGCCCACAAGGACAAGAATTTTTAATTGTCCCTCTAATCTATTCTCTATGAGAACTTTCCATCGGAGCTTCTGTCTGCCATGAAAAACTCCAGCTCCAAATCCTTGCTTAGCCAATATTTCTTGCCCTTCAGGAGTGGGCACATATGTCACCGGGTCCTGAGAAAGCTTTCCTGAGTAGTTGAGCACATACCCTCCTGCCCACACTCTCCACCTACTTGATCACTTCCTTTAAAGGAAGAACTAAATATAATTAATTCAGTTTTATCAGAACTAAATAAACTGGAAACTATCTTTTTCACTCATTCATTTCTCTGCTTGCTTGTTTATTGGATGTCTGCTTCCACTAGAAGATAAGCTCCATGGGAACAGAAAACTTATCTTGCTCTGTCTCTCCCTGGCTCTTAAAGCAGTGCTTGGCAAGAGGAAATGCCCAATAAAGATCTGCTAAATGAATGAATGAAAAACTGTCAGATTTAGTTTAGCAAATCGGCTTTGATTTGGCTGCTACCTCAAACAACCTATTTCCCTTCTTTTTTTCACAGTCCCATGTTTTACCTCCACTTCAGATCACTCCTTCCTTGGTCTGGCCCCACGGCCTCTCTGAAGCAGCTCTTTTGAAGGTCAGTCACGTCTCCTTCAAGGTCAGACCTCATGGTCTTTCCTCAGCCTCAGCTTCTTTGACTTATCTCCAGATCTGGCAGTCAGGAACCTTCCTGACTAAACTGAACCCTTTTCTTTTCTGTATGTTATTATTTTGCCCCCCAAATATGTGTTCTTCCTACTGCCCTGTAAGTAAGAACATTCCCTGAAATTCTCAGCTTAAAGCTTTGCTCCATCTTCGTCATTTGTCACCCAGAGGACGCTCATGGGAGCCAAGGCAGCAGAGCACAAGACGCAATTCTTTTTTTGGGGTGGGGGGGACAACATTTATTTCTTTTCCACATGTTACAGTAAAAGCAGGTGGAAGAGAATAGTTTTAGCAGCTATGGGGGGGGGGTACAAATCTGGGATTTGGCCATTAAAAGTTATTGACAACAATGGGAGGGGGAAAAAAAGACAAGCTGTTTCACATTTCAGATGTCTCCTCCCTGCAAAGCCTAATGCTTGCGGAAGATATTTATAAACACCTAGACAGGAGCAGTGTCCCTCCAGCCCAGGTGCCCTTAGGCACAGCACAAGAGACTAAAAACTCAACAGAGGTGGGAAGCCAGGCACTCGAGGTTTGCAGGGATGGGCACCCCACCTCTGGCTCAGAGACTGGGGGAGTGGAGTAAACAAAAACCTCCCTGGCACAGAATTGGGGAAGAAAACCAGCAGTTGCCTCCCGCAGGGGTGGGGACGGGAGAGGGATGGCCAGTGGCCGCAGCATGTCCCATCCCTAACCTAACTCTGGAAACTGCAAGGGACCATCTTCAGCCAGCCTTGAGAGGAAGGCCAGTTGGACGACGGGAGAATCCATAGCGGAGGAAAAGGACAGGGAATGTGGCTGGGAGAGGGCAACAGTCCCTTCCTTTCTGGGCCCAGGAAGGCAGCCAGGGCACCCGGTCCAAGCAGCGAGCTCACAAGGACGGCACAGAGTTTGCGGCTTCGAGATCACCCACCTGCTCCCACGCAGCTAGTCATTCTGCTCGCGGACCAGGCAGGGTCCACCCCGGGGAAGTGGATGGTTCTGCAGCCTGGGGCCCTGACTCGTGTCTTCTGCGTCTCCTCCCTTGGAGGCAGTGGTAGCTCCTGCCCACTTGGCTGATGACCTCTGGCTCTCAGGGGCGGCAACAGCCTTCCCCTCCTGGGCTGTGCCTTCCTCCCTCCACGGTCCTTTTGCTGGAGGCACATGGAAGATCATTCTTTTGTGTTCACTTGGTCTGAGGAATGATTGATCACATGACTTACTTCTGTCAAAGAAATGTTAGAAAGAGGGCCATGTGTCCCTTCAGGGCAGCCCTTGGTTTGCCTTTCCCAGGCCCTGTCACCGCTAAGAATGTGTTGAGATGGAGCCTTCAAAGCACCTGGGTCGCTGAGTAACTGGGATGGATGTGGAGGGTGGGTTACAAACAAGCACCATTGTTCCAAGCCCCTCGGATTTCAGCGCCGCTCGTTACAGTAGCTCAGTCTGCTGACTGATACAGCAGCTCAGTCTGACTTGTCCTCCGAAAATGGCTCTACTTCTCCAGCTGCCTTCGAGATTTCTACCTGACTTAAAGAAGTGTAAGGCCAACACATCTACACCTGGGCTCATCCTTCAACTCCCCAGCCCTAAAACACCCTTCTCTCCTGGGCTTTCCTGTTATGCTTAGGGGTACCAACTGACTTCTAAAAACATAAACGTTATATAACGAGTGACCTCATTTTGTCCCTGCTTTATTGTTCTCCTGAGTGCCTCCTGGTCCAGTCGTGGTCCCTCCATTCCTGGTTTATTCCCCCTCTGGAGTCATCTCATGGCTTCTATTCCCTTCACTTGACAATCAATTATCCTTTCTCAGTCACTGGCCATTCATTAATGTGCTGAAGGTAAATATCTAGATCATATGATTCCTTGGCTCAACAATGTCAGTGTGTCCCCACTGTCTGGGGAATAAACTCTCAATTCTTGATTTGACATTTGAGACCTTGTTCTTCTTACCTCGACCCCCTTCTCCCAGGACTTCTTCTTCTTCTTCTTCTTTTTTTAAGATTTTATTTATTTATTTGAGAGAGACAGAGAGAATGCACACAAGCAGGGGTAGGGCAGAGGGAGAGGCAGGCTTCCCACTGAGCAGGGAGCCCGATGCGGGACTCGATCCCAGGACACCGAGATCATGACCTGAGCTGAAGGCAGACCCTTAATGACTGAGCCATCCAGGCATCCCTCGCATGACTTCTTTGCACGGATTGTACATGAGCGCTAGGCCATGTAGCTCACTCTAAATGGGACACAGCCTGAGTGGCTTACCTCTGGTGCTCTTACAATTAATTCCCTGTCTTTGCGTTTCTTCCCACATATGACAGTCAAAACCCAAGTCGACTTTCAAAAATTCTACTGAGAGGCCACGTTCTTCACAGAACCTTCTCTTGATCACTCCAGCCAACAACGGCTCTTCTCTGACCCCTCCTACTCTTGCCCTCCTCTCCTTCTTGCTGTCACTCTGATATCGGCAGAAGTATCCTCTCCCCTACAAGGACAGTAGGGTTTTCTCCCTAAGTCACCATATCCTGAACATCTGTGGCTTCTCCACAGAGTACAGCTCTTAACTTTTGGTGTTTTTTTTAATAAACTCTTTTTAAGTAAAGCAGCACCAGGGTACCGCCTCAACTCACAGAAAACTTGTGGGGACTAAGAGACTGCATTTGGGCAGTTCACATTACGATAAAACAGAGAACAAAGCCTAGGCAGTAATGAGGGCTGTTATTGTTGTTTTTCTCAGTATTATAACTAATAAAAAAATGGGCCACCACTGGGTTATGAAATTTCATTTTATGTGAATTAGAGATATACCGCTGGTGCTAATAATGACCTAAATATTAGAAACATCACTAGAGTTTCCCATATAGTATCTTGAAGAGACACCATCAGACTTCAGCTGTATACTTATGGCTATTTTTGCATGGCACAGTCAGTACCGGAAACACTCAAATCTCCATGCTGTCATTTCTTCCATTAAAAAAAAAAATCATTGTTAATGAAATGACTGCTTCATAACCCTCTCCTTGCTCTTGGATATCGGCTTCCACCCTTACCCATCACCCCCTGGGACTGTGGATGACATCATGTTGCAAAGTAATGAGTGACAGGGCCTGGTGACTCTCTACATGAGGGAAGCATAACACAGACAAACACAGACATGAACTTGCTCTGAGAACTCTCCCTTTCAGTGGTCCCCTGACAAACCACATGTGGACACTTGTTAGAAATGCACATTCTTGGGGCGCCTGGGTGGCTCAGTGGGTTAAAGCCTCTGCCTTTGGCTCAGGTCATGATCCCAGGGTCCTGGGATCGAGCCCCGCATCGGGCTCTCTGCTCCGCGGGGATCCTGCTTCCTCCTCTCTCTCTGCCTGCCTCTCTGCCTACTTGTGATCTCTGTCTGTCAAATAAATAAATAAAATCTTAAAAAAAAAAAAAGAAGAAATGTACATTCTTAAGTCCTTTCTTTCTTTTTTTTTTTAAGATTTTATTTATTTATTTGACAGAGAGAGATCACAAGTAGGCAGAGAGGCAGGCAGAGAGAGAGGGGAGAAAGCAGGCCCCCTGCCAAGCAGAGAACCTGATGCGGGACTCCATCCCAGGACCCTGAGATCATGACCTGAGCTGAAGGCAGAAGCTTAACCCACTGAGCCACCCAGGCGCCCTCTTAAGTCCTTTCTTAGACCTACTGAATCAAAGACACGAGCAATGGGTCCTAAACACTTACATGTTAACAAGTCCTTCTTGGCGATTCTGATACACACTCAAGTTTGGGAACCACTGTTTTATATCATCTGTTATGACTGAAGCCAAGAGAACTGAGGAATTTTCCAGTATGACCAGAAAATACCTCTGGGCTTTGGGTTGCTACTCTCTTCTTAATATATTAGGTTTCTTCCTGCAGTGACAGAATGCTCAGATTTGATGAAAGGATTGGTGTCATAGCTTACCAGATATTCTGAACGATAGGTGTGTTACAGTTTCAGCTTGAGTCTTTGATTAAATAAACACATTTTTACTGAGACCTTGAGACGCACTCAAGGTAGCTTAAGTTAAGGGGGTGGGGTTAAAGCCCACATTACATAAAAAGATTAGGAGAATCCCTTGGACATCTAAGAAGAGGAGAACAAAAATAAGATAGGACCTTGGGCAGTCTGGAGCAGAAGGATAGTTCTAAATTCAAGATCTAGCAAAACATCCTGGTGGAGCGTTATTTTTATTTTCATTCTTTTGAAGTAGGCTCACCAGGTAGAGCCCGACATGGGGTGCAGAGCGAAACGTGGGCTTCAACTCACACTTTGAGATCAAGGCACAAGCAGGTGTCAAGAGTCAGACACTTAACCGACTGAGCCACCAGGCGCTCAGCCACCAGATGGGGGCTCAGGGCACTGAGCCACCATAGTGCCCCATAACACTACACCATGACCACGACGCAGTTACAGCCTTAAATGCCTGCTTTTTAAGATCCTCCTACCCATGGGCCTCCTCTGTTGAATCTTGCTTCTGATGCTCCATTATTTTGGCTTGCAGGGATAATTCTCATTCTGGGTGTTCTAATGGTGGAAGATGTTGGACTTCTAGATCAGCCAGAGTGGAGACACTTCCCACCTACTTCACTTTCAGCTGTGACTTCAGAAAGACCATGCCTTGGGAATGAGGGCCGTGCTCAAAGACAAAGTTCAAAACAGAGAAAGACCTGCCCTAACAAAGAATGAAACAAGCCTGACAGGATCCAAAAAGTCTACCAGTAAACTTAATAGTAGTTCAAATACAAAGAGAATACAAACGGAGGCACATCTATATAAAATGTAGGCAACTGCTAAAAACCAAATGCGAAAAGGAAAATCTTAAAAGCAGTTGTACTTTTTTTTTTTAAAAATTTTATTTTTTTGTGGGCACCTGGGTGGCTCAGTGGGTTAAAGCCTCTGCTTTTGGCTCCAGTCATAATCTCAGGGTCCTGGGATCGAGCCCCACATCAGGCTTTTTGCTTGGCGGGGAGCCTGCTTCCTCCTCTCTCTCTCTCTCTGTCTGCCTCTCTGCCTACTTGTAATTTCTGTCTGTCAAAGAAATAAATAAAATCTTAAAAAAAAAAAGATTTTATTTATTTATGTGTCAGAGAGAGAAAGCACAAGCAGGAGGAGCAGCAGCAGAGGGAGAAGCAGGCTCCCTGCTGAGCAAGGAGCCTTATGCAGGGCTTGATCCCAGGACCCTGGGATCATGACCTGAGCCGAAGGCAGACCTTAACAACTGAGCCACCCATGCACCCGTCTTATTGTTTTTTGAAAGAAGTTACAAAAAGGGGAAAAGCATGAATTACGACTGACTTTTCATCATAAAGAATGGAGGTCAGACAAGAATGAGATGACAACATTAACATTCTGTAACAGAAGGAAAGAAACTGAGCTATCCAGTAAAAGTATACTTCAAAAATTAAGGTGAAATAAAGCTATTTTCAGAATAACAAAAGCTTGTTGACAGCAGACCTGTGTTGTAAGAAATGCTAAGGGAAATCCAACACTAAGTAGAAAGTTGAATCTACGACAGAATGAGGAAACCAGAAATAGGAAATATTATCAAAAAATATGAAAGCATATCTTTTTCCTGCCCTTAATTTGTTTGAAAGACAACTGATTATCTAAAGCAAAACTAAGGGGCACCTGGGTGGCTCAGCGGGTTAGGCCTCTGTCTTCAGCTCAGGTCATGATCTCAGGGTCCTGGGATCGAGCCCCACATAGGGCTCTCTGCTCAGCAGAGAGCCTATTTCCCCCCTCTCTCTGCCTACTTGTGATCTCTATCTCTCTGTCAAGTAAATAAATAAAATTTTAAAAAATATTTTAAAAAAAGCAAAACGAATACCTTGCGTTGTGGTGTTTCATTGCTTAGACAAATAATAACAATAGCAAAAAAGATAGGCAAGATAAACAGAATTCTGCTGCTATAAGGTCCTTATATTTTAAGTGAACTAGTAAAATATTAACTCTCAGTGGACAGTAATAAGTTAAGAATTCATTTGTCATCTACCTAGAAGCAGCCAGAAAAGAAAAAATCAATGTGGAGCAAACAGAGAGATTAAAATGGAATTTAAAAAAAAATACATTAATCCAAACAACAGGACAAGAAAAGATAAAAGCAGATAGGATAAGTTGGCAAGAAATATCGAGAGGGTACACTTAAACCCAGCCATATTAACGGTGGGACTAAATATCAAGGAATTAAACTTTCCAAGAAAAGGAAGAAACTATCAGAATAGATTGCAAAGCAAAAGCCAGTCATGAAGGAGACAGGGACTCAATTGCATGAACTAGCATGTGTAGGTGAAGGGTAGAAGCGGCGAGTGCCAGAAGGCTGGTAAAAGTATTTCAACACAAAGTAAAATTCCAGACGAGGGATCGGTAGTACAAGGATACTGTGTAATAAAAACGATGTAATTCATCGGGAAGACACAACAATCATACACGTTATGCCATTCGTAACAGAGGCTCAGTAAACATGAGGGAAAAAAACTGAAAGAGTGAAAGGGGGAAATCAACTCACCTCCAGGCAGTTGCAGATTTCATTACCTCGCGCAGTGACTGATGGAAGATATTGAAGATTCTCGCAATAATATCAACTAACCCCACCTAATTAACATTTACAGAACGCGAACACCACACCCAGCAACTGCAGAAAGAACATTCTTTTAAGTGCACCAGGATTGTTTGCCAAGATAAACAATATCCTGGACAATAAAATATGTCCCCATAGACACCAAACAATCAAAATCTTGCAGAATTTGTTTTCTGGTCCAATTAGAATTAACGAAGACATCAATAACAAGATAAACTAGAAAATACTCAAATCCTTGGAACTGGACTATACACTACAGATGCAAATAGCAATTGCAAAGTATGATAAAGTCTTTTACCTGAATGACAGTGAAAATGCTGGTCAATTTTTGAGTGTTGCGGTTACAGCAATGTGGAAAAGGATATGTATAACTAGAAGGATATTAGAAAAGAAGAAAGGTTTCAAGTCGATGTTAGGAAACGAGAAAAATCGAACTTGAAGTAGAAGGTAGGAAATAATGAATCAGTGAAAAAGAGAACAATATAGAATATAGAAATATAACAAAGCCAAAAATTGGCATGTTGACAAGAGTAACAAAACTGATAAACCGTTAGCAAGTCTGATTAAGAAAAAGATAAAATTATCACTATCAAGAGCAAGGGAGGGACCATTATTTTAAATTCTATGGAAATTTAAAGGAAGGCAAAAAATAGTTCAAATATCTTTATAATGACAAAATCCAGCCACTTACATGAAGTCAACAAATGGTTGGAAATCATAGTCAACGCTGAAAGATACTCTAGCAGCTTTTAATTTATTAAACAAATTTCATTTGTAATGAAAAATTTCCCACAAATAAAATTCCAGACCTAGCTGGTTTCACTGGTGAAGTCTGACAAATATTTAAGAAAGAATAATACCAGCTTTACACAAATCTATTCAGAAAATAGAGGAGAAACCACTTGCCAACTAGTTTTTTTCCATGGGGCCATCATAGCCCAGATAACAGGCCTGACAAATATTACAAAGAGAGAAAATTAAAGACCAATATCTGAATACAGAAGTAAGAATCCTTAACAAAACATTATTAAATCGAGTCCAGCAATATGTAGAGAAGATAATACCTCATAAGCAAGCTGCATTTCTTTCCAGATTTTTAAATGGCTTAACACTAGAAAAATCAATCCATGTAATTCATATATTGTAGGATATGGCTGAAAACCCATATAAGCAGCTCAATAAAGGGAGAAAAGGCTTTGACAAAGTTTAACAGCTCTTTCTCTCAGTGATTTGAGAATATAAGGTAACTTTCTCAGTATGATAGAGCATCTAAAAAATCCTACAGCTAGCACAATACTTGATGGTCAAATATTGAATCTTTCCCTTCTAAGTGTAGAAGTGTTGGGCAGAACTTCTTGGAAAGCATTCAAGCTATTTCCCCACCTGCCTGGTGGCTATTCCCTCTCCCTCCTTTTTCTCTCCTGGGACTGTCCATGTGATGGCAGGAGCTACAGCTGCCATTTTCTAACCAGGAAGGAACCTTAGAGGAACAAGCTACTTTGACTGTAGACTCTCTTACCTATGCTGAACACAGTTCCTAGTTAATACAAGAAATAACTTCAGTTGAGAACTTATTATATACTCAGTTGTATTGGAAGTGGTCATTTCTTTTGTCATTTCAACCCCCGCAACTCTTTGAAGTGGCCATTACGTACCTCTGTGGCAGATGAGTAATTGAGCTCAAATAGAGTAAGTCAGCAGTAAACAGAAAATCTCACCTCCTTCAGGCAACCTTCCTAAAGAATATTAACCAATTCTTCCTCTGTGCTCCTGTCTAGCGTATATCGTATCTCACAACAGATTTATTTTAGATATGGAAGCATACACTCTGGTCATATTCAGGGAAGTCCTTTTGGAGTCTGGAATGATGTCTTACTCACCATGACATTACTAGTGCTTGAACAGAATTTTTAAAAATATATAGATATAAAGCCCATTTAAAAGAGAAATAAAATATAGAGAACGCACTGTCCTGCAGTTTATTCTTCAGGGTTTCCTTTATTAAGAAGACCAACTATACAGGGGAGACTAGAGCAAGTGGCAACCAGCCCTTTAAGCACTGGGATGCTAAGACCTGAATAATTCTTGCTATCTGCCGTCTCTGGCCTAGTGATTTCTGGTGCCTTCACGTTCTAAGACCCCTGAGACCCACCTTGTTTCATATTCTGGGAATGCAAAATGCTGTGTTTGAAAGGCAGCTGATAAAATGACTGGAGCTGCAGGTAAGAAAAAGTATCTGGGGGTGCCTAGGTGGCTCCGTTGGTTAAGCGGCTGCCTTCAGCTCAGATCCTGCATCCAGAGTCTTGGAACTGAGCCCTGCATCTGGCTCCAGACTCAGAGGAGAGCCTGCTTCTCCCTCTCCCTCTCCCTCCACCCTTGAGCCCATACTTAGGCTCTCTCTCAAGCATGCAAGCACGCGTTCTCTTGCTCTCTATCTCGAATAAATAAATAAAATGTTAAAAAAGAAAAAAGAAAAAGAAAAAGACATCCAGCTGGGTATTCCATATTAAAGGAAGAGAAAAGAAAAATAACACATGTATTGTAGCAGCCTCAAGGTATTCCCACTGTTGATTACTGTGTTCTAAGAGGAGGACATTTCTATCTCTGAGCCGCTGTGGTCCTGCTCTCTGTGCGTGTGGTTTGTGTCCCTTAAACTTAACTCCAGCCCATTGGAGGGGCTCTCTCTTTTCTGAGTGTCCGCTTAAAAGCCATGACCCTTCTCCTTCACATTCAAGGCACACTTAGCTCTCCAGCAAGACCCTGGATATAAGTCTTATCATTAAAAGAAGCCTCCAAGTATTTATTTCTGTTCCTATTTTGTCCCTGGAGCTCATTTGCATTCACACAGTCACCTGTGAAACTCACTCAAACCAGATGTGAGAAAACGGACCACATTCTAGACAGTTGGAAAACAGACCAAATCTCATTAAGGACTAAGTTGTTCAGGGGCTTTTTCTTTCCCGGTCCCCTCCTTTCCCATGCTCTTCTTTCCCTCTTTATCCTCCCAACCCCCATTTCCTCTTTGGCATCGTGAAAAATGAATGATAGTGCTTGAGGCACAGCTTCGAATAAAAAGTCACAGTATTTATACCTGAGAACCAAAATGTGATTTATTATGACCATAGAAAAGATAGAAGACACAAAAGATGTCCCTATTGGTATCCAGAGATCGAGGACCCATCCCCTTGGAAGAGAAATGATTCCTGGATATTTGAAGAGCCTGTCTCTTAGATCATTTTAAGACCCGAGACTAGGTTATACCCTATCGCTTTTTCTCAGAAAAGCTGAAGAACTAGAGTTTTGATTTTGTGAGTTTGGGATTATTTCTCTAAGTCTTCAGGCACCAAGTTTGTACCTAGAGACTAGATTATCAACTTGGAGTGCTCAGCACTGGTCAGAACTCAGAATATTCAGGATGAGTCAGCCCGTGTCCTGTTCCCCCTTACCACCAAATCATTGTTTTGTTTTTTGTTTTTTGTTTTGTCTGTCAGCACACAAAGTTCTTGGCTATAATAAGTCAAGAATGAACTAGGCAACACATACACTTTCTCACAATTTCCAAAATTTCTCCATCAAGAGCTTGAAATTTGCTAAGGCAGGCTTAGGATTATCGAACACACAATTTCTTGCTGTCATGCTGTTCATCACTCCCAGATAGCGCTTAAGTCATCAGCGTCAGGGTTTGGGTATGTCCGTATATCACCAGTCCCCCGTGTAGTCTGTAGGGGTTCTCATTGCCTTTGCCTGGACACCCAGAAAGTCTGTCGTCCTCAGCATCCCACCAGCCAGACTAATAACAAAAGGGGAGCCCAGACTCTGGAGGTGAGAAGCAGAGAAGAGCATGACCAATCTCTTGCCTAGGAAACGATCAGAGAAGATGCATGATAAGGAGCTCAGGGCTGTCTCAGGATTCTGAGGTCACCCTGCTCCCATGTCATGTGATCTCTCAGGACCTGGGACTTCTGCTGCCATCACTGACTTTCCAGGACAGAGCCAGCCCAAGTGCAGTGAACTCTCCCAGGGTATTTTGGATCTCATCTTTTGGATCATTGCCCAACCCTGTCTGCTAAGTGCTCCCTTCTGAGGAGGCCCTGAGCTGACTTGCTGAGATTTCTTCCTGGAGTCTTTCTTTTATGGAGCCCTGATGATAGATTGGCTGAACCCACCGGGGGCACGTTCTTCTTCAGGGAAGATCAGACGTGGTCTGCAGGGAGCCCAGCACAGCTACCTTCCAATCCAGCGCGGCCCTGAGTGTCCAGAGAAAAATAATATGTCTCCTTAGGAAGACTTGTGCCTTTGATGAGACAGACCAGCGAAGAACGAGTTGGTTTTTAAGACCTCCTAATCAATTATTTATGCTCTTAATAGTTAACAGTCTCGGTGCTGTGTGTTCTTTATACGATATTTTGTTTAATCACTGTGACAACCCAACGTACTGGGTAGCTTTACTTGCAGCTGTGGGTAGTGAGACTCAGAATATAAGTGACGTTGTCAAAGGAGAATGTAAGTAAGTGGCAGAGTCAGGAACCAGTCCTTAGAGTCCTTAGAGTCTAATTTAAAAGGAAAAAACCCAAACTGGTTTGTGATGTAGAAGTCAGTCGCTTATACTCTTGGGAGTCAGACAGTATGGGCAGACAGCTTCGGTAATGTTTTGACCATTCCTCTGTCAGCCCCTGCAAGAGTGACCCCCACATCCTTTACTGCTGCTTGGGGTGCCTCGACTGGCAGTTCCTGGGAAAGTGAAGGTGTTGGCATCAACAGCAGTCTTGTTGCTGGGGTTCAGTCAGGAAGAGCTCCAGAGGAGCTAGGGCTTGCAGGGAGGGACTGGCGTGGATCGTTTCTGAGGAGGTAGAAGGGCTTTTCAGGAGAGGACATAGAAAGAAGGCAAGGGGGTGGTTATAACAGGAGTTAGAATAGAAGAATGGAATGGAATAATGAAAAGTAACTGGGATAGGCATGGAGGACTGAGCTGAAATGGAGTCCTTGGAAATGGAAGAAATGGTGATTTCCAAGAACAGAGAGAGAACTAGGTTTGGATTTGTAATAATTAAGCTCCCTTCTAAATTTAAAGCCAGGGAGGACTTCCATCAGAACTCTGCTGGAGTTTTTTCTTCCAGTTTGAGGAACAGCCTTAGGAGACGGAGAAACCCTCCCGCCCAGAGCCACAGGAGAGAAGCTGGTCTCTGGACAGGTTGTTCCCCACCATGTTAGCACAGGTGTCTCTCCAGCGGAGAAAGCGCCCCCCCCACCCCAACAAAGCTGAACTGACACAGTGGCGGAAAACCCACTGTCACTCCTGCACCTTTGCCCAGGAAACGGCAGCGTCTGCGTGGGGTTCTCTAGGAGGACTCTGCTTTCCGTGGAGGGGGGACACGGACTCAGAAATCTCACTCAGTTTGCTCTGAGACTCTGTGAGCTGCTGAGTCACTTAACAGAAAACACCTCAATCCAGAACACCAATTTGTCTCTGCCCCACACAGAATAACCACCTTTTTGAAAAGCAGCAACTTGTGCTGGTGGAGTTCGAGATCCTTTGGCACTCTGAAAACACGCTCTACCGAGGGCTGTTTGCTAAGACCAACCAGCTGCTTCTGTCACGGAGAAGTAAGAAAAGATGATTTTGTTGTATTGAAACAACGCGTGTGTTAGGGAAAAGCGGCAGCAGGCTTGAGATGGGGAGAAGAGAAGTCAGAGAAAGCCATGCATACAACGTCTGTAAAGAAAATGTTTTATTTAAAGTGTTAAATACCATCACCAGAATGAATGTGATTTACATTAGTTGGTGTTCGTTACAGGACTAATCTGCCCTTTTTTTTTTTTTTTCCAACTGGAATTCCCTTTACTTTTAAAACATACTATGTACAGGGCAGCAATGGTCACTGGAGTAGTGCTATTTACAGGACTAAACCACAAGTCGAGGTGCAGACATGTGAAAATTAAAAAAAAAATACACCCACTTTTTAAATAAATACTGCATAATGACAAGTATGTACAAATATTCCATACAGTCATGTCCTTCTTATTAAAATTAGAAATAATTTTTATAGGAATATGCACAAAAAATTATGTGACTGCATCTTCGTATCAGGAAAATGGTAAACGTTTATTCTAAGGGAGAGTATAGACACTACAGGTCTATTAAATGAATTGCTGCTGGTACATAAGTGTCTAAATTATTTCCATAGAGTTTTATTCGTTCTTTTGACAACTTTACCTGGGGCCATCGTAGATCACACAAGGTCAAGACACAGTCTCGGTGTATTTCATATTGCACCACATAAAGAGAAGGCATTTTTAGTGATACTCATTTTAACTTTTGCACCATATCAAGCATGATGGTTTTTAATGGTCAGCATGGAACTTAAAAAGGAAAAAAAAAAAAAAAAGAAAAAGAAAGAAAGAAGAAAGCAATTTTTGTGCATGGCCTTAAGTGGTATGTATGTGGATTTCAAAAGTTTCTGCAAGAAATTAAAATCAACCTGTAGGAATGTGTTACCAAAGTGTACGTAAAGAAACAGAAAGTATGGGTGGCTTTATTATATTAACCAGTGACTCTTCCTCTCAAGAGAAACTTGACCTTGCAGTACCACCCAATGGTAATGACTGTCTGTAAAACCAAAGGCAGGGGTTTGACCTTGGGGGACTCCGGGTGTAGACTTTTGGTGATGGCATCAAAGAACTATTAATAGGCAGACTGACTTTCTTTGAGTCACCTAAAAATTGGAGCTTTAAAATTATTTGTTGCATATTTATGTTTACTATATTTCCTTAGAAATATAATTTGTGAAAAATTGTATTTTACTACAGAAAAATGAATTAATAAACAGCCCTGTGTTTCAGGCTCCAAATTTTTAGCAGTGTTTTTCTATTCACATAGTAAATGGAAATTGGCTAAAGAAATTGCTTTAATTAATTAAAAAACAAAACCTAAGACCTTCTAGAAATAATATTTTAACCCCTGTATGAATAATGCTGGTGCTAAAAACAAATTTATTAGACATTACAATGGGCACATGATTTTAGGGTTTTCCTGTAAACTGAATTTTGAAGGTGAAAAGAAAAGTACCATGCACTGTACAATAAATTGCAAAAGTTCAAATATCTTCTTTATCAAATACATGCTGACTTACTTGAATGTATTCCCAAGTCATGTTGCAAAATCCTTTCAACATGCTTGAAATAAAGAAAGCTCTTAGTTTTTGGTGGGTTTTTTTTTTCTCTTGAGAAATTCATAAATTCAGAAGCATCTACAGCTCTGAATCAAACATGGGGTATAAGGAGTATCAGGTCAAAAACTTGTAATCTTTTAGTATAATGTTCACTCTGGTAGGGAGAAAGAAAATGAAAGATTAAAAGAGAAGAGAGGAAAAGTAAGACAGAGAAGAGGAAGAAAGATGTGAACAATTTGCACATATTGAACTTTATAAGATTGGTATATTTAACATGGAAATAAATTGAATATAGTATGCTTATTTGTCACATAAAGAGAATTTTAAGTATCTTCTAGAAAGTATTCTCATTTGTAATGTCTGCCAAAACACAGACTATGATTAAAGAATAAACATGGTGTGTCTTTGTACCACCCTGTTGCATTCTCTTCCCCTTTTAAAACCATGCAATAGTGAAATTTATTTTTAAAAATAATATAAATTGTTGAAAATGGCTGATTTTTATTCTTTTTTTTTTTTTTTGCAAGTTGCAGCCCCAAGAAAATAATTTAAGTATTCAGCTAATCTGTGTCCATGCAAAAAAAGTTTCTTTAATTTCATTCAGTACAGTGGAGCCACAGAATTTTGTTTTTCAGAGTCCAACACATCGTGGCATTAGGGAGTGGCGTGCCTGCTGGAGCTCTGAAGTCGGCCACGGCTTACGCTGGACGGGCTGCTCCTGGTCCCTGTGCAGAGGAGGGCGGATGTCTGTCCTGGACCACCTCTTTGGTCTCCCGCTTTTCACCTGATGCTTCCGAGGACTTCACTCCTTGACTCGTAACATGGCTTCATGACTGTATAGCTCCATTTCTGTGGCATAATAGGGCTTTGGGGTCAGAGAAATGAAGAAAAAGGAACGATAAAAATAGAAAGGTGCCATTGAAAAGGGCTTTTGTTGCATGAAACTGACTGATTCTTTGAGATTAATCCATGGCTTCAGATTGGACCCAAACTCAAGTGTTCTTGAACTCCAAGCCTGATAGTTCTTCATAACTCTTGCTCTTTGACCTGAGGACCATCTTTAGGGCACAATGTGTGCAACTTCCTCTGAGAACACAGGATCGCTTTGTATCCCTAGAAACAGGCTCAGAAGACACAACATTAAGCATGCAGTGTTACCAGGGTTTGCGACCTGTGGGTTGTTTTTTGTTTTTTTTTTTTGTTTTTGTTTTTGTTTTTGTTTTGTAACGCTGGTTGCTATGACAACAGTTTTACAGCTGCTATGAACGAGAGTAAGAAGGTCCGGTTGAACTTTCCAGAGAGGATTGGGAAGCTCTTCTTGTCAGAGGGGCCAAGGTTGGATCTACTAGGGAGGAAGGAGGGAAAAGTTTGAACCATCCAATCACCATATTGGATAGCTCCAGTTCATCTAAAAGTATCTGGGCCACTCCCATAAAGGATTTGTGATCCATGCGACCATAATCTCCCCAGACAATGATCTGTTGGCAAAAGAAAAAGAAGAAGGAGGTCAGCATCGTTGTGCACATGGAAACTTGCAAAATAAAATACATTTGGTCAACATCTATCATCAAACATCAAACTCCACAGTTGTGTTTTAATTGCTGGGATAGTGGTCTTGAACTACTAGAATCCAAAGGCACATGAGGAAAAGTGTACTGGAGTGTTCACATCCTAAGGAGTCTGGGGAAACTGGAGTTTGTGTCTGATGGGGGCTGGCAAGTCTCTAGCTCACTGGAAAGGAAACCACAGCGTCCACGGCTTGATAACATGGGTCACTGCTTTGCCATTTCCCAAGAATTTCAGCTGAGAGCAATGGAAGGGAATGCGGTAAGACATGTGGGTGTAAGGTCTGAGTCCATTTCCTATATAAGGGAGAAATCATTCGGTAAATACCTGTAAAACCTTCCCCTGGGGACTTTCTTCGAAAGATAATAGCTGTTGGTAAAGGGGTTCCAGTGTTTTTCTTGCCACCTTTGTTTTCTTTTTGGCTATGCAGACTCCATTATCCAACAGATACACCTTCACATATGGTGCTTGGGAAAGAACACACAGAGGGGAGGATTAAGTGACAAGGCGCCATTACGGAACACCCAACTTGGAGATGACATCTGCAACGGCCTAGTTTTAGGCCAAAAGAACCAGCAATCAAAAGTCATCCGTCTTTCCACATAATGTAAAAATCATTAGCTAAATACGAAGTCCCTATCAGGCACTGAAGGAGTTTAGGCAGCTTTAACCCAGAGGCTACTCTGAGTTGATCACTACTTCGCCATCCAATGGTTTTATAGATTTAAACAATGCATTAAATAAGGTGAAATGCTTCCCTAACAATGTTCAAGAGAGAAGTCTTCGTCAGTCTTTCATCTGTCAGTACTTAAACCTAAGTAAACATGCTTGACATGACGTCTTTTCATAAATAAATTATAACATAAATAATATAATCTTTATAATAAATGCTTATATAATATAATTATATAATATAAATAATAAATATAAATTTTTTCTAAATAACAGTCATTTACTAATCAAAAGGCTTATTTGTTGATGGTGGCGTGGGTACAAGGCAGGGGGCTTTGATGTAATACATTCACATAAGCTGGGAAGAGGCAGCTAATTATGAATTGTTTGGCTTGAAAGGTACTTGACTCTCCATAAAAGCATTTTCGTGCATGTACAAATTACGGTATTCTTTATGGCACAGTGGGCTAACTAGCTCCAAGACCTTTGTAAATACAATTGACTTAACCACCCTGCAAGGTTGTACACATTATCATTTAGAATTTCTGCAAGGACAGGGAAGTTACAAAATTTAAAACTATTCTTCAGTCACTGGAGGTGCCGGGGTGAGAACCGAATTTCAGAATCCTCACTAATTGTTCCACATATCGGATCTCATGTTCTATACATCACTGTACAGTGGGCCTGTGTCATTTTCCATGGTTCCGGGCACCTTAGATTATGACATTACAGTAGGTCATGTGTGACATCGTAATACAAAATGCTAATGACGCCTCTCTTTCCTTGCACATTACAGGAAGTAAAAGTTAGTCTAATTAGAATGTCCTAGATACAAAAGCTTATGCTGCTTTGGAAACCTATATCTATCTTTATTCTATTAAAAAAAAAAATCTATCTTTCTTCTAATGCAGAGCTCTAAGAATTCCCAAGGAGAATTTTGAAGCTCCAGATAAAGTAAAGAACAACACAAAATACCAGCTAATAAGAAAAAGAAATTCTTATGTACATGTTTATTTTGCAATGGTTTCTACTACATGCAAACCTACTTAAATTAGGTTAACTTGAATTATTTAACTTAAATTACCCTTAGCAGATCACCCTCACTGCATGCTCACTTGGGATAACCACACAAACTACTACAGGTTTCAGACTCACTGATTAGTATCTTTAATGATTCAAAAACTAAGTTTTCAGCATCTAATCAGAAACAAAGCCTCTGAATTGAAAAGTGGGCATTGCAAATCATAGAAGAATCCCTTCTGTTCTTACCTGGCAGTGTCTTGGAACCTGGTTTTACAACAAGGCCACGAGCCCGAATGATTTCCACCTCCAACTGTCCCTTTTTGTCCATCATTCCTACCTGAATGTCACCTAAAGGTGCGTGAGGAAGAAACAGACAAGCCTTAGTGTACAAACGCAATAAGAAGCAGCCTTGTGCCAAAGACCTTCCTTTTATACCACTTCCTCATTTCCCATATATTTTAATAAATTTAAATATATTTAAAATTCTATCAATGATCTCTTACTTTAACAAGCTTATCAACTAACTTGGGGGAAAAAAATCGGTTCAAATTCTTTTATTGGTACAATAAAAACACTTATTCCTGCAGACAATACTATTAACGATTCCATGAAACAAGAGAATGTAATTTTCAATACTCTAAAGGAGGAACAACGAAATCAGATGACAAAAAATTCTTACCCATTGCAGGTGTAGCCAGAGTCTGGCGCCCCACTAGCTGGGCAGGGCCAAGGCCATCCAGGAAATCGCTGAACTGGCTATCGGAGGCCAGGCGGACACCAGGGAAAATCAGACTAAAAGCAAAATAACACATGGGATTAAACCTTCAACCCATTTACTCTCAGGCAGCTCGGGTTTCCCTCTTGCCCCTACTCGGGGGCAGGAGCAGTTACCACCTTGGTTTTGTCGCTTGTATTAGTGGAGCCCAATCACTGTGTTCCACCACCCGTGGCTCACCCTTTCTCGTTCTCTGGCAGCCCATGTATGTCACCAGAAGCACCTGTCACGCCAGACCGCAGGCTGCTTGTGTACGAGTCTTTCTCCTCCTTGTCTGGAGGGCCTGGCCTGTGATGTCTATCAGTAGCGCTCGCTACCTACTGAGCCCTTACTCCGCGAATAGGCATTCACGGATTTAATCCTCTTAGCTGCACTGGGAGATAGATTCTATTATCCTGTTTTACAAACGAAGAAACTCTTCTAGATCATTCCCATCAGTACACAAAAACCTGCTGTTATTCTTCCACCCCCCCCCACCAAAAAAACACTTCTACCTTAAAAAAAAAAAATCCCTTTCCTAACTCCCCTTCTTACTCTAGCTCCCACCCCATTTCTCTACTCAAAGCTCCTTGAAAGAGTTTACTCTATGGGCTGTCTTCAGTTTCTTTTTTCTTGTTCTCCCTTGAAACTCTGTATTCAGTTTTTCCTTGCTCTCTTGCTTGCTTGATTTTTCTCAACCCACCAAGGTCACCAGAGGGCCACACGGGTAACCCAACTGTTCATACTCTGCACTTGTCTGATTTAACACATTAGTATCAGCGGACACAATGGAGCCCTCCCTCTCCATTGAAACACTTCTTTCACTTTGGTTCCCAGACCCTCTGGTTCCCTGATTTTCCTCTTTGGCCACTCTACCTCAGTCTCCCTGACTGGTTTTACCATTAAGCACTGAGAGCCCAATACTTGGACTTCTTATTCTTCCTGCATGCCCCAGTGTCCTTGGTAATCTGATGCAGTTTCACAGTTTTAAAGGCCATCTATGCTGACATGGCCTAGACTGCCATCTCCGGCTTGGACCACAGACCTGCTATTAGTATTAGATCTGCTTTGCCTACCTGTCTGCTTGGATGTCTAACAGGCAACTGATACTCAATTTGTCCCAAACTGACTCCCAACCTCAAAACCAACAAAAAGCCACAGTCTGTTCCTCTCAAGGGCTTCTCATCTTAAATGGCAACTTCATTCTTTCAACTGTCCAGCCTTGGGGTAGCCTTTTCTCTTTGTTATGGACTGAACCTTGTCCCCCACCGATGCATATGCTGAAGCCTTAATCCCCAGTATGACCCGTACTTGGGCATAGGGCCTTTAAAGAGTTAATTATGGTTAAATGAGCTGGTAAGGGTGGGGCCCTACTCTAATCTAACCTCATCTGATGGTTTCCTTTTCTTTTTTGTTTTTTAAAGATTTTATTTATTTATTTGACAGACAGAGATCATAGGTAGGCAGAGAGAGAGGAGGAAGCAGGCTCCCTGCTGAGCAGAGGGCAGGACCAGGGGCTCCAACCCAGGACACTGGGATCATGACCTGAGCGGAAGGCAGAGGCTTTAACCCACTGAGCCACCCAGGCGCCCCTGATGGTTTCCTTTTAAGAAGAACAAGAGATTTCAGGGGTTTGCTTGCACAGGAGAAACACCATGTGAGCACACACTGAGAGGAGGCCATCTGCCAGCCAAGGAGAGACGCCCCAGGAAAAACCAAGCCAGGTAGCACCTTGATCTTGGACTTCTAGTCTCCAGAACTATGAGAAACTAAATTTCTGTTGTTTAAGCTACCCAATCTTCGGTATTTTGTTAGGGCAGCCCTAGCAAACGGATACACCCCCTTTCTCTCCTTACTTACATCAGAGGTACCAATAAATCTTATAGGCTCTACTGTAAAAATGCATCTAGAATGTGACCTCGCATTATAATGCTACCACTGTGGTCCCAGCCTTTATCTTCTGTCTGCAGTATTACCGAACAGTCCTCTGGATGTTCCCTCTGTGGCCAAATTTACTTTCCACCCCCGCAGCAATCAGAACGGTCTGTTAAAATTCAAGTCAGGGAACATCAGGACTCTGCTCAAATCCTCCATTGGTTTCTCGTCCCTCTCAGAGGAAAAGCAAAGTCCTCACACTGTTATTACAAAGTCGATGCAAGCTGTCCCCTCCTTGCCCCCCATGTTAATGTCTACTCCGCGCCCTTCCAGCACAGTCCTGCCTTCCCCACCGCTGATGGCAGGCAAATTGCTTCCTCCAACTCTCAGAACGGGTTTGGGCTGGAATGTTCTTCCCTCGAATGTCCACATTCTTCAAATCTTTACCCAGATACATTTTTTTCCCTGTCCCTACATGACACCCACCCCTGCCCTCTCTCATCTCTATTCCTTTCTTTTTCTCTTTGGTACTCACACTACCTAATCTACAATATATTTTATGAATTTTCCTTATATCTACATATTAACAACTTTTCGTATTTATTGTCCATCTTATCTATTAGACCATAAGTTTGGTGAGGGTAGGGTTTTTTGTTCGTTTGTTTCTATTTTGTTCACTGATATAACTGCAGCCCCTAGAACCGTGTCTGGAACATTGTAAGCACTTAATAAATATTTATTAAGCAAAATCAATTAATTAAAAGTTAAATTATTGTCCAAGTTTCTAGTACCAAAAAACAGAGGAGAACTTAAGCCTAATGATTTTAAAAAGCCGATGGTCTTAACCACTAATGGATTTTGGCCCCCTTGTATGACTTATATACCAACTGAGCACAGGGCCTAGAACACTGGAAGGCGTGGAAAATATCTGTTAAATGAATACGCATATTCAACCCATTTCTCCCATAAAATATAAACATCTGGGGTGCCAGGGGCCACAGCTGGGACATTTTTGTATCCCTAACAGCATCTACCATAGCATTCTGCAACAAGGAAACCTCGGTGCACATTTATTTTTTAATCGCTTCTCCATCCCTTTTAAGACTTCCCTGATGAACGTCAAATCTGTTTCTTCCCCCAACCTAAATCCCCCAATACATAGTTAATCCAAGCATTTTAACTGGTATCCCACACCATCTTACTGACACATGTATGGAAACCATGTACCTCTCCCGTATTTATATAGTCCTGCTAGACAAACGTTCCTCTTTGCCTCACATCCGACCACATCTTTGCTGTCTAAACGTCTGATGCTTCCATGCTGACGACAGAGTGAGGTCCGTAAACCCCACTCTCCTCGATTAGCCTCCTCTGGGCACCATCTATAGATCTGTGGTTGCTGATTATTGTCAATCTGTCGGTGACGGGGCTGCATTATCTCGACAAATGCTCTGAAAATGTCCGGGCTACAGCTGATTCAAGGAAAAGGTACTGCTGACTACATAAAAGAAGGACTCACTACCTTCCTTTGTGGCATTACGTCTATCTGAACTGCCTGCTACTTCCAGGAATGAAGTATGTGTCAGGTATTCTAGAATTTTTAGGAATCCCTCTTAAGAGCCAAGATTAGGGGGCACCTGGGTGGCTCAGTGGGTTGGGCCTCTGCCTTCGGCTCGGGTCATGATCTCAGGGTCCTGGGATCGAGCCCTGCATCAGGCTCTCAGCCCGGCAGGGGGCCTGCTTCCTCCTCTCTCTCTGCCTTTCTTTCTGCCTACTTGTGATCCCTCTGTCAAATAAATAAATAAAATCTTAAAAAAAAAAAAAGGAGCCAAGATTAGAGCAATTAGCATTGTTCACGTGGTACGGCTGGAGAGCTTACTCTTTTCTGGGTGTCTCTATATTACT
This sequence comes from Neogale vison, assembly GCF_020171115.1. Taxonomy (NCBI): domain Eukaryota; kingdom Metazoa; phylum Chordata; class Mammalia; order Carnivora; family Mustelidae; genus Neogale; species Neogale vison. The sequence continues at coordinate 33,616,661 of NC_058094.1, forward strand.
TGAAACCAGGCAAACTTTTACGTGCGTGTATTGTGACAGTCACATTTCAGCGTCTTGCTGTTAAAGCAAAACGCTTTATCCTCAAACCTATTTCCCTTGATAGAAAAACCCAGCTAGGTCCCTCTTCTCGGGGGTAGGCGAGCCAAAGTTCTCTTCACAGCACATCCGCCAGTGGAAATGAAAATGGAGCTGTCAAGAGTGTGAGTTTGCTTCTGGGAAAGCACAGAGGCGGGGTGGGAAGGAGACGGTCCCGGTAAAGGCAAAGGCACGGAGGAGACGCGCACCACGGGGGGCCTCACTCACTTTCCTTCCGAGCTGTAGCTGTTCATGCTGCCGTCGGTCGACTCTCGGCTCGCCTGGCGAGTCATCCAGTTCCTCATCTCCACAGCTAGGCCCGTTTCCGTGCTCCTCTGGACAGTGCTCCGTAGCTTTTTACCTCCTGCTTCTGCACAGACGGAAAACAAGAGGCATGATAGCTTTTGTCATCGCCATCCGCTAACGAAACATACTCAGCCAGCGTGGGGAAGGTCCTCGGATGGAAAGAATTGCAGAAAGACAAAGTGCACTTACTCAGGAGACACACCGAAAAGCTATTTCCCACCATGTCTTGTTGTGTGGGATGAAAATATTCTTAAAAAATCTTCAAGAAGCACAAAGTACCATTGTTTTTTTATTTTATTTTTCCCATTTAAAGCAGTGTTCGAGTTGGTTACGAAAGGAACAAAAAGGTTCAAACTAAAGGAAAACAACATAAGCTTTGTTTTCACTGTAATATTTAAATATGCTAATTTATGCCTGTCTTTTTCTTTTTTCCTGTCTTTTGATCATAATGAAATGATTAGACCTTGACTGTTTCCAAAGAACAGGTGATGAGTAAACCTCAATTCTAGCCTTAACTCTCACACAAAAACCTGATATTGGAGGGTGATCAATATTAGAAGACAAAGAAAGCCATACAAGGGAGATAACCTGTCTGATATAGTTTTGTATCTGTTGGGAACTTTCAGAGAGACTGTCAAAAGGAATGCAAAAACCCAGCAATGCCATTTGAGAAGAGCTTTCTAACTTGGGATCATGAGTAGTTATGTCCTTTAATAGCTTGAATATGAGACTGACTTACAGGAGCCAATGAGAAGACCAGTTGGGAAACTGAGTCAGAGACCACAGATGTGACGGAGTGTAAGAAGCGCAAGGGATTTGGACAGGTCAGGGAGGAAGGCGCTTGACAGAGGGAGTGGGATTTTAGCTGGGTTTGAGAAATGGGTACACTGGGACCGGAGAGGCAAGAAGGTAAGTGTTTGGGGCCAAGGGAAGGGCCTAGGCAAAGGTACGAAGGCAGGAAAAACCACGTGCTGCTGAGGGATGATGGAAGTAACCAGGTGAAGATTAATGGTAGGGGAGTGTCAGACAAGAACCTGAGCCCCCAACACAAAGGGCCTTGCACGTCAGAATGTGGAGCAGAGAGACCACTGAAGCTGGAGGGACAGGGGACAGTCCTATTTAAATTATTATTAAATTAAAATTATTATTAATTATTTAAATTAAGACAGTAACTATTTGTCTTAATTTACATCTTGTCGGGCCTAAATATGTATCTACATTGACCACGCATACCATTAGCTTTTGGGGTTGTGGTAAGCTCTTTTAATGCCTGATACTAATAATTTCATTTTAGATCAATAAACATTTGCTGATATTGACCTTGACTTCTTGAAATTCCTCCAGCAACAACGTATAATATTTGCTCACCTTTTTGAAACACTGCTTTAAATTTCATCTATTTTCTACTTCCAATCTCCATGTCTATCGAAATGCCCTAAAGTTTACGTCAAATATAAGTTATGACTGATCTACCGCTCAGTTCCATAATATGAGGCTGATATTTTAGAAAATTGATAGTAGACATGTTGTACTGATATGAACTGTAAGAGAATCTAAAGCATCTGTGATTGATGAGGGAAGGCTCTTCTTTACCAAGAAATATTAGTTATATTTAGTATATAATTAATACACTTAATAAGTGTCAAAGGAATGATAAAAATTTAAAATGACCAATTTGCAACCTCCAATGGAATAAATGGTTCAGATAAGGCACATCAATGGATGCTAACAGCATTAGATGAAAGGATATTCACATGAACCCCACCCCCCCAAAACAACAAAAAAAAACCATTCCACAATTTAGTTTTGTTTGTTAAAGGTAAACACAGACTTTAGCTCTGGGAGAGCAGCCAGCTATCACCATCTTGATCAAGTCATCAAACTTAGTAGCACTGATAGTGGGACAATCACAGGTACCTCCTGATAGAAAATACACAGTATCACTGATCAAGTCAGTCCAGACAAAAATATACAAACTGTTTCTAATTAGGTCTTTGGAACCAACTTCTAGTTTTCTAAAAACCAGAGGACCGAGTAAACGATAGATCTCACACACAATAACACACACACAGTAAACAAACACAGAACATGGGGTTTTGTTCAAAAGAACTGGCTTAGTCTCTTTAAAAAGTTAATATCATGAAAGCAAACAAATAAACTAACAAGGTAGGGGAATCGGTCCAGATTTTAAAACATCACAGAGACGTAACCATTAAATTCTATGAGTATACTTTGGCTTCTTTTTGGGGGAAAAAAACAAAACAAGAAACCCTAAAATCAAAACACTCTAAAAGCAATTTTAGGACAAAGAAGGAAAATCTGAACATGGACTGGATATTAGGATAAGAAAATTGTTAATTTTCCTACGAAGATAGTGGCATGTATTATAAAATATACCCTTATCACTAGAGATCCATGCTGAAGAACTTAGACCTGAAATGTTATAGTGTCTGCAACTTCCTTTCAAATACTAGAGCAGAAAATACACATATACAGAAAAAAGAGAAAACATTTTTAGAAAATGAAGAGACGCTTGTACTCAAAAATTTAATATTCATGATTATTTCACAGTGCTCTCCCAACGGCCGCATCCAATAGTCATACAGTTCTGTTCCGTTGTACACCAGAATCACGGAAGGTACCAGGCTGCTGTGAGGAGCCTGCCCAAGGGCTAGGTCCTGGGCTCTCCAGGTGGCTGTACTGTTCTCTTCCCATGAAGAACGCCCATGAGGAAAATCACCTCCAAGTGAGCTGTACCACTGCGGGAGCTGAAAAATGTGGAATGAGGAGATCTCCAGGAGCCATAGGACCTTCAAAGGAAACGAGATTCCTAAAAGTGTCAGGACATAACATCTGACTCCACCAGAGCAAGAATAATATGAAAACCTGCTGTTCCAGGGTGATGAGAACAAGCTACCATGTGTCAAAGAGTAACAATACAATGAACGTGTCATCCTTGAGTTTACAGACCCCCTTTTACCTACATTCTGTTCAGAACTCCAACAATCCCTGTTTACAGATACAGCATCCATGGGCCCTGGCAGCTTATACAGAAAGGGACACAGCTGAAGTTGATACACAGTTCCCTGATCCAAATTCTCCGCTATTTGCTGACTTGTTGTCAGAATACAGCCGGTGGGGAGACCGTGCAGCGAACTCTGTACCTACACATGGAAGGCCCTGGGAGCAGTGGCCGGTGGCGTGGGAAGGGCAGGGCCCCGGAAAGGCTCAGGCCCTGGTGTTGGACTGTTTCTCTGTGAATCCCCACTTAACCAGAAACAGGCTGGGTAACACTGAACCCATTACTTAGTCCCTCGGTGACTCAGTTTTCTCAAAACTGTGAAATGGCAAAGGATTTTTGTGAGGATGAGGAAAAACACTATATTTCAAGTGACTAAGACAGTGCCTGATACATAGAGAATCTTCAATTAAGGGTACTGTCCTTACTATTACTACCAGGTAGGGAATCAGAAAACATATTTCAGGCCAATCTCGACCCCTGACCAGCGGACTCTGTGGCCTCTCTGAGTTAGAGCCTGAGTCTCTGCTTCCTCGTTTATGAAAAAGTCAGGGAATGGGGGAGGGGGTGGTAACAAACGATCTCTGCTGTCTTCTAGCTACAACGTCTATGACTTTGTGTCATTGGTGTATGACCAAGATCATGATTAATGGCAGACACGGAGGAGATAAAGCTACTCATTGTCATCTGATGCAATCAGAGAATTGTAAGCAACATGCTGCGTGTTTATAATAGGTCTTTATGTCTTTTAAATGTACTTTGATCTAATGCACACGCAGGCTTTTTAAAAAAGTAAATGTATTTTTCAGTACTACAAACCCTTTTGCATGACATTCACAATAAAAGTAATTTTGTCTAAATACAATGGATCGTGGTGATTCATATTTAATGCTCCAAATGCTTTGTCATGTCACCCACCCTGAATACTGGATTTGGAGAACAGTGGATGTGGGCGTCTACATAAGGTAAGGGTAGTAGGCAGAATTCTAAGATGGTCCCATAGTTATGTTACCTTACGTGGCAAAAGGGATTTGACCAATGTAATGAAGGTTACTAATCGGTTGACCTAAAGATAGGGAGATTATCCAAGTAGGCCTGATAAAGCCACATGGGCCTTTTATTATTATTATTTTTTTTTACTTTTTTAAAAGATTTTATTTATTTGACACAGAGAGAGAGAGAGAGAGAGATCACAAGTAGGCAGAGAGGCAGGCAGAGAGAGACAGGGAGGAGGAAGCAGGCTCCCTGCCGAGCAGAGAGCCCGATGTGGGGCTCGATCCCAGGATCCTGAGATCATGACCTGAGCCGAAGGCAGAAGCTTAACCCACTGAGCCACCCAGGCGCCCCTACATGGGCCTGTTAAATCCAGAATGCTCTCTCCGGCTAATTCTAGAAGGGTCACTGAGGGAGATCGGACACCCATGAGCGATTCAGTGCACCTCTGCTGGTTGAAGATGGAGGGACCACGCGGAAAGGACCCGCGAACAGCCTCTGGCCGCTGAGAGACAGCAAGTAACACGGGGGCATCAGCCTACAACTTCAAGGAACTAGAACCTGCCGATGACCTGAATGTCCTTGGAAGCAGAATTCCCCCAGAGCCTCCAGACAAGAACTCCGCCCTTCCAACACCGGGTTTCCGCCACGTCATACCCTCAGCAGAAAACCCAGCCACACCATACCATTCCAGACATGTGGCTTACAGAACTACAAACTAATACATAAGTATTTTATGCTGCTAAATTTGTGAAAATCGTTAAGCAGCCATAGATAATCTTTTAGATACATGTTCTTTTAGATGACAAAATCTACAAAAATAATCGATGGGGACCATAGGAGTGGCCCAAATGAAATTATTCTTAAGGACTCAATAGCCATGATTAAAAAATACATTATTTTTAAAAAGTTTTACATACATATACTACATACATATCCATAAACATCTAAAATATATGTGCCTGTGTGAGAATCTATAGATGTTTAAAAATACACAGTAGCGAACTATAGAACTAAGGCCCAGATTATGTTGTTGTAGAGCCCTTAAAATCACTCTGGTATTGGGTATTTTAAAACATAATGTATTTGGAGAAGGTGCCTGCAGGTAAAAATCAAGTTCCTGAATTGCCAAACATCACAGGCAGAAAGCAAAACACAGGAGGTGTCCTTGTTATTATGCTCTGCTTACTCTGATGACTCATTTAACTTGGCACCTTCTGTATTCAAAGAAAGCCACTTGATTAAAATAAACAACCATAAACATCCGGTCAGTTTCCTCTCACAATATCTGAAAACCCCTTGAGTGACTTGACAACAACAATCAAAAGGTCCTTGGACCTTTTCTGTTATTGGGTTTAGAAACTTTCCTAAGTCCCAAGATGAAGCTCCAAATGAAATGCCAAACTTCACGGTATGGTGACTTCTTTCCCAATCTTGTGCCCACAGAACCCATTCTTGCTTGCTCTCACTTGGATGGTCTCATCCTCGCTTTGCAGGCAGACTTACTGATGGGTCAGGATTTTCAGGCTGGTGGATTCTGAAAACTATCTTTAATTTGTAGTTTTCGCCCCAGTTTGTGTGCCTTGAATTAATAAGGCACTGAATTTGCATATTATTGAAAATTTATTGAAAATTACCATTTTCCAGAGTAAGTATAATTTAGAGAAGCCATGTGCATTACACTGAAAGAATTTAAAAACACATTAAAATGAGAATTTCTAAAATGACTGATTCATAGAATTTCAGATGCTACCTCAGGGATCCAATGTGCCTTTGTGCTTGATGTATATTCCCTTATTGTAGCAATGAGCAAGTTGAGGTCCAGAAGTAGCTAGCTCCCCTTTAGTAGAAGACTTTCAAATGGAACTTTATTTCACCTAACTCCTCTCAATTCTTCAAACTTTCAAGTATAAGAAACGCTTTCAGCCCTTTATCCCACCTCAATGGTGGCCACTGTGGACATAACTTTTCATCTGTGGATTATGTATCAATAGGGGATACTCCACAAGTTGAATGCTATAATTGCATATAAAAACTTGTGTACTTATGTTTCCCGGGGCTTCTTACTGTAATAAATACACTTACTAAATACTTATTATAATAAATATAATTCAAACCCCTGAAAGTCTAAACAAAATAGGGACAAGCACCTGATAATTTCTTCTGAGTTAAACCAGGATCTGATTAACAATTACAATAAAATAGAAATTAACAGAAGTTAGCAGTTGATCTCTAAAATTGTTTCAGAGCTTAACACAAATCCATTTGTTCCAACAGCTCTGTCAAAACTATTATGAAAGTTACGTAGTTAATAGCTACAATACAGTGAACTATAAGCAGACGTCACAATCATGATAGACATTGGGTCTGTTTGAATGTAGTCACCTGTTCCCCCCACCTCTGAAGTTAGGCTTGCTCCATCAATGAAATGTGGGCAAAATTGGCCCCTGGAACTTCCGGGAGAAGCTTCCACAGCGGGAAGTGTGAGTCACCATGTCCCGCCTCCTTTATGTGGAAGCAGTTAGCAACAGGTTACCTCCACCAGCCTGGGGCCAGGACAGCCACAAGCATGACTCATAATGCACATGCAGAAGGAGCGAGACAAGAATTCTTTGAGTTAAGCCACGAATAATTTAAGTCCTTTGTTATTACAGCATAACCTAACCTATTCTGGCAGATCCACAGACAACTGCTGGAAGAGAGTTCCATTCCCTTGTAACTAAGAGGTTCTAAATTTTTGACACTTTTTCCTTTTTCCAGCATCATTTAAATATTGACCACTTTGAACACAGTTCTGTTCATAAAATCTCAGTATTTGATGTCTTATTTTGTAACTGCTTTCATTGCTTTTCTCATATTAGTATGCTTAAAGAGATTTTAACCATTGTTCTTAAACCTCAGGTTCATGTTTTAAAAATATTAAAATTAACTTTTAATAAGCTTTTCATTTTAGAATAGCTTTAGATTTACAGGAAGATTGTTGTGACAATACGGAAAATTCCAGCATACTCCACACCTCATTTTCCCTCTTATTAACATCTTACATGGCTATAGTACATTTGTCACAGTTAATGAACAAATACTGATACACGACTGTTGACTAAAGTCTATGCTTTATTTATATTAACTTGTTTTTTAATCTGAAATTGTTTTTCTGATCCATGATGTCACATTACATTTTGTCATCATCATATCTCCTTAGACTTCCCTTGGAGACAGATTTTTTAAGTCTCTAATTCCTGACATTCGTTTACATTTATTACTCCTTTTAGTCCACTCTTTGTATGTGAAATTAACATGCAGTATTATAATTTACCATAGTATAAGTACACCCATTAATGAAAACTCTAATTTGAATTAAAAAACAATATATAAGTTGAAAATACTCAAGAGAAAAATAGAAAAATATGTCTTGTTATAAATAATACTGAATGTATGAAAATAAATTATCAATACTAAATTAATCTATACTGTATGGTATAATGTAGAGTTTTAATTTTTTTTTATTTTTAAAGATTTTATTTATTTATTTGACACAGAGAGGCACAGCGAGAGAGGGACACAAGCAGGGGGAGTGGGAGAGAGAGAAGCAGGCTTCCTGCCAAACAGGGAGCCTGATGCTGGGCTCAATTCCATGACTCTGGGATCATGACCTGAGCTGAAGGCAGACACTTAACAACTGATACCCAGGCACTCCAGGGACAGAGTTTTAAGCTTATTAAAATAAGTTCAATTATGTTTCAGATAAAATTTAGATTAAAATCACTATTCCCAATGTAATGATTCAGGCAAACATCAGCATTGGATGTTAAAAATCATTTGATGAGAGATTTTTGGGAAAAAGGATATTCACATGGTACTAAAGTATTACCTCAGAGGTTACTTAGTAATTATAAAGGGAAAGATACATCTCCTCCATAGAAGGACACTGGTAGTCACCTCTAAACCAACTGACCAAACTTAGCATCCCTTAGAATGAGAGAACTTGACATTGTCATTACTGATGGATGTATGAAGTTTACATCATCTGTACATTTAAACTGAAATAAACCACATTTCTAGACCTAATGTCCAGTTTACAGGAAACACAGGAAATAGAGAAAACAATCAGACAAATCCAGATTGTTAGATATCCTATAAGACAACTTTGTCTGGATTTTTTGAAAGTCAGTATCATGAAAAGAAAAGGTGGAAAGTACTGTTTTAGATTATGTGTTACCAACCAAAAGTTATGAATGAGCCTTGACTAGATCCTGGATTGAGGAAAAAAATATGTAACAAAATTTTAGCCTTCGTAAGAAACAATTTTGGGATAACTAAAAAAATTGAGTATGAAGGAAATATTAGATAGGCATTTTTGCTAATTTTATGTAGTTTTTTTAATTAGGAGATGCATGCTGCAATTTAACTTACACTCAAATGTTCAGCAAGAATACATACTATGTGTGTGTGTGTGTGTGTGTGTGAGAGAGAGAGAGAGAGAGAATGAATCAGGGGAGAGACAGGAAAGATAAAGTCCACTAAAAATTGGTCAGTCTGTATAGTGGATGCTCACTGTACTACTTTTTTTTTGTATGTTTAAAATAAAAGTTGGGGAAAATTCAATTAATAAATTCAAAACAAAGAAGGGAAAGAAAGAGCTTTTGCGTCTTGACTTACTACCATGTGGAGATAATTTGGATATAAAATCTACATGCCTCTAGTCTTCATACGAGTGTTGTACAGTGGTTCTTATTACCACTTTCTGTTTGAGGAAACTGCTTGAAGGTGAAACTTGAAACAAAACCCTAGCAATGCCAACACCAATGCTTATTTCTCATAGAGGCTGGCTCCCATCTTTAGTATTTGGGACACTAATTTCTGCTTCCAGTGTAATTAGTGACTTGAAACCTCATCTCATGATCTCACTGCATGTCCATAAACTTAAATCATTTTCTGAACATATTTAAGATTTTAGATCATTTATGCTTTCTTGTCTTATCATGAATGGGGAAATGTTAATTTTATTACTAAATTCTGACTTCAAGAATGAGATGGCAAAAAAGAAAGAGCTGTTTAACTATAGAGAACAAACTATTGGTAACAAGAGTGGAGGTGGGGGCGGGGGATGGTGATGGGGATGAAAAAGTACACTTATGATGAGCACTGAGTAATGTATAGAATTGTTGAATCATTATATGGTACACTTGAAACTGATATAACACTGTATGCTAACTATACTGGAATTAAAATGTAAAACTTTAAAAAATTACCATAAAGATGAAAAAATATATGATAAAATTCAAACAAATGTGCCAGAAAGAGCTATTCCTTATTATATACATATGCATTTCTATCTCTCAGTAAGTTATTTTGGATTTAACCACACCAAAAAATGGAGATTTCATCAAATGATGCCATGGCAGTCAAACAGTTTTAAATACATAGTGAAAAACTATGGATTTGTTAGTGTGTGAGGTTAAAAAAGACCTTGATCCTTTTGTGTCTTGATCCTCGTCTGTAAAACAAAGGGGCTATTACAAGAACAGAAAACTGGAGACCAGTATCTCCCATGAAAACAGCGCAAAATCCTCAACAAAATATTAGCAAATCAAATCCAACAATGTATAAAAAGAGTTATACACCATGATGAAGTGGGATTTAACCCAGCTATGCAATGCTGGTTCAATATTCACAAATTAATTAATTATTCACAAATTAATTAGTGTGATGCCTCACATCAATAAGCTAGAAAAGAAAAACCACACGGTCATATCAATATATCCAGAAAAAGCATCTGACAAAATCCAACACCTATTCATGGTAAAAACTCAGTAAACTAGGAATAGAGGATAGCTTTCCCAACTTGATAAAAAAGATCTATTAAAAAACTTAAAGCCAACATTACATTTAATAGTGAGAAACTCAAGACTTTCCTACCATGACTCAATACAAAGCAAATGTGTTCCTTCTCATAACTCCTTTCAACAGCTTACTGGAAATTCTAGCTAACGCACTAAAGCAAAAAAAGGCAATTAAATTATACAGATTGAGAAGGAAGAAATAAAACTTTTTTGCTCATGGGTGATATGAGTGCTTATGTAGAAAATTAAAAAAAAAAAAAAACAAAAACACAAAAACCCCAGGTATAAAAACTCTGGAAATAATAAATGATTATAGCAAGGTTGTAGGATACAAGGTTAGTATACAAAATTCAATTTTTTTCCTATATACTAGCATCGAACAAATGGAATTTGAAATGAAAAAACAAAACCCAGAACAATATAATTTATATTAGCACACAAAAAAATGAAAGAATGTTAGGTATGAGAAAAACTACAAAACTCTGATGAATGAAATCAAAGAATTAAATAAATGGAGAGATATTCCATGTTCATGAATGTGAAACCTTAATATTGTTGAGACATTAGTTCTCAACCTGATCTACAGACTCAATGCAAACCTAATCAAAATCCCAGCAATTATTTTGTAGATATTGACAAACTGGTTCTGAAGTTTATTAGGGAGAGGCAAAAGACCTAGGATAGTCAACACAAAATTGAAGGCAAAGAATAAAGCTGGAGGGCTGTCAGCTATGAACACTTGAAATTTGACACTATCGAATTTCAAGACTTACTTAAAGCTACAGTAATCAAGACAATATCGCACTGTTGAAAGAATAGATAAACAGATCAACAAAACAGAACAGAGAGCCCAGAAATAGGCCCAGATAGTGATGAATAGAGACCTGACACTATAATATATGTGAAATAGTTTTGAAAACTGTAAAATGCCATACAAATCCATCTCTGAATAATGACTGCAGTCATGTGAAATTATCCAAAACTTGCAGGAAGAAACTTGCAGGAATAAATAAGTGGGGCCTTGACATTCAAAAAGGGAGAGAGAAAAGAGACTGCTGACCAAAAAAGCTTAAGGGGTTTCCTTCCCACACAAACCCATCGTTTTCAGATGATATCAAGGTGGATGCCGTTAAGTTGAGAGAAAAGAAGTGGGCAGGGCACAGAAGCTACAAACTAAAAGAACAGAATCTTCAGGCTAAAAAATCTTGGTCACATGAGGTATTTGGCGGAGTTACTCATACTTGAAACTGACTGGAAATAAACAGACTGTATGACTACTGAATTTTTGAAGGACGAAGCCCACTTAGAAAAGTCTGTTCAGGGACGCCTGGGTGGCTCAGTGGGTTAAGCCTCTGCCTTCAGCTCAGGTCATGATCTCAGGGTCCTGGGATGGAGCCCTGCATCAGGCTCTCTGCACAGCAGGGAGCCTGCTTCCTCTGCTCTCTCTGCCTGCCTCTCTGCCTCCTTGTGATCTCTCTCTGTTAAATAAATAAACAAAATCTTTAAAAAAAAAAAGATTTTTTAAAAAAAAAAATCTTTAAGAGTCTGTTCAACTCTTAAAGTACCTACGGAATTTCCTAATATGGACTAGTAGAAACAGGCTATTAATACTACATAGTCTCTTCTTCAAAGCAAATCTTTGTGGCCAATGAAGAATAAAGGCAAAGACATATTTTCCAAAAAGTACATTAGAACGAGGTTGCCAGGTGAGTAAACCAAGGAATGTATTCTGTCAATCTTTGCAATTCCTTCCAGGTGAGATTTGAGAATTCTTGTGGATAATTGTTTTGTGTTTCCTACTCTCCTTTCTTTCTTTCTTTCTTTTTTTTTTTAAACACCATTCTTTTTTTTTTTTTTAAAGATTTTCTTTATTTGAGAGAGAGAGAGAGCATGAGCTGGGGGGAGGGGCAAAGAGAGAGGGGGAAGCAGAATCCTCGGAGCTGAGATTTCCAGGACCCTGACAGCATGACCTGACTCACTTGACTGACTGAGCCACCCAGTCATCTCCCTATTTTCTCCTTTCTAAATGAGAAATTTAATTTTCATTATCCTGTTGCTACTGTACCATTTAAATTGAATATCCTATAAACAAATAACTTATCTGTAGGTTTGCTGATAGATACATAGATAGATAGAGGATAGATATGATATATCCCTAGTTTATATGGAGCTACAAGGTTGGACACAGTTACTTAAAAAATTTGGTCCCTTCCAGCTCTAGAAGCTTCCTTCTACTCCATGATATGAACATAGAAACCAACCGGATATTTGTTCATTTATTCATTCACTACATATTTGCTAAGTTCTTACTTGGTGAAAGGCACTGTGGCAGATAAATATATGTAACGCTTGATCACAGAGTTCCCTATTATATAATTTTACAATTTAGTAGGTGAGGTAAGATAATAAATAATGACAATCTAAGGCAATATATTCAAAGTGCTATATGAGTACCATTAGGTATCTGAAGCCACACTGTCCAATATAAATAACTTTGTGTCAAGGTTGAAACTGTTCTATAGTTCTGCCCTGTCCAATAAGGTAGTCACCATTCATGTGTAGCTACTGAGCCCTCGGGGGATGACGGTATGGGGGAGCCTGGTGGTGGGTATTTAGGAGGGCACCTATTGCATGGAGCACTGGGTGTGGTGCATAAACAATGAATCTTGGACACTGGAAAAAAATGTGGCTAATGTGACTCTGGAAATAATTTTCAATTTAATTTGGTTTCAATCTATTTAAATTTAAATAGCCAAATGACTAGTGCTTCCTGTATTGGAGAGCACAAATCTAGTTCAGAAAAAGGTAAACATATTTTGATATGGGATCATAAGGGAATAATAACCATGACAATGCAGTTCACACACCTCTCTCCAAGGTAAGTATTACTACAAACATTTCACATAAAAGGAGGAAACTAAAGCTCATTAAGTATCTTGCTTAGTTCTAGGAAAAGATGGAGCTAATATTTCAAACCCAGGTATATGCCCATTTACCTTTTCCTCTGCCTACAGAAGCTTCTTTGGTTTCTGAAAACTTCGTGGATAGGAGATGAGTTGAGCTTTGAAGGGTAATTAGATATGATGCATATGCAGTGGTAGAAAAAGAATAGAAAGAAAAGCATGAACAAAAATTTGGAGGCAAAGAGCAAGAAGGTCTAGTTTTATTGAATGACTGGGTTCCTAAAGGGCCTTAGAAGATATGCTGTATAGAAGCACCTGACTGTTAAAGACTCTGAAGGTCAGGCCAAAGGACACTACCTACTGGGAGATGGGAATCTACTGAAGTTTCTGGAGGAAGACCAGTGTCAACATTAAGATGATATTTAAGGGAACTGACACAGAGGCAATGGAGGTAGGTTGGAGGGGAGACCCAGCAGGTAGAGAGCAGAATGGGAGACTCTCAGAAGATTCTGAAGGGGAGCAAACGTGGCCCTAAACTATCCAGGTGACAATAAGAATGGGAAGGAAGAAAGCAGTTCCTCGGCTGGGGCTACCAACTGGTGGCACACATTTGGTCAACAGGTTATGTTTCGTTTGGCTCAAATAATGTTTATAATTTTTCATTTAGCTGCCAACATTGTAAAAGTTAAAGATTTGAAGTAAACATTCAGATTTAGAGCTTTTCTCTTATGGAAAAAAGAGAAAGTCTGCCAACCCTGGGCTAATATTCAATTGGCATCAATTAACTAGAACAGAGTGTTGGCCATTCCTTTTTGGATGGATAGGATTTCTCAAGCTTTTCAGAGTGCTTGCTTTTCCCATTTGTATGACATCTGGTCTACCTCACTGATGTATGTTACCTGCCTAGCCCCGAGTCACAGGATAGTAAGGGAGCAATTGATCATGAAAATTGCTAAAATAAACAGTCCTTTCATTGTAGTCTCCTTAGGCAAAATCTAATCCTAAGAAATAGTATTTCAAAACTTACACTGACACTATCATTTTTATAATAGCTTTTTTCTTCAGTTGTTCAAATAATATTATATACACAGAGCACTAGGAAAGTCCCCCTCCTCTTCATCAAACACTCTTATGTTAGGAGATAGAGCAAATGTATAGAACGATCTTGTCTGATCAATAATAAGCGTATACTTAAGAACAACAGAGGGTACTTATATTAAACCACAGACCTTGGCAGCAATGAGATGCTGCCATTACCACCTTCTAGTGGGTTTCTTTTGTAAGTCGTAATAATACACAAGGATGTCTCCATAGGAAAACTCATTCCCATTACTAGCTCTGAATTTAGTGAACTTATTGAAGGATGAAAGCAAACTGGGGTTAAACGTTACTTCTGTATTAGAGTTATAAGCTACTTTAAAGATCCTGTTTGGACACCTACCAGTGAAAAATTCTGACTCTCAGATAACGAGGTAGTATTTAATAAGCACTCCAAATGGAACTGTTCTTTTGTTTATCTTTAATTTCAAAATCGCTTGCTTCACTTATCTGCCTAGAATGTAAACCTAATATAAAAATATTGTGCTATTTTTAAATATGGCATAGACTCATTTATGAAATGATTTATTATATAATTATATATAATCAATTAAAAAAATCACATAAAAATACATAATCAATCATCTAGGAAAAATAATATCTCCTAAGAAAAGATACAAATTCAGACTAAAACTGTCATTGTGAGGATGTGCAAAAACTATGATCACTGAATTTTAAAAAGTCTAGATCACATATTAAATTTAAAATTAACATAAATAAAATAAATAACAGTAGCAGCCAGTTAAAATGGTATCTACTGGGGTGCCTGGGTGGCTCAGTGGGTTAAAGCCTCTGTCTTTGGCTTGGGTCATGATCTCAGGGTCCTGGGATCGAGCCCCGCATCGGGCTCTCTGCTCAGCAGGGAGCCTGCTTCCTCCTCTCTTTCTCTGCCTACTTGTGATCTGTGAAATAAATAAATAAAATCTTTAAAAAAAAAAACAAAATAAATAAAATGGTATCTACTTCAAAAAGAATGGTATAACTATATACTATTATTAATAGACATTAAGCGGATACTTTGCTGGCCATGATGTCTGTACTTGGGAGGATTACATTTAAGTGTATGGAGATTTTTTTATTCCAGTGGAACATGGGCAAAGTCTCATAATCAAATGGGACTACTTATTAAGAATTAAGTGTATCAAAAAAAAAAGAATTAAGTGTATCATTTACCATATACAAAGATTAGACTAAGGTAATACTTTTTATACTCTTCTTATCAGTTGCATGACCTCTTAAAGAGTGGGGGTGAATTAAATAGGTCTTTTCTATTAGTCTCTTTAGTTCCTTTTATATTAATTCCTCATAGCGTAACTATTGTATGCAAAAAACTTTCCCCAATTTTTCTGGTGATTTAAAATTATTCCTGTTTCTTGGATGGTTTTCCTGTAATTTAATTTTCAACCTAGTGCATGTAAAAGAAATTAATTTATTCAGTTAAGTAGCATTAAGTCAATAAGCTCTCTTCTGTAAGATCACCAAGCCATATTTTAACCAAAGAAGGCAGGCCCTAAAATCAAGTAAACCAAATTCATCACATCATTATATGTACATAACTGAACAAGAATCACTAGCCCCGAACCACAGGTCACAACATTAAAATAGCCTCTGAGAAACCAGATCTACCACGTGTTAGAAAATGTGCCATTTTCTTACATTATAAAACCATAACCACTTACCATTGACTCTATGGGTGGGAAGTTGTGGGGCTGCTTCTCCTATTAAGAATGGTTAAGTTTTCCTTGAAATGATGTTAGAATTACCTGTAATGTTTAAAAATTCTACATACAATAATATTCCACATTAGGGAGGCAGACTCACAGAATCAATGTTGAGGGCAAGTAGTTTATATATCTCGTAGGATTCAATGATAAAATAAAGTAGACATAATTCATACACTGTTAAGTAACATGTAAGGGGCTACTATTATTACTTAAAAAAAAATGCTGGGGTGCCTGGGTGGCTCAGTTGGTTAGGCATCTGCCTGCAGTTCAGGTCATGTTTCTGGGTCCTGGGATCGAGCCCCACGTTGGGCTCTGTGCTGAGCACAGAGTCGGCTTGTCCTTCTCCCTCAGCCCTGTCCCGCCCCATTCATGCTTGCTCTCTCTCAAATAAATAAATAAAATCTTAAAAAAAAAAAAAGCTATTCAGAGATTGGAGAATTGTTATTTGGTATATATCCAGTGACAAAGAAGCACAAATAAAATAACATAACAAAGAACTATAAGCATACAAAAAAGCTGCTATAAAGACCAATCAGGAATCTTATTTTGCTTACAGGAATGTTCCTTTCATCCTCAATGGAGTCAGCCCCACTGAAATTTATAATCCATGGCCAAGTTACTTCACGTCTCTGAGTCTCAGTGTTCACATGTGTAAAATCTTGAAAATAATAATCCCTTTGGAGAATCATGAAACCAAAAGAATGTAGCATACAGGTGTTCAATAAATGCCAACTATTAATAATATACTGTACATGGTCATCAATTCCACAGCATATTACTAGAAAATGTAGTATAATAAGGAAGAAACAATACACATAGTAGTTAGGATTATAAACTCCAGAGCCAAATTATGGATTTAGATCCCAGTTTAGCAACTTCCTAGCTGTGGGCTCTGAGCAAATTGCTTTCACAGGTGTGCAGGAGGGCCTGATCCCCCAGGTGAGGGACGGGGAGCTGTCACCGAGGCCGAAATCCAAGTTTCACTCTCACTTTCTTAGGACACCCTTTCCTAACTCCTAATTTTTCTTATAATTCTTACTGTACTCAGTACTTTATCTTCCTAACACTGGTCAGTTCTAACTACATAGTTGTTCCTATTAATATCTAAAGGTGTGGGGAACATATCCAACTATTTCAAGGACTACTGATGCTAACACATCAAATAGCCACACTAAATATGTTTGAATGAACGAATGAATAAAGAAGAATATGGTTTCTCAATAAACTTTTTGGTACTTCTTGTGCGAAATGACGATGTCCAGATGTGCAGAATAAGAACAAATTGCGACAATGGAACTAGAAGGCAGAGGACATTTGAATTAGTTATTGCACTATGTCTGATAAGACCAAAGAGGGCGGGGGGAGATGAGCTTTAAAATCAGGCTAATTTAAAATCAGCTGCACTAAAAAAATTAAAAAATTAAAAAAAAAATCAGTTGCACTCGTCAAATTACACAGGTTAGTAGACCCCTTATATCTCTTTAGACAAATTGTTCTCAGCCAGTGTGAAAATCATCTGTTATGATGGATTTACTTTTCTTAATACATTAGAATGGGCTCACAGTTATGACTATATTATTATATTATAATATATAATATATATATTATAATTATATTATGACTATAATAATATTCCTGAACAAGCTTAAGAGAGTATGTTACCTGCCTGCACTTCACATGTCCCTTGTGGGTGACTGAATGGGGGGGGGTGGAGTAAGGAAGCACTGCTCCAGGCAGTGATTTCTAACTTTTACAACTCTTGCAACTCTGCAGAGTACAGTAGAATACCCGAAAAACACCTCAGGGTGTTTTTCAGGGGGTGGTAGAAATACTACAAGACAAAGAAAAAGTCAGGATCTCTTTTCTTGGCTGTATAAGTGACCGCGCAGCCCAGTAGAAAGACCATTCATTTACAGGGAGCACTCCCTCTCTAGTTACCTGTAGAGAACTATATGCTTAATTTTGAAACAGTGGCTTCCTTATGAAACATTTTGTCTTGGCCAACTCAGTGAGCCATATTGTGGGACAGAAATCTGTTCCAACTTCCCATGTGTAGATATAGGATTTTCCTTTGGGTTAGGTCTGTGTAAGCCAAGGTTGAATGACTGTACTTTAAATTTTGAAAATTCTCATGTTTATATAAGCTTTGCCTGTCTTTTAAGGATGGTATTTTATAAATTCAACAATTCTGGTTATAACTTAGGGAGGAATGATGGTAGTTTATCTGAAGCAAACTCAAGACTGAAGACTTGGTGTAAAAATTAAAAACTGAGAGTCTACAATAATTTGTTTTTATTTAAATATGGATTTTTCAGACACAGCTGGGTTTGAGTTATAGCTTCACCGCTTGCAAGGTATGTGACTGTGGCCAAGTATATGCAAATAATCATCTAGTATAGCCCAGAGCTGGTGTGTAGGTTGTGTTGTGGACTGCCTGAGTTCACATGCAACTCTATGGCCTACTATGCCTGCCAAGTTGACCTTGGGCAAGTTTCTG
Source organism: Neogale vison (assembly GCF_020171115.1). Taxonomy (NCBI): domain Eukaryota; kingdom Metazoa; phylum Chordata; class Mammalia; order Carnivora; family Mustelidae; genus Neogale; species Neogale vison. The sequence goes on from NC_058094.1 coordinate 33,635,119, forward strand.
AACTTCCCTCTGCCTCAGTTTCCTCTTTGTGAAATACAAATAAAAATACTGCCTCATAACGTTGTTGTCAGCCTAAAAGAGTAAACACGGCTAAGTTCTTTGAACAGTGCCTGGCTCACAATTAACACTGAAAGTTTTAGCTACAATTGTGATTATTCAGTTACCCAATGGGATTTTCTAATTCCTTGACTTGTTTACACTCTTGAGATTTTAAACATTTAATTACAGAAAACACGTGAAATGAAAATATACAAACAAAACCAGCAAAGCATTAGTAGGAAAATCAAAAGTTGTGTTTGTATAGGGAAGTATCCTACTACTAGACCTTTAGTGATCTATAGCAAAGTGAGATTGCAAACAGATTTCAACAATAAGCTAGAAGAAACCTGGATAGCTCTAACCGGTGGATTCTTCTGAAGACCATGTGCCTGCCATTGTCATCCTTCCATCTTCCAGCTCCCTGTCCCTCCACTGGGAAAAACAGGGGGGAAAGCATCTATCTCTACCTCTTCTCCCAGCAGGTAGTTTCTTCTAAATCAGGGCTCAGGGCAGATATCCTGATAAGAGGTCACAGACTGTCACAGAATAAAAGCAGAATAAACTCTATTACCATACATAGAGTTAACATGATAATAACTAACCTGCTCTGCATCTACGAGTAAAGATGAACATGGTTTGCAACTAGCATATCAACAAATTTATAAACAGTATTTCAAATGTTGGGATGCCATTCTTTAGCAGCCAATTTTTACTTTGATATACAAAGTACATTTTTTTGTGTGTGTGTGGGGGTTAGTTGTTAAATTTTATGAAAAGTTCTCCGTGAGGAAAACCTTTGTTGTGTTATTCAAAACTTTATGAAGATCTTGAAACCACTTGGTGAGAAGTTTAAAACAATGAGTTCTCTTCCTCGCTTTTTCTCTTTAGCTTAATTATTATAATGGGATCTCCTAACACCGGAGATAGACAGGTTGGTCAGGTTGACAGCACTGTGCCCTGTGACCAGTGTCCAGTGTCCAGAGTACAGACCCACCCGCCTTCAGCATGGTCAGCCTCTGACCTGTCCATTTCATGACCTCTTCTCCAAATCTGGATCTTGAATTTACACAAGCGGGGATTTCTGTTTCAAACTTTTGCTGCTGCCTCCCCCTTTAATTTTTGAATACTTCTGTCCCCGAGGCCAAATGTTAATACTGAAGATGCGCGAGTAAACCAAAACATAGTGGGGTGTCCCCCAGACGGCTGCTGCCTTGTCTCCCACCAGACCACATCCTTATTCCACTTTCAAGCACCGGATCATGAACTTCATCAGGAAAGCGGCTTCCCAAGCCAGCGCTGGTGGAGCTCTCGGGATAACCAATAAACGGACTTGGCAGCTCGGCCAGCGCGCCTGGGGGTCTCTCGCCCCAGCGCGGTGCCCGAGAGCGGAGCGGAGCAGGGGCACAGCTACTGGGAGCGCTCCCTCCCCTGCCATCCCTCCACCCACCGAGACGCGAGAGGCGAACAGACAGAAACGGCTACTACAGACGGCCTCACCTCCTTCTTCCTCCTCCAAGGAGTTCATGCAGGGAAAGTAGCCGGCCAGCGCCTCGAAGGAGGCAGAGAGGCTGCTCCGGCTCTGGGAGCGCTGCATGGAGCGCCCCGCGGCGCCGGCGCCCCCCAAGCCCTGCCGGCCCATCTTGGACGAAGACCCACTCTTCCCGCGGTACAAGATACGAGGCGTCTTGGCGGCTGGGGCGCGGCGACCGCAGAGCTTCGAGGGCCGGGACGGTGCGGCGGGACCCTGCGGGGTCTGGCCCCGGCCTCGCCGACCCCGTCCGGACCGGCCCGGACGCGGCTGTCCCGGCTGCCGGGTGCCTCCACTTTGTTGGGGAGGGGCCAGGAGGAGGGGGTCGCGACGGTGACGGGCGGAGACGCGGCTGCCCGCGGCGAAAAGTCCGAGGTCTCGCCGGGAGGGAGCTGAGGATCCCGGAGGCAGTGGCTGCCGGAGTCTCGCCGCCCTCCCCTCGCCGGGAGATGCTGCTGATGCTGTGGTCCCCGCCAATCAGCAGTCGCAGGAGGGAGGTGGTGGCGGTGGGCTGGCGGCTTCGGAGCGCGCGCTGCAGCTTCTGGGCACCTGCGACCCAGAGCAGCCCCTGCTAGCTCCTCCGCTCCACCCCCCACCGCGCCGCGTGCTTAGGGCCGGAGAGCGTTAATTACAAGGACTACGTCAGGCATCGCAGTGGGTAACGCATCGGGCAAATTTTTGGTAGTCACTTTCCCTTTCCTCAGTTGCACTTAAACCATTTGTTAACGCTCCTCAGGCATAGGCAGGAAATACTGAAATTTTGTCCAAATCCTAACACAAGCCTCCCCAATTTTTAATAGAGTCCACGGAAGCCTAGAATTAAAGCTTTGTCTTTTACCGTCTGTCTTAAAAAAAAAAAAAAGAAAGAAAAGAAAAGAAAAATCAGGAAAAAAGGTTATAAAGAAACCAAGAACCTGAAAAAGCACCGACATTAAGAAAGTACTTTCTCTCGCTTATCAACTCTGCTTTAATTTCAGGAATGTTTAATGCCTTCTTTCTCTAAATTAAATAATCTGCTACTTAATGTTACTAAGGATGACAATAAACACTGGAAGGCTCTAAACATCTAAATAAAAGATAGCTTCCTCTTAAGTTGGACACAACACAAATACAAGAAACAAAACAGTTTATAAGTAACATAACATGTCGCGTTCTGGAAACTGCAATCCTTATTCCAGGATATGAAGAAACCATAATTCCATTTTTAATAGGAGCTGGAAGACTGCCCCACTTTTTGTGGCTTACACAAGCCACTCAACCTCTCACTTTCTTTATCTAGGGGGGTGGGAAGGTAGAGTACAATGATTCCAGTCCTAACCATGTCACAGCTTGATTCTTGGGTACATGTAGGGGAGCTCTATTCTTTCATACAATACATGTTTCCTCAATAGTATATATGTACAAGTTCTTTGCTTGACGTGCTGGTAGATTCAAACACTTGTTCAGTTAATCTTACTTGAACTCCTCATATATGCTACATACTTTTGCAAACACAGGATACAATAATGATCACAGCTGGTAAAAAATCCCTGCTCTCATGGAGCTTACATTCTAGCAGTGTGACAGACACAATAAATGTTAGGATAAATGCAAATGGGAGAATATTAAGAGGGATAGGACAGGCTGCAATTAAAAAAAAAAAAAAAAAAAAGTCTGTGAGAGTGGGCCTCACTGCCCAGGTGACATTTCAGACATTTCAGAGGTTGAGGAAGTTAGCCATTCTAGTATGTGAGGAGGAGAGTGAGTTAGAGGCAAAGAGAACCTCCAGCAGGAAGGTTCACCGCCATGTGTCCTGGGCCAGAAGAAGGGGCCAGCACGGCTGGGCAGCAGGGGGATGAGTGAGAGCGAAGGAAAGGAGGTCAGGAGAGATAAGAGGCAGAGAAAGAAACAGATTACCAGGGCCTTCTAGGTATGTTAATGATTCTGGCCATTACAAGGTATTAAAAATGCATTCAGGCAAAAAATCCTTTCAAATCTTACTGGAAATTGGGAAACTAAAAGTTTAGTTTAGTTTCCCAATTTCCAGTCTCACATAACAACTTTTGGTTGCTTGGATGTAGGATTATTCAGGTTTCTTGCTTCAGTTTTTCTAATAGGCTGTAGTCCTTTCTCATTATTATTCCTACAACTCCTTCTTAGTTCAATTTCCTGTTCTTTATTCACTTTCCTAAAATATCAGCATTTCAATAGAACATTGATAAGGCCAGGAACCCCAAGAGCAATTTTTCATCCTGTATTGCTTTTTGTTCAGAGAACAGATACCTTTTAAATTAAATTTTCACCACAAGAATAAAGGCAATCATAAAATTTTGCAAACTGAAAAAACTACTGAAAGTCATCTAATATATTTTTTTAAACTATGGGTCACAAATTTCTAGTGGGTCCTGAAAATCAGTTATTAAGTTTTGATCAACATTCTAAAAACTAAAATGAAATAAAATATTAGAGGCCCCTGTAGTTACTGCATCGATTGTAGTATCATTTTAGGAATATGTCTGTGTGCATGTGTATGTGCGTGTGTGTGTGTGTGTACACACGCAGGTGTGTATTGTATTGTGGTCAAGAGGAAAGTAGCAAGGAAGAGGGGACTGAGTGGAGAAATCCTAGGAAAGTAAGTTGGCCAGGAGTGGAAACTTTTGTCTTGGCATCCAAGGACATCAGAAGGATAGCTGAAAGTCCCTTTGGAAGGGAATATCTGGGTTTTTTACTGGTGATTGCAGGGGGCTAGGGAATAGAAACCCTGAAATGGTGGTAATGCCCGAGATGCTTGGGCCCTGCCTTCTCTGTGTTAATGAACTGGCTTTCTTCACCATAAAGAAGTTAGTCTAGAATCGTCCAGATGCTTCTATTTCTATAGGAGAATCATTTCTCTCTTGTGATTTTAGAACATGGTTGTCCTGGGAAGCTTTCTGATACTTTTCCTTATAGTTAGAATCTTAGAGATATAGATAAGTGACAGAAGAATGGCATAAGGAGAAGTAGGGGCACTGAAGAGGAAAGAAGAAAATCACCTTATTTCAAGGAAGAAAGTTGTAAGGAAAAAGCAGAATGTTGGCACATGGGCATTCAAGAGACAAAGCACAAAGGTAGCAAGAGACCTTTAGTCTTGAATGATAGCTTGTGGCATATAATGAAGTTACTGAGAACAGTTATAATTCTACTTCTTCTTGTCCTATGTCCAATTGTTTGCCTATGTATAAAAAATGTTACATAAATAATATTTCTGGTTTATATATTTTCAGCAAGTTGATTATTTCTTATTCCATTCTGATAGAAGTACTACTACCCCCCAAAGTGATTGAAAAATGCACATAAAAAACAAGCCACTGATAAAAGATGACACATGTCATTCCTCTGTACCAAATTCTACATATTCAAATAGCTTAGGATGGAATTTCAAATGACGGGTCATTAGGTAGTTTCATTATATAAAACTAAGCGTAATTCCAGAATCATCATAATCCAGAATCTGAATTATTTGTAACTTTCTTATTCATCCAAAGATAATAAGGGGAAAATGTGAGTCACAAATATACACAATAAATTACCTTCTGAAAGCACAATATGGCCTTGAAAATAGATTCTACCACTAAATATGGAAATTATCTTTTTGAAGAAAAGTTACATAAATACAGCTTGCATAGACTATTATATATGAAATGTATCACACTGATCATGCCCCTTAATTCTTATATCAACCCTAAGAATGCCATCATTAGCTCTTCTTTATAGATGACCTAGTAAAGACTCAATAATGTAAAATCATTTGCCTAATTAGAAAGTGGCAGAGCAAGACTCCAGTTCAGAGGCTCAGATTTCAGGTTCAATGCCCTGTGTACTGCATCATGGGTGTCTCATACCATGTATACTTACACAAAAGTAGACAATCGATAGAGTATAAATTGTACAGTAAATTGATACATGAGAAAATAAATATTGAAAACACATCCTTAAAACCTTATTGTTTATTCTAATTGTATACCAATTTTAAACTTATATTTGCCACTTTTTTTTTAATCAAATCATAGCCATCAATTATAATGGGTCTAGAATACAGGTGACTTATGTTTCTGTTTTTTTAAACAGTTTCTTAAAAAAAAGAAAAATCACCAAAATTTTAAAGTATGTTACATTAGTTTGTTCCTGAAATAGAAAGTTGGTCACTTAAGTAGATATATAAAACAGTTATTATGTGACATAGTTATATGGTGTCTAGACCATAGATGAGTTCAGTTAGGAACATAGCTGTGCCTTTTAGCAGCCTTGCCCTTCCCTACACTAGAGATGATGTAGGTGAGGATGATGAGAATGTAAATTATCTGATAAAGGAAAGGGAGGAAAAGGAAGGAAGTCCCTAAGAGAAGCAGTGGAGAAAACAAGTAGCAAGGTCCAGCGGTGGATATGCTAAAAAGAAATAGAAAAAGTTCTCCTCTGGCTACTCTGTCATCATATAGTGTTTTCCAGACAATCCAGAAATGGCTGGTTGCTAGAAGAGACAGGAATTGCTCAGGATAGGTCATAGACTCATGCTATAGACTGAACTAACCTCCTGATACACATTTGCTTTAGATGATGTGGAAATTCACTTCTCTCTTGGTCTTTACAATTGATGTCAATTACTTTTGCTACTGTAAACCAATCCTCTTTATAGCAGTGAGTCTATGCTAAATAAAAATATTTCTAGATATATTTTGTTTTTTCCTGATTCAAAACCAACTCTCAGAATCCGAAAATATATACTTTTTTGCTGTCACAAAATAACTTGGCATTTAAGTCATGAGAGATCAAATCCATGTAGTCAACATTTTCTACTGACTTCACATTGCTAAAAGAATTTAATAGACTTGGGCAATTAGCCTTGACTTGCATATGAAATCTAAAGTATACAGCCTTTTCTCCCATCTGCAGCTTCATGTCAATATAATACAAATAAGTTGTAAGCTTTTGTGATTTTTCAGTTTTCCAACATAATTCTGGTGCCTACTCAGCAGATTTACAAAGTGAATAGCAGATGGTGCACTTGAGCAGCTGGTCAACCTGAAACTTTCACAAAAGTTTAATGAAGTCAAAGGATGTTTAGAGTACAAGATAAAAAAGAAATATTAAATGATCAGCATTTTCATTATTCTGTAATGAGATTTAGGATAGTATTTGCCTTCATCTTATGACAGAAAATGTCTATGAAAGTAGGCAAATTAATTTCTTCAACTCTAAAGATCGAAGTTATGAGTCATAAAAGCTGAATAGCTAGATGATATAGGATAAGAACAAATATTTATATTCTAATATAACTTATGGCCCTTTACATATAGTAATAATGATGATAATAGTTAGTGTTATGTTTCTTCATAAGCATTACCTCCGTTAACGCTCATAAACACTCTATAAAGAAGCCCATCTCATTATTCTCATTTCATAGACAAGAAAAGCAATGTACACTAATTCAATAAATATGAGTTAAATGCCTACTACATGCCAGGCACTATTCTAGCTTCAGGCGATATAGCAGTGAACAAAAATGGACAATGAGCTACTCATGCAGCTGGCATTGTAGTGGAATAACGTAACATTATATCCCACTTATGATACGGCAGGCCTTTTTCTAAATAATGTTATATAACCAGTACATCAACCCACTTAATAAATACACGACCTTATGAAAGATACAAGATTATTAATATCTTCATTTTATAAGTGAGAAAACTGAAAAAAAAAAAAGAGAAAACAGAGATGCTGAGAGTAAATCTCTTGCCCAAGGTCACACAGGTTATTAAGAAATGAAACCAGAATTAAAGCCCATGAGGTTTGATGCACACTCATGAGTTCTACAGTGTCACAAAGTAGCAAATCCAGGATTTGAACCTAGGTCTTATGACTCCATAATGCACACTATTTTAAAAAAAATTATTTATTTTAAAGAGGGGGAGGAGAGAGTAGGGTGAGGGGCAGAGGGAGAGAATTTCAAGCAGACTACTTGCTGAGCATGGAGTCCCATGAAGGGCTTGATCTCACCACCCATGAGATCACAACCTGAGCCAAGAGTCCACGTTCAACCGACTGCGCCACCCAGGTGCCCCTATAATTTGCACTATTAACTGCTAAGTAACATGGGTTGAGAGGACCTTCTTGTATCTATATCAGACAATGGTGCTGCCAATAAGAACTGTTTTTCCACTCATAACAAAGAACTTTTAGCATGGTAATTCTGTCTCATTATATGACATATTTACGCAAATTTTCATTTAGCTATCACCAGGAATCCAAAACTCTTCCTAAATGTCCTCAACAATTTTAGGAGTCAGTGTACTGGGATGATTTCAGATAGAACTCAGCCTCAGAGAAAACAGGAAATAGACTCTCATAAGAATCGTGACTTACTGGTGTTTGGCCACCCCTCAAAGCATACTTCCCAAAATAAAATGGAGTCAATCATAAGCTAAGCATTTTGGATAGATAATACCAAAATTTAGAAAACGAATGCTCATGCCTTCCATACACTTTCTATAGACCTTCTATACAAGTTCTAAAACAGTCATGAGAAATGCCATTTTCAAAGAAAAACTAAAATATTCGTATCACAAGGAAACACTTTATCTCCCTGATAAGGCCACACGTGATCCAATGATAAGTTAGAGACTGATAGGTAGACTACAAAGAGTGACATTTACCAAAACTTGTTGAGGGCCAGGAAAAAGAGAGGCACATGAACTATCATTACGTTTCAATCACTCAGCTTCTTTCTAACGTGTGATGGCCTTCACGCTTCCCTTCATTTCCTCATTCATTCAGATATTTAGTAGGTGCCATATGTAAGACTCTTTTCTAGGACCTTTGGGTAAGAATTACACCAAACATGTGTTTGCCTCATAAGATGCTCAGAGTCTGGTCATAGGGGACAGAGAGGATAACAGAGTCAAGAACGGCAAGTAAATGCAATGCAGTGGAATACATAGTATATTTATGATGGGTTCTAGGCACTCTGATGCCATACAACAGGGACATTTTGAAGGCTGTTTGGTAGGCAGAAAATGGGGTGAACAACATTGAAAACAGAAGTCTCTCTACCCTGACCACAATAGCTACTATACACACCTCTTTTGGATCTTTGAAAATGGGTAAGAGTTAGGGTCTCTCTTTTTCTAGTCCTTTATGGTGGTGGTAGTGGCAAGGATGGTTTCCATGTTTGAAAAACTCCCTGATCTTGTATTCTGTCCTACAATTTCGCCCCATGCTCTGGCTTTGTGAGAAATTTACACGAAGTCTTTATAGTACTGTTAGAAGAAGATTTTCAAACAGTTGGGAGAAGAGAGAAGTATTTCTTCTACTCTAACTCCCTTGGAATTCTAGATGAACATTACCCGGCAATGTCTCGTATCATTATGAAATCAAAAGCACTGTAAGATTCTGTGAGCATTAACATTTGCATAAATATACAGCATGATCAAAAAATGTTATGTAAGTTTCAGGTGCCAATGCTCCAAACTATGCAGTGTTTATTAAAAGTATGTGCATTTAAGCTGTCTTATTCATTCATCACTAATTTATTTATCCACTATTCTTTTACTAATTATTCATTTCCTCCTTACTCACATCACAGTGTGATGCGAGTAATACAACCTACGCCTGGAAAACAGAGGTATTTCCTTAATCACAAGCAAATCCGGTTCCTACTTGTTCCTCTTGATTCTGTTTCTTCACTGGCTAAGCTTCATGTATTCACCTCAACACACATGGCAGTAAAGACTTCTCCAATTAGCATTTCGTTTAACTGTCATATATTGGTTAGATACATGGGGTCTACATTTTTGTACGGCTTGATACTATGCTGACAGAAAAATGGAGATTTTAACAGTTTTCACAGATGTTTTGACCTAACCATCCAGCTGACCCATTCATTGTAGTCACCTTAATTATTTTTCATCGTATATGAAGGCAGAAGATTTGCAATGAAGTCATTTAAATTTGTAAAAAACCAAAGGCAGTAGAAAAGAATGAAGGTTCTATCCAAGCACTAAAGATTGCATATTCAATAGCATATTGGGGAGGAAAAAAAAAAAAAAGCCTATGGAAAGCCATCAGATTCTACAGATCCAGGTCAAACATCACCTAGATTAGGCATAAGTGAACTGCTGCCTGAAGGAAGGTCTCTGCACAGCTCAGTACATTTGGTAAACAGTCCAGACTGCGTGCCACGCAGTGAACTTAGAAACCCAACTAGGCAAGTGATCATCAGCGGACTCCCATCTCAGACATTCTGTGTCAGAGGTTTCTGGAAGTAACACTTTGTCTCTCTTGTTGATTTGAAACTTCATAATAGGAAATAACAATCCAGATTAATCTGTTTCCTTCCTAAAATTCAATTCAAGCTGATTCCACCTCCCATGCATCTGTATAGTCCCACGATCAAGTGAAAAGCTCAGGTCTAACAAGACAGGACTATTCCCTAGGGAAAACAGTCTCGGTAAGAGGGAAATTTGTAGTGTCATACAGAAACTCTCATAAAAACAAGTACTTATAAACAGAAGCAAATCTATGTGTTTTAGTTAAGGGACTATTCTAGAATGCTTTTTCTAGAACACTGCGATATAACTTGGATCCTTCTGCTTGGCAACTCCAGCCATTCGACCCCTTAATAGAGCAATGTTTCAAATCCCAACTTCCTTTCCCATACTTGACAACAAATTGGGAAAAGGTATTTGGGGAGGAGCCACAAGTCTTGATGCATGATTTACAGTCTAAAAAACATCTAAATATATATATTTAAAATTTGGCAACACCATTCAAAAAGCTTTTCCAAAAATATTTATAGTCTAGCCACTACTTATCAACATTTGGACATAGAAAAACTGTGGTATAGAATATCTGAGCTCTCCATCTCTCTTTGTTGCTCTGATTCTGGGCTCACCTGGGGTCCATCAAACCATCAAGTTTCCTCTGCTTCCTTGCCTTGTGGATGAACATTTGACCTGAATGACCAGAGGGAAGAGCTCCCCAAAACTGAAGTTCCCCTTGTCTCCACACATTCCATCACTTTTAATATAACTTTTCACCTTAACAGAGAAAGATCGTATATTTTTCCACAATGGAATCTATTAAGAAAAATGTAAAATATTGGAAACTAAATAATCCAATGAGAATCAACATGTATTTCTTAATATAATGACCACAATGACTATAAGAAAACTCTCCCAATTATGTAGGCTTTCTATAATATTCTCTGTACATGCCAATTTTAAGAAATTTATGCCAATGATGCAGTTATGAGCAGCATGTCAACAATAGTGTAACATATTATAGGGATTAAAATCTTTTCTAGCACCTGCACTAGGCATTTCTCATAGTTTAATTTTTCTCACGTTTTAGATATTGGATCTGTCTTATGCATAATAATTGTTTTATATAGTAACTGTCTCCTAAGTACTTTTGAAAAACCTATATATTCTTCTCTAAAACATCTCTAAAACATGAAATCCATTAGTTTAGGCCCCATTTTATATGTGCTAACATATAAAGAAGATAAAAGATTACACATCATTAGTAGGAGATCTGGTGAAACTGAGATATTCTGTGGGTTTAAGACCTTTTTGTGGGTGTTATATGCAACTAATGAATCACTGAACACTACGTCAGAAAGTAATGATGTACTATATGCTGGCTAACTGAACATTATAATAAAAAAAAACCTTTTTTGCATTTCTGTATATTGAATAATTACATGCAAAAATATATGTGAAGGGCCAATGAATATAAACCCGTGAAAAGGTAATCTATTAAAAGTGTTTAACAAAGAGAACTGATTGTTAGCTTATTAGAATATTCCATTCAACCATTGTTTATTAAACAATTTAAGTAAATAATAATTGAATGCCATCCTGTCCATGTACAGGGCTAAGCAGAAGTAGTATATCGTGGGGCACCTGGGTGGCTCAGTGGGTTGGGTGTCTGCCTTCAGCACGGGTCATGATCCCAGGGTCCTGGGATCAAACCCCGCATTAGACTCCCTGCTTCTTGCTTCTTCCTCTCCCTCTGCTGCTACTCCTATTTGTGCTCTCTCTCAAATACTAAATAAATCTTTTTTAAAAAAAGGGGAAAAAAAGTAGTATATAGTATCATTTATTAAGCAACTGACCATTAGTTAAATCTGTTACTTTCATTCAATTATTATTTGAACTGATAAATGTAGAAAAGCTAAGGAAACAGATCAAGTAATGCTATGTAATTAAAAATAAAGATATAATAATAGACCAGAACGTATCTGGCACATGTGTATGAAGCTCAAATACATTTAAGATATCAGCACCAAAGCAAACCAAGAGAGCTAAGTATTCCTACTTTGACCATAATAATGCCACACTTTCAGATCATGGGACATTAATTTTAAAAATTTTAAGACAATCTCACATTCTAACACATAATTTTGGAAAGGTCCAGTATTCAAGAGGAAAATAGAACCAACAGGGAAAATCAGGAGATAAATCAACTTTGGTTATCACACACACACAAACAGTACATCGCACAGTACAGTAAGGGAGTAAAGGCACCAAGAGTGTGGAAGGGGACAGGGGACTGTTAGGGTGCTCCTCGCAAGACCGTGATATTTGAACAAAGCCTTGCGGATAGTTCTCTTCTCCCTCCGAGCCTATTGCTTTCCTCTTCCTTTATTAAATTACCACTTTCCTCCTACAGATTTATTTAGTAACTATAATACAGTAACTATAATGTATAGTAACTATAACTATAATCATAACAGGTCCTGGATACTCTAAGGTCCAGGAGAGACTAGGTCCATGACTAGCTCACAATCTAGTGGGAGCAGAACCATGAAACAGACATCCCTAGATGCTGAGTGTTATAACCAAGGTGTGGATACAAATCAGAATTGGAAGCTGGCTGTTTTTGAACCCTAAGAAAACACGGCCTCATCCTCCCAGGATTCTGGCTCTTCCTCATAGTTCTTTGTTGTCCAAATGTGCAGTCTAGAAGGATAGTTATCCCAATTCTCTTGAAAAGACTTCTACAAATGTTCAGATATTTGAATCTTTCTAACCATGCCATTTTGTTTCTGTAATAGTCTTACGGTCTGTTTTTAAGAAAGCATCTTGTCCTCTTGACTATACTAAATCTGAAAACTATTATTTTTCTTTTCAGTTTCACTTAAATGTTCTGTGCTTAGCTTGTTTTATCAAATTCATGGAATTTCAGGTCCATTTAAATATCTTTTAATCAGACAGCATCTTTTCCTCATTTTTTCTTTCTATCATATCTGTTTATATTGAGGAAGATACATTATTTCCTGATATTTCAGTCCCAAATATGATCCTCCTAAGTCCTGGTTTTCCCTCTGGAATTATATTTACCTCTTTCCATTCAAACTTCAGAGGTTTTCCTTGCCTGTGATACCCAGTTTCTGTTAGTTTCTCCAAGACATCACTGAGTGCCTTTCTCCACGGTGGTCTTCCTTATTACAAGACACTGATATCCACCACAGAAACTGTTCTTTATTTTTAAATAGACCTTTTTTCCCCCTTACTTCTCATATTTCAGCTTAAAAAGACCATGAAATACATGGTCTCTCTGGCCAGGAATTCTTCATAGCAGTATCATAATTCGTGATTATTTAATTTGCCCAACAAGGCTTCAAACTTACACCTGCCTCCCTGAGGAACCTGTGACTCATTTATGCAGTGAGCTGCTATTACTGGTGAGAACACATCATATCACTATGTGGAAAACAGTGGGGGTGGACGTCAAACCTCACCATCATGATACTGGAAGTCAAACATTGTCATCATTACTTAGTATTTAACAATCTAATAATAGTATTTGATTACATCTACATAGCCATTAGGAATACATTAGATTGGATTTTATAATTTAAAAATTTATTTTTAATTTCATCTCGCTGGTCCCCTTCAATCAAACCTGTTAGGTCCCCTCTGCTAGCTGTGGAGCTGGACAAAGCGCTTGGTTATCCATGAGGGAAAGACGGGCTGGGTCCAGTGGAAATGGCCAGGCAGGCTCAGCCCTTGTTCCTCTTCAGACAGGAGAAACTACAGAACATTAAGCCCCATCTCCTCTTTTGGGGCCTTAGCAGACATTTCAAGTCTTGTATGTCCAAAAGGAAGTCTGTTTTTAATTCTGAGGCTATCATTAACTAGATTATCTTTGGAACAGGTGTGTGATTTCAGGCAAGTCCCTTAATCTCTCTGTCCCTTGATTTCTTTTCTAAAAAGCGGTCTGATAGCTTCCCTCTACTGTCTATACAGAGCTCCTTCCAGCTTTGCCAGTTTGTAGTTTGAAGCTTTCTGCCTGGTTCCCAACAGCCCTAAGACAGTTCCCGCTCTGCATCCCCTCATGGAAAGGGACAGGGATACATGTAACAGCAGGAAGCCAGGTCTCCTTATTTCTTGGAGCCTCCTTCAAACAGCCTGGTTGGATGCTTGCTTATCCTTAAGGAGACACGAAGACACGGGGGCTAATGGTGTTAACTCTGGAATGAGGCTGGAGTATATCCTCCCAGCCCTTCTGCTTCACAGCTGTAGGACCTTGGGCAACTGCTTAAATTCTCTATGCCTCAGTTTTCTTATCTGGAAATGGGAGGAAAATGGCAGTAATGGCCTCATGGGATGTTGTGAGAATTATCTCCTTTAATAGTGAATAAAAAGCTCACAATTTCTAAATCATCAGCTCCCTATCGTCCTTTCTCCAATTAGAATATTACTCTCCAAATAAGTATTGCTAATCTCTGGCCAGTGTGAGGACAGAGACAGACTGATGAAATGGACTTGTCTTTTAGAGATATTTTTATTTTCAAACACTATCCTTAACTTAATTGGTGGAATTTTAGGCAGTCTTAAAATTATTTTTAAAAATTTGTAGGTACATTTATGGAGGCTTTATAATTTGGGACTGGAAAATTTTCACACACACACACACACACACACACACACACACACACGCCTTTCCTGAGATTCTTCTCTGGGCTCAGTTCTTCTGAGTTCAAGCTTTGGTATAGCTACTGTCTTTTCCCAAAAACTGAACACAGATTTGTTAAAAGGGCCTTTTTTTTTTTTTTTTTTCCAAATTGGGTGCTCTAGAAGCGGACATTGAGGGGTTGAAGACAATTTTTCAGTCAGTATGTTAGAGAACTATTTACATCTTAATATATTAAAATTTAATTAATACTCCCCAGAGAAATTTAACATGAGTCTTTGTGCAACACTCCTCTGATACAGATGAAGAACTCTATACACAAATATTAGACCCTATGTAATATTTATATAACACTATCATGTTAAACAAGACAAGTCCTTGATTAAATAAAACAAAGCCTAACAAAGCAGCCATCTCAAGGTGATTAATTCCAGTTTTAGGATAAAATTTTATCACCTAGTTGTATTACTTCATGACTATAATGTGAATATTATGAAGATTACTAAAATGTAATAGGTATTTACAAAAGTTCAGAATTTTCCCATAATGTTGCATGTATAGGCAAATTTACGATATAAGATACTGTATACTATATTTATGTATTTTTTGTTTTATTTAAATTCAAGTTCATTTATAGTGTATTACTAATGTGGGGGTCGAATTTAGACATTCAGCAGCTGCACATAACACCCAGTGCTTCTTACATCAGGTGCTCTCCTTAATGCCCATCACCCAACTATGTGAAAGGCTGCCCACAGTTTTTATTTTATTCAAGTGGCCAGATGGACCACAGACAAATTTATGTCTCCAAATTATTTCGCTGTGTTTTACATAGAATTTTCTTGTGGGTTGAATGGGAAGCAGTTGATATCCTTCTATATCAACTACTTCTGCCATATTGACTATGGAACATAGTCAAGGAGAGAGAATGTCTAGCTTCCAGAACTGTAGGACAGTAAACGTCTGTTGTTTAAGCCCCGTCATTCTGTAGCATTTTATTATGGTAGCCCTAGCAAAGTTGTATACTATACTTTGAGATAAATTAAGTCTCCTATAATCTTCATCATTTACAGTGCTTTCACAAGCTGTTAGCTGTCTTTTTTTCTATAAGTTTAAGTAATTTACTTAGGATTACTTATATCTACTCTAAATTTTTTAATATCTTGTTACAATTTTGCTGTTCCAACAGACCATATCTCTTTGTATAATAAAAATCAAAACTATAAAGTGAATCAAACTATAAAGTGAATCTCCATAAACCAAATGGTATTTTCTAATTACTTCTATCGTTTTAAAAACTGGTGTTTCTACAACAATGGTGGATAGGATATGTCCAGTTTAAACAAAGGTAAAATTTTTATACAGTCTCTTTTTTTAAAAAAATATTTTATTTATTTATTTGACAGACAGAGATCACAATTAGGCAAAGAGGCAGGCAGAGAGAGAGGAAAGCAAGCAGGCTCCCCACTGAGCAAGAGCTTGATGCAGGGCTCAATCCCAGGACCCTGGGATCATGACCCGAGCCGAAGGCAGAGGCTTTAACCCACTGAGCTACCCAGGCGTCCCTTTATATAGTCTCTTAAAAGCACACTTGTCACTACCGTTTTATGCAGTAAGATGTCACTTTTCTTAAGGGCAGAAACTGTATTTTATTTATGATATTTGAATTTACAGGGTCTACCTGCCACAATAACCAGGGCTTAGCTCACTGATTTGCTTCTAAGGACACTAATTTATCTAAATAAATTCTAATAAAGGAGTTGTTCATTACCAATAGCCACACTCTAGTTCTTATTTCGTTCATCCTTTTAAATATTTCAAAATTAAAATTGATAATACCAGCTTCTGTGGTGAATGTAAATGATTCATCTGATGACTATTACTGTGAATTGTGGCTTTTAAAATTGATTTTTCTTCCTTCACATTCTAAATCTTTACTTACAAATCACGTTTTTTTTGATATTTAAAAAGCGCTAAAAAATGCAAGGATAAGTTATCCAATTCACTAAAGTAAATGGATGCCATGAACACGTCTTTTATGCCTCTACTTATTAGAAAGCAAATTCAAAGTTGAACATATATTTCTCACTTTTATCATTTGAGGTGTTCAGTAATTTTTAAAGCACTGACTACATTAAAAACTGTGTCATTTTCTAGCTACTTAATTAAATATAGTAGAAATGTAAAATCTTGCATTTCTAAATGTCCCATCCAATGTCACCCATTTAAACCTGTGATATTGAATTCTTTATATTTTTCAATTGTTCATTTGCTTTCATGGCCATCTTTTTCCCCTAGACATTGGGACATATGTTGAATTGAAGTGACATATATTAAATTGAAGTAAGTTAAAGTTTATTTTGAGACCCTTTTGAGAATTTTTGATAGCTCTGGAAGAATATGGAAACCCTAAGAATTGTTACTACGTTTGTGTTGGGAGACATTCATCCACATAGCAACTTAAAATTCCCATAAATCTATTCACACCTTCTTTCTATTTTTAATTAGATCATTTGTTTGTTTTGGTGGTGACTTGTGCAAGTTCTTTATATATTTTGGATACTAAACCCTTATTGAATATATCACTTGTAAATATCCTCCCAAAGACATACAGATGACCAACGGACACATGAAAAGGTGCTCAACCTCACTCATCACCATGGAAATGGAAATCATAACCACAACGAGATATCACCTCACACCTGTCAGAATGGCTAAAACAAAAAGCACAAGAAATCACAGATGTTGGTGAGGATACGGAGAAAAAGGAGCCCTTGTACACAGCTGGTGGGAATGCAAGCTCATGTAGCCATTATGAAAAACAGTACGGAATTTCCTCAAAAAATTAAAAGGAGAATTCCCACATAATCCATTAATTAATTCCCCTACTGGATACTTACCCAAAGAAAATAAAAACACTAATTCAAAAAGATATATGCATCCTTATGTTTACTGCAGCATTACTTACAAAAGCCAAGATACGCAATCAACCCAGCTGACCATCCATAAATGAATGGATATATAGATAGATAGATAATGAAATATTACCTAGCCATAAAAAACTAATGAAATCTTGCCATTTGCAACAATATGGATCGATCTTTAGAGTACACTGTGAAGTAAGTGAAATAAGTCAGAGAAAGACAGATACCATATAATTTCACTCATAGGTGGAATTTAAGAAACAACACAAATGGCATAGGAAAAAGAGACCAAAAACCCAGACTCTTAATACAGAGAACAAACTGATGGTTATCAGAGAGGAAGTGGGTGGGAGGTGGGTGAAATAGGTAAAGGGGATAAAAGTATACTTATCGTGATGAGCACTGAGTAATGTACAGAACTGTCAAATCATTATACTGTACACCTGAAACTAACCTAACACTGTATGTTAATTTTACCTGAAATAAAAAATGAAGCAACAAAAAATTCCCATAAATCTAAGTATATATTTATGATCTGAACCTATGTCGTATATAAAGGAAAAAAACAAAGCTAAAATACCTCATTACGTTCTAGAAATTATTTCAGAAATCGACTTTTGTATTAGAATTACAACTATGTTTCATTACACATTGATAAAGTTTTTAGATAAAAACAACTACTGAGGGGCATCTGGGTGGCTCAGTGGGTTAAAGCCTCTGCTTTCCACTCAGGTCATGATCCCAGGTCCTGGGATCGAGCCCCACAATGGACTCTCTGCTCAGCAAGGAGCCTGCTTCCTCCTCTCTCTGCCTGCCTCTCTGCCTACTTGTGATCTCGGTCTGTCAAATAAATAAATAAAAATCTTAAAAAAAAAGAAAAACAACTATTGATGCTGGTACCAATTCAGATTTACAAACACGTATGGTACATACTTCTTTTTTTTCAATTTCCAGTCTCCATGCCCTGGCCCCAGCCTTCTTGACCTTATGTCTGGATTCTTTCACAATGTGCTCATTGGCATTTCTGCCTCCAGTTCCTCCCCCTTTCAGTTCATCCTGGACATTTTTGCCAGATTCATTTTCCTAGAATAAATTATTTTTTACCAAGTCTTTTTCTAAGGAAAACAACAAACTCTCAGTGGTTGATAGGACAAAATATAATCCACCAATCTTGGAATTCAGAGCTTCCAAACCAAAGACATTCCAATTTTATTCCCGCTTTTCAAAAACATCCAGCTTTAATCAAGCTTTGCTACCCTGTTACTCAGCACACCTCTTTGCTTCTCATTTTTTATTTCCTTCTGTTTGAGTCCATTAGGAGGGTGTGGAATGCATCTTCTTGTCCAAAGTCTTTTGTCTGATGCCAGAGCTAACTCCTACCCTGAATATTCCTTTATCCTGTGGCTGGAAGGTATTGATATCCCATACTCTCAGCCTGGAGCCTCAGAATCATGATATACTAGTCAGACTATCAATATTGCCATTTCTATGTGATCTCCTGTCATTTCCTCCTACATCCTTTGACCTGGTAGGACCCACATTCATCACACCCCTATAGCACATTTTAAACTGCAAGTTAGGATATCTTAACAAAAGGGCCCAGTTCTATAGCATCTTCAGAACTACCCCATTCAAGTTTCCATCCTCCCAACCCTAGGTTTGTGAATTCAAGGACCCAGTAGCCTTGCATATACAGAGCCTGTTAAAGTCTCTGTGCTGGTCACAGAATGCTCTCCCAGATCTTTGCTCACTGATATGCTGCCCAGCCTCCAAGGTTCAGCTTCAATTCCACCAACTTCCTGAATCCACTATCATCATGCCTTCCTCTTTCTGAAATACCTTTATCTCCTTCATGCTTTGGGCACTTGTGATTATTACACATTATTATTGAACTTTTCTTTTTCAGTTGCCTACTGTACATCTTTACTTGAAAGTTCCAGATGTATCAAATCCTCAATGCCTTATTCTTTGCCAAACTTGCTCCAAATTCTATACTCCCTCTCCAATGCCTTCATTCACTCAGCCCCCCAAGGTAGCAAACTGTGAGTCATCTTTAACTTCTCTCTTTTTTTTATTCCCATTCATATCCAGTTAATCATCAAGCCCTAATTCCTACCTTCTTAAATAGC
This sequence comes from Neogale vison, assembly GCF_020171115.1. Classification (NCBI taxonomy): domain Eukaryota; kingdom Metazoa; phylum Chordata; class Mammalia; order Carnivora; family Mustelidae; genus Neogale; species Neogale vison. The sequence continues at coordinate 33,654,672 of NC_058094.1, forward strand.
TACCAGATTCTACTTCATCTCTAGTTCAGGACCTCATCATCTCTCATTTCCATCATTTAAAATATTCCTGATTTGTTGCTATTTTCAGCCTAAGTGCTTTCCAATCTATCCTTCATGAAACCAGATGATCATTTATAAAGTAAGTCAGTCTGTGTCACTGTTTAAAAAACTTTTCAGTAGCTTCCCTTCCCTTGGCATAAAGGGCATGCCTGCTGTCCATCTCTATCTCTTGCTTCTTCCTGTCTCTTACTCCAAGCTCCAGCAACACTGGATTCTGTGAGCTGCCCTGTGCATTCCAGGCTACTTCTTACCATCCACATGTTTGTGAAAGTGGGGTACCTAGAATGCCTTCTTCTTGGTCTCTTCACCTACACATTTTCTACATACACGGAACAACTTCTAATCTTAGGTTGGAGTGGATGCTCCTTCTTTAAGATTCCATGGTATCTGGAGTCTGTCTCTCCTAGATAGTATTAAAAACTGTGTTCACTGTGTTGTAATTACATTCATTCACTGATCTTTAACTATTCATCGACCATCTATGATAGGGCCAAACTCTTTTTGTGCCATGTACTGAATGTTCAATAAATGAGTTTTGCTAATAAATGTGTGAAAATGCCCAACTGAACTTTAAGAGAAACACTATTCTATTTCATTGAATTTATTTTCATTCACCCTCATGTCTCCACCTTAAGTCTAGTACAATATTATTTATATAGTAATAGCTCCAAAACATTCATTTTATTTCTACAGTCAGTCTTGACATAAGGATGTTTTTGAGAAAAAAATGAACATTGATTATAAATCACCTTGGAGATTTTCTTAAGTTGTATGATCATATAGTGTAAATAATGCCCAATATTTGTAAACTCTGAAATCTTATCAGCTCATTAATTTTGGTAAACTATTTGCAAAAGCTTGCTCCAGGAAATGAATTTTAGAGTCAGGATGTCTGAAGGTTAAAGAAGAATCATACACAGTAAAGATTCTAATACAAAAGTGGAATACAGGAGCCTTCTGACAGCTTGAAAAAAAAGAGAAAACTCTCATAAGATTGATATTTGCTAAAAGAATTCATTCTAAGCAGGCTAGAAAATAACACAGCCATTGTGAAATCTTAAAAATCTTCACAGGGTAAGTACTATGTCTACACCGCTTAATAGGTTAGGGTCTAGCTTTGGGGTATTCTGGATTCTTCTAGATGTTATCCCCAGCACATGCATAATGGAAAAAAAACCTTCTACATGACAGGGAGAGTTTTGTAATCTTTCAAACTGAAAAAGGAAATAAAGTCAGAAACTTCTGAAAACCAAAACAATAAAGATAGAAACCTCAACAAAAAAACAAGTAAGGGTTAGGACCAGTCAGTTCACATAAGAGCAAACAAAAAGATTGATGGGTATAAAAAGATTTTCAAACTCATTACTTATTAGAGAAACAAATTAATAGAACAATGAGCAATCACTCATTGCTAATCATCACTCACGCTAATCATCACTCATATTGATACTAGCAGATTAAAGATCAGGAGGCCATGTTAACTGTCAACATGGATATGGGGATTTAGAGACGCTTACATGCTTTGGTGGGAAAGTAGGCTAGAGTCGGCAATCTGGTGAGGCAGCTGGCAGAAGCTGGCCAGACTGATTAGATGCACACCGAACAACTCGACAAACCTAGTTCTGGGTAAATATAGATAGATATTAGAAATTCTCACCCAGGCTCCTAAGGAGAGATACAGGAGGACACTCATGTCAGCGTTATTTGGGGTGGCAGGAGCTGGAATAGATCTAGATGTCCAGCATCAGAAGAACAGAGAGGACAAAGGTGGTGAAGGCCTACCATGTAGAACTAAGCAGCAGGTAGAAGCACACAACTGAATGCACACATATACGCTCTGAAAATGACAATGCTCAATGAGAAAAGGAAAAGGAGAATGGAAATTAAAATGCATATGTAAATTACATATATATATACATATATACATATAAAACAACAAACTGCACATTTTACAAGAGCATATATATGTACACACTGAAGGTACACATTAAACATGGTAAAATAGCCATTCTAACAGATGGAGGAGGAAAATGATTAAACGGGATTAAAGAAGAGAGGGAAAGCTGAAGAGAGCGAGGGAGGAAGAGAGGTGGGGGAGAGAGAGAGAGAGAGGAGAGGAGAGGAGCTCTTTTCTCTTCATGGACCCATGTGACCTCCCTTCACCCTGTTTCTCTAAGTGCTTCCTTGCACCGCCCCCTTTCAACCACCCCACAGTGTGATTACACACTCAGTGTCTCTCCAGCTCCGTCATAATCCACACGATGGTGGGTCCCATGTTTTGGTCTTATTCACTGCTATATCCTCAGTACTCCATACTGTGCTTGCACACACTAGGTAGTCAAGGAATATTTGTCGAAGGAATGAATAAATGCACATTTTCATATAGGGCTGACACATAAAAGAGAGGAAAACCAAAAACTGAATTTAAGATCTTTGAAAAAATTCTCACATGGATCTTTCCAGTGTTGAGTTCTAGGTTTCGTCGCAAGAGAGGTTAAGTTCTTATATTTCATTCAAGTGAAGCAGACAGAGCAGAAATTTTATTTTTCATGATACTCCTATGTGGCACGAGCTGGACCACTTTTGTCTCAGAGAATACATTGAAAACAGAGAGACTAAGAATGAAGATGTTTATCTTCAGATTTTTTATAACAGAAAGACAAAGAAGTACTACTGTTCAAAAGGGCAAGAAATATTTCTCTCTTTCAAAATATAAAGTCTGCATATTAGAATTTTCCTTATGTCTCTTGTATTGGAACTTCTTAGAAATTCTATCAGGACTTTTCCTTCAGCTTGTAATGTCACAAAACCATTTGGAATGTGACTTTACCTATTATTTTCCTAAAGCGTGCACTTGCACAGTATTTCCCTTAGCACTAAACCACGTCCTGCCGGAGAGGTATTCCGCTGCACAGAAGGCGGAACAAGTGGCCCTGTCCTCACAGGGCAGAGACCACCATTCCTAGATTTCCCACCAGAATCCATGATGGCCATTCACTCCTGCCTGCAAGTGCGAGAACTCGTACCAACCAAGTAACTTACCAAAGAAGGAATCTTTAACTTCATCATAGCTTCTCTCTGACAATAAAACTACACATTTTTTTTTGTTGTTGTTGTTCACATGTATTAGGGTGAACATTTTCACTAGAACATTTAATTCTTCTGGGAATGAACATTTTCCTGGGATAATGTTTCCTGGGAACATTTTCTTGGGAAACGAATGTATTTTCTAGGACATAGGCTAATTTACTAAAAGGGGACTTTGCCAGAGGGCTATGCCGATCAGCTCTAAACCAACAAATCCTCATTGCACCATTTGGTTGCTGATTATTTACAGATTAGAAACAGTGGAAGATTATAGGGTTAAAGATTGGGCAATACTAGATTATTTACAGGTAAATGACAGTTTCTTTGAAATTGCTAAATAATTTCTTGTGGCTTTTACGTCATGTGTTATTTTCAATAGACTTCCTTCTAAACCTCTTTATCTTTTGGTCTTAAACTCAGCTGGTTTCCCAAAAAGCACAGATCTTGCTGTAGTACTCATGGTGCCTCACTTCACTAAATCTGGTCTGGCAAAACAAGGTCCCCAAGACCCACATACACTAAATAGGCGAATTAGAAGAAGTTTAATTTCACCACAAAAATACTTATTAGGTCGAGTATGGTGATTCATAAAATTGGGAATTTACAAACAGCTGTATTTTTTTTTTTGCAAAGTCTATTCATTTCACAGTCAGAAGCTATGGCAAAATCTTTTAAAAAATAAGAGTTGAAATGACAGGCTTACTTTTCACTCTCTTGAGAAGTCCACCATAAATCTCATAGGAATAGAGACTACATTTCAATTTATAGGTTAAATTATTTTTTAGAGCAAATAATGAAAATTAGATCCTGCTAAAAGAACTTCCCCCAGTCCACCTCCCCAAAAAAGCAGAGCATTTTAGGTAATAAATTCTTTGTGTCCTTCAGTACTATTTCTTTTTTTTTTTTTTGAAATTTAAAATCTTATTTACTTATTTGACACAGAGAGAGAGAGATTGCAAGTAGGCAGAGAGGAAGGCAGAGAGAGAGGGGAAGCAGGCTCCCCACTGAGCAGAGAGCCCAATGCCCATGCAGGGCTCAATCCCAGGACCTTGAGATTACGACAGGAGCCAAAGGTTATAACCCACTGAACCACCCAGCGCCCCCTTCAGTACTTCTTAAGAAATGCCTACATATCTTTGCTTATTCCTATGTGTGACCACCTCTCCCATCTCTTTCCCACCCCAGAAAAGAAAGAGTTTAAAACAAACTCACAAAAAGAAAAGAGGAAGATTAAATCTAACATTCCTCAAATGTTAAAGGAAGCAACAGGCCTTCATATTAGTTGCAACCCACTACAACTCAAAACCCAACTACAGCAACTGCATCTTTATTTTTGATGGTTTGATACAATCTGTGAAACGACGGGGCTGTTAAGGAGTTACCCAAAGGAGTCCACATGCTCTGATCTACCAAAATAGATGCACACTCTCAGATCTACAAGAAAGCGGGTGATAGTCCATTCTGCACCGAAGCAGTCCCGTATGCTCAGGACCCCACTCCATTCTCTATGTGAATGTAAATACCTTTGAAGGAGAGGAATCAAGGTATTTGGAAACTTGAACAGGAAAGACAAAAAGGGTAAAGACTAAAAAGGAAAATTGCCAGGCAGGACATCAAAACTTTCTTTAAAAATAGCAAAATCTGTATATGAAGAGTTACATGAGCCCAAAGAGGACAACTAACTGATGGACGAAGTCTCAGTGAGCCAGACAGGAATCATAATCAAAGCTCTTGGAAAGATGGAGTATCTTTATCCTTAAGAAGTGAATTCCCTGTCCCTAGAGGTGTCTAGCATAGGTCAAATACCCTGAAAGATGATATGAGAAGATTCAAGAAACAAATGGGTAGTTGCATTAGATGGTCCCTTTCAGTTCTGGTATTCTGTGATCCCTGAGGCAAAGCCATTAATGAGTTTTTTCTTTGTCTTCAGAGTTTTGTATTAAAATTGGCTTGTTTCATAATTCAATAATTAATAAAAAATATAACTACCTCAAGTTATAATTCTGTGGCCATTATTCAGCACTTTGGGGAAAATACGCAAAATTTAAATGTGTATATATATATATATATGTACTTGAAGTACATACACATTTGGAATGTATATTTAGAATATATATTTGGAATATGTATTTAGAATACATTCAGAATATATATATATGTGTGTATACACACACACACACACACACACACACACACATATGTATTTCTTGGTTTCCATGTTGACATCTAGCCAGAACTTTCCAGAGTTTATGCTAGGATCGTCTGGTGTTCTGGTGATTTCATTCTTCTGGGCCTCTAGAGAAATAATGGACCCAGTCCAATGGCAAGAGGTAAAGGGAAGCACCTAAGGCAGTGCAGTCTTGTGTCATCTCCTGGTCAGGAAGACAGATCGTGACCTGATGACAAAACCCTAACGATTTATCCACTGTCAGAGACCTAAGCATTTGGTGCTAGAATGTTTTTCTAATGCCAAAAGCTTTAAACAGTATCAAGAGAGAGAAGATGCTTGTTTCCAGGGCCTTCTTTCCATTTCCTCTTTGAAAACTAACTTGAGGCTTCTCTTTCTTTGATTCTCCTAGAAACAGCTATTCTACAGGATAACTTACAGAGAAGTCTGTGGTTAACTGTTCTTAAAATAAGTAATCATTAAAAAGCCAATTCACGGTTTATGTTGTGAAAGACAAAAAACACAATTTAATTTACAAAAAGCAAAGTGAATGAAGAATGAGGAATCTGTCGGCATGGCCAAACCAGTGGAGGGTACTTATGAAAGGTCAGTGTTTGTAATTCACAAGAGCAGTCATGTGCACTAGGTAGGCCTAGTCCCTTCAACTGCTGTTTTTTTCTTTAAGAATGTAAAATAATGCATATTTATTTATTGGAGAGAGAGAGAGAGAGCACCCAAGTAGGGAGAGGGAGAGGGACAAGCAGACTCCGTGCTGAGTGCAGAGCCCAAAGCGGGGCTCAATCTCATGACTTCAAGATCATGACCTGAGCTGAAATCAAGAGTCGGAGGCTTAATTGACTGAGTCACACAGGTGCCCCAAGAATGTATAATTTTAAAACATGATATACTTATTGTAGAAAACTAGTAGGAAAATATTAAAAAGTCTATTAAAAAAAAACCCTCATAGTTTCATATCTAAATGAAGGAACCTATATTTTGGTATATTTACTATCTATAATTAAGTTATAATGAAAACTGAATCTTACTCTGTAATTTTGTGCCCTTTTTAAAAAAACGTACATATTGTGAGCCTTTCCCCATGCATATATAGTAAACTCTCATTTGTATACCACAACCCTCCAGTGCCTACAAAAAATGTTAATCATTTCACACCTCTCGGATCAGGCACACATTCTACCTGATTGCCTCGTAGATTTTGAGTATTTCATGCGTAGTGAATTATAAATCTTACTTATATGACTACCTAGGATTTCTATCATGTCTGGCATGTAATGGACACTAGATATGTCTATTATTTACTTTTTGTAAATTGAATACATAGCAATTAAAATTAACCGACTGATTAAAAGAAAAATCTTGAAATGGATACTGGGAATCTTGAAGAAATTTTAGCTCAAGATATCTCTAGATAAAAACCTAGATAGATCGCCTCTATACTTAGATGATTTTATACATACACAGACATACACACTCTACCTAAATAACTCAAAGTCCTACTTCTTTAATGAAATCTTTCTTCATCCATGGGGTACCCAAGCTGAGTGCTCCTTTCTATAATTTCCATTATCAACCACAAACTATTCTATTGAACAGATATGTTAAGTTCCATCAATTCCCATCCTGTAGACACTCTCATTTTTTTATGACTCCTAGATCTCCTATTTCCTATCTGTAGCTCAACCCAAACCCCTAAACTTTAGACTGGTGTGTCAGCTGCCTCCTACCTATCTCCACAGGCATTTCACAAGTCATCATTCCCAAGATGGAAATGGTATTTCTCTCCTCACCTACGTTCCCTAATTTGATAAATGCTTCCACTCTGGAATAAATTGTATCCTCATGCAAATTCACATGTTGAAGCACTAAGCCCCCAAGGTGATAATATTTAGGGATAGGGCCTTCAGGAGATCACTAGGTTTTCACGAGTGGGGCCCTCATGATGGGATTTGTGCCTTATAAGAGGAAATACTAGAAATATTGCTTCATCTCTTTACCCCCTCCACCACCTGAGGCATTAAAGGACATACTGAGAAGGCATTATCTGAAAACCATGAAAAGAGCTCTTAGGAGAGAACCAAATTAACTGGCACCTTGATCTCAGACTGCCCGGTCTCCAGAACTGTGAGAAATAAATCACAATTGTTTAAGCCACCTACACTGTGGAATTTTGATTCAGCAGCCCAAGTAAACTAAGGCAACCACTAAATACATCATATAAATCTCGAATATGGAAAACTTTCTAGATTCTTCCTCACATTCACTCATCACATCTAAGATGCATAGTCTAGTTAAAACAGTTGTACCAATTTAGATTTCCTGGTTTTGATAGTATACGATAATTATAAACTATATTACCACCACTGGGAGAAGTTGGATGAAGGAAACATGATACATTCTGTATTATTTTTTCAGGTTCCTGTGAGTCTGTAATTATTTCACAATTAAAATTTTTTTTAAAAACCTGCTCTGTATCATTTCAACCTCTAGTAAGAAGAATTTCAGACAAAGAATTATCTGTGACGTTAGAAGGTATTTGCTGTTAAGAGATGCATTTTGTATTCAAACCTGATAACTTTTATAAAAATGAAAATGACTCTCTATTATAGAGTCTGACTGGTCTACTTCTACAGAATCTCGTGATTTCTAAATAATAAATTCTATACCTAAAGCACAATTATATTTACTTCCTTAATTACTCATAAAATAGTTTTATCTAATTCAATAAAGATTCAGGAATAAAAGAAAAACTTTTAGCCAAATAAAATGGACATGATGTCCCCAAATAAAACCTTAAGAACTATACAATGTATTGCTTTTGATAAGGAAGGCAAGAGATCAAGTTTTCAAGTAGGTACATATCTAAATGAAAAGAGTAACCTTTCTTTGCTAGATCTGAACACAGTGATAGAATAAAAGACTCCAGCTTTGAAATATTTCAGTTGCACCTACAGATTCATTTTCTAAGGTTATTTTAGCTTGGCATTGATATTTCACTAGCAGCAGGAAACAATTTGCCTGACACATCATTATGTTCCTTGAGACTTACTCATAAACACACTACAGATTATCATCATTATTTTGTTCACATTATAAGCACTGAATAGAAATTCTCACGGTGAAGAGGACCTAATCCCAAACAACAAACCAAAGGACTAAGTGCCTACACTGAATTCTTCTGGAATTTACAAAAACAACATATTTTCCACTATTTCTTCTCATCCTTTGCTTTTCCCCAGACCTCCTTGTGGAAATAGCTTTTTTCCCTCTATTTTCCTTCCTATATTTTCTTTTGAAATAATGTCCTTTCCTGCACTTTGTGGACACCAGCAGATTGCTGGAATCATGCTGGGGGTGTGACCTTTTCTGGCTACAAGGGATTTTTTTTGGATCCTGATTTGGTCCCAGACTAGATAAAAGGCAAAAGAGATGGAGTAGCAAATATTCTTTAATGTAGATAAGGGAAACAATCCGGCCTTATGTGGAGAACATTTCTGCACTACAATTCAGCAGCCCACGAGTAGATGAGGCTTAAAAGAACAAAAGGAGGTCAGTGGGGGAAGGCATTAACACAGAAGGCCACACGACTTGAATATTAACATGAAGGGCCATGGAGAACCCTTAAATTTCCAAAAATGGAGGAGCATGGGCAATCAACCCTATGGACAAAGAGAATCACTAATTTCCCCCAATTTTGTCTTTATCCCTACTCGATCCAGGTAAACCCAGAAAAGATGAATGGCCTTTGGCCCTTTGGAAATAACATGGAGACATGGGGAATGCTTCTTCATTCTAATCAGGAAATAAATGAAGACTTAAAATAACAGCTTCGAAGGCTACAGAGATCAAGGATACTTAAAAATTTATACATAACCCGCTATTACCAGCAAGGAAAACCATATAAGTTTAATGAGTCATTTTTGTTTACTATGAAATGTAACTAATTACTGGCTTAAGCAAGATTTTATGCTTTATTCTCAGGGGTTATTGAGTTGAAATTAGGTTCCTGGTGTGAAATGTAAATGTAACTGGAGATATTTAAACACATTTTCATTTATTCATATGCATAAAAAGATATAATGAAGGCAATTATGCTTCACACAAACCAGGGTTAACACTGAAAATATTTTACAATCCACCAGTCAGAACAGATGCTAGCTAGTACTACTAGTATACCCAAAATAACAGAAGTAAAACAAAAAACTATTCCATAGATCACAACATTGCTGGGTTTTTTCCTTTTTTCTTTTAAAGTTTTACTAGAATCTGACTTTTTACCATGAGGTGTGTGTATGTACATATATACCAAAAGGTTGCCTTAACATAGTACTTTTTAAAAGGGGTAGATGAGTCTCAATTGACTTGTTCTTCCTTATTTCCATGAATCAACCTCTGATTTCCTGGGATTTCTAGGAAGTACATCATGTTATCTTAATTATTTTACTTAATCTTTTAGAAATAACCAAAGTATAATAAAAAGTCATTTAATAGCAACTGTTCATAACCACTGAATATTTCATTGATCTGTTTGAAAACAGTTCCAAATCCAGACATTGAAAGAGAAATCATAGAGACTGAGGAATTTAGCCAGAGAGAGCTTTTGTCCAGATACTATCAGACAGAGTATTTACATCAACCAAGAAATATCTTTCACACAATCCAATAAATATACTGTTTTCGATATAATGAAGTAGGTAAAAGAATGATAATAAATGGCACTTTCTCCCTAGTCATTTTTAATGGAGCTGGGTGACTAGTAACTCAAATTACACAAAAAGTAATTAATGTGAGGTTGAGTGTAGATGTTTTAAGCATAATAGTTTATGGAGAAGATAAAGTCTTTGAACTTGAGAAGCATATAACAACGCAGTATGAGCAATCTAAGGTGAATGTAGACATGATGTCCTTGAGAGAACACAGGGCACCAGGAACTCTGTGCCTAAGCTTCATGTCATAGTATTGTACACTGTCTCTTGTGTAGAGATGAGCTGTTTAAAAAAACACAAAACTACATTATATAGCTTTTCTACGTAATTGAGGTAAAATACAAGTTTTGACATAGATAGCACAGGGCTTCCTTTTTTTTTTTTTTTTAGAAATTTCCCAAATTTTCATAATCTTTAAAGGTCATGTCCATACCAAAAAAAAAAAAAAAAAAAGAAAAGGTACTTCAGTGCCAATTAAAGAAACCGTTTTCTCCTTATAGATTTCCATCATGTAAGACTGTATTGAATGTTATAGGAAGTTTTACCAAAAGTATATTGATTTCACAATTTTTAATTTTAGTCTAAACTTTTCAAAATATCTATTCTTTTACATCTGTATCTGCTTACTGTTTTCCCCAATAGTCCTCTAATGGTAAAAATACATACAATTAATGAGACTATCAAATATACACCACAAATTTAATTCTATTATACTTCAAAAGTTAGTTATGGTAAAAATTATGGATCTCACAAGCAAAATCATACTCTTTTATATTCTCATGAGCTGTCCAGAATTCAATTTGGTTAAAGGAATAATGCAGCATTTTCTAACAATATCAGTTCTATATTCTTTGATAACTAATCTTTTTTTTCCTTAAATAAAGTCAGAGCTTATTTTCAAAATAATGTTCATTTTTTCATGGTATTCTAGAACTTCTGCCTTCTGGTGTGAATGATATTTCAGAATTTTCTAACTTGAATGTCAATCTTATTAATCTTAAAAATCTGTAAAATAGCTCAACCTTCGGTTTTATTTTTTCTCGTTTTTTTTGGGCTTTATTTATATGAATGGTTTTACAAAATATGAGCTTACAGAAGAAGAATAAATAAAAAATATGGTGAAATAAAGCAGAAAAAAAGAATGAAAAATAATAAAATGTAAATGAGTAGACATATACAACTTGAAGTCCAACTAAATTGTTCCAGTTGAATTTCAAACTTAAGTTTGAATTGCTTGGCAGCCAAAATCATAACTGGTACAGAATTAAATAATTAGACAAAAAAATGTATCAACTCTTCCATGAAAACAATCATTTTGATAATTTAATTCTTTGGGAAGGTAGCATGTGAAAGCATTTATCTTGTTTAGTTGTACTCCATCAGACAGAACAGAAAGTAGAACAGCAAAACAGCTTTCAATATGGGGTAAAAATTGTAGTTACTTCTATCTTTTCATGGATTCTTTGCTAAGGAGTCATTTATTTCATTTTTTCTGAGGCTTAAGGAAAAATGGACTTCCAGCTGCATCTTTAGAACAGCTGCAACCATCCCATGACTTGCAAGTAAAAACTCATCATTTGTAAATAATTTACAAAGTACCTTCACATATATTTGATATTTTGAACCCTAGAGTAGCCCATTGAAATGGATGTTATCTTCATTGTAAAGAAAAGGACGCCAAGGCTCAAGACGTTGTCGATCTGCAGAGTGGCAGGGACTGAAGCTACGCTGTCCCCATGGCAAACACAAGCCACAAAGTGCTGAGCACTTAATATGGGGCCATGAATCGAAATGCACTACAAATAAAAAATGCATACCAGCATTCAAAACTGAATAGAAAGTATGTCGTTAATAATTTTTATTGTTTATATGGAAACAATATTTTGAATAGAGCAGATTAAATAAAATATATAACTACAACTAATTTCACCTATTTCTTTTTACTGTCTAAATAGGGTTGCTGGAGAATTTAAATTTATAGATGTGGCTCACATTTCTTTTGGATACTCTTGTCTAAACTAAATCTCAGAGTCCTATTTGACTCTTTCCCAATATGGTTTACCCTTCATATCTGTATCAATAATTTTATTTTTTACATCAGAGGTCCTTTTTGTAAAATGTTCTCAACTGCTGTCTTTGGTAGCTGCAGCCTTCATTTTCTGTGGCATAAATCTTCCTCTGTGTCCTTTGAGTTAACCTGAAGGTTCTATATAAACAGCATCTAGGACATTTGAAAATAACCACAGCAGTCATACTATGTTTTACCATCACAATGTGTTCGAAATCTCCAAGCCCCATTTATGCCACAGGTTAGATTAAACCAACTCGTCTTGGGCTAGATCACTACACCTTTACCCCACCGGACTCCTTTTCTCCATCACTGCATCTTCCTTCTTCCTACCACACCTCTTAACTCACCAGCGACCCAGTTCTACAGTGTGTCTTCATGATTCAGTGACCGAATGGAGCAGGGATACATAACATGGCTAAGAAGGCCACATCAGCCCTTTGTCACCCATTTAATGAGAAATGCAACTAGAGAGATGCAACCAAATAGAGAAAATTTTTTTGTCTATTTCTTCTAACCCTGTTTTCTTAAAAACAGATGCTGCCATTTAAGTGTGAGGATGTTTAGCTGTTTTCTAAAGTAGTCCAAGGAATACTGATTTCAAGACAGGCTTTACAGACAAAGGGTTATCACTGGGTCAAAGTAAATGGAGGGAAGTTACACATTCTGTTTTTTGTTTGAAAAGTCACAAAGCACATAAACATAACAAAGAACTTTGTGAAGCCCTGCAATTACCAAAAAACCCCACACAGTCAAGGATATTTTCTTGACACTGTGTGGTGTCAGAGGGAAGCTACACTTGGGAGGTGAGCAGCGTTAACAGAGAGATGCTGACTCACGACGTCATGCACCTGTAACTAATGTAACATTGTGTGTCAACCCTACTTCGACATTAAAACAAAAAACTGTTTAGCCCACCTTTTCTCTACTTATTTGACTATGAAATCCTGTTTTTCCGCTTAACATCTGTTGACATCCCAAGGTCTATTGCTCTGTGGGATGCACTTTGGGAAATGCTCCTTTTGGTGAAACAATTTCCTATCTTCATGGTGTCTGATATTGTCCATTTTTAACCAGGGACACTTGTACAGAAGCAAAGTGGGAATGCCAGAGTCCTAGAAGCCCTTACTAAATATTGCTTCTGATTATTTTTGCCCTTGTTCCTGTGACTCTGTTAATTCATTTTTAAAATTTACTTTTGCATGCTTTTGAAAATATGGATAGCTAGAGATAGATCTTCGATTGGCAACGGCCCCAATGTCATACTGATACATTAAATAGTGCAGGGACCTTAAAAAGCACTGACTCACAGATGAAAGTTTATGCTTCAAAGAACTACAGAGGATACAGTACAAATGAAAACTTAATTTTGCTTTCTTATTTGACAACATGACTTATATACAACTTGGAGTTAGCAAGGAGAAAAATATTGCTTCTTCTCTCTCCGTTTTTGAAAAAGCAAAGCTTGTGGTGAGCCATTTTCTAGAACAGCAGGGAACAAATGTAATAACATTTCTGAACATATCTCAAGCCACTGCTCCAATTAATCTGTGATAAATCTCAACGGATGCGCCTTGAAAGTACACATAGAGGGAGAGAGTAAAGCACTATTTTCAGAAGATCTAGGGTGGTATCTAGAAAAACTAAAGGGAAAACTAGTGTAATTAATGAGAAAAAAATTAGTACCAATCAGAGTTTAATAAGGTGGACTGACAATATTTAAAACACAATTTAAATTAATAATTTTAGTAAATAAGTACCAAAAATAACCACTTAGAAAATGTAATTCAAAAAAATATGGTATTTACTATAGTAATATAGGTTCCAAAATACCTAGGAATAAAATTAACAAATGATGTCTAGAAGATATAGGATGAAAATTACAAAACTTAACTGAAGCACAGAAAAGAAGGCCTAAATGGGGGGACCTACTAGGAATCTGAATAGGAAGAGTCAATATTATAAAGAAGCCAATTCTCCCCAAATTAGTCCACAGTTTAATGCAATTTTAACTTTACATTTTACCAAGAAAAAAGAATTCTAGAAGAAAACACAGACAACAATCCCTCTGACATCAGCTGTAGCAATATTTTCCTAGATATGTCTCCTAAGGCAAGGGAAACAAAATCCGTTATAAACTACTGGTACTCCATCAAAATAAAAAACTTCTGCAAAGCAGAGGAAACCATCAATAAAACAAAAAAGGCAACCATCTAAATGGGAGTAGATGTTTGCAAATGATATATCCAATAAGGGGTCAATATCCAAAATATATAAGGAATTAATACAACTCAACAGCAACAAAACCCAAATAATCCAATTAAAAATGGGTAGAGAACCTGAATAAACACTTTTCCAAAGGAGACATACAGATGGCCAACAGACACACGAAAAAATGTTTAACATCACCCATCTTCAGGGAAATGAAAATCAAAACTATAATGAGTTATCATCTCACATCTGTCGAATGGCTATTATAGAAAAGACAAGAATTGACAAATGTGGGTGAGGATGTGGAGAAGGAAGAAAAAAAGGAAGCTTCACACACTATTGGTGGGAATGAGAATGGGTACAGCCACCGTGAAAAACAGTATGGAGTTTCCTCAAAAAATTAAAAATAGATCTCCTGTATAATCCAGTAGTTCCACTACCGGATATTTGTCCAAAGAAAGTAAAAACACTAATTTGAAAAGATATACGTTACCCTGTGTTTACTGTAATATTATTTACAATAGTCAAGATATGCAAGCAAAGCTCAGTGTCCATTGACAGACGAGTGGATAAAAAATGATGTGGTATATATATGCAATAGAATATTATTCAGCCATAAAAAAAGAATGAGATCTTCTCATTTGCAACAACAAGAATGGGCCTAGAGGGTATTATGCTAAGTGAAACAAGGCAGACAAAGAAAGGCAAATACCATATGATTTCAATTATATATGGAGTCTAAAAAACAAAATGAACAAAAAGCAGAAACAGACTTATCAATACAAAGAACAAACTGGTGGTTGCCAGGGAGGATAACAGTTGGGGGGAGGGGCAAATGGATAATGGGGAGTGGGAGGTACAGGCTTTCAGTTATGGAATAAGTAAGCCACAGGATGAAAGGTACAGCCTAGAGAATTTAGTCCATGGTATTGTAATAGCACTGAATGAGGACAGAGGGTAGTTAGACTTGTGGTGAGCGTAGTGTGACACAGCGATGTTGAGTCACTACGTTGTACTCCTGAAACTCATGTAACACTGTGTGTCAACCATACTTCAAAAAAAAAAAAAAAATGAGACTTTAGCCGATAACATCTTGAAGATGAATAATGAGTTCCAAGTAGAAATGCATTATGGAGGGGCGCCTGGGTGGCTCAGTGGGTTAAAGACCTGCCTTCGGCTCAGGTCATGATCTCAGGGTCCTGGGATCGAGCCTCACATTGGGCTCTCTGCTTAGCAGGGAGCCTGCTTCCTCCTCTCTCTCTCTCTCTCTCTCTCTCTCTCTGCCTGCCTCTCTGCCTACTTGTGATCTCTGTCTTCAAATAAATAAAATCTTTAAAAAAAATGCACATGGAGACACTAGTACCACTTGCTGCAGTCTGTTACTACCTTATGTCTGTCATTAGAACTCCTACCTATGGCTTCGCTATCTTCCTTTAAGCCTCGAACCAAGAAAGTGAGGCCCCAAAAGAAGTGCATTATGGAGACATTATTACTAAATGCCACTTTGCCTTGGTCTGTTACTACTTTATATCTATGCGCACAATGTGTGATTCTCCCTTCTTGGCCTGTGTGGACAATTTGAACAGACTGCCTTCAAGCGTGTACATTTATTTTACTTTTATAATCACTTGTTTTGGGAAAATTTCCAGTAGCATTTCCTCTTGACTGACATATAAAAGCTAGAAATTATTAAGCATATGTTTGTGAGATTTTACTAAGCAAGGAGTCTGCTTCGTTCTGAAAAAAGTAAAAATGTTATATATAAGGTATATAAAATTTCTATCCTAATGTATTCTCTATGAAAACAGCTACTATATCGAATATAGCTATAAATTCAAAAAGAAAATTTCTGGGGCTCCTGGCTGGGTCAGTTAGTGAAGCATGCAACTCTTGATCTCAGGGTTTATAAATTTAAGCCTCACATTGGGTTTAAAATCTTTTAAAAATTTTACAAATAAAATCTTTAAAAAATGAATGAAAAAATAAATAAATAAAAAGAAACTTCCTAGTACAAAGGTGGCACAATCACATTATTAAGCAATGAATTAGACTGTACCTTTGTTCATTATTAATATTACTATGAGACTTCAAGAAAGTCACCTTATATTTTTTGCTTTGATTTCACATTCATGAAATGATCTTATACCTGTCTTATTCTTTTAATGAGACAAATAATTCAAGTTTTCAAAAATGTTACCTCCTTTAAATGCCATTGATAGTATATTATTAACCAAATGTAAATTATAGCATATTATTAATCATAATTATAGTAAATTATATTTAAATACATTATAGTTGAGTCACTTAATAGAACTGTTTCATGCGTATGTGTATATTGGCCTTCCATAGCTCAGTATAGTTTCACTTTTTGAATTCATCACATTTCTAACATATGTCAAACATGCTGCTTTTAGTAAGCAAATATTTGTAAAAGTTGCTAATGATAAAATAAGAGCAATGCATAACCATGTGCTATCTGTCCTCTTCAGGTATAAATTGAAAGGTATACATAACCTCCACATAGTACAGAAATACTGAGAAAGCTTGGGGGGAAGAAATATGATGGTCGTTCAATTATTTCTATTTAATCTTTTTCTTTAAAAAGAAAACAATTATATAATGTTTGTCTGTTTTCTTTTTTATTATGGAAAGGCTTGTCTCTCTAGAGCTATGGAGATACTGTTTCCATGAAAACAGGGTATATAATTTCACGGCAAGGAAGAGAGAATAAGTAAAACAATAGCTTCAAGCACCAGGATTAAAGCCCAAGAGAAGAACCCTGCCCACTATGATCTAAAGCCAGGCTGGGCCTAACGACAGAGAAAGAAACTGGCAAGACCGATGATGGTGCTGGTGGTAGTACTGGTGGTGGTAGGTGGTCAAGGTTATATTACAATCAGGGAAGTTTTCTCCATTGTTCTTGATTCAGTGCGCTACTACAACTGGAGAAGAAACATTTAGGGAATCTACCCATAACTTTAGTTTTCTGGATGGTCTAGAACGGAAGACAGGAAAAGAAGCCAGAGTTGGAGAGCTGAAAGTAAGAGTCAAGGCCACGAATCACTACCAGCCCAGAAGCCAAAAATAAGGGAATACATGTTGCCAGGGGCCAATTCAAGATAGCATAGATGTAGGCGCTACATCTACTAGCAGATATGAAACAATGGGGCCAAGACCTCTCGAGATTCGTATAATTCCTGCCTCGGATGGAACTGTAGCTTGGACAGTATCAGAGAAAGAGCAACACAAAGAGACACAGAGAGAGAATAAATTTGCTGTCCTGAGAAGCTGGGCTGGTTTTGGAACATAGCTCCAGACTTTATGCCTCTTCTGGGATCAAGAGGAGTGCGCAGCTTGGCTTGGTTCCTTTGCTCTTTGGGGGAAAGAAGAGTGAAAGAAGAGAACAGCCACCAGGGACTGGCCACCTTTAGAAGTCATGCCGCAGACCTCTAGAGATTACTGAGCCTGCTCAGAATGCTTCCAGTGCTGGTATTCCTTCAAGCATTCCAGTAAGAATTCTCCTTGCTATGAGCGCTTACTATGATGACTGATGGTGCACTTTTCTCTTCTGGTTCTTTCTCCGAGTATTTCTGCTCTTCAAAACCATCTTTCATGAAAAACAGGTTTCTCTGTATTTTTTGGGGGGGGGATCAATTTCCAATAATGTGAAGACAGAAGTCTCTGTGTTTGTTCTACAACTTAAAAAGTTACCTCATTATCTTAAAACAATGATATCTTAGCAAACAATGCATCTTTTAGCTTAACAAAAATGGCAGCCCTCCAAAAGTGCCCTTGGGTACGGAAAGGAGATTACAGAGTTCCCTTATGGGAATGACACTGGAGAGAGAAGAAGACCCTATGCCTCTCCCAACTTTGCTCTGTACTTACGGATCCCTAAAATCCCACCTTGACAGCTTCACCCCTGAGGTCTAAAACTTTCCAGTTCTGAAGATACAAATACTTGTTGAGGGTTTAAGCATTTCCAACTATTCTCTACCTTAATAGGAATGAGTTAAACAATGATTTCCTAAGAACAGAAAAGGGCGAAAGAGCTTGAAAATACTCCAGAAGGATCAGCAATAGAAAGGAAGGGAGCACAAAGGGGAGACGAGTGGAGGCGATTCCCCAGCTTCGCAATTCTGAGTAGGACTTGCTCAAAGCATTTGTCTTCTCTCCTTTCTCTTCCCCCATCACCCTTCTTTCTATTATTTCCTTCAGTTTCCCTATGAAATAAATGAAGAGTAGGGATCACATCCCTTCTTCAAAGAGCAAATATGGGGATTGCGGAGTTAATGAAATGGTTGGCACTCTGGGAAACGTCCATTACTCTCTTGTTGCAACTCCTGTCTATTTCACTTGGCTGAAGGAAAAAAAGCACTTTCTCCTCAATGATTAGGACAGTAAATAAAAAGATATCAAGAAAATATATATCTTTTTAGCCATGTGTGACTTTCTAAGCCCAGAAACTCTTAACTTGCCACTTACCCTTCCTCCCCACAAAAGGATTTCAAGGAAACCTATTATCGACTATCCAAGAGCCTGGGCTTAGAACATGTTGCACACCTAAAACTAATATAACACTGGATGGTAACTATACTGCAATTAAAATTAAAAACTTTTTTAAAAAAGGAATCTTTTAGCCATAGCTAAAAAGTTCAGAAAAAAGGAATAGTGTTATATTAGTTTCAGGTGTACAACATATTCTTTTGATACCCGATGTCTCTAGACCATGAGACTCCAAGTCCTAGAATTGGATTCAGTTTAAAAAATCAGAAAAGCTACAGTAGTAAAGATCTTAAGAAAGCAATAGTTTGTATTTTTTTCTTTTGTTTCATAACATTATAGAAACTCTTGTGACTAAACCACAATAAAAAAACTCAAATATTACTTTACTAATATAACCTGCTATTCATTAAAATAAACAGAAGCATTCAACATTAACTTAAAATTATCCACAAAGAACAGCACTGTCCAAAATGTACATATCTCGAAGAAGCATGGCCTAACCAGTGGGACCATGCCATTTTTCTCAAAGACTGCTGAAATCTCAAAGACAACCCAAAACCCTGGCTACACGGTAAGGAACGGATCTTCCAACAGCATTGTAGATAAAGTGGACAAATGATCATGAACATTGACTGCAAACAATTTTTCTTTTAATGTACAAATATTAAGTTTGTTACACTTGTTTTACAAACTTAAATGGTTATGTCATATTAATCAAAAATAAAACAAGAAAACCAAAAGTGACAGCAAGCATTGCTCAGGGAACCCAAAGCAGAGGTGGTCAACAGGACAGCTGTCATTTTATACAGAGCACAATCAACGTGCTTGGTAGCCAACGGATGGACACTGATAAAATTTCAAGGCTATTTTGATAGAAAACCCCAGTCTCTCACAACAGTGGAGCAAAACTTCCTAACTAGCTAATCTTGATGGGATCAGTTTAGCTAGAGTTGAGAGCTCCTTTTGGAGTTTAGAAAGAACTGAAAATAAAGCATGAGGTAAAAGGCGGGCTGGACTAAGTGACATTTAATCTTTTGATATCTAGAAATTATCCTATAAAACATTTGGGTTCCTATTTTTACACTTATTCATTTCCTCTCTCATATATTCAATCACTTCCCTCCTTTATGTCCAAACAAAAATATTTTTCTTATCTTGGAGGGTAAAATCGTGTTTGGATCCCCACCTGAATCAAGCTTGAGTAGGGCTTGGCAAAGTTTGTATGTAAAGGGCCAGATGGTGAATATATTAGGCTCTGTGGGTCATAAGGTTTTCTCTGGCAACCTCTCAGCTGAGCCACTATAGCATGAAAGTAACCACAGACAAAACATAAACAAATGAATTTGGGTGTGTTCCAATTAAATTTTATCAAGTAAAAAATATATTTATCAAAAAAAAAAAAAAAGTAGCCTGCTGCATTTGGTTTGTGGTCTATGGTTTTCCAGCCCCTATACTAGAGTTTTTTCCCCTTTGCTTCCCTGGTTGGTACCTCCAACTTCTACCAATTATGTCCCCTGAAGCCCTGATGATCTGGTCTTCTTCACATCTTAAAAGCTAGTATTTAATAAGAATTAAATTAGGCAATGCACTGAAGATGATTAGTAGATAATGCACTAAAGATAACGCATATAAACCACTTGTCATAGTACCTAGCACATAGGAAGTACTAATACATATTTGTGTTCATCAAAGTAACCCTGTGCTTCTCATTGCTCCCCTCCCTATCTCTGTAAATAACAAAACATTTATCCACTTAGTTGCTCAAGCCAGGCTTTCAGAAATTCACTTTGATTCGTCTCTCCCCTTCCCCTCCTACCAACCATCTAGTCCAACCAGATACACCCTCATTTCTCCCTCTCCATTACTACCTGGTGGTCCAGACCACTACTTCTCCCTTTTGAAAGATCACCACAAAGCTCTAGCAGGTTCTTCCTGCCTCTAATCTTTCTCCTTTTGGTACCACTGTCAATAATCTTAGGATAAAATCCAATTTCCTAGACATAACTTTTGAGATGCCATGATTTGTCCTCAGGCTAACTCTCTAGCTTTATATCTCAAGTCTATCTGTTCTTCTCTACACTACAGGCACGAGGACATAGCTCAGTTTCTTCTACATGCCATACTCCCCCCAAATATACTTACAGATTGTATTGTCTGACTCTTCCAAATATGAAAAGGGTCCCAAATTGCTTAGAAACAAGTTTTGGAAACCAATTCTTTACTCAAATTGGATCTTTGATCTTTCTTTGAATTATACTTTGTTTTCTTGAACTCATCCTGTAGTACTAAAGTTTCCTATGCTTGACATGAATGCCTCTTTGAGTTCACTGAAATACTACTAAGTCTTCAAATTGTGATTAAATCTCCCAGGAAACCATTCCAAAATTCCATTCCCACCAGAAGGAACTTTCAGAAATCTTGCAGCACTGTGTACTTCTGATATGTTATCTAACATATCTGCTCTAATAGATCATCAGCTTTTGAGACTATGATTTGCATAATTTTTCAATAGTCCATAGTGCCTGCACAACACATTTTCATTATTGGAAGCAGAGTTAACCATACTGAGTGAGTATCTTAAATTTATGATTTTTTAAAAACTGTTCAGTGCTAGTCTGATAGTCTATTTAAATTTTTAAGCAATATTTAAGTACAATGGAATCTTAACTGACTGTATTATATTAAAATGTTTTATT
The DNA here is from genome assembly GCF_020171115.1 of Neogale vison. NCBI lineage: Eukaryota > Metazoa > Chordata > Mammalia > Carnivora > Mustelidae > Neogale > Neogale vison. Next base: position 33,676,191 of record NC_058094.1, read on the forward strand.
GGAAATAGACCGAGATTCAATGGGTACTATTTTAAGAACAAAAAGCAATTCGCACCAAAAACACGTAAAGAATGAATAACCAAAAGACCAAGAAGATAAGGCAGATTAAAACTAACTGGCCTTACCTAGTTCTCTCTTTTTTAAAAAATATTTATTTATTTTAAAGAGCAAGAGCTCAAGCAGGGGAGAGGCAAAAGGAGAGGGAGAGAGACAATCCTCAAGCCAACTCCCCCCCTGATAGCAGGACTCAACACCAGGACCCTGAGATCATGACCTGATCAGAAATCAAGAGTCAGCCATTTAACTAACAGAGACACCTAGGCTCTCCTTACCTAGTTCTCGTATTCAAAATGAAGGAAAGACACATAAGATTTTACTGATACACATAATGTTCCATGTTTTAAAAGGTCAGAAAAAAATAGGTATCTTTATATGACATCCTTATATTTTTTCCAGTATAAGTTTCTACACATTAAGATAAATGTAAAATAAATACACATCCAAGGAATACTATATATGATTGAAAGGATTAAAAAGAGGAATAATTCAATATGCAAAATCTGTAAGGAAATTTTATTGAAGCTGAGATTGTACAACTCAGAAAAGAGGATTCATATCTAAATATATGAAAGATTATTTGAATATACAAAGAATGTGAACCACTTGGTCTTCAACACTATAAAATATAAAACAAAAAAGATCTGACTGTAAGTAGTATTAAATTCTACAACACAACTCAAAAGAGGACCCTGTATAGCTTTAGAATTGTCCATAGTGCTGTATGATTTGGAAAACAGAATTATTATACTTCCTTGAGGAAGCAAAAAATTTCAGTCTTCCATTTTGGTTAGAAATAAGAAATAGACTTTCAATCACAGAGTAGTATGTATTTAGTTATACAGTATGCCATGTTTCTTATTGTTAATTTCATCTACCATTTTGTTTGCAAAACACAGATATTTTCATTTGTGTAAAACTATTTTTTTAAGATTTATTTATTTATTTGGGGGGCTTGCAAAAGCTGAGGGAGGGGTAAAGGGAAAGGAAAAGAATCTCAAGCAGACTTCTCGCAGAGTGTGGAACCCTACTGAGAGGCTCCATCTCATGACCCTGAGATTATGACCTGAGCTGCAAGAGTCAAATGCTTAACCTACTGAGCCACCCAGGAGTCCCTAAAACTATTCTTATTGTCCTAATCTGGGGGAGAAAACTTGCCAACTAAGCCAAATGAACACAGATTCTTAAGTAGTCTGTATTTTTTTTTTTTTTTTTAAAGAAATCTATTTCAACAAAGTCAGAACTCTACCCAACTGTCATTTCCATTAAGAAAATTTCACAACTGACTGGTTAGATGAAGAAAAACTCAGTCTGGCTGAGAGCAAGTCAGAAACCTTTGGTCATCCATCTTCCCTTTGACATAGATATCTCTAATTCCAGTATAAAATGACTGCTGGCAGAAGGAGAAAGAAAACAAAAGGGGACAAGCAATTGAGATATTTCAAATATCAATGGGACTGGAAGGCATGTGAGAAGAGGTTGGAGGCTGGTGGCCACTGACTTCCCACCTCTGGCCACATCCAAGGAATACCATATATGATTGAAAGGATTAAAAAGAGGAATAAGTCAGTATGCAAAATCTTTCCTTTGGAAAGAAGGTTTTGGTTGGAAGGTGTTATAGAAATGTCTGTTATGAGCACAGCCTCCTGGAGTTCTCTGTGGTTTTCTACGATTATTTCTTTGTCTTTACACCTTTCTCTGCATTTCATGCTGCCTTACCATCAACCTCCTCCTCAGAATATGTCCCCACCTCATCTCAGACTTCTCAGCTCTTGTCCCACTCTGATTTTCCTAAGCAATTATGAAGCTTCCAGTAAAAAGCAATGAATCCTCAGATACCCGGAGAAAAGCAAAATGAAAAACAAAAACCACTCTTTGGATTAAAAGCTACAGAAATTACATTTTTCTGTGAATGCAAAACTTTTTTGCCTAAGAGCATACCAGATCTGTTTTTCCACTATTTCCACATCAAGCGCACTTCTAAGTTATACTAGAATCTATTGTTTCTGTCCCCCGTGGCATTTATAGTACATAAATTCAGAACCTATATATATGGTTTTTAAATCTCTTTTCCAAAGGCCATTTGGCTTTCAATTGTTTTTAACAGAAAACACAAACACACACACACTGACCCCCTTGGGAGATTTGTGGCCCATACTCACAAAATGCAGATTGCCGAACAAACCGAACACAAAGACAGAAGGGCAGTGTGACATTTTCTACTAATAACGTGCAACATTTTATGCCATTCGACCACCATTTGTTGAAACTCTACGGTGTGGGAAATATTTGATAAGAGCTGGAATGGGCAGAAAGATGAAGCAGACTAGATTAGTTATCTACTGTGATATACTTTCACACCACTTGGTAATTTTCCATCAAGGCCAGCTTTGGGATTTTGACTAATTATTATTTTATGTTTTTTTTTAAGGCCTGTCTCTACCACTGGAACATAAATATCCTACAAAGAGTATCCCATTTACTACACGCCATGGAGTAGAAATTCAATAAATATTCACTGAATAAAAATATAATGGTAACATGTTCTAACTAGTGGGTAAGAGTGTCAATTTTGAAAAAAAAGTCTTTTAATAAAAAGGATTTTTCCATCTAGAGCAGCATTGGAGAAGAAAGATGGATTCTGCCTCACTGTTTTTTCATTCCACAAAGTCTGCAATACAAAATAGCTTTCAAAGCCCAAGGGGACAATGAGCCAACACGTCTACGGTTTTTTTTCTAAGTTCGGAAAATGAGCTGACGTTACTCCTAGTAGAATTTTACACTGTTTACCTAGGGCTTTATTAAATTTCCAACAAATACCTGCAACTGCCTCTGGAAGTTTTCCTAGTAGGTAAAAGGAATGGGACTCGCTTGAAAAAAAAAAAAATCTACTAGCCCCATCTACCTTTGCAGTACGTATGTTTCTACTCTCACGCTCAAAAACCTTAAAACATTTACTTTTAATGAAACTAAAACACTTCTTTTCCTTAGTATGTACTTCTCAGCTTACCATTAACCTCTTTATGATCTCGTTATGTAGATTAACTAAGCCTTTACTGATTACTAGACTGTACAATGCCTTTGGCTAGTCATATCTTAAAATTATGTCCAATTAAATTAAGTAAAACCTATGGTAAATTAAAAGGAGTTCCCTGAGAATTTTTTTTTGAAGGGAAAGTTTTTTCCCCCTAATGATATGAAAAGAAATAATTATAAAGATGTACTTTAAGCAATAGTGAGGTCACATAGAGAGTTCCATCTTTGGAGTGGATTCGTCTATTATGAAACTTCTGAGTCTCAGTTTTCTGATATGTAAAATGGGAATGATGATGCAAATATCTAAGGTTGTGAAAATTAAAATGAACAAATTCATGCTACTGTTAATGATGTCTTTAGTAACAGTAAATTATTTTCTGAATTTTATATTTTAAAAAGTTTATATTCTTATAACTGATAAGTACTCTGGTCTGACAGTGTAAACTGCGAAGATTAACATTTATATCTATTTTACTTTACTCCCAGGAAGTATATAATAGGACGGAAGTACATGATAATTTTTATAAAACATATCTACAATATTTCCTGAATCTCCCCATCCTTTCCATCTCCTTCTACTATTATCATTTGTGGTAGGCATAATGGTCCCCCCAAAGATGTCCATACACTATTTTCTGGTATCTCAAAATATGTTATGTTACATGGCAAAAGGTACATTTGCAGATGTAAGGTTAGGTTAAGGTACCTTACGAATGTAAGATGTAAAGTTAAGGACCTTAAAACAGGGATATTTATTCTGGATCATCTGAGTTGGTCCAACATAATTATATGAGCTGTTAAAAGCAGAGACCTTTTTCTAGCTGGAGAGGGGAGGAAATGCAGCAAAATCGTTACTTGGAGAGATGAGAAGCACAAGAAATATTCACATGCTACTGTTTGCTTGAGGATGACAGGGGTCATGTGTCAAAGAAGGGACTTCAGTCCTACGAAGGTCAAGTATTGAAACCTGAATGAACTTGGAAATGGAGTCTTCCCTTCAGCCTTTAGATAAATGCCCAGCCTTGATGACACTTTGGTTTTGGTCTTGTGAGACACGGAGAAGAAAAACTTGCCAAGATCACCCAAATTTCTGACAGAATGGTAAAGCTGCACTAAGTTGCTACATTTGTGGTAATTTGTTATGGCAGCAATAGAACACAATACATCACTGATCAGCCCCTCATCCTCCCTGTTCTAAACTGTCTTACTGAATTTGTCTCCTACTATTGATCTCTAGACTTTCTTACTGACAACACCTTTCTAGCTCTGATTGTCATGACCATTTCCAAATCCTGCAGTAGCGTCCTACTGCCAATTCTATGGCTCTGACTCCCTCGCCTGACATTAACTTACTTATCTGGTCCCAACCTCCACTGCCAGTCTCACCTCCCACTATGTGTAAGACCTTGCTCTGCTCCTACGTAAACAACATTTCGTATCTCTGGGTCTACTATCGCCCATGTCTGAAACGTCCATTCCGGTCATCATCATCCTCACAGTTTAAACATTATCCATAATTTAAGGCTTATATCAATTCTTCCCTTGGCATCAGGGTTGGAAGTGGTCATTTCCATGGCTACACTAACAGCAATATAATAATATTAACATCTAAACGGATGTTAGTAATGGTATTAACAGTAGTTGCTGCCATTTATAAAGAACTTACATATATTGGGCACTGCTTAAGTTCTTTCACGGTGCTCATGAAATAGGAAGATAGAGTCCATTATTTTCATAGCCAAGGAAAGGGAGGCTTATAGACATTAGATATCTTGTGCTTATAGCAGAGGTGGGATTAGAACTCTAAAACTCTCATATCTGTTTTCTCCACTCTGCTGCACTTCCTTATAGGATATTTTTTGTTTCTTTTGCTTGTTTTTATCATGTTCCACCTTGTTTTATATTTCCTCCAGCCTAAAACTCCTTTCTTCTAATAGATACATGTATTTTAAAGATTTTATTTATTTATTTGACAGAGAAAGAGAGAGAGAGAGAGATCACAAGTTGGCAGAGAGGCAGGCAGAGAGAGAGAAGAGGGGGAAGCAGGCTCCCCGCTGGGCAGAGAGCCCGATGTGGGACTGGATCCCAGGACCCTGAGATCATGACCTGAGCTGAAGGCAGAGGCTTAACCCACTGAGCCACCCAAGGTGCCCTCTCCTAATAGATATTAAGATCCTTCAGTAGAAGATCTGGGATCGTAGGGACTATGTTTTGTTAAGTTTTGCCTTTGATAGTGCCTACCAGACTGCCTTCCATTGCAAATAGTGTAGTTGATAAAAAAAAAAAATGTGTACTTTGTGAGATGAATAAATGTAGGGTGATGATTAAAATACCATAAGAATTCATTATTAAATTTTTAATAATTTGATTATGACTGTAATCTCTAGTTTTATGAAAGGATATTGCAAGATTACTTGCTTTTGTAGATGTAAATGGATAGCTCCTTAACAATCGCTTTCAAGTGTTCTATTTCTTCTTTCTATAAATAATAAAAACAAAACTCTAGAATATGAGATGTTAAGAAATATCTGACATATATTTATGTGATCATTTATTTACAACCTCACTGTGCCAGTTTAACATACTGACGAACACATTTTTTTTTAAAGATTTTATTTATTTATTTGACACAGAGAGAGAGAGAGAGAGATTGCAAGAAAGCAGAGCAGGTGGTGGGGGGGAAGCAGGCTCCCTGCTGAGCAGAGAGCCCAATGCAGGGCTTGATCCCAGCACCCTGAGATCATGACCTGAGCCAAAGGCAGAGGCTTAACCCACTGAGCCACTGAGGCACCCCTGAGGAATGCATTTTTAAGTTACCTTGTCTATAACAAAGATGAGTTGTATATTCATTCATTGTAACAAATCCTGAGTACTTAGCAGACATCAACTATAACTCTAAGTACCACAGATATGAAAATGAATGAGCTACAGTTCCTCCCCTCAAGGAATTTATAGGCCTAATGGGATTCAGAAAAATACAAATATGTAATAATAACAATACATATAGAGGTAACCCTTAAAAACCTGAAAAAGAGGCTGATATGTTTCTATTATAAAAAGCATTTTTCAACTCAGCAACAACAACAACACAAAATAGCCCAGTTAGGAAATGGATTTCAAAAGACTTGAATAGACATTTCTCCAAAGAAGATATACAAATGGTCAATAAACACATGAAAAGATGCTCAACATCACTAATCATTAGGGAAATGCAAATTTAAACTACAATGAAATGCCACCTCACCCTTAGGATGGCTATTATAAAAAAATTACAAGTGTTGCCAAGGATGTAGAGAAAGTGGATTCTTGTGTACTGCTGGTGGGAATGTCAAATGGGACAGCTGCTATGGAAACCAGCATGGCAATTCCTCAAACAATTAAAAATAGAATTACCATATGACCCAGCAGTTCCACTGTGGGTATATGCCCCAAAGATTCAAAAGCAAGATCTTGAAGAGGTATTTTACACCCATGTTCTTCACAGCAGCATTATTGACAATTGCTAAAAGGTGGAAACCACCCAAATGTCCATTGACAGATGAATAGATAAGCAAAATGTGGTACATCTATACCATGAAATATTATTCAGCCTTAAAAAGGAAAGAAATTCCAACACATGCTTATAGCATGAGTGAATCTTAAGGACATTATGGTAAGCGAAATAACTAAGTCACAAAAGGACAAATACTGTATGATTCCACTTATATCAGGTACCCAGATTAGTCAAATTCAGAGACAGAAGAGAGAACAGTCAGAAGCTGGAGGAAAGGGCAAATGGGGAGGGTTTGATGGGTACAGAATCTGCCCTATGCAAGATGAAAAGCTTTCTGGAGATAGATGGATGTGAAGGTAGTTACTGTCACTGCACTGCCCAATTGAAAATGGTTGAGGAAGGGGTGCCTGGGTGGCTTAGTTCGTTAAGCAACTGCCTTCGACTCAGGTCATGATCCTGGAGTCCCGGGATCAAGTCCCACAACAGGCTCCCTGCTTGATGGGGAGTCTTCTTCTCCCTCTGACCCTCCCCGCTTTCATGTTCTCTCTCTCTTTCTCTCTCAAATAAATAAATAAAATCTTAAAAAAAAAAAAAGAAAATGGTTGAGATAGTAAATTTTATGTTTTGTACATTTTATCACAATTATAGAAATAAAAATAAGAGTCTCCTTTTTAGAACAAACAGTATAAAATTCAATCCAAATCTAAGAAATGTTAAATTAATTTCCATTACCAGTAAAGCTATCGTTCTTAGCTACTTGCTCATCCCAGTTTGCTATAGAAATGGTTTACTACAATTCATAATATGTGGTGACTAACATAACATAATTTTAAAAATCTATAATATGTTTATAATAGTTTTCACTTACGCAAAATATTCTGTCTACCTTATCTATTATATTTAAACCACTTGAACTTAGTACAAATAGTGGCATGACTATCAATACTTTTAATTAATTGTGGCTGATAGTATTGTAACTGCTAAAACATTATTTCAAAAGTGAGAAACAGACCTGCACGTAGGGTTCAATGCACATTCTTTGTGAGAATCCTTAACATGCTATATCCTGTAGTGTTGATTTGAGATTTCTTTAAAATTTATTTATGTGCTTTTATTCCGTTGTCTACAACTCCATCACAAAACTGATGCTGGAAAACAGAGGCTGGGGAGTACGGGCTAGGAAGTGCTCAGGAGAAAGGAGAAGCGAGTTTGGTGGGCATACCAATAGTTTGGAAAATTATAATGTACATCACTTCAGACATTCTTACTGAGAATATAAAGTCTTACTTTATCATTAGGAATAATGATTTGCATTAATAATGATTTGTACTCTAACTACTTCGTCAGTGGCTGATGAAAAGTTAAAATAGAAAAAGAAGTTTCAGGTCTACCTTGTTTGTCCCCATTGCAATATTAGAATTACACTCAATCCACAGTTTTACTGCAGTGATCTTTGCAAGCAACTTGGCCACTTTCTGGTGGTTCATTAAACTAATGGCTCCAGAAAAGCACACAGCATTGACCATCTGACAACCAGACCAACCAAGAACACAAGGGGGTAAATATGTCCTAAATATTAACAATGCTTAATTTCTTCTACATCTTTTAGGTTAAAAAATAAAAATAAGTTCTATCAGTTTCTTTTCTTTTCCCCAGGGAACTTAATCATGCATCCCAAAAAGTACATGAGCTTTTCATTGAAGAGCACTACATCTGAAACTATACCAGACATGGAGAAAGACACATAAAATATGAAAAAACAGGCTAGCCAGAAAACAGAGAAATAAATAAATGATGGTAGTTACTAAGTGTTATCATTAGAGTAAATATAAAGTCCTGTGTCAGCTTAGAAATCACAAGATGAAAAGAAGAGAGCATAGGCTCCTGAGTGACCACAGGTCATAACAACTGATCTCCACTTTAAGCTCTGAACCCAACATCTTCAACCTGCTCAGTCATTACCACAAGGATCCCGTCTGTCAGCAGAAGAGCAAAACTCTTTTTTTACTTCATTTCCCCCAAGCTACAGTCCTATTTCTTTTTTTTTTTCCCAAGATTTTTATTTGTTTATTAGACAGAGCAGGAGAGCACAAGTCAGGGGGAGAAGCAGAGGGAGAGGGAGAAAGCAGGCTCCCTGAGAGCAGGGAGTTCAATGCAGGACTCAACCCCCTGACCCCGAGACCATGACCTGAGCTGAAAGCAGATGTTTAACCAACTGAGCCACCCAAACACCCTGCTACAGTCCTATTTCTATATTTCCTTTTTAATCAAAATCCTGGAAAGAGCTGTTTCCATCTATACTGTCCAACTCCATAGTCACTAGTCACATGCACCTATTTACACTGATGTTAATTAAATCAAAATTTGCAAAAAAAAAAAAAGGAAAATCAGTTCCTCCATCATAGTAGCACATTTCAAATGCTCAGTAGCTATGTTAGGCTATTGCTACCATACCATATTGGGTAGCACAGGTACAGAAAATTGCCCACATTGCCAAGAATTCTACTGGACAGTGCTGGTCTAGACCACACTACAGTAAGAGTGAAGTCTCCAAATCCATAGCGCCTGGATCCAAATCACAACGTGTACCCTCACTACTTGAGTAAACTTGGGACAGTTAATTCCCCACTGCTCACTTTGGTTTTCTCATCTGTAAAATGAGGATAGTAGTAATTATTTCCTGCTTCAAGCACATTATTGTGAGGTTTAAATGATTTACATGTGAAGGGCTTAGAATAGTGCCTGCACACAAAAGTGTTCAATAAGTATTAGATACTCTTATTTTTATTCTTGATATTCTTCTCACAGACTCTACCTTACCTCCCATTTCCCTCCTGCACCAATAAGGTCTTGTCCACCACTGCAAGGTTTGTCAAGGTTTACCAAACTCCCCATCTTGCCAAGTCCATGGTCAGTTCTCCGTCTTCCATCTTACTTGGCCTTCCATCTTACTTGTCAGAAGCACCTGACACACTGATAATCTTTCTTAAAATATTTCCTTCACCTGGTGACCAAGATCCCATATTCTTTCCTTCTCTTCTCATTCTCTCTCTCTCTTTTTAATGGCTGCTCTTCCTTGAGCCTTCTTTGATGAATTGTCTTCTGATTTTCCAATGTTGGAGTATCCCTGAGCTCACCCTTTGGTTTTCTTCTTGACTAAAGTTACCTTAAGTAATCGTATCTTGTGCTGTGGCTTTAAAAACTACCTGTGATCACTCCCACATGACATCCTTAGTCTTGACCTACTAGGCTCTGGGACTCATACTAACTGGACTCATACTAACTGGATTCCAACTAACCATGTAACAACTCGCTTACATGTCTAGACAGGCATCTCAAAGTCAACATGTCTAAACTAGAGTTCTTGATTCCCCTGTGAGGCTGAATTGACTATTGAAAGCTTAAACCTACAAAATGATTTTAACTTTTCAAAGCAAATTCTTACACATTTTAAAATATTATCTTTAAAAAATCCTTGTTAGATTTGTCAGATGAACATTCTATGACTCAGGTATGTCAGGTAGGTTTTTAAAGAGTTATAGTAGATTATCTCATATAACTCAAAGTTAGCAATGGAATCCAAGTGTCCTTGTTATTTCCATGTGTTGTCTGCTAAGTAATAATGTCTAGCAAGTCACATCTAATCTTTAGAAATGGTGACATTAAAGGTGAGTTTCCAATTAACAGGCAAAGCAGCCCACCAAATAGCATGGCAGAAGACAGCTATGACTTACCAGCATATGTACTGGACAACATACCTTCAAATAAATGGTTTCTCTTTTGACAGTTATTGTTTACATATGATTGTGATGATATCATATGGAATAATTTCACTATCTTTTAGAAAGATCCCATTTTGCTGAGTATTCTACTCTTTAGAAGGCAAGTAAACAGTCTTGTCTGAAAACCCATTCTGGTTACAGTGGTATTTATTTTTACGATGATAAATACCATCTTTCTCCATGTGTTCGGCACATAGTAGGTGCTCAGTGTTTATCCAAAAACCCTGAACCAGTGAAAACAATTATTTAGTTTAACATCATGTATTCTCTAACTTATATAAAGTTATGAATATCTGTTTTAGGTTAGGTTCTGTATTTTTTTTCATTTCTAGGCTTTATTTTTAGAACAGTTTCCAGGTTATAGGTATTTGTAAGTTTTAAGGGAAAAAAAATGCAATGAAGTTCTAACTGCTAGAGATATATAAAAAAGACCTCAATTTCAAAAGGCCATCATCTATCATGTACTGTAGCTAATTATGTATAAACATTAGCAATTTAAAAAATCATTGAAATATATTCTCTATGTCCATAAATTAAATTTTTATTTGTACATTAAAATGAAAAATAACATTTTAAAACACCAAATGAAAAATTCCTGTCAATAGCCACATTGAACATAGTGACTTACAACCACGATATAAGGAAAACCATCAAATAATTATTTCAATATGATATTATTATATAAGGCTCAGATTCCAGAATTGCTATTATAATTATATAAAATCAAGAGTAGCCGGGTCCAGAAATTTAATGTATCCTTAAATTCTTTTGGATTGCAGATTTTTGTCCTGATTTCTGTGTATATGAACCCTAGTAATTCAAACACAAATGAGATTTTACCCATTTGCCTATAATTTATTTGCTGTAAGAGAAACACCATATTACATGCTTTTGTTTGTTTGTTAAGTAGAAGATATGTTATTATTTCCAAGATACCAGGGATTTAATGTTTAATTATCAACAACCATTTGAAAAGCCATTGCTTTGACTCACAAATTTCTTAATTGCTAGCTGTGGCTTTTCTGAGCAGGAGTAGGAGCGCTGTATCTAATTTATTTTTGCAGATGTTATTTAGAAACTGAATTTTAAAGTAGCAAAGCTCTGAATATCTTCACTATCAGCAGAAAATTCCTCCATCCCTGCTGCTGGAGAATATTGCTGCCTTGAAGTTTTCACAGGGAAATAAGTAATGCAGTAAGAAAATTGATACTACTGGTAAATGCTCCTTACAACCTGAAAAAAAAACTTAGGTCATCAGCAATAAAAGATCTATATGATTCCCACAAAAGATGAGGTGTCATCTTCATCACGGTAACTTGCTGAGAATGAAAATTGATTTGGCTGGTTCCCTCTTGAGGAACCTAAGAAAAGCAAGTATTTCACAGAGCAGATCATCTTTGCAAAGGGCCAGCCACTGGCAATCCAGCTCCCACAGCTCAACTCCTCCCTGAGGAGGAAAGACATTTTGTGCCTCTCAAGAACAGGGGCCAGGGTTTGCTTCAAAGAAGGCTCATTCGTCACTGAAAAACAAAGTTATTGCTTTATTTTCAGAAAGGTTAACAGGTTTCAAAGGCCCCCTATCTCTCTGGAACGTGCCATCTTCCACTAATGACTGCAAGATAACGAGCAGGAGAAAAGAATATGTACTTTAATGACAACTCACATACGAAGTCAAAAGTAACATAAAAATGCCTACCCGTTTGGCTGAGCTGAGAAGCGCTGCGACTTTTCCGGGAGAGGCCAACAATAGCTACCATTTTGGCCCCAATGCTAGAGCGCCGCTTTTTGCCGCCGGTGCCCAGCGCCCCCACCGCCGTGTCGGACTGGCTGCCGTCCGTCTTCTCCAGCGAGCACATGTCTCCACTGATGCTGGTGCTTTTGGTCATGTTCTTGCTGGAGATGCCCATTTGTCTGCTTTGCATTTTGGATGTAAAGACACTGTAGGCCGATGGATCGTTAAAAGGGACGGCAAGAGTGAAAAGGAGAAGACAGAAAATGTATTTTAGATGAAACGTCTGGAGTCTAACTAAATGATATCATTTATGGGATCTATTTTTAGGGTTTAACCATTTGCAAGTACCACGGTCCTGAATGGCCTTTACGATTCAGGGTCAAGCTCACGCAACTATGGAAACTAATAATCATGATTTCATTTCCGCTGTCACAGAAGGCACCGGTTTGCGTGGCCACAGAGGGAAAAATAAATGTTCACAAAAAATCAGAGGGCTTATTTAAGATAATATACTGTCCAGCAAGGGCAAGTATGCTGCAGAGAAAGCTGTACAGCAAAGGAAGACGTTTCCAAAAGCATTCTTCCCCAGTCTGCTTTCCTATTGCCTTCAAAAAGAAATTACAGTGTGGAGATTCCTCAAGAAATTAAAAATAGAGCTTCCCTATGACCCTGCAATTGCACTCCTGGGTATTTACCCCAAAGATACAGATGTCGTGAAAAGAAGGGCCATCTGTACCCCAATGTTTATAGCAGCAATGGCCACGGTCGCCAAACTATGGAAAGAACCAAGATGCCCTTCAACGGATGAATGGATAAGGAAGATGTGGTCCATATACACTATGGAGTATTATGCCTCCATCAGAAAGGATGAATACCCTACTTTTGTAGCAACATGGACGGGACTGGAAGAGATTATGCTGAGTGAAATAAGTCAAGCAGAGAGAGTCAATTATCTTATGGTTTCACTTATTTGTGGAGCATAACAAATAGCATGGAGGACAAGGGGCCTTAGAGAGGAGTAGGGAATTTGGGTAAATTGGAAGGGGAGGTGAACCATGAGAGACTGTGGACTCTGAAAAACAGTCTGAGGGGTTTGAAGTGGCGGGGGGGTGGGAGGTTGGGGTACCAGGTGGTGGGTATTATAGAGGGCACGGCTTGCATGGAGCCCTGGGTGTGGTGAAAAAATAATGAATACTGTTTTTCTGAAAATAAATAAATTGGAAGAAAAAAAAAAAAAGAAATTACACAAGTGGTAAAATTCTTCGAAAAAATAACAGCGTCCACTGCTAAGAGTGGGCCTTCAACATAAGTTCTTCTCTGTCTCATAAGCTTTATGAGTTATATAATAATGGTTAAATTTTCTAACAGAGATTGATGTTTTCATTACTTTTGAATTAAAAATAAGTTATTTCACCTAACAGAATTTCATATTTATTGCTTTCTATTCTCCAAAAATAAAGAAAAGGAAGACTTCCCTCTTGCATTCATTTGAAAGAAGGAAACCTCATTATCAGATCTCTAGCCAATATGGTCAGAAAGCAATGTCTCAATGAAGCATGTGAGCTGATTAACGATTACTGATTACTGGTGACGATTACTGATTAGCTGATTACTCCCATCGGCAGTGTTAGCACTGATTACTGATTACTCCATTGGCGGTAGTCAGTAGACTAACACTGCCAATGGGAGTAACTAAAGACAGGACCCTTGATTTTTCTGTGATCATTGGAGTGTGGCGGGAAATAGTACAAAGGTTGAAGAATCTCGAAGCAGGCTATCCAGCTGGCCCCCAAAGCCTGAGAGAACGTGAAGGAAGTGGTCTGTGTTGCAGGAATGGGAAGACTTAATCGCATATCATTCTGACTCAGGATTAGAGTAATAACTTCTGCTTTAATTTGGTTTTGATAGTATGAGTGAATAACATAATTATAGCAGCAAAAGAAAAGAAAAAAATCAAGAAACATTAGAAATATATTTTTTTCATAAAGATTTTATGTATTTATTTGAGAGAGAGAGAGAGAGAGAGAGAGAGGGCCTGGGCAGGGAGGAGGTGAGGCAGAGGCAGAAGCAGACTTCCCGCTCAGCAGGGAGCCCTAATGTGAGGCTCAATCTCAGGACCCTGAGATCAAGACCGAAGCATCTGCAGACACTTAACCGACTGAGCCACACAGGAGCCCTAGAAATATATTTAGATGTCATTTAAAGAATGGGAATTAGAAAACTGACCTATTGAGATAAGCTCTTATTTCTAATTTAATTTCTTGGTCTCCCTAAAAAAAAAAAAAATTTGTTTTTACTTCATTTTAGAGTAAAATCTCCTAAAAGGCCAGGACCACATGTTAATTTTATGTTTATTTTCTTCAAGTATTTCAGAGGAGAAAGTCCTAGTGTAACACTGTTTTAAAAATATAGTAAACTAGGGGCACCTGGGTGGCTCAGTCAGTTAAACCTTTGACTCAGGTCACTATCTCAGGGTCCTGGAATCAAGCCCTGCACTGGGCAATGGGAAGCCAGCTTCTCCGCCCTCCCTCTCCTGCTCCCCCAACTTGTGCTTTCACATACTCTCTTCCTCTGTCAAATAAATAAAAAAGAAAATCTTTAAAAAATAACAATAAACTGTACTATTTTACTCCTCACATTGGTTTAAGAAGAAATGAGGCATAAATTGGCCAAAAGAGAAAACAGTGTATATGTTTCTATAATACCCCAAATTAATCATTTTCAAGCTTGTTTGATTTTGCTATTCTTTAATAAACAACAATAGAATAAAAGAGAAAGAGTTTGGTAGGCGAAAAGATACGGGCTGGACTCCCAGTTTTGCTGTTACTTAACAGACTTCCTTGAAAGAGTTAATTGCTCTACTCTGAGCCTCAGATTCCTCATTTGTAACATAAGAATACCCTATTTTTCCCTTCTTCTTTTAAAGAATAGGGATAGTATCTCTAAAGTAAAAATTTAATAAATTGAAATCATAATACTTTTTATTAAGTAATATGGGCAACAGATAGAATAAGGCTAAAGCCCTTCAACATGCACCATATAAATACCTAACAGCACCAGTAGAAATGATATTTATAGTTATAAATTTATAAACTTTTGAAATTAAAATGTCTATAATCTCTTTAGGATAGCCACTGTTAACACAATGGACAGCAGACATCACAGAGAGTCGGGAAACTGGGTTTGATCTTTGGCTAACTCATTCGGGACAGTTAGCCTTTTCTGATACTTAATTTTCTCAGTAAATGAGAAGATGTTAAGTAAAGCACTAAACAGAATGCCAGCCACGTAAGAGCTCCAAGAATTAGTCTCCCCCACCATCACCACCACTGCTGCCATTTCCATTCAGCAGCCATTAAACATCTTAAACTGGAGTTTCTGCAAGGTCCCCTCTAACTATGATATGCTTTGCTGCCCTGTGATATTTCTTATCCCATCGATTCTGGGCAAATAAACACAGAAATGCAACATACAATTTTCACTGTATGTTGTCATCAGAAAAGCCTAGAAAAGTTAAAGTTTAGTCGAAACTAAGGTTTTCAAAAGAATAACGTGCTCCATAGAACACGTCAGAGAAACCCAGTACTCCTGTCATGGAGGCATCTTTCCCTCAAATACATACTTTTCAAAAACAGCCTCTTGGGGTACCTGGGTGGCTCAGTGGGTTAAAGCCTCTGCCTTCAGCTCAGGTCATGATCCCAAGGTGCTGGGATCGAGCCCTGCATTGGGCTCTTAGCAGGGAGCCTGCTTCCCTTCTTCTCTCTCTCTGCCTGCTTCTCTGCCTACTTGTGATCTCTATAAAATAAATAAATAAAATCTTAAAAAAAAAAAAAAAAGAAAGAAAACAGCCTCTTAAGTTACTCCCACCCAAAGAAGTGAAAGACATACTCACAAAATATTACTTAATGTACCTTATGATTTTTGCATTTTAATTTTCATGGTTGGCTATTAAAGCCATAAAGAACTCACCCAAAATTAAGCAGGATACAATAAAATACTAACTATAACTGATAAATCAGTTTATAGATAAATTTAATGACATTTTGGTTTTACAGAAGTATATTCTCTTCAGCCTAACAACTTGGATAATGCATTATCTACATTAAAATTTTGGGGCACCTGGGTGGCTCAGTGGGTTAAGCCTCTGCCTTTGGCCCGGGTCATGATCCCAGGGTCCTGGGATAGAGCCCCCCATCAGGTTCTCTGCTCAGTGGGGAGCCGCTTCCCCCTCTCTCTCTGCCTCTCTACCTACTTGTGGTGTCTGTCTGTCAAATAAATTAAAAAAAAAAAAGTTTTGTAAGATGGATCTACTCTTCATCTTCTAGAACCTTCGAGATCACTAGGGATGAGTTTTGAATAGCTACTCTCCAGTGCTGTGTTTTGACAAGAGGGAGACTGAGGCTAGAGTATTGTTACAGGTTTCCTTGACTTTTCCTGCTCGTCATCACTTAAAACTATAAGCAAACAATGCTGTAAGCAAACAAGCTATTAACCAAAATTTTTAAAGCTTTATGACTCTGGATTCATGAAATACTTTGCAGTTAAAAAAAATCTGTAAACATGGGTAATCATTTGGAATGCTCAAGGTGATTAAGAAAACACAGATCCATTACACTGTCAATTACAAAAGAGAGTGTTTCTAAGAGTCTGGTAAATTTCCAGGGCAGCTGGGTGGGGGGGTCTCAGTGATGGACTTCTGAAGGGTGATCCAGCAATATGTATCAAAAGCGTTTAAAAAAGCCCAAAGGAGCTTTTAACCTCTCTATTCTACTTTTAGGTATATCCTAAAGGAAAATTTAGCAACGTGTACAAATTTAGCAATAGCATTTACTGCAGAATTGATTATAATAACAATACACTCATACACACAAGAGAAAACCTCATAAATGTCCAATAGTTCAGGGTGTTTAAATCAGTTATGTTCATCAATAAAGTAGACTATACCTTTGAAAATGATATTATAAATAAGTATTTATTGACATAAAAATGTCCTTGACATGGGGGGGTGCAGAAGCAGATATTTGCAGCCCAATTTTGGCTGGCTCTCATACCAAATATGGATTTACCTTACTGAGAGGGGACACAGATAAATTCAAACCCTGGAGGTTATCCATTCTTTAATCCATCTATCTATCTATCCATAGCTATCTATCATCTATTCTTGCTCAACTAGGTAGTTGGTGAAACCTGGATTTGTGAAATGATCTACCATTTCCCTGCACAAGGGGCATATAAATAGAATATGAAAAAATAAATGTATATGTTTAGAATGTTTCTGTTCTTATGGGGAAAAAGTATAAATGTACACAGCAAAAGATCTAGAAGGATATACTGTGCACAGTGCACTAAAAATAGCTTTAATTTTCTCTGATTGGTAATTATAGTTTTAAAAATGTTTTTTTCAATTTCCCCCCAGCATACATGGCAATAAGAAAAAAAATTTTAAACAAATGAAAAGAGCAATCAAGGACTAACATACCTTTTTCTTTTAGATAGTTCAAGTTACTCAATCCACATAGTTCATTCCGAGGGCTAAAGGTATATAGCAAGCTAATCCCTAAGAGATTACCATACAATTATACTGGATATTGATATAGGATGCTCAGTTCTAGAAAGAGATACAGCCATTTCTACATATCTGAATATCATTTTCATCTTTTCTAATTTTTGACTTCAGAAAAACAATGAAAAATTTTTATACATTTTGTACTCTCACAGTAATACATGTGAAATTGCCCATGCAAGTGATCTATTTTAGGACATAATTATAAATGTTGAAATTGTATCTTGAAAGATTTTTTTAAAAGGGAAATTTAGTATTGTCAATCATTGGGAGAAAGATAATGAACGGCAAGTGAAATATTTGTAGATACTCCTCAAAGACTTAAATAGCCTATCAGGGGTTATGGCAGTATGTGATTAAATTAAATGAAGATTATAGGCCAAGGGGCCAAAAGTGTTAATTCATAGTTTGAATGAATAGAGCTAAGTGGTTTGGGTTAAAGTAAGAAATAGCAAACATAGGACAAAGGCAAAGTCTGTGTGTATGAGAATATGGGCACAACAGTAACATTGTAAATAAAAAATACAGTCTTGTCGAAACAAATACTTCATCATATTGAGAACCAGGAAGGTGGTTAGGAAGGACTTAGCCAAAGTGTTAGAGACTGGGGTGATTTCAGAACCTTGTGGTCTTAACTACAGCTCAGCCCAGCAGCTGTTACAGTAGAGTGTGCAGCTCAGAAACAGAACAGATACTTCTGGACAGGAAGTAGGCAAAGAGAATTCCAGGGGTGGAAGTATTTATAACATCTGGGGCTAGGAAGTGGTGCTAGAGAGGGTCTGCAGGGCTCAAAAGGAAGGAGACAGTAGTAATAATGGTAGAATGGGAAAAAGGCACCGAGTGAGACTGGCCAAGCTCTCAAACAGTATGGCTCCTTGAAGGGTTTCATTCCTTTTCCTTCCCATTGTTGTGTTTCTGGAGGCAGGTGACAATGGCTAACCATGTACCGATCACAGTGAAAACTCATACTTGATTGCACCAGTTGTCAGTCATTGGGCAGATGCCTGAATTACAGTGTCTTTTCTTGAATTCTGGCATGTTCTTGGGTGTGGGAAAGAGGGGTAACAAACTCTGCTCCTGTCTTAATTTCTCTTAATTAAAATTTTTCTCTATATTAAATACTATGGCTTTCCTAAAATGTGGAACTAAAAATTATTAATACCCTAATTTATGATTTAATAAGTTTTATTTCACTTACTCAAGTGACCATCTCCAATTTTAGGCTTGGAAAGTAGTAATCATGTATTCAACAAATGTTTATTTAACATCGATCACCACAAGGATAAAGATAAACACATGATATGCCATAGTTTCTTTTCATTAATTTACTGGCAAATATCAGCATGAAAAATGCAAATATGGCTACATAATGACAGGGTCTTCTTTTATAACTGAAATTCCAGTGACCAACTCTAACATCAAGAAACCTTAATTAAGTTAACAATTCAAATAAAATCTCTCTCTGAGGAGCATGTAAAAACTGAGTTTCCTATACTAATTCTTTCATTTCTGGAAATGACACAAATTTAAAATTTAGTATTTTTAGTATTACTGAAGTTGATTTATAAATGCATTCAATTAATATACCATAATTTATTAGTATAGTATCTGAATATATTGGAGGGGATATGTGTGTTTGTCTACTCCACAAAGTTGATATCCAGAGTTAGGGAGGAATAACGACCTAATTAATGAAGTATTTTTAGCCAAAAATATCTGCCTTGACGAGAGCCATTAGTCACAGAGCTGTGTTTATGGTCCAGGTCTTGGGTCTCAGGGAAGGAAGAGGTCTCAAGGCCTCAGTGTCGACAGAGCAGATCGTCGCTTAGTTAAATAGTTTAAGGAGTCCCAGGAAGTCCTGTAAGCTCCCCAATTCCCCTGCCAACTTCTTGTTCATGCCTAAAGTTCTGCTTGATTAGATTTCTTTATTAAAAAAAAAAAAGATTTTATTTATTCATTTGACAGAGAGAGAGAGTGATTGCAGGTACACAAGCAGGGGTAGGGGGAGAGGGAGAAGCAGGCTCCCACTGAGCAGGGAGCCCAATGTGGGGCTTGATTCCAGGACCCTGGGATCATGACCTGAGCCAAAGGCAGATGCTTAAGGACTGGAGCCACCCAGGCGCCCCTAAAGATTTCTTAAAAACAAAACAAAACAAAACAAAATATTCTTTAAGGAAAAAAAAAGATTTCTTAGTTTGAGGCTTGATCCTTTTTCATATGCCACTACCACTAGGATTTTGATCATTCATTTAAAAGATATTTTTTTTATACCCACTACGTGGCAGTTCTTGGAGTCAAAAGTACAGCAGAGAAGGAGAGAATGTCCCTGTTTTCATGGAGCTTTCATTCAGATCATCATGGGGAAAGGCAATAAACAAGTAAATAAAGGCCTATTTCAGATGGTGATATGTGATCTGAAGAAAAGGTAGAATAAAATGATTATGGAGACTGGAAAGTTTGGGGGAAGGGCAACATTACCATGGTCAAGGAATGCCTCTCTGAAGAGGAGACAACTGAGCTGAGTCCTGAATGATGAAGCCAGTCATGCTAAGGAAGGGCACCAAGAGGGGAGCAAGTGCAAATATCCTGAGGCCAAAACAAGCTGGTTGTTAGAGGGAACTTATGAAACCGGTGTTAATTGAATGAGGTGAAGGTGGGGATACTGACATAAGATGAGGTCAAGAGAGAAGAGGACCTGGAATTGTTGGGATCAATGTATGTCCTGTCCTACCTACCCTTATTGAACTGCCTGTTCAGATATTATATCAGAGCAACCCTAAGTCTGTGCGGACATACACTGCACAGGTGGTGGCACCAAGAAACCTGGGCTCCAGACCAATATTTTGTCTCTAAATATACCATTAAAGGCCATTTTGAAGAGAACATGACTGTCTTCTATAAATAGTGACAAATTTATGAAGGCTTAGATCATCAAAGGTATCAGGAATATTCATTTACTAACTGAAAATTCCTAAATTTATTTAAACTCTTAAGTCTACCTATATATTAATCCTTCACAGTTCCTTAATTTTATAAGTTCTCCATCAAATTGATGAGTAACATATCTCTACCACCACCACTTTGAGAATGAAGAAACTTACTTTAAGAAAAAAATTTAAATGTAATACTTTACAAATCTAAGTCTATGTTTCTTTCTGGCACACAGTGATCATGGTTTCTAATAATTTATTTTGCCCATCCTTATATGTTCATTTTTCAGTATCTTTTATTAAGTTAGCTGTGTTCTGTCTTCCTTAAAAAATTAAACACAAATACTACACTTAGAGTACATATATTTCCATCACGCCACTTGCTTTCACTATTAAGAAAACAATTTGTAAAGAAACTTTATACAAGAATTACGATTTTAAAATGTTTTCGTTATAACATGTATCTTATAAAACCTACTCCTTTCTCTGACTTATGGTCCTCAGTGCCAAGAGCCAATTTATATTTTGTTTCTTTTTCTCCTTAAATTTTTAGGCCTGCACACATTTCTGGATTCAGCTAATTTACATACAGTATACGTTCTTGCCGCTAACTAATTGATTCCATTAGCAAATATTTACTGTGTTACACCCACTTGGTGTTAGGTCCTAAAGGAGCAAGTTGGGGCTGGAAGAGTGTCTGAGCTCCATCTTCGCGCTCCGTGGGGCCCGAACTGATGGAAAGAGAACTTTTTACTCTGCATTCAACAGGAGAATTTTCTCTTGTTCAAAACAAGTTTCTTTCTAACAATCTAACCAGGGGAACACCTTTTTCTAATTAGTGCTAAGGCTCCATTTAGCCTGCAGTACGGTTGGCATGGCAGTGAATAAAAACAACGAATGAGGTACAGTCATTATTTAAGAAGCATATAGTTTAAAATGCAAGTAAGATGAGAAATGCTTATGCAAATTAGTTTTAAAAAATGTTATAAGTATTAGAGAAAATCTTGCAGTACTATGAGATTTCATTAGAGGGAAAGAGACCATTAAAAATCAGAGTTCTGGGGTGCCTGGGTGGCTCAGTGGGTTAAGCCTCTGCCTTCAGCTCAGGTTATGATCCCAGGGTCCTGCGATCGAGTCTCGCATAGGGCTCTCTGCTAGGCAGGGAGCCTGCTTCCTCCTCTCTCTCTCTCTGCCTGCCTCTCTGCCTACTTCTGATCTGTCAAATAAGTTAAAAATAAAATAAAATTTTAAAAAATCAGAGTTCTGGAAAGTTTCATGAACCTGGGTCTTGAATACTAGGTAAAAGTGATTACATGTAGAGAGAAAGAAAAAATACTAAAGAGAATATTATGCATTAAATGCAGAAAGAACATGCCATGTTTTGGGGATGAGTAGTGCAGTTTGGCTGAAGTAGAAGATGTTATAGGCTAAGAGTAGCAGAAGTTAAGTCCCGAAAAGCAGATTAGACTCACGTTGTTATATGGATTCCTGTAAAAAGAGTCATTGAAGCTGATGGTGCTAGAGAGTAACCCACAAATGATAAATAAGGAAGATTACGTAACCTAGTGGGGGGAGTCATTAGGCTGTTTACAATATTCTGTTCTCCTCCTTGCAGGTAGGGGCAGGGTAAGGTTATCTTGCCTTACTCCATCGAGGCTAGAAGTGATCCTCTGACTTGTTTTGACAAGTGAAATGTTAGTGGAAATGAGTCATGTTGCTTCTGGGAGGATGCATTTAATTGATGGTGATGAACTCCAACTTGTCTTTCCCTCTATCAGACCCTGAGTGACTACAATGGGAAGAAACAATTTGTGTTGGTTAATGTCACTAGGAATCAGGGTTGTTTATCACAACAGCACAATCTCACCTGTTTTTGACTAACAAAGAGGATGGAATAAAGGAGACTGGCTACAGGAAAATCAGTTAAGAGTTTATAGGAATAATCTGGGGGAAGGATAGAAAAACCCAGGCTCCTATATTGCTCTTACTAATAAAAAGCAAAGACTAATGTCAAAGTTATTTGGAAAGAACCATCTGTATAGCTTAGTATCTGTATCTGGGAATAAGATATAATAAGAACTCAAATTAGTAAGCATTTACCATACGCCAATGGGTACTCTAAGTGCTTTATATGAATTCACTCACAACTTTTTTGGAAGAGGAAACTTAATACCCTTAAAGAGCTTAATGTTTGCCTGGGTAGTGATGGTTTAGGAAGGGATCACCACAGAACCAATGGAATTTTCGGATGGAGAGGTTCAGTGGGAGGAAGCCGCACACTTAGGACAAGGGCCCAAGGGAAAAGTCAGGGCTAAAAAGATGGAGTGAATAAATATTAGTTGAACAGGAGAGGAGAGAAGTTAGGAGGTAGCCCACATAGGGAAGCCAAATGTATAAGACAGAAATGACAATGTTTGAGAAGATACTGTGCAGAATACTTACAAAGGTTTGGAACAAAAGGAGTGACAAAGAAATAGAGACACATTCTCAGAAATAAGAAAAACAGAATAGGGTTAAATCCCATAGAAGACAAGACAAGGATGAGTTCACAAATGTTGAGGTGGTCAAGTGATGCAAAGAATTAGTAGGAACGTTAAGAAAGTTCTAGATTTGGAATTTCAAAGACACAACTGGCCTTTAAGAAAGCAGCTACTGAAATAGAGATCAAATTCAGTTTCCAAGAAGTTGACAAAGGAACTTGATGGAATGGAGAGGAAGCTGTTAAGGAGGAGACTATGTTGGACAGATTTTCAATTGAAGAGAAAGAAAGAAATGGTAAACTCACGGGAGTATCCAAATAGCACAGTTCTGAAAATAAGGAGTTACTGGTATATTACTTTTTTTTTTTTTAAGATTTTATTTATTTATTTGACAGAGAGAGATCACAGTAGTCAGAGAGGCAGGCAGAGAGAGAGGAAGGGAAGCAGGCCCCCTGCTGAGCAGAGAGCCCGATGCAGGACTCGATCCCAGGACCCCAAGATCACGACCCAAGCTGAAGGCAGCGGCCCAACCCACTGAGCCACCCAGGCGCCCCAAGTATATTACTTTTTTTTAAAGGAAAATCAGAAGAACTTCAGGAGAGAGAAAGATTAAAAAGTCAAAAATTGATACAAAATATTTCTTCAAAATGGAGAAATATACGAGTTTAAGAACTCAAGTGAAAAAGTTTGATTTAGCACATTGAACTTCTTCGTTTCTTTGCTCAGGGGCCTCCTTTTCCCAATCCAGTACATGAGGAGGCTAGAGATCATTAAAAGACTTTAACCTCCATCTTTTTATGACTTTAATACCTCTGTTAATCTGGTTTTAAAAATTAATTCCTTTCAAATTTTCATGGTTCCTTTACTCTTTCTTTTTAATTCAGCTATTGTTCCTCCCAATTATCCTTAGTATATGATTTTTAAGCAATAACATCTTCTTCATAGGTGTTCGGGATAAACTCCACAATTCTAACCCAGCAATTCATTGTGTATATCATCCCCTTAAATTGTTCTATTGTTTCATCTCTACTTTTCAGCTAACACAATTACTTCTATATGTAAATATTTCAGGCAGGAATAGACTTCCTCCTATTTCATTTTCATTTCAGCTTCTTTTGATTTTTATAGATTTGCCCCATCTATAAAAAGGTCCATGACAAATATCAGAAGGTATTCTCACTGGCCTATAACTCCAAGCATCAATTTACATTTTTCACCATTCTTATCAGTATCAAAGGAACAATAGTAGTTAAGGTTTTGTGAAAATTAAAAAAATAAGCTGAGGGCTTTGATTTATTCTTGCTAATTGTCCAGCTCTATAAATGTACTAACTTTGCAGAGTATTTAACAAATGATGACTATTTCACACTCGTGAAATGATTATACTACATAAAAACTCACATGATGTTTCTAAAATTAATATTGAAAGCTAAGCCATAATACGAAAATATTTTTGGACTATAACTTACCCACATCAAATCATACATTATGAAAATATTCCTGGACATTAGTTTTTAACTCATATAAAATGACTAGACGTTGTACTTCAAAATGTATACAAATGTATGAATGGCTATATATTAAGAATATTAATTCTCCAGACTCTAAAGTACAAAACATATTAGTCCCATATTTTGAAAAATATTGGATACTTTAATTTTTTGAAAACTTGATTACAAACCAAATCCAAATTTTAACTATTTCTCTACTTTGTATAATCATGTTGCATGCATCATTTCAGAGAGTGAGAACATGCTTTAAACTTACATATCTTGAAATATAATTACTCATTATCTATGTAACTTCCATAGCTAATCAAATCAATCTTTCAAATTCACAGAAGACTCTACCAGAATTTCTGGAGTCCTATGGGATTAAAAAAACCCAAAACCCATTCTAGAATATTTTTCCAAGACGCCAAATACATATGCCCATACATTATTCTTTCATATTTGGGAACAGTGATGCTTTTATTCAAGTTGTGTATGTTTTCCTTATATTTGGCTGACAATGACCTTGAAAAGACAAGTAGTTTCTTGCCCTTTTATCTTTCTTAGTAACAGTTAGAGTCAGATAAAATGATTTGTAGGGCACCACTGTTCCATGTTTCTGTCACATTATTTTTCTTAATGGGCTCTGAATTATTGCTTGCAAAAGATAGCCATTTTTTATCATCTATCTTCTTTACAGCAGGGCTCAGGAGCCTGGGCCACAGGATTTGGAAATGTCAGGGAAGAGAAGAACTTTGGCACATTATGCTCTCTGAAGACAGGTTTGTTAACGGTTATCTGGTCCCTTGCTCCTGTAGGAGAAAATTAGGGCTCTAGGCTTAGAAATAAAAGACCAAGAAGGAGTCTTTCCTTCAAAAGTACCCACTAACAGGCCACAGTTACAGATATTTAAAAATATCTAAACAACAAAGCTCCAAGTGAGAATTTTTTTATAGTTCTTAATTTATTTTAGTGGGGATTAAAAATCATCTAAAGATTATATGTGTGATATATGTGCATATATACATATGTATGTGTACTGTTTACATTTTTTATTTTCAGTGTATTATGATGTTTTAACATTTAAAAATCTTCCTGGTTGGGAAGAAATTGCCCTTTCTGGGCCTAGCCAATTGTTAGAGACAGGGAAGGGCTCAGCCCAGGGCATGTCTTTGATATGCAAATTAGAAAATTCAGAGCCACACCTCCTCTATTTGACTTATTCACACCAAACGCATACTTTCCCTGCCCTACATCATTCCAGGACCTGGTACCAGGCAGTAGAAGACCACTCCAAAAACCCAAAGTCCAGCTGGAAGGAATGACTTAAATCTGCTTGTCTTAAATGTTTACTCTGCCGGATCCTGTCTTTCTAACTCCCCCAAAAGGCTCTGGCCTTAACTCCTCCCTTATTCCAGCCCCTTCTGCCTTCTGAACCTACAATCCTGCTTTCCCATGTGGCCCTGCAAGGCGTGGCACGCCTCCTTGGTTCCTAGGACCCCGTTACCTTTGACTTCATGTTCCTGAGCTCCTCCTGTGACTCCTCTTGGGGCCACTCCTGACTGACCTTGGCACAGAACACTGAACACTGGAGACTATGAATGTATATAAAATGACCATACTTCCTGTCAAAGACCATGGTCTTTTGCCTTGTCAATAAGTTTAGAAAAACAAGGTAATAAATTAGAAGAGTTAGGAAACAAAATTTCCAGGTAGCTTTAATGTGTAAATTATTTTGTGCAGTACAGCACTGTATCTAGGTTAAGACTTAAACTTGCATATTTTAAGTTCAATTTAGACATTTCGTGTGGAAAACATACTTATGTGACAGGTGACCCCTTACTTTTTGTTAAACTATACTTTTCTTGCCTAATTAGATGAATAGTGGTAATTTCTCTTTGACTAAATCCAGTGTTAATAAGACACACTATATTAAAATTCCTTTATTCACCACTAAAGAGCATTTTGTTACTCTTTCATGTAAAGACACGTGGATATCTGATTTAACTTAGAATATTGCTTAGCTTGTATTTGTGCCTGTAGACAATGTTACTCAAGTATAAGTTTGTTTTATTTCGCTCAGAAATCACCATGAACAGAAAGATTGTCATCTACTTTAATGATTAAAATGACAGAAATATTTTGACTAGATGTGCTTGGTCATACATACTGAATCCTCTTTGGAACTTTTTAAAGAAAGGCTTTCAGCTCATTAGAAATCTAAACTTATTTTTTTCCTTCCTGAATTCTGAGTCAATCAGTCCCTCAAGGATTGGGAGTTTCTGCTCTGGAATCACGTCTCCGAGCAGGCACAGCGCTAGTCTTTGAAGGTTAGGAAATTCACTGGAATTGGAGTTGACATAGGAAAGGAAGTTAGTAAGCTATTTTTTAGTCTAGTATACAGTGTTTGAAGTTTTCCTACTATTATTATAAATCTGAAAGATATAAAGAATAACATGATAAAACTATTTGGTATACAAAACAAACAAACAAAAATCAGAACACGGCCAGATTTTTCTGGAACCAAAGTGATTTAGTCAAGTCAACAAAATCTGGCAATTTGTCAAGAAGTGAGACCTAAACTTAGCTTCTGAGGCAGTCACACATGGTTTCCTCTCCTGTTTCTATCAATTAATAGTTCATGAGCTTAAGATATTTTTTTAACCTGTTCTGAGCTTTTAGGTTTCTCATGATTTTATTATATACCTTTCTACTTGAATGGAAGCTAACTGCATGGGGCAAGGACATTACCTCTTCTGTTCACTGCTCTATCCCAGGTTTTAAAATAATGCCTGTTGCCTGGTAAATATTCAGTAAATATTTATTGAATAAATGAATTAATTAATCTAATAAAAATAATATTCTCACAAGTTTGTGATGAGGTTAATGAAATAAAATACAGCATTTAGCACAATGTCTAGAATATGGTTAAGATATGTTAGCTCTAAATTATATATGTTTACAATTAAATAGGGACATTGAGGCTTTAATAAGCACAGAAACTTAAACTTGCTAGATTTATTTGAAGAAGCAGCTAAGTTCTGTGGTCTCATAGAAACGGTCCCTCAGACTTCATGTAGGTAAACAATTCCCATACCTTCAGTCATTTCAAATTTAAAAAGATTGTGTTTCAATGTAAATATTTATAAGATGACCTTGATATACAGATATTAAATTAATAATGCATTTATAAGTAAATTCAATTTAACAGTCATTTACTGAGTAACTATAATGTGTCATATACTGTGGTTGGTAGTGAATGAAAAATTATACACCTTGGGCACTCAATGAAATGGTACACACAATCTATGTGAATAAGTGTACTCTTCTATTTGGTTTGTAAATAATGATTACAATGGGAAATTCTCTTTATTCTACTTACAGATTATCCTCCTGAAAACACTCTGAAACTCCAAAACTCAGACTTTACCTTTTTTGCCTGGAAAGAATGCCAATTTAAGTGCTCTTTTATTGTTTTTAGCTAACTGTTATTAAGATTGGATAAAAATGCTCAGTGAGCATGTCAGTGAAACATAGTGAAAGACAAGGAAGAGGTCATCAAAAAGGAGTCACCACTTAACTTGTGGCAGAAGAGTTCCCATGAAATATTATTTTCTTAAATTTGTTTTGAAAACTAACAGCCAAAACTTAAGTCAAGGATATTATTCTTTCTGTTATAGAAACTAATATAGTGCCATTTTCAAATGAATTTTGTGACATCAAAGGCTAGAAAATAATGAATAATAATGAAAATAAATATCTATTCATCATAATGGAATAATGAAGATAAAGAGAATTTAAGCAAATTGTAAATGTCATGTCTCAAACATTTCACTCTTTTACATTTATAAGCTACTTTTGCTTTCATGGATATTTCTCAAAGTTGTTTTTTGTTAATGAATATAACCTGCCACTTAAACTCATGTTTGAATGAGTAAATAATGAACTGCATGTACAAAAAGATAAATACAAGGTATTCTTCACCTTGACATTTCTTACAGAATTCAATTATAAGCATAAAATAAGCATATATTGTTATTATATCTTATATTATACTGAATACCTGTTTTATAGTAGAATTCTGATTTAAAATACTGAAACCAAGAATGTTAATTAACATTAAATGGAGACTCTAAATTTTAATTTAAATATGCAAATTGCTTATTAAATTTGTATTTATTAAATGTTTATTAAATTCTACATGATTATATCCTTACATTCAGAAGTTCTTAGGTTCCAAAAATGGAAATTATAAATCCTCAGAAATTTCTTAATGAGTACGTTTTAGATTATTACACAATGGAGCCATCAAACTGCCCAAGATTTACCATGAGTCATTTAAAGTCAGATTTATATAAATAAACACAATTATAACATTTTTTCAAGTAGTCACCTATAAAAGTTCAATACAAAAAAACTATGGCTCTAAAAGAAGGAATACCAATCAAACTGTTGTACTATACAAAGACCAGGCTGTGTACTAATTTGACTGCTAGTCTATTTCCTTTAAAAACAACAACAACTAACTACTGCTACTATCTTTCCGTTCTTCTTTCCAACAAATACATATCTTTTCTAACCAAGATTTCTTAAACTATGCCTCTCTCTAGAGAAATCACAGAGCAAAACTTTGAGTATTTTATTTTGTTGAATTATACTTCATGAAGGTTTCACATCTGCACTGTCCAGTGCTACAGACACTAGCAACATGTGGCTAATGAACACGTGGAATGAGCTTCATCCAAACTGAGATGTGTTGCAAGTGTAATACACACACTGGTTTAGAAGTCTTAGTATACATGCCCCTCCCCAAAATAAAATATACCATTCATTTTTTATACAGATTAAAATTTGAAATGAGACAATCTGACTATATTTGATTAAATAAAAGATATTATTAAATTAATTTTACCTGTTTCCTTTATTTTAATGTACCTACTAAAATTATTAAACTTAGCTATGTGGCTCATATTATATTTATTAGATAATGCTGCTGATAAATGGTTTAAAATGGCATAAATTCCAGCATAAATATTTGATATAAAATGTATTCTCCTATGTGAGTGATGCTTTCCCTTTGACATTAATTATGGAATTAGTGTCATGAGAATAAAATGGACTAAAACAAAAAATTTTATAAAGGCAACCAAATGATATCACTGACAAAACATTAAGCTTAATGCAAAATATTAAGACTATACTGCAATTAATATTCAAAATAAAACATAAAGAATGTACATTAAAAGGAAAAACAGAAAGCAGAAGAATATTTAGCAAAAAAAAATTATAAAGACAAGGCAGACATAGGCTCTAAAACAAATACTCCATTTTTCCATTTTAATACTTATTTGGACATTTGTACTTCATTTCTGTTAAAGACAATGATTCCTAATCTTAGTATATCTATGAGTTGCATATCTAGTAAGAAAAATAATTATCTCGTGGGAAGCCAGGTGACTTTAATCAAGAGCTTCATATTCAGGATGTAGCTGTACTACTCATGCTATAACTGAGTAAACAACACAGCTTGTGCCTCAGTTGCCCTCTTACATAAAAGGAGGATAATAACATCTCAGTCTTATTCAGAACGTTGCTGCAAGCCTTTCCGTCTCCCTTCTTTCTAGCTCATTTAATCAGGCATTCTTACTTTTCAGTATTATGAGAACTCTGATTTTCTCAATTTTTCTCCAACTATCTTTTCATATCTAAGGCTCACTCCATAGCCCAACATTTCAATCACTCTTTTGCAAGTACCTTCACCCTTTTTTAGTATCCCTCCTCATACAGCATCCAGCTAGCAGAATCACAGCACACACACCCCCCTTTTTTTTTAAATTTACTTATTTATTTGAAAGAAAGAGAGAAAAGGAAGAGAACACATGAGTGGGGCAGGGCAGAGGGAGAGAATCTTCAAGCAGATTCCCCGCTGAGCTTGGATCCCGACACAGGACCCCATCTCGAGACCCATGAAATTATGACCTTAGCTGACACTAAGTTGGACACTTAACCAACTGAGCCACCTAGGTGCTCCCTGGCAGAACCTTTTGATGAATCCCTACCATGAGCTTCTTCTGTGCCTATATCTCAACATTTCAGGATTGTTGAAAACAGAAATTCAATAGGACACATTGGGTCCACTATAATTCACCGTCGTGAGCCTCAACAGTTAGGCTACGCATGTGCTCCCCACTCTCCCCACATTAACCACCGGATCCCTTCTTCGTGGTACTCAAACCTTCTACCTTTTGCTATTTTCCCTATATTTCATAGAAAAAATGGAAGATATCAGAAGCAGTTAATTCTCTTACCTTAAAAGTAGTATATATATGCTAATATTTATACCCATAGGTATATACACATACATAAATATCCCAATCATCTCTAAATTTAAGTTAGCTGAGTAGCTTCTTTTCCAAACTCCATAATGGTTTATCCTATTGCCTACTTGTAATAAGCAATCAGATGTCACACAGGATGTTACAAATGCACAAACTGAAATTAACCTTTTTTTCCCCGAATATATTCCTCTCTCCGCCTTTCCTGTTTCAGTAAAGAGTGTAACTACTTAGCAAGTTGCCTAAGTTGGAGATCCAAGAGACTCCCTTGATCTCTCTCCCTTTCCTTCAGCTCCACACCTAATCTGTCACTAAGTCTTATAGATCTTCCCTCTAAGATATACTCAGACCTTCCATTTCTTGCTGTCCTGACTTCTGCTCACGTCCGTGCCACTCTCGTGCACTCTCCCACGATAGCATCCTAGCTGTTCACACTCCATTTTCTACACAAGCAGTCAGAGCGATTTTTTTTTTCTAAAAACATATATTAGGTT
The DNA here is from genome assembly GCF_020171115.1 of Neogale vison. NCBI lineage: Eukaryota > Metazoa > Chordata > Mammalia > Carnivora > Mustelidae > Neogale > Neogale vison. The sequence continues at coordinate 33,707,583 of NC_058094.1, forward strand.
AGTCACTCGTATGCTAAAATTCTTCATTGTTTTCTCATCATTTTTGGGAAAAATCCAAAACCCATAAAATAGAAGCTGTCAGAAGAAATTCCCTTATCTTCCAGCAGAGAGTCTATAAACCTAATTGCTTTTCTACACTACTGTTTCTGCCCTCACAACAACAACAAGTTTTCTCTTCCTCGAAAACACCAATTCCTCCAAGTAGCAGTGGAAACCGCCCCCCACCTCTTCTCCGAGGTCCTACAAGACTGTGTGTGATTGACCTTCTCTTTCCCCTCATCTCCTTTCTCTTTATACTTAACAGCCACAGAAGCCTGTTTTAAATTTCTGACAAATGCCAAGAACCTCTCCACCTCAGGACTTTCTCATATATTATACTCCACTTGAAAGATTCCTCCAAATAACTTATGACATAGAAATACTATAAGTACACAAAAAGAATATGAAGCGCAGAAAGGTTATGAGGTTTGCCCAGGTTCTCATTGCTAGGAAGCCATAAGGCTGGAATTTGACCTCAGCAGTCGGATTCTCCAACCCATGTTCTTAACCACCATACTTTGCCAATACTTCAAGAAGGTGAAAGCAAATTCCACTAAGCTTAGAGAATGGGTTGCCAAACTTCAGCCTGCATCAGAGTAATCTGGAGGGCTTATTAAAACAGATTACTCTCAGGGGCGCCTGGGTGGCTCAGGGGGTTAAGCTTCTGCCTTCATGTCAGATCATGATCTCGGGGTCCTGGAATTGAGCCCTGCATTGGGCTCTCTGCTCAGCAGGAAGCCTGTTTCCCAGCCCCCTACCTGCTTCTCTGCCTACTTTTGATCTCTCTCTGTCAGATAAATAAAATCTTAAAAACAAATAACAAAAACCAGATTACTCTCTTTTTCACTCAAACTGGAGCAGTGCCTGAAAATTTGCATCTCTAACAAGTTCCCAGGAGATGCTGATGCTACAGAACCAGCAACCATATTTTGAGACTCACTGGCTAGGATTTATACAGCACAACCCTGTCTTATGTGAAAACTCAGCAAGCCTTCATCTGCTGTTCTGTAAACACCACTCAGGTCATTCTTTTTGTTTTGCTCAGTTAAAAGACTTACATTTACTATATACTTAGAAGTAGCCCCAATCAGAGGTTGACTTTATTTCTACTTACCCAAGCAACATTTTTGCTTTAATGTTCTCCTATAGTAATAGGTCAGAGAAAAGTTAGGGTAGAAATTCAAGTATTCCACACATAAAAAGATAGTTCTATGTTTTAAAATTATTAGCAAAATTAGGTTAATAAGTAAGGACATAGGCTTCTGAAACCGGAGTTCTGACTTTAGGACCATATAGCATCTGTCTTGAGACAAATAACTTGATCTCTCTGGTCTCAGTTCTTCGACTATAAACTTAAGGGGATGAATATTATAGAAGGTAATAAAATTCAATTATGGAAGACAGAAATTCTAAAATGACCCAAAGAGAAAGTTGCAGAGCAGAGGTTTTTATTAAGGCCAATAAGCTTAGAGTAATGTAGAATGTGATTATTCTATCTAAGAAAATAATAAATATATTAAAATGCATTTAGCTTCATTCTAATTATATTAACTTAAGAAACAGAAAAGGAAAATGAATAATTTTCAAAACTATTTGAATGTATTTATGAATTGGTCACCCAAATAGAAAATGTTTAAGAATTTAGAAAACTATTAGCTATGAGCCTGGAGCCTTTCCCCTCCAATCATTCATGATAGTAACATTAATACTAATACTAATACTAATACTAATACTAATACTAATACTAATAGCTACTGCTTATCTAATACTTCACACTGGACTTTATGCAAAAGACTTCACCTCTTTTCTCTCTAAATCCGACAACCCTATGAAATGAGTGCTATTATCTCTTATTTCACAGATGAGAAAACTGGGTCTTATAGTTCTGTTTTACAAAAAAAATTTCTGAAAAAATTTCTTTTTCTTAAAAAATTTTATTTATTTATTTGACAGAGAGATCACAAGTAGACAGAGAGGCAGGTAGAGGAAGAGGGGGAAACAGGCTCCCCGCTGAGCAGCGAGCCCAATGTGGGGCTTGATCCCAGGACCCTGAGACCATGGCCTGAGCCAAAGGCAGAGGCTTAACCCGCTGAGCCATCCAGGCACCCCTGAAAAAAATTTCCTTAATGGCTCCTCTGTTTATTGAACAAGACAAAAATCGTTGCATGGCTTACACATGAGTCATGGTCTGACCCATGCCTAACATTTCATCTGTTTCTTTCTCCCTTAGCTTTCAAATTTTACGCTCTAGAAATACATGTCATTTTCTGAAATACCTACATCCTTTCAGCTTTCTGCGCCTTGACATCTGCTTTTTCCACTCGGCCACTTGGCAAGCCACCACATTTCTTTTAAGTCACCACCAGAACAAGAACTCTTCCGTGAAGACTTCCCCAATCTCTCACCCACCAGCTCCGGTAACTTCGACGTGCTCTCCCTAGGTCAACTGTATACACGGTAAGACTTTGCAATAACATATTCCACACTAACGTGAAATTAGATAGAACATGATTGTTAGTTTGTCCCATCTTCCGCCTAGCACCTGCTAGCAAATGGATGGGCTCAAATTCTCTCCTGTGGGGGTTGGTGGTGGTACACGGGTGGATGGCCAGGCTCAGGAGCCCATGTGGAGAAACAGGGTAGTTCTCCCGATCCTCTGCCATGGGCTGGAAAAACCACCACAGACATACTTGGACTCTGCCACTATTCGAAAAGTCTCTGTCAGCCACAGAATTCAGAATCCTTCATTTTTGGTGTTTTCACTAAACAACTGTGGCCAGGGAGTGCCAAAATGTAACTGGAATCCGGGCATTTGGGCTCAGGGGGCGCGACCGCTGGCTGTCCCCGGTTTACCCAGGTCGTCCAGTGAGCCTAACGACGTGGCAACATTCCACTAGACACCAAAAATTTTTGTATAGAATCTATAGTGTTTGCTCAGGGTTTTATTAGATCTCCATCACAGAAATTCTATTACAATCATGTGCTCTCTTCTCAAGGAACTGGGAGAGCTCATTTTGTCATTTTGACAGGGTCCTTCAGCAGCCTAGCGCCTCAGATTTGGTGCTAAATAGCTCTAAAGAAATAGTTTACTGAATAAGTGAATTCAGTAAATTCATTATATGAATGAATGCTTCCAGTAACACAGGGATAATCCAATAGTAAGGTGGAAGCTGCATCTAGTAAGTTTCATAAGTCATTTTGGTACTGAATAAATATTTGCTGATGATAAAACAGCAGTTCCCTGGGGCTCCTGGGTGGCTCAGTGGGTTAAAGACTCTGCCTTCAGCTCAGGTCATGGTCTCAGGGTCCTGGGATCGAGCCCCACATTGGGCTCTCTGCTCGGCAGGGAGCCTGCTTCCCCCTCTCCCTCTGCCTGCCTCTCTGTCTACTTGTGATCTCTCTCTCTCTCTGTCAAATAAATAAATAAAATCTTAAAAAAAAAAAAAGCAGTTCCTAATACATGTTTTGGAAGTCTATAGATGCCAATCAAGTCACAAATATTTATTTGCATACCTACTGTGTACAAGACATTGGAGTCAATGCTATGCCAACTCTAAAGAAACAGAAGACATGGTATTTGTTCTAAAACCACTTGTAACTCAGTTCTGCTAAATGAAACATAAAGACAAAACAGAACCTGAGGCAACAGCTGCTTAAGTGTCAAGTAAACGCTGAAGACATCAACTAGTCAAGAATTTCAGATAATAAATTCAGGAATGCCACTAGTCTCCTCCGTCCATTGGTACAAATTGCAACAGCTCTCCATCCCTTGTAGGCTACACGGCGGCCTATTGTTGCGCTCATATCTGCTTCTGTGCTCACACAGAAAGCATCGCATGGATTTGCAGCAGCTTCCTTCTTCCTTCCACTTAAGCTAACCCTTGCACCTTCCAGGGCCCACATGGGATATTTAGGTTCTATCTTCAATCATGCACACAGATAGTTAAAGCCTATAGGGAGATGTCAACTAATATCTTTTTTTTTTTTTTTAAGATTTCATTTATTTATTTGACAGAGAGAGATCACAAGTAGGCAGAGAGGCAGGCAGAGACAAAGAGAGGAGGAAGCAGGCTCCCTGCTGAGCACAGAGCCCAATGACCTGAGTTGAGGGCAGAAGCTTTAACCCACTGAGCTACCCAGGCACCCTCAACTAATATCTTAATTGATTTGTTATAAAATCTCATTATGTCTCAGTTCTGTCCCTATATAAAAAAATATCTAGTCCAGAATATATCACTTTGCTGTTCGGTTGCTTTTAAAGTAGGGATGTAAGGCACAATTTAAGAAAGAAATTAGATGTTATTCCAGCATGGAGTTGGGAATTCAGAGGTGGGAAATGTTCGGGAATTGCTAAATCAGTTTCCACTTTTGCCCATGTAGCCCAAGATTCTGTAGACAATAAATATTTTTTTCTCTTGTAAATTGAAGACATTTAGCCACTCCAAGAAAGGTGAAACTATATTTTTAAAATTTAGTCTAGCGTATCAAAGAAATAAAAATTTTAATGAAATAGAGCACAGCTGACTAATGGTATTTCTTATTCTGTTACGTAATAGATTATTTTTATATATTTTTAAAATTTTATTTATTTCTTTATTTTGACAGAGAGAGATCACAAGTAGGCAGAGAGTCAGGCAGAGAGAGAAGGGGAAGCAGGCTCCCCGCTGAGCAGAGAGCCCGATGTGGGGCCCAATTCCAGGACCCTGAGACCATGACCTGAGCTGAAGGCAGAGGCTTTAACCCACTGAGCCACCCAGGCACCCCTATTTTTATATCTTAATTTTTCAAAGATTAGAAGATAAAATGACTGATTATTTAAGTGTCTAAAATGTACTTTTTAAAAGATTTATTTATTTTAGAGACAGAGAGTGAGATAGAGAGGGAGTGAGAAAGCATGGGGAGGGGCAGAAGGAGAGGGAGGGAGAGAGAATCTCAAGCAGATTCCCCACTGAACACAGAGCCTAACAGGGGTCTCCATTCTACAATCCCAGTATCATGACCTGAGCTGAAGCTAAGGGTCAGACGCTCAACTGACTGAACCACCCAGGTGCCCTTAAATTGTAGTCTTTTAATAACATTTTGAAAAATCATTGGTCTTGGAGACACCGTTGGAAATTGTTTGATACTCAAATATCCAACTGAACAGCCTAGAGGAACTTCTAAATACCCTCCACGAAATTGGACAAACGTATTCTTGACCATGTTAGTACGACCCTGCTGATCAGACAGTAACGGGGGAGAACACAAATTTAGGGCTAGATCATTCCCACTCCATAAACTGGCACATCTGGGGATCTCCCCAGGTAGGACCAGTAAGTATCCTTTCATTAAACTTAAAAGAACCTCCCTGTTTCACCTGTTGTAAATAGGGTGGCTAAATAGCTTTTACATTTGTTAGAGAAAAATATTTATTTGTCACTTATGGAATCTTGGGCTAGATGGGTTAAGACATGATCTCATGTAGCAAATTGCCTGAGGGTTACTCCAGACTAGATTCATATTCCCTTCCCCTTTTCCCAAGACACCAACCAATGAGAGAAAGTCCTGCAAATGAGAAACACGGACCTGGTCAGTATCAGTTGGCTGCGGTTGACTTACCAACACACCCTTCATTCCTGGCAATTTTAAGTTAGTAGTGCATGACTTTGTAAGTGTTGGTGTTTCACATAGAAATTTTGCCTTTAAAGCTGTAGTTAGTATTTATTTTTCATTGTGTTTATTTTAGCAAATATTTACCAGTACATGTCACTGTTATACATACTTTGCTAGTTTTAATTTTATTTAATCCTCAAACAATCCAATGAGGAAACTATTATTATCATTGCAATTCTGTAGATGAGAACACTGGGCACAGAGAGGCTAAGTAACTTTTCCAAAAGCAAACACACATATAAGAGAGTAAGTGGGAGAGCTAGGATTCAAACCCTGGAACTCTGGTTCCAGAGTCTGTACTCTTAAGCATAATACTATATTTGACACACATTATTCTTTCATTTATTTATTATCCATCTATTCTTTCTAACACCTAGTAAGCATTTACTGTATATACCAGCTCTGGGCTGAACACTGGCATTAGGGAGAGACAAGTAAGAGACTCAGAAAATGTTTGTTGAATTAATGGCTTTACTTCAACTTTATTCTACTTTAGTGAATACTTAGGTTACTTCTTTTTTTTTTAATTAATTAATTTATTTTAGAGGGCAGGGAGGGGCAGAGGGAAAGGATCTTAAGCAGACTCCCTGCTCCTGCAGGCCAGCATGAGGCTCAATCTCATAAACCCTGAGTTCATGAACTGAGCTGAAATCAAGAGTTTGATGCTTAACCAACTGAGCCACCTAGGCACTCCCCACCTTAGGTTATTTCTGAAGTAACTCTATATTAAAATAAGTACAACCTTAAAAGGCAATATTTTAGGATAGCCTAGAGTAGACACATTTATAGAAAAAATTAACTTGAAATAAGGGAATGTTCTAGAGAGCTAACATTTAACAAAATTAAATACATGTGGTGTTATAAATTTTTCTACTTTTTGAAAGCCACTAAAATACTTTTTTTTTTTCCTTGATGACCAAGATAAGAACTGTAAATATCCCTTGCTATTCTGAGTTTTAGATAATTTGTATCTCAGGGCTGAATGGACACTAGCTTCACAGTGGCCATAATGAAAACTGGCTTGAAAACTTGCACTTCCTCTTTAATCCAATATTTCTGGAGACAAATGTAGCTTAGGTTTTCATATCTTGAAAATTATTGAGAAAATCAAAGACCAAAGCAGCGTTATTGAAGGATATTTATCTTTAAAAAATAATTTTTGGGGTGCCTGGGTGGTTCAGTGGGTTAAAGCCTCTACCTTCGGCTCAGGTCATGATCCCAGGGTCCTCTGTCTACTTGTGATCTCTGACTGTCAAATAAATAAATAAAATCTTTTTAAAAAAATTAAAAAAAGATTATTCATGTATTTAGTACAGGGCCTCGCAATTAATAAGCACTCATATATGAATGAAGTAATTCAATCATCAAACATTATTTAATTCATTCTTTATAATAGTTTTAAACTTTTCCCTTACTTGTCCTTTTTTGCTACTTCTTTAGTGTAGCACCTTATTAAAACCAAACAAAAATAACTTCATTTTTCAGATTAATTGGAATACTTAGTAACACTCCGAGGAAATATGTCAAATGCTGGAATATGGTAGAACTGGGAATGTGAATTAGAGCCTCAGAACTTAACTGGTATCACCCAAAACTGTTCCCAACACACTTACTTCCTTACATGAGGCAAATACAGAATCATTGGTTATTTAATATGTGTAACTATCTATTCAATATATGTAAATTTGAAATATTCAATGATGGAATATACCATTATGGTAGCAGTTATTATACTGTATTATAATTATTTAAATGTCCATGTCCTCCTCCATCTTTGACTTCCTCAAGATAAGAACTATTTTCATACCTCTCACTCAGTATCTTTCTAGAAATTATCACGATGGATAATATATTGTGACTGGAAAAATGCTTAGAGGCAAGAACAGAGGTAGAGAGGAGGGAGAGGACAGGAAGTGGGAAGAAAGAAGGAAAGTAGGAAGCTAATTAGCTCATCACCTACCAAACACTGCTAAGGAAAGGCCACTTAGTTAATCTACATGTTCATTTCTTTCTATTTCAGTGGTGACTAGGGAAGAAGTCTGAATCTTTTACATACCCATATATGGTGCTATTTCCACCACAGTGCAATTGAATTAATTATGTCTTGACACTGAAAAACGAGACTTTTGCAGTTCTTTTCCTTTTTTCCCAGTTTTTGTATTTTAGTTTTATATTACTGTTGCTGTCTGTTGTAAGACTGATATCCCAAGATTTTTCCTAGAAAACTTGTTTAAAAAGTCTTACTAATCACTGCTTGATTATATGCTGTATGTTATAAAATGAACCAAACAGTGAATATGAATCGCCTATAACTTTTTAAGCTAATGAATTATTTATTTAATCTAAGGCAACACATAGTTCTCAGTGAGAAGAATTACTGCTTTGGGGTAATGGATAGAAAATGGCTAACACATTGTCTTTACATGTGTTACTCATGAAGACTGCAGTCCAGAAATACCTCAAGGTTATCGCAAGGAGGAAGAAAACACAGATGAAAAGATTACTAGATACTCTTTCAAGAAATTGTCAATAACTGATTTAAGGAATTAAGGAGCTCATTCAAATAATAATATAAATGTGCTTTATATGGTTGGGTAAAAAACAAGAAATATCAAGCATTCAGTTTTCAAAGTTATAAATTATGATCTAGTTCATGTACTTTGGAGTTTAGATTAAATGTTAAGAGTTTACAATGTTAAAATGAGAATTTAAACCTGAATTGCATAGAGACAAGAGACTTGAAGACCATCTCACTCTCTTTATGAATGATAAAACTGAAGAATGACAATACTCGCCCCAGGTCTCAGAGTGTTAATAGCCAAATGGAATTAAAATACATCCAACCAAGTGCTAGTTCTACCATAACATATGGAAATATGGTAGCAAAATCTTTGGACATTAACTCTGCTTGTCATATTGTGTTCTACTTTTCTCTAAAAATACAAGAGCTTTATTATGCTTTAAGTAAAAATAGAGTTCCGAAATAATCTTTTCTTATACATAAAGACTAAATCTTAATCAAAATTTCTGTCCCTATATGCATTTGCTTTGGCTGTTCAAGCAACAAATAAGGGTATGACTTTGGCAGGCTCGAGGACGCTGATTGTTCAGTCTCCACTGGTTTTATTTTGAGGAAGACTGCAGCAATAGGACAGGCAAGAATAATAGTTAAATGGTCTCTTTCAGCTCCAACCTGGGAACGTCGATCCTTAGGCACCAATCAGGTGGAAAATGACTGACAGAACAGCATCCTGGGGCGCCTGGATAGCTCAGTTGCTTAAGCAACTGCCTTCAGCTCAGGTCATTATCGGCAGTCCAGGGATCAAGTCCCAGAACCCAGTTTCTCATCAGGCCCCTTGCTCAGCAGGGAGTCTGCTTCTCCCTCTGACCCTCCCCTTCTCATGCTCTCTCTCCCTCTATCAAATAAATAAAATCTTAAAAAAAAAAAACAGCATGCTTTATCTTTATTGCAAATTTTGTTTCAGAGAGAATATCGAGAAGTCAAATTTAGAATTAAACAAAAGTGAGTAACATATCATAATCTTTTTAACTTAAAAATAATTCTTTGTATTAATATGTAGACAAATTTATTTTCTCTGATGAAGGAGTTAACATTGGGACATCTTAAACTTATTTGAAAAGTTTACTCTTCAAAGTTATGAGCAAAGTGTATTTTGCCAATCATTTTCCTTTAACTGCCGTATGTATATATGGGCATTTCTAAAGTACTATAATCGCATATGAAGTTCTGCTCTATACAGTAATTAAAAAGAATATGTATTATGAACACCGTGAAACCTCAACCTAAAAATTTATAATAATCAACTTGAAAGACTGAATCTCTTTATTACATTTTCTTCCCTATGAATTCTCATAAATGTCTTTTAAGTTCTTCCTTTATCTCACGCTACATAAGAAATTCTAAAATTTTTGTATTTCTTATTATTGTAATAAACAGGTAAAATGGGGTTAAAAAAGGACACGCCTCTATCATTGAGATGACTTTCTTAGTTACTGTATTTTTACTTTTCTTTTTTTTTTAAAGATTTTATTTATTTATTGGGCAGAGAAAGACACAGCAAGAGAGAGAACACAAGCAGAGGGAGTGGGAGGAGAAGCAGGCTTCTGGCTGAGCAGGGAGCCCGATGGGGGGCCCCATCCCAGGATCCCGCGATCATGACCTGAGCTGAAGGCAGACGCTCAATGCCGCTCAATGCCTGAGCCACCCAAGTGCCCCTTTTTACTTCTTTCTAGTAATTTATTTCTTCTGCTGAAATTTTCAGTAGCCAGTGCCAATGGAAGTTCAGAGCATACTGTCCAGAACTGCTGTCCATTTGTATTTATTGTGTCCTTAATATGATTCTAAACAATATTTGTAACCATATCACAAATGCTCTGGTAAGGAATCAAGTTAGCAGCTTAAGAATTTCCTTAAATTACACATTTAAATATATAAATGTATACAGATATTCAGCAGCCCAAGGAAAATCAGAAATTTGATATGCCTCTGCAGATATCTCAGAAACTTAGCACAAGAAAGAAGATTTCCCAAATACTTATCTTAAGATATTGGGTTTTGCAGTTTTGTTGATTAAAGCAGAAGACAATATTCCACATAACCTAATCAGCAAAAATGTAAAATTATTTTGCTCATAAATACAATCTCTAGAAACTCTATATCCTCTCCTGGATACTTAAATCCATCACAGCACTTTTTTTTTTTTCCTGTTAAAGGCTTTATAGTATTCTTTACAACAATCCATATAACATCCTATTTTTATGAATGTTTCTGCCATCTATCCACCGATCAATTTATTTACGTCTATCTCCCTGCCTATCTAGTTAATCATTAAGAATACTTTAGAAATGCAATATTCTGATTAATCTGTTTGTACTTACTAAAGAGTGTTCTAAAACATATGAATAGTTTTCTGCCTTAGAATGATATGAAGAATATGACATTCATTTTTTTAATCATTTGGAACTTTTAGTAACTCAGGGTCATTATTCTGAAGAATAATTCCTATTTCAGATGCAAACCAGTACCACCCCTGCCCCCAAGTGAATCTGGTCCACTGATAAACTTTATTTAGCCAGAAGAATTGCTTACAAAGTTAACACAAGGATTAGGGACTTGGGTCTCCAGAAACACCCCATCTGGCAATATTGCCTGCCGTCCAGTCTGGCACGGACTAGCTGGCGCTGAGCAGCACTTGCCCCATTGAAAAGGAACACATGCTCTCCAGTGGGCCACAGCTCACATACTACTTGGTCCTCAAACCTGATTTTAATCATTTATATTACCTGCTTGGTCTCTGTAAGACTCTGAATTTGAGATTCCCAGACTAGTATTAGAACACCATTACTGTGGGAGTTATACACATTAAACTTAATGAATCTGGAGAAAATTCTATCAAAGTTGCCTTTAAAAGAATCTCAGGGATCTTGGTGTAGGCCGTTTCTATGATCACTTTCCTATTTCTCATAAAGCATGGGAGTAAAATATAGTTAATAACAAATCTAGTTAATTTCTAATTGTCGACACCAGATATACTGAGCACTTGTTTCTATATTATCAGGAGGAACGATAAAAATTTTTGTTCTAATAAAATTAAAAATCCTAGCCTTCTTACTGAACCATATAAAAGATCATTAAGGCATTTTTTTGCATGTGATTTTCATTATAACTATGCAAATATTGAAACCAGAACTATTTAATGGCTCAGTAGAGACATCAAGGGTGATACTGTCAATCTAGCACTGAAGAAACTTAGTTCTTGACTTAATGAACAGAATACCTTCTTGAACAGACAACTTTTTTTTTTAAGTAAAAAGAAATGAGGGCAGCTGTTATTCCTATGCAATTTAGTTTGCTAAAAGCTTAAGAATTAAAACACCATTATTAACATTAAATTTTAAGATTTATAATAAATTGAATGCAAATTTAAATATATTTATAGTCTTAGCTTTAGAGCACTGCTATTACCTTTTGTCATGCAGAATAATTATTATAAACTATTATGTAGCAATATTCTGAGACCACGCATCTAGTTATTTTCAATTCAAAAAGAAATACTGACTCACAGGTGTTCTCAAAGTTATTAGAGTTTGAAATTTGCAATCCTTCAATAGAAACTTAAAAAGCTATTGGGGCTTAAATATTTTTCTTACAATTTATGTAAATGAGAATTTTAAATGATAAAAAAGAGGAAAGTTTGAACAATAAAAGCACAGTAAGAATATTGAGTTTTTAGTCTATCATTCTTCACAGCAACTCTGTTGATGATTAGGGCGTGGAGAGCTAATCCATCAATTCAGAAAAATGGAACGCTAAGATTTTTCAAAATAAATGATGTGGTCTTAGAGTCTTAACTTTGGCTCACAGAAATATTAGCTATTAACATTTATGAGCAAATTTCTAAGGGGCTTAAATACTACTAGTGACTACAGTTGATCTTATACAACAGACTAATAAAAATGCTTATAGCACCACTTATCTATTTCTTAAAGAAAATATATTAATCCTTTCAATACCTTTCTGTTCTTCAACTTTCACCTTCTCTTTCTCTCTTTTATTCTGCTATCTCATTGTTATACACATAATGTTTTTAAATTGTGCTAAAGAGGTAAAATTTTGCTCTTTTGAAGCTATTTGCATCCTTTCAACACAGGACGCATGCTCTATTGATTTACTATCAAATTGCAGAATAACTTCAAATGGGTAAAACAGTTCGTACACAACGAGTGATATGCAAATATTAATGTAGTAGAGATCGGTGAAACACGACAAACCTTTAATTTGGATCAATATTATTTAAAGATAAAGTTCTTCTTAGGTATGTGTTGTTTTATCTTAAAGGCACATAATAATTATAAAATTAATATACATTAATTAAAGTAATTAAAATAAAAAAAATTTAAAAATACATTTTACACCCCTTCCCACCTGGGTGGGGCCCCCCACACAGTGGATCAAACATAACTTGGTTTAATTCTGAGATGATAGTCCCTGATACAACTCTCCCTTCCAATTTGATTTTCATGTTTTGTGAAATATTCACAAAGGACTATGTAAGACATATGTTCAATTACAGGATAATTAGAAAGTGAATAACTTTATAAACACTCTCCAAGTTAAGACAGTGAACATTTTTTTTTTAAAGTTATAGGCAGGTAGGGTTTGGCTCCATTTAAAAAAGTGAAATAGTTACAAATCTCCAAAAATATAGTGGACTGCCTCATAAGGTATCGAGGTCTGAATTCTTTTTAAGATTTAACAATCAACTATCAGTGATATTGTATAGGGTTACTGATTAACACATCTAGATATACTGGAACAGAATTCTCATGTTAAGGTCAGAGAATTGATGTTTTTAAAACACTCCCCTAAAAATTTGTTTATGAGCTTGGTTTGGGAACCACTGATAATAGGAGTCTAACTTTAGTTCAGATCACTGGAGAACTTCTAAAGCTCGTTCAAATAACGATCTGTGGCTTTCTGTATATAATAGTTAAACTATAAGAGAGAAGCACTACAACTACTGGTATTTACCCAAAGAATACAAAAATACTGATTCAAAGGAATACATGTACCCTGATGTATATAAGGGAATATTACTCAGCCATAAAAAAGAATGACATCTTGATGTTTGCAATGACATTGATGGAGCCAGAGAATATTTTGCTAAGTGAAATAAGTCAGTGAGAGAAAGACAAATACCATATGATTTCACTCATATGTGAAATTTAAGAAACAAATTAGATGAACATGGGGGGGTGGAAGTTAAAAAGAGAGAGGCAAACCATAAAGCTGATTCTTAACTCTAGAGAACAAACTGATGGTTACAGGAGGGAGGCTGGGTGGGTGGGGGGATGGGTAAAATAGGTGATGGGGATTAAGGAACACATTTGTTGTGATGAGCAACGGGGGTTGTATGTAAGTGATGAATCACTAAATCCTATGCCTGAAACTAATACTATATTCTATGTTAACTAACTGGAATTTAAATAAAATCTCGGAAGAAAAAAGAGAGAGAAGCACTACATTAAGAATTTAAGAATGAATCATTAACAAGGAAAATTGTGATCAAGAAGAGGTAATATGGTGATTAAATATTTCATAACAGTTCAAGAATTCGTGGGAAGAGGCACTCAATTTAATCTAATTACTTGGTATTTAAAAACCTTTAATTTTTAAAATTATCGCTCTCATTCATGATCTAAGTTCAATTGTTTTCGTGAACAACCACATTTTTAAGAATTACTGAAATAGGCATTCAATTTATCCATTTATTATTCAACAAATACGTGTTGAGGACCTGCACTAAGCTAGGAAGTGTTCTAGGCAGTGTCAAGACAGATGAAGACTCTGTTCCCGTGAAGTCAAGATTTTAGTATTCCCTAAACATCATTATTCTGAGAGAAGTACACCTAAATCACAGATTCTATTTTTTATAGGGGTAACCACTTATACGAATTGAATCTAAATCCTAAGCTTATTTCATTAGAGTAGCATTAGAATCCTAAACCAGGAGAATTCTTACCTCAAAATGGAAATAATAAAACCTGCTCTCAATCTCTCAAGCCTCCTGTTAATATCTCATGATAGACACATATACATATGCACACAGAGCTATATGTAACATACATAGGATGTATGGATATACCATATTATATATTAAGATGTACATATATTTGTATGTGTTATATATAAAACTAGTTTTTAACCAGTAAAGTCCTCTGTAAATATATTAACATTATTTATTTATTTACTTATTGTTAAAATATCTTATTTATTTACTTATTTGAGAGAAAAAGAGAGAGAGAGGGAGAGAGAGAGAGAGATCAGGGGGGAGGAGCAAAGGGAGAGGGACAAGCACACTCTGTGTTGAGCATGCAGGGCTCGATCTCATGACCCTGAGATCATGACCTGAGCTGAAATGAAGAGTCAGATGCTTGACTGAGTGAACCACCTAGGCTCCCCTTACCATTATTATTTACTAAGAGAATGATAACGATAAAGTGGTGAAGCCTTTGAAAATATAATTAGACAATGAAGTAGCTAATGTTGAATTCAAAAATGAGTTTATAAATATCTCTTATAATATTCACTCATTTTTATGCTGATAGCCTTGATGAATATTTTATATATCCTTCAACATAAGAGAATTTTCATGTTTGTCCTATATAATATGTATAATTAATTCTTTTAATGAAGAGGGTGTATTCTAATGATAGTAGAAATAGTAAAGTTTAATGATGTGTTAAAATACTAGCTGTGGGAGTCATGGACTACATTAAATAACAATGGAAAACCAACTCTGGAAGTCTAGAAAATCAGACATAAGAAGGCTTCAAGTTCAGAACAGGATAGAGGACTTCTTAAAGAGGGAAATTGGGGAAGCGAGAGTTCCCTTAGGCGTGTACTAGAGTGTGGCGCCCACATGCATGCACATACATATGTACACATGTGCATCTGTGACATCAGTGAAGATCCAGAACTATCATCTCCTTTGATCTCAGTAACTAAAAGTCCAAGCAAATAGAAAAGGTAGAAATGGGCTACCCATCAACCCAATCTCTACAAGGAGATTCAACGGCTTTGTTTGAAGTGATTTCGTAAGCAGGAGACAGGGTGAATTAAAATTGAAAATATATGTGAATAGTCAGCAAATATTATAAATGTTCATGATATTTGTTGAATTATGTAAGCTATTTTTATGCATCCTTTTGTCAGTGTCATTATTTGGAAGATAAATCTTATCTCATATTCTTTGGATACCACTTTTCCTGTTTGTCAGATTTGTGAATTTGTAGTTGATTTTACAATTCTTCTCCTAGCCCCACCTGTCTGCTTCTTTAGGGACAAAATCAATCCCTATAAATAGGTTTTCTCAGCTCCAAGAAGCTCTTCTGGGAAACCCCAAATTTTGCACCATAATTCTGTGCTCAAGCTCAGCAAGAAGAAAAATGTGTATTTAACTGAGAGAATGCGAGGCAAAGTTAGGGATGAAAAATACATGTATGTTGTTGAGTTTAAAGCATATTTCTCAGAATAAAATGTGAATGTATTACGCTAAAATAATCTATCATAAAATTTAGGAAATACTTGTTTAAACACAACTTTATTACAGAACTCTCCAAATGCTAATGTAGACTATGAATCTTAAAAAGGACTGTAGGTATACTGGTTTCCCATATGTGTTGACCTTAAAACCATTTATTTTAAAGCATTAGTTAGTTCATGGGGTTAATTTTCCAGAACTATACTTGGAAAGCACCAATTTAAAATATTTGATTTTATATTTCTAAATGTTTATACTTTATAATCTTTCCTTACTGACTGATTTTTAGCTACAGATCCTTTCAGATTTACATGGTGGGAAGATTAAAAACAACAAACAAACAAACAAAAATACATAGGAGAACCCAGAAGTCCCAAGTACCAAATAGTGTGTAATGTTTTAATTATAGTATTTTTTAGATTTTAAAAGCCTTGTGTTTGGTTTGCATCAGAGCTAAGAACAACTGTTTAATAAAGGTTTTCAAATACGTTCTTAAGCTATTAATTCAGACTTTTTAAATGATGAGACGCTTATAAGAAATAATGGATTTTCTTCTGATGATCGTAGCTTATATAATGTTGAAAGAGTCAGCTGTCTCTGCTTCAGTTTAAACAATTTAATATTGGGCAATTTAGATAATGCTTTTATAACCTCCATTTTCCATACACTTTTATTTCAAAGTTAGTAGGAAGCTTGAAATGAGATAAGTGGGTTGTTAAAATGATGTACAAAGGGGAAGTATTATCAATTCACATGTTAGAATTACTTTTTATACTTTTACTTATTTTAATTACTTCTTGTAATCATTTAGTTACTTCTAATTACTCTATCTCCCCTCTAAACTTTAAACTCTTTGAGGGGAGGGACTAGGTCTTGTCAACCGGTATGTCCCCCATATGTCCCTTCCATGTGGAAGATGCTCAAAGATGTTTGCTGAATAAATGAAGGCAATTTGAGGAATAAAACCACTTCAACTCCAAGACTGTTAAAGGTCAACTATATCAAACTAAGAAACAAACCTTATAAAACATTTTTCAGAAACTCTACCATATTACTTTGTGAAATTATCTTATCATGAAATCCCTTTGGTACTTTGGAAATGGCTTTCTCTTGTACAAAATGTAAGATTAACTTGTCTTATTCTGAATTATCTGTCAAAGCGTTACAGGAAAGTTTCTATGAAATACACAGTCAAAAAGGCCAAAAAATGAATAATTTTATATTTATTTTTCCTCTCCTTTCTTTTCCTTTTTTTTAAATTAAAGATTTTACTTATTATTTGAGAGAGAGAGAGAGAGAGCGAGAATGAGATCCTGAATAGGGGTGGGGAGAAGTAGAGGGGGAGGGAGAAGCAGACTCCCCACTGAGCAGGGAGCCCAATACAGGGCTCAATTCCAGGACCCTGATATGATGACCTGAGTGAAAGGCAGATGTTTAATCGACTGAACCACACAGGCACCTCCTTTTTTTCTTTAGTAATCTCTACTATTTATCAAATGATCATCATGTGCCAGGAGTGCCAGGAATGGTGTTAAAAGGCTTTAAGGATATAATTATATTGAATTTTCATGACAACCCTGTGAAAAAGTTATTATTATTATCCCTGTTACATAGATGAAAAAAGTGGTTTTTATTTGCTTACACTTATATTGTTAGGAATTGACAGAACCAGGATTCAATCCAGTTCTGTCAAGTTTTAATTATCATGATATATTATCTCTCATGTATATTTTTGGAGGACTTATGTGTTATTTATTATAATACTAAAATAAATTTTGGATGACGGTAAGTGATATTATCCTTATTATGAGTTAGTGTAACATGGCATTGAGTTCTCATTCACAACTTTGCAAAGCAAGCCAGCTAAGTTCTCTGTGAGTCTCTACAGATGACAGGTAAACCATGCAAAGAAGTAATTCATAATCTATGATAAACAGAAATAGTAAAGTAAGTTGGTTAATTCACAGATTGTTCCGAGAATATGCAGTTCTTCTTCAGACAAGTTCAGCATGAAGTCCTAACTATCACTTATTCAAAATACCTTGTTAGAAAGTCTCGGAAGACTAATTTATAAGTTTCCTTATTTTTGCAGTCTTAATGGTAATCATTATATTTTTAAAAAAGATTTATTTATTTATTTGACAGGCAGAGATCACAAGTAGGCAGAGAGGCAGGCAGAGAGAGAGGAGGAAGCAGGCTCCCTGCTGAGCAGTGAGCCCGATTCGGGGCTGGATCCCAGGACCCTGAGATCATGACCTGAGCCGAAGGCAGAGGCTTAACCCACTGAGACACCAAGGATCCCTGATAATCACTATTTTATGTGTAAAAATCCTGCATGAGGTCTGACAAGTCTGACAATCCTGTAGGGATTCTTATATTCTTTTTTTTTTTTAAGATTTTATTTATTTATTTGACACAGAGATCATGAGTAGGCAGAGAGGCAGATGGGGGGATGGGATTCAGGCTCCCCGCTGAGCAGAGAGCCCGATGTGGGGCTTGATCCCAGGACCCCAGGATCACAACCCAAGCCAAAGGCAGAGGCTTTAACCCACTGAGCCACCCAGGTGCCCCAACATATATATTCTTCTATGACATATATATTCTAATATGTCAAATCTGACATATAAGAAAAAAATCATAAAAGTGTTCCCTAAGATAGTTTTTAAAGATTAGACAAATGAATGCCAGTCTAATGCACCAAAAGAACAGTGTAAAATGAATTCTAAAATCCTATCAAAAAGTATAAAGATGATGGAATTGCAAGCGGTGCAGCCACTCTGGAAAACAGTATGGAAACCCCTCAAAAAGCTGAAATAAAGCTATCCTATGACCCAGCAATAGCACTACTGGGTATTTACCCTAAAGATACAAATGTAGTGATCTGAAGGGGCATGTGCACCCAATATTTACAGCAGCAGTGTCCACAATAGTTAAACTATGTAAAGAGCATAGATGTCCATCAATAGATAAATGGATAAAGAAGATATGGTGTGTGTGTGTGTGTGTGTATATATACACACACATACATACATACATACATACATACATAAGGGAATACTATGCAACCATCAAAAGAAATGAAATCTTGCCATTTGCAACGAAATGGATGGAACTAGAGGGTATTGTGCTAAGCAAAATAAATCAATCAGAGACAGACAATTATCTTATGACCTCTCTGTTAAGAGGAATTTGAGAGGCAGGGTAGAGGGTCATAGTGGGTAAGGAGGGAAAAAATGAAACAAGATGGGATAGGTGGAAAACAAATCATAAGAGACTCAATCTCTGGAAACAAAGTGAGGGCTGCTAGGGGGTTGGGGAAGATAGGGTGTCTGGGTGATGGACATTGGGGAGGGAGGGTATGTGCTATGGTGAGTGCTGTGAATTGTGTAAGACTGATGAGTCACAGACCGTACCCTGAAGCAAATAATACATTATATGTTAATAAAATAAAATAAAAAAGTATAAGATGAGAGAGAGAACTATTCTCATATATTAAATCAGTAAACAGATCAGCCAACTGAAACTTTCCTAAATGCAATACAAATGACCTCTTGGCCTATTTAAAAACTTTCATCTAAGAAGACTGAGAGGAGCATATTGAATATTGCACTATGTCGGAAGCCAGAAGCACTATGTTCAAAGCTTTTCACACCTCTAAATTTTCACTGCTTTTTTGCAATCTTACTTATTCATATATTTACGCACCAACTTTTACCAGTGCCTACTTTGTATGATGTATTGGAGATCCTGGGAGATAAGACAATAAAAAATAAAAATGATAGATAATATACCTTCAGAGGGTTAACTAATGGTCAACCATGGTTGATGAAATGGATATATAATTAACTATATTCAGAGGAGAAAAATGATGGCCACAAGAGAAACTGTTATTGTAAAAGAATATTAGATACATTGTGAAGAAAGAGAAGAGATGGTATTTCTTAGATGAATTTATATTTGAGTTGGGTATTAAAGGATGGGTAGGTACTTTAAACAGAAATGAAGAAACCACAAATCGTCAGAAGAATCGATGTGAGCATATATACAAGAGCATAAAAGCAAGAGCCTGTAAGGAGAAAGATCAGTAAGTGCGAAAGACTGAAGTAGAATAAAGCTAAAATATAAAGACTAAATTGTGTCATTAAGGTTCTAAAGTCTCAGGCCAGGTATTTGTGGATTTTTTTTTTGATGGCTTTTGCTTCCTTCATATTAGATCCCATTTTTCTACATGGAGAATCAGAAGTTGAAAATGAAGCCATACTATATAGTACCGCATTATACTGATGTACTCCCTATATAACCCCAATATTCATGCATGAAAATTCTTTGACTCTGAACTTGATCTTATTTTATTATTTCTATAAAAATCAAACTTTTTACATGAAGTTTGTTCATCTTGAGGGATACCTGTAGTTCTGTGAGGAGTCACTAGCTCCAAATATTGCATTTAGTTTAAACTATAGCTGTAGATTAATTGCCCTTATTGGCTTGTAAAAACAAATATGAAATATGATGGAAACTACTACAGTAGTTTTTTATGCTATTATTTTGTATATATATATTTGTGTATATATATATATATATATGTTTGTATATATATTTGTATATATTTTGAAAGTCAATCCAATTTAACTGTTTCTCTACTTTCATACTAAATTTATCTTACTCTCTAACATGTAGCTAGTGGGGAAAATGTTAGAAGTAAATGTAAAAAAAGAGCAATTAATTTTATCTTTATAGGAAACAAGTCTATAGAAACACTATTTACTTACAGCTTACCCAATGGTGGTAATACCAGAAAACAAAAGTTCAGTATATAGATGAAGGCTAATGGACATTTTAAATGTATATAACCCTCAATTGCTATTCTAACTATAGTGAAATTGATTCATCAGTAAAAATGAATCTGTATAGCCATCTCTGGATAGGATTTTCAAGTGGTAACAAGATAGAATAACCAGTCACCAGAGAAATACAAATTAGCAGAATTACTAATAATGATTATATTACAAAGTCCATTAAATTTTATGTCTCTTAAAATTTATGTAGGATGTGGGAATAAATTTTAATTAACACTGATCTCCAATTTCATATCAAAAAATACAGATGTGGTATTGAAGTATAAATACCAAGACTCAGCTGAAAAGAATACCCTGAAAATGTAGTGACCCTAACAGCAGAGGAAAGGCCAGGTGGCACTATTACAAACCTATATTGTTACTTATTCCAAACCTTTTTCATTACGGTCAACAAAACGATGTATATCTTGTCTTAACTAAAACCTGGTGCTTCTTTGAACACATTGCTTCTCCTGAAGTCCTCCCTAGTTACAAGTACTTATCCTTCTTCATAGGCTGCAATATTTCTAACTACTGGCGCCTTTTTTTTTGGACTAGTTCTCTTCTATTTTTACTTAAAAGTTTAATTATTTATTATAACTATTATTATTATTTTTGCAGCTTCCGACTTCTGGCTATGCCAACATATACTTCTCCTTTTTTTTTTTCCTTTCCTCTTATCATCCGGTGACTTCATGGCCACTGACTCATTCACTGAAGTCTTTGGGAGCTGGCTTAGTCTTATTTTCAATTCTCAATTTTACTGTAATCTGATGAGACTTACATATTCATTAAGAAGACCTAACCAACTGCTTCATAACTCCAAAATGTACATATCTCCAACTACCCTCATATTTATTCTTTTCATCCATTCTCTTGTACTTGCTCCAATGGTTAGGTCTTCAAATTTGCTGATCAGTGAAATAGCCCCACCTCACAATCTTTAGTTTCATTGTCATACTGTGACATTGAAACCGCTCACCCTTCCAACTCCCTAAATATGCTTTTGTACAGCATGATATAGTTTTCCAATTTTTGAATTTTTTCTACATTCTCCTAGTCTATCAGTTCCTGTCTGGACGTCTCTTCCTTCTTCTCTAGCATTGATATTTACATAAGCATCCTTAATTTCTTTCTACTGTTATTTTCCTAACAGCCTCTCCCATGGAAATTCCCATCCTCCACAAATGCTACAATCTGACTTCTGTAACTATGCTTGGATTGGCTCAGTGCTGCTAGAAAAGATCACACTACTCTCCCATGCAGGTGTCTCTTGGAATTGTCCCTCCATTGGATCTCCTGAACTATTCATCAGACCTTTAATTTGTTCTTGGTCAGCTACTTTTCTGATTCTCTTCAGCAATTATTCCAAATCTTCAAATCAAATCTCTAATTCAATTTCCAAACTCTTATATTCTGTCTTTTATGTGTTTGAGAAAATTAAGGCCATTAGGTAGTGACAACTTCCCAACTCCCAGTCTCATCCATTTTAGGAGAATCTATGCAAAACTTTCTTTTAAAATTCTATGAGTATTTCTCCTAAACAATTGATGTATCTGCTTCACAGAAAACAAAATGTTGTAGCTTATTGTATGTTCTCTTTACCTTCCTTATAAAGAAAATTTCATAGTCAAAACCTATTCATTCCGTTCAATTTCTTGAACTACAGGATATGAAAATTATGTTACATATAATGATTGACATTTTCAGTTTTGCCTCTTTTTTAAGAATTTCTTTTTCTATGTCTATTTTACTGTAATTTTGAGTTCTGTAACTTTTTGTTAAAATTCCTCCAAATTATATATGCTGCTAAGTCTTAACATGGTTTTCATATTTTATTGTCTGCACAATAAAATTTGCAGAATTTAGAATTTGACCCCATTGCTCTCCTCTTCTTGAAATGCCTTTTCTTCTGAGCTTTTGTGATTGTATACTCCTTTAATTTTCTATGCATCCCTCTGGTCACCTCCGTTTTTTTTTCTGTGAGCTTTCTGTATGCCTTTTTTATGTTGGTATTTTCCAGGATCCCATCCTAACCAACCCCACCCCCCACTTCTTTTTTTTTTAAACTCTCTTTTGTTGGTGCATTTTAATTTCATGGCTTCAAGAAGCATCAGTATATTAATGACTTCCAAATCTGTATTTCCAGTCCAGATCTTTTTCTTAATCATCTGCCAGATCTAGCCATTCCTGTTCTGTCCGACTTCTTGTCTGTCCTGGAGACATACTAAGCTCAATACATAAAATTAAGGGGCCCTTGGTGGTTCAGTTGGTTAAGCATCTGCCTTCAGCTCTGCTCATTCTAAAATGAATCCATCTGAAAATGAAGGCATCTGAAAAAAACATCCTCAAAAATGCTTTAACAGCTAATGCAGAGTAATTCTATGTGGCTGTTTCTTTTAAGAACTTTCTATGAGTCCCTTCTCTTTAACATTGTAGTGATGGTTTTAGCCAGGTCAATTAGACAAGAAAAGGAAATAAAAGGCATTCAGATTGGAAGGAATGTTATTCACCGATGATCTCTTATATAGGATATCCTAAGGAATTAACAAAAAAACCTTTTAAACTAATAAATGAAATACAATAAGGCTATAGGATACAAGATCAACATATTCATATAAATCATATTTCGATATAGTAGCAAAGAACAGCACTGAAAGGAAATTAATAAAATAGTTCCATTTATAATAGCACCCAAAAACACTTAGAATAAATGTAACAAAAGAGGGGTAAGATGTGTACACTGAAAACAATAAAATATCATTGAAAGAAAGTTAGGAAAATAAATGGAACAGCTCATGTTCACAGATTAGAATACAATATTTTAAAAAATGATAACAGTTCCAAAATTGATCTAATTAAACAAATCCCTGTCAAAATCCTGGCTCCCCCCCCAAAAAAACTGACAAGCTGACCATAAAATCCATTAGGAAATATAAGCAACCCCAAAGAAAGGATAGATTGCATCATAACCAGCTGGGCTATTTGTTGTAAAAACGCAAATTTCTGGGCTCCACCCCAAAATTGCTAAATCAAAATTCTAAGAATGTTGTTTACATATTTTTTCTAAAGTTCCCTTTTCATGCACAATCATAAAACAGGAGAAATTACTCATTCTTGTACAATTTCAGTAGTACTAACTAGAAGATAACCTTAATGAGAAAGAAAAAGCAGGAGAAAACACAGCAATACAAGAGTGGTAAAGCATAGTCAATCAGTATGCCCTATGGGATGAGTTTGCCCTCAAACATACTTCCAGAAGACTGAAAGACTCAGTTTGATCTACGGAGTACTGATACTAGTCACCTCAATTTTGGAAACATCTGCAAAATGATGGAAATTTATGTTGAGCTGTTTGTTCTGCTAGTGGTTAATTGCAGAACCAGTGATTTCTTGAGCTCACGATAATAAAGACAAATCATCAGTGTACTAAAAGATGCTTATTTTCCTGTTGGCTACATACTATGGGAAGGAGTATGAATTACCCCTTCCTCCAACTGGCTAGCAAAAAAGCCCAGACAAAGCCAGCAGGTAGATATGACAGAACCAGGATGAGAAGCCAGATATTTCAGATGTCTCATCCACAATTACTTTTATGAGACATGCTATTTCTCCTTTAAAAGTCTGCGACATGGGCATAAATATGCTGTATGCATCAAATTACATTATATAATCATGAAGTGTTCCACTCCGATCTATAACTCTGAACTACATGTTAGTAGCAATAAATATTTCATTAACAATTATTCTGCTTGCCATTCTAAAGATTATAAGAACTTTTATCTATACAATTTAGATGGCTCAAGTTTCTTAAGATGTTTTTCATGAATTTTTGAATAGATGCCAAACTTCTCCTCTTAAAAAATTTCCCTACCTCAAGAATACTCTCTTGAAAAAGAAATTATAATTCTCTAGCATTTAGAGACATGCCTGAGAACTAAAAATTTATAGAGAACACATTTCTTGAATTTTTTCTTTTGTCTTATAGTCCTAGAACAAAACCTAGAGGGAAAGAGGAGTCTACCAATATTGTTGGTTTTGATAATATTACATTTTTCAGTATTTGTTTTTTCTACCTTCTTTCATTGCAGATTTATTTAAGATCCCCTCCTCTCTGTGTCCAATTCCTTCCTCAAATGTGCTTGTGAATTTGTTTAGGTATATTGATAACATTTTTTGGGTATGAAGCTATCCTTAAATGTCCACTCACACGAGGCTAAGACACTGCTTCACTCTCAGGCTTAGATAATTAGAAATGCTTAATTTCATTTCTATCCCCAGTTTTTAGTACAGTGCTTGAGAAATTTTCTAAATAAGTATTGGCCTACCTTTGAACTCTGAACGTTTTTTTTTTCTGAGCCAGCTTACCATATGTACATGGTATATAATTGGCAAATGTAAACAGATATAAAATTTAGAACATGCACACATATATGCAGACTAAAAAAAATATTTTAAATGATTAATATAATTTTGGATTTTCTAGATTACCAAAAAAACCATTAATGATATAGGGACATTAACCTGACTTATATTCATGTATGTAAATGTAAATATCTAAATATGAATATATTATTTATTAACTTTGAAAAAATATTATATTCAAAAATTTAATGAACCATTTTTTGAATTTACATTTTCCTACTCATTTTTTACTTGTATGTTCAGAAGACTTACTCTAATGTGACTACTACCCCAAAACAGCATAATTCTGTATCATGCAATGAAATTCAATTACTGTAATGAAAACAGCAACTATAATGGATTTGATACATTGGAGTCACTGTATTAATTTTACGTTCCAGCATTGCTAGAAGTAAAAAATTTTTTTCCTTTATAAAACTTGGATTACTAGTAAAAGGCATACACTGTCAATGGTATATTA
Organism: Neogale vison; assembly: GCF_020171115.1. Taxonomy (NCBI): domain Eukaryota; kingdom Metazoa; phylum Chordata; class Mammalia; order Carnivora; family Mustelidae; genus Neogale; species Neogale vison. The sequence continues at coordinate 33,733,061 of NC_058094.1, forward strand.
TAAAATAAGATTATTTCCAATAATTTTGTATAAGCGCATAAGCTGTTTTCAGTATTTAAACAATCTATGATTGTGTTCATTAACTACCAAAACAAAATATTACTGGGCATACTCAGACACATTTCCTCTAATAAAGACTGTTCATTTTATTCTAATGCAAGCAATTTCAAGATCTTATGTTGCACTAATTAGTGACACCAAAAGTTTCCTACAAAGTAATTGCAGTTGATACCTCCTGTCATCTTATGGAATCTATATTCCCTAGAGACATCTACCTGGACCCCTTTAGAGTTTCAGAAGGATTATATAGTTACTTAAGCAGACTACAGTTCCTTGATGACTCAGATTGCTAGGAATATACCATATTTCTTTTTCCCTTGCAAAATAATGTACTCTTTCCCTAAAGGAAATGATGAAGAAAGTAATAAATTAAAAACTGAGAACTTAAAGTTAAAATCTTCTCCAAACCTTTGCCCACCAAGCCAGGTCTGTTAGACTTTTGGCTCCAGGCAAACACCAATGGGCTCGGGTGTTCTCTATACAGTATACAGAAAGACAACAGTAGAGACCTGGAATTTGCTCTGCTTTTGAAAGAAAGGAAACTCTTCCAAGGAAACTCCAAAAGCTTTTTTCTGTGAATTAATGATGAAATTATTCTATGCCAACAAATCAGAAAAACGGTCTTTATTGCAGAATCACTGTAATTACTGAAAGTTAGATAAGTGATGAAGATAGATTTGCAATTACTAGTTTAGACTCAAATCACATAACATGCCAAAACCTGAGATGCCTTTTAGGTTTACTATCTGTTATACAGAAACTTCCACAGATCACAGATATAGTAATATACCAATCTGAGACTAAAAGTGATATGTCATAGTCTAAACCACTGAATTGTATACTGATGGGGTAAACATCTGCCTCAATTATCTTTCTCATTAGTTATGAATAAGTACACACTGAGATTGGGGTTAGATATAATAAAGCAAAGTCTGGCTTATACTAGGGTATGCTTATCAAGCCAGCTATGTACTAACACAAAATCAAATTCTGGATTGACTAGAAATCCAAATTCCTCCCAAATGGACATGATGGGTAATTCTGTCTCTGAGAAATATAGAGAAACCTCATCTCCTCAGGCAGAAAGATGAAGTCTACTGCACACTTGGGCTGATGTGCCTTTCAGTAAAGAGCTATAAAGAAAGAAGCTTCATGCTTACTTGGTGCCTGTGTTATAAAAATGAAAACATAGTTATTTTTATACTTTGCTTTCCCGTTCTAAGTTCCTTCTCAGGCAGTTTCTCTAGCTGACTGAATTTTTCAAGGGAACTAACCTGACGGGTTTGCATTCTAAAAAACCCTGGGCCATCCATCCTTTTCTGAGTAACAGAGTACTACTGCCCCTGATTCGCAATCTTCCTCAGTACTCAAAACTGGGCGAGAACCCACCAAAAACTAAGAGACAAAGGAGCCACAGACTGAATAAAGCTTACTTTTTGCTAGCTATTTTGCCACTCATTTTTAGAGTAAATCTCCAGTGTGTAATATTTTTTATGAAGTAGGCTAAATTTTCTCAGGCTCTTCAGAAGCTCATTTTAAAAATTTTGACTCTACAAACGGAGAAGTTACGCAGCAATTAACACTAAGGGGACTGAGGGAAATTTACATTGGATTCAGTGAGTCATAATGAAAAGCAAACAAATCAGGCCCTCAGAGCTAGTGGACATAAATTAAAGACTGTTTCACAAGTCAATCTATTTGATGGTACTTTGCCAATATATGAACTAGTTGTATTAGAAGCTAGATAGAAAAAAACACAAGAAAATAAACCAAATGTCAATGGCAAAATAGTTTTTAGGATTAAGAAAAAGGACTACATGACTAATGGGAAATGTCTACACAAATGAGCAAATTTTACCTGTCATCATCTTGTGAAAATCGTCCTTGCAAATCCTCTTTATTCCACTGTTCTTTTTCTTTCCCTTGCTCAGGTATATCTTGTGCTTTTTCCTCGTCTCCTGATTCTCTGTTTTTCTCCTTATCACATGTTTTTGTGATCTCTGTCCCTTTCTCATTCTCATTAAGTTTTTCTTCCTTTACCTCTTCCTTTTCATGAACTATCTCTTCATGCTTATCCCCTTCTTGCCCTCCCTCTTCTATTCCCTTTGGCCTTTTGAAAGCAACACAGATCGAAGGCATGCAAATAAACACAAACAAGAAAGAAAAAGTCAAGAAAAAAATGCATATGAAATTAAACAGAAATGTAATGAAAACTACTAAAACAAAAATTCTATCTTTTAAATGTTGACTACTTTTTCCCCAGTGTATAGCAGAAGAAGCACCATATAAGCAATACTTAGCATTGTTTTCAGATCATATTTTCCTGTCACAAAGTTGCATGGAAAAAAGTTGTAGTCTCCATTACATATGTTTTCTGATGTAATGGGAGTAAAAAAAAAAAAAAAAAGTTTAGGTGCCCATAAAATCTACAGGTCAGATGATGAGTGAAAATTATACTAACATATATTACATTTATATATTTTTTTGAAAAGCTGAGGACTTTTTTCATGCATTTCTAAAAGTTTCGGGAGAATGGACGAGCATCCTACTAAAAAGGTAATATTTTTCTGTATTCTCAATCACTGAAGTGTATTACGCTAAGGAAAAAAAACCCTTCAAACTATTATTTTTCATATTTCTTGGAACATTAACAAACTCAAGTCTTCACTTAGCCATCACTTTAATTTCAGATAAGACAGAATAATAACAGAATTACTTTTTAAAGTAGGAAACATGAAAAAATAACCCATGATAGGATTTCAAGTAGGCTAGTAAGAAAATTTTGTTCTATGGAAATTTTCTGTGCAAGTAGTTTGAATACAGATGAAAGTATAATAAAAAAGGATATGTTCAGAACTTCTTATTGCCTTAACAACACGTATTAATTATTTCAAAATCCAGGATTTTAGGTTTATCCAAAGATAAATCAAAGACCTCCTAAAATATGTTTAGAAGAATTTCCTGCGAAAGTCCCTTTACTCACCTGATTTTCTTGTTTCCTCTTGGCCGTTCTGATTGGACAGACATGTAGCTCGTGCTGCTGAAACGAGAAGCACTACTAGTCCTTGAAACCGCAGATATATCACTTACATCACTGTCCGAAGATTTAGTGGAAATATTATCTGCCCCTCTATGAGGATCCCATCCTGATCGATACTGTTAACACAGATTGACAAACATGCAGAGGTTGTCAGTATTACCACACAAAACAATCATTAGCTTCTCCTATTTCAGCACTTTAATTGTCCACAGAGGATACTGCAAAACCCCACTCAGTGGCATATAAAACAAAAGTGAATGGCAATTATCCTAAAAGAAAAATTCAATTTATATGAAACCCTTGTTTTTAGCAAAGGCAATTAGAGCATTTTCACCACACCCCAGTGAAGGCCATTACAACAGTTTCACAACAGCAATGGCCCCAGGGAAGAACATTCAGGTAAAATCTGGGAAATGAACATAATATAAAGCAGTAGAATTGTTTGATTTCTGTATAGGACTTGAGAAAAAAAAGTACGATCAGGTTGCCATTGTAACTTATAAAGACCATTTTAGTAGCCATCAATGCTCTCCTGTAATCCATTATGCTTCACTGAAAACCTAGAGATAATATAAAATCTAATTATTAAAACACTAACTCTTTTAAAGAAAAGTCAAGAAAAAAGAGAGTTTAATTTTTGCATGGTTCCTGGAATTTTGACGAATCCTAGAAATACTAGAAAAAGCCATTATTATTTAAAATAGTTCAAATTTCCTGGAATTGAAATAATCAAATAGTTATCTGGCACAGCCAGCCTGCAGGGTGTTCTGGGTGGTCAAATATTCTGATAAGTTGCAAACCATCATGAATGTTTTAAGCTCATGACACGTGGGATGTAAAAAAGAAGAGATTTTGGAGTCTGGAAAACCTGGAGTAAGAAAAACTCCTCCTAGCTGGGTAAACTTTAGCAAATTATTTGACCTGTTTATAAAATAATAGGGATAATAATATCTTCCTTGCAGGGTTGTTTTGAAAATTAGAAATAATACATATCTGCTATCTAATACTATACATAAATAATTATGATTGTATCATTACTACCTGATGGCTACTTGTGGGCTAAGAGAATATCTGCTAATAGATATTTCTTTATTTATATGCATTTTGAACATAATGTTGAAGTATTCTTATTTGGTCGATTTTGCAATGATGATTTTTCTAATCACAGATACTACCAAATTTCACAAAGCCCTAGAAAGATGATTATCTTATACAAACAACTTACTGTGACTTGAAGAATCTTTACCTAATAAACCATCCTGTAAGAATAACAATTCACTGCAAATATTAGATAGATATAAACATTCTGGCTAAGATAATTTGAATAGCAATAGAGTACAGTGTAAACATTAAATCAGATTAAAATATCTGTCCCCTCCCCCCCAGGATCTTTCAGTGTCTAGTTATATATTTTTGAGTTAATGACTGATTCTTTTCTTCAAATATAAAATAAAGGGATTTTTGTAAGGCTTCATAAATGTTGATAATCAAATCCTTAATCTAGAAATATACATTCAAATTAGGTGAGGAATTGGCCTTTCTTACTTCATTTTAACTTTCCACTTTGTTGGATAAATCCAAGTATCAAAAAGAATACATTTAAGTTCTACAAAAACTGCTGTCTTTTTTTTTTAAGGAAATACCTAAATAAATAGAACCTTCATGTTGATTTTAAAGGTAAATTATTTATTTACCGTGAATTTATTGGCAACATTTAGTCCATGATATTCTTTTTCAAACTGAAGTCACTTTGAAATATTAAAAACAGCTTAAAGTGACTTATGTCTTCAGCCATTGTGTAGAATAGCATTTCAATGGGTGGATCCAACATTATCTAACTCAGCCAGGATATGAAAAATGTCCTTAAAGCAAATGAAAAGCCCTAAGTTTTAACTGTAAGAGGTAGTAAGAAATAATAATGTAACTAGAGTACATGCTCTGGGGAGAGATGAATTGTTGATCGGAATCCTTGCTACATAAAATTATTAGGTTTGTAATCTTAGGCCAATTGTTTCCTTAAGTCCCAGTTTTTTATCTGTTAAAACATGGATAACAATCGTATCCATCTCCTAGGTTTGCTGCAAGGATTAAATAAGATAATGTATGCAACAAAGCACTTAGCACAACATCGACATACAACAAGTGTTTAATAAATGACAAATGACAATGACAATGACGATGATGATGATCCCATAGTAGTTGAACACTGGTTTAGTATCAATTCCAGGTAGATCTTTACCAAAAAAAATACTAGGTAGAAATACCCCAAAATAAATACATTATTTTAAGACTGTTCTAAGCTACAAGAAAAAGAAAACCATTTTTACATATCTTCAAGAGATTCATTTCAGAAAATGTGTTTATAAAACAAAATTAATAATATTAAACCAAACTTTTCCACTGACTCCTTCTCTGTCCTCAGGTCTCACTTTCCCCATTTGACCAGGTTCCTCCACATCCTGTTATTTTACGGAGAACTACTGACTATTTATTTTACTATTTTTACTATTTTACTATTTATTTTATGGAGAACTACTGACTCCCAGCCACACAGTGAGAAGTAGCTTTATCTCATCAGGAAATACATGATACTTCTTAGCTGACACAGAATATGCCACATTTTTAATAGCTGTCTCTGGTACTTTATCTCAATATCCAAAGCCAGCTGGTTATCTGTATATCCCGTGTTTCCCTGATTGGTTCTTGTTTGATTGCTATGCCTTCATTTCTGGGTCCTAAATCTTACTTGACTTTTATATTTCACTAGTTAGGATTCTGACTTTGCATTCTCTAGTCTTTGTCTTTTTGAGTTGTCATGACTTTTAATCCTATTGCTGTGACTCATAGTATATACAGGCCAATTTAAGGCTTAAGATTTTTTTTTTTAAACACACAAAATGTACATTGCACGTATCTTTGGCTAAGACTTCCTGAGTTTGTGGAGCTAAAATTTTGGTTTTGCAAAATTTAGGGAAAGATAAGATTCCACATATATAGTTTTATAGAATTCAAGACATACTATCTCTTGTTAAAGGATGTGCGCGCGCGCGCACGCGCGCGTGCGTGCGTGCGTGCGTGTGTGTGTGTGTGTGTAAGTTTGTTCATATTTATTTGTCAAACCCTCTACTAGCATATAAGCTTCTAAAGGCCAGGACAATATCTTCCTTAATTTTGTAACTCTCTTAGCACCTAAGAGTCAAAGATTTAATTTGATTTCACTTAAACTCTGAGGCTTAGTATTTTTGTACCAGTAAGATAAGGATAAATCACATTGTAAGGATTCTTGCAAGGAGTAAGAGACATGATACATTTAAAATACCCAGTAGTGTGCTTAGTTCACAGCAACCGCTCATTTCTAGTGCCTAAAGCAGAAAGTCATTAAATAAAAAGACACTGAGTGGAAAAGTTTATATAAAGAAAGACTACAAATAAGCTAATAGCTCTAGTTTGATGATGATTCTAGTGCCTTCTCAAGGTTTGTATTAAGCACATTTCTCTGTCTCCTTCTAAGTAACTAAGTATGTTTACCTTTAGGGTATAGCTTGGGTTTCCATTACAATTTTACACATGATACACAGAAGGAGAAATATAGAAAGTGAGAAATAATAGAAAAAAATCTTTTTATAAATGGAACTTCAAAAGAACACATTTTGAATATACTTAGAATATAACATCTTCATATACACAACTGCAAAAAAAAAACCCCAAAATCAAAGTAATGAATGACCTAATATTATAGTTTACTTTTAAAACAATTCATTTTTAAAGAATTTCTTAAATGTATTTTTTTCTTTTCCTAAATTATGGTAAACAAAAGTTTCTAGTTTAACAGTGAGATAGCAGCCACTAAATTATTATGGTACCAAGGTAGTTATGAATGCAAATAAGCTCATTTACTTAAAAATGGTTGATTCTGTCTTGGCACCATAAGTAAAAAACATTTTCAACAATTAGCATGTATTAGTTTACAGCTGACAGATCAACAATGGATGATATCCTCACCATTCTCTTTAATGGAACAAAAACAAAGAAGATTTATTGCATAGGATTATATGATCTCAGCTGAAAATTGGGCCCTGATTAGAGATCATTAAAATCTTGGAAGAGAGTAAGGAAGCCTTTCCCGACAGCATTTTGATGTTTTGTACATTACTATTAAGTAGATCATGAACTAGAAAAATTTACAGGAAATTATTATTCTTCAGGATGTTCCAGACTCTAAAGAGTTCTTAAGTGGCCTAGAAAAGTTAATGTTGTCTCTGTTCATCTGACAATAGTGGAAAGTAACAGCATATCATCAAGGCTCTATTAAAAGGAGAGTTATTATTAAAATTTTAGAATAATATTCCTGAGAAAAAAGTAAATTCAAATTTCTAAAATAAGATTTTCATTTCTCTAGCATACTCATTTGAAGCTCTCAGATTAGGCAATTTCCCTGCTTGATTTCTCTACTAGCATTTCAGCAACTCAGGTTGTTGGAGTTTTGTACATGAACTTCTTAGACAAGACATGGGAATGGGATTATGAGTTCCCTTGAACATTGCTATCTTTGACATTAAATTTCACCAGAAAATTGCAATTTGGGAATCTAGGTCAAGACTTGGTTATTGCAAAGTACCAGGCAGGGGAAAAGTCCAAGTTTTAAGAAAAATAAGTTTTATGTTACTGAGAAATACTTGCAGGAATATTCATGTCACATTCAGAGAGAAAACACAATGAATAGATCATAAGATTGGGAAAAAAATAGGGCAAACATAATGATGGTAAAGGAGAAGCTGAAGTTCTGGACAGGGCTCTGGACACCAGTCTAGGGGTGTGGAGGACATAAGAGCAGAGAACGGGGGACTCTTGTCCCTGCAGTCAATGAAGGCCGCTCTCATTTTTGCTAACCTATTTTTACAGTATTTCAGATCATAATTTGAAGAGTCCTGTTGTCTTTTGATAGTACCACAAGTGCAGACTCTCCCTTTGAGGAGCTACTTTCTGATGACTTCCCCTCTGTCCTAGCCAAGGTTCTTATCAGGGCTTGATAGGAATGTTGCACTGTGTGAAAATCTGTTAGAGATCATTTTGTTTAGGTAGGATCCTAAAGAGGTTATTGTGTGATAAGGTCTCTACCTGAGAGGGAGAAGAGAGTGAGAAAAGCTACAGAAAACTGAGGGCTAATTTAAGATTTAGTCTTAAAAACAATATTCTGCAAATGAAATCCCTGCTAGAAAACTCTTCCTTAATTCTCTCAAGAAGAGTTAGTCACTGCCCAGAGTCTTCCTATACTACTTTATTCATGCCTTTCTTACAATTTTACCATGTATCTCTTTCTCACATCCATCCATCTATCTATCTATCTATCTATCTATCCTGCCTAGATTATAAATTCCCTGAGAACAATGTCTGTCTTATTTATTTTAGTATGTGTTTCCATTATCTAGATCCTTGCCTGGCAGGTAATAGGAACTCAGTAAATGTTTAATGAGTTGAAACGCAGGGAATGGTTGTTTTATCTGGACTTTATACGGAGTATTATCTCTAGGATGAAGCATTAAGTCAGAGTATAAAAAATACTGTGAAGATAGCCAAATAGTTTAGTCATGTAATTCTTTTATTCCCCATGGTGGGTATAAGTAGTAGTGTGATAATATGTTTAACAAATACTGCCCAAGGGGAAAAAGTTCTGATTTACAGAGTTTGCTAATTTCTGAGGAATAAATACTCCCCTCATGGCTGATTTCAAGTTATCAGATGGTCACCAAATGCAGACATGGTATATACTACCAAGCACGGGGTTTAGAAATATGTGCACTGCTTGTAGGATTCACTGAGATGAGTAAAGGACAATAAGATGCCAGATCTGTAAGTTATCCAACCAGGGAAACCTTGTGAAAGATGGAATATCAAGAACAGCGTAAGGGGAAAAAAAACCTGTTAATAGTAGAAATGGTAGCCATTACCCTATTGGCCAAGACTTACTAAAGAGCCAACTGTTTTTTGGTTTGAGGGAAACTTGTAAGATTAAAAATTTTTCCTGGAGAATTTGTAAGGGAGAAATCATTGCTAGTAATCAATTCTGACTCTCACAAAGGCTTGGCTCTGTGGAAACTCCATGTCGATTAGCAATCAGCGGCTCTCATCACCTGTTACTTATTTTCACCAAGGTCTCACAATTTTTAGAAAGGGAAATGCCAGTTCTGTGATGAAATTCCAGATCTGCAGATCTCAGGTCGCGACAGAACTCATTCTTCTGCTCTTAGCAAATGCTCTTAACCACTTTCTCCTCAGAATCCAGAACTCCTCACCCATTCTAGTCTATTGTTGACTGAAACTGTTCTCAAAAACAAACAGAAAACACCAAGAATATCCTAATTTACCAGCCGGTAGTGTCTTCAGTTCTTTCTTGATGTTGTTGTTCCATCTAATATTGAAGTCCTCTCTCCTTTTGAAACGTTTCCATGAATAGCTTCTCAGATAATGTCACCCGTGGTTTCTCCTCTGGCTCTCTCACTGTCCCTTCTTAAACTCCTCGGCCAGTTTCACTTTCTCTGACCTGATTTTAAATTATATTTTCCCCAAATTTCAATCAATAGTCCACTTTTCTTTTCACTATGCATATCCCCCTTGGGATGATCTGATCTTTCATTTGTGCATGTCCGCTGCTATGTAATGACAAATAAATCCTTATCATCTGCTCTCACCAATCCCCAACATCAGACTTGGATTTCCGGGTGTTTGCAGGGCATCTACCACATGTGGTTTTTCAGGTATATCACATTCAACATGGCCAAAACCAAATTTATTCTCTTTCACCCCAAACCAGCTCTTCTTGTGACTCGTATATTCCCTGAATTATTTTATAGGCTCAGTATTGAACTAAAACATAGAAAATTTGTATTACCTTTGACTTCTCCTTCTTCAATATTCTCCACTCTAATTAGTCAAGAAATATCACTTACTCATTTAATGGTAACAAATATCTAGGTATTTGGCTACAAGGGGTGTAGGAATAGGTCTTTGGTCTTTCCTGTTGGTAATTCAAGCCTACGACTCCTATTCCTTCGTCACAGCTGCGGCTGAATGCCTACCCATATTCTTTCTCCTTTTTTGTTCTTTACTCAAAGACTCAAAGAATCCGGAGTTATTTTAGGAGTCTAACAATGACAACAAACAAGAACAAAACAAAATGACTTCATTTTCCATTTAGCCAGGGTGATCAACTGACCTGAGTGTGATCTCTATGACGTAAGCAGGAACCTAGGAGGTGGGGGTTGGTGAGAGCAATTACTCCCAGTTGACTCAGCTGGGATGGCCATTTACCTTCCCTCTTTGTTTTTCTTTTTAACTGGCATTTAAACATGGGCCTACGGATGCAGTCATCATTCTGTGACAATAAGCATGAGTGTCCTACTCTAAGAACAGGGAGCAGGAAGAGAAGCTCTAAGAATAGGAAGCTTGGTTCCTTAAACAGCAGGAGCAGCCCTGAGCTGCTGTTTGGATTTCTTATTTGTGGGAAAAAAAAATTTTTTTATTCAGATAATTTTGCCAGGTTTTTTTTTTTTTTTCTTTTAATACCATGAACATGTGAATACAAACCTGAATGATATACCACTTATCCTAATCCGGGTCAGAAAAAATGTTTACTGACTTCATGGTATAAAGGCACATTCTTTAACTAACAATATTGATAACCTCTATAATGTGGTCATCTAATTTTGATGGTGAGGGGCCATGTATCATAGTGACCCTGGGCTACAGAGTTAAAATACATGGATGTGTACTGCTTTCCCTCTTACTGGGAGCAGTGCAAACTGGCGCAAGTCTCTTAACTTCTCTGAGCCTGAGGTGAGCTTTAAATGAGGTCGCAGGTCTTGACACATAGTAAGTATTTATAATAACAATTAGGCATAGCCTGTGATAAAATGAAAGAAGCTCCAGACTGTGATACTCAGATTTCATCAGCATTCAGCTATCATCTCAAACATTTTCTCTTGGCTAAAAAAAAACTTTGAAAGAGCTATGAAAACTTTATAAGTAAGTTCCTAATTCCATATCTCACTAAAATAAAAAGGCATTGTTCTTGGACACCTATTTACTTAGGAGTAGGATAACACCAAACCTGACTTGGAAATCCATGTTTTTTATTCTCAAAACTATTATCCTGGGTTTTACTTTTTGTAACTATGCTTATACTTGGCATCAAAGAAAGTTAAACCAATTCATGACTGTAACATTAATAATTATTAAAATGTGGATGCTTCCAACAAACTTCCAAATATTTTATATATTGTTTTCTTTTCCCAATGTCTAAGACAGCTATTATTTTCTAAATTTATAGATAATATGTGTTAACACTTAGCTGTCTCTTGATTTAGATGTATTCACATAAGGTAATTTTTTTTTCTTTTCCAACAGCCTTAATGAGTCTTACATTTGTTTTTATGGCTTTATTATTCAGTAATATCTCAAACAAATGTCATTTGAAATTTCTGCCTCAGTGAAGAACTGTTCTCAAAGTCTTCCCAGACCAAAGTTCTTCCCAGCCATTAAATATATTAATGGCAATATCTCATTGTGATACACACATTTCATTTATAGCCAAGCTGACAGAGGGGAGAACAGAATGCCTGCTGCCAATGCAAAGTAACATACTGAAACTTCTCCAAAAGACAGGAGAGTCAGTGTTAAAGCACGGGTACTATTATTGTGACCAAATGCTTCTCCAAACCCTCAGAGAGGGAAACTTGAAAGATCTAGCTAGAATTCAGTAATATCACAAAAAAGCTCTCCTTGACCACAGGAACCCCTTATAGTTGGCCCCTTGTGAACATCTTTAAATATTCCATGGTTTATTACATGACTTTTGTATTTTTGATAGGATATTTATAACTTGTATTAGGACACAGGGAAGGGACAATACAGATACTGAGAGGCAAGCTAGCATTTTAAAAGCTGCAGCAGAAATAAAACATGAGAACACAGCATCAGGACTGAGGTCCTAGGAATGTGAAGCTGGCAGAAACACAACAGCATTTAATGGACTCGGGATATGGAGAGGGCTCCTTTTCAAATCTTAGTACCCTAGGAAGCACTAGAGTAACTCAAGGTACTTGGATTTAAGAGAATTGGGGCTCAATCACAGTCCAAATAACCACAAAGTATTATAAAACTTGAAAGGGTCTGAGAATTGCCACGATCCATTAAATTCAGGAATAGGGCAGAGGTAACTACGTTCTGTTGAAAATCTGGAAGTGGTCCACTGCTCTCATTCGTCATGTGACAAGACAGAGCAGCATCAGTTGGGTGTGCATTAAGACCATTTTGGATGGAGGCAACTGTCCAAAATACGTCTTTCAAAACCATCTTTCAAATACGGCAAGGCATTACATTTACTTCTTGTTTAGGCTATAGCAGTAGCCTCTGAATAGGACATCTTGTCTTTAATCTCCCTTTCAAAGTTTACCACTAGAATTAATGTGTGTTCGTAGTGGCGACTTCCTCAAATACCTTCAAAGCCCCTGGTTATAATGAAGAACATTCTGGATTTTAAACCAAGTGATTCAAAGCCCTCTGTTATCTGGTCCAAGCCAACTTTTCTATTCCTATATGCTAATATGTAACCTGATCTGTTGTGTATTTCCATTTTAAAGAACGACTTGCTGTTCCTTAAATATACGGCTTTTGCTCTCATGCTTCTGCAACTCTGCTTAAGCTCTTCCTCTGCATGATATGTCCTTCCCCTCATGTATTATTCTACGACATGGTTCCAGATTTCTCCAAGCCAAATGAATATTTCTCTTCGTAGGTTTCCTTTGCATGGTTCAGTTTTATTACATCAGTCAACACAGCCTATTTTGTAAGAGCAGCACTGATGTACCTGTTGTCTCCCTGATTAACTTATGAACTCCTAGACTGGAAGGAATTTTGCCTGCCTGCCTGCCTGCCTCCTTTCTTCCATCCCTCCTTCCTTCTTCTGCTTTCAAACTCTCTTTCCTTACTCCCTCCTTTTCTCCCTTCCTTCCTGCATTCACTTAGTCTTTCATTTTATTGCTCCTCATTTGATTGTTCCCCTGGAAATTTTTGGTCTTTTAATGTTGCAACCAGAAACCAGAATTACAGCTGATCAACTTCAGAGACACACCAGGCATGCAGTTCTGAGTTGCAGAAAAGAAAAAGCTACTAACTGTCCCCTGAGATTACGTTCAGACACACAGAAGAGGACTCATTTATAACCATCCTTGGTTTAAGAAAAAAGTCCAGGATGTGATATGGTGAGTGCCGTGAAATGTGTAAGCCTGACGATTCACAGACCTGTACCCTTGGAGCAAATAATACTTTATATGTTAATAAAAATAATTAATAATAAAAAGAAAAGTCCAGGAAAGTTATTTGGTGCTGAAACTTACTTATTGTTATTCACTCGTCACTGAGTCATTAAAAAGAAACCACAGTATTTAAAGCTGAAAGTGATCTCAGAGAGAAAATAGTCTAGCTTCTTAATTTTATAGATGAGAAACTTAAGAAACAGAGAAGTGAATTGACTAAGCTTGTATGATTCATTAATATTGAAGTCTTTCGATTTCTTTTCATTAAAAAAGTGTTTCATTAAAAAATAATTTCATGTTTAATGGGAGATTAGGCAAGCATATGTAAAACCTAAATCATTTCTTTTTAAAAATTCATATTTTTAAGTATACTTCAGAATAAAGATTTTCTTCCTTTTCTGTATTTTAAAACTCTACCTAAAACCACCTGCATAATCGGAATACAAAAACTACAACTGGATGTATCTTAAACAAATAAAGCTTGAAAGTAATTAAAAAAACAGTATCTTGCAAACTAACTTGAATAAAAATATAAAGATGTTTTATGTCCCATTGAAATAACTCTTTTACATTCCATTTAAAATTCAGGTCAGCTTTTTTGGAGGGGGTTTGGGGGTAGACAGAAAATGGTAATGGGTTTAAGAAGTAACATAGTCTTACATGATTCTACCTTGAAGACTAGTAGCTTTGCTATAAATATGCCTGGTCATGAAAAGGGCCAATCATAAAAATCACAGCCATTTTCTTTGTTAGTTAGGAAGTTATATTGAACTAGTGTATTTTGGTTCATCCATGACAATGAAGTTCAAATGTAAGGTTTTTCTTTTATTACCCTGTGTCACATACATAATAGATAATAAAAATAAATGTTATTACTGGGCATATCCATGAGCCAAGTCAAGTTCTAGACCCTCTAAAACAACATTTCTACCTCTCGAAGTTATCAACAGCCAAAAGTTCCTCTTCTTATAGGTTATATTATTTCCAGACTAGAGTATTACTTGGCAATCTTCAAAACCGATGAAATAGAAATATTCAAAGTTCCATATTTAGGAAAACAGAAAATTTATTTTGCTAATAATATCTGTAATTCTTCCAATTGAGGAAAAATGACAACAACAATTTTTATGCTCATGAACAAGCTGTTACCTAATAAAATTGTAGACATGTTCAAATTCTAATTGGCCAAATTAGATTGAAAGTACAGGTACAGACAGCTCCATGCTGCTTTACTTGACTGACTGCCTAATGGACTAAAGGTTTTGAATTATGTGTCAATTCTAACCTAGTTATCAATTATTTCATGTGAAGTAATAGGCTAAAATATTATACCTATAAATTTATTCACTAAATCATAATTAATATGCCATCAATTAATTTTAAAATGCATAGATTCAATCCTTTTTAAGAATATATCTAATAGAGAGCCTGGCCTTGATCAGAGATTGCTGAATCACTTAGATGAAGAAAAGGAAATATTGAAAATCTACTTCAAACTTCATTTAAATAGTAGGCCGTGAGATTAAATGATTTGCTTAATTAATGATGAGGTTGCCTAAAACCCAACTGTTAATGCATAGTGGGTTTTTCTTTTCCCAGTGCGGCCTTCGAAGTACCATGTATTTGTATAATACTTAATAGATTACCAGGTTCCCTCAATTTTTACACAGAAAAAAAGCTGGGTTGTGAAGAACTAACAACTGGGCAGTTTTTCCAAAGTCTTATCACATAAATGGTAGAATAAAAGTTAAAGCCCAAATCTTCTAATTTTTTCTCAGTATCCTTTCTACTGTGAGTAACTTTTAGACACAAACCAATAATCACATGCCTGTTACAAAATTTGCTTGTGACTCTCATGCAATAATTTACCCATACCCCATCCTGGGGTTAATATCCTATCCATACCTTGGTACAAAATACTTGCCATTCACCTCCTCTAAAGCCTTTTCCAAACATATACCACCCCTGACACTCTAGCTTCTTCTCAGCATGGATGCCCATAATCTAGAAAAATATCCCATTGAGTGCTTATTATAGCCAAAGCAAAGGCTTGCCACTAGAGAGAGACTACCAAGATGAAAAAATATATAGTCCCCATTCTCAAGAAGGTAAAAAAAATAAGCAAATAACTATCATATAAGGCAGAGTATACGCATTTTAGGAGGTGATAAATGCCATGATTGGTTCAGAAGGTATACATGTTTTCAAATCTGTTGTTTCGAATATTCTTATACTTGTAATTTTTTTTTTTTAAAAAAACTTCATGCTTCTAGATCACAGGGATTTTGAGTTGGAAATACTATTTCTGCCCTACTTATCACATTTTCTTTCTTCTTGATTTCCCATATTCTCCTTGATTCTATAAAGCAAGATCTCTCTCCTCTTGGTGACCCATATCATTCATCTCCTGTCTTCCTTATAAGGTATACTAGTTGTCAGCAAGCCAGCAACTCTGGAGGCCTGATGAAAGCAAAGGTGAATGAATGAGTTTATTTTTTGGGCGGGGCGGAGGGGAGGTAAAAGAGAAATGTTTTTCCTCTGTATTCTTAGGCAGTATACCAAAAGAAATTATGATCTTGGCAATGGCACCTGTCGTTCATAGACTGACCCGTTTAGCAGCAAGTTGTTGAATACAAATTACTTAAAATTCTTTTGTCAGTTTTTAGCAACATTAGAATTACTAAAAAGGGAGAAATTACAGTTTCTTCTGTAATTTTATTGTGTTCTATAACATATAAATTGCTGTCTCAGTAATCTCAAATGATTTCTTCATAATTAAAAAATATTCTCTTCATATTTCTTGGCTTGACATGTGGTTAGATAGTATTAGGTAGCAATTCACAAATATATGTAAAGAAAATAGACTCATAGATTGAATGTCAGAATAAAATTATGACCAAGAAAACCATATTGAATTTTAAATGTGGTTTTATCACTAAGAAAAATAATTTAAAAAATGAACTTGTCACAAAAACAAAATATCTCATCTCCGAGGATGTGATACTATAGTTGATGAAATAGAAAAAAATGATGAAAATTTTAAAAAATCATAAAGCTTGAAACAAAATAGCTATATTTAGTTACTTGTCTTAAAATTTCTATTTGTATTATAATCAAGTATGATTTTATAAGGCAGCAAAGTTATTTTAAAAGGCCGCTGATTATTTTGATTATTGAACCATTTGATTATTTGAACCATTAAATACTATTTAATGGTTCAACTGTATATCCTCCGAATTCATATACTGTAGTCCTAATTCCTAGTAACTCAGAGTATGACTGTATTTGTGGGCTTTTAAAGAAATAAGGCAAAATGAGCTCATATGGCCAGGCTCTAATCCAATATATAGGGGGATGACCATGTAAACACATGGCAAGAAAGTAGCCATCTGCAGCCAAGGAAAGGGGTCTCAGAATAATTTCATCTTGGACCTCAAGCTTCCAGAACTTTGAGAAAGTTAGTTTCTTTTTTTTTTTTTTTTAAAGCTACCTAGTCTGGCATTTGTTATGACAATCCTACACAACTAATACAAGATGTTACTAATACAAGATGTTAAGGAAAAAAGGAACCTCAAGTTAGAAACTTTTAAATTCAAAGATTAACCACACATAAAAAAATCACATTTCTAAAATTCTATTAAAATTATTTACCATTAAGTTTTAACTGTAGATCTTTTACATAAAGTGAGTTATATTTGTATCTATGGGATAAGCAAGAAATGAATAGTTGTTGCTTCTATCAGCTAAAATTTGGTAAAGAGAAATTTTATTTTGGCTCAGAGTTCTAGGGTGTATGCATTTGTGTGTACATGTGTACAGATAATCTTATGTGCAAAAATATTTCTCTCTCTCTCTCTCTTTAAACTGAAACTGAAATACAACCAACTTACTAGGGAGTAAAAATTGTAAGAAAAATAATTTTGGGTAGAAAAAGATTTGACTAAACTAGTAAAAATAATACAACCTTAATCAATTTTTAGACTTTTAACATTATCCTTAATTTTTATATTTTTCCTCCTTTTCCACCCACATATTTTTAGGATTACCTTAAAGATATGCTTATCTCTACCTGGTATATTACCAAAGGCAACAAATACAGACCTGAATCCCCAAGAACTTTGCTAAGAACAAGTAATCTGTTGGAAATGATTCTTCTTTTTCTTCTTCCCCATCATTATCAATATCATATCACAGCTAACATGTATGTATTTCTTACTATATTCCAAACTCTGTTTAAGAGTTCTACATGTATATAAATAGAATTAATCTTGAAAACAGTCCTATGAGTTAGGTACTATTATTAGCACATCTTCTGGAACAAGAAACCTAGGCACAAGGATGTTAACGAAGTTGCCCAAGGTCATACAAATAATGACAGGTAGGATTGGAGTCCAGGCAATTTGGTTTTGGAGTTCAAACTTTTAATACACTCTGCAGCCTATATGTAATCATAATTGCTAAAAAATAAAAAGAAAAAGAAAATAAAATTAAAATTAAAAAAATAAAAATAAATAAAATAAAAACAAAAATAAAAAATAATTGAAAAGTGACTAACAAAACTGGCTTTATCTCTCCATTACAGCAATCAAGACTTCACAGATTGTGCTGTGAGCATGGCTGCTATTATGGTTCGAGGCAACGCACCCCATTAGCATGAAGGTGTACTTCCAATGGCCCCTTCTCCCTTGATGATGCATTGATCATCCCTTTACTTATTTCATAGGTAAAGGAAGAAATATATATAGAAATTGTTTAGTTACTTTTAAATTCTAGTTTGGTGGACATTTGATATAATATAAATGAGAAATCTACCCCCACAGACATGAATAAGAAACTCACAGACATGAATAAGAAATAGAAGAGGGAAAAATAGGACATGAAGTCTTTTATAATATGATTTCATCTGGTTCCTTTTTCATTTCAATCTCCAACTTTCTTTTCATTAGGTTCCATATATATATATATATATATATATATATATATATAAATTTATATATAATTTGTCAATTTTGTAGGTGAGGCGGAAAGTTTTTTTGTTCAAGCCTTGGTAAGATTACCACTAATATCTTCTGTACTTGTGTAGTAGCGCCATATTAAATGGTTGCTCTTACTTACTAGCTTAATAATCTAGATTTTTAAATCTGGTTTTATTTCTTTCTGTAAATATACTTGGAAAAGGAACAACCAGAGAGTGATTGTAAAAAAGTACACAGCAGGTGACTACTAAGAGGCTTGGAGGCTTGGAGGCTAGTCTGGCCTGGGCAAGCAGCCAGACAGTCCAGAAGGGTGTGGCCCTGTTTGGGGCCAGGAAGCAAACTACAGTGCGGGTACGTGGACAAAATGTATTCTCAAGAGGTGGAGGAGAGGGAGAGAATATTAAGAAGAAACAGCAGCACCCAGGACTCAGCACATTTTCTCAGAGACTTGGTGACTAAGTTTGGCAGTTAAGAATGCTTCTAGGTATGTTGGCTAATCGAATTTAAATTAAAAAAAAAAAAAGAATGCTTCTGGGTAAAGTAACTTGTCCATTTTTCTTCCTAGGCTTGCATATTAGCCACTTTCAGTCAATTCCTTAAGTTTCTCTTGGGATTTCGCTACAGACCTTGAAGCTAGGTCTAACCAGAAGGTTAGAGAGGGTTAGAGAAATAGTGTGCTTCAATGAAGAAGTCTAAGTGAAGCCACTGGCATTCTCGATATGGCCTCTTCATCAGGAGGTGGTAAGATTTCCTGAGCAAGCTTGGGATGGAAACCACAGGTAAGTAATCTTAATTCTGATTTTTACAAATGAAATCATTCTGTTCCATATTTGGCCAGACGAAGCCTTGCAGGAATTTTCTGAACATCCGAATCCTCCCTCTGTTCAAGAAACAATAAACTGCTTCTTCCAAGAAAGGACGCTTCATTACGTCTGTTGGGACATTTTAACTTATTCCTGGAGGGCTTTGCAGGGTAGAGACTGAGTTACTGAGATCATGCCTATTAGAATTCTCCTGCTCTATTTATCAGATGATTCCATCTGACTCACACTGGCAAGATGGGGTCTGTTTCATGTGAATACCGGGTTCTCCTGGGAGCTTGAGAAGGGATTCTGCAGCCGCATTTCCTCCAGTAGGCACAAAGCCGAGCTCAACTGTTCTGTTGCTGGACTGTGTTATATGCTGCCAGCAAATCAACCTGTCTGCTCAGGCCAACAAAATTTGAGCATTTTATTTCAATCACTGCTATAAAATTAAAACGGATCCTTCATTTCTTCACTTCTGCTAAATGCATGTATTTTCATAGTAATTTGTACAAGGCCACTTATCCATGGTTTAAATTTTACTTTTTATAAATTTCATCTTTCAGTGTTCAGATCCATATACATCACCGCTATTAAGGAGCATTTCCTGTTAAATGCCCATGCACTTTCCAAAGGCCAGCCCCATTTAACATCAGCCTTGATAACATAATTTCTTAATGTCAGTAATTTAGTTTGTAATTTCCCATCACCCATTATGTTCTAGTCTCTCATTTTTAATCTCCATATCCCTTGAAGATTCATAAATTCTTTCCCCTTAAGTCTTATTTTTCCTTTTAAATCTCTGATGCTTGAATTCTCTGAGAATTCAAGAATTCTCTAGAAACCATTCCGTGATATTTGAGTTACCCTGAATTCCTTCTCATTAGCTCCATGATCGCTTTACTATTTCTTTTCAACCTTGTCATTCTAATTTCTGGTATCTATGACTACATCAGCCCTCATTATTCCAAAAATAAAAACCAATCTTATGGGCACCATGTATTCAACATTTAATCCGTAACGGCTAAGCCATTCGTATACATCATCTCGTTTTACCCTACCACCACCCTAGGGAGCAGGTCTCAAAGCCCAGTGTAATAGATAAAGTTACTGAAAATAAAGGGTCAACCTACCCAAAGTCACCCAGGGGGGTGTTGCCTGACTTCCGGCTGTGTGCCCATTTACTACACTACCCGATATTGATGCACTAGTCACACTGGGAGGCCACTGGAGTCTTCAAGCGCTCCTGTTCACAAACAGCAAACTTATAAACAGCCAATAGGCAGCAACTCCGAACCTGCCCCAGTCTGTCTCCCTCTCCTGGTTCCCCTTTGGCCTATGTCTTGGAAATCAATTTAAAACACCACAGGCTGGCCTTGACAGTGTATCCTCAGTGTGGAGAAGAGAGTAAGCTCTAATAAAGGGAACAGCTTAGTTAACAGTGGGGACCTAGTTGTCAAAAATACTTTAAGTAAAATTGTTTTCATTGATATTGTTTGCAATTCCATCGGTGTGAGTTTTAGTTGTATTTACAGATTTAAAAAACTGAAATTATTTCTGTGTGGTTATGTTATTCATATTATAATGTAAATTACTTGAGTTAGGTTGTTTTCATCTTTGAAATTGGTGAATGGATCCCTAGAGGATAAAAAGCCTGGGAACAAAGTGACAAGAAGTGGGATCAACTGTGCACAATGAATGGAGAAAGACCCTTTTACTCATTTTTACTACACTGTCCTCTGCTCCCTGAACACTAAGTCAGTCTATTGGATTAAGGGTTAAATGTATTAATATAGTCTTTTGGTTCACATTCGAAAAGTTCTGGGCACTTATGGGCTTTCCTACTTAATTCTAGGGAGATAAATAAGAAAACAAAATTATAATAGGATATTTATATATAACAGTTATAATAAGAGTAAGATATTTTTGTGGGAACACAAAATTACTTAATTTTAAAAACAGCATTATTTCTACAGAGATAAAAGCTTTGATTTCCAAGTAAATGCTGTACCAATGAACTGTATAGCATTCTTTATGGAAATGTTATGGACTACCCTTTTAAAAAAATATCTTCCAGGATCATTATAAAATAATAAACATGGCTAAGTAAAAAAAAAAAATTATTTATTTAATAAACATTATCAAATTATCCATATTAATTTTCAGGTATAGTTACACATCAACATTCAATTATTGCTACTTTTAATTAGCAAAGCAGGGTAGTTGTTCTTTGCCGAATTATAGTTTGCACTGTTAAATTTAATAGACAAATCACTTTTCTTCTGAACCAATGAAGAGCAGAAAATATTGATTTTATAGGAAAAATCAATGTTGCTCCTTAAATTTCTGTTGAGAATAGAATAGATGAGTTAAGCTGGGATAAAGAGAGGCATGGGGGTACACCAGCTACACAGTTAAATACTGCTTTGAGGGAAAACCTCTTAAGAAATCATCCACTGGTTAAATAGGAATCATGTCTGCCCGTGTTTTTTATGGCTCTTCTTTGATACAAATTTTCTGTCTTCAAATTTCCTAGTATACTTAAAACATTCTTAGAGAGTAACCTGGTAGTTACTGTTTCTACAGATGCTTTCAAAGTCAGTTACTAAGGAGAGTTTTAAAAACTTAGTAAGAATTGTTTACAACTATCGGTACAGAAAGCTTGAAAAATTCAGGGATATAATGCCATTTAAAATGTGGCTTGTGTAATTTAAAAAAAAACACTTCCCTAACATTAAATTAGATTCCACCAAAGCTTCTTAATAGCCTTTCTGAAATTTCAGGGAGATAGCTTGGAAGTAGAGTATAGGCTCCCTATGTTTGAGGTTTGGGATTTGGTCTTAGTTATTTTAAATTTGTGAATCAGATCATCTATGAATGATCATTTCCAGGACTCAGTGGCCATGTGAACTTGGGCAGATTACTTAACTTTTCTATATCTTAGTTCTCTCATCTGTAAATGATTTTGGTTAAGAATTAGACCTAATGTATTAAAGCACATGACTCAAGAGCGTGCCTTAAATTAATACTTGTTATTAAAATAAAGAAGAATGAGAATACAAGCTATATTTATATTGAATTATTTATGAATAATTAAAAGGACAGATGTCAAAAATTTTAATCTAAGAAACTATTAGTATGAAAATGAATAATAACTAAATCTATATATACTCTTGACTGAAAAAGTATCTTCTGGAATTTTCTTTTTTTCTTTTTGATCCAGGACAGAGAAGATCAAGTTAGGGATGATGGGGACATAGATGATCCAGCAAAGATAGTTCCACATCAGTAAATAATTTGTGGGGTAATGAAATAGAGTTGTATTTTGGACCCTTAAAAGAAGTTGTACCTTAATGGCTTAAGTACATTTTTAGTTAAGCTGAATGCGTAACCTCAGTAACAGAAAACATAATGGTAAGTGTTTGATACTCAAGTGATAGGATGTTATAAATTATGAGCACCTTGTGAAGGTGTCAGATCATCTGACCTCAAAGTCTCCATTTTTTAATGACATCATTCATCATGGCTTCCAGCTAAGACCCTAATAAAGGAAGTCAATTTTGCAAGCAGCTCACCTTAGAGCAGTAGTTCTCAAACTTTGGTGTACATCAGAATCCCCTGGTAGGTTTGCTAAAATACAGGGACTCTACCCCCAGAGTTTTTATTAAGTACGTGGGCCAGAGAATTGCACTTCCAGAATTTCTCAGGTGATGATGTCACTGGTCTGGGACTATACCTAGAAAACCACTTCCTTACAGAATACCAATGAAATTATATTGCTTAGTATAATTAGTCCTTTGCCAAGATTTAAATCTTCTCCAGCCCAAAATAATTGACATCAAAGTTATAAAACTTTGAAGATTCAAGAATTAATTTATTTATGAATTGGAATGGAATCAAAACTTTTTTGGTTTTTTTTTTTTAAATAATCTGGAGCCATGCCTCTTGTATTCCATTGGTCCATTCTCCTAGAGCAAATTTCTGTCAGGTATCTATAAGAATCATTGGTATTGCATCTAAGGGACTTGTTTTTATCGTATAAACAATGGGAATTATACAACCGACCCAGTTTCCCCTTCTGCCTTTGCTGCTTTTTAGGAAGCTCACAGTTAAAACACTTGCTTCACAAGCCGCAAGTATACAGGGTCTCATATTATGCATTTTGTTCCCACCCTTTACTTCTACTGTTAGGTTGTTTTGCCTTGACTGCATTTTCCTTCATACTCATCTCTTCATTGACTACTATTGAGAGTATTATATGTACTTTAAAAAATCATCTACATTCTTTCCTAAAATATAGCAGAAGATTAAAAAAAATTGATGTTGTTAGTTGAAGACATGTTTCTAGAAGTTTTAAGATCCTCTTTTGTTAGGACAACATGCTTTGGCCTTTGGATTATATATAGTGAAGGAATGAGAGATTCGAGTATAAGTGATGTCACAAAAGGTCAGGTGTATTTAGCCCTAAGAAGAAATACCAACAAAGTACCTGGGAAAAGACATAGGTATCATTTCAGACATGAAGCTCAAAAGATTGGTAGGTATCTGAAATACTGTATCATTATAAAACCATTTTCTATGAAATTCACTGAGCCTATTTGAAATTATTCATATTTTTATTTTAGAAAACAAATATATTTTAGGGCCTGCTAAGTAAAGGCAGGGCTTTATTTGTCTTGAATTTACCTTTCTCTGGCTTTAGGCCTGTGTTATTTCCAGGACATCAGAACTCTGTGACGAACAACCTTACATTGACCATGTCAGAATTTGCGTAATTTGGGGAAGAGATTGGTGATTTGGAAGGTGACATTGATGTGAAAATCTGTATCTCCTTTAGGTGGTACAGTGGGGAAACGAAAACGTATGGTACTGACCACATATGCTTACCTAATGTAGTCAGTTATGCTTTACTTAGTAAGTTTGACTTCACCAAATAATGGAGTATAATGGACAAAAACTAAAGGTTAAGTGGGTAAAGTTAAAATAGACCTAAGTGTAAAAAACTGACACTACTTTTCTCTAATACACAGAAATCTATAGACCACAAATATTACACAATTGCAGTGATCACATTACTAAGTCACAGAACACATAGTAACTAAATGTTATGAGTAAATTTTGCTATTTTCATTCTCTTATTAAATCTTAAATAGGTACATCAGAGCAAAGTCTTTTCATGACTTTGCCCGTGAATAATATCATGAACCTAAAAATGTTTTGAAAATATAAGAACAACGAAGTTCAGGAATCTTCCCTGGTAAACCTCAAACCTCAACTTATTCCCGAAAAGTAGCTCCAAAAGATGCTCACTAAAAAATACCTCTTGAACTTACATCTCATATGAATATATATTTTGTTCTAGTAACTCATTATTAAACCAGAATCAATTGAAATACTATAAAATTGAAAAAAAAATCTATGTACAGAAAAACCACAGCCATTCTTCCTAAACATTTTTGAGGGTGTTAGACCCTTGTAGGTTCTACAAAATAAAAAATTCTAAAAGATTTGTTCTTCAGATCATTTATGAGTTTCATATATTTAATTTCCTATATTATATAATGACTTTTTAGTAAGACAACTTAAAGTTGGAATATAAAACACATTGTAAATTTTAGCATTTGGTCTCATGGGGCCATTACATTATATGTTTGTGTCTAACTAATCTGCATTCAGAAGTTGAAGAGAATCTAACGGTTTCATATGATTAATTGTTCATATTACAACTTTTAAAAAGAAAAATGTCTTGCCTTTGAATGGTAATCTTGCTCCAGTCTGGGATCTGATCCGGCTACCTGTTTGTATTTGTTAATTTTCATTTGGCGATTTCTCTCCTCTATATCCATAGCACCTATCGAGTAGAAAAAAACCCATAAAATTAATGTTCAGTTCTTATTTCTGAGCCCTACTTACAGGATGTATAATAGAATAATAGAAGAAATGCTAGGCTGATATGGTATTTTCATTCAAGGTAGTACATACAAATTAAAAAGTCATATTGTTTCTTAGATTTATTTAAAGTATGCAATTTGGTGAATAAAAGCATGATTACTAAATATGTACAAAAATTTAATCTGAATAAAATATAAATGAATTTTAACAGAACAACAAATCTTAACCAGATAGAAAACACTTTCTGGTACATGTATGCCCAGGACAATATAGTTGACAGCACATAAACTTGACAATAGTAACACTATAAATAAAAACTTTGGCTTGTGATTCATCAGGATTTGATTATTTACTGAAAAATAGCTGTAAGTCTAATTGGTTTCAACTACAATTTTACAATTGTGTTTAGAAACTATTCTCATAAAATTAGCCCATGTGTTAGAGCAGGTTTCCCAAGCTTACAATTGGATCTTTTGAACTTGCATTTTCTAGAAATAGCCTCAAGAAAGAGGCACTGGGAATAATACTGCTGAGAATATACCATGCCAGTAAAGGCGCAGAGTATAACTGAGATCATTTCAGGAAAAAAAAAAAATGCAAGGAGGTGAGAAAGTGAGATGGTAAACCCATTACAAAATGAGACTAATAATTCTCTATATCGGGTCCTACTTCCAAAACATCAATTATAGATGTTAAGAGGACCTTTAAAAACTTTGGTTAGAATAAGAACTAAATTCAGTTAGCAAATCTTGGCAAACGTGAAAAGTGTTTTTAAGGTTATATTTATAACTTTTATTAAGGAGATTTTACAGGAAAATTCCATTTCTCATAAGTATGCATAATGAGATTATGTTCACAAAATCCCAATTGTATACTACAAATCTACAAACTGGGAAAAATAATCATAGCTTATTGGGCTCAGTGGGTATCAACAACAATAAGTCATCATGTAAATTCATAACCACTGAGTGCGGGGAGGAATGTAAACATATACATATATAGCTCTTGCTTAACTGAAAACTGAAGTAAAGATCTTTAGACAAAAGTATGCCTATTCAAAAATAAGTATTTTAATACTTATCCTGAAAAAAATCTCATTGTATATCAGATAATTCTTGTTGGTAACAAATTTTAAGTAAAAACTGATTAATTTAAAATAAGATTAAAAAAAAAGAAAAAATTCAAAAAGGAGTAAGAAAATCCTAAATAAAAGAATGTGTAGTCTATATTACATGACCTCTAAGTATAACAGTAAATTTAAGTCAATTATTCAATAAAGTGAGGCAATTTGTTTCTTTTAAGAGTCTCATTTTAATAGTGATTTTATTAAATATGTGCCAAATTATAGAATAGGGATATGTCATATTGATATAAATTGGTTGATACATATAATTGAGTGAGTGATATGAATGTAGAATACAGTAAAGTATAAATGTCTGTCAGCCTATTTAAATACAATTTTGAAATTATTTGTACCTTAAGAGCTATTCTCAGGTAAATATGTTTATTTTCTCCAAGGGCAGGGAAACAAAAAAGCCATCCCCATGTCCAAAAAATTATGTGAACTTAAAGAATATTACCTAAATTGAGTGTTTGGGAAGTTCTCTGAAAAAATTTCATTTTGATATCATGGTAGCAAGATAGTATGTTAACATAAAGAGCACCAACAGACAAAGAAGCTTGAACACATTTTATATATTCATATTTAAATATATATACATACACATAGATATATACACATACATACATATATATGCATTTTCTAATATTTAGACTGTTTGCTGGACATCAGCCTCCGATGAAGCTACATCAAATTCTTTTTAATTACCATTGTGATATATACTGGCAGAAGCTGACAAACTTGTTTGTAAAGGGCCCATAGTAAGTATCTTAGGCTTTGCAGACTGTATGTTTTCTATCACAACTCTGCCACTATAACACCAAAACAGGTATAGACAATACATGTACAAATGAATGTCACTGTTCTATTAAAACCTTATTTACAAAACAGGCAGCAGGCCTGATGTGGTCTCTGGTCCATGGTTTGATAATCCCTGCTTTAAAGCATAATGGTTTTTTTGTTTGTGTTTAAAAAAAAAAGCACAACACATTGATTTAATATTGCTTCACAAAGAAGCCTTTCTCCTTAGTAATGGTTTAAAGATTTTATAGAATCCGGTTTATGGAACATCATTTATATTTAACAGATCACAGGGGGACTAAGAAGAATATTAATTTGTATTTGCTGTAAGTAAACAAAGATGTAAATAGAGAGAGTGATAAAATTATTTAAGTATGTTATCAACTAAATTCCAATCTCAAACACATCTCTCATCTCCAGACTCAATTACCATCTACAGACAGACCTTAGATTAGAAGATTCTTTGTTAAGAGCCTTAACTAATGAAATCTCAAGTGACCACCTTACTGGGTATACGGTCAACAAACTTGGGTAAATATGCATTTAACTTACAACTTTAAATTCTCCTAGGTGGCTAATCCTTAGGACATACAGTAACCAGACATTCCTCTCTCCAAACTGTTTGGCTCGTATGAAGTCTTCCATTTCTCTTCTACATTTTTATCAACATATTCTCATAAAGAAAACACTTCACAATGATATGCTTAGAGAGAAAACTATCCTACTGATAAAGAGATTCATCATAGGAAATATAAAACTGTCACCTGCTGAAACTCCCCAAACACTTGATAACAATATGGATAACGTATAGCTTTAACAAATCTAATTGACTTTCATAAAATACACAGAGATATAATAATCGGAATCTGAGCATAGAACAAAAATCTGAGACATTTTTCTGATGGAGGTTAAAGAAGAATATTACTGTATATACAGTAGAAATGTATCT
Organism: Neogale vison; assembly: GCF_020171115.1. NCBI lineage: Eukaryota > Metazoa > Chordata > Mammalia > Carnivora > Mustelidae > Neogale > Neogale vison. The sequence continues at coordinate 33,761,015 of NC_058094.1, forward strand.
TTAAAATTTAAGTATATTTTGCCAAACCATTGAGGAAAGGAAAAAATTACTTTTAGTAACTGTCTTATTGAATCCTAGCTTACAAACATTTCTTCCAAGAAAATATGAACAAAGTGGAAGAGGAACAAAACAAAAGAAGACTACAGACAGTAATGATGAAAAAATTAACATATTCCAAATGATCAAAGCTAAAAGGGCCAAATTCACATAATCTTTAAGTGTATGTAGGTATGTACCAAATAAAGTGCAATAAAGAAAAAGGTAAACCAGTATATACAATCTCTACTTGCCTACTTCAAGGTGATGATTATAGGAGAAAGCATGGTTATTTATGTCTATTTTCTAGTTTCAGTAAGAAAGACTATAAAGATAACCTATCAATGTCTTTCACTGGTCAGAGGACTAGGAATAGAAATTGTTAAAATGACTACATAAGATGTAATGAGAGAAATAAGAATAAAGAAAAATGTACTTGAGATAAAAGAGAAACATGGTATTTTGTTAGGTTATTTTCAAAGGCCAAGCAATTCAAAAAGAAAATACTGTCCTTGACTTTCACTGAATATTTTAACTGTCTTTCAATATCTGTTAACTGTGAAAAAAATTTGTTTTTCAGACTGAGTCATTGACAGCTTTTTTGACAGAAAAATTGATGGTCATTTATATAAATGTTTTCCAAAGTACCTGATGTACAATGATAAAAAGTAAATTGTTTAAAAATACAACATATTTGGTACTGTGTATCAAACGGTTTACAATGGTCATACCTTTGAACCTGAAATTTCACTTCCTAGAATTGTTCCTAAAGAAATCAATGTGCAAGATGTACATGCAAGTAGATTTATTGCTACGTTGTTTGAAAACTGTAAAGGCCTAGGAAAATAAACTCTAAATGTCCAGTAATAAGGGTTAGTAAACCGCACTTGTGGTATATCTACAGAATACTATGATGTATCCATGAAAAAGAAACCATATGATGTGCAAGTACATTCACATACATAAATGTAAAATAAAGACATTGCAATTTGTAATTATAACAGATTAAATGATGATATAGTACTATAGTTTATAATTGATAATTTAAAAAACTATATATATTCATAAAAATCTGTATACATATTACCTATACAAAAGACAAAGGGAGGGAAAAAATTAAGATTTATATACCAAAACATTATTGCTGGTTATTGAAATTAAGTGCTATTATTTTCTTATTTGGGTTAATATATAGGTTATAAAATGCCCAGAAAGGCATTATATAGAAGAAAAATATTACTTTAAGAACACAAAGCATAAAATCGGGCTCTCTGCTCACAGGGAGCCTGCTTCCCTCTCTCTCTCTGCCTGCCTCTCCATCTACTTGTGATTTCTCTCTGTCAAATAAATAAATAAAATCTTTAAAAAAAAAAAGTTTAAAAAAAAAAAAAGAACACAAAGCATAAAAAAAAAACACAAAGCACAATGTTTTTGTGAAAAAAAAAAAAAAAGACAAATTATTCTATTTGAAAACCTGTACTTCTGCCATGAGTCGGTAATGGTGCTTTGGAAATAAATGTTAAATGATTTTTAAAATGCAAGTATACAACCATTCATTTCTTAATTTATCTAAGGGATATAGATTTATTTTTTTTATTGCTTAATTTATCTTAGGGATATATATTTATTTGTTAAATAAAAGCATTTGGGTGTGTTTATTGAAATGCTGTATAATGAGAAATATTTCCAAACATAATAAAGTGCAGATCTTTTCAATTTTTATGAATATTAAAACAAAAAGTGACCTGGCATGTTTTAAAATTTTCCTTATGGTAGATTTTTCAAATGTGGGACTTAAGAAACAATGCAGCAAAATTTTTCAAAGTTACTTTAAAATTATGTCTTCCTCATCACTTCCTAATCACTTCTTCCTAATCACTTCATAATCACTTAATAAATTTTGATCTTTTTTATACTAAAATTTTATTATGTACTAGAAGCTCATAAGAAGTACACTTTTGTTAGCTAAATTATTTGCCTAAATGCATATAATGCAGAGACTAACAAAGAGAGGAACAAGTTAAATTTAAAAAATATAGAGATAAATATTGAGATAAAAATGATAAATTATATATCAGATTATTTTCCCTTCAGTACTGGGACAAATGGGAGCATTTTCTTTTAAAGTGTCAACAAATGTAATCTTTTTCTTTAAGTTTTTAATTTAAATTCCAGTATAGCTAACATATAGTATAATACCAGTTTCAGGTGCACAATACAGTGATTCAGTGCTTCCTTACAACATCCAGCGCTCATCACAAGTGCACTCCTTAATCCCCATCACCTATTTCCTCCACCACCCTGCCCACCCCCCCTCTGGTCACCATCATTTTGTTCTTATAGTTAAGTCTATTTCTTGGTTGGCCTCTCTTCTTTTCCCTTTACTCTTAATCTTAACTGTGTAACTAAGATATACACCTTTCAAGGAGTGCTTATTTCAAAATCAATCAATTTTGAGGATGTTTCTAATCTGGTTACTAGGAGCTAACACTGGGAATGAAAGAAAATATAATGTGACTTGGTTTATAATGTGTTTGCTTATAAAATGATCTCTCGTTTGGTTCTAGGAATGCAGGGAGACTGAACTCCACATGTGCCTAAGTGAAAAATCATGGAAATTAACTGAAACACAAAGAAACTTACAAAACTATTGTACTACCTTGAAGCTCATAGGCTTGTAAATTATGTTCTAAGCCTTGACAACCTATTGTAGATATTTAGGTTACCTCTTGCTGTGTATATCTATCTACTATTTCTCCGCTAACTTTCTGCCATAGTCATTAAATAATCCTTCAAAGATGTTATAGCAAACTGCTAAGACTCCTCTCCCTATAGTCAAAAGAAACTGATATTTAAACTACTTTAAGATGTTATTAGGAGTGACCTAATGATTTAAGGAAACAGAGTATATCTGTTTTTGACATCTAAGTTCGGTAAACAGAATTACTGAGATTTAATTATTCAGAAGACTTGGATTTTAGTACCATTTTAGGCTTCAACACTTACAATCAGGATACATTTAGCCTATAGGGGAAAATCTGGGCTTTGTGTATGGAGAGTATAGTGCAGATAACCATTCCAGAGTTGATGGGACTTTGCAACTGTCCAGATTTAGGGTAATGGGGCTATTTCTGATACATAGGAGTGACCAAAATCTTAAAAACAGCACTGGTTTAAAATATGAGACAAGACTTGGGTTCAAGTCTTAATTTCACAAGCCTTAAAACTCTAAGCACCTCATTTACCTTTCTGGCCATAAAATGCACCTTCTGTAAAATTAATAGTTTGGGACCAGATATTCTTTATGATTCCTTCTGCTATAAAACTAACTGGCCAGTTAATTTTGAGGCCAAATAATGTTTAAGTGTTTGTTCTTTTATATTATTATATCTATTTCATTAATATAAATAGTGTAAAGTGGTTTAGAAATCCCTACTCTCTTTGCCCTGGTATTACATACATTAAAATTTACTTTACTCTGTGTGTGTGTATGTGTGTGTGTGTGTAGAGAGACAGGGACAGAAGGAGATGAAGAGAGGGAAGGAGAAAGAAGGAGGGAAGAAAGAGAGAGCGAGCGAGAGAAAGATCTTAAGAGTGCGCCTGGGAGTGTCAAAGAGATAGACACAAACTATATTGAAAAGTTCACTAAATCAGAGAATTTGCCCAGCAAAAAGAATCATAAGAATGATCTAATATAGGATATTAGGAAGATCCTTTAGACTAGCTCAAGTGTAATTGTTCTACTGCATATGTTTTTCCCCACCCTGTATACAGTGAGGTGTTCGAAAGAAAATATTAGTAACTTTCTAATAACTTAGTTATTTTTAACTTGTTAGTCACAATTCCTGCCTCTTTGAAAAAAAATTTATCTTACAGGATAAATTAATTTTCAAGTAAAAGTCCCTCAGACAAGGAAACAATGGTTATTTATTAAAAATGCTTTTACGAGAAAGTACATTAACTACTGATAAAAGATGGAAACACGAGTCAGAATCATTGAGTCAATATACTATTCCCCAAATGTGTTAAGCACTTTGGAATCTCCCACCTTTTTCCTGATGGACAATATCTATCTGGAAGAAGAGATGATCCACGGAGTGGTACATATCATCACCCTGTGTATATGACTTGTCCCATCCTATTATGGTTGTGTGTGACATACTATGAAAGACCACTGTGTCCCACGCCTGGGGCTAATGAACATAGCCATGAGCTGTATTTCAACTACATCCACTATTTTACATATCACAGATTGCATGGAAGGTTTGATAGGAGCATCGTGAAGAAATATAAATGTAACTTTACATTATGGTAATTTAGAAATAGCAATTTAAGTATGCTGAGAATGCTAACTTAAATTATAAAAAGATAAAAATGTCTACCATACACAAACTGTAATGAGGACTATTCTAGGAAGAAACCCATATATTTTTTCTTACGAATACTGGAAACTCAGTATATTCTTTGTGCTATAATTAAAAACTTATCTAAATTTGCCCACATTACATTAAAAATTGAGATCTCTGAATTCCAACTTGTATTTAGCCTTAATATCAATACTTTAAATTCTGTTTAAAAAATAGTCATGGTAGGATTCCAAACGCATGGTGAAATTTTGGATTTTCTATTAGTTAGATTTTTTGCTTATGAAATTGTGTTTAGTCTATCGACTTTTTCCTATATAAAGAACTCTAACCATCTCACAAAGATTGTTTAGAAAAGAAATGATACTGATGATTACCAAAATGTTGGACCTAAGGTATGGAACTAATAAAAATGTAAACAGAAACAATATAAATCCTCCCAAAATCAATTTTTGTGGTATTTGCTATTGTTCACACTGATTACTTCTTTACTTTTCATTTCTTTAGGTTTCATTTCAGCATTTCTAAAACTCCTATGAGAGCTTGTTTAGGACAAAGGGTTAGTATCCAAGATATATAAAGAACTTATAAAACTCAACACCCCAAAACCAAATAATCCAACTTAAAAATGGACAGAAGACATGAATAGATATTTCTCCAAAGAAGACATCCAGATGGCCAACAGACACACGAAAAGATGCTCAACATCACTCATCATCAGGGAAATGCCAATCAAAGTCACAATGAGATATTGCTTCACACCCGTCAGAATGGCTTACATAAAAAATGCAAGAAACAAGCACTGGCAAGGATGTGGAGAAAAAAGAATCCCTTGTGCACTGTTGGTGGTTATGCATACTGCTGTTGACCCTCTGGAAAACAGTATGGAGATTCCTCAAAAAGTTAAAAATAGAACTACCCTATGATCCAGCACAAGCACAACTATGTATTTACCCTAAGAATACAAAAATACTAATTCAAACAGATACATGCACACTGAATTTAATAGCAGCATTATCTACAATAGTAGTGAAGTTATGGAAACAGCCCAGCATCTATCTGATGGATGGATAAAGAATATATAGATATTTAACACACACACACACACACACACACACACACAAAATGGACTATTACTCAGCCATAGAAAAAGAATATAATCTTGCTTTTGCAGTGACATGGGTGGAGCTAGAGAGTACTATGCTGAACAAAATAAGGCAGAGAAAGACAAATACCACACGATTTCACTCATTTGTGGAATTTAAGAAACAAAACAAACAAGCAAAGGGGCAAAAAGAGAGAAGAAGGGAAAACAAGAAACAGGCTCTTAACTGCAGAGCACAAATGGATAGTTACCAGAAGGGAGAAAGGGAGAGGGGGCGAATTAGGTGATGGGGATTAAGGAGTGCCCTTATGATAAGCACTGGGTGTTGTATGGGAATGTTGAATCACTGTATTATACATTGGAAACTAATATCACACTATTAACTAACTGGAATTTAAACAAAAACTTAATAAGTTATATTAAACATGGCATTAAAATAAATATTTTTGAAGGCAGCAAAGATATCTTTTTTTTAAGATTTTATTTTATTTATTTGTAAGACAGAGAGCACAAGTGGGGGGTAAGGGCAGAGGCGGAGGGAAAAACAGACCCTCACTGAGCAGGGAGTCCAACACAGGGCTCTATCCCAGGTCCCTGAGATCATGACCTGAGCTGAGCCACTGAACCACCCAAGCGCCACTTGAAGATATTTTTTACCTTCTAATTTAGGCCAACAAAAAGGCCGATCAGGCCAACGAAGAGGCAGAGTCATTCAAAGTAGAATTCTATTATAGAGATTCTTTAAAGGATCCAAACACATGTGATCATGTCCCCCAAACCACAATGAAAGTGCTAAAGAATAAACCTAGCTTTGTTCCTCCTCCAAGAATAGCAAAATTATAATGGGGTCATTAATAAATGGAGAGAGGAATGAAATAAATATAGCCAAATTTCCAAGAGTAAAATAAATGTCAATTGTTAGATATATTTCACTTCATATTTTCAATGATGGTATGCATATAAAATCTCAAATTTCCTTTATTTATTTATTTTTTTTTTTTTAGATTTTATTTATTTGACAGAGATCACAAGTAGGCAGAGAGTCAGGCAGAGAGAGAGAGGAAGGGAAGCAGGCTCCCCGCTGAGCGGAGAGCCCGATGCGGGGGCTCGATCCCAGGACCCTAAGATCATGACCTGAGCTGAAGGCAGAGGCTTTAATCCACTGAGCCACCCAGGCGCCCCTCTCACATTTCCTTTAAAGATAATAACCTGTTGGTAAGCAACACCAAGTCAAGTAAGATGATAAAATTGTGCTTGGGAAATTAAATTGAGTAGAGAAAAAGAAAATTTTTTATATGGAAATTTTAAAAATTACTAAAATAAATTATATTTGTTAATTGCAAATGTGACATAAGCCTCCAAAAAAAAAAGATTATACATTTGAGGTATCAATTGGAATAAAATAAGTGAAGCTTATGTAGTATTAGTGCAATTAAAAGGGGGAAAAAGTACATTGTAATTTTTGTTATATAATTTAATCCATGTTGTCATATAATTTTATCCATGTTAGCTAAATAAATACTTTCCATTAGATTAGAATTGCCTAAATTGAGCGTAATTATGTACAGTGAGAAAAGGAACTATTTAAATATAGGGATTTTAAATAATTCTCATGCTTGGATATCAAGCTGATGATCTTTTTCCATAAGTGCTCATGATGACTGTTATCAGTCAAGGGAATTAGAAAAACCATCCAGAGAGACTAATATCCTACAGTTTAATACCCCCTCAGAATTCAAAGGAATGCATCCTAAATGTTTCCTGAATTGGGACATCTCCTGAAATACTTCTGTTCAACACTGAGAAGAAAGAGGAATGAAAGGTAGGATCACTGTCAGAGACAGATGATGATTCAGTGGAGACACCAGGAGAGATCAGCCCAAGCTAGAGACCAGGCTGAACGTCGTTCAACCTTCCAAACGCTCACATGGGAATACTAATTACACTGAGGATTCTAAATAAAACTGCAAACTAGAATGAGCTGCTCTCTGTTGACATTAAATCCCCTTTTCTGAATTCCTCTCTTCCTTTTCTCCTTTTTCTAGACATCTGGCATTGTTCTCTAATGGTGTTCAATGCACATGCCCCAGCTTCTTGGCTTTAACCTGTCCTTTACCTTGTCACAGGTAAAGACTCCATTTCCTGAGGTTAAGGGCATGGATTTTGCCACTAAGCCCAATTGCTTTAGTTTAAATCCCAGCTTCAAATGGCTGGAACAAGTTATTAACTGTTCTTTACCTTAATTTTTCAATCTGTAAAACTAGAAATAAAAATTATACTTATAATGGGTCCTAAAGTTAACTATAGTTAAAAATAGTTTATATCACAGTGACTTAATTATCCAAAATGTTGCCTGCTGAAGGCTCTAGGCTCTTACCTTCAGCTCCTACCTCTTCTGGAAGCTTAAGATTCACATCTCTAGTTGTCTCCTAGCCATCCCCAAATGATACCTAAAACTCAGTTTGTCCACAACAATTTAACATTACTTCTCACACCTGTTCTTCTTTTTTTAGTTATTATTAATGAGTATCTAGAATATCCAGAGTCTAGATCTTTGTTAATGTCTTGCCTCTTCTTGCAAATGTCAACCCTAAATACTCTCCTGTTCTTTCTTGGTTTCTTGACCACTGTTTCCGATTCAGACATTTAGGCCTTCCTTTGTTTGCTAGTTCAACCCCCGTAGTTATCACTTCTCTCCATGTTACGAGGTTATTGGCTAACCCCGTCCATTACCATGCCCACTGAAACCTATCTGGGGATGGGACGTGACTTAATTGCTTGGGATGTGTTAGGTCAAATAAAATGTTCTGCTCGCTTATATTTAATGCTATTTGGGTACTATATTTAAAAATTCATTTAAATTTTATGTATTTTCAGTTATTTTTGAAGTCAAATTTATGGAGGCATACTTACATAAATTAAAATTCACACTATTTAAGTGCAAAGTTCTATGACATTGAACAAATGTATATAATCATGCAACCTTGCCACAGTCAAGGTACAGAGTATTTCTGTCACTGTAAAAAGTTCCCTTGTGCCACTTTGTGGTCAATAATTTTCCTGCCAGCCTAGGCAACCATTGATCAGATTTCTGTCTAGCTGTTAATTTTTTTTCAATAATGTTTAATTTTACTTGATCAAGGCATAGAAAATAAAATATAGCAAAGCTTTTAAGAATATATGGTTAAGAGGTGCCTGGGTGGCTCAGTGGGTTAAAGCCTCTGCCTTCCGCTCAGGTCATGATCCCAGGACCCTGGAATCGAGCCCCGTATCGGGCTCTCTGCTCAGCAGGGAGCCTGCTTCCCTTCCTCTCTCTCTGGCTGGCTCTGCCTACCTGTGATCTCTGTTTGTCAAATAAATAAATAAAATCTTAAAAAAAAAAAAGAATATATGGTTAAAATCTTGTATTCTAGAACTTAATACTAATGTTCCTAAAAATTAAGATCTTAACAAGAATAATACTTTGTACATGCTGGGAATTGTGTTAAGAGCTTTGCATATTATGATCACATCATTTAATCAGTACAACTGTATGTAAGAGGACTATTTCACAATTTTACTTATTAGAAAATTTATATAGGGTCATATAACTAGTGGATGGCTGAGACTGGTCTGTTTTCCAAAATTTATGATCTGAAATACTTAGTCATGAAAGCACTCTCTCTCTTCTCTTCTCTCTCTCTTTTACACACACACACATACTACTCAACTCTTAGTTCTTTTTTTGCCCCAACATTCCTTCCTTTTAACATTTCTCCCTTTTCCTTTTCTAACTGCATCATCTTCACTTGGGGTTTTGGGTTTTGTTTTGTTTTTTTTTTTTGGGTCATACTAACTTATTTCCGAATGACCCAACCTTAAACTATAATACAGTCGTTTTCAATGTTTAATCTTCTTTTTAGAGATTCCTTCTGATTCTCATTCTTTTACTCTGAAATAGCCTATCAACTTCCTTCACATTCTTCATGACCTTAGAATCTGTAACTAAAATTTCCCCATCGGTTAGGTCACATGATTAATGAATCTAATCACTTTTACTTACTATCATTTTGTCTTCCATTAAACTTTGCCTTTCTTGCTATCAGTTCCCTTCCTCCCTCATCCCTACTCTCACATCCTACACCCCATCCCCTGAAGCCTTCATACAGGCTAATAAAAAGAAACTATCATCTGTCAAATAACATCCCTCTCTTCAGTTGAATTGTAATCTAATTTAAATTCCCTTAGCAATTATCTTCAATGTAGCATTATTCATGCCAATTTACCCTCTTTCATGTGAAACTGATTTATTCAGACCAACCCTTTTATATTATAATGCTTTCAGTATAGATATAAAAGTATAGAGCTTTAAGTGAGCAAAGAGAAAGTGATCTGAAAACAATCATAACTTATTTTAACCGTGTATAATGAATACTTAGTATTGTGTACAAGTTAATACTAAGTAACTTGATTACTAAGTTACTGCATATAATCCTTTCCTTTCAACTCAAATGATTTAAAAAATATTTTAATCATCACTTTACCATCCAGAGCTATACTTTATTCCTTCATCTCCCTGAAAATCTTCAATATTTAAAACTCTTTCATCCATCGCTGACACTTAAATATCTTCTCAGAAAAGGAAGATCTATAGCAAAAATTATTCTCCTCTTCTGAACTTCAAATGTCCTGACTTTATCTGCTATATATGTTATATATTGATCTTAATTACTTATATAACTCCTGGTTCCTTTGCATGGTCCATTTCTTCTTACCCTTCTGGTTTAATTCAAATTATCACCTCTTCAGGAAGACTTCCTGGATTGCTTTATCTAAAATAATGCTTTCTCACCCCAGCCACACTAAGATACCTATAACAATCTAAACTTATCTTGTTTAGTGGTTATTTGGTCTCCCAAGAATATAATTTCCATGACCAGAGAGACCTGTTATGTTCCCAGTGCCTAGAATAAGAACTAGCATATGAAAATGTTTAGTAGATATCTGTTAAACAAATGAATTTTTCAGATGTGAAATACCTTTATGCCACTAGAATAAGAATTTCAGGCATAAACTCTCCTTTTTATAAGCCAATTATGCTATATGGTAGTTTAATATGCCATTTTGATACTTAGAGAAGGATTTGAGTCTAACATAGTCAAGTTTACATATTATTGGACTATTTTATGGACATTTTAATAATCTTTACTTTGGATTATTATTCCTATTTTATTTTTATTCTCATTTTAAATAAAGACTCAATTTTATTACTCATTGTTTACATTATGTATCTGTCTGACAATGAAATTTTTGGCATAATTGGTTTCAGTAGTAATAATCAATGGGAACTACCATTTTTTACTTTCTAGTATGGAAAGAACCCTGTGACAGGTTTCTTGCAGATAATATTACTTTCAAATATTTTTCAAATTATAAAAAAATATAGAAAAAAGTATTTCTAATTTCTATGGCAATAAAATTATTCAATTAAATGGTTGCATATGTATCATAATTTATTTAGCCTTTCCCCCATTAGTAAACATTCACAGTAACATCCTTTTCATTGCTACAAATAATGCCTTAATAAGACTTTGGTACATACAGTTTTATCTGAACTCTATTTCCACTAGGTCAAAAGTCTGTGAATATTTTCAAGAGCTCTTGGTTTATATTGAAAAATTACTCTTTAGGAAGATTATACTAAATTATGTCACCACTCTTATAGCACACTCTCACCAGCATTAAAGCATTGTTTTTTTAAACAGATGAAACACTGTATCTTGTTTTCTAAAAAGCCATCTATTTGATTATGAGGAATAAATTTTTTAAAATATATTTACTATCCACTAAATTTCTTGCTTAGTGAAATCTCTGTACATGTCTTTTGCCCATTTTTCTATTAGAGTTTTAGAGACTACATAATTTATTTGTCCCAGTGATTCAGATGTTAAGGCTTTTAATAATCTGAGGTGCTGCAAATACATTTTGCAGTTTGTTGCCTTTTAATTGGCTTATGCTGATTTTGAGATTCTGAAGTTTATACCTGTCATACTGCAGGCAAGACTCTTTCCAAATTTTATTACTTAGGAATGTATTTGTTTTATTCTTAGAAAGTCCTGCTCTTTTAAGAGAAAAGCTCTTTCATTAAAACATAACTAACCCTTTAATCCCCCCATCCCCTTTTTAAAAGATTTTATTCACTTATTTGACAGAGAGAAAGACAGCAAGAGCAGGAACACAAGCAAGGGGAGTAGGAGAGGGAGAAGCAGATTCCCCAGTGAGCAGGGAGCAGGATGCGGGGCTCCATCCCAGAGCCCTGGGATCATGACCTCAGCCTAAGGCAATGGCTTTAACCCACTGAGCGACCCAGGAGCCCCTAATTAACCCTTTAATCTAACTGTACCCAAAGTCACATCCCCACTGGCTGACAGAAACTGGATTAGAATTCAGACCAATCACATTCCAATGTTCTTGCTTTCTACCCAACTCTGTCGCCCCAGAAATGACAAAGCTCTCCAGTCTGGCTGCAGCTCTGCAGACGCCGGGTTGGGACCGCAGCCACGTCCTAAACCGGAAGTCACAAGCTAGCGAAGGTATTTGTCATGCATATGACAAAAATTACTAATTCTGTATCATAGAATGAAGGACCACACATCAAAATGCTTGTGCTTCAATACACTTTACTCAAAATAACTTGGTTTTTAACATACTTTATAAAATTAAAAAAAAAAAAGTTTCACTTACATTGTGCTTACTAAGCACCAGACACTGCTTTTAGGTGATTTACAGGTTTTATATGAATGTATTTAATTCATACAATAGCCTTTTGCTGTACTATTATTATCCCTGGATTTGAGAGGAGGGATCTGAGGCGTGTACCAAGAGCAACTTTGTCTGATCAGCGGGCAAATACATGGTGGGGCTAGTCAGGCGATCTAGTTCCAGAGTCTGTGCTCCAATACTGCTGTGCAAGCTAACATTTCTGATGGGAACAAACATTTTCCTCAATAACTGAAATTTTCAGGACAGAGAGCTAAGGTGGACAATAGGCCAAGGTAAAATAGAAGATTATAGTATTCAGATTGCACAAATAATACCTTGAGAAGTAACATCTTAAATTCAGGATGTATCTTCCAAGGCAAACAGAATTTTCTATCCATAAAAAAGTTAAAAAAACAATGCATTCCAAACCCCAATTTAAAAGCAAGATATCTGAAACCCAAAGATCTGAAATTATGTGTCTGGGATCACACAGCTCCGTAGCAAGACTAAAGCGACAACTAGGTCTCTTGACTCCTAGTCTCACAGTTTATTCTATTATTCTATTAATCTTTTATTAATATTAATTAATATTCTCATAACCTATTGAGTCATCTTTCTAATTTCCCTCACACCACCCACACAAGAAAGAAATACTCAAGACTATTTTTATTCCACGTGTGGTTATGACTATTATTTCAAGTTCCAAGAACTTTCTAAACTCTCCTTTTATATTTGCATATTTATAGGCTTTAGAGAATTAGTCTTAAGTATTATGCTTTATTAATAGGATGTAATTATGTTTTTATATATATTTGCATATACTCATATTTTATGTGATACCTTTAGTTAAAATATCACAACACGGAGCACCTGGGTGGCTCACTGGGTTAAGCCTCTGCCTTCGGCTCAGATCATGATCTCAGGGTCCTGGGATTGAGCCCTGCATCGGGCTGTCTGCTCAGTGGGGAGTCTGCTTCCCCTTTGTCACTCTGCAGGCTGCTCTGCCTACTTGTGATCTCTTTCCATCAAATAAATAAGATCTTTCTTTAAAAATCCCAATACTACTTAATAAAACATTAAATGCAAACTTACATAAAATATTCCAAGCTGCTCTGTCTCTTCCAATGTCCAAGGTAGCCAGCACAGTAATGAACACTGAGTTGACCCGACATTCTTCCTTAGAAACTGACTGATTTATATTTTCCAGTAGAATTTCAGTATACTACAGAGTTATGGTTTTCATGACTGAGCAAATCTTGAGTATCTGTCTATATCTTAGACTTTTGTCAATAATAGAGCCCATGAAATATAGGTAGGATAGAATCAATGCACAGAAAATACCTAAAAATGAGTAAAACCTGTGTGTAATGATAAGACTGATAATAAATCAATAATTGAAAGATTTGGGAGAATTTCAGTAACAGCTTATATGCTGTGTACATATTACATTTACATGTGTACATATTCATAGGTATAGCAAACTTCCCCTACAATGAATGTTACTTCTCTTTACCTTTTATTTGAGAGAGAGAGAGACAGTGAGAGAGAGCATGAGCGAGGAGAAGGTCAGAGAGCGAAGCAGACTCCCCATGGAGCTGGGAGCCCGATGCGGGACTCGATCCCGGGACTCCAGGATCACGCCCTGAGCCGTCTCTTTACCTTTTAGAATATAACACGAGTAGAACGAGAGGTCACGTGAAAGCACCTAGCATTCAGAACATGGCACATATGCCAAACAAATGTGATAAAAACTGAAGTGCAGGTTTGGAATAACGTATCTCAAGGGCAAAATTCATAAAAATCACAGAAAAAAAAAAAAAACAAAAAACAAACTGTTTTCCTGATAGAAATAATACTGTATTAATTTTGAAAAAAATTGCCTTAGCTAATAGGAAGTGAAGTAATAATTTTATTAAGAATGATGAAGGTTAACTGAAATTATTGTGGAAATCATTTCATAATTTATACAAATTAAAATCACAGTGTTATAATAATATTAATCTAATGTTTGTATTTTTAAGTCATCTCTATGCCCAACGTGGGGCTTGAACTCACGACCCCAAGATCAAGAGTCACATGCTCTACCGACAGAGCCAGCCAGGTGCCAACCCTCAAACTGAAACAATATTATATGCCAATTATGTCTCAGAAATGTTGGAAAAATTTTTAAAAGAACTGAAAATAAATTAAAATTAGAAAAGAATAACTTCAATGCAAAGGATATGTTAGTTATTCCCAGTTGTATTTTTATCAAGAAGTGTTTAAAGTCTATTCAATTTGAATTGCTAAGCTTTGCAAATTAACATTAGTGCCTGGCAGACCAATGGACCAGTCTGAAATAGAAATTTTTAAATATATTTTCCAAAACTCTTAAAGATTTTTTTTTTTTTGAAAGAGAGAAATCACAAGTAGGCAGAGAGGCAGGCAGAGAGAGAGGGGGGGAAGCAGGCTCCCTGCTGAGCAGAGAGCCCGATGCGGGACTCGATCCCAGGACTCCGAGATCATGACCTGAGCCGAAGGCAGCGGCTTAACCCACTGAGCCACCCAGGCGCCCCTCCAAAACTCTTGATGTAGCACAGAACCAACTATAACAAAGTAACAACTAGTTTACATCATAATGTAATAATTGGTATTATAATATAGTAATTTACCTACGGAATTAGTAAGAAATATGGCTGACAAAACATCTTTTGTTTTTGAGAGATCTTCTTAGGAGTAAAATATATATTACATAAGCACTAAGATTGCTAGATGCTCTAGACCAGGTCTAGAAGTAATTCTGAAAATTTGTGTAGTTAAAACTTGAATTCAAAAACGTGAGCAGATGTTATCTCATGGAACATACAAAACTGTATTTTTAAAATCCTTTGTGCATCATTGGCTTTCTGTCAAATGGTCTCTAAGATCTGTTTAACAATTATCTAAAAAAAAATACATTTGTCTTAAGAAATTTCTTAAGAGTAAGAAGAAAAGCGTAAACCCTCATAAAACTCACTGCTTCTCATTTAGAAGAAACTCAGTTATTATTTGCAAGGGGTAAAATTAGTGTTTTGTTTTTTTTTTTTCTGCTTCAAAATGTGTGATCAAATGCCATTCCTTCATTTAGGGTGTAGAACTATGTTGCAATGACCATACTTGGAACTATTAACAGAAACGAAGGTCCTTTGTGGTGTAAAATGTAAAATATACACTTCAACTTAATATGTCAGTAAAATGATTAGCTTTAAGAAGTTATTTTCCCATCACAATTTGGCTCCAAGTGTGAAGAGGTCGTGTTTGATACAGAGAAACAACCAACTTACATATTCATTAGAGATATGATGATAGCTTTAAAAAAGATATGATTTTATTGGTCAGTCTCCAGTCAGTTTCTGAAAAGCTTTAACTTCATCTAACTTTTATCAAACAGTTGGAAATCCATTCTGAATTGCTTGTTACAAAATTTGCTGTTTTCTAAAATTACCTCCTTTTTCCTGAAGCTCTTCTTACTACCTACTCTATCATTCTCTCCTTACTCCTTTGGAATGGAATGCATTAGTTTTCTTTTATCTCTAGGCTTTGGAGAGTTTGTAGAATCCTAAACTCAGTGCTAGGTAATAAGATCAAATCCCCGCTAAGCGTGGGGCGTCTACACTAGAACTGAGAAAGCTCACTCTAGCTTCCTCCCACCGGAAGGAAAGTGAAGTATGTAGATCCATAGCTACACCTACAGCTTTAGAGTATACACTAAGAAAGACTTCAAATTATGTTTAGGTAAAAATTAAAAGTAATTTGGGACCTGATATTTGAACACAACAAAAATCACTTTTCTCCGTATTTTAACCATTCCACGTATGTCCTAGACAGCACTGACTTTTCTTAAGAAAAGTTGCTTCCGTTATCAATCTTCTCCTCTCCCGAATTTTCAAACCCCTCGACTAAGTACTTTCCTTTTACCTTTATGCCCATCATGGAGATTCCTTTGTTCAATCAGTTGAATTCCTCCTCCCAAAGCTAAGCTTACATTCTTTATTTTTCTCTGTGTTTTCTCTCCTACGACATTCAATACTTGATTCCTTCCTTATCCTAGCATCTGTTCTTTTCTAACATTTTCTGATCTGGAGCCTCAGCTGCACGTGCCCTGAGCTTCCTTCTCTAATTTTTCCCACATTTCTTCCCACATCTCATCTTTTCTACTATGAATTCTGAAGCCCCATTGCTTTTACTGAAATCTTACGCATTATCAACCTCATTTTGGAGCGTTCATCTCACCTGTTACCCTGAATGGAAAGTTGACCCTTCCACAAGAACACTACCTCTGCCAGAAGCATTTTGAGGAGAAACTGCTTGAAATCCTATACTCTAAGTAATATGGAATCCCGGAAGTGGCATCAGCATTCTTCTAGATCTGCACTGCTGCTTCCACATGCTTACTTACCTAATTTCATATAAAATCGACTCACTTGATGTTTATACCATTGTACTTCCTTGCTGCTACCATCTTCCTGGGCAATTCCTTCACCCATTTCCTGTCAAACTTAGGCCATCAGTGACTTCAATGCCTAAATAAAAATGCTACATCAAAATTTGTTACTTTCCCTATGACCCAGCAATTGCACTACTGGGAATTTACCCTAAAGATACAAACGTAGTGATCCAAAGGGGCACGTGCACCTGAATGTTTATAGCAGCAATGTCCACAATAGCCAAACTATGGAAAGAACCTAGATGTCCATCAACAGATGAATGGATCAAGAAGATGTGGTATATATACACAATGGAATACTATGCAGCCATCAAAAGAAACGAAATCTTGCCATTTGCGACAACATGGATGGAACTAGAGCGTATCATGCTTAGCGAAATAAGTCAAGCGGAGAAAGACAACTATCATATGATCTCCCTGATATGAGGAAGTGGTGATGCAACATGGGGGCTTAAGTGGGTAGGAGAAGAATCCATGAAACAAGATGGGATAGGGAGGGAGACAAACCATAAGTGACTCTTAATCTCACGAAACAAACTGTGGGTTGCTGGGGGGAGGGGGGTTGGAAGAAGGGGGGTAGGGTTATGGACATTGGGGAGGGTATGTGCTTTTGGGTAAATTGGAAGGGGAGATGAACCATGAGAGACTATGGACTCTGAAAAACAATCTGAGGGGTTTGAAGTGGCGGGGGGGTGGGAGGTTGGGGTACCAGGTGGTGGGTATTATAGAGGGCACAGCTTGCATGGAGCACTGGGTGTGGTGAAAAAATAATGAATACTGTTTTTCTGAAAATAAATAAATTGGAAAAAAAATTTGTTACTTTCCTTCCCTTTCATAACTGTCACCCACATTCCACTTTAGAATTTCATTCCCAGAACAAAACCCTGTAGCTTTATACCACTCGGGATTGTCTAACATCTGAAAACTCTAAGCATCATTAAATCAGTCTCTGAAAATAACCTTCTCCATTTGCCTCTATTAGCCTTGAATATTTCCACAAATTCCAGTTCTTTTATTGAACCCCTTCTCTTCCAGTTCATGGAAAACTTTGCATCTGAACACAATTTAACAAGACTGCATGATCTCACATGATGAGCGACTTCCCTAATCTATCTTGTACATCACTTTATTTTTTCTCTCAAGATTTTATTTATTTATTAGGAAGAGAGAGAGAGAGCGCACAAGCAGGGTGAAGGGCAGAGGGAGAAGATGTGGAACTCGATGCCTGGGACACCAGGATCACAACCTGAGTGGAAGGCAGGTGCTAAACCAACTGAGCCACCCAGGCACTCTAGGAGATCACTTTCAATACTTGACTTGCCAGCCCCCACCCAACATCTTCATCCTCTTTTTCTCTCTATTGTAACTGCTCACAAACTTCCAACAATTTATTTGAAGTGTGCTAAAGAGTCAATCACAATTAGAGAACCAAAGCTGTCACAAATTTTAAGTTCCTCACTTACACTATCCTCTTTCTATGTATCTTTGGTGAGCTTTCTTGTATTCCCCATGGTAGCTACTCTTCAATTTGTAATTTCCCCCAAGCCATTCATTCATTCACCTAGTCCACCACATTCATCTTCATTTCCCCCCCTTTTAGATCTGTTTTTCCTTCTCTTCCATCTGGTGCCCATCCTCCACAACTTCACTGACACTAATTAGGCAAAGATTGTTATTGGTTAGTTTTGTCACTCAACAATATTTGTTCTTCTCTTGAATTTTTCTGATGAGTATACCCTTCTGGAAACACTTCCCTTTCTTGAATTCTGTTCTTTTCTGGATACAGATCCTACAGTCCTTCAGTAGTTCTTTTCATCATGGTTTTCTGGCTCTTGTTCTTTTATCCACTCCTTAAATGTAAATAAATGTTGGTAATCCCAGAAATGTGATTGTTGGTTCTCTTCTTAATCTTCATATGCTTCTGACAATTCCATTTATTCCAATGGAATCAGTTAAGGGATGATACTCTATTCTATGTTTCCAGCCCAGACTTCTCTGAGTTTCCACAGCCATACCTTCAATCACTTCTATTAGATAGCTGTATCTTAATATTCCAAAAGAATGTCAAACTCAACCCACCCTCAAACTGAATTATTTTTTTCCCCAAAACTTGTTCATTCCTTATCCTGACAAAATAGGCCACCATCTATCCAAACATTTCCGTCACCTGAAATTATTTTATTCCCTCCTTTTCTTGCATCAACAATATCTAATCATGACTAAGTCCTACAGACTCTACATCTTTATATAACTTCTCATGTATCAATATCATATGCTACTGATACATTATGTCAGCCCATTATTATCTCTCTACTGATCTGTGCAACAGCCTCATAAACGATTTTTCTGCTTTTACTGCTCTAGCCCATTTTTTACATAGCTTTCCACAGAAATATTTCTAGGAAAAAAATCTGATCTTGTTCTTTTCTTGCTTTATATGTTTCAATATCCCTACAATATCCCCTGCCTATTTTTGCCTAAACTTGTTTGAAGTCATTTCCCCCATATTGTTTCCTCTGCCTGAAATGTACTCTACCCAGGAGGGCAACATCTTTCTAGTTTTTAATGTTCAATTCATACGTTATCTCTCCTACGAAGTCTTTCTTGAACTAATATCCATACTTTTCAGGTGGAAATGATCATACCATCCTTTATGATTCCACTGCATTCTATATACACAGATTTCTCATAGCACTGGCAATACTATTGCATTTACATCTCAGACTCCCACTAGAAAAAGCCTGCAAAGATGGGGAGCTATTGTGTGTCCTGTTATTTCCAGCACCTAGAACAGTATCACATCACATGTGCTTAATAAATGAGTGTTGAATGAATGTTCAAGTTTCAGTTCAAGTGTTATTTCTTCCATGAAGCCTCTTGTGGCCATCTAGCTGAAACAGATTTTATTTGACTTTATATCTTTGTAGACCATATTGCTAGAATCATCCATATTGGCACATAAACACAGCATATTACCCACATGTTTTAACTCCTCAGTGATAGTGAGAGCTTGTTTAGGACATGTATTAGATCTTTAATGTTCTCCAAATGTCTAGCACATTGCAGAACTCATGATAAAAATAAAGTACTTTTAGAATTATGTAAAATGAAGTTGAAAACAAAGTTGAAGTCTAAAATAATTTGAAGAATGAGTATGATTCATTTGTTAACTTAATATCACTGACAAAATACTATATATCTTTATGTATATATGTATAAACATATATACATATACATATATTTGGATCTGGATTCAGTTACCCATTATGGAAAAATACACACACACACACACACACACGCACACACATACATATTACATTAAAAATTAATCATTTTATTTTTATCAATCTAATTGGAGCAGTTACTGTTAAAAGTTGAATATACCACTACCTAAAATAAAAAGGCCTGCAAGATTTAACATTTTGTTATATTAGAGGAAAATGAAAAATTATGAAATGAAGAAAAAATGTAAAAAATTTCTAAAATAAGTTAGATACATGAAAAAATAACAAAGAAAAGCAGTAGAAGAGACAGACCTGCATGTCTTCTCCTTGTGGAGTCCACTTCTTCTGTGGCCACATCGTGTAATGGACAGACATAGACAAAGGAGATGGGTGTGAGTGGATGTACTCGAAAGGTAAAAAGTGACACTGAAGGAAAGGGCCCCAAATCATTTTGAGAAAAATCCTGTACACAGTTATAGGGAAGATATAATAAAATACATACCACATTAAAAAAAATTTTTTTTAAAAGAATACAGAAGAACTGATGGAGAATTGGGTAAACTATTATGGATTAGCAGAATCAGAAAAATAAAGTTAGTGTAGAAATAAAGAAGATTCAAAGTTTACAATTATTTATGGACCGCCAATCCTGAACACTGATGCTGAAGAAAGATACCATTAGTGAAAACAATGTTCCTGATATGACCATATTGTTCAAGACATTCCAGAGTCCATTGAAAGTCTGTAAAAATGCTTTTAGAATTTTTAATTATTATTTAAAGAAAAGAATTTAATTGAATAAAATTTTGAAAAGAATATTAAAAATAGTTCCAACAGATTTCTATGCCTTTCAAGTTTCTGAAATTGATAAGTGCACACATGGGCCAATACCCGAATTACTACACTACAGCAAAATATTACCATAAAATATTATATTATAAAATATGGAGAGTAATAACTCTAAGACTCACTATAAAAAGGGTAGCTGGAAGATATGGCTTACTTAAATATTAAAAATTCAATGAACCTTAAATCTAGACAAATCTTATTTCTTCATATTCCCTTATAATACCTATTTATTCAGAAAATTCTTACAGACACCACATAAGACATCACGGACATCTCTATTTAAATTTGCCCCTCAAAATCCAACATCAAACTATAATAGGTAGAGGACACATTTTGGAAACACTTCGTTCTCCTCTGCTAGTGAAGTTAGAAGACATTCTATACAGTGATTGAAAGCAGGAAATATCTGCTAAACTCAGCAATCTAGGAAAAAAATTCTTTCAAAGGTATTAGTGAGTTAGTAGGACTGACACAGATAAACACTGTAATACAAAATCAAAATCTCCTATTTAATCACATAATTAGTTTTGAGTCAGGTACCATAAAATTCTTAAATCAAAACACCAAATTCACTTCCGCAATGGTTATATCATAGTTTTTTGAGAGATATATGGAAAAAACATATTATATCAAAATATACTTGAAATATTGATATACTGAGATTATAACTCTTAAAAGAATTCTTTCTTATAACAAATTTATTTCTTTTCTTGAATAGTGAGAAAATGAAAAGTTTCCACCAGGAAAAGATTGTTAAGATGACTAAAACTTGTTTTCTTAGAAAAAAGAGAAATCCTAGTATGAATTGTAGAGAACTGAAAAGGAATGACACATTTTGAAATTTAACAATGTCATTTTGATTATTGCTTGAGCACATCTTTGATCTATTCAAAATTGGACACTACATTCATCATAATTATTGTATTACAAACCAGACTGTGTTGGTAGGATTGGCCACTATTGGAAAAGCATTATCCTCCTGAAATGTACTCCATACATTAATATGATATATGACATATTTTGTTTTCCATCCCCCCATCTGCCCACTTCTCAAAGAAGACAGAAAAATCAGAGATACATTAATGATGCAGTTTAATTCTGAATTGTATTCTATCTCATATTATTTCTCATGTGCAAAATTTTTCTACATACATATATACCACCCTACTAAAATAATTTCCTTGCATATTAAAATGAAATTGATAAGAATTGGATAAATGACGGCTTAGGTATATTCCTTCTCTAAGAAAAAAATTAATTATCATTACTATTATTTTCTGCAGAAAAAGTAAACACAAAATAAATAAATGACACTCTTTCTCTACTTAGCATTTTTCTGTATCTTGAATTATTTTATGATGGCATCGAGGCAATGTTCTTCATGTTATATAGATTCAAAACATTCAAAAGTCTTCTCCACTCATTCATTCATTAATCACAGAGAATAACTGAGGCATACAGAGTTCAAGTGACTTACCCAAGGTCACACAACAAGTTCAGTGGCAGAACCAGTAATAGAAGAGAGGACTCCTGATTACCAAGTCAACTTTCTTTCTACTAGATGGTATATGACCCAATAAAAACACGTGAAATAAAAATTCAAGCAAAGAAAAAACAAAAAAATCTTCTCATGGTGGCACCTGATCTGGACAATTTATTACATAGTATAGAGTTTGAATTTTTTTTTTAAAGGTAACTGCTTCAACTATGCAAGTAATTCACTAAAGTTTTTACTCTTGTGAGAAATATGGTAACACTTAGTACTAATAAGTTAATTTTTAATAAAATAACACAAATTTATATTACATAAAAGGACTAAAATGAAAGATTTGACAGTGATCTCACTACTAACTGAAAGTGCCCATTAAATCCTCTTTCCATCCTTATATGAATATGATCCATTAATAAATAGGTCATAACCATTCTTATGTAAAATTCACTTAATTTTAATTGGCAGATAGAATATTCATTTAAATAATAAAATCTCAAAAATTTAAAGTTATACCAAATATATTTTAAAAAATCTTTTGGCTTTCTTGTCTTCCTTGTTGTTAGAATTTGTATTATACATTATTTGCATTATAACAGCCTCATTTTCAAAGAAAAACTTACAGTCAGCATCATTTGAGTGGCCAGATCTTACTTAAATGGGAATAAACTGTAAGTACTTATTTCACATATACCATTGCAATGAATTACAGACTTCTGTAAATCTTGAAGAAGCTAAAAGTAACAGCCTCCACAATTCCTCTTTATTTTTCCTTGGATCATTACTATCCCACAAACATTCTACTTTTCAGTGCTATTTTAATGGCCATTCTAATGAGAACTCTTTCTAATACTTCCTTTAACCAATAACCAGTTAAATAGTAAGAAGTTAAATATAGTAAAAGTATACCCTTGCTTTGGTATCTGTTATAATTATGGCTGAATTGTAGTTTTAGTTGTTGTTTTTTTTTAAGATTTTATTTATTTATTTGACAGAGATTACAAGTAGGCAGGCAAAAGGGTAGGGGGAAAGCAGGCTCCCTGCTGAGCAGAGAGCCTGATGCTGGGCTCCATCCCAGGACCCTGAGATCATGACCTGAGACGAAGACAGAGGCTTTAACCCACTGAGCCACCCAGGCACCCTGTAGTTTTAGTTTCATTTTTAAAAAATATAAAGACTCTGCAGAGAAGATATACAGTATTTTTTTTTTTTTGGTTCATTCCATCATATGAGCCAAGAAAGGAGAAATAAAAAATTTTCATATATTATATCGAAAAAGACATTTATAAGGTATAATGAATACTTCATAAACCCCATAATATCATTTCATCATTTATGGCAATTATTTTTGGGAAGTATTTTTAAGTTTAGGTGCATCAAGCAAAGTAATACAACATCTTTGTGTTTATCTATGTACCTACCAACTAAAGCTGCTATATTTTGGTCCTTAAAATTAAAAAAAGAACTACTGAAGATAAACAGATATAAAAAATAATTACTTTCATTGATTTATTTGGTAAAAAAGTTAAGTTTGTAATAGTGTATATGACGCCAAATTTTATGCAAAATTTTGTGCAAACCAAAAATTTTCTCTTCCTAATATAATGTATTAACTATTATTAAATTTTGACTTAATACACCTCAAGTTCAAAAAGAAAGAATAATCTTCAATCAAATTAATTTTAAAAGGTATGTACATGGGCCCGCTTATCTATAAATACAGTTTTTACCAAGTGTGTATGATATCTATTGGAAACTTGTTTACGGTTAATGTTCTTTCTCATTTATCACCATTTACAACAGACATAATATTGGTCCTATTAGATGATTTTGTACTTAAGTAAACACAGGTCCTTCAGGAGCAAGAATTCTGTTTAAAAAGATTCCTGACCAAAAACAAACAAACAAACAAACAAACAAAAATTCCTGACAATGAAACAAAAGCCTTAATACTTTAAAAGCATACTAGAACTTTCATATAATTAAAAACTAATCATATTATGAGGGCTTTTGAAAGATCATAGCCTTAGTATGTCCCTTTGGCAGGAGAGATACTTTTCAAAATGAAGACTAAATAAGCAATTACTTTGTAGGAGTGTCTCAATGGTACAAAAATCAGGATGGATCTAGAATATAAAAATAAAATGTTTACCAAATTTACAGATTTTGAACTAAAACTCTCCAATGTGAAAACATCTTGAAGAATTAGTTCCTCAACCAAGTGTCTGAGTTTCTTTTTTAAACTAATTATTACTTTCTGTAATCTTGTCATCAACCATAAAATAATTGAATGTTTACAATAGCTTCTACCTATTAAAATAAGCAAGGTACAATCTTTTAAAATATTTTGTTATTTTTAAAAGCTCACTAATAAAAATGTTTTTCTTTTAAATATCTTCTTTCCTAGCTGTACTGTTCTTCACTGATTTTGTCCTTGAGGTCTGACACATAATGCAATTTTAAATACAGAAGAAAAATATACTCAGAGAATATATTGAGTGAGTTTAAAATAATTGACTTTCAAAATACATCACACTATTTATCATAAAAACAACAGTCATTGAATTATAGCTTGGCCTTATAAGCTTATCTGTATATTCAGAGGAAACTGAATCAACTTTAAATAAGCAACTAAACTCATAAATCATGAAATTTCTCTTTATTGATAGGAAAACACAGTTATTAACAAAGAATGCTATATTTACATCTGAAAGTATCAATAGTATTTAATTCTGAAATTCCATCAATTAATTTGTCTTGCAATAAAATATTTACTTTGTTTTATATCATTTTTTATAAAAAATAAAATTCATTTATTCTACAACAATCTGGATATTACCAGAGTCTAATACTGACTAAGAACATAACCTTGATTCTCTTTTCTAGATTAGATGAATTAGATTAGCATTTAACTAGAAGACTAATTTAGATTATCAGTTTAGATGGAAACACATTGTTTCTACGTTTAAGAAATGTCAAAGTACCCAAAAATAAAAGGAAGCAAAACTCCACAACACCAAATAGTAAAAAAAAAAAAAAAGCTAAGTATTAAACACACTAACAAAATACATCTTTCAGTATTTACTTTTTTTTAAGATAATTTTGCAAAGCATAAATCCAAAGGTAGAAGAAAAAAAATCCCTACCTTCCCCACAGTTACAGGTCCACAAAGAATACAATATGATAAAGTCCATATTGGAAAAAATTAAAGGTTAATACATTAAGTAAATTATATAATTCTAATACTAAGGGCTTATGCATCAAGATGCTAGAGTATGTAGTAAAACAGAACTTGTTACCTGAATAGTTTCTATTTCCAAAATAATATATAATCATACAGTAACCCAGCAAATTGTTTCACTGCCCTTTCCCAAAAAGGCATAGACTTATTTTCCAGACAAGAAACAGCAAAGTAAGTAGCACCATCATGGTTTCAGGATAATTACAAGAAGGGTAGCTAAGTTATTATACACTTAAAAAATAATGAACCAAGGTAGATAATCCTTTTTGGAAAAGTATCAATTAATTATCAAACACATCAGAAATCATTTAAAATTATATCTCAAAGTCCATTCTGAACTATTTAAGTCCAAGATCTTTATTTAGAGAAACTGTATCAGTTCCAAAACATTCATTCAGCCTAACTAAAATTAGCATTCTCACCAGAGTTTTTGTGGGATGAGTTTAAGTAAAATATGAGATAAAAATTTAATATAAAATATGCTCTTTTTTCAGAAACATTTCAATTACTCTAAGAACAGATAGACTCACAAAGTGAAAATATAAAGCTCAACAGATTAAAGTTTTTCAATGTTTAATAGCAAAGCATTATTATAGGCCATAGTATTCTAGTCTGGAATCAGATTGCTCATTAAAAATTAAACAACAGGTTTTTCCATACTCAAATAATCTTGACTTCTGTCAAGATTGTTTTATTAACTTTATGGTCTAAACAAAATCTAATTCACATCTAGCTGAGGAAGACGTTAGTGATTTACACTAAACACTATCCGTAAACCCTGAAGTTTAAAATCATTTGTACAATACTTATATTTGTGTTCATATCTAAGATACTAATCTGATAAACACCATTATATTTCCCAGGAATCTTCATCTATCCCATCAATTAAGTGAGAGATACTGAAAATAAATCACCTTTCTTGCTGATAACCCCCTCAGGACAGTCAGATTTTGAAATATCAAGACTTTTCTTTAAAAGAAGCAGAAACTAGTCCATAATACTTAAAGTTCATCCAAATATTCATTAACACATTTTCTAGCTTTTTTGGTGCCATTTAGTCCTCTGGTTCTATATTCTTATGTTTAAAATAAAAAGTTGAAATGATTTTTAAGTTATTAGCATACATCCTAAAAATGGCAAAATTCCCAGCTATTATTTTTGCACAGATTCTGATAAAACAGCAACAAAAAAAGCAGTATACACTATTGATACACATAGCTGACTTTGCATCTCAGATTTGGGTTCAAGTCCTTATGAATTTTTCTAATACCACAAGTTTACTATAACAATCTTCTGATGAAGAATCTTTGACAATTAATGGAAAATGTGATCTTAGCTTTTAGTGAATGAAAATAATGTATTAAACATGGATTACAATCAATAGATTATTAGTATCATAGACATACTTAAATATGAAAGAGAGAACGACTCCAAACATGTCTTCTGTAAAGCCCATGCTCAAAACATAGGTAATTAGCCCCACTCACCTGATATCCCATTATTTGCCTCCCATTTTATCACTTCAAAGTTTCAATTGTTGAAAATAATCCCTACATATCCCACCTTTCTTTAGGAAACAAACAATGATATTTAGGAATACTAACATTTAACAAGTGTTTGCTGCCTTAACATACCGCATACTTACTCACGACATTTAGGGTGGGAATTTCCAGGGCCAGTTTGAATTTCCTAGTGTATGGGAAAATGCACAATTGCCAAAATAGAAAAATCTATAACCATTTTAAGCCATGACATTAAGGCACTCTAATTACATTAATTTTCCTCTTTTACACATGATGTTTATATTCAGTTAGAGGACTCAAGGGATAAAATATATATATTCTATCTATGAGAATATACAAATTAATAATATTTAGGAGATTTTAAAAATTTTGTTTGTGAGGTTTAAGATTTTTTTAGCCAAACTTTGCATTGACTTTAATATTCAATGTAATTTATTTATATCGATCTATATGGCTATAAGCCTATTTATGTAATCAGATATCATGGCAAATAAGACAAACAATAGTTTAATAACTAAAGATAACTGATATCACACAATATTGCAAGGAAATATTTTTACAGTAATAATTTTTGTTATATAAATCATTAATTTTATACTATTTACCTTTAAATCTCATTAAATATATTAAGATAATTATTATTTTCAAAACAAACTGTGATGCATAATTGAAAAATTGAAAAAAAGGCAAGATATTTCTCTGACAACTTATATATTTAAATTCCCAATGTAAATTCCTGCTTATTTTATTAAATTTCCAGAATGTGTATAACTAAAAGAGAATTCACAGATTAAGCCACTTGTGCTATAGCATTTTTTCTTCCTCTCCAGACTTATGTAACATAATTATTTTTCTCAAAGCAACCTACTCTTCTCCTTAAAACACTATCACAATTGATAACATAGTCATTAGTATAATCACTTTTAATTTATATATTTTTGCCAGAATGTAAGCTTTATGAGGACATTGCAGCATTAGTGTTGTTTACCCAGATAACTCAGTACCAATCACAATTTCTGGCATACAACGGATAGCAGTGAATATTCATTAATGAATCAGTTTAAAATTAATTTAATTTAATTTATACTGATACATTTTAAAATATAAAAGTTTCAGAGATGTAAGATGAACTGAGTCACCATATAAAAATACATTAACACTGTTACTATAGATGCAGTCATTTTAATGATAATATCACTATCAGAAAGGCCATCCTAAAATTTGGAAAGAAATTTTCAACGGACTTTCATCCAATCATGGATTAAGGCTAGGACTGATTATTCAGTTTATTGATTACTTCTGCCCTTTGCTTCTCTTCCTTTTACTCTTGGTTCAAGTTTTTGTCTTCTACTAAGTTAATAATACCTCTCCAAAGAAGAAAAGAAAGAGGAAAATAAAATTACTTCATTTCATTTCAATTCATTTGTAGAAATAATGGACTATAGAGACTACTGAATTCACACAATATGCTATCACTCTTTGTGGTTGTTAGCAATATCTTAGCTGCAAAAGTTGTAAAATAAGTCATTTCCAATATCTGGTATAGTGCTTTGACTTCTGTATAGTACTTTTTAAGAAAACAAGTAATACCTCCCCATTAAGGTACTTTAATTATATGTATTTATATTTAATTATATATATTATATTTAATTATATATTGTGATCCTTTTCCAAGAAGGTACTTTAATTTGGGCCAAAACAACCAAATATATAAATGACCATTTTGCTTAAATTAGTCAATTTTTCTCCTAGAAAAGTAATCTTGATAACAAAAAAAACCTTTTTTCCAAAATACGTAGAATTTGTTTTCTACACATATCTTGAAATAAAGTGTTCACCACTCTAATTTAAATAGGGTCTACACACTATAAAGTTCACACCAAAATGAGAAAGATGAGGTACAAGCACACACATAATTAAAAAGCATGAAATGCAATGCTTAGAGTCTCATGCTTTCAGTGGTTTTCCAAACCCTGACAAACCTGGCTCAGATTGGTGTTTCTTTTTCGGCAATGGTTTGTCATCACTTATTGTACCATTCACCTTTTTCTGCTGGTCTTCCCATGTAACTTCTAGTATAAACCAAAAAACAATCATCAGAACTTATCAGAAGCATAGACAATGTGTACAACGAGAACCTAAAAATACTTCAGAACCTAATTAGTTTTTAGATTTTTCCCCCTATGTTTTCCCACAGATTTTTATTAATAGGTAGTCAATATTTTAAATACAGGAATGTGATATTTGAATTTTCTTATAAGTTTCAAAATCCAGAGCACTAAAATTTGTTCCAGTAATCTCCAAAATTTATTTTTGATAAAATAAGTGGGGCCAAGGTATGAAGAAAATATAATTAAAATGGCTTGGTAAATAAAGGTTTTTTTAGTTGTTATTAAATAATATTAATTTATTTTAGAAATAAACATTTTGCTAAGCATTATGTTATTATGGTACAATAAAATGTTTATGTGGAATTAAAATATAGAGACTTCCATACATACCAAGAGAAAATCTACAAATACATTTTAATATATGGTTAGACAAAGTGACTAATTTTTTGCTACCACATTTAGTACTTTCATTAAGTGACAGAAAAATTTATGTGCAGTGGGGTTATTATTTCAATGAAAACTATTAAGTTTGGTTTCATTGAATATGAGTTATCTGGCTTATCTAAAATTATTCAGAATTATTTGTAGTACTGTAAATTATGTTTAAATCCAACAAATATAATTCAGCACTTACTATAATTTGGGCATGATTAGGCACTGGGAATTTAACCACAAACAAAACAGACAAAAGTCCGTGTTCTCATAAAGTTTATATTCTAGTGGGAGAAATTAGATTAAACAGGATAAACAAATAAAATGTTTTGTAACTTAGATATTGGTAAGTGCTAAGAAGACAAACATGAAGTAGGTAAGAAAGAAATAAAATGTCCAGAGGGTGACAGATGTTTGAATAGGTTAGTCATAGAGCACCTCACAAAGAAGACAAGTTTAAGTACAGAACTTGGGAAAGTAGGGGAGTTAGCCATATGGTTATTTGGGGAGAAGGCATTACAACCAGAAGAACAGCACATGCAAATGTCCTGAGGTAAAAGCATGTCTGACATATTCTAGAAAAGCATGGTGAACTCTGTGACTGGAGCAGAGTGGACGAAGGGGAAGGTACTAGAAGATGAGGTTAAAGATGTAATGAAATGGGAAGCGGGGGAGTACAGATCATGTAGGGCCTTATAAGTCATGTATCAAAAGATTTGCTGATCACAATGTAATCTCATAGCAGCATTCATAAATACTTAAGTATACACTTGCCTGTTTTTTATCCACATATTTCTACAACTATATTATAAGTAGCTGGTTACTGTCAATATACATTTTAATCCCCATTTAGTTTTCACTATGTCATACAATAACTAAGAGTTTTGTTAGCTATTTATTAATAGTTGGTTATTTTGTTAGTTAAGATGGTGACTTGTCCACCTTTGGACATTAAATAATGAAATACTAACATTTTATAATATTAACCTAAGCAAAACATAACTAGGGAAATTGAAATCACTGTCAAAATGGAAAATATGCTATACTGCAACATCAAATATAGGGGATTTGGGATACATTATTGTTTTTGATTTTGATTACTTACTATTTTTTGTTTTTATTTACTTATACTGTTAGAATCAACTGCATTAATTGTAAGGGTTTTCCAGTTCCTAAACCTAAAATAAATGTTATTAATAATAAGATGCTTTTTTTCTGGCCCAACATAAATCAGCTTTTGTGAAGAAACAAACTCCTTGATTTGGGAGTATGAAAGTTACACTTAGATGTGTAGTCAACACCCTGATTTTCTAATTGGGTGTTAATAAATAATATGCTAAAGATGCAATATAGGACTCTCAAATGGTAAACAATCTAGATAAAGATACTATATTTCAATCAACTGCTAGTGGGAAGAACAGTCTTAAAACCTTTAGAGAATATATAGACTTTCTAATAAATTCCCCAACTCTAGGTTAAGCCCTCTTTAGTTATAGGAATAAACAAACTGTCTGTACCTTTAACCAAATTAATCTGATATCAAAAACCAACAGACTAATTTCTCTGTTTGGGGAAAATAATAAGCTCATTGAAACAAAGTATTTCTTGATTTTTGAAAAATCTGCACTTTTGGTCATCCACCGATATAATATGAAAGATTCAACAGGATTACAGAGTTATTCCTAAAATGTGCTAAAATCCTATACATTTGTCATCTTAAGGAGTCATTTCATCACTTGATAGTTTATAATGTTACAAAATAGAAGACATGCTATTCTGAAGTGAGATTGAGTATGCAGAAGTCGAAATGGCTTGTTTTGAAAATGGTATAGCCTATTTGTAAATTGGCAGAAAGCCCCTTAACACATAACATGTTTAATTTTTAAACACTTTCTTTGAGTTGACAAACATTTTAGTTGAAGAGAAGTTGTTTATAGTTATTTGTCTTGCGTTGACAGACTGACATTAGCAAGTATTTGTTGAAAATTATTATATGCCAGTAACAAAAGTACTCCATAACTATCAATTTATAAATGACAGCCAATATAACAATGAAAGAAGACCTAGATCAAGGCTATCAATGGTTGATTAAAAAATGTCACAGATAGGTTATTCGACTGAGCCAGGAATGCTAGCTTCTGGAACATTTCTGCTATTAACTATGTGTACAACCTTAGCCAAGGTTCAGAGCCTCTCTGGCCTCTTATATGTTATATTTGAAGTAAGAAATTTAGTCTTGAAAATTTGAAAGGTTATTTCCATCTCTAAAATTACCGAGTTGCTCTTGCTTCTTATTATTCTAGACTTGTCAGATTTTGTAGAAGAATTCTTATACCAGAGATGATGAAATTAGGACACTGAGAGTATAGAATATTTTCTAAAAGTTCTAAATGTAATTATTTAAACCCTCTGTTAAAATTCAAATGTCTACTTTAAAACTGAATTAAAGTTATAAAAAGAACAGAACTATTGACTCATTACTTCGTTAATCACCCAAAAACCCATGCTGAGAGCTACCTATATCTAGTTAGCCCTCTTGGAATTATGGGCCATAGTATTAAAATGAAACTAGCAAACTAGTTCTGTTTCAGGAAACTATTCAAATTGTCGGAAAGTTGTTTTAGACATACTAAACAAAAATAGCAAAAATACCACTGATGGAACACCTTAAAGAGAGTCTTTTCTGTTAAAGGACTATTGTGATAATTTAAAAAAAAATGAAAATGGTCTCCTTAATGTTAAATAATAATGAACTTAAAATTGAAATTTTAAGTATAAAGTGCTAGCATGATTCTGTACAACATACTACCCAAGGTTAAAAAGTGAAGATCAAAGACATATAATGTAATTAATCCGTAAGTATTACTTTGAAAGAATATATGTCCAAGTGTGCAGACCAGGAATCCATTCAAGTACACACAAAAAGTTTGTTCTAGAGGGATAATTTTCTCTCTTTTTTAAAAATAACACTCTAATTGAGTATTTTGAAGTCGAATTGAGTAAGTATTCAGTTGTCAATTTAATTTGTAGATTGGAAAGCTTAAAGATTGATTTAATAATGAAGACTTAACCATGAAGTGAGCTTTTAGGTGACATTTAAGAAACCCAAGTCCTCAAAATAACTATTTCAGCGACTTTCCATCACCCCAGGTAGCCAATCCTATAAATGTTACAACTTAAGAGCATAAATTCTTATGTTAATAAGACTATATTTGTATAATATATGCTTCGATTGCCTTCACGCAGAGCATCATATTTAATCCTATAAAACAAAAAAAAGGACCTTCTATCAGGTGGTTGGTTTCTCCAGGTAAGAAAACAAAGAGCTGGTTATTAAGGGTAACTGACTAGTTCTCTAGTTTACAAACAATCTCACATTCATTACCTCATTTGATTCTCAAAGTAGCACATTGGGCATAAAAGAAAGATGGTAAGATTTCTTTTTCTCAGATGAACTTAGGTTACGGGCCTAGTGTTGGTACATAATAAAGACAGGCCCTGAGCCAAGGCCCAAAACCTGTGCTCTTACTCCCTCTCCTAAGATCACATCATTTTCAACAACAAATAGAAGATGGCTTTAGAATTATATTCAGGAAATCAGTGATGGTATGGCTTGAATAATGATTGAAGTATGCAGAAAGGTCTGAGGTAGAAGGAGTTTTTCACTAAATCTGATTAGCCAGTTGAGGCTTTGTAAATACAGAAGAAATAAAATGAGCAAAGGAGGAGAGAAAAGTAAAATAAGGAGAAATGGGCTCCGAGAAAGAAAGGAAAGATTAGGAAAAGAAATTTTAAAATATTTGTGTATAAGTACTTAACTTCTACAACTGATCCATTCAGGCTTGTGGATTTGAACGAGGAAGGAAATTTTTAAAATGCATTTCTTCTCCTTCTCCTCGCTCTAGTTCAAACCCTCATAGTGGGCTATTGAAAGACCTGAAATGGTCTTCGGTCCTCTATCTTGTTTCTTTCAAGCCATCTTCCTCACTCTCTCCGAATTACTATTCCATAATACAGATGTGACTGAAGGCATATCCTGCTAAAAACTGTATGATAAATTCCTTGCTATTCTATGGTATCCCTGAATTTCTCTCATATAATTTTTGGTCAAGTCATCATTCATCTAAGTTGGCAAAGAAAGCCATATTTAGGAAATATAAAATCCATTATTATCTAGATACAAATCAAATTTGGAAATTAAGACATGGGTATCTTACTTTCCTTGCCCTAGAAGCACTCACAGGAATACAGAGAGGCAGAAACACAAAGCCTGTCCACACCGTAAATGCTATCCAACCTCTAGAATGCATATAGACACAAATATTCATTATAGATTGTCAAAATTACTTTACTATTTTGGGTTCCTTTGTAACCTGTATTTTCCCCCTCTTCTTTCTCCTTTCTTTCCTCTCTTCTTAGTCAGCAAGGTTAACTATGTTTGAAATAATGTAGGCAACTCTACATTGAGGCTCAAAGGGACAAAACATTTTTCCTTCTGTACATTTAGGAATATGATTTTTTTAAGTTTTTTTTATTTATTCATTTGATGGACAGAGGTCATAAGTAGGCAGAGAGGCAGGCAGAGAAAGAGAGAAAGGGAAGCAGGCTCCCTGCTGAGCAGAGAGCCCGATGCGGGGCTTGATCCCAGGACCCAGGGATCATGACCTGAGACGAAGGCAGAGGCTTTAACCCACTGAGGCACCCAGGTACCCCGGAACATGATTTTTTGATAGGTAGCATGGTAGCATTTATTTCGTCTATCAGCCTGACAGTGAATGACTCACCAACAGTCAATTAGAGATTACATCTGCTAAGTTTCCAAAACCAAACAAAATAAACAAATAACAGTGACAACATAGATAATAAATCAGAAACAAAACCATGAGACATTAGATTTCATTAGCTACATCTCCAAAAACACTTAGTTTCTGTAAAAAAAAAAATTCTTATAAGATACTTTATTGTACAGAAGAGGAAACTAAGGTGCAGAGAAATTAGGAACTTTACCAGATGTCATATGCCTAGGAATAGAAATGAGCTTAGGAGCCAAGTATTGACTTCCAATGGAGTTCTCTAAACACTATAAAACTTGAAAAGTACTAATAATTTAAATAGTTCTGTTAGAGAAGAGTATTCTAAATATTTGCATATTGATTTTTACAAATGGATTAAAACCCTTACAAATGCATTAGCATGTTATATAATAACTAATGCTGCAACCTAATCTGATTTATTCCCCCGGTATTGCTTCTTATGCAAGCTATATGGTCAAGAACAGCATCAAGATGAATAATTTCCTAAAAGCTACTAAGCTATATATATTGAATAAATGGTTCAGGTTTACTTTTATAATCAGGTGTGCTTTTACTTTAAATTGAAAGTTTTCACAGTTTGTGCTGAAAATACAAAGTTGGAGCAAGATATTACGAGGAAATTTTACTAATCACAGCTAACATTTATATGGTACTTACTATTGAAAAGTATTATTCTGTGCAATTTAAATATATCTAATTAGTTAAGAAAGTAAGTTTAGAGCATATCTAGATAGCAAGTAACACTATTTAGAGCAGACTAGTAGACTAGAGTAGGGTTTGTTCAAGGCAGAATTCATCATTATCACTCTTCCAAGGTACCTAGTGCTCTACTGCATTTTTCAGCATCCATCTCCCACACTTGACTTTCTCCTCTCACAGGCTCTAACTTGCTTCCTATGAAGATCTGTATGTACATGTGCACCCCAACGTCTATAGCAGCAATGTCCACAATAGCCAAACTATGGAAAGAGCCTAGATGTCCACTGACAGATGAAGGGATAAAGATGTGGTACATACACACACACACGAATATTATGCAGCCATCAAAACAATGAAATCTTGCCACTTGGCATGACATAGATGGAACTAGAGGGTATTATGCTAAGCAAAATAAGTCAATCAGAGAAAGACAATTATCATATGATCTCACTGATACGAGGAATTTGAGAAACCAGACAGAGGGTTATAGGGGAAGGGAAGGAAAAATGAAACAAGACAAAACCAGGAAGGGAGACAAACCATAAGGGACTCTTAATCTCAGGAAGCAAACTGAGGATTGCTAGAGTGGAGGAGGTTAGGAAAGATGGCTGAGTGATGGACACTGGGGAGGGTGTGCTATGGTAGGTGCTGTGAATTGTGTAAGACTGATGAATCACAGACCTGCACCCCTGAAACAAGTAATACATTATATGTTAATAAAAAATAAAATAAAATTTTAAAAAGATCTGTATGTAATAATAGCTCAGGTCAGTCTCCTCAGGAATATTTACATTTCAGTGTTCTGGAAAGCCTAAAAGCTTCATATTATTAAAATAATTTAGCCACGAGAGAGTGGCAGAATATGAACTAGGACAAGCAGTGGAATATCTTAGGCTGAAAACCTACCCAGAACCCCTCACAACTTACTTACCTCTTTATTTGTATATATCACAATCTCAAGCACTTTCTATAAGTGACATGCTACAAAATAATTTTACCAGCTCTGTTTTGTTATTCTCATTTTATTCTCATTGTTTTATCTTGGGATCTCCCCAAAGCAGGGAACACATCTGATCTGTCAGTGTATCCTCAATAACCACCCACTACAATTAGCTGAAAATTGCAGACATTGGTTGAACTGAACTAAGCCATTAGCTAATATTTAAAATAAAATAAATGGTTGGAACCCATGCAAGAAGATCACCATTTATCTGAAGAGGCAGGATACAGAAATGCATACTCTGGAAGTCAAGACTAGAGATCTGCTACTATGTAGATTGAAGAAAGCTGATTATCCCCTAGATTTCTATTCCTTTGTCAATGAAGAAAAGCAGCTTTATTAAAAGACTTATAAGGCTTCTTCTAAATCTAAAAGTCTTGATTCTAAATCTAGAAGTGAAACCACAGAATACCAAGAGATACACTGGTAAACTACAGGGAGATGACTGGGGCCAGATGGCTCTAGAAAGCAAACCAAGAATCCAGATTCAGAAAACAAAACTCATGTTCATACCAAGTTTCCCATGTGTCCTGCATGCATTGTAGACCCATGATCTCTCCCCTCAGTTCCAGATTTTTATTTTTTTTTCCTTTACAGCCAAACTCTTTCAAAGGCATCTATTATATTCACTGTTCCCCTTCTTTCCCTTCTTTTAAATCCATGCTCCTCAGCCTTCATACGACTCCAACAAAACTGCCCTTAACGAAGGATAACTTGACGACGGCACACTTGCTAAATCGAGTGATGGTTTCACACTCAGTAGCTCTCTCTCGCCCACTGCAAGTACTTTCTTCACCTGTACTCAAAGACACTGTGCTCCATGGTTTCCCTCGTAGTTCTCAGTCTCCTGCTGCTTCATCTTGTCAGCTTCCGAGTATGAGAGAGTTCAGCGCAGGGTCCCTCAACCTCTTCCCTTGTTCTCTCCGTAATCTCAGCCAGCCTCATGGTCTTTAACCTCTCTCTCTCTGAGGGTAACTCCCTAACAGTCCAAATCTCCAACCTGAAATCCAAACCGTATTTTAATTTGCCTATTTGACATCTTATCTTAGATATCCAGGAGGATCTGTAGCTTATATCCCAGACTGAGCCCCTGAAATGTTCCCACCAAACAATTCTTCTCAAGTTTTTTCTTCAGTTAGTAGAAACTCCCTACTTTCCCAGTTACACAGGCCCAAATCTTGGATGTTATTGAATCTCTCTCTTTCATCCTATCAGGTAATTCTGTTGGCTCCATCCTTAATATCTATCCAGAATCCAACTACTACTCCTGTCACTACGATCTAGGCCACTGTCACCTCTTTCCTGGGTTATTGCAAAAGCCTCCCTGTTTCTTATCTCAATTCCTTCAGGTTAGCCTTAACATGACAATTAAACTTAGTTTATTTTATGAAACAAGATGGGATCGGGAGGGAGACAACCATAAGAGACTCTTAATCTTGCAGAACAAACTGAGGGTTTCTGGGGGGGCAGGGGGGTCAGGAAAGGGTGGTGGAGTTATGGACATTTGTGGGGGGTGTGTGTACTATGGTGAGTGCTGTGAAGTGTATAAACCTGGCGATTCACAGATCTGTACCCCTGGGGCTAAAAATACATTTTATGTTTATAAAAAATTAAAAAAATAAAAAAAATGTTAAAAAAAACTTAGTTTATTTTAAAAGAAATGGTATTACGTCACTGGAATCAAACCTTCCCATTTCACTCAGCAAACAAAATCCTAACATTGACTGATGGATGATACCAGTCACCTGCCGCAGCTCGTCCTGACCCAACTTACTACGATTCACCCTGCTTGCTTGGTCTCACTCAAGTCACCTCTTCCTGGCTCTTCCAACAAGTCAAGTTGGCTCTCATCACAGAGCTTTCCTTCTTGCTATTCCCTCTGCCAGGAACACTCTTCTTTCCAGGCATTCAAGTGGTAATTCTGTCACTTTCTTGAGGTATCTGCTCAAATATTACCTTGATGGGAAAACTTCTCAGAATGCATTATCAAGCATTATTTACCCTACTTTCTTGAGCACTATCCCATTATCCTGATGGAATTTTCTTTTTCATACTTATCAGTATATGAAATGATTTGCTATATTCTCTTATTATTTGCTTGCTCCAGTAAATATAAAGATTATGAAGGCATGGAGCTTTGTTTGACAGGTACGCTAGCATATTTCCAGAATCCAGAACAGAGACTAGAAGATAGTAAGTACCCAAAAATGATCTGTAGAATGAATGAATAAGTAAATGAAAGCAATTATAAATAGCTAGAAACTCACCAATTATGCTTAAGTCTTAATTTATAGTGCTATGCTATGGAATAAAGATAGTCTCATTCTAGCTCGTTAAAGGTATGAAGAGCTAATGTATGTAAAGGGATTGGCTTAGGTACATTGTCATTTGAGAACTCTGAAGCCCATTCCGCCTACCAAAGAGTCTGACCTTAATAAAGGGTTAATGGAGACACTCGGGCTGACTGATCACATATTTCACTAACTGAGAGGCAGCATACACTATTCCTATTCCAGAATGATATGTGGGCATGTCACAGAAGATACAATATAAAGCTATTTCTATTTTTATTATTTTCTCCCTTTGCATTTTAAATCAGAAGAGAGGATGGTGATAAATCCATCACTCAATTCAATGTTTGGCCATTTCTAATACAAGGCTACAGCCAGAATTCATAGTTACCTCTATTTATTTATGTATTCCTCTGAATACATAAATAAAGAAGGAATATAGTAACATCCCTTTAACTTATGGAATCTTCTCTAACCCTCAAATATGCTTTAGCTAATTTAAAAACAACCTCTCACCTTAATAGTACTCTTGAACAGTACTGTGAAATTCAACACAAACAGTAAATGTGTCTCTCCCAAAAGAAAACTGCGAAGCAAAAATTAGATACCTAGATCTTAAATAGAGGTGGGCCATCTATGTAACCTATGTAGGATTAATCTATATAACAATGGTGATGCTTTGCAGTAATGAGGATCTTTAGGTACATGAAAAAAATATACTAATAACGAGTGGGAGTAACTCAACAATCATTGTCAGTAGAACCTTTACATGCAAGATCAAAGGAATAACAAGAGTGGGGAAGAGTTTGGAGGTGAAAGGCTTAACAGTGTTCATAGTCAACTAGAGCTCAGGAAGCCCAAAACACCTGCTCAGAGTATTTCCTCTGCTGTAGTATTTACCTTGGTGTCCTCCTATGAAGTCCTTATTCTTTTGATACATTTAAACTTACTCAAATAAAAAAAATGGCATGAAATGTCCTTAAAATTTGTTGCACTCTAACAATTGACTGAACATTTAAGAAGAGATATCTACTTTTCTGATCACTGATGTAAATTTCAGTACATATAAACATACCCTTTTGTAGGTACTAAGCAGAAATCATGGAGGCTAAAATGTAGATAAAAATGACAACTATGTAAATGCACACTGAAAGCTTATGTAAATTTTCATTGTTTTACGGAGAATGTTAATATTTTATAATACTTGATTTCATTTTATTTATTTAGTTACATTATTTTCACCTTTTTAACCTAAAATATCCTAGCATATTTCAAGAATTTTATGATGGAAGGGGTGTTAATGAATAGTTAATTAATACTCCATAGTAAGAAAAATTATAAAATTATTTTAGTGCTAATTAAATACCACACAGAACACTGTAGACATTATTTATAACAGATGAAGACAGGGAAGTATATAATCAAGACTAAAAGACATTTTAACTAAAGCGACTGAAGCAAAAAGTATTCATTTTTAAATTTGGCCCCATAACAAAGGCAAATTGTTATAATACAGAGAAATTTTAGAACATTGTTGTTGTTTTTTTTTTTTAGAACATTGTTTTTTTTATAACCATCTTAAAATGCTGACATTCTGAGCTAATTCTGATTATCAATTATTATAAAACATATACAGTCCCTGTTGTTTTTGACAGAACTTAGTTGTGCTGGGTTATAGAATTAAGCCACCAATAATCATAAGAAAACTAAATCTAAGTATTGAAGTTGATCATCTCTTTTACTCACTCAGGCAATATATTAATTCATGTGTATAAAACTGAAAAATCTACAAATATTGTGGGTGTTTAATATTATTAAACTAAAGTTCTAATTTAAAAGTCTGCTTAAAATATTTTTTAAAATCACTCAGTTTTAAAACAATTTCTGGATTGAAAAATATCTATGTTGTGTTTTTCACGAGGTAACTTGGTCAACACTTTCTCCCTCAGAATCTTAACATGACCAAGAAAGCCGAACTTCTGACTTAAATGACACACATTTCAATAGAATAGGATTGTACTAGGATATTTATATCTATTTAATTTAAGAAAGTATATTCACACACATCACAAACATCAAAAATGAATGTCTAATATATAGAAAGGCACTATTAACTTCATATTAGACTTGCCTTTTTTCCCATTATTAGGCGGGCTTGGTGCTTCTCCCTCATTGTCTTTTAACATTGAAGACAGACAATAGTGGTTAATAATTAAGGTCACTAACAATCCAAATGAAAACCAAGCACACCACAAAAGATGCAATCACACACTAGGGAAACAAATTCATGCATTAAACATGACTTCTCACATTAATGAACACAAGAGTAAAGTATATCCTTCCCATCCTCTGAGAAAAGTAATAAAAACAAAAAAATAAAATGAAGAATAGTCATTTTATAGTAAGTCAGAAAGATTATAGTTATGGTTTTATACTAATTTGACAATTGATATATTCACTAATGAAGTTAATTTTGAGGATAGGAGACAAACTGCTTCAACAAATAGGCTTTATCTTAAGGAAGTGAAAAATAAATAAAAATATTAACTACCACTGAAGCCCCCAAACTTATAATTTCCTAAAAAATGACTTTCCTCTGGAAGCCAATTCATGAACAGTGTGAAAGCATTTCACCACTCATATAGACTAAAATGAGACATATAAGAATGGGCAAATAGGAAAACATTAATTGCACAGCTAAATTAAAATTAAATTCATTTTTTATGCTATTCTCTAAACATGTGATTCCTATAGCATTGCAGGAAAATGGAAGATGCATGACATTCTAGTAGTTAGGATACGAGATATTCAGAACAGAGATAGTTACACATTTCTAGAAACGTGCAGCTAAACTTGCCTTTATTTTCAAGGTCAGACCCATTCTGATGATTATTCTTATCTTTATGATATTAAAAATAGTTACTGATAATCAGGTACTGCAACTTAAGAGGTCTTGCGTCTTATACTGTAAATACTGAGACAATGCATCCAGGAAAATACATGTTATACACAATATCCATAAGGACATTGCTTCACACGGTGGAAAAGGAGAGAACATAAGGCACATGAAGTACACTCTACTGTTCATGAAAGAAAAGTGATGATTTAAACATGATAAAATTAGGACCACGGTCATTCTTCATTGTTCAGTCTTGTTCAGTCTTCACTGTTAAATCTTTTTAAACTGACATCTTAGAAAAGACTAGGATTCAATTCTGCGTTTCAAATAAAAATAGTGGAAATCTGATAAAAGAATTTAATAAAATAAAAAATTTGATAAAAAAGTGTATTAATACATTTACTGATTATGTAATATTTGAAGTTTTAAAATCCTTTCAGGAACATTCTGACAAAGAAAGTGGCAAAAGTTATGACATGTAAATATAATAAGGACTTAAAAAAAAACAACACCAGAATGGAGGCCCTCCCCTCTGAAGATGGAATGTTTAGTAAGAAATTATGATTGTCAATAAATATTAGGACACTGTTGAGTTGGGATGAAGAACAGGAATATGTGGTTAATTGTTCTTTTTTTTTTTTTTGGTTAATTGTTCCTATTTTAGGAAAAGAATTTATGAAGAAAATTGTGATAGTCTCTAAAAGTTTTAATAGAATTTATATTCTACTCTACTTTACTTATAATTTACCTCTACAAAACCAAATTCTTTAGGGAAGAAGCTAGGACTGCAATGTATTACTCAGTGTAACCCAGAGTAGGAACTCAGTTTTTAATAAATAAATGAATTAAATACAGAGTTGGGGTAAAGGATAGGCATGAATTTGATCAGAGGCATTGTCTATAATTTTAGTTTGATTTAAATACTAAAGAACATGTTCAGATGGATAAATTAAACATTCTGGTAAGTTATCTTGATTAGATAGCTTATGTAATATTTCTCCATTAATAAAATTAGGCAATGTATTTAAAAGTCAGTACTGAAAACGTTCTTTATTGTGCATTTATAAATTTGGAGCCCAACATCTAATATGAAATGGAAAAGTCATACTTCTAAAAAATTCAGTTATTTATTTTAGACAGACAGTCTGACAGACCTGCCTTGACCTCTTCACCCTGCTTTTCTCCCCACTGCTCCTCCACATGCCCAGTCTCTTCATTAACTTCTGTATTTGCACAAGTGAAGAAAAAAACAAGACCAGATATGTATATTTGTTACTTTTGGTGACCAAAAATTTCGAACTATTCATGATACAATGAGTGATTATAGGGAGACTAAAAGATTATTTTTAATGAATTTCTGACAAGTTATGGAAGCAAATAAACAGTCTATTAATAAGTTATCATACTATCTTCTTTTAGGATGGCTCTGATTTGTAAAAGAGAAATTGTAGCCTCTAAAATATTACAGTATATGATAACTGTGTAAAGTAGGCAAAATACTTTGTCTATAAGCTTTATACATTCTTAGAAAAATAACATTACATATCTTTTCTTCTACAGAACCAAAAAAAAAATTATAAATTCTCTTTTATTTTCACAAAATGACAGTACCTCAAAGTTAAGAGAAATTTTTAAAAATATTAATGCTTTAACTGTTGTTTAATACATTGTACTCTTCTTATATTGTTCTTATTTTTTCTGGTTCTCAAAGAGACGATAACCAACACTGTACCATTATGAAAACCAACATAGCCAAGGTTTTAAATTCACTTAATTAACAGGCTAAAATATAACCAAAATCAAAAGGAATTTAAGTAGGAATTGTTCATTTTTTAGCTGTTGAACAGGATGAGAAAAATAATCACGACATTACTTTGATTTTGAAATAATGCCATTAAATTACAAGTTCTGACAACGTTTCAAGAGATAATCCAAATATAATTTGATGTAGACCACCAACTGACAGCCTATTTTGGATTATGCATCTTTAACTTCAGTTGGAATTCGAAAACTTCTAAAAGAGGTATTTTTGTCCCCAATTAAAGCAAAGAAAATTACACAATTATGTATCTGCTCAAGTCTTCATATCAACATTCACAAAAACACTGCTGAAATCATTCATACATTCAAGCAAAACAAAACAAACAAAAAATCCTTTTATCTCATACTGGAAATGATAAGGGCGGTTTTAGCTCTCCTTCCTTGTACTTATTAAAAAAATCACAGTGAATGGGGACATTAAAAGAAAACTTTTTTAAAAAAATATATTCTATAGGGCATATAGAATGTTAATTGACAAGCCCGTTAAAAAATTCCTCAACCCCGACTTTCAGCTTTAGCTCTATGCTGACTTTCTGGTAGGTTTATTATTACAAAGAACAGAACTCACATCTCAACAGACTATTGTTATAAAAGATATTA
This sequence comes from Neogale vison, assembly GCF_020171115.1. Taxonomy (NCBI): domain Eukaryota; kingdom Metazoa; phylum Chordata; class Mammalia; order Carnivora; family Mustelidae; genus Neogale; species Neogale vison. Next base: position 33,804,719 of record NC_058094.1, read on the forward strand.
AAACCAAATTTTTAAAAAATTATGACATAAACTATTTCTGACATCGCATGCCAACAAATGAAGTCAAAACTCTGTCTTTAAAAGTCCTGGGGAGACAAATAATATTTCATACACATCACACAACTTTCTTTTGGTAATGTACTTTTAAAATTATGTAACCCATTCTAATGCAAATAAGTAAGAACTACAAAAATGCTGCTATAATCTTGCCAGACAGCATAAGAAACCATTAGTCATAATAGCACAGAGTTGTTTAAAATCATGGTACATATTATAGAGAAAACCTCAATACTGAAGTCCATAAATCATTCAGTAACTAACAAGAACACAGCTGTTCCAAGTTATATAAGGCAATAAAATAATGCTGTTCAAATGCGGTGCACTTAAAATTTTGTTACAAATAGCTTATAGAAATTTTAATAGAAAACGCAATTTAATATAAACATCTATAGAATGATGAGATTCTTTTAGGAATACATTGTACACTATTTGAAGTAGCTTTTCAGTTTTTAAACAATGTTTCATGCATTCATTCAACAAACATTTATTGAGGGCCTGTAATGGGCCAGGCATTATTCTATGTGCTGGAAATTCATAAATAAATAAAACGGTTAACAATTCTTTAAACTTACTAGGTTAATTTTAGAATTCTTTCATTGGCAGAGGAATTCTTATTATTTAGTAAATGTATGACACTCCACATATCATGATTCAATATTTTCTCTTGAGTCATGACGTAGTGTTGCTAGTAAAACTGTACATGTTTAACTTTGGTATACTGTAAGCGGTCTTGGTACAACATGAAAAATGATGCAGGAAATACAAACCACAATCGCTATCTAATTCAACAACTTTCTTTTCTAGAAAGTCAAATTTAATGACTGAGAGATCATCATAAATACGAAATGAAATATATGAGGATAAGTATCACTAGACTGGGTGTACATCTTTGGTGATATAAACACAGACTGCAATTGATGTCTTTGGTTAAAGTCTTGTACAACATACAGATTTCTGCTTGAAAGGCACATTAAAATTTTTAAAAAACAGAATATTCTATCTTGGCATTTAAAGGAAGTTCCACTCTGCATCCTTAAGGAAATGAAATCAAAGAAATTTAACTCCTTGGTGTAATTTCTAAGTAAAACCAAAGTTGAATACTTTACCAAAAATGATAAAAGAAAATCATTTTATTCTCCATAAAAGTCTATACCATGGAGGGACATCAATTGCAGTTGGGTTTATTTTTGCTTGCATAGCCCCCCAAAAAGGCTGTCAGCACAAAACAAACCCTCCTTTATGTACAGACCTTCATAAGGTTCTATCTCCTTGACTCCATTGTCTAGGAAAAACAAAATAAAAACAAAACAAAAAAGGGAACCAAAGCACAGGGGTTAAAAACAACAGAAATTTCCAAAGGCATAAAATGTATGTATCATCTATTAAAGAAAAGTTAAATGGTGATTTAAGTATATAAACATAAATATATATGTATTTTTTTTTTTTTGGCAAAGCACATCCAGTTACTAAATAAAGGGACCATTTAAAAAAATGAGGTTAAAAATTACTATATTCTATCATCCATGCTTTTAGAGGTCCTTTATCTAAGGATTTATAGTTGTTTGGGGAGTATGCTCATCTGTGTATAAATAAATAGTGCTTCTTATGCAAAAATTTGAAAGTATTAAAAATATCAGTACAACATGCATCTTTCTTTGTATATTCATGATTACCTTTTCTCTGGTACTCCAGTTTTGAGAAGGATCACCATTGTTGTGCATCAGCTAACCAGTCCTTTGCAGTGTGTGAAAATTGATTTGGCTAGTTACTAATAAACTTTATGTAACTATCAACAATTACATACACTTAGTTGTAGCAAAGAAATAGCATCCCACTGCTTATCTAAGAGCATTAAGTTTACTTTTAAAAATGCATTTATTCAAATTTTGAAAATGTGCAAAAGCAATAACAGGAGGTCATTTTCCCTCCAAATATTACAAATTTTAACTGCAAAATATATAATAATTATCAATATATTTATAACTATAACTACTAGCAAATGCGGCTAAGGCGTTCAATTAACAAAAGAAGAACACTAACAAAGAAGTAGTAAAAAAAAATATCTTGATTCACCTTAGCTTCCGTGTGTATTTCCTACATGACATAATTAGAAATAAAACTTACTTCTCTCCAACGTTCCCTTTGGCGGAAGTTGTGGAAGTTGTCGGCCCCTTCGTCCTGCCACTGGAGTACTCGATGGGCTGGTTTGGACAGACCCAGTACGAGGATGAGACCTACAAGATACACCATTGATGCTCATTTTCAGTAGGATGAATGAAGTCATTTGAATACATTTGGTTCATATGATAGTGTGCAAATGCAATTTTAAAAGAGGTATAGCTGCTGATTAAAAGGTTAGGAAAGTAGGACAAAATATGGATATTTGAATGATTGTCGAAAGATGTTTCTACTTTTGTGTCATATGCATACACATACACAGATACATGCACACAAAATCCTACAGTAACGTCCATGGAATTGTTCATGTAAATTAGTATTCTATCCATACGAAAACAACAGGAGAGCTCTGCAGCTCAAAAAATGAGAGGTAATGTTTTACATTTCTTTCTACCAGATTTCAAATTCTCAACACTAACCTCCCTCCCTTGATGCAAGGAGATTTTTACTCAGGCTTATATTAGATATCCCTTTATTAGAAAATATCTCATGATACCATAACTAAAACCCTGAACAATTCAGAATTCAACTAAAGATACTGGTTAGATATGTGATCTTAGTATTGATAGAAAGAAACAAAAAGCTAGTTTTAGTTATTGTCATTACGATGATTATTCCAAAATTGATGTCTAATGGACACAAACAATTTCTCATTCTGTAGGAGAAGAACATGAGTGTTATGAGGTGCATTATGGGGGGATTTACCCAGGACTCCTGATCAATGAAAAATCACACAACAAATGTGGTCAGGACAGTTCAAAACAAATTACAATGATAGCCACACACTATTATATCCGCTGAATATAAATAGTGTGCTTACACTGAAAAGGTTAGTATCGATCGTTACTAGTGATCAGCCAAGGATGAGAAAAGAGACCATTTAGCTGCTGGGAAAATAAATAGGTGTGCTGGTGGGGCAAAGGGGAGGTTAGTCTGATTGATTTATCTTTCACCTCGATAAGGCAGGTGAAGGAGGGGCAGATCTTCCAGTCATTAATGAAGGCATCGACCTCATGAGGTTTGTGTCAGGACGCTCAGTGGATCGGGAGCGGGTGGTGGTCCGCTCTAGGAGAGGCCGTTGTTCTGTTGATCTGGATCTGTGATATGGCTGTCTATCTGCTGCTTCACAATCCCTGAAACGTTAGTCAGAAAGCAGCTCAGTTGATCTTTAGTGCCCTTCTGCTATTTGGTTATGATGCATCAAATCGATTTTGAAAAAGGTCATTGTTTAAAAGCATCGAATCTGTAAAAACATATTCTGAGCGGTTCTCACTACACTTCTTCAGCATTTCTAAGGAAACCACCATCTGCTTTTGGCAGCAAGTCCCAACGAAGAGAATAGGAGTTGCTCAGTTATTGTCGGCGACAAACGAAACTGCCGGCTTTCCAGAATGAATTCCCTACGTGGAACCGGTGACATATGTGGAGAGTCTATTTCGAGGAATGCAATGGTTTTTCCTAACGTTCCCAAAAGAGTGAAGGAAACCCTATAAGCATTAATTCTAAAGACCCGAAGGCAGTTCGGGTTTTTCTCATTCTGTAGGTCATAAAAAGGCCTTTTGCACAAACACAATATATTGATGCACCCAAACATTCCAACAAAAGAATCAAAACATAAGAAAACCCTGCAACCTTGCAGGCCGTAGCCATATTTCAACACACCGTTCACAAGAACAAGCACAGACAACTGGTTCACCAGCCAATCTCCGCCACCTAGCTCAGGGTACTTCAGCAACGCCAACAGATATCGCTCAGCAAAGTATTTCTCGGTTGAGATAGTAAATGCTTCTGAAACAATGTGATCCTGACCACAAAGAAGACCAATATCAAAACCTAATCCTTGATGAAAGACATATACTTAAATTTCGGGACCCCATCATTACCGACTTTTGTATCCCTGGACCCTAGCATGCTTTGAACACCTAAAACGTGATTGGTTAATGTTTTCTAACACCAGCCCCACTACCTGTGAGACAGCCCTAAGAACACTCATTTGGCTTGAGAACTCTAGGCCAAATTATACTTCAGATTAAACTGTGACCTACCATCTAGTTTTAAAGACAGTAATGGAAATGCTTACATATTATGGACTGTAAAAACAAACATTAGTCTCTCCCAAGACTAATGTAAACAACTTTCATTTTACCTACAACTTCTCCCAATCTTATTTTTGATAATGAAAAATGCGGGCCATTAAAGAAAAATAAGAAAAGAAAGAGCACAATTTCCTACATGTAACTAATTGTATAGCGCATAATTTTAGACCAGCAGGAATGAGATTAGATGACTTTAGGAGGTGAATGCTGGGTTTATTCTACAATACATCTTGTGATTCTCTTACACTTTAAATTCACAAGGTAATACATAAATCAAACCATTTTAAAAAAATATTTTAAAATGCATGTGCCATGATATGATTCATTTCCTAAGATTAATTTAGTATTTTTAATTTTTTTATTGTGTTATGTTAGTCACCATACAGTACAACATTAGTGTTTGATGTATTGTTCCATGATTCATTGTTTGCATATAACACCCAGTGTTCCGTGTGATCTATGTTTTTATGTAAGTATATCCAGGATATGTCAAAAAAGCTGACATATACAAAGTGTAAATACATACACAATATTCAATTACTTTCAAAGAGAGATCTAAAAAAGGCAACCTGATGTATAAAAATTCATAATTCTATTTTTTTGTTTCTGAAAAACTATTTGAGAGAGAACACTTTTCTTTAAAAATAAATGTGCTAAATAGTATTTTAAATGTTTTTGGTTGTACATATCTTTGTATAGTTTCATCACAGTCTATAAGCAGAAGCAAAGGAACATATATATATCTTAGATTCCTTAAAACCCATTTTTTTTTGTAAATACCGATCTTTACCTTATTTTCAGATTTCCTATTATCTTAAGGTAATAATAAACTTTTCTTACTATATGACATGTACTGACAAAATTTTGTGGAATGTCTATGACTATCGCAGCAGAAAATCAGGCTAATCTTTCCTGTATTTACGTAAAATTTGATCTCTTCTGATTCCATCAAGCAATTTTCCAAGTGAAAACTAAGATAATAGGATATACGCTTTTACTTCGTTGACACTATCTTTTAAATAATTGAAATACATGATTGTGACTGAAATCCAGAGAATTATTTCAAATTTGTTGCTATGTCCTTTAAAGGATACTGTCACTTATAAAGCCAACAAGTCACGCGTTAGGAAATATCCTTAGAAAAATTTCTCTTTGGGGCGCCTGGGTGGCTCAGTGGGTTAAGCCGCTGCCTTCAGCTCGGGTCATGATCTCAGGGTCCTGGGATCGAGTCCCGCATCGGGCTCTCTGCTCAGCAGGGAGCCTGCTTCCTCCTCTCTCTCTCTGTCTGCCTCTCTGCCTACTTGTGATCTCTCTCTGTCAAATAAATAAATAAAATCTTTAAAAAAAATTTTCTCTTTGGTGGAAAAGTTGTTTGAAGACTAAGTCGATGTTTTAAATTTTGCTTGTATTTCTTCTCTCCATTTTCATAAGTAAGATGAATTATATGATTTCCACAGTGTGAAAGGAAAACTGGTTAATAAGTGAAACACAGACATACACAAAAACCCACAGTAGAAGGTAGCAATTTCTTAAAATGTCTACCATAGTTAAGGGGAATGAAAAGCTACCATAGTTTAAACTTAGATCACACAACAGAAGACCAACACAGGCTCCCGCTCCCACAATCGGGTAAGGATAAGCCTTATAAGGAAGAACCAAGACAATTACTGAGAAAATTGAAAGAACAATGCCTAGGTCTTACCTATAATACCCAGTCTCAATGCAGGTTCTTTAAGGGAATGAGATATAAAACTTGACAACTTCCACCTAAATTCTTAGTGAATTTTAGTTTTAAGAGAAGAACTTAAAAATATTTAATTTTGAATGGTAACCACTAAGAGCTATGGATGGTAGCACAGGAACTATGCATTTACAAGGCATAAATATTTTAGTACCTAATTTGGGGTCTATATTTCACTGTAAGTAGCTTTCTCTGTAACTGCACTTAATTTACTTGATTTTACTTTATGCATTTTAAAACATTCTTCTAAAAAGGATGGCCATAAGTTTTACAAGATTGCCAAAGGGCAAGGCATATAAAAAAGGTTAGGAATCATCCACCTACAAAATTAAATTTTTCTTATTAGGTGAATAATCTTGCTGTCTTTAAAAAAGTGACATATTTTTTAAAAAGTGATATAATATCTAGTAACTTACTGTCTTTCATAGTTCGATTTTTTAATAGTTTATATTTTGTAACGTGTGTAAAATAGTTCAGATTTTTGCATGTGTCATTTATCTGGATAAATACTGACCACTGTTCTGTACTCTTTAGGGGCTCCTATTCCAAGGTTTGGAGAGGATCCTGTTTAATAGACCGTCCACAAACAGAGATAATTCATCCTGACTGATAACACTGGAACAAGGACCAGGATTGTAACAACTCAGCTTTATAAGCCAATAGTAGCATAGGCATATTCCTAAGGATTCCTAAGGGAAAAATAATTTTATAATCATCTAGTGCAGCCGTCCATTTGAATCATTTTCCCCTTCACTATAGTTGCTCTTGCATAAGATTTTTTTAAGTTTCTAAGCATCTGGCACAGCTCTCTACTTATTTCACCACTTCTGCTATTTACTTTTCCTATTCTCACTTATAGCACAAGGCAGAGATGTAATGGAACAGGGAAGAACAGGGCACAGGGCCTTCTCTTCTATAACCACTTACATTAGACCATCGCAATGATTCAACTTATAACAACAAAAGCTCAATGTAGAGCATCTCTGTATCTCTGCAGGTATGATAAAAGAACACTAGGAAAACTCAAAAAAAAAAAAAAAAAAGTAAAGGAAAGGAAAAAACAACCACCAGCACAATGCAAAATTTCAAAGTACTATGCAGATATCAGTGAAAGTTCTCCTAGAATGTGACTCAGAACTTACAGTCTGTGATTAATTAGGCTCATTTCACATTTAGACTGTAAAGATGCCATAAGTAAATAAAATAGGTTTTCTTAAAAAAATGAACTTTTGGGTGCCTGGTGGCTCAGTGGGTTAAGCAGCCGCCTTTGGCTCAGGTCATGATCTCAGGGTTCTGGGATCGAGTCCCGCATCGGGCTCTCTGCTCAGCAGGGAGCCTGCTTCCCTCTCTCTCTCTCTGCCTGCCTCTCTGCCTACTTGTGATCTCTCTCTGTCAAATAAAAAAATAAAATCTTTAAAAAAAATAAAATAAACTTTTAAAAAAATGAAGCTATTTCAGAATTATTTTTTTCCTTTTGATAAAGAAATTATTTCTCTAATGCTGAAATCTTAAATTAAAAAAATTTTTTCAGTGTATCTCTGAAGGACAACAAGTACCTCTCAGTAAGCTGATTACCAGCAGAAGCAGTAAGCTTTTGGTAAAATATATGGAATGTCTAGAGATTTTCTGAGAATTAACAGCATAACTGAAGAAATATATACAGGATAATATTTTAAAATTAGATATTTTAGAGCAACTTAATAAAATATAGATACATATTTATATAATACAACAAATAATTTAAATTGCATGACTCAACTCTATAATTTTCATGTTCACCATAAACTGTATTGCACAAGTTTAGCTTTTTAAAAACTCTAGTTTATATTTAGTATGGCTTCCAAATAAATAGATACTATGTATAAATAAGAACATTTTTGTTATTTTGGTGGAAATAGATTAATTTATCCTTAGTCCTGAGAGCATCTCTCTACAGAACATTTCTCCTCATTTAAATGTAAATTCTGTATGTTAGTTAAAAGTAGTGACTTTATTCAAAAAAAAATAGCAGTGTCTAGTGTCAGCCACATTAGCAATCTAAGATGTGAAAAACATCAGTAATACATATAGTGAGGTGAGAAAGCAAGACACTTCTAAGGTAGGAATATTATTATTACCCATAAGCCTATCTTATCACCAAAAAGAGATGTAAACTGTTCTCATTTCTAGAGAAGTCTTTTCTTAGAAATAGTCATTACAGGAGATAGCAAGAAGAAAATATACTATCTCAATTTCCTGAAAAAAATTAGGGACAAATGCAATATTGAAAAATAAAATATACTTTATTATTAAATATGCACACATAAAAACATAAAAGATGTAAATGTCTAGAGGATATTTTGAGTATTCTATTAAATATTTATAATATTCCTTATTATTTTTTATTTCAAAAAATAACAGAAAACCCCAAATAAGTAGGATTATTTACTCAGCAGCAATTAACATGCAGCAAATTAATATATCTTCAAAATATATTTTTTTAAAAATCCAGAGATAATTATCATTTATAAACCATAAAATTCTTACTTTAATAAATAGATCATTTTCATTCTCAGTGAATGTTGAAGTTTAATAACATTTATCAACTGTACGAAATTAATGTTGTTCCACCAAGGTATGGGACCCCTATGCTTTCCCTTCCTGGGCCCTCAAATTTTCCATAAAATAACATATTTTAAAGATGTATGTCTAAAGGACCAAATTATGCATTGTTACTGTAGTATATGTATAAATGTGATGAGGCTTGGTCCTCGCACTAGAATGCTATGTTCAACAGTTTCACTGATCAACTTTGAAAAATTCACGAACCTTCCTTTATTCTGGTTGCGTTACATGGAGAGAGAAATGGGTAGAGTGTGATTACCTCATACACGTGGCTGCCAGATGCCCTTAGCTGCCACTTCATGTTACTCCCAATCATACAAAGGTGGTATAGTCAGAGGATTAATTCCCCCAACACACACACACACACACACACACAAACACACACACAGAGTCTAACACAGCAAGAGGTATGCAACTTTTCGAATGTAAATACCACCTCAGTCACAATGAATGACGATGTCTAATAGTCAATTAAAAAACGACTGAAAATACCAAAAACAAGAAAAATGGGGCCCACGGTCAAGAGACAAACTCAAGAGATGACACAGATGTTGGAATGATTAGACAGGAAATTTCGAATAAGGTAACTGATATCTTAAAGTCTACATCAGAAAAGATGAACAACGTGCATGGAAAGATGGAGTAGTTTTGGCAGATGATGGAAACCATCAAAAAGAGTCCAGTGGGAGACACATGGTAGAGAAGGGACACTGTGTGCTCTGGGTCCCGGGCTAGGGTGGATTGTGGGTGTGACGGAGGAGACTACGGAGCAGCACTTGGGGGATGCAATGAAGAACTGGTTTAAATCCTGGGCGTGGGTTCCTAAGGACTTAATCTGGGCTGCTGTGAGATCCTGTCAGATGAGCGTGCTGGGTAATACCTGCTCTAGCCCCGCAAGCAGCTGGGCTGGCCTCTGACCCCACTGCTACTCCTGTGGTATGCCTAGAATCAGATAACAGGAATATCATTCTCCAGAAATATGATGGTATCACAGTGGCTGTGCACAATAAGGCTTCTTGATGACTTGTATCAAGTTCTCCAGCAGCCAGTCATCTAGGGACTTAATTCTACCTATGTTAATTATCTTATAAAGCTATTGAAGTTCCAGAAGTGAGGCCATTTGTTGCAAGTGCAGTAAGTACTTTTCTATTCGTTTTAGAGTAAGTTCTTTTTACACTCTATGGATCGACTTATCAAAATATTAGTAAGGTGGGGTCATACTTTGAAGCAGCAGGTCCAGGTCATTTTGTATACAGAATTTTGTTATGCTCAATAAATCACATTGGAGGGAGGAAAGAAGTCAGATGGAAATACTAGAAATACAGAAAGTAAAGTATGGCAAAATACTAATTAGAAAACTTTCCTGGATTCGGTTTATAGGGGTTGTAAGTGCCTAGTTAAGAAGTTTAGATAGTGGGGCGCCTGGGTGGCTCAGTGGGTTAAAGCCTCTGCCTTCGGCTCAGGTCATGATCCCAGGGTCCTGGGATCGAGCCCCACATCAGGTTCTCTGTTCAGCAGGGAGCCTGCTTCCTTCTCTCTCTGCCTGCCTTTCTGCCTACTTGTGATCTCTGTCTGCCAAATAAATAAATAAAATCTTAAAAAAAAAAAGAAGTTTAGATAAGATTTAATTTTCAGTGAGAGTGACTTAAAGCTTCTGAACATTATATATATATATATATAAAATCATATATATATATATATATGATTTTATTTATTTATTTGACAGAGATTGACAGTGAGAGAGGGAATACAAACAGGGGGGTGTAGCAGAGGAGAAGCAGGCTTCCCGCTGAGCAGATAGCCCAATGTGGGGCTCGATCCCAGGACTCTGGGATCATGATCTGAGCTGAAGGCAGAGGCTTAATACTGAGCCACCCAGGGGTCCCAGAAAGGTAATTTTTAAATAATGAATTAAGAAGCTGAATTAAGCAGTAGTCTATGAAATGAATTAGAGTAGGAACCTGTAGTAACGGGGTGAAAATAGGGACAAAAGTATGGATGACAAAGTTTATAAAATCACGATGTACAAAATATGCAACATGCGGTATAGAGAATATACACAATATATGAAACTATACAAACAGAATGTTAGGGTTAGGAGGAATCACAGAAGTCACATAATCAATCTTTGTCATTTTAGAAATGAGCAAACTAAGGCTCACAGAAACTAGGGACACATCACACAAGTAGATGTTTTCTGAGCTGGAACTCAAATCAAGCTTTCTCCAATTTAAAGCCAGTTCACGTCACTGAACTATAAATTCTTTGATAGCAGGGACTTCTCCCCCCACCAAACATGTTTGACATCATCATCTGAATTAAATGTAGAAATAAACAAACCAAAGAAAAAACTTAAAATTCTCAGCCTCCAAAATAAAATGATGGCCTATTGGCAGAAATAAAAGGACTCTAGGGAGGAATGACAATAACTTCACATTTGAACTTGAATTTGTGAGGGGTGGAAAAATATTCTGTACTATGTCCATCAGATAGGGAGATCCGGCCTTCAAAGGAGAGAGCTGCACTAGAGATACGGTTTGAGGGGTCATTTCAGTATTGGTTGTTGAGTCATTATTTCAATACTATTTACTGAATTCATATTATGGGCCAGGAAACACACCAGCTATTGGAAGTGTTGGTTAAAACCACAGAGATGATAAGATATGGATCAACACACAGTCAAAAATTTGAGGACATGAAGAAATAGAAAAGAAGAGGAGACAGAGAACAATCAAAAGGTAAAATGAGAGTCAGGATAGTAATGCATTAGAGAAGCTAAAAAAAAAAACTGATTAATAATGGCAGGTGCAAAGAGGCAACACAGATAAATATGTACAAAAACCTTGGCAAATAATAACCATGGAGAAAATAGCTTAAAATTAAGAGCTGGAGGCAGAGGTCAAACTGTAGAGGGTTGAAGCTTAGGCGCTGAGGAAGGAGTGTTGGAAGCATTTGTAAAAATACATATTCAAGAAACATGACTTAAAAAAGAGAGTGAAGAGAATCGTTCTCAAAGTAGATTGAAGATGTGGCAGAATAGAAGAAAGATATTATTTAGACTTAATCAGTAATTCAAGAAGAAGCAAAATCATGAAAATAGGAGAGACTGAAATGCAAGAGAAAAAAGAAATAGTGCAGAAAAATTCCAAAGGCATTAAGAGAAGTTATAGTCAGAAGCCCAAATAGAAGATGAGTTGTGATGGAAAAGAACATACTTGTAAGAGAGAAGACTGGTAACAATGCAAAGTTAAGACTAAAAGGAAGGTAGCTCAGGAGGTACAAGTTACTCGGGTTTGATCACGTTTATTAAGGGCTCTCAGTGCTACTTGCCAGATAAGGCATCTATAAGCAAAGAGGGATCTCCTTCTCCCTGTGACTCTGCTAACTTTGTCAGAATCCTTTCTCTAACGGGGCGGGGGGGTATTTTAGTTACGGCCCCAAATACCCTGAGGTAAGACAATCCACTGCCTCTCTTCAAGCTCTACAACATCCTTCATCATTACTCTAGACTCAGCTCAGACCCTTCCCAGAACCTTACTCAGTTCTAGCACCAAAGCAAGTCCCAGTTCTGGCACCAAAACAAGTTATGATAAATCTAGGATATTTGAGGTCAATCACTTCTACTCAAGCATCTTATCCCTGTCATTCTTAGTTTTCAAGTACAGGGCAAGCTCACTTGCCTCTGATGTCACTTCTCTAAATTCTTCATCTTCTGTACTTTCTTCTATAAAGTTTTAATCTCCCCTGTTTCTGTGAGCTATATTTGCAAAAATCCTTTCCATCATTAGCAAACTTCCTTGTGTCATCAAGGAATGATTTTGTTTGCAGAATGGTTTCTGTGTTTCCCTACCTTAAATAATATTTAGCTCAACCTTGCACATTCTGCTTCCAGGAAAGCTCACATCAGCAGAAGCTGCTTATCCCTTCATACTTTATTGTCCTCAGACCCAGAAGTTGGCTTCCTAGAGACACTCTGGCCATTACTTTCCTACCACAATATAAATGTCCCTATTCTATGAAGCATTCAACTTAGCTCGAACATCCATTAAAAGTTCAGGTTGCTAGTATCTATCCAACTTGGGATCATTATCCCTTAGTCATTGATAATTTGGGGGAATTGGTTGTCAGCCATCTTCTTTTTCGTAATTCCTATCGTTATACTAGGAGATTTTAGTGCAAGTGCAGAAAACTCTTCAATAATCTTGAACTGCAACATGTTCAAAACTTCAATGATCCTCACATTTTTCCTGAATTACTCCCAACCCCCAAATTACTGTGGATCTTAGAATCCAATGGAACTATTTAAATTCAGAAACACTAAACTCCAATATCTCAAATTCTGATTATAATAATTAATGCTGTCAGGTGTCTCATAGTCTCACTCTCACTTTACTCGATCCTCATTTGATACTTTTTGTTTCTTGGTGTCCCCAATTGCTAACAGTATTATCACTCCCTTTGTCTTCCTTCCTTTTCCATCCTAGACTCCTATTATTGATCATTGACCCACTCCCATATCAATACTCAGATTCCCTTCTAACCCAATCTTTCAAACATTCATCAGAACCCCAAAATTGGTTCAGTGCCATAATTGGATTTCTCTACATCTAGACAACTGGGTATAGTTGAAGCAAAACATAAATTCATTCAGGTTGACAAAGTCATGTTTTCCAACTTCTACTGTGCTGGTATCACCAATAAATAATATTTTTACTTTTCCCACCAATAATCTTGTCACTTTTTAACCAATGACCATTTTAAACTTCCTCATTTCCAATCAATCATGTTCAACCTTGGGCCTTCCCACTCAAGAATTTGTCTCAAAAACAATCACCATAATCTTGATGTATAACAACAACAAAATTGAGGCTATCAAACCTAATTATCTTCAATTTAACAACCTTTTTCTAAAAACTTACTTAGTTCCAACTCTGTTATCTATTTTCTTTCTGTCTCAGAAGAAACAAGAGCTGCTTTCTGTTTATAAACTCCATCTACGTGTTTAAACCCATCTCCTGCCCTAAGACCTTTCTAACAGTCATCTTGTCCTTTTTCTGTATTTTCAATCTAACTTTTCCTAAAGGATCTGTCCGTCCAGCCTCAAAACTCATGATGTATTTCGTATTCTAAAAAAAAGAAGTCTACTTTGGTATCACTTCCACTATCCAGTATTTCTCCTCCACATTCTGAAAAAAGCATTCTGTTTTTTTAGCCCCTAGGCAGGCCTCAGGCCACGGTAAGCTGCTTTTTTCCATCACCCCCTTTTGAAATCATTGTAGATGACGTCACCGATGACTTCTCACTTGCCAAATTGGCATTTTTCAGTTATTATTTTTCCTGTTGCAATAATTCTTCCTGCTTTAACCTCTATTCTGATAGCTCTATTCTTCTCACTTTTCCTTCTCTATGTTTCTTCCTTTATCTATCATTTAAATATTTATGTTTCTCAGAGTAGAGAAAAAGTCCTTGGTCTTCATGTCACAGGTTGTTTCTCCAACTGATTTCACTTTTCTTTTTGTAGCTACTTACTGTTATCAGTGAATTTACTCTCAAATTACTTTATATAGCTCAAAGTTCTTTAAGATTTAAAATTATTGATTTTGGGGGCACCTGGGTGGCTCAGTGGGTTAAGCCTCTGCCTTCAGCTCGGGTCAAGAGCTCAGGGTCTTGGGATCAAATCCCGCATCGGGCTCTCTGCTCGGCAGGAAGCCTGCTTCCTCCTCTCTCTCTCTCTCTCTCTGCTTGCCTCTCTGCCTACTTGTGATCTCTCTCTTTCAAACAAATAAAATCTTAAAAAAAAATAAAATAAATAAAATAAAATTATTGATTTTATTCCTTGCTGGAGGTTTCTCCTTAACTCTCTCAGTAATTCCAGAACTGAACTTGTCTCTCACATAAACTAATTTCTCTCTGAACATCCCTCCCCCCCAACTCTGTTAAGGTGCCACATGCATCCAGTTACCCAAACTATGAGACTCATTGTGTTTCTTGACTCTTTGCTCCCCATCAACATCCAAATGCTATTATTTACCGTGTATTATTGATTTCAATTGATTAAAACTCTGGTCTTCTTTCTATCTCTCCATCCATTACCTTACTTAGTTCAGGGCCTCAAAGAGTTTTCTGCTGACCAAGACCAAGGCAGCAAATATCTTTATGCATGCTTTCCTTTCCCACACACTTTTCTCTCAAATCAACCATCCATAAAGTCTCTAGAGTAATTAGCTAGAATGAATAAATATATTATAATCATGTCCTAATTAAAACTCTTTGAAGTACCTCTATCACTTGTCTTAGATTCAAATTCCTTAACAGAACATACAAGATTATCCATAACTGGAACCAACTCTTATCATCCCAGATTCATTTCTTGTTATTCTCTTGTGCCTTGTGGATAACGCTCCAATTGCACTAAAACATGGTACTTACTACTTTAGTGACTTTGCTCACAGATTTCTTTAGAATTCCACTGACATCCTATCTTAGCTCTATATAAATCTAAATAATTCCAATTCCTCTTTTAAGATATAGCCTAGTTATCTTCATGACATCTTTACATGAAAGTCCACCATCATGCTGATTTCTCAGTGTGCTGTGGATAGCTTTAAGTTGAGATAAATACTAGAGGGAAAAAAGTAAGGTATGAGGGTAAATTTTTAAAGATAAAATGTATATTTCATAAAATAAAGGCTATATCTTAATAAATGGATATTAATAAAAGGTAACATGGTATCTATTCTAAATATGTTTGTTTAAATGTTGACTATGTCTAAAAATACACAGTGACTCAGATTTGTACTGGTTAGCATAACCTGGTCAGAAGAAAATGAGTTTTGATTCCTAATATTAGTTGATATTTGTCTCCTGAAATAATATAAAAAGTTTAGCAACCATTATTTAAGCCTCTATTCACCTATTCCAAAGAGATAGCACTCACAATTTTTCATTTTATAATGTTCACATAGAGATACTGGTGGTTCTGATTCTTCACGGACTGGGAATGCCGTGTTTAATTTACTCCATTCGTTCCATTCAGAAAATTGCAGATTTCATACAGTGTAGTGTAGCTGCACTATGGTCTACTTGGAGTTATTAATGTATATTTATCCCCAGAAGGGGAATTTCTAGACCATGACATAAATGTCACCTTGAAATCTGGGCTGGGAAACTGGACACTTAGAGAGTTCACACCACTTTCTTTTCTTTATTTATTTTTCTTTCTTCTTTTTCTCCCTCTTTCCTCTTTTCCCTCCCTCCTTCCTTCCTTTCTTTCTTTCACAACTCGATAAAGAGGTAACTCTTCCTTTAAGTGTTCAGCTGAGTTGGGGAGAGTTTGGAAAATTTAGTTCGGAACAATTCTGCAAGAGAAAGAGATTGATTCAGATTTGAACTCTGTCAAATAGGTCAAAGAAGAACAGTGTAGCAAGGGAATTGGGGATATTTCTAAGAATGGACTCAACCTCTTGATACGTAAGGAAGCCAAGTGGAGACTAGCAGGGAAAGGAAAAGGGGACAAGAGTGTGGAGTTCTCTCTTGAGATACAAGAGCTAGGGAGGTAAAAGTAACTCAATGAAAAATAATATGTATTTATTTTATATTTATTTATATAAAAATAATTTATATAAATACTTATATATCTATATCATGTGTAGTTCTGGTCCAAGAGTGAAGTGTTCAAATTAAGATTTTAGAGGTGTAATAATTTCAAATAATGATAAGATACAGATATGGCCATGGCAGTGACGGACCAAAGTAGAATTGGGGAATAAAGTTTACTACCTCCACTTTGAGACAGCCAGGGAAGAGAGTGACTGCTGAATAGGTCATCCAGGTGAACACTAACATTACTCTCATTGATCGCAGGAATTATTAGAAGTTAGACTAAAGTCAGGTGCTAAAATCTTCAGTGAATAAAATAGTATAAACAAGAGGTCACCAGATGATCTCAACATGGAAGGGCTGTGCTCAGTTGCATTACATACAAAGGTACAGGGGTTAAAGACAAGACACCTAGAACATTATGGTAATAAACATAGGAGAATGGATACCTGATTATACCCTCAATAATCCTAGAATCTCATAGTGGATTGAGGTGAGGATCAGAAAGACTAAGTATCTCAGAAAGTTACCAGAGTGAAAACAAATGACAAAGTCACTTTTAAAAAAGCAAAGGAAGGAGACGTTAAACTGAAAATGAGTATTATGTTAACTACTTCTGTGAAAGAGGCATACGGATTCAATAGGCAAAGATTCTACAGATAGATGCAGTAAGTAAAATCATGTATTCTGGCTTTCGGTTTGGGTAGTAGACTCATGGGTACCATTTTATCATTATGCTTTGAAATGTGCACACATTCTTCTTGGTATATCAAACTGATAATGACAAAAGATAGTATTTTTAAAGGCTAAAGAATTTTATTCTTACAAAATCCACCCAGTTTGTCTGGGAGTAGGTACACAGTAGTCTCACACACTAGAATCGGGCAACTGATGGCAAATCTTATGGTAAGACACCTGATTACTTGCCTTCTAAAACTGATTTTCTTAACTGAGTCTTAATTTAAAATAAACTTTAATGATAGTCTATTTCCTGACCACAAAATAAATCATAGCATAAAAGGCAATTCAGAAATATAATCTCGCAGAATAGGCCAGCTAGGCTAGGGTTCAGAATTTGAATAAGTACATGAAATTGATAATCAACCGAGAGCTGATTAATGACTGATTCTAGCATGTTGGCTCATTGAAAAAATAAATATGAAGAAATCTACTTATTGTAACTAAGATGAGTAGAATATAAAAAAAAACTAATGTGGTGCAAGATTTTAACTTACATTTAAATGAAGATACACCAGCGTAATTAGAATTAAGCCTATAATCAGTAATGTCTCATTCATGTGGCCCACTTTAAGAAAGGTCGTGGTCAATTATGGGGACAGTTACAGAACTACTTCCTTATATTTTTGTAAGGTAATTGTATAATTGCTGCAAACCCCAAATAGAATGTAATATATAGCAAAAGTAAAAATTAAAAAAGAATTATTTAGTATCAAAACAAAATAACAGAAGAGAGATTGAGAAGATGCAAAAGACAATAAAATACAGCAATAATCACTACCTGTAATAAACTGGAAGGCACTAAATTTCAATTATATTTACTTAAAGACATCACAAAACTTACATCGTCAGCAATCTATTGTTGGTATTATCTCTTATGTTTCCTTCTACGTTATCTACACGAATTTGATCCTTAGGAATTTACCCATTAGTTTCAATTATTTTTTAAACTCCTTTATTAATAACTCTTAATGAATTAAATGAATAGCACAAAAGTGGTCACACATAACCCAGATCACTCTGAAACAACTGAGTACAGCATTTAATTCTTTATCTATACTCCCCGAATCCTCTACCACATTATCCCTGCCATTCTCTTCTCTGCCTGCAGGGCCTCAGAGTATCACAGAACTGACTCAGATCCCTAAAGCTACATAAAGCCTGGAGAAACCAAAAGCTTTTAGAGAAATTGTTTCCTTTCTCTTTCTAGTTCATCCTTCTTTCTGTTAAATGCCAAGTAACTGATACTTCCCTTCAATATAAGGAGAATGGTGTTAAAATAGAAATGAACAAAGATTTTCCCACAGACTCAATGTTCTCCATGGATCATCTATGACCAATTAGTGTAGATCCCATCCACCTTCGACAAGGTAAACTATAAACTGATCAGTTCAACCTAAGCACTTCCAGGACAGACTCCTCAACAGTGGAGGGGAGGGGGAGGTGGGGAAGCAGATTGTCAAGATATGTAAAAACCTGTGCTGTCTACATACATAATTATGAAGGTGGTCAGTCAAATGCAATTCATTTATTAAAGTACTTTTATTCTATCCTTCAAGGTAATCAAGGGTTAACTGTAAAGCCTGATGAACTAAATTTTTAGAGTTAACAAAGATGATAATAGCTCATTAAAGGGAAGCTAAGTTTTTGACATCTTATTATAATTAAAGTCTTTACATATGCTTTATTTTCTATTATTTTATATAGTAAGGATAATATTTCTATATTTCATAAATAATCGTTTATGTCTATATCAAAAGCAGAAATAGAAGTGAATTATATCATATTAGACAGGCACATGCAATTCTACGAACAGACTTAATTGTAAGAAAAATATACCTGCCATCCCTGTGATGATGTTCAATGTTCTGACTGTATCTGGAGCGAGGTAGAGTAAGAAAATGACTGCAAGCATGGCAGAAACAAGAATATAAATGAGACTCAGGAAAGAAATGAAAAGGTATAGCTTAATTTTAAAAAGTGAAATTCAAAAAAGATAAGCAGATAGTAAGCAAAGCAAATGAAAATCGTTACTAGAAAGCTTGCTCTTTCCTCTCAATGTCCATTGTAATATGGCAGGGCTAAAGGTTAAAATAGTCCAAGTATTCCAAAATAAACACAAGAAAAACATAGCAAATCAAGATTTAAACAAATCATATTTCAAAATAAAATCTTATCGGTTATCACTCAAACATCTCTAGCACCATCTATAAAATGTTATACAATACAGCGTTGCTTTTCCTTTTGAGGAGGAAAGATGGGAAGAGAAAAATAGTAAAATAACAAGAAAGTTTAAAAAGAAAATAATTAAAGAGGTAATTTCTAATACACACAGGAGATTTTACAAGATAATTATTTCTTCTTTGATCATGAATAAGTAAAAATTATTAAAGGGCTTAAAATTCCATTTAGTAAGGAATAAACTGTCTTGAATTGGTTATTACTTTTATTTATTAGGTTCACTGGATGCTATCCATTTTTCCATCCACTATGTGTAGTACATGATTATTACCTACTGTGGCCTGGGCTACACTTCATGCCTCGTGACTATCACGAACCATCAGAGCAGCGCGCTGACCTTTTCACCCACCTCTGGTGGCTCCCCGTCTTCCCACAGCACTAACTGAAACTTTTCTGTTTCCGTAAAACCTTTCATGCCAACACACTTAATTTTGGCAGATGATCATGACGTCTCAGTTTTAAAAAAAGGAAACCAATTTTGAATTCTCTCGACTGTCATATTTCTACCACTAAATACAGAGTACCTATACTTATATCTTCACTTGTCATTTTCTTTTGCGCCAAAGGAAGGAACTCCTCTACTTGTAATCCTAATTTTCCACATGACCTTCCTTCTTTCCTTATTATCTCATCATGCCTTCCATTCCGGAACGGCACTTAATCCTAAAAATAAACCCTTCACTAACCTCGCCTTCCTCTCAAGCCCTTGCCTGTCTCTGACTTTCCTTTCATCGTATAACATCTTAGCCATATCTACAATTCTCGCCACCACTTCCTCACTTCTCATTTAAGCTTGAAGTTCGCTGTATATAATGTGACTTTCAGCCTCTACCATTTTCTGGAAGCTGGCCTGTGAATGCTACCTGTGAAGTCCTGAAAAATCCTTTAACTTCTTGATCTTCATCATATTACCCTTCTCTATGGAGTTACATATTGATTTTCAACCTCTGTTTCTTGACACTCTCTCTTCTCTTGGTTTTTGAAACATGATTCTCTCAAGCCATTAATAATAGTATTTACGTAATGCTTAATGAGGTGAGGAGTACTCCATTAAAGGTTTGTCTACTTTATCTCATTTATTTCTCATAACAACTCTTTGAGGGAGGTTCTAGTATTGCCACGGACAGAAAAACTGAGGCTGTGAGGGTCATGTAGGGAGTAGCTGGACTGGGTTTCAAACTCAGGGCTTCCTTAATCCAAAATCCAGGCTCTTAACATTGATACATACAGCCTGGTTCCCCACCCATCTAACTGCTTCTTTACCCATTTCATTTGCTGGAGTCTTTCTCTTTATTCCTTTAAAGGCAGTGGTTTCCCAGGATGGGTTCTTCAAACTTCTTTATATTCCAACACATTCTTTCTGGATTGTATCATTTCCTTTATAGTGTGAACTCTCACTTTGTTAAGCTTTCATTTTTCCTTTGGGTTTCACAGCACATTTCCAGCTGCTTCCTGGGCTTTCCACATGGCTGCCTGACTGTCGTGTAGACACTTCAGAAAAACACATGTTAATTTTGAGGTTTGAGCAAGACACTCGCCTATTTGGACGCCTGGTACTGCATTTGTGAAATGAGGGGGCTGGAGCAAGTAGTTTCAAACTTTCTTTTTGATCAGAAGACCACTGCTTTTTGGGAACAAATTTTTATGTAAAGCCAATCATCAGAAATCCAATGAAATCAGAATGACTCTGGCTAAAGAGGCAGTAAGAAGACGAGTCCCAGTCCATCTGGCGTCATTCCTTACCCACCACAGCAGTCTCTCAGGTTCCTCTTCAGAATCAAGGACCCATGATCTCTATGATCTCTAAAAGACTCTCTAGTTTCAAATATAATTCTTTAACCTTCCTTTGAAAGTTAATATAATGCTGTAGCTATTCCTCTTTGTGTAATCCCAGTTTTAACTAAAGATTGAAATATTTACGTAACGAGCCAAGTTTTAAAAGTCTCATAATTTAATTCCTCCACTTTCCTTATTTTCCAGCTTTAATTGATTTATACTCCTTGCTGGTGGTTGCTTAAAAAACTCAGGTTTATCTCTTTTTTCCTTTTCTCCTGCTACTACCTTCAATCAGATTTACCATGTCTACTGAAATAACCTATTGTCTCCCCTCCTTCTGATCCCTTTCCTGATCCAGTCCACTCTCCACACTGTCTACAAGCAAGACAATTACAAATTATGCAGTTGATCATGCAGGTACTTTGCTTAAAACCCTTAATTGGTTTCACAGATCAAAAACAAGTACATATTCCTTAAAACGGCATACAAATTAAGTTCTAAACTACTTCAATCTTCATATCCAATTACTTCCCATACTACAACTTTCTTTGTGGGTATGCCAGACCACCTAAGATTCTATAAATATATCTCATACTTTCCTGACTCTGGGACTGTTCATGTTTATCACTCTGCCAAGAACTCCATTATCTTCCCTTTGTCTCCACTTTATTGCCTTTGAAAATTCTTCTCAACCTCTAAAGTCTCACTTCCCTTTGAAGCTTTTTTTCAACTACTCAAGCAAGTAATTTCTCTCCAATCTATTCCAATAATATTATGCTTGGGCCTGACAGGCTTCCATGCTTTATAATCAGTTGGTATTTTATATGATTAGTTGGTATCTATGAGTTGGTATAATTAGTTGGATCACCTGTTTGTTTAGGCCAGGATAATATCTATTTTAAATGTCTATTTTAAATCTTCATGCTGACACTCTCAATAAATACATTTTGAATTGAACTAAAAAGTAAAAACAGAATTACACTATTTTCCTGGTGAGCCTACCCTCCAAAGAGAGCAATGGTTCACATAATCAAAGAAGCTTCTAGAAATGTAAACAGAACATTACAAACCTATGTAGTATTGAAATAAAAACCAAAACAGTATTCGAAAAAGACATTCCTGGCATTACAAAGAGTAGGAGTAATACCCAACAATTGTGATGTTAGGATTTATGCACAGAACAAATAGATCTTCTCTGAAAATTACTTGAGCAATAAAAATATGTAAACTTCAAAACTTATTAAAAGTTCCAAATTCACAGAACATATATATCATCATCAATTTCTATTATTTTCCTGGAGGTGTCTTATAGTTAATTTTGTCTTTATAAAGCCAAAGAAAACATTAATCAAGGATCAACTTTATCAAACATCAGTTTGTTTTATTTCCCTTTTTATGACAAGTTAACTTGGCCCAAGGGGTGCTCACATTTAATGTTATTTCTGGGTATGTCTGTGAGGGGCTTCGGTGTGCTATTAGCATTTGAATCAGTGCACTCAATAGATTGCCCTCCTCAATCTGTGTGAGCATCATAGAATCTGGTAAGAGGCTCAACAGAACACAGGTAGGAAAAAGGATGAATTCCTCCCTTTTTCCTGCCTCACTTTAGAGCTGGACATCTCTTATCTCTCTGGCCCTCCAACTGGAATTTATGACACTGGCCACCTTGGTTCTCAAGCCTTCAGACTTGGACTGAATTATGCCATCATTTCATGGGCTCCAGCTTGCACAGAGCAGATAGTTGGCCCTTTTGACCTCAATAATTATGTGAGTCAAATCCTTACTGTCTATAATCATGTTATACCTCTTAATCCAATCTGGTCATGATCCCCCTTGAGATTCTGTTGAAAACTATAAAAATACATCAAAGAAAATATTACATAAAATTAACCATTGTTTTGGTAGTAAAATCCACCTAAGAGCCAGAGATGCACCTAAGGTCCTCTGCCACATCTACTTGGTACAACTTAAAAACATTTCATTTACTCTTCTCAATTAAATCATTCTTGCTTTTCTTCAAAAATTAATGGAATTATAAAACCTAAGCAAACCATACTGTCATGAATATACATCATGACTTAAAAAATTGGGTTAAAAATTGCAATTTATCCAAACTCTTTGAAAATTTTTAAAAATTGAGCAGAGAAGTAATTCATTATAAAAGAAAAATTTTAAAAATCACTAAATTTTAAAAAGTGAAAAAAAGTTTCAAAAATAATATTGACAAATTTCACTATTCAAATAATTGAACTGGATTACTGATCTAATAATTGAACTGGATTACTGATCTAATTTCTAGACACACTTTGATTCTTATTAAGAAATGTAATCTTTAAAGATAGAACAAAATTGTATTTATAATGAATTATCCTTCCATTATATCAGATGAACCTGAATGCCCCTTTCAGAAACCACCAAACAAAAAAGACTGCTAAAGGAAGAAATATAATAACTCATCCTTAAACAACCTATAGTTTTTGTAAACAAAGTTTCCAACAATCTCAGCTTACTGCAAAACTTTATGCTCTGTGTCTTTAGTATTATTAATGTTTTGCTACTTTATAGTTCCTAAAATATACTCAGTATGATTTAACTATGTTAAAGCATACTCCTGAAATATAATAAAATGTATTATTTTTGTAAAGTGAATTTTCTTTTTTGCATTTACTTTCTCTGTATTTTCAAACTTTCAGAGATATGTTCCCCTTATAGTTGATAACTAAAAGGACCAAGAAGACTAAATAGTTATGGGTAATTTTGACACTTTCTCATAGCTGGTTGGCTGATAAAAGTAAGAAATAGGCATAAGTGTGTGAGGTATCCTAGAGATTCATATAATATGACATTTTTCTTTTTAGAATATAAATGTATTAATTGAATGCACAAAAGAAAAAAGCTTATGAAATAACGTATCTTAGGCCAGTGTTAATTGTATTTTTTTATTATACTAATGGTATACTGCATAGAATTAAATGTACCCAATATAGGTTGGTAGACATAAAAATGACTACTGCATGGTACCTCTGATATGTTACAGAAATATTATCTTATTCTTATTCTAATTCTTATTCTATTCTTCTTATTCTAATAGCATTCTTATTCTAATTCTAATTATTCTTATTCTAATAGTAAATTCTTATTCTAATTCTTATTCTAATAGTAAATTAACTCATGTAAACAAATAAGCTCTTGAAATGGTTTCTAATACCAAAGCCACATAGGTTGCCCCAGAAAAACTATGTTCCTAGTTGTAGTTACCAGGATTTACCAGAGACACAATAATCCAAAAAGTATGGGGGATGGACGGAAGATGAATGATGTCTGTTATAATTCGTCATTTTAGCTAATAACCCTGCATCCAAGTTTCTGAATCACTTGTAAAAACTCTACTTTCTTTTCAAAATAGAACAGGATTTTGGGGCGCCTGGGTGGCTCAGTTGGTTAAGCAACTGGCTTGTCTCAGGTCATGATCCCGGAGTCCTGGAATCATGCTTCAGCTTCTCCCTTTGAATCTCTCCCCTCTCACACTCTCTGTTACTTTCGCTCAAATAAATAAATAAAATCTTAAAAAAAAAAAACACACACACACAGAATAGGATTTTAACTATGATAATAGAGTGAGATGTGCAGAGATATAAATATCCAATCAAGTTTATATACATATATATATATTCCGCCCCCCACTCCCCGAAAGAGAGAGAAAGCACATAAGCAAGGGAAGGCCAGAGGAAGAGGGAGAAGCAAGCTTCCCACTGAGCAGGGAGCCCAATGCAGGGCTGGATCCTAGGACCCTGGGACCATGACCTGAGCCAAAGGCCACTGTTTAACTGAGCTGCCCAGGCATCTAATATAGAATTCTTTTTAACATTACCTATAAGAAAAGGATATGAACACTATTTTCTCCTTCTTATACCACTTAAGTTTAGCTAGGCACTACAAATTGATGCGAAATAGCATCATTTCTCACCCAATGCAGCCAATGTTAAAGCCATTATCTTCATGCACTACTTTCCAATATGTCCCAAGTCCTTTATCCTTCACACTGGGTCTTTCTGATATATGTGTGTTCTGCCTCTGTACCTATGTCTTATTCTTGCCTAAATAAGCTTTTCTTCAAGGTCTAACTCATGTTCTATACTCTCTACGAAGCTTTTAAAAAAATACCTGTATTAACTGATTCTCATTTCTGTTTAGTTAATAAGTACATTAAGATGTGCTTGTTACTTGCAAGCCACAAGATCCTTTAAAATGTTAAGGATAAGGCACATTTTCTGAATATGTATTATGCAACTTGAGGTGCTGTGTTATTTAATCTACACAACAACCCTATAAAGTTGGTACTAACATTCTAATCTTATAGATAAGGAAATCGAGTGTCAAACACATTAATTTTCCCAAAGAAACACGGCCAGCAAGTATATTCAATAAAATACTCTTCTGGTCCAATGCACCATTTATTGTTGACAAGAAAAGTTAATGCACCACTCAAAATGCCTAAATTTTACTTACTGTCTCCAAGGAAATTCTCATTAAGGCTTTTTAATCAAAGGATTGACTATATAAGACACTATTCATGAAAATTCACTGTAAGAGTTCTATCCTTACCTCCTAAAGAGTACATAAAAATTACAGTTGTCTTCACATGCATTCTAGTATTGAAAATCTTTTAGACTATTTAGAATATAAAGAATAAAACACAAATTAAAGAATGCATTGTTTAATAATGTGATAGACTACCTAACATGGATACTATTGTACTTTTTGACTTTTGATCCATGTTAATAAGTAATGTTTACACAGATAACTCATAAATAACATTAGAAATAGTTTTATAGTTCTAGTTAAAAGAAATTCTATTTTAGTTATTTAAAAGAAAATTTAAGACAGCTCATAATTAGGAGTAATTATGATTTGGTAATCTACAGCACTCTAAAAAAGTGATGAAACCCCAGAGGTCAAATTCCTCCAAAACTTCTGAATTACTTGAACATTTTTGTCAAACGAAAAGATTCATGAAGTTGTACAGTAAATAAGAAAAAATATAATGACATGTCCGTTATGACTACATTAGTTATACACCAAAGAGTTAAAAGCAAGTCTTTTATCATTAATGCTATGGCCAATGTCTTAAAATACTGATAAATTATTATGTGTTTGACATGATGGTGAGTATTTTTGTTTGTGAATATAATTCTAGAAGTTAATTTTATTATATTCTTTACTGTAAAATTTAGACCATATTATTTTCAGAGAAAATATTAAGTCCATTTCTAATCTAAAGAAAAACTTTGTGAAAACTTGAAAGATTTAAAGTCATTTCAGACATTTTGTTTCATAACTGCTTTAACAAACTTTCAAAAAACAAGGACTTTATGAATCACTATGTAAATAATTTCCAGAGATGATCAAAATTTATTAATTTTCTATAATGTAATAAAAGTATTCATTCAACCACCCTAATATGACTTCTTCCAACTCCTGATCATGCCCATATGGTTCATCTTCCTTTCACTAGTATCTACTTGATATAAATTGATTTCTATAGATACCACACCTATAGTTACCGTTAAAGACACAGGTCACTGTGAAAAGGTTAAGCAAATAAAAAATAAAATACCATATTAATTTTCATTTAACAATTAATGAAGATATTAATTTAATAAATTTCCTATTTCTTCTTAGATCTCAGACACAAAAGCTAATACTTGTTTGACACTATTGAAGATTAGGATAGATGTTCCCTATCTTTTCTTTTGGAAAAGTATACTTAACACAATGAAATTATAAGCCCAAATTGAGTATAATCCTAGATTTAGGGAGAACAAATAAATTTATAAATATTGACAGTGATAAGTATTGGGAACTTCTCAAGTCAGTTGATTTAAGATGTTCTAATTAAAATTGCTTTAGGTCCCATACAAAGAGACTTCTGCATTCCCTTGTTATTTTATCATAATATTCTCTGAACAGGATACTAAGCTTTCTTTGCTAATCCTTATTTCAAGCCTATTTGACAGTGTGGGGGAAATACCATAGCATTTTTTATTTTATATAGAACCAAACCATGAATTCAAGGGTTAACCAACTTGTTTAACTTAAAAACAAATTAGCAGTAATTAATGTGATTAATGCACTAAAATGTATGTTCTTTCCAAGTATGTCATATTTAATGGATAAAATTTGGAGAATTCCTCCAAATACAGCAATCAACAAGCATAATTCTTTAAGATACTTAAAAGGTTTACTGAAAAGGCATGAGGAAAAACCTCTTCATGAATCAGTTTTTGTGCCTGTTTCCTAAACAAACCAGACTTGTGTCAATACTTTTATATACAAAATGTCATACTGGCTTCCCTGATGAATGCAAAAGACTAAATCTCTTGTCTCATGAAATATATTTACATGTAATGATTGGTTATGATAACATGAAAATAATAAAATGTCTATTTTGCTTATATTTATCCTTATAACCTCATGTGCAAACTCACTAGCTTAACTGGTTTGATATAACAAAGGACCAAAACTACAAGAGCAAGATGGTTTTTTTTTAAAGTAAAGAAAATGTTTTTCTTGCTTGTCTTATTTTTTTACACGATGGTCCTGAGAACACATGTAGGCATTGTTAAAGAAATGGGGTTAGAAGCTAAGATAACAAATATCCAAGTTCCAGATGAAAATATTTTATGGTTATACCTTCTTCCTGAAGGCAGTGATTATAGTAAGATCTAAGAGTATTTAATCCTATTTACCTGTCTCTATCTGGAGAATAATGGTCATCCATGACACGATGTCTATCCATTCGGCTAATTGTATTATAATGTCCAGCAGCAGAGCGCGTCCCTCGAAGCCCCTGTTCCACATTCCGACTGAAACAGCAAAACCCATTAAACGTATTAATAGACCATAATCATACAATACACTAAAAAATGAAGTTTATTAATAAAGTAGAAAAAGACAGAAATCACTCTAATGTCAAGTTCAAGTTTTCTGTTTTAACTAATTGCCCCTCGGCTAATGGGAAGCATTTCAACTGGAGGCTGACAGTGAAGTTAGGAGACTGTTGCTATAACAGAGATAAACATAAACATGGTAGCAATGAGGATAGAGATAAGGATTATCAAAATTATTAATGGATGTTGCCCAGGTTTCTAACAATGATTTTTTGATGCAATGCAGGAGGAGGAATAAATTTGTGTGGAGAAAATGAGCTCAGCATGTTGCGTAGAGATAATATTGGTGTGACTTGTTTTAGAAAATGATTATGATCTGTTTTTTAAAAATCTAAATTGAAGTCTTTATAAATGATCAATGATGAGTTTTTTTAAACTACCATTCTTGGCCTGGACTGCCAACTTACACACTTCTTTTTCATGATAGGATAAACCTCTTACATAGCTTTTGCTATTGTTTTCTGTTAGGCTCAGATAAATCTATTCTAAAACTTTGCCTATATTTTTAGATGTGTTCAAATAGTCTTTCCCTGGTAAAAGTCAAGCATCTTTTTTTTTTTTTTTAATTTAAATTCAATTAGCCTAGGTATAGTACATCATTGGTTTTTGATATAATGTTCAATGTCCTTTTTAAAAATAAGAAATGACTGGAGCCAAAGGCAGAGGCTTTAACCCACTGAGACTGGGGTGCCTGGGTAGCTCAGGGGGTTAAAGCTTCTGCCTTTGGCTCCAGTCATGATCCCAGGGTCCTGGGATTGAGCCCCACAATGGGCTCTCTGCACAGCAGGGAGCCTGCTCCCCCGCCAGCCTGCCTGCCTCTCTGCCTACTTGTGATCTCTGTCAAATAAATAAATAAATAAAATTTAAACAGATTTTCTAAGACATTCTTCCCCCAACCTGTTTTTTCTTTAATTCTTTGCATGATTGCTCCTGACTTTAAAACCCCATCAGAAGTTCCCCCTATTCCTTAAAGCATCAATAACTATCATTCAATAGTGTAGTTAGTTGGCTCTAACTAGATATGCTAAGTATTGATAAGCAACTGAAAAGCTGGGTCTTCTTTATGATTTTGAACTCTCACATAAAAGAATACATATATCAATCAAAGTTACAAAGTAGCTCATACTCCATATTACTCTCAATATTTATGCTGTTGAAGAACATATTTGTTTTTACCTTTAGAAATTATTGATGATTCTTTGTGATAGGTAGGTTTTTAATATCATCCTACAAATAAAATGTATATGGTTTCTTACCTTTGTGGAGGAGGGACACTGGGTGACCATGATCTAGTCCTTCCTATAACATCTACTCGGTGAGGAGACCCTGATGGTGAGCAATGGTTTGATGACATTACTTGTTCTGGCACTGATAAGGTGGAGCTTTGAAGATCTCGACCATTGTGTCGATAATCTAAAGGAGCAAAGATTAAGAGTACAATTATCTACCCACTAAGTCCTTTTGCATTTTGTACATTAGTGAAACAACTAAATGTTAGTGAAGCTGAAAGCCTCTGAATATATTAAATGTATATTAAATAAGGAATAAAATAGAATACCATCATATTTTGTAAACATTTAAATTAAAAATAAATGACAAATTTTTAGATAGCTACTATGTCCAGGCACTGTACTAGTTAGGCTAAAACTTGTGTATACAGTTAGTTATCTTTACTAAAATAGACAAGTTTATTCCAAAAACATTTTCATCCCTTCAATAAACTAAAAGAGCTTTTAATTACTTTACAACAATTATAAATATTCAAAATTATTAACTTCACAAAAATTCCTAAAAGTCTATGGTTATTTCTCTAAGAGAGAAACAATATTAGAAAGTATCCCGAATACCATCTGAAGTACCAATGTACACTGTTTTTCTTGTAGTGATCAACAGGGCTGAGATACAATAGATGCCTGAGACTAAAAACACGACAGTTTGGAGGAGGGAAACATTTCAATGATTTGACACACTTAGAAAAATGTAATAGAAGTGGCAGAACTCAAAGGAATGTTAGAAAGCAATAGATTTTTTTTTTTAAGAAAGCAATAGATATTTGACCGATGGAGAGAATAGTAGAAAGAATTCAAAGTTGGTAGAAAAACCACAATTCAGTGTGGGGCAGCAGTAGGGAAATAAACAGTAAAAGTAAGTTTGACCCAATTTGTGTATGTCTAAAACATCATAAGGCTTGTGATGGAAAAAAGCTGAACATTTCTGGGCAGGAAGTGATATTATCCCCACTACCATTATCTTCATCCTGATCACCATGGCTGCTATTGACTTGTACTATGCGCCAGGAACTCTGCGAGGGACTGTACAAAGTGGGGTGCTACAACACTTATTTCAGAAATAAGTTAGATAAAGTACTGGGTCATATGTGATTTTTTGCGACACGTTCCCATTTTGCAGTATTATCTGAAATTACGTTCCCAAGGAATGCAGCAAGAAAAAGATCTGGGTGCACATGAATGATTGAAGGAGTGGTCTTAAGAGAAAGGAATTAGCAGAACAGGGCACGGGAAGAAACTAAGTAAGAATGTGAGGTCAGCTTGATTCCACTGGAGGCTCTGGAATGTCAACTGTACCAGTGCTCTGACTTTCAAGCAAGGGTTCTGGACTTTTGTACTTCAATGTTAGCCAGTCATGACTGAAGACACCCAGGGGGTAGGATTATTTTCCGTTTGTCTAAGGTCGATTCTCTGGAAAATGGGGCAGCTGTTAGTTGTGAGCCGCCAACATTCATGGAGATGGGTAAACCAGCTGAACTAAAGAGGATATGGCTAGAGCACCAACAGTGTCCACCCCGTCTACCAACAATAGCAGCTGAAAGCAAAGTACATTAACACAGCTGGATGCAGAAAGCTAGAGAAATACAGAATTACATACGATGCTCATTCCTCCCATGTTCTTCCTTTTGGCTCACTTTTGTAAAAAAAAACCAAACAAACAAACAAAACAACTCCATCTTAGAAGTATTTCTTGCTTGGGTTCTTCCTGGTTTTTTGAATATTTCCTTTGACACCATAACTTTGCAGACTTATCCTCCTTTCCATCTAGACATACTCCTTCCACCAAGATACCGTCACCTTAATTTTAAATTCCACAGTTAACACTTTTTATTGCTTAAAAGTTAACATGACTTTTAAAATTGTGCTTGTACTTTCATTTTTAGTGTTTTAATTACAAAGTTACATGAGTTTTGAATGGTCTGATCTAACCTGTTTTCCCAGATGCCCTGTTGTTTTTAGTACATGACTTTGCAGAGCACAAGGTTTTTTTCAGGAATCTATAAATGATGTGAAAGAACCAACTCTGCAATTCTGCAAAGATTATCCCCATTTTGGAGCACCTGGGTGGTTCAGTCTGTTAAGCATCTGCCTTCTGCTCAGATCATGATCCCAGGGGCCTGGGACTGAGTCCCACATCAGGCTCCCTGCTCAGTAGGGACCCTGCTTCTCCCTCTGCCTGCTACTCCCCCTGCTTGTGTTCTCTCTCTCTCTCTCTCTGACAAATAACTAAAATCTTAAAAAAATATATTATCTCCATTTTATATTTCAGGAAACTGAAATTTACATTAGGACATTTACTAAGAAATTTAAATTAAGTGTCAAGTATAGGGCCTGGGATTTAAAGCAAATTCTATCCCCCTCCCGAGGCTCTCACTGGGCTCTAAGACTACACTGATCTTTCACGATCAAAATAATAATTAAGGAAGATGAAGCTGACAGCAGGATACAATTTGACCTAAAGGTTAGGGAGATTGCAGCAAGATTGATTGCTCCTACAAAACATAGAACAGATTGTCCAACAGAACTCTCTAGAATGATTAAAAACGTGCTCTATCAGCACTGTCCAATATGGTACCACTAGACACACTCACGACTGAGCCCCTGAAATCTGGCTCGTGTTAAGGATGAACTGAATTTTTAAGGTATTTATTTTAAATCAATTTAAATATAAATAACCACATATAGCTAGTGGTACAATGTTGGAGTATGATAACTGGTAGTGGGCACAGATGACATGGGGAAAAAATCAATACGATCATTCAACCAGTATTTAGGACTATATGAGCATGTTATTCTATGAGCTACAGTGAGCAAAACAAAAAGCTTTGCCCTTGCGGACCTTAAATTCCAGGTGGAATGATGGAATCAACAAAAATCCCAATAAAAAATTATATGATATGTTTGAAGTGTTAAAAAATTATATGATATGTTGAAGTGTTAAAAGGGAACACAATACAGAGAAAAGGGAAACCAGAATGTCAGAATAGGGAAGCATTTTGCAATTTCATATAAGGGGGTCAGGCATAGACAGACTCACTGAGAAGCTGGCATTTCAGAAAGACTTGAAAGAAGTCAGATGCTTTGCTATATGGACAGAGAGAGAGGAGGGTTGCAAGACAAGTGCGAAGACCCCAAGATAAGGGTCAGTCTGACATGTTCCTAACAGCAGGGAGAAGAGGGTGCTAGGAATGGAGCAATGGAAGAGATCAGAGATACTTGGAGGAAGGAGGAAAATCACGTGGAGCCTTGTGTTGCCTTGTAAAGATGTTTGGCACTTGATCTGAGTGATTTTTAGCTCATTAGAGGATTTTGAGCAGAAACTAAATATGACCTATCTTCTTTAAACAGGATCACTTCAGTTGCCATGCTGAGAATAGACTGAAAGAAGAAAGGCAGTATATCAGGCAAGAGATGAACCAGGATGACAGCTACGGAGACATGGAAAATAATCAGAATCTGGGCATATTCTGAAGGTAGAGGCACTGGGACAATTTTGACCAAGATCTGATGTTGAACATAAGAGAAAGAGAAGGACAAGAACAAATTTAAAATTTTAATCCAGTGAAAGAATGGAGTTGTCATTAAATAACTTCAGGTTTGGTGGAAAAGATCAGGAGTTCAGTTTTAGACATGTTTAGCTGAAGATATCTGCTACATTTCCAAGCACAGATGTCTAGTGGGCAGTAGAAAATTAAAAAATTAGATACAAATAAGTGGTTTTGACTGGACATGTGTGAAGTTTAGCATACAGATGCTATTGGAAGGATGGGACTTTGAGATGTGATCACTAGAGTAGTCAATGTAGACAGCAAATCTCCAACAATGGAGTCTGGGGACGTTCTAATATGAACCAACAACAATTTGTAATCAGATACAAGAGCAAGAAAAGGGAAGAAATAAATGACTCTTAACATTTGATTAGCCCACCAGGAAGTTAAAAGTATACTACAAATTGGTGCCTGGGTGGCTCAGTTAGTTAAGCATCTGCCTTCAGCTCAGCATGATCCCAGGGTCCTGGGATGGAGCCCTGCATCGAGCTCCCTGCTGAGTGGGAAGCCTGCTTCTCTCTCTCTTTCTGCCCCTCCTCCTGCTTGTATGGGCGCAGGAGCATAAGCTCTCTCTGTCAAATGTTAAATGTCAGATCTTTGGGGTAAAAAAAAGTGTACTATACAGAGAGAAATTTAGAAAGTTACCAGTTTGGAAAGGAGGAGATAATAGTATTCTCAGCCTCATAGGCAAATAGTTATACATGCAGAAAAGAATCTTGGAAAAGGCATTAGGACTGTCAATAAAGTTTTGAGTAGCATTTATAAAAAGAGCATTGCTGAAATCCAAGGTAAGGGAATATATATAGAAAAAAGAGATATGACTATGGAATTTTAAGGAGACTACTGAGAAAAGGAGGAAGAGTTACTATAAGAAGAAAATTCAAATAATGCAGTCTCATGAAAACTAAAAAGAAACAGAGAATTAAGAAAATATTCATTATTAATAATATAAAGAGCTACTCAGTAGTGATAAAAAATGAGCATTGGGGTTAGGTAATTAACTTAGGAAATCAGAATATTATATGTGACATTTAAGAGCTAATTATTAAAACATCACTCTACCTTCCCAATGGAAAATAAATTATTTACATGTGTTTGTATATTGGTTCATGTCAGAGTAGAAAATAATACTAACATTCTAAGTGTCTACAAGCTTATATATATATATATATATATATATTCCATTTATTTGCATTGTGGGTTGAGTCAACTGGTTCAAAGAAGAGTTAGTTACAACCATTCTCCTTTCCCTACTCAGTATACCACTGGGGCACAAAAATCCAAGCCAGCAGTTGTTTCCCTGAGAATCCTAAATTTCAATATCAATCAAAGTTTCTATTTACTTTGAAGAATAATATTAGCAATGCAAATATAAAAAATTACCTCTGACTTGAATTAGTCAGAATAAACAAAGTAAGCAAGCACATGGGAAATATTACCTCTGGCGTAGTTAATTTTCAAGACATCTGCCTTGCAAACTTGGAAAAATTAAGTAAAGCAGCTGAAACTGTTCATTATTGAGAAAAGGCTGATAGTTCAGGTTAAAAGGATTTTGAATGGTTGTAACAGATACTTTGAATTTGACAGACACGTTATGTGCATTTGGAAATGAATCCTTTCATATGGAGAACAAAGTACTAACAGATTTGCTGGTGTCTAGACTTAGACTAGTTGTTTAAAATGCTAGTTAACATGGGGGTAAGAAGGTAGTGTGTATATGAATTTATGCAATTCACATTCAAAATGCCTCAGGAACAATTTCATAAAGAATGTAGGTTTGGTTCAGCTGACGGTCAAATTACTTGATAAACTATTGATTGAAGTATTTAGTCTCTATAGATACTACTATTAATGATGGAGTTTAAAACAAAAAGGACATTAAAAAAAGGAAAAAAATTTTATCAGAATTAACGTTTAAGTCTTAGTTATCGTGTTACTTATGTAAATGTAATTTACTACAGTTATGAGCCCACAAAAAGATAACATCTCAGAAACCACAATCATGGGGGGTAGGGAGAGGGTTGTGGGGTTATGGACACTGGGGAGGGTATGTGCTATGGTGAGTGTTGTTTAGTGTGTAAACCTGGCGATTCACAGACCTGTGTACCTGGGGCTAATAATACATTATATGTTTATTAAAAAGTTATAAAAAAAAAACCCCATATATTTCCCTTGTTCCCCAATTGAATGTGAACTCTTCTAAAGTAGAGAGACGGTTTACACAACGAGCTCAATAAACATTGGTTAAAAAAAAAAAAAAAAAAAGAAACCACAATCATAATCCTGATTTTCATGTTGATAAAAAGAATATGGAAAAAGAAAATACAGTGATGCTTCAAATTTCTAACAGTAACAGATTTCAAGGATTTGAAATCATCTTCATATTTTTTTTAGTCATCAGGTAAATTTCCAACCATAAATCAGGCAATATTTTAAAACTACAACACCATAACTTGAAAATAAAGCTGCAACTGATATATAATCAACATGACAACAATGAAAAAATTTCAGAAAGCACAAATATTTGACATATTTGGGTATGTTGGTGATGTCAAAAAGATTTTTTTTTACGCTATTATGCAGTATAAAGAAGTTTCAATTATATAATAACTCCAAATTTATGGTGAACTCCTTATTATTTAGTAGTTTAAAAATAAAAAGCTTGGAAGTATTCACTTAACTGACATATTTCAGTAAGAATATTCAGTTTAACAATTGATACAAGAGTTCTAGCAACCGGAATTATTCAAGGGGTTAAATTGCCATGAGGTTGTTTCTTGGTGGGGGCGGGTGTGGATAAAGAGGCGAGTTCTTTCTTATTTTACTTATTATTTAATCTGTTTATTGGTAGATAGTGATGAATAACCCTTCCTTTTTATTACTATAAAATAATTCTGAAATTCTTACCTGATACTATACCAATTCCATCATCACAGTCATAGTCAGAAACTTCACTATCACTTATTCTTTTTGACCCTATGAAGCAAACAATAGCAATAATTAAAGTTGCTGATTATTAAGGAAAAAGAAACCTCCTCACCAACCTGAAAACAAATGAAAGAATTTTGAATGAAACACTTGAGAATAAAAAATAGAGAAGGAAATTCATTATGAGCTCACACTTACTTTCACACATATTTTATAATGTGAAGATAGCATTCTTAAAATAGATTCTTAAAATGTGTAAAATAAATTTCCTAAATGCCCTAAAGCTTGAAATAATATCAAATACTAAATAAAAAAAATAATACTCAATGATATGTGATTTGATGCTGATTGATAAAATCCATTGAATAAAAAGTTAAGTTTAAAATAGCTAGGTTAAGTCAGTCCCAGATGCTTTTACACAAGGGCACTGAAGTCTATATAAATTTCAAAGCAAACAATATGTTATTTCAAGAACATTCATGTGCCTTTTCTAATATGCATGACTAATAAATTAAATGTGCTCCATTCTTCATTTTTCACACTCATGGAAGAGAGGTATAATTTAAGACATCTTTTTTTTTTTTTTTTTAAGACATCTTAAACAATATTCTTTTAGTGTTAGTTTAGCTGTTCCTCCATTGCTTTGAAAAGAAAATGAGAAATAAACCATCCATAAACTTATTAATATATCTAAATTGTGTACTGATTACACACAGTGACATTTTCTAAGATAGAGCCTAAAACAGAGCAGTAATAATTAACATAATTAAAGATCTCTATTACAAAATTTTAAAATGTTAATCATGCAATGGCAAAAATAGCACTGAATTGATGGCTAAAGGAGATTGTCTTCACACTTAATTATGAAATATATCACATATATAAGTAAGCATGCTATTTGTTTTTTAATATTTTTTTCTCCCATATGTGTCTCAAAAATAGGCACATCTTACACAATAGAATCCCTTATTACAGTATTTTTTCCTTCTTTACAATCAGAAAATGCCTAATAAATGAAAACAGTGTTATTTCAAGAAATGACTACTTTTGTCTACTTAGACCGTACATTATTCATTAAATAGACCAAATTCAATTATCACACAGTAAATGCTTTCCTGTAATGTATATAAAACACTGAGAGCTTACGTTTTATAAGGTGTCTAAAGTAGCAATAATTAAACGTTCTAGAAATCTCCTCCAATATTTCCAACTTCTTCTTAGAAATACTCTGTACATTTTGTTTGTTTATTTGTTTTTACCCCTGTGCTCTTGAGAAAGGGAAGAGTCTGTTGCTAGGAACTTTTATTTTCTTCCTTTTAATGGTTACATAAATGACATTGATCTGTTTTGATCATATGGTCTCACTGAATGGGTTCGCTGCTATTTTCCTTCCACAGCCTTATATCTTAAAACTTTAAACTCAATCGAATCATAGGCTCTTACAGCCCCAACCGATAGGAAACCACAATTACCACACAATAGCCCAAAAGACTGAGTATGAAAGGATTTACAGAATTAGTGTATACATTATAAATGGATTTGGGGAAAAAAGGGGATACCACAGGTGAAGCTATTGAGGAGAGACATAATAAAAATTCCTATTCAGCTTATAACAAGATTTCACCTTGTAAATGTAAATCCTCAAGGACGGGGTAATGATAGTTTAATGTGCCAGATATACTACAGCATAAAGATTACAAGCTTTTGGTATTGGTCAAGAATCAGATCTGCCTCTGGTGTAAGATAAGAATGACACCAGCAAAAAATGAAGTTCATTTTATTAGCCTTTGTGAGTGGCCTTGCGTGGGTTTGTGCATAGTGTTAAGGGATAGTTGCGTATATGTGATTTGCAATTGTTGCTTCCTTCCAAATCTCATTATGTTCCTGATGGAAGTCAATCTATTTTGCTAGCAATTCTAGAGGTTAAATATACTGCAATTATGTTATCTCTACTTGAATCTTGTCATTTAACATTCTGATGAATTCAAGTACTTAAGTTTAATGTCATTGAATGTATCAATCTTTTTTAGAAGTAGTGTTTTCAGTGTCTTGTTTAAGAAATTGTGCCTAAGCTTATGAATGGACAGACATTCTCATATTTTTTTCTAAAATTTAAAAAATCCTGTTTTTAGCATTTACATCCCGGCCTATTTTGAAGTGAATTTCTGTATGATATGAAATAAGGATGCAACTTTGCTTTTTCCACACGTATAACACATATTTAGGCATTATTTAATAATTCCACCTTCCCCCAATGATCTGTGATGTCACCTCGGTTATAAATAAATGTATCCTATCTGCTAGGATCTACTTGGTTCTCTATTTTTTTTCTGTTTTTATCCATAAACCAATAACTCACTCTCTTTGTTATTATATTGTTATATATCAAAAAGCAAATCCATCATAACGCGAGCATTTTCTCTTCCATATAAATTTTAGGTTCAGGTTATTAAATTGCACAAAACATCCTATTGAAATTTTGATATGAACTGCAATGAGTCAATACATCAATTTAGGGAGCCTTGGTGTGTATTACAGCATTGTTTACTAGCCAAGAGATAGGCATTCTCCATTTAAGTTTCTGTGAAATTTTTATCTTCGCTCAAATTTCCCACATTGGTTTGGATTTATGCTTTGCACCTTATCATTTTCACTGCTATAAGAAATACTGTTAAAATTCTGATTACTAATCTAATTGCTCATATATGGAAATACTTTATTGTAAAATAATGTTAACCAACCACCTTGTTAAAGTTTCTCTTTTTACTTCTAGTGAATTTTTCATGGTTCAATTTGGATTTTTCTCCATAGACAATCTTGCTAATCCTAAGGTCTTTCTTTTTCCTTTTTCTTGTCTTTCTATGCTGATAATCACAATGCTGGAAAGAAGCAATTAAATTTTACATTCCTTTTATTTTCTTTAAAGATTTTATTTATTTATTTGACAGACAGATCTCAAGTACATGGAGAGGCAGGCAGAGAGAGAGAGAGAGAGAGAGAGGAGGAAGCATGTTTCTCGCTGAGCAGAGAGCCCAATGCAGGGCTCGATCCCAGGACCCTGGGACCATGACCTGAGCCAAAGGCAAAGGCTTTTCCCTACATTCCTTTATAAATCCTAATTTTAAGTGGGATTTTTCTAGTATTTTACCATTAAAAATGATACCTGCTGGTGTTACATTTTATCAGGTTGAGGAAGATCTCTTAAATTCAGTGATATTTCATTAAAGATTTTTACAATTTTATTGACAAGTGATTCTGACCTTTAAAATATTCTTTTCACTAACCTTTTGATTTAGGATCAAGGCTATACCAGCACAGTAAAAACTTGAGAATTAGTCTGTTTTTATTCTCTGGTTAAATTTGTGTAGGACTGTAAAAAAAAATCTGTTGTTTGAAATTTTGATGGCGCTCATCTATAAAACTATCCTGATCTGGTGTTTCCTTCATGGGAATATTTTAAATTACAAATATTTATTTTCAGTAGCCATAGAATGACCTATTGATTCAAGGTTTAATAAGTTATATTTTTCACAGGAATTCGTTCACTTTGTTCTCAGTGTTTGTTACAATGTTCATCATTTTATCATATTATCTATTTATTTTCTGATGTAACGTTATATATTTTCATTTGAATCCCATACTATCTTTTTATCCTGTTGATAAATTTCACTACAGGTTTACTTTGCCATTCATTTCAAAGGATTAACTTTTAGGCTCCATAATCTTATCAGCTAGAAATTTGTTTCTTTATTGATTTCTGCTCTTATAGTTATGATGTCTTTCTTTCTACTTTAAATTTATTTCTTTTTCCTAAACTTTCAAATTAGATGAAAATGTCAAAATTTCCAGCCTTCGACCCTGTACTAACATAAGCATTTGTCCTCTGAGAACTTCTCTGAATTACTCAAATATTTATATGCAGTATATTATTTAAAGTTCAGGTCTAAGTATTTTCTTCTTGGGTCTATAAGATACTTACTATACATCATTAAAGCGAAGACACCATTGTCTGAATAATGCATGATAATTGCAAAGAGAATAAATCTTGGAAGAAAATGTTCATTAGAGTAAAAGTGCCTATTTTTAGAAATTTTGAAATATATGGGTATGATTTTTTTTAATTGTCATAGTAACACTGGTGTTGAAGGAAATACCCTATATTTGTCAAGTCTTCAAGACTTTGAAATTTGTCAGAAAATGAATTATTAAATAATATATTAAGAATTCTTACAAGTCTTTCATGGATATAACAGGAATATAAATTCATTAACTACTAGATACAGAGTTCTTTTTTTTTTTTGGACATGAGATTAAACTTGTTAATTGTGTGGTTTAATTCTTTTGTATCTTTCCTGAATTTTTGTTTGCTTGATCAATGATTGAGAGAAAATTATAAATTTTCTTCAACAGTGGTTTGTTTGTTAATTTTTCTTTCTCGTTTACTTTGTGTATATTGGAGTATTTCATTTATACATGCATTTTTTAAATTATTTCAGTAGATGTAGGAGAATAATTTGAAAATGCTAACCCCTATTCGTGGTAAAATATCTCAGTTAACTAGTCAGAAGGAAATTTCCTCAAACCCATAAAGTGCATCTATTAAAAAAAAAAAAAGCCTCTAGCTCACATCAGACTTATTTATAAATACATAATGTTGTCCCCCTGGCTCAGTGGGTTAGGCCACTGCCTTCGGCTCGGGTCATGATCTCAGGGTCCTGGGATCGAGTCCCGCATCGGGCTCTCTGCTCGGCAGGGAGCCTGCTTCCTCCTCTCTCTCTCTGCCTGCCTCTCTGCCTACTTGTAATCTCTCTCTGTCAAATAAATAAATAAAATCTTTATAAAAAAAAAAAAAGAATAAGCTAAGGATGCCCACTCCAACCCTTCAGTTCAACGCTGCACTTGCATTACAGTAAAACACAGCAAGGAAAATAAATGAATGGCATACAGATTGGAAAGCAAGTAGTAACATGATCACATAAATCAAAACTCCTACAGAAGCTTTAAAAAACTTATTAAGACTAGTAATTTAGCAAAGATTGCAGAATACATACATAGTCAACATATAAAAATGAACTATATTTTTTAGAGAACAGCAATGAACAACTAGAAATACATTTCAAAGCCACTGTCACTTACAAGGGCACATGAAATATCTAGGAATACATGTTAACAAAAAATGTGCAAAACATGTACACCTCGAAACCACGGAACACTCACTGCTGTATTAGTTTCCAAGGGCTGCTGAAACAAAGTACCAAACACTGGGTGGCTTCAAACAACAGAAATTTATTGTCTCACAGTTCTGGAGGTTAGAAGTCCAAAATCAGGGGGTCAGCGACGCCATGCTCTCTCTGAAGGCTCCAGGAAAGAATCCTTCCTTGTCTCTTCTAGCTTGGTGTTGGCTAGCAGTCCTTGGTGTTCTTTCACTTGTAGATAGGGCCCTCCAGTCCCACGGCTATCTTCTCCCTGAATGTCTTCATTTGGTCTTCCCTCTGTTCATGTCTATCTGTACCCAAATTTCCGCTTCATATAAGGACAGCAGTCATATTGGATTAGGTCTCCTAGTGACCTCAAAAATGAAAACTTGATAACTTCTGCATTAACTCTATTTACAAACAAGGTCACATCCTTAGGTACTGGGGGTTAGGATATATGCCTATGGCGGGACACAATTAAACCACTAACAACTGCTAACAATTTAAAGAAAACTAAACATAAATGGAGAGACTTTTCTACAAGCCAAATGTTATTAAAATAACATTGTCAGGATGCTGAGAGAAAATTAAAGTAATTCTAGAATTTTATATATAGCTAAACTTCATCAGGAATAAAGAATTAAAGACATACTCAGAAAACACAGCTTCTTTCCAGATCTTCATTGAAAGCACTACTAAAATATGTGTACTTTAAAAATAGAGAAATTCATCCCAGAAAAAAAAGGACGAAATGAGAAGAAAAAATGAGCGAAGCAAAGAAAGTGGTAAAAATTCGGGTAAATCTAAATAAATTTTGAATGAACAAAATGACATTATAATAAATTACTAATTGGGAGGCAAAGTAAAATTCTGGCACTAATATGTTAAATAGTAGGGGTGATCGTACAAATCAGATTTTACAATATTTATGCAGTTTGGAAAAAAGGTAGAGATGTTAATTAATGTTGCTTTGTTAAGTGTGCAAGGTTGTGATATCAATAGCAACTACTAAAAGAATGGGGATAAAAATAAAAAAATCAGAAAAGACACAATAATGACACTATATTATTATGTTAGAAAAAAGGAGGAAAAACCCATACATTTTTAAAATGTAAACATAGACTATCTGTGCCAACACACAGAAATTGGTAACGGCAGTTCATTCAAGTAAGGAGATCTAGATGTTTGAGAAACAGTGGAGGGAGTTTTTTGGTTTTGTTTTGTTTTGTTTTGTTTTACTTTTAAATTTATATCATATGAATGTATTACCTAAAAATCTTTAGCAACATTTTACATGATTCATTTGTAGATGAAGAGAATGTATATTCTCTTCGTTGGGGGAAT
Organism: Neogale vison; assembly: GCF_020171115.1. NCBI lineage: Eukaryota > Metazoa > Chordata > Mammalia > Carnivora > Mustelidae > Neogale > Neogale vison. The sequence goes on from NC_058094.1 coordinate 33,847,006, forward strand.
ATTCTATTTATTACAGTACATCAGTTCTGTAGTTCACATTTGTGAGAGATTGTTACGATAATTGTGGTTTTTCAATTTCTCTTTCCAATTCTTTTTGGTTTTTAAAATAAGTAGGATATAACCAAGTCTGAGATTTTAGATACCCCTCTAGTTCTTGCTAGATCTCTTTCTTTAGATTTCCCCAGTCCTGTGCCAAGGACATCTGAGATCCATGACAAAGGATCTACAGATCTTCTTCTGCGGGTCACCCATAAAAATTACAGAATAAGGGGATGTTTTGCAAACATTTTTCCTTCCCCGCCCTTTCTTATGACCTACAGTGACTTTAAAACACCTAGTGAATGAAGTGGCAAAAGCCCTTCAAACCTTCTCACTAGGTCTTCTGTTGCCTCCGGCACGTGACTTTTTCCAGATTCTTCGACCATTCTCTTACAAACCTTCTTATAAGAACTCCCAGCTTCTCCTCAATTTTGCAGTTTAAACTTTATAACAAATATTTATTTCACATCTCTAACAGTTCTTCAGCTCCCTGACTGAAACTTAACCTTTTCTGCCCTTAATCCACCCAAAGTTTCTGTACATGGTGCAGGATAGTGATCTAATTTCATCTATGTTCTTTTTTTAATGGATAGTATTTTTCCAGCTCAATTTATTAAATCACTTACTTTTCCTCTCTGGATCTGACATATTATCTCAGATCCTTATAAAATACTGTCTCATGTAAGAAAGTCTGCTTCTGGGCTCTCAGTCGTATTCCACTGATTGATTTACTCTTATGCTAGTGGTATACTACGCCAACCACAGCAAATGTTGAGAATGAGAAAGTTCCTCCTCCCTACTCTCATAAGAACCCTTCTAGCTATTTTTGGCCATTTAGTAGTCTATAGACTTAGAATTTACTCATCAGTTTCCATGAAGATATCTGATAGGATTAGAACTGAGTTAAATATATATGTCAAATAGAGGAAATTAATAATGATGTCTTATCAATGGTTATGGGAATATATCCATTTATTTAGGTATTTTTTAATGTTTCTTAATAAAACTTTATAAATATTTTCCTATAGTTTTTTTATATAACTTTTGTTAGATTTATTCCTACGTATCTGATATTCTGTTACGAATGTAAAGTATATCTGTTTGTACTGGTGTGTAGAAATGCAACCGACCTTTGTAGATTATTCTTATATCCAGACATCTTGGTAAACCATAATTTGTATATTCTTTTTATACACAATGATGGTTTTATTTCTCCCTTTGATTCCTTATTATTTCTAAATTCTTCTTTTCTTATTGGACTAGAATTTCCATTACAATCACATTCTTGTCCAAGTTTTTTTAATGAATAATTCTATCATTGGCCATTTGAGATTATATTTCCTATAAATTTTTAGTAGACATTGTATCAGACTGAAGAAGTTTCTTTCTAATTCATAATTTGCTAACAGATATTATGAATTTCTGTTGAATGTTACAAAATTTTTAATTCATTACGAAGAAATGAACATTATTTTTCTCCTTTGATCTGTAAGTGTCTAAAATTACATTTATAGAATTTTATAAAACTACTGGATTTGATTTGCTGTTTTATGTAGCTTTTCCAGTCATTTATATTTAAGAGTAAAACCGGGCTATAAATTTCCTTTTTTGGAATGGATTTGTAGATTTTTGGTATAAAAGTTTTGTTTTCTGGGGCTCTTGGGTGGCTCAGTGTTGGTTAAAGCCTCTGCCTTCGGCTTGGGTCATGGTCCCAGGGTCCTGGGATCGAGCCCCGCATCGGGCTCTCTGCTCAGTGGGGAGCCTGCCTCCTCCTCTCTCTCTGCCTGCCTCTCTGCCTACTTGTGATCTCTGTCTGTCAAATAAATAAATAAATGTTTTTAAAAAATAAAATAAAATAAAAGTTTTGTTCTCCTTGTAAATATTTTTATTTTGTGTACATTATGCAAGAGTTTTATTAAGTTGAAATAATATGTTAAGGTTAAATATGAACTACTTGAAAAGTATGTCTGAGTCTAGGGTTTTCTCTGTAAATCAAAGATTTATTTCAACTTTTAACATATTAATATTTGTAGTTGCAGGAATTCAGTTAGTTATTTTCTTCTGTTAGTTCCATTTAATTCATTAATTTGCATTTCTTAAAATTATATATGAATGGAATAATACTAGTATTCTTTTGTCTCTCTTCTTCCACTCAGTATAATTATTCTGAGATTTGTTCATGTTGTCAATATATATCAATAGTTCATTCTTTTTTGTTAAATAATACTCTCTATTATGGCTGTACTGCAGTTTATCTATTACCCAGGTGAAGGACATCTGGGTTATCTGATTATTACAAATGAAGTTACAGCGAACAATCATATATAAGTTGTTGTACGGGCATATATTTACATTCTTCTTTGGTAAAGACCTAGTAGTGGAATGACTGAATTATATGGTAGGGGTATATTTAACTTCTTAAGAAAACTGCCGAAGTGTTTTCCAAAGAGGCTATTATATTTTACATTCCCACTAACAATATTTGAAAATTTTAGTAAATTCCCATCCTCCCTGATACTTTTTTTTCATAGTTTTCTCATTTTAACCATTTTAATAAGGGTCTAATGGTATCTCATTTACATTTACCTAAAGATTAATGTTGAATATCTTTTCATTTGTCTATTTTTTTTTTTATCTCTAAATGGTTGTAGTGGTCTTTCAAATCTTACATCCATTTTTTAATTGTTATGTTCTCTTATTCATGAGTTTTAACATACACAACTAACGAATCATTGAACACTGTATCAAAAATTAATGATGTACTAAATAGCTAACTGAACATAATAAAAAAGAGAAAATAAATATATATTTCATCTCTGCAAAACAGCCAGTTCTCTTTCTCTATATATTTTGCATACAAATCTTTTATTACATATGTGTTTTGTAAGTATTTCTTCTGGCCTGTGGCTTGGTTTTTCATTATCTTATCAGTATCCTTTAAAGAAAAAAAAAAAAAAGATTTTCTTTTGAGAGAGTCCAATTTAGTCAATGTGTTATTTAATGGCACATGATATTCATGCCCTAAGAAATTTTTGCCTAACCAAAGGTGATAAAGTTTTTTTCTTAGGAGTTTTATAATTTTATAAATTTATACTTTATAAAAGTTTTATAATTTATAATTATAAATTTTTATAATAAAATAATTTATAATTTTAAAATTATAATTTTTAAAAAGTTTTATAATTTTATAATTTTCTCTTAGGAATTTTATAATTACACACTGATTCATTTTGAGTTAACTTTTGTATGTGGTATAAATAGAAGTCTCTCTCTCTCTCTCTCTCTCTCTCTTTTTTGCATATGGATATCTATAGGCTCTCAAAGCATTTGTTAAAAAGACTATCCTTACACCACTGAATTGTCTTTTCAGCTTTGTTGAAAATCAGCTATCCATATATGTGTGGGTTTGTTCTGCATTCTATATACTATTCTTTTAGTGTGTTTGCCTATTTTTAAACATATCTTTTCATTTATTTGAGAGAGAGAAAAAGAGAGAGAGAGAGAATGGGAGGAGCAGAAGAACGAATTTCAAGCAGACTCTGCCCTGAGCACGAAGCCTTGACATGGGGCTGGATCTCAAGACTCTGAGATCGTGACATGAGCCGAAACCAAGGGTCAGATGCTTAACTGACTGCACAACCAGGCACTCGTTTGTTTGTCTGTTTTTATCACAATGTCTCAATTACTACAGCTTTATAGTAAGTTCTGAAATCAACTATTGGAAGGCTTCTCACTTTGATCTTTCATCAAAGTTGTTTTTAGCAATTCTGGGTACTAAATACTTTTAATTAAGTTCTAGAGGACAGTTTGTCAATTAACTGAATTGAGTCTGTAGATCAAGTTGGAGTTAAATTAACATAATATTGATTCTTCTGACCCACAAATGCAGTATTTCTTTTCATTAATTTGTCTTTCGAAATTCATTTTTACGGTGTTCTATAATTTTTAGTTTACACATCCTTTATATTTATCAAATTTACCCCTAAGTATTTCACATTTTGACACATTTAAATGACATTATATTACAAAATTTCAATTTCCAATTGTTCATTGCAGTTACACATAAATACAATTGTATCCAACAATCTCATAAACTTACTTCTTAATTTTAATAGCTTTTGTGTAGATTCCATCTGACTTTCTATATAGATGAAAATATCCCCAGCCAGAAAACTACTAATCTAATCTCTGCTATAGAGATTTGCCTTTTCTGTACGTTATATTATTGCAATCATACAACATGTGGCCTTTCATATCTGGCACCTTTTATTTAGCATAATTTTTTATGTTAAACCATGTGGTGGCATGTATTAATTCTTTGCTATGTATAGCAATCCACTGTATAGATAGCACATTTTATTTATCCATTTACCAACTGATGGATATTTGAACTATTTCCACTTTTGGCCATTATAAATAGTGCTGGTATAAACATTCATGTACAAGTCTTTGAGAGGACATTCATTTTCATCTAACTTGGGTGTACATCTAAGAGTGAGTCACTGTGTCATATGATAAATTTATTTTAACAAACCACCAAGCTGTTTTCCAAAGGGCTACATTATTCCACATTTTCATCGGCAAATGTATGAGGATTCCATTTTCTCAAAATCCTTACCAAAGATTGTTATTATTTGCCTCTTTTATTGCACTCATTTTAGTAAATGTAGAGTGGTATCTCATTATTATAACTTGCACTTCACTAATAACTAATGATACTGGGAATATTTTCATTCTCTTATTTGCAAACCATATATCTTCAATGAAATGACTTCAAATATTTTGCCTTTTGATTGCATTATTTTTCTTCTCATTATTGACTTTTAAGATTTCTTAATGTATTCTGGATGCAAGTCCCTTTTTCAAATACATGCTTTGCAAATATTTTGTCCAGGTCTATGGTTTGTCTTTTACCTTCTTAATAGTGTCTTTAAATGACAAACATTTTAAATTTTTCTGAAGTCCAATTTATCACTTCAGTCTTTTATTGATAATGCTTTTGCATTTCTCTTGAAACTTCTGCCTAACCCAACGTAATAATGATTTTCTCCAATATTTTCTTCTAAGAGTTCTATAGTTTTAGCTCTTACAGTTAAGTTTATGATCCATTTTAAGTTAGGTTTTGTGGCTGGTGAGATAGAGTCTAAGTTAATCTTTTTGCATGTGAATATTCAATTGTTCAAGTATTAATAGCCAAGAAACAATTTTCCCCAACTGAACTGTCATTGCACCTGTGTTGTAAATCCACTGACCAGAAATATAAGGGTTTATTTTTGAGTTCTGACTTAGGTTCCATTAATCCAGTACCCCAATGTTGTGATTACCATAGGTTTGTATCAAGTTTAAAATCAGAAAGTCTTCTAAATTTGTCCCATTTTGGCTATTCTGGATCTTGTGTGCTTCTATATAAGTTTTAAGATCAGTTTATTAATTACAGAAACAATATTGTTTAGATTTTGTTAGGGATTGTACTGAATCTGTAGACAAATCTGGAGGAGGACTGCCATCTTAATAATATTGAGTCTTCCAACCCATTAATTTGGAATATCTCTTCATTTACTTAGAAGTCACTTTAATTTTCTTCAGCAATATTTTCTGATTTATTTAGTACTCAAGTTTATACTTATTTTATGAAATTTATTCATAAGTATTTTAAAAATTTTAATACTTTTGAAATGTTAGTGGCTAGTATGTAACATATAATTGATTTTGCATATTCATTTACCTTGAAACCTAGCCAACATTGTTTATTAGTTCTAGTAGTTTTTTGTTGAGTTTTTAGAATTTTCTACATGTAGAAGAATCATGTCTGTGAATAAAGATAGTTTTACTTCTTTCTTTCCTTTTTGAATGACTTTTATTTATTTTCCTTGCCTCACTGCCCTAACTAGAATCTCCAGTGCACCACTGAATAAAAATAGTAAGAGCAAATATACTTGCATAGTACCCAGTTAAGGAGAAAGAATTCAGTCTTCTATAATTAAAAATGATGTCGGCAGTAGGTTTTTTAAAGTCCTCTTTATCAGGTTGAGAAGTTCCCTTCTATTGCTACTTCGTTGATAGTTTTTGTTGTAAAGGGGTGTTGGTTATTGTCATAGCTTATCTCCATCTCATTACATGATCATGTGATTTTATCTTTTTATCTATTACTATGATGAACTACAATTAATTGATTTTAATTATTAAACAAACACTGCATTAGGGATAAGTCCCTCTTGGTTACAGTGAATAATCATCTTTACATATTGTTAAATTTGATTTACTAATATTTTGTTCGGATTTCTGTATTTGTCTGCCTTTGGTATTGGAATAATAATGGTCTCATAGAATGAATTTGAGGGTATCTCCTTCTCTTTTTCTCCCCTCAAAGAATGTAAGAAAATTGGTATTTCCTTTTACATATTTGATAGAATACACCAGTGAAGCTACAAGGTCTAAGCTTTTCTTTTTACTAATTCAGCTTCTTTACGTCATTATAGGTTTACTCAGATTTCTTCTTTTTTCTGGATCAATTTCTGTAATCTGTGGCTTTCTAGAAATTTGTTCACTTCTACGTTGTTTAATTTCATGGCATAAAGCTGTTCATTGCATTCCCAAGGGATTCTCCAAAGTATTTCCAAAGTAATCCTTTTAACTTTTTAAATTGGTAGTGATTTCCAAAGCATGATTGGTTTTAGTAATCTGTGTCTTTTTTCTTGGTCAGACTAGTTGTTTATAAAATTTGTTGAGATTTTCAAAGCACTGTAGTTGGATCTTGTTTTTTTTTTCTTTTTTTTTTTTAAATCCAGTCTGACAATCTCTCTTTAAAATTTTCTCCATGTAATTTGAAGCTCTATTATTATGTGCTTAAATGTTTAAGATTGATATGTTCTCTTGATCAACTTACCCTTTTAGTATTACAAAATGACCTTCTGAGTCCTTGGTAATACTCTTTGCTCTAAAGTCTTACTTATCTCATATTAATATAGGCACTTCATATTTCTTTAAATTCACATTAGTAGGATATATCTTCTCCATCCTTTGAAATTAAAACTCTGTGTTTTTATATTTAAAGTGGGTTTGTTATAGGCAATATATAGCTGGCTTTGGCTTTTAAAAAATCCAATTTTATGAGCTCTGATTTTAAATTGCAGTATTTAGACTATTTACATTTAATGTGATTGATTTGGTTAGTTTACATCTATAACTTGCTGTTTATTTTCTATTTGTCCCATCTTTTTTCTTTTTGTTCTTTTTTCCATTTTCCTCACTTTCTGTATTGTTTTGGATGAAATGGATACTTTCATGGCTCCATTTTATTTTTTCTATTGGTTTATTAGTTAGTTATAACCCTTTGTTTTGTGGTTTGGGGCTTAGAGCACACATATTTAATTGATTCAATCTACTTTCAAGTGATATCACACTTCTCATACAGTATGGTATAAAAATGTTATAATCATACACTTCTATTTTCCTCTCCTAATCTTCATGTTGCTGTTGTCATATATTTTACTTTTATATATGTTGCAAACCTTATACTACATTGCTATTTGTTTTAGCAGCCAATTATATTTAAAGGTATTTAAACAATAAGAATAAACCTTACACATTTACCTATCTAATAAGCATTTCTCATGTTCCCTATTCCTTTATATACATCTATATTCTATATTTCCATCTGGTATCATATACCTGAGGGATTTCCTTTAGTATTTGTTGTAGTGTATCTCTTCTGGTGATGAGTTCTTTCAGTAGTTGTATGTTTGAAAAAAAATCATTATTTCACCTTCATTTTTAAAAGAAAAACAAATAGGTACGGAGGTCGAGATTGATATCTTTTTCTCTGAGTACTTGCACTGTTTCCAGTGAAAAATCTGCAGTCTTCTTTATTTTATTTCTCAGTTATGTATCAAGTCTGCTGTCTCCAGATGCTGTATGGTTTTTTATTATTGGTTTTAAAAAATTTAATTATGCGGTACCTTCATATATTCTTATTCATGTTTCTTGTGTTTAGAGTTCATTGAGCCTCCTGGACATGTGGGTTTATAGTTTTCATCAAATTTGGACAATTTTCAGCCATTATTTCTTCAAATATTTGCCTCTCTTCTCCTGCATGACTTAAATTACTTGTGTATTAGGCAATTTCAAGTTGTCCATTGCTCACAATGTTATTTTTTAATTCTTTTTTTTATTTGTGCTTTGTTTTGGATAGTCTTTATTGCTGTTTTCCCGAGTTCACTAATTTTTTCTCTGCAACGTTTATTGTTGTTAATCTCATTCAGTATATTTTTATTTTAGACATTGCAGTTTTCATTTACAGATGTTTCATTTGGATCCATTTACATCTTTCATGTCTTTACTTAACATTTGGAACATAAGGAGTATATTTCTATAACTGTTTAATATCCTTGTTTACTAATTAGAACATCTGTACCAGTTCTTGTTTAGTTTTGATTCATTTAAATCCTTTTTATGTTGTTTGGTTTTTTTTTTTTTTCTCTTTTGCATGGCTGGTAATATTTTATTAGAGGCCAGCTATTGTGAATTTTCCATTGTTATATGTTAGATATTTCTGTACTTCTATAACTATTCTTGAGTTTTTGCTACATGCAGTTGCATGCAGTTGTGTTACTTAGAGACATTTTGATCCTTTTAGTTCCTGCTTTTAAGTTTTTTTTTTGTTTTTTTTTTTTTTTTAGGTGATACAGTGTCTATCTAGGGCCAAATATTCTTCACTAATGAGTCCAGGACTTCTGCACTCAACCCAATGTCCTTTGAAATCTGATTTTATCCAGTCTCATGGGGGGGGGGGGAACAGACATTATCCTCAGGCATTATTACTTCTATTCTTTTTGGGGGTGGTCCTTTCTTGAGGCTTGGGAAGATTCTTCCATTCATTAACTGCTCAGTACTCAGCTGAACGCTTGAGAGGGACTCTCTGAAGTTCTTTGTAGTTCTCTCCGTTAATAGTTCTCTCCTCTTCAGTAGTCTTTTCTGTAAACTCTAGATACCGTTGTCTCCCCAAACTCTTAGTTCCATCACCTTAGTTCAGGGAGTCCATAGGCTCCATCTGCCTTCTCTTGCCCTATGCTCTGTGCAGGATATTCTTTTAAATTGGCATGCTAAGGCAATTTTAGGATTCAGCTCATTTGTCTTCCTACTCTTAATAATCACTGTACTTAGTTGCCTGATATCCAATGTTATTAAATCAATTGACTTATATATTTGTCCATTTTTGTTGTCTGATGTAGGAAGTCCAGTCCCTTCTATTCCATCCTGGTTGTAAGTGGTAGCCTTCCTCAGTAGATCTGAAACTTTAGTTTGCCATTCCTGAAGCTTTTTATAATTATTTCCTAATCCTATTCAAGAAGATAATTTTTAAAAATATAAAAGTTCATTAGACTAAACATATATAAAATATTTTCATATTAAAAGTATTAAAATTAAATTAAGTCCCAATGACCAGTTATAAAATTTCACATTAGTTTAAAATATCTTGACATACTCTTTGCATGTGTGAATTTAAGAATCATAATACATTAGAGTAACAAAAGTAAATCTATTTAGCTTTCCTTAGAAAATATGACAGAATAGCTAAAATGATGGAAACTGCAGCAAACATCATAGTTTTAATTATATTTTAATTCAACATACTTAGTATTTTTAATACTAACCCTCCATAAGTTAGAAACATTAAAAACTGTATTCATATAAATCAAATTTTGTGAAACAATGCACACAGTAACACAGAATATATGCACCCATATTTCATTGATCTAATAGTACCATACTAAAAGACAAAATATTAGACATACTGAAATCATAAATCACTATATTTCAACAAATGGTTTTTAATACCAAAATAATAAAGGTATAAACATGGAAATACTGGAAAAGTACTACAGGCAGAAAAAAGGAGCTACTAACATTTTGTTCAGGAATTTAACATATGCACAATAACCAGACAAAGCACAAAACAACAAAACCAATTAAACTGTGCATATGAATACATGCATTAAACACTGTGCATGCTAAAATTTACCTGAATTATATGAACATAAGGCTTTATCTGGAAAAAAAATGTTAAAATAATGTCAAAAATACATTTAAAAATCATAATATGTAATAGGGATATTGAAATCTAATCTCCACTTTATAGTACAGACTGTATTTTAATATTTTTGTTATAAAATAAAAAGGGCACACTAATTTGGGATAAAATTAAGATAGAAAGACACATCATATCTGAATTAGTAAAAAATCCAAGTTATGTTAGCAGAAATTCTGATTAAATGAAATTGTTACAGGCTAAGAGAAGGTACATAAAATGAAAAATTAATAATAGACCTGCCGTGCATATTAATGGCAATCAATTTTATCTAATAATACATGGTTATATAACAAACCATGAAATGTAAGAGGTATTGGTTCCACACAGAAATTTAGCATGCAGTAAACAACTAATGAGCTTAAATTGAAGGAATCTTGGCTTTGAAAAAGTATATTTTAAAATCGATTTCTTTTAGAGGAAGAACAATTTGAAAATTTTCAGGGAACAAGTTATTTTGATATTCTCACTTGATAACAATGAATATACAGAAAGAGAAATTGTGGGGCGCCTGGGTGGCTCAGTGGGTTAAAGCCTCTGCCTTCAGCTCAGGTCATGATCCCAGGGTCCTGGGATCGAGCCCCGCATCAGGCTCTCTGCTCAGCAGGGAGCCTGCTTTCCCCCTCTCTGCCTGCCTGCCTCTCTGCCTACTTGTAATCTCTGTCAAATACATAAATAAAATCTTTAAAAAAAAAAAAAAAAGAAAGAGAAATTGTCACAAATAAGTTAACAGAATACAAATTATTTATATTTTTTCTATATAAATATTTATAAAGTTTTAAAAGGTAGGAAAATATTAACAAGTTGTTTCACATTGAAAGACAAGTAAATTATCATGTGAATAGCATTAGAAATTTAAGGGAATATATGAACTATCATGCCATAAGAATACCAGAGAAATGTAAATATGCCCTAAAATCTGGAAAAATGTAAATATTTATCCTGGCACATCTAAATCATTAGCCCAAAGATAGTATGTCTCAGGGAAATAAAATAACAGATACAAAGGCTATCACAGAAACTTAGTTTCTAATGTTCATATAAAAGATTTAAAATTTGAATAAAATTATTCTGAGCTTTATTTAACAAACAGAGAAGTAGGATATTTGGCAATATTTTACATGACTGATTTGTCTGATTAGTAATCTATACAGTGGTGGAATTATATAAAGTATTTGGGGGGAAAATTACTATTCTAACCACTGTGTAGGAATTTCTGAGGTTAGAGTATAACTGTAGGAATTAGAAAAAAAATTGTAGAGTTGAATAATTTTATAAATATTGTAACATTTATCTGGACATATGTTCATAAACACAAGAAAAAACTGCATCAACTAACTTAAACTAGAACTTAAAAAAACAACAACATAAACTTTCAGGTTTGACCAACACTAACCCCATCACTTCACTTATCAGGTTACTAAGTTACCTTCCACCACTTTCATTTAAAAGAGATTTCATACATTTACCATATATTTTTAAAGTCCACTGTTACCTTTTTCTGAGTTTCCTTCCATTGTTTTCATATACAGCTTGTTTAAATACTTACTGGGTGTTATATGCAACTGAATAATTGAACATTACATCAAAAACTAATGATGTACTATATTCTGGCTAATTGAACATAATTATAAAAATTTTTTAAAAAAAAGTTGAATAAAATAAATTACTATTAAAAATAAATAAAAATAAAAAGAAATTGATTATTTTCCAATTAAAAAAATACTCATGTATATTTTTCTAGCCTTTTAACATTTTTACTTATTATACTTAAATTTCATTAAATCTAAAATTAATTTTGACATACTATATAAGGAAGTGGTATGCTGGTAAATGTTTAACAACTATCAATCTGGAGAAGAAAAACCTTGATTTGTAATATTTGTAAATTTCCACTATGTAAATACTCCCAGATAGCCAATTCAAGCTATCAATGTCAATGACTATGAAGAGAAGAAATGTGCACAACTGGCTCTAGTTCCAGCATACCATCAGAAAAAGAATTATTAACCATACTAAAGTTAAAATATAATAGTAGAAGAAATCCTAGGTAAAGTCACAAACATAAACTGAAAATGAGACAACTGAAGATGCTTTAAGATGTCAAAAACTATTATTTCACAAAGGAAAGGAAAACTCTGAGAGTAATCATAATGAAGAATCTCAACATCCAAAAAATAAAGACAATGAAAATAACAAAAGAAGAGAAAAGTTATAAAAATCTTTCTAAACAAGAAAAAAAGCAGAATAAAAGTAATATAAAAAAAGGAATTTGTATAATCAATAGAGCACACATGTATATAACTAATAGTACAAAACTGTCTTATGAAGAGATGATCACAAGGCATGCAGCAAAAAGTTATAGGAAAAGTGTAAACAGAAATGTGTTACACAGTTAATAAATAAAATTATCATGTTAGAAATTGAAGTAAATGTCTACATTGAAATCGTATTTTACCTACTGAAACAACAATTTTACCAGTTTTATAATTCTTCATAGATATCTTTGTATCATGTTACATACTTTTTATTAAAATATTCATGATGGTGATATTCATGCTCATATTGATTTACACACATATGCAAATTAATGCTAATATAACATATCCAAACCCTAGAATTTAAATGGATAAATAGTAAAGGAAATATTTCAGTTGTGGTCTTCTTACTTTACGTCACTCTACTGTTGAGGTGTTTTGTTTTTTTTTAAAGATTTTATTTTTAAGTAATCTCTACACCCAACGTGGGGCTCAAACTTACAACTTTTAAAAATTACAATTTCTATTCCTTATTAAAAATTCACAATTTATAAGAAGTTTTTAAATTGGAAAAATGTATAAACATTTCAAGCTATTCAAGCTTACATTTTAATTCCAGGGCTTTTAATAATAAATATTAAAAATGTGTCCCAGATATACATATTTATATTTACTATCTATAATACACATATTTAACATAATCTTCCTATAGCATATATATAATATTTTTTTTAAAATGTATATATTTTGGCACAAACTGTGATGCTGAAAAATGTTGAAAGAGATTTTTATGAGGAGAGATAGGGAATTATTTACTCATTGTGAACTTTATCAATTGGAAATCACTATGGTCTTTGCTTAATTAGACCTTATGATCTAGATGCAAGCAAATACATTTCTCTCTTAATTTTTTCCAATTAAGTTCACTGCTTTCCCAAATTTATCTCTAATATAAATATCATTTAACTTTCTTCAATTTCAAAATACATGAGGTTTCATTTGTAAGCAAGGTAGGTATTTGTTTATATGATATAATGAAAGGAAAGTCCTCCCCTTAAAACATTCTCCCCCCAGGTTGCAACACATCAAGGAGAGGGACTACATCACGTTAAGACATTATTGTACTACTTCTTTTAGTCTTCTATCCTCAAATTATATTTAAAAACAGTAAATCTCATAATCCATAGCCTGGCACTCAATGCTTTCTACATATAAGTCTTAAACTATCTAGATTTTATGTCTTTATCATAGCATACTTAACAATTTATTTTTTCTCACCTCTATTTACTGAAATCTTACTTATTCTTTTAAGCCCTAACTAAAATGCTCATCACAGTTAGCAATATTCTCTAATACCTCCACATAAGGTTACAATTTTAGTTTTACAACTTTCCTGTCTATATATAATAAAAAATTATACAAGTTCCAAAATTATGGCATGATCATGTACTGAGATATAAACTATGCTTTATTATTCTTACATTTTTATATTTTAAAGAGGTGGCAAGTTTTTTTGTGTGTGTTTCTTTTAACTAGGGAAATTAATGTTTCCAGTTGAAAAGAAAAGTGACATATAGCACTTTACTATCCATACTCTAGGCTTGTTAATGAGATTTTGCTAGAGGAGAGAAATAAGAAAGGAGTGTAGAGGGGGGCAGAGAAAGGAGGAAAGCACTGCTGAAGGCCAATATTCCTCAGAATTAGTAAGGGACATGGTTAAAGAGCTTTGTGAATAATAGGGAGCCAGCCTCTAGGAACTCTCTGCAGTCCAGTGATATTTTAGGATTCTGGGATGGTAGCTCCATGATCAAGCTGGATGCTAAGGCCCAAAGAACCAGCATTAGTAAAAATTTCTATGCATAGACCTAGATTCAAATAGGACAAATCAATGAAGCTCTAGAAGGATTAAAAATTAATGGGTCTTTTCTGAATATTTTCCTTTTTTAGGGCTTCCTATAACCTCCATTAAGAGTTGCGAGTAGGTAAGGAGAAGGAAAATTGATATTTGACTGGAAACACAGATACCTAAGTAAAATTAAATATAGCTTTTGAAAAAAATGTATATTTTACATGCAAGTTTGTGAATAAGAGTTTTATTGATATATAAACATCATGTATCTTTGGATTAATCACAAGCACCATAACAAGTAACTAAATATTTGTGGATATAAATAAAATAATGTGAATTTCGAAAGAAAGCAAGAAAATAAAAAATAAACAATATTGTGTAAAATATTAAGCACAATTTGTAAGAAACTACATTAAATATAAATGTATTAATTACTCCAATAAAAAATAAGTCTTGTCATAACAGATTTTAAAAGATGAACTTTACATTGTTTTCAAAAGATAAACCTTAAATATAAGGACACAAAGAAGTGGAAAGCAAAAGGATTGAGAGAAATACACCACACAAAAAAATGTTAACCAAAGAAAAGCAGATAAAGCATTACTAACACCATACAAAGAAGGCCTTAAAAAAAAAAGCATGCCTAGATATAAAAAGAAATATTATGTAATGACAAAATTATCAGTCTATTAGAAAAAGTATAACAATTTAGTTAGTATACACCCAATAACACAACTTCAAAACCCATTAAGCAAATAGTGACAAAATTAAAAGGAGAGAGTCCACAATCATACATAGAAATGTTAACAACTCTCAATAACCAGTGGAATAGTTAGATTAAAAAAAAAAAAGCAAACCAAGATTTGAACAACAAAACTGATAAACCTGAATAACTTGTAGAACATGTACAGAACTGTGACAAAATAAACATTCTTCTCAAGAACATTTGCCAAAATTGTTACACAAATCACCATAAAGAGAATTAGTAATTTTAAAGATTCCAAATGATGCAAAGTATATATACTCTGAAATGCCGGACAAAAAAAAAAGAAAGAAAGAAACAAACAAACAAACAAACCCTAGGGTTTGGAGAGTTAATAATACATGCCTAAATAACTGATAGGTAAATGAAAGCACCACAATAAATATTACATAAGTATTTTCTGAAGAAATGAGGAGAAACAAGCTATATCTAAGGAAAGTAAAAGAAAGATATAATAAGAACAAAAATTAGTGGAAAAGAAAAACAAATACAACCTAGAAAGTAAACAAAACAGGTTTTTTGTGTGAAAGACTACTATAAGTCTGACCAAGAAAAACAAGAAAAGAAAAAGAAGGACATCACTACACATCCAATGGACATTAACTAGATAACAAGACATTATTATGAATAATTTCATGTAAATAATTTTTTAATAGAAGAAATGTAAAGATTCCAAGACAAATCCAACTTAACAAAGCTGGCACAAGTCACAAATTTTGATTAGTTCTAAAGTTAGCAGAGAAACTGAAATTATAATTTAAAACCTATACACTAAGAAATTACCAACCTTAATGACTTAAATGGTGAATATGCCTAAAAATTTAAAGAATTAATACCAATAATGCAGAAATACTCTCAAATAGAAAATAATGGTATACTTTCACTTTTTATGAAAGCAGCACAACACTGAAATCCAAACTTGAAGAGTAAATAAGACATCAAACAGAAAAAGAATAAATATTTCCTAGTACTTTTTTGAAGCCAGCATAGCATTGATAACAAAAGCTAATAAAAGACAATCTTTCCTTCTCATGAATATAGATGCAAAAATTCTAAATATAGTATCAGTAAATTGAAACCTGGGATAGATAAATTGATAACGCATCATGAGATACCTGAATTCATCACAGGAGTGGCTAGATTAACATTTGAAAATCAATGCAATATGCCATATATGTAGAATAAAAGAGAAATATTATATGCATATATCCATGTATCTAGAAAAAAATGATACACTCAATATGCATTCAGGATTTAAAACTTTCGTCAAACTACGAATAAAACAGAACTTCCTGAATCTCAGTGTAGTGTAAAAATTTAACACTAATTTAACAAAAATATCAACTATAATTGATAAATATTTAAAGCTTTTCCTAAGAATTGGGGAACAAAACATGGATGGCAACTTCTACTCAACAATACCACTTTGCTCAGGATTTTATGATAAGACCTTGCCAAAGCATTGAGTAAGAAAAAGGAAAGCAAGGTATAACAATTTGAAAGAAAGAGGAGAAATTGTCATTATTCACAGGTAACATAATATTGTACATCAAAACTCAAAATAATGTATGAAAATGTTATTAGAATTCAATGAATAATGAATAATAATAACTTTTATTTCTTAATATCAACATCCACTTAAGTCAAATCCCTAGTTACTGATATAGTAAAGATATAAAATCTTTTCATTGAAACCAATTAAAATATTATTTAGAGATACAACAGATTCATAGAGTGGAATTCTCCTCACTCCCTGGAGAGATTTCAGTTCTCCCCAAAATGATGAATGTAATTTGAATAAAAATTCCTGAAGGGTATTTATGAAAAATGATCATTTGATACTCAATTTGTTGATTAAGAGCAAAAAAAATAAAAATATTAATAATGACCTTAAAGAAGAACAAAGCTGGGTTAGTTACACTTCCAGATATCACAATTTAGAGCTACAGTCATTAAGTCACTTTGGTATTGACACAAGAATAGAAAAGTTGCCTAATTGAAAGAAAAAGACTTCAAAAAGTTAACCAAAGTCATGCGGCTTTTTAAATAAATATATGGACCAAGTGGACATCCAAAGGGTTAAGAATGAATTTTGATCCCTACCTCACACAATATACAAAACTCAATTCCAAATGAGTTGTAGATTCAACAAGCAGAATAAAGCACTATTCTAGAAGAAAACATATATCTTGATCTTAAAAAAGACAAAGATATTTTCATACAGATCACACCAACACACTAACACCAAAGAAAAAATTGGAAAACTAAAATACATCAACATTAAAAGTTTCTGTTGATTAAAAGATCTCATTTAAGAGTGTAAAGGCAAATCAGAAAGTAAAATACATTTGTAATATATTTATGCTATAAAGAATTCAAACTTATAATTTCAAAAAAAAACCTCATAAAGCAATAAGAAAAGATAGAACCCAAATGAAAAATGGGCTAAAAGTTTGAGTAGGCTCTTCATAAAAGAGGATATCTAAATGGTCTATTAACCTATGAAAAGGTCATTAGAGAAATGCAAATTATAGCCACAGTGAGGTAACACTGAACATCCACGTGAATGGTAGTGAAAGTAAAAATACCAAAAACAAGTAATGATGTGGAGAAACTTAAACCCTCAACACTACTGCAGGAAGTACAAATTGGTATGGTTTTTTACTGTAGGAAGTAAAATGGGTATAGTTTGAGAAACTGTTTAATAATATCTACTGCATTTGAATATGAGCATAGCCTGTTACCCATTGATTCTACTACCAGGTATATTCAAAGCAAAAATGAACACATATGATTACAAAAGGGCATGTATGAGAAATTTCATAGCAGCACTAGTAGGAATGGCCCAAATCTGAAAGCAAATTACTAGTCAACTGCAGAATGCATAAATTCTTGGATATTTAGAGAAAGGAATTGTGTATAGCAATGAAAATAAGTTAACTGCAATTATTTGCAACAATATTGATAAACCTCACAAACACCTCGGTAAGAAAAAAAAGCCAGATGTGAAAGAATAAAATATTTGTAATTCCAATTCTATAAAATTCCTATGTATGTGTGAGTATTCCATTTACATGAAGTTAGAAATAAGCAAAACTATTTTGTGGTATTTGACCTTGGCAGGAAGAATACTTACTAGAAGAGAGCAAGAGGGAGGCTGGTGATGTTCTATTTCTTGATGTGGGTGCTACTTACATGGTTTCTGGTACTTTGTGAAAATTCACTTGGGGGCATATTTATGATTTATACACATTTCTGTATAGATGCTATACTTCAGTAAAAAGTTTACTAAAAATGTAGAGTTCTGCTTCTGGGAATGACAGAGTAACTTATATTAGACTAACTCTCCTGCCAGTCATAATTACAAATATTGGACAAATATTTTAACAAAAACTGTTTAAAGACACCAGACAACAAACAGATGCAGACAGAAATTGGTACATGGCCCTTGAAATAAGAAAAGTGCATACGGAAACAGCTTTTCTCCAAAGGGCCTTCCCAGTTTGGTGCCCTGCAGAGGTGCTATAGCTCAAGAAAAAAGTTTCATTCTTACATGGCTGAAGAGCCAGAGGTCAGAATTCAGAGTTTTCAGAGCAGCTAGAATTATAAAGAAAATCCTGAAAAAGAGGGAGCCAGAAAAGGGGAGGCACAAAATTTACATACAACAGCCCCCTAAATCCTTCCCTAAATTGTAAACTGCAGAGGGAAAAACAAGAAGAAAGCCACAGCTGGAAAGCTAAAAGAGATGCAACTTCTTGATGCACAGGGACACAGAGTCTGGAGTTTAAGTCCAGTGATATCATGGGATTTGGGCCAATATTTTGGACTTTGCCTGGGAAGTTCACACATTAGGAATGAAAACCACAAACCAGACTAAGGACTATGCTTTAGAACTAAGGAAGAACCAAAACAGAATTGCCTTAACATATCCTTCATATGTTTTAGGTGATCCTTCAATAATTTCACTGTCTACCAAAATAAAAGCCAACATTTTTCCAAATCCAGAGCCTCTAAAAGGTAGGAAACACAATGTCCAGTATACAATAAAAAATTATTATATATGTAAAACACATAGTATGTGATCCAGAATCAAAGGAAAAAATCAGAAATATAAGTAGACCCACAGAAGACTAAGATATTGCAGTTGGCAGATTTTAAAATAAATATTATAAATGTATGTGAGAATTCCCAGGATTACACACACATACATTACATACAAATACAATATAGAAACTGAACATACATGTATGTACATTACATATACACATGTACACCTATGTACATATGTATGTATATATGTAATGCTATGGATTTTCCATACATTTACATATGTATATATATGATCCTGTAAATTATTAATATATTTATACATATAGACATCATATATGTATAATATTATACACACAGGGATATAATAAAAAGAGGAATTTCAGGAAGGATATAGGTAGATCTAAGAAAACCAAATGTAAATTTTAAAATGAAAAATACATTTTTGCTAAAACAATTCATAGTATGAATTTCAGAGAAATTGGACACTGTAGAAGAAAATACCAGTAACTTAAAGACATGATAAGTAAAAATAATCAAAACTGAGAAAAAGAGGAAAAAGAAATTAAAAAATAAACAGAACTCAATAATCTGTAGAACAATGTTAAGAGATCTTTAAACATGTAACTGCAGTCCAAGAAAGAGATAAATAAGAGAACGGAATAGAAAATTAGAACATTGGCCAAAAAACATCTCAAATGGTTGAAATCTTGAGAAACTTACATGATGAAATCACATCTCTTTTACCTAACACCTCTCAAAACCATCATTTTGGTTTTGTCCCAATGATTTATTTCCATTCACTTTTCTAAAGATTTGTGGTTATGAGACTGTATAAAAATAGTAGATGTGAAGTTATCTATTTCAAAAAGTGAAAGGGTAATAATGTTACATTTTGCTAAATAAAGAATTAACATCTGAGATGTCAAAGAGATAAATCTGATTAAAATGGAACTAGGAAAAGAATAAAGGATCAAAAAAGAAAACTCTTTTTCATCTGTATAGTTCAAATTGTGATGAGAATGCTTAATAAGATACCAAGTAACAAATTTGTAAATGACTTTTGTCATGTTAAAAAGGAAAATACTTCACTTGAGACACTATGCAACTTTAACTGAATGAGAGTAAAGAATATATAAAAATAAAAACTTATACATCAAAATATACCTTCAAAAATAATCTATGTGTCAAGAGAGTAATGAAGAGTTTCTCACCAATGAGTCAAAATAAAATTATGTGAATATGTGAGATATTTTACCATCTGTAAAAGCAATCTCACTTCTCTATTGAAAAATTTAAGTTATTTGAACATATGGCTCCAATCTTGCTCACACCTTTTTAAGAATGCTTAATCAATCACTCTTTGAAATATGCACATTTGGTAATGTCTAAATAACATCTGGGATAACAGTGGGTAAAAGTAGCCTGAAGTTAAAAATTATAGAAAATACTACTTTCATATTAAAATTTTAATTTCTCATCATCTAATTTCTTTCAGACATGAGCAATGAGCATGTGGCCCTATCTACAGATGTTTTAATATATAGAACCCTCTTACTTTGCCACATACAGAAATACTGGTGTAAGAAAAAGCCATACATTTCAAATACCTTCACTAATTCCTTTACTAGAGAAACCATTCAAACGTTATAATCAAAGTTGCCTGGACTTTCATCTCAAAAAAAATTTAAAAAATATTTAAGTTAGCTATAAGATATATGCCATTACTATTAGAGTGCTTTTAAAAATATTTCCTTACATGTTTAAAATTATAAATCATTAATGTCCATGGAAATGAAATATTTTTTTAATCATTTGAATCTACAATTTGAATTTGAATTTGAATCTACAAATAGATTAAAATAGGAAATCATGAGCAGAGAAAACAGAATTCTAACAATACCGATAAATATCCATATATGTTCAATATATATTTATGTGTGTGTGTTTGTGTGTGTATCTGAGGCTATGATATATACATATATATGTGTATATATATATAAATAGGCAATATATGTAGGCTATAATATATATCATAGTCTCAGCTCATAGCCTCAGAGATTGAATTATCAACATATTCTATTATGTGGATGTAAAGAAGAAAGGAGGGATTATTATATATTTTTGATGATAACTATTCATGCATACGTTTCATCAAATATGTTAATGATCGTGATCTTTGACCAAATAAGACATAAATGCAGTATTTACTCTTTCCATGAAAAAAAAAAAAACCTTAAGGAGGTCATTCTTATGAATGAACTTTTAAAATAATTAATGCTTACTTATACGTACCTTAACTTGAACTTGACATTGATGAGCAATATATCCTCAGCCAATAGTAATGTCCTTAACCTTCTATTTCTAAGTGTTAAAATCTTCATTTCCTTTATGTATGTGTACACGTTTTTATTTATCTTCAGTGTTACACATTGTTAATGAATTATGATTACATTGTAGATGCAAAACACCAATTTTTACCATATGTTCAAATACCGAAAATTTATTTTATCAGAGGTTAGTTGGTAGGTAGTGACAAGTCTGAATGGTGCAATATGAAACCATATTACCCACGAGTGAATTTAATACTATTAATGATTAAGTAGCAGAGGAGCTATTTGGGGAATGATTAAATATTAAAAGCTATAAACTTAACTAAATCAAATTAATTGTATGAAAATCTATGATACATGTAGCTAACTAGAAAGAATCCATCCTCATTGTTCTTCCACTATTCTTAATTCACTGGGGAGGAAAAAAGTAATGAAAATTGTTGGTAGATCTAAGAGTTTAGATATTAAGAGTCTGTAATAGCAACTGGAGTAAGTATTAGTAGCGACCTATAAACAAACTGTAAGAATTAGTATGAAATGGTTTGTATTAGTAAACTTCGTGTAGTAACCCATGATCCTACCCTGTGATTTAGAGATAATGTACTTGGGTGGATTACAGGGACCCAAAAGAATACACACCAAAATGACTCCACATAAAATTCACAGTAGTGTAATTATTACAACAAGAGATGTTATAAAGGCAATTGCAAATAACTGTGAGTAAATGTTTACTCTATGGAGAAGCTGAAAAAAGTGAGTGCTGTAAAATTAGTGTTTAAATAATGAGAGACTGTAACTATGGGAAATAAAATTCATAAGTAAACAAGTCATCAGAGACATTATTTTAAAAAGGAGTGAAGGCAATTCTCTAGGCTTTCTGGGACCTAGCCTTTCTTCTAATTCTCTATTCATCAAATAGCCTTCTGATATATAATTTAGTCCTCTATTCAGCAGGGAGAATGTGATCCACGTAGACCAGAGTCATTTGTTATGTTGCCAAATACATTTCTTATGATTGATAAATGACATGCCTTTTGTGCTTATAAATGTACACTTCTGAAATCTGGTTAATGTCAATCAATTCTCCATTACTGCACAAAAAAATGTTGCTAAGCTTGGAAAATGCTGACTCCATGAAGATAAAATTATCCCATGAATACTACACAAAGAAGTGAGTAGACACCTCCTGCTTTTAATAATAGACTCATCAAGAAAACAAATTAGATCTGTAGGAACAACAAACCAATAATGCCACTTTTCAGTCTAGAAAACATTTCCACATTTCTTTTAAGATTCTCTGAATTGATCAAATTCTACTTGATATTTTGGACTATGTAAAATCCAGGGTAAAATGCGAACACTGACAATAATAATAACAACAATAATCACATCAGTTTATATTCCCGAGAATATTTAACTTTTATAAACAAGGACAGTGAATTAGAGAGAGAACCTACCTGAAGTCATATGTTTCTTAAGTGAGAGAATCAAACTTTAAACCCATGTTTGTTTGACTAATGCTCATGGTCATGGTTTCAACCACTATATTATACTTGTCATCCTATATATTTATAAAATCGTTAGCATAATGAAGATGGAAATCATAATTTCAGACATGTATAGCTACATGACCAAATTTTACTAAAGTTGCTATCTCATTTCTATGTAAGTTTCCAATAGCCAAAATTAAAACATAACTGTGGGGTCATACCATGACAAATGAATGCTGTAAGTATAACCTCATTTTAGTGTATCAATTTAAAACCATCAGTAGCGGGGCACCTGGGTGGCTCAGTGGGTTAAGCCGCTGCCTTCGGCTCAGGTCATGATCTCAGAGTCCTGGGATCGAGTCCCGCATCGGGCTCTCTGCTCAGCAGGGAGCCTGCTTCCCTCTCTCTCTCTCTGCCTGCCTCTCTGCCTACTTGTGATTTCTCTCTGTCAAATAAATAAAAATAAAATCTTTAAAAAAACCATCAGTAGCTATGAAAACACTAATAGATGCCTGTTAATACCCATAATGGGTTCTTCAAATTCTATGTCATATATATGTCATTTAAGATAATTCATAATGGTCTGATAAATCTCACTGAAAACTTACTTTGCAATCTCCTTGTTGGGCTCTCTCCATGGAGCTGTCGTCGTGGCATATATGGAGAAGGGTGGGGAAGTGGTAATGAAGAAACATCATGGGTCTGAAGTTTGTACCAATGTGGCTCATCATCTAATAATGCTGTTTCTAATTCAATTAAAATCTACAAAGCCAAGAGACAAAAGAACGTTATATATCTGCAATATAGAAACTCTCTTAAATGGTCTCATAACTTTTATAATAATGATAATTATAATAATAATGCTGTTGGTCAAAAACAATGTTATGTTACAAAATTGTCCATATATTTTGACAATAACTAAATAAAAGTTAAATATACATAACTTCTTACTGACTTAATAGTTTTAAATATCTAAATTTTTTTATAGACCTCTGACCACCCACCTACTGTTAAATTTGCCATTACATAAAGACAGTACAAAAAAGGAAAAAAAAATACAGGCCAATATCTCTGATAAACACAGATGTAAAAATTCTCAACAAAGTACTAGCAAACCAAATCCAAAAATACACTAAAAAAATCATTCACCACAATCAAGTGGGATTTATTCCTGGGATACAGGGTGGTTCAATATACACCAATCATTGTGATATATCATAGCAATAAGAGAAAGGAAAAAAACCATATGATCATTTCAGTAGATGCAGAAAACCTTTTGACAAAGTACATTCATGATAAAAACCCTAAACAAAGTAGGTTTAGAGGGAACATACCTTAACATAATAAAGGCCATATAGGAAAAACCCACAGCTAACATCATATTCAAAGGTGAAAAACTAAAAACATTTCCCCTAAAATCAAAAAAAAGGTGAAGATGTCCACTCTCACCACTATGTTATGCAACATAGTACCAGAAGTCCCAGCCACAACACTCAGTCAAAAAAAAGAAATAAAAGGCATCAAAATTGTTAAGGAAGAAGCAAAATTTTCACTATTTGCAGAGGTCATGACATTATATACTGGAAACCCTAAAGACTCCACCAAAAAAACTACTAGAATGGATAAATGAATTCAGCAAGGTCACAGGATAGAAAATCAAAAATCTGTTACATTTCTATACACTAATTATAAAGTAGTAGAAAGAGAAATTAAGAAAACAATCCTATTTACAATGGCACAAAAAATTTTTAAAAAAAGAAAAAACAAAACCTAGGAGTAAACTTAACCAAGGAGATGAAAGACCTGTACTCTGAAACTATAAAACACATGAAAGAAATTGAAGATGAGACAAACAAATGGGAAGATATTCCACGCTTGTGCATTGGAAATTATTAAAACATCCATATTACCCAAAGCAATCTTCAGATTTAAGGCAACCCTATCAAAATTCCAACATTTTTCACAGAACTAATCATCCTAAAATTTATATGGAACCACAGAAGACTCCAATAGCCAAAGCAATCTTGAAAAAGAAAAACAAAACTGGAGGTATCAGAATCCCAGATTTCAGGATATAGTAATCAAAACAGAATGGTGCTGGCACAAAAATAGACACAGAGATGAACGGAACAGAATGGAAAGTCCAGAAATCAACCCACAATTATGTAGTCAATTAATCGTCAACAAAGGAAGCAAGACTATGTAACAGGAAAAATACAGTCTCTTCAACAAATGATGTTGGAAAAACTGGACATCTACATGCAAAGAATTTAACTGGACCACTTTTTTACACAAACTCAAAATGGATTAAAGACTTAAATGAGACCTGAAACCACAAAAATCCTGGAGAAGAGCACAGGCAGTAATTTCTCTGACATGGTCCATAGCAACATTTTTCTAAATAAGTCTCTTAAGGCAAGAGAAACAAAAGCAAAAATAAACTATTGGGATTACATTAAAAGAGAAAGCTTTTCACAACAAAGGAAACATTCAACAAAACAACAAGGTAACCCACTGGGTGGGAGAAGATATTTGCAAATGATATACTTTCAATATCATTTAATTGATTGACAAATTAATTGGGTGAATTATTAATTTAATTAATCCTTTTAATTAATTAGGGGGTCTTTATTAATCCCTTAATAAATTAAAGGGATTAATATTAACGATATATAAAGAATTTCTGTAATTCTACACCAAAACAATCAAAAAAAATCCATTTTAAAAACTGGGCAGATGCTACAGTGAGTGCTGTGGAGTGTGGAAACCTGGGACTAACATTACATTATATGTTTATAAAAAAATAAAAATAAGTAAACAAATAAAAACTGGGAAGAAGACAAGAGCAGACATTTTTCCAAAGAAGACACCCAGCTAACGGACACAAAAACGATCACTAACATCATTAATCATCAGGGAAATGCAAATTTGTCATTAAAGAAATAATGCTTATTACTACAAGTCTGTAATAACTAACATTTATATATTATTTGGTAATTGAAAAAAACTTTATTTAGATTTATTAATTTAACCTTTACAAAAACCTTTAAATGGGGAGACAAAACCAAATTAAAAGCATCTACTAGACATTAAGAACGATGTCATATGTTATCTTAATTCTCAGAAAAAAAAACCTGCTAGATTGGTCTTATTCAACTTTTACAGATAAGGATACCAAAGCTAACAAAGGTTAAAAAAAAAACAAACTGGTCTAAGCTCATAGTAGCTGTTAAGTGAGAAAGGTGTGATATGAATCAAAGTCTGTCTTATTTAAAACTCTGTGTTCAATGTATCATGTCACTAAGAATTCAAAACAGGAAAGTGAAGAATGGATTTTTAATAGGAACTGTATCCTCATATGGATTTTATAATATGAATATTTAATAAATTTACAAAGGAAACCAGTCCACAGGAATAATGACTCTTTTGTTCTTTTAGGGTCCTGTGCAAAGATGACACCGTTTGTGATTATGTATCTGAGAACTGCTGTGTGATGCTAACTCACTCTTCAGCTCTGGTTGCTAAGCAGAACCGTATTAGCCGCCACAAATGCAATACATTTGTGAAACACAAACCAAACTTTCAGCATTCAACACTGAGATTTCTACAGTAGGAATAAACACCTAAAAATTGTCCAGATTATTTAGAAACCATTTTTTAAAAGGCATCAATGTTTTGTCTTAGAGCAATAAATTCATTCCACGAAAGAAACGGTTTGCTTTTTCAGGTATTCAAATATATGATTTTACTGATAATCACATGAAAAAAAGCATTTAAGAGGACATGAATAGTCTCAGTTTTAAAATAATTCCAGATACCTCTCCTAAGAATTCACTTTCTTCCTCTCGAACTCGAGCTTGATCCCAGAGCGTAACCTCTAGCATTCGCTCCCTAAACTCTCTTCGGTGGACCGGGGAATAAATGAATGTTTGGTTCCATTTGGGTTCCAATGTTTTCTTTACTGTTTTAGTTCTTCTCTTGTTTTTATCACTATAAAAAAAAAAAAGAATATAAAAACTTACATGAACCTTTACGTTTTGCCCTAAAAATTATTCATTTAAAATTTTTCAGGGAGTGAAGTCTTAGCACAAATATATTTATCATGCATTATAAATATCATATCACTTAAACTCCTACTAGAATTTATAAGTATATAATTTAATATAAAGTATATAATTTACAAGTATATAATTATATCACTTTATAGAGGCAATATTTCAATAAATCTGAAATCCTTCCATGATAATTTAAAACTTCACCTTTCTCAAAATCTAAATAAATCCAGACTGAAAAACAGTAATTCTACATATTTTTAAACATATTGCCTTATTGGAATACTTCAAAATGGCAATGAACCAATAACATTACATACAATACTCACTTAAACTACAGAAGTGTAATTACACAAAAGTCCAATAAATTGTGACATTCACAACTTTTTTATCCATATAAAAATAGCTCAGTTCAGCTGAGCAATTATAATTACATTTTATCAAGTTACTTTCTTGCATGAAGAAATACATACTTGCCCATCTGACAGTTACCAGGTCTTTAAAAGCACTGTAAAATTATTTTTTTTCTTTTTTGTGGGGGGAGAAGGGGTAGAGGGAGAGAGAGAACCCTAAGCAGGCTCCATGACCCACAGGGCTCCACACAGGGCTCCATCTCAGGACCCTAACCTAAGATCATGACTTGAGCTGAAATCAAGAATCAGCTGCTTAACTGAGCCACACATGTGCCCCTGTAAAATTATTTCTCTGTGGGGTAGCCACTCTAACATTGGCTGGAAAAGCAAGCCTGCCATCCCTAATGGATGGGACTTCCAGCTCACAGGCTTCCATATTTTTTTTAACTGCATATCTCTATCAAGTGAATGTTTTTGACAAAGCATCCCATTACATGCATATATAGTTACAAAATATATACATGTATTACTGTACTGTTTTACTAATATATTGTGTCAATTTGTGATTAAACAAAGTTAGAAATTTAAAATAATTAGGTAATTATTTTTAGGTAATTATCAATTACCTAAAATTATATTAATTATAAAAAGAAGCAGGTAATAAAAATACTTAGGTAAAAATTCAGAAAATCCAAATATTTCTTCCTGAACTCCAACGGACTGTCTCAGACATCCCCAGGGTGCATTCATTCCTTTTGGAGATCCCTACTCTAGCTTATTAGAGAGGATCAATGGTGGGATAGGAATAAAGAAAATCATCTAGGAAGAAAACATTAAGCAATCTAGAGAGCTTATCTGAACTGAGTAGACAATAAGGTCCGAGTAGAACTATATTAACTGCCACACATTCCCTCAGCACAATACAATTCTAAGAATACAGGAAGGGAGAACTAAGAAAGGATAGAGCGTCTCTGCAACTTCTTCTAGGTAAACACAGGGCTTAATGCTCAATACAGATTAGATTTAACCAATCAAAAGCACATATATTTCAACAGCTCATATATTTAATGTGGCAAAAAGCCATTTTAAAACAATGTACCTTTATTAATTTCTATTGTCTTGTTAGGAAAGTAACTTTGCAAACCCATGTAGGAAATTTTAACTCTCTTCCATGTTATGGAAAAGTTTTATAAATAAAAATAACTAAATAATAAAAAAATAACAAGGGCTATGATTTATTCCTCCTGTCATCACCTCTCTTCATCTAAAAATTTCACAAATATTTATAAAGCACCTACGTATATTCCACGCTTTAAAAAATTATGAGACCCTGTGAAGAGAGAAAGTTCCCTCCTTTAAAACCAGGAAGAAAACATTTAGTAGGAGACTTGCTGTATAATTCAACAGTGGTTTATACTGCAATCTGAAAGGGAATGGAAAAATAAACCTTGATTTCCTATTACGGAGTGAAAAAAGTTCTCAGATAAAGAGGACTATTTCAGAAGGGATTTCTATACTGGGTAGGAGGGAGAGTAGATAATCACTGAAATTCCTCACACACCCACCATGTACAATTAACATTTAATAAGGTAATTTAATGTGTAATGTGTATTGAAGCACTAGTCCATGCAAAGAAACATGAAAAATTATCTTAGCAAGCAAAAAAAAAAAAAAAAAAAAGCAAATGAGTTTTTTTTTTTTTTTTTCTAGAAGTATAACAAAAGTCTTCAAAATAAGATCAGGTTAAAAAGAGGGGGGCAACTTAGTAGGTGCAGCATACAAGTCTTGATCTTGAGGTTATGAGTTCAAGCCCCACATTGGGTATAGGGATTACTTAAAAATAAAATATTTAAAATAAAGAGACAAACAAAATAAGATCAGGTTGTGTAAGTCAAACACTGAAAAACTGCTAAGAGTACTTAAAAACTAAGATCAATATGCATGCTATTGAGATTTTTTCTTAATAGCAGCCCAACAACAATAAGTCATTGATCTCTAACAGTATCATTAACCTGTTAGGAATGGAAACTTTTTTTTTTTTTTTAATAAAATCCAACCTAAAGCCTTTTCATGCTACCAGTATTTTTGGTTTCCATTTACCACAGTAACTGCATGAAAATACTTGCTGTGTTTACTTAAAATGAGAGAAAGAAATGTTTTTGACTGAAAACCAACTTTACTTCAAGATATGAAAGAGTATAAAGCACACCCAGCTTTTTTTTTTTTAAGATTTTATTTATTTATTTGACAGAATGAGAGAAAGAGATCACAAGTAGGCAGAGAGGCAGGCAGAGAGAGGAGGGAAGCCGGCTCCCCGCTGAGCAGAGAGCCTGATGTGGGGCGCAATCTCAGCACCCTGAGATCATGACCTGAGCCGAAGGCAGAGGTTTAACCCACTGAGCCACTCAGGCTTCCCACCCAACTGCTCTTTAGAATACATAGTTCATCAACACATAGTTTATTTTTAGAAAATAAAGTTTTGAATGGACTGACTAGCATAGTAACATTCCAATCTAAATCTCTTCAATGCAAGCTCACAGGTCCCTCCAGAATTCTTATCGATAAAAAGGCATCAATTATTTTCCATGTTCACCTATTCAAATTGTTTTTCTCCCAGAAAAGCTGTCACAAAAAATGAAATAATTCATACTCAAAGGATAAACAGTCCTTTATTTATGTGTAAAAACTTGTATCAACAGAAAAAAAAATTGACGATAATACAGCTGTTTCTGAGTTAGCCAAAGAATTCTCTTCTATATTTTAATTTTTATTTTGTGTATGTGTATTATGTTATACATACATCATTAGTTGTTTTTTCTTTTTTATTTCTTTTCAGTGTAACAGAATTTATTGTTTTTTGCACCACACCCAGTGCTCCATGCATTCCGTGCCCTCTATAATACCCACCACCTGGTACCCCAACCTCGCACCCCCCGCCCCTTCAAAACCCTCAGATTGTTTTTCAGAGTCCATAGTCTCTCATGGTTCAACTCCCCTTCCAATTTCCCTAGTTTTTGATGCAGTGTTCCAAGATTCATTGCTTACATACAACACCAGTGCTCCATGCAATATGTGTCCACCTCAGTACCCATCACTTTTTAAAGACACAAACCCTGGGGCACCTGAGTGGCTCAGTCAGTTAAGCATGTGCCTTCAACTCTGGTCATGCTCAGCTGGGGAGTCTGCTTCTCCCTCTTCCTCTGCTTCTGTGCTCTCTCACTTACTCTCTCTCTCTCTCTCTCTCTCAAATAAATAAAGATAAAACCCCAACACAACTTCATCAATTAATAAGTAAGCATTAAACTTGCTCAAATATTCCTCAAATTCCTGATAGGTAACAAGGAGACAGCTGAGAAAGTATTTGGGAATGAAATATTTAAATGTTTCCCACATTCTTTGGTGTTGAGAATAGATTTTTTTTAAATGCCTTTAAATATTAAAGGAGTAGTGGGGGGGACCTTCCTTTCCATTTTAGATCTATCTGCTCAGAAAGGGGAAAGCGTATGTAAAATAAAATAAAACTAAACAAAAATAATCAATAATAAATTCTAAAACTTGAAAGACTTTTATCATCTTCAAAAGTGATTTTAGAACACTGAAGTTCTACGTGCACACAAGAACATAGATGGGAAGGCAGCGTTTCCTGCAGGTTGTGACGGCGGCATTCTGAGAATGCCTGAACTAGAAACCATGCGTGCTCTGGGAAGCCAGGTGACATGGCCTCCAGGATGGCAGGGTAATGTGCCTGTGAAATCCAGATCCAAATAATAAGCTAGTTAAAAGCCCCAGTTATGAATATCTTCTTCTTCCTTTGCAGTTCAAAGTATACCCCTATCCATAAGACAACCTAAGTTGTGAGAAAACAGCTTAGATAAAATTATATGGCAAACAGTCTCTAATCATTTTAGATGTGTCGGCACCTTGACATGCTTTCTGAGGAATTTTCTTCACAAATTCCACTTCAAAGGTATCAAAATGTAAGCCTTTGTTAATTGTCTACTTCCTTTCATTTATCCTTTTCTTTGAGAGATTGTTTTTCTGATGATACTTAGGCACTCAAATCTGATGACTTTCAACTTGAACTAAGTATGTGGGGGCCCAGAATTGTGTAAACATGTTGAAGATTAGCCCTGTGCCAGGCCACTTGCAGCTTGAGAAAAAACGACCAGACCTTGAGAACACTCTGTCCTGGAAACGAGGGACGCAAGAAGAGCTAGGGGAAAGGTCATCGGCGCCATTAATTCTTCCTCTTCTCATGATGTCTATCCAATAGTCTCTCTTATTTTTTTATGTTCCAAAGATTAAAAGTGATTAGATAATTTTTGAAAAGCTATTTCTCCAATCCTAATGTCTCTGTTTAAATTAGGGCAGAACAATATCATTTATCCTAATTAACATGGACACAAACCAAACCAATGATGCTTGAAGAAGCTGATTCTGGGCGGTAAAGGTTCTGGATGATATGGGGTGGGCAGATATAAAGCACTCATTAATTTTATGGAATATAAAGAAATTATATCTTAGTATGAAGAGGTAGGCGTTGTAAAGGAATGTGAGGAGTACATTCTGGTATCCTTTCCAGCTTTTTGCTGCTGTAGATTGTGTTAAAAATGTACCTGATTTTAAAAACTATAACTTTTAATGATTTTGATAAATGAAAATATACATCATTTAAGAATCCATACAATGAGGGTGTCAGGGTGGCTCAGTGGGTTAAGCCTCTGCCTTCGGCTCAGGTCATGATCCCAGGGTCCTGGGATCGAGCCCCGCATTGGGCTCTCTGCTCAGCGGGGAGCCTGCTTCCTCCTCTCTCTCTGCCTGCCTCTCTGCCTACTTGTGATCTCTGTCAAATAAATAAATAAAAAATCTTAAAAAAAAAAGAATCCATACAATGGTGACACCTGAGTGTGCTCAGGTCATGATCCCAGTGTCCTGGGATTGAGTCCCACATTGGGCTCCTTGCTCAGCAGGAAGCCTGCTTCTCCCTCTGCCTCTGCGTGCCACTCTGTCTGCCTGTGCTCACTCTCTCTGACCAAAAAAAAAAAAAAAAAAAAAATCCATACAATGTAAAATAAATATTCAATAAAATCATCTATGACATTTGATATGCATTTTAAAACAACCTTGAAGCACTCACTGTCACTGTTTTGAAGACTAATAAGAATCATAAGAAAATATGAATCATGTGAATCATTTGAATCATTATGCTTATGTTAAACTTCATAAATATCTGACTTGTGTGATATATAAAAATAAATAAGACCGAACTGAAACACCTACTGTTATTAACATTTCTTATTTATTTTCAAGAACATTTATTTTTGTTTCACACCCTTACCTTCTGTCTGGAAGAAAGTAAATTTTGACATAAGGATTCCTTGGCCTCCCATCTTCCCTGGAAGGGAGATCCTTTGCTCCCAGAATTGTAACTATTAATTGATGGCCAACCTTGTCAAACCATAGTTTTATCTGAAAAGCAAAAATATTCATTTATCAGCTCAAACTTTTTTTTACCATAACATAATGCTTATATTTCCAATCTTTGTCCCACTCTCTTACATTAATGTGAGCACAGAATGTAAGTTCTACTTAGTAAGTTGCAGAGAGTTAAAATAAAAGGATATGCTATAATAACTTCAATGAATAGAGGAAATAATTTAGATATTTTGGGTTGATTGATAAATCACTTGAGCTTTTTGTTACCCTAATTTGGCTGCTTATTAACATGCACATAATAATTACACTGCCATAACTAAGAACTTTATGTACAATGACTGCTATGTCTATCTTTATGCAAGAATCACTATGGTTCATTTTAGGTCCCCTACAATAATGAGCTCAGAATAACTGCCCAAATGAATTGAATAGATGCCTTATTTATATGGCATTCATAGGGAATTTTTAAGCAAATGTTTTAAAAGATAAAACATTTCATTTAAAAAGACATTTCAAAGATTATAAGCAAGGTGAAATTACTAGTAGCTTTAATCAATAGACTCCTTAAGTTTGAATTTAAAACCATAATAAATTCATCTTTATAGATTTTTTCTTACACAGACATAAAGTCCCTTTTCATTAGTGAGGAAGATGTATCACAGCCTTAGAATAATAGGATATATTTTATCATTCAAGATGAGAAAATGTGAGTGATTTCCCTAAGACATAATTAGGGATTGGAACTTCATATCCAGCTGCTAAATTCATTTGATTTAACAATTACCACCTCCCACACACATACCTCACACTCCCACACCTAGCTAGCTGTTTCTACCATGTCAGGATTTATAACCATGGCTCTACCCTACATTTTGGTTCAGAACTCAGCACATCTTTGACCACTATCTTGATATTGAAACCAAAACCTGAAATCTGGGAATAAAATTATGGTTGAGATAGAGTTTTGTGGTTTATATGCTTTTTAATAGTTCAATTTTTATTTTAATCTGGATGTACAATATTTGCAGCAGTTTAAAAAATATAAATATACATTTCATGTCAGTCTTCCCCTCTTCCTCTGAAATGGCCAGTCGGGTCTGGGCCAGGCTCTGACATACATGAATAAATACATATCATACATACATACACATATAGATCAAATCATATAAAATACATGTATATATATATATGTATGTATACATGATAGACTGGTAGTGTAGTTCCATTTCTAGCATGGTTTTGTTCTGTCCCTCACTTCAGATTTTAGAGAATGAGAGGCTAAGCAAGACTTTTGACTCAGAAGAGGAAGACTGATTGCCCAGAAGAGTATATAAAATTATTTATCCTGATTTTCAGTCAAATGGAATTAGCCCTCTTAGTAATAGTAAGAAGTATTTAATTTTTAAAAATTATAATTATTACTCTTCACGCTGTACTAAGTCCTTATGTGGAAGGCAGGTATTTTCTAGCTGTTGTGCAACCAAGTTTTCCTAATAGAGCTGCCAGGTATAGTCTCTAGACAAGTTTTTCTTCAAGTGCAGCTCCCTTACCTCCTTATATCAGCGTTATCTGGCTTATTTGTTAAAAAGTTCCAAATTCCTGTGGCCCACCTGTCACCTACTGAATCAGAATGGGGCCCAGGAACTCGTGTTTTCATCAGTCCTCCTGGTGATTCTCATAGGCATTCAAGTTTGAGAACCACTGCCTTAAACTAGGAGATCAACAAACTGGGTAAGTGGGGTGGGGGGGAGATTCTAACATGCAAATAGAAAAAAAGTTCAAGGATTTCCTTGTGTAACAATATGAGAACATAGATACAGATGAGGATAAGTGGGAAAAAAGACTATTTTTCTGGCAAAAGACGTGGGAAAAAAGACTATTTTTCTGGCAAAAGACGTAAGTGGGAAACAACAACAAAAGAAAGAAATACAAGAATCTCGTATATGAGATGAAACAGATGTCACATAGCCTCATGGTTCCTCTAAAATGTGTTACCAAAACCACATTAATTTCTGATAGTCTCTATTTTCTAAAGAAAAAAAAAAACAGCTTATAATAATAATAAGTCTATAATTATAATAATAATTATAATTATAATAATATAATAATAAGTCTTGCTTTATTTTCCCATGATATTAAAAATCCTTCTCTGAGGATCATGATATGAATATTAGGCACTTCAAAGAGAAAAAGATTCTGAAAGGCTAAAGAACAATTTTCTGATGAACTATACGCTGAGAAACTAAGAAACAATAATAATCATTATTAGACTAAGTTCATAATTATTAGAGAAAATCATTGATTTCTGCCCACTTTTATAAGGGGTGAGGCTAAACACTTGCCCTCTCCATAGGCGATCTTTTTGCTCCTCTCAAATGGTTAGAAACATTTCAGATACATAACTTCAAAATGTTTGATAAGGAGTATTCTTTTTAGATTTTCTTATGCCACAGAAAACGAAAAATATCATTTGTCCATAATACTCATTTTTCATGCAAACATATTAGGCATATGGCTTTCATATTTTCACAATTATACCTTACAATTTATTAAATCATACTTTCCAAATACATAAATGTTAAAATAATATAGGTTAAAAAAAAGGCACTTTTTAGTTTTACGGATTTTTCATCAAAATTACAACTTTTAATAAACTGTCTTAAATTAGGCATTTGATCAATAGCCCTAATTTTCATTTTCTATTACAGGATTTGCATTGAAGTTTTTAATAGATATCCAGTTCACCTTATCAAAGCAGAATTATCTTATTTGCTAGATTATTTTATCAAAGTCCTAAATTTCTTATCTGTGCTTTTCAAATGAATGGTTAAAATATATGTTGATTTCCCCAAAATAGAACATGTATCTCCACAGTCCTAGATATGACATAGTTCTTATCTTAGTTCAATTTCATTAATAGAAATCTTGGCATCATTTTAATTGTTTTAATATAACAATCATTCCAGCTTAACCATGTACCCATTCTTAAATTTCCTAAGGAGAACTGAACAGCACAAGTAAATATTTAACTCTAAATAACATTAAGTAAACAATTGTAATTTTTAAAATTTAAACTAAATTAGTATTATTCAAAACTAACAACAAAAAAAACATGCAGCAAAGCAAGGAAAGCATACTACTACTTTAAAAAAAAACTATATTGTCATTACTTTACCATATAAGGGTTTCCTAATGAAAAGAGGCAAACAACTTGTACCAAGTATTACAGTAAAATTAAATGACATTTCAATTACAAAATGTAAGCAACATAAACCCAACTTATTTTATTTAGATTGTTTTTTGTTCTTTCAAAGTAATACACTTTCCAAAGTTGAACCTTATATATAATATGCATAAAATTCATATTTTAGATAAGGTACAAATTTATTTGCCAATCTCCTCAAGGAGTTGTTGCTTGGAAAATGCAAGAGAATGTAGATGTTAAGTGATATAATGAATGATTTAAAGAGACAGCAACCTTAGTGTAATAAAGGATAATATCAACAGTATAAAATCAGCTGTTTTTGTCAATATTACATATACATACATATAAGTACAGTCTGAAACCTATGAGTTTAGTACTTGGTTCATAATATAAAATCAGTAACAAAGATTGTCTCTTTAAATTTTTATTGTATTTTAATCCCCATGCAGAATTTTACAAGCTGGCTTATAAAATGATTTGAAAGTCAATAATATGGTTTGGAGCAACATACCAAAAAAAGTTTCCTACTACGCATTTTCCAAAAACATACAAATAAGGGTTAAAACACAACTTTAGTTTCTATCAGGCAGACAAGGCCTTTACCTGAACCCTAGGAACAAAAGGCGTTGTTCTTCTACTAAGGCTTTGGCTCTGGTAAGCAAAATTAAAGAAAAAAGCAATAAAACAAAACCAAAAAGGACAACACGCTGGAACTAAAAGACCAAAAGTAAAATAAACACAGAAAACTATCCCTTAAATATACTTTTTACATAACAACATATATCTAAATTAAGTACTTCAACGTAATGAATAAGTTAATCTTGCCAAAATTCTAAAACATATAAAAACCATATAAAATCTTAGACTTTTTCAATGTAATCAACATAATAGGAAGTAAGACCGAATGTAAAATAACACTTTGGGGCTCATATACTCTGAAAGAATGAGTATAAACAAAATCCAAGAGTCAAGAAATTTCAAGTTTCACCCTTAAACACACTACCATAGAAAAAAATCATAGTCCAAGAAGATGTTACATGAAAATGCATCATAGGATTATAGTGAAAAGTCATCTGTAGAAGAAGTAACTGTGTGACTTCTCCAAAATAAGTTTAACAAAAGTTTAAAAAATATTAGACAAGTTGGTTTTAGCATTTCTTTAAAAAAAAAAAGTAGATAAAAGTGTGCAGAAGACACTGGATTAATTAGTTGATTCACATCTTAAGAATTTACACTAAATTCTAGGACTTAAACACCATTTTAAACATTTATTAGGTATCACTCAAGGTAACACTGTTTGTTGCTAATCACACTTATTAATGATAATACCTCACTTCTTTTTATTTATGTAGTTCTTCATATTTTTCCATGCTTTTACTGATACTTTATTGCAAGTTCATTGCTTCCAACAACATTAGGAGGTAGTTGCTATTATGCTAATTTGAGACGAGGAAACAGAGCCATAGAAAAAGGCTGCATACAGTTGCCTATACTCAAACAAAAAGATAGTTTAAAGGTATAAAATAAAGATGGGTTCTAAAAAAACAAAAACAGAAAAGGAGAGAGGAGAGAAGGGAAGGGAAGGGAAGAGAAGAGACAAGAAGAGAAGAGAAGGAACAAAAGGAATGAGAAAAAAGAAGAGAAAAGAAAGGAAAAGAAAAGAAGCGAAGCCCAGTCTATTTAAATTTAAATCAGTCTATTTCAAATTCCCAGAACAAATTCAAATTTTCTTTCTCTTCTGGCTTATTCTGTTTTCACTTGAAAAGAGTTTCCAAATATCACTACAATAATCAGAATTTTGTGTCTTTATTAAGGCATGTCAATGGTTAAATCCGTAACAAAAATCAGATGCATATGTCTGGGTTTGGGGATGGATTTCAAGGCATTTAATTGTTTTCTTTCACCAAGATTCCATCCCATTCTTCATACTTCTCATGGATATCTCTCTTGTCTAATTCAAAGAGTTATAAATAGAGGCCTCAGACCTTTCCACTGTTATAAGGAAACAGATAATAGGCAGTCGGAGTACAGTTGCCTAATTCAACTATCATCAGATAGAGACTGTTAAGACATAAATCTAAAACCCAAGGGAAAACAGACCTTAAAAGCAGGTATCAATCATATGAGTCATCTTTCTCTCTCTCCAAAAACCAAGGCTGTCTCAAATCTAAGCCATCTTCCTTTTCATGTGGAGACATTTCCAAAGGAAGAAAGAAATCTTTAGAAATGGAGTATGTTACTGATACCTTTCAGCATAATCCTACGTGGTTACTTCTCTAGCAAATGGACCAGGGATGTATGAAATGCATAGAGATTGACAAGGCAAGCTGAACGAAGGGACTAACAAAACACTCTATTTGGAAATAGATTTTATTTTCCTTGCTCTCTCACCTGTTCTGCCTGTTTTAGACCCAAAGTAGAAAGGTAATAGAAGGGTTTTGAAGTTAATATTACTTCACAAACTAAAAAAAAAATTAATTTGAGACAAACAGCACTTTGGAATAAATTAGTCCTTGAAGGCAAACATTTGACATCTTCTAAAATGGTCTCAAATGAGCAACTCACATATTTCTGAAGTCGGTAGTCTACAATCTACGGTAATTTAAAACTAATCTTCACCTCTACATTTATACATCGAACTTGACTATAAAAGCATATTTTTCTCTTGCTAGTTTTTTAAATGGAGATGAAATGCAAACAATACCCTAAAAGTAACCATTTTAAAGGGTACAATTCAATGGCATTTAGTACATTCCCAGGACTGTGCAACCACTACCTCCCTCTAGTTTCAAAACCTCGTATTATCCCAGAATATACTGTACCTATGAAGTAATCAATCCCCATTCCCTTATCACTCCAACTCTTGGCAAGGACTAAGCAGCTTTCTGCCTCTATGGATTCTGGATATTTCCTACAGGAAGGTGAAATATTATATATGGCATTACAATTTGTAACTAATACTCATTAACGTATTTTAAACAGGAATTATCTGTTGAAACCTATAACAACTCAGTTACAGGAGTCACAGAAGAAGTGAATTTATACATAATTTGCTTTGCATTTTTAATATCACTCTACCATACTGCACTACCATCTTTAGGGCATTCCTTTTAGGCAATGCTTCTGGAATAAAAAGGTTGTGATGACGATGCATAATAAACAAAAGCTCAAAGGAAAATACTTTCATTTACAGAAAGGTTTAAAAAGGCTATAGAATTTCTAAGGAGGTATGAAGAATACATACCTATTCTTCAGTTATCTATTCCACTTAAATGGGCATACAAAATGGATATGTACAATATTTGCAAATAATCACTAAAAATAGAGTCACAAAAATATTAAAACAAGGTAATGTAGGGAAACATTATAGCTGCAAATCAACCACAGACCTAGAAGTTAAATAAAATATGACTGTCAAAAAGAATCAATGTGTTCCTATAGAAAGAATTTTGAGCCATTCCTCATTTTTAAAAAGAGTTGATGGCTGTCTTTTACCTCAACGTTCTACCAAAAACTAGCCAAATATTCCAGATTAATTTAAACTATTGAAAGAACTACAAAAGTAATCCTCTACAGAAGGGAACTGTTGAACTGTGTTAGAACACAAGTTGTAAAAAGAATCAAAATTAG
Organism: Neogale vison; assembly: GCF_020171115.1. Lineage (NCBI taxonomy): Eukaryota > Metazoa > Chordata > Mammalia > Carnivora > Mustelidae > Neogale > Neogale vison. Next base: position 33,886,548 of record NC_058094.1, read on the forward strand.
GGAGTGTTGACACTGAGAAGGCTAACCTATAGTCCAGGAGTCATAAACATGAGCTCATACTGAGTTTCTCACCAAATGTACTAATGACACTTTTACAGTTATGCCCTAGGATAATAACAAGCGGCAGCAGAATTCAAGCATAGAGAGGAAATAACCTGCATAAATTTTTAAAAATCATCAGTAACCTTGAAGTGAACGTTTAAACAGCAATTTAAATTCTATGTATATTTCTATTTGAGAAAATATCAGTCCATGAACTGACAAATACATTAGGAGGTCAGCTCACGTACCATACAAATTATCTTTGTTCTCTGCAATTAGCAACATCATAAACTTCTGAGTTATGAGCCCAGGTAAAATCTCACCAAAATAAAAATTTATAAAGGTAAAATAAGTAGAAGGAGATAGGAACTGTAATGTTACCTTGGGGATTCCTAGGAATTTTCCCAAAAAGTGACATATGTGGATGTATTTCCTAAACTCTATATCATTAGAGCAAAAACTGTCTCCAGTTCATAGGCATAGGGTTAAATATATTAGAAATAATATATCTTGTGGTTTTTTGCATGCAAAGAACAAACATAAAATTAAGTTTCATGAGGATAAAATCCATGTCTATCTTATTCACTGTTATATTCCCAGCAACTAATATTATGGCTGACCTAGGGTCAGAACTTAACATATATTTCTTGAAGAGATGACTGAAGATTCATGTTTATAGCAATATAAATTAAGAACAAACAAGATGTCCCATAATAGCAAATTAAGTTGATATAATATATAATAATATATAATAGCTCTTAAAATAATTTTAAGAAAAATATTTACAGAAAAAATTTTCAAGAAAAAATGTACAATATGTGACTAAGTGAAAAAGCAGGTCTCAAAATACTATGAACAGATTTATCACTTTTGTTTAAAAAATCGTATGTATGTGAAAAGTTAAATTTGAGTGGTGGGATTATAGGTGATTTTGATTTTTTAGTTACTTATCTGTACTCTCTAGATTTACCACAACAAATATGTATTATAATTATTAATGTTATCTTACTGGAACATATCCTTTCTAAGTCATAAGAAAGTGATAAAATGTACACATTTGACAATTACATGGACTTTAAACTAACACCCTTTATAAATGGAAATCCTATGACTTTAAATCATTAATTATACCCTTAGAAGTAAAATTCATGTCTATATTTCCCTCAAATATTTAAGTCTTACCTTTCTAGTATATTCATTTTGAAACATGATAAAAAAATAGCTGAATTTGAAATTTGTCTAAACGCCTTTGCTATGCTCCTCCAACTCCCCCCCCAGTCCAATTTCTATAGGGCTTTGGGATTTCAAAGACAGTAACAAAATGGTACTTACTTACTATGAAAGTCTAACTTCCACTTCCACTCCCTCCTCCACCCAATGAAGCCAATACACACACACACACACACACACACACGCACACACATGCACACATGCACACACACATTTATGTACTGGCATCATCCAGCCATCCTAAGTATTATTTAAAGATGGACTATTTGAAAGGAGCCACAATAATTTAATAAATAAGCTTAATATTATCACTTTCTAAAGTGCTGGAAGAAAGTACATATACATTTATAACTATAAATGACATCTATGCTGTCAATACATGTAAAAGAGTAAGTAGAAAGATGCTACTTATAAACAAAATGAAAAAAGACCACTGTCTTCAAGTGAAAAAGTTCAATCTGTTTATGAGAGAAAGGAAAAGAAAACAATAAAGAGAAGAAATTCATTTTAGTAAGACATTTACAAGCTCCTAATAGTATCTCAACTTCTTTCTTGCATAATTTTTCTGTTATTGTCACTTTTGTGATCAAAATAGCTCCAGAATAGATATGTCTAATAACTATTTCAATAATTTTAATGTTAACTCTGCTTATGCTTCCTATGGCTTTTAATTAATAAAAATTCTTCAGTAAAAATCAAACACCTCCTCTACCCCCAAAAAATAAAAGGAGACATTATATAGCTGATTTTAAAAAAAGCTTTTCCTATTGTTCTTAAAATAACAGCCCAAGAATAGTTTAGTTTTCAATTATAACATTTTTATCCAAAATTCAATGTCTGGATTTTGAGAATCTAAATAGTTCTTAATACATATAAAATTGCAAGTTTAGTAACTCATCAGCATTATGTCTCTAAAATGCACCTGGATGAATTTAGATATTTTAATATTTTAAATAGTTTTAAAAGAGAATGACAATTGAAGAAATTGATAAAAAGTGAGGACTCAAATTTGCAAAGCTCTTCTAATATAGGCAGAATATGCCTAACTGAATTTTTAATTTTTATACAAAATGTTCAAGATTAGGGATCACTTACTATGAAATCACCAGTATACTCAGTTATTATATATTTCCCCATTTATTCAGTTTTGGCTTGTGACCAAAGCTTTTCAAGTATAATACCTCAGCAATATTCATACCCCAATTATTTACTATGAAATTCATACCAAATTTCCTTAAACTTAAAAAGCAGGGAATGTATAACATTTACTTTCACCTTAAATATACATCTTTGTACAGTACAGCAATCTGATTTCTCTCAAATGTCTAGGACAAATTATAGTCATTTTAATATATTGAGCAAAAATCATGACCTTGAATTTTGGAATAAAATTACTAAAGTAAAGGTTTTAGATATCCCCACAAATTCTCTCATTAAATTCCAGAAAATCTAATATAATCTAATAAGGAAACTCTATGCTAAATAATTAAAGTTAAATTTCAATGACTCAAAATGACGGATAATGTGAAAACTGATGGTTAAAAGCACAATTAAATTCTAAAAAGGAGTTGGTTTACAAAAAGCTATTGTCATATAGTAATAACAGTACTTGGTATTCCAAAAAGAGAAATTAATGTAGTGATTACATACTGAAAGTTGTCCAGATAAGTATTGTGGAACATCCCTCAACATGCCTGGACTCATGGGAGAGGTAACGGAAATAGAAGGGCGATCCATTTTTTGAGATTCAAAAGAGCTAGAACCTGAAACGGTAATTATACATAAAGAACAATAATGATTATTCTTCCTTAGTATTTAATAATCTTTACCATATCACTTTTAAATTATTTATTTATTTTTAAGACTTTATTTTATGTCTTTATTTTAAAGTCACTTATCATTGTGAAATAAAAGCAAAAAATCTACTTTAATAGTATATTCTTAATTATTGTAGGATCTGATCACTTCTCATCAACTCCATAGCTACCACCAATGGCCTAAGTCACCAAATAAAATACTAAATATCAAAATAGTTTTCTCACTACTCTCTCTGCTTTCATCCTTGACTCCATTTGAACTATTTTCCAACACAGTAGCCATATTTTAAAACATAAATCTCTCCTCAAAACCAACCTATGTAGTTCTGATTTCCCCCAAAATAAAAGCCCAAAAGGAAGTAGACTTTACAGTGGTTCACAAACTCTATGCAATCTGGCTGCCATGTCTCCCTGATCCTTCATCCTTCCCACTGCTCACTCCAGTGCAGCAATACTTGCCTCCTTGCTTTCTTCCGGCACATCCTAGGATTCCCTGCCTGAGACACTGCACCACTTGGTCCCTGTCCCTGGAAACCTCTTCCCCCACATAGCCTCTCTTCCAAATCTTTGCTCCAATCACTTCCTTTTCAATATGGCCTCCCCTGATCAACAGACTTCAAATGGCAACCCATCTCCTCTCTTCTTTTAGAACACCCTTACTTTATTCTCAATCAATCAAGAAACTTAGTTCACTGGAAAAAAGCCATTTGTTTAACATCTGAAATTGCACTCAAACACAAGTAATAAAAAGCACTTACATATTTAACATTACTTAAACTTATTTGTCTATCAGAACTACTATCCTGTTTTCTAAAAAGAGAAATTAGGATATGATTCACTAGATTGTCCCAAGCATTCCCCCCACTTACTGAGGGTTAGTTTACAAAGTAGTAAATTTTAAAATTAGAAGAAATTAAGGAAGGAGGGGGTGAAACTTGTAGGAGAGATGGGTATGTTCATTATTTTTGTTGTGATGATGGTTTCAATTGTACATCAAAACTTACCTCATTCTGTACTTCAGTGCAATTTATTATAGTGTACCTTAATAAAGCCATCTAAAAATATATAGCAGTTAAGAGGGCGTGATTAAAAAAAACTATCTTAAAATATTATAGAATTTTGTACTTTATCCCACAATAATATGAAATAATACTAAATTTTTCAGTTATACAATAACTATGTATTTGATAACAAGATTATTCTATTTCTTACTTCATATTAATAGATAAAATACTTCATTTGACCCCTGGAAAATGACAATATTAGTATTTTCTTCTAGAATGAATGAGACTTACTGGACTCCAGTTGTGCATGTGTGCTGTCAGGGATTCTAGGGATATCTCTGAAATGACAGAACAAGAAAGCAAGAAATTTTTTCCACAATTAAGGCAACTGCTATTTTTATGATCATCAATCAGTATAAAATGAACAAAACTGTGTATGATAGTAGTGTTACATAAGTAAGAGAAAACAAGCTGTAGTACTTGATTGCTAATCAAAGTGTTCTGAACTAACCTCAACTACTTCGAAAGGAATAAACAGTCATGTGATTTATAGCAGACTTACAAAAATATATTTCATTTTCTATGTGTTTTACTACATGACTGCCCATTCTAATAAATTTTTGAATTTAAGATAGGTTTTACGATATATTTGAATCCTATTCTATTCTTTAATCAACAATATTGAGTTATAAATAAAGTATCACCACAAGAAAAATTTAAAGATTCAGATTGTGGATGAAATTTTTTAAATGTATTAACTCCATTGAGGAAAAAATGCAAACAGGTTTTTCTTTGAGACTTACAAATGGTAACTGAATTTATGCCAAAAGTATGGACATTTTTGTTGGAGATTTTCCAGGACTGACAGATTTTAATAGTAAAGGTCATTCAGAAAAAGTATATAAAAGAATATTTATGAATTTGAGATATTAAGCAAAAATATGATTATGGGATCCTTTAATACCAAGAAATATATTTGATTAATACACAAAGCTGATACACTGCAGTTTAACCATATTAAAAAGAAAATGAAAAAGTTGTAACTTCATGTGCCAGACTCATTACTTTGAAAGGAACACTTCAATAAAGCTAAGTTACCAATGTAAGTCATTTTCTCCAGCATAAAAAGAGATCAAAATAATATAGTCCAATCATTTCCTAAATGAATGACAACAGGGCATTGGTATTCTTCAAAAAAAAAAAGAATTTTTATAGCTTCCACCCTCAAATACTCTTACCCCAAACTTGCACTTAATAATTTGCTGTCATTGTATATATATTTTCTATAGCTTTTACTTAGTTATAGGTATATCTCTTACATTGGCTTAGAATATAAGCTTCTATAAGGGAAACACTGCTGTGATATTTAATGAGAAATTATCAGCATACAGTACAAAAGACTGTATTTATTGCCAACTTTTGGAAATTGCTATTTGAATCTAGAGGTAAAAAATTAAACAAACGCCACGGAGTACTTTGATATTTGCTTATTTTTTGTCTGTTTCCTTAAACACATCATGTTGTTCCTTAAACTGTTCCCTCTGTTTAGGAACAGTGTATCCTTGGGACCTCTCTTTCCTATGTTGAAATCTCCATTTTGAAAAAAATATGTAAAATTCATTGACCCTTATTTTCACAATGTAGAGGACTACAGTTCGTGAACTTTCTTTTAGAAGTAATTGTTACTACAGTCTCCTTCTCCTACTATGCCTTTAGCCCCCTATTAAGCTAATAGACAATAAAAAAAATCTAAATATTTCTTCTTCTATAATAACTGTATATTCTAGATGATCAGATAAAGAAATGGCATGATTTTTGGTGAGCTGTTTTAGCAAAAAAGGAGAAAAGAAGCACTGTCCTCAAAACAATAATTTTTATAGAACAATCAGATTTTTAGATTGCATACTACAAATGTGCAAGAGTAGTCAACTTATAAGGTATGTGCATAAAATACACAAGCCGACTCACCCAATAGGTCTTGAAACAACAAGCTCCACTTGTGGTTCAGGTTTGGATTCCAGAATGATGTTATACACTTCTTCAAACGTGGCTCCTTGCAAAAACCTTCCATTCCATTCTAATACTTCATCACCTAGAGTGTATTCCAGTAATGATAATCTTAGAAAGAAAACTAATCCCATAAAATGCCTTTGAAACCAAAGCACTCTTAAACTGCAATGAACTTCAAAGAATAAAGTCACTGTCATGAAGTATGACATACTGAGAACAGCTCCATTGGCATAAAATTTGATGATAAGGATGATTAGTATTTTTACCCCAAAGGACAGAGGTCTGAGGGATAAAACTACATAAAAGTTAGCTCTGTGGTTTCTAAATAGGAGTCTAATTCTAGAAATTATTAAAATCTGTTAACTCTTTGAAAATTTTATGACTATATTCTAGGTTTGTCAATATCTATGCAACACACTGGAGAGAGAGCACCAGCAGGGTGGCGGGGGGATGGGGGTGGCGGTGACAGAAGTAAAAGCAGCCGACTCCCCGCTGAGTGAGAAGGAAGCTGGATGCTATGCAGGGCTCAATCCCAGGACCCTGGGACTATGACCTGAGTCTAAGACAGACATTTAACCGACTGAGCCGCCCAGGCACCCTACAGTTTCTTATACAAAAGGCTTAATACTTATCATCTTATCATATTCCCTTCAAGGCACTCAAGGATCTCTCCAATAGTATCCATTACAAAGAGCTAAGGAATCACACCTTGTAGAAAACATGTATTTATCTATAATGTTTGTTTCCTAAACTGTTGGAATTTTTTTTAAAAATGAAGCCTTATGGGAAGCAAAATAGATTAATACTAGATACACAATAAGAATATCCATCAGCCAAAAGCATCAGTAAATATAAAAAGCTTTTTATCTAATGTGACTCAAGAAATAATAGTTACATTTTCCATTAAGAATAGAGATTTTTTATTTAAGTTAAAGATGAGTTCCTGATTTTTGGTCAAATCATTTCTAAGTGAGGATGACTTTTTCATAACTACTTCAGTTTAACAGTTCAAAGATAGAAACCTACCTGGTCTAAGATGTCCTACAGTATCAGCTAAACTTCCTTTTTTTACTTTGGTAATAAAAGCACAAAGCCGACCTGATTCAGTCATCTTTCCTCCTACAACCTTTTAAAGAGAAAAGTGTTAAAACAGGCATATTGTTCAAAGGAACAGAGTTGAAGATCCAAGTAAAAAATAACTAGACAATTTGTAGCTTTTAAAACTATAATATCTAAAAATAATCTTTAATAATATGGTGTTATTAGAAACTGACTACATGTTCCATGAGTGGACTTTTTTCACATATTCTAAAATTTTCACAATTATTTGTAAAAAAAAAAAAAATCACATACCTTAGAAAGAATTTAATAAACTGTAATTTCTCTCAGAATTGTTTTTATCATTTCCAAAAATATGCTATTACAGTATTATATAATTATATTAACATTTCTAGTTATAGATTTCAAATATCTTAATCACATAAATATTTGTTACTTTGACTATAGTTATGGTAACCCATCACAATCCCATTATTTAGTAATCTTTCAGGCTCATTGATTAATGTAAGTGATAATGATGGATTTTCCCTAAGAAAATTACAAAATGTACTTAATCTCATTATAACTTATGTAAACTTCAGGCCATTTGCATTCCAATTTTTCTATTTTTATGTTTCTATTAATACATATCTTTAAGAAAGAGGAAAAATAAATATTAGCAATAATGCTGTGGAGTCATATGGGTACCTGTAAGACTGGCCTCTTACAAAATTAATACTTGTGATCAACTACCATTCAAGCAATGTATCAATTTTATAGCATGTTAAGCAAATAATAGTAATTAACTTCATTTATAAGTTTTTTTTTCTCTAAATTGAGTGAATGTTACCTGAATTTTAAAAAATCACTGACTTTTTCTATGTTATTTATTCCTAAGTTGTAGTAAAATACCCTCAGTTGCAATCCAGTTCTTATTAACTAATTAGTCCTATGTTTGATTCTGAAAATTAAATGTACAGATACTATGAAATATTTTAAAACTTTCTTGGCTTGATAAACTTTAATAATAATAACCAATGATACTTGATACTATCATTATTATTAAAATCTTACAGTGTGCTAGCTACTCTGCTAAATGCTTGTATATTGCTATATTTAAGTTTATTATAATAACTCAGTAAGCATAATTATCTCCATTTTATAGATGAGGAATCTGAGGCTAACAGAAGTTCTGTTGCCCTATGTCATGTTGCTAGTAATGACTTACCTGGGATTCAAACCAAGACTTCCTGCCCTCTCCTTTTTATTGCTCTAACATTCTATTGGACAGATCTGGATTTAAATCTCACCTCCATCATCATCTCTGTGACCATGGGCAAGTTATGACACTTCTCTAAACCTATTTCTCATCTGTTGCATTAAATAATCTGATAGAAGTAAAAGGCTCAGATGAGGGCCATCTGTGGGGCAGCCACCCAATAAATGTTAGTTGGCCAATTCCACTTACACCCAAAGTTTTCTAACATCTCACTATATTCTATAGGACAACTTCCGTGGCCATTGCTTACCTCTAAAAACCATTTACTCTTTTTTCACTTCAGTTGTTAATTCACCGTACAGACGAACAATAATAACAACAAACCAACAATAACAATAAAAAAATAAAAAAAATCACAGAGTTCTATTTGATCTACTTACTAAATAACTACCTGGTATTTTACAGTCAAATATAAATTAATATTTATAGTAAATCTCCTAACATAAGTATTTTTAAGTTTCCAGACTTTAAACAGTATTCTCTTTCTCCTACACACGAATACACACAACGCCCACATATTCCTAAACTTAAATAAAAATTACATTCTGATTGTTAAAAAACAAAATTCAATCGACTAAATTTGAAGATATAATTGGCTTTATTAAGTGATTCATGAATTGGGCAGCATCTCATCTAGTAAGGTGAAGACAGCTCTGCTGAGCTCAACAAAAGAAAGGTTTTCAAAGGCAGAGAAAGGGCATTAAAATACACACACACACACACACACACACACACGTATATAAATATAGAAATGAGAAAAGAATTTATTAGCAAGGAATGCACTGTTAAGGCAAGACTGCCCTCCAAAAGGGAGACTATCAATAAATTTCCTAGTATTGACCAGGAAATTCCATGTTGACTGGATAGAGGTTAAACTAATGGGGGGCTAAAACTGTATTAAGTTAGGGATTACGTTTTGTTTTACTGATATGAGGCCTTAACCTAAGTGATGCTATTTGAGGCCTGTGGTTTTCCTTTAAACACTGTGTCATAAATATATACATTCCCAAGTTTGCATATTTAGTAATTGATTAAAGCCATTGTTTTAATAGTGTATAAACACAGATACAGCCTTAAAGGACAAACTGTATAAATAAAATAAGTTTGAGAGCTGTATTCAGGATTCAAGCATATCACTCGAGTTTATTTTCAGAATCATATATTTAAGTATTATTGTGGAATAAGTAATACTTGGAAAGGAAAAGTTTTGGGGTAATGAGTGCAAATACTTGGGAATTCTTGGAAACAGGGAAAAAAAACCACCAAGTTGGCATAAATTGGAAAGAGTTGTTAAATTTTTTCTTTTCTCATAAATCAGTAAGGAGTGGAAGAGCCAGAATCTCGTATTTCATCACATACCTTCAAGCCAAGCATCGCTCCTGAATCTCGAGGCACACTTCCATCTTTTAGACGCTTGTTCAACAAAATGCGACCAATTAAACGATCTCCATCTTTAGATGGCTGCCACGTCACAGGGTGCTGACATATTACATCAACAAAAAAAAAATTAATTTTCTTTTATAATAAGTGACCCCTTGTTGTACAATATATCTAAACTCCAGATTTCCAAAGTCTTATGATTACACAAACCAGTTTGCATTTAACACACTGATCAAAAGGGCTTACTACATTATGCAGACACTCAATTTTATAATCTCAAGATTTTTTGAAATCCAATTATTGCAAATTCTTACAGTGCCCTGACACATTACTGCAGTTATATTGTTCTATGAAATCTGAGAAATCTTAAAAATATATGCAAACTATCTATACACGGAAGATTAATTAAAAATTCACATGACAGAAAAGATAGATTGAAATTCTATGAGGTTAGATTGATTTAAAATGATATTTTAATATTCAAACACTACTGGAGATTTTGAAAGACTTAATTACAGTAAAAGTTAAAAGCTAAAATTATAGAAACACATCAAATTTGAACCTATGATGGGGCTTCTTTGAAATAGGTTTCTAGATTAAAATTATAAAAATACACAAGCCCCAGTAACTTTTCAGTTGAATCTGCATGAGAGAAAGAGACCTAATTTGAAGGTGAGGCTAGTTTATATTTCTCACTTTTTGTAGGTTCACTGGTTCTTTTGGGTCTTTAGTCTATTTAGTAAATTAAGTTTATTAGATAATTCATGGTATATCCACTATTAAATAAGCTTGAAAATATTAGGAGTTTATCTCTTTCTCAGGGCAGAGCCAAACCCTTTAAAAATCATGACACCATCCATTATAAATTGTATGTCAAATAACAAAGTAAACGATTTGTGTAATCACAGTTTCATAGTCATCTAAAAGTAACATGCACATCTTCATGCAAACTTTGGCAAGCAAAAGACAAGTTTCAATTTATATGGTAAAAAGATTTCAAAAGTCTCACTATTCTAAAAGCAAAAATAATAAATACCAAAGCAGATGGCAATGGCTCTAGTACTAATTAATACTACATTAAAATGCTATGACAATAAAACAAAAGAGCAAAATGACAGTGAAAGGGAAAAAAGAAAAACAACTTTTTCTGTGCAAACAGACCCAATTATCTCCCTTTTGCCTGGGATTGAAACTATTAATAATTTAATTTTCATCCCAAGGAAAATATATGCAAGCAATCAAATAAGCCAATCCAAAAATTCTTTATATTTGTGGTTTATAAAAACATCACAAAGTTCTCTCATGCGACCATAGACAAAGCATTCCTTTGTTCCTAATTTTTTATTTCATTTACTTATTTTTTGGTATGCCGTCCAACAACAAAAACAGCAAAGCAAGCAAGAAGTATTTTGGTTTGTTTGTTTGTTTTGGTTTTGTTTTTCTTTTCTGCACCTTAAGAAATGCTACATTGACCCCTGAAATGCCCTGTCCTTTTATTATGTTCTGTTTGAATGAGTGACAGAGAGCAAACGAAGACCAAATGAGCAGGTTAAAAGGCAGGCTCCACAATGTCAGTACCTTATCACTATGGCTATGCTCCTCGTTAAGGGTTGTGCTACTACAGGTATCTACCCCAGAGTCCTTAATCTGAGGCTCAGACCATTCCAAGTCCTCTTCCAAAGAGTGGCCACCAAAGTACATCATTTTCTTTTGTCTCTCAGACCTGGTGTTAGAGTCCGACAAAACTGCCTGCTCACTAGTTTTTCTTTTTCCCTTTTGACTGTCCCCTACAGGTGTGGGATAAAAATAAAACAAAAATAATAATAATAAAAAAAAGATACAAAAAGAAAACATGCAAAGGTGTAAATAAAAAAGGAAAAGTGAAATGAAAAACGAAAATTAAATAGTAAGGCTCCACATGTCTCACCAAAGACATTGGGGAAGCCTCACTGCTATGCCAAGACGTATGGTCCAACCAGTTGTAATCCATGTCTCCTGTGAGAGTCAGACAGACAAAGAGTGCAGTAAAGGAGACAGTGAAAGAAAGGACAGACAAAGACATTATAAACATTTTAAACTATGTGATCCTGTCTGGTTTTAAGAACTTTGTCTGCAGCACTCACTATATATACCAAGAGAAAGCTAAGATTCCAAATGAGCCAAATTTATAGAATGTAGAATATAAAGTTTATGTACTCTAGATGGATCCTACAGATCAAAAGTTCTGCAAGAAGAGAAAAGGCTAATAATAAACAGGAACAGAAATGAAAAAATTATATATTTTGAAAAAGAAAAAGACTATCCACTGTGTCTGTTATTCATGCTATTTTTTTCCATGCTGGCCTACAGACATGAGTTTGTTCTCCAAAGGTTAAGGAACATTAAAAAAAAAAAAAGTAATTAAATGTTGTTTCTGGATGTAGTATGATATTCTTTATAATGTTGAACCCCCCCCCAAAAAAACAGGGTGGTTTAAAAAAGAAGAATTGGTTACACAAAAGATTAATTTTGTATGAAAATGAAAAAAACAGTGTCACTGAATTTCTATTAGTAAAAATAAAAACAACTTTATTTAAATATCATGAATTACTTAAAATTACTTTGAAATTATTTTTCAAATTTTTTGCAGAAATTGCATTCTCATAAAAGGTATATCTTTATAATAATTTTGTCAGATAATGTATATAATTGGCAACTAAGAAGGAATATCCATTTCCCAGATTTATGTGCTCCTTATTTGCCTTACATTTAAAACAAATTCTTTTTATTTTATATGTGTACATATGCATCTTTTTAAGCTCCAGTCGTATTTTATTTTTCTTAAAACTATTTACTAAATACCTTCCATTTGCTATGTATTGTGCTAAGCTCTAGCGTAACTACTAAAACAGTGAGACACAGAACAGAGTGAAGATAAACACAATAAATAAATCATGAATGTCATACAGGAGAGTACACTATGAGAGAATATAATAAGTGCAAAGGGCAGAACTCTCAAACCACCATGAAACAGTATAATAAGAGCTAATGCAGATTTTGGGGTCAGCAATGACCTTAAAGAAGTGATCTTTAAAATGAGAAATGAAATATGTGGCAAGGAGATAGGCAGACAGAAAGTGGAGGAAAGAACATCCCAGGAAGTAGTGAAAACAGGGTATTCTAGAACAGCCAATGGAACACCAGTGTGTCTGAACCAAAACGAATCCTAAATGAGGTGAGGCAGCACAAACCAGCTTAGAGAGGACTGTTTATGCTATATTGAAGATTGTGGATTTCATTCACTGAAGGATTTTAAGCAAGATGTTGACATGAACTGATTTACATTTTAAAAAGATGAATCTAAGTACTAACTCAAATTGGGTTGGAAGACACCAAGGTTAATAGGCATTTGCAATAATCCCTGGGGCAGGTAATTATGGCTGGAACAAAGGTGACAGCAACAAATAAGGTAAGAAAAAAGGGAACTGAGAGATGTTTTGGAGGTAGAAATAAGAGAATTAAGAAAGACTGAAGGGGGCACCTTTACTGGCTTAGCCAGTAGAACATGTGACTCTTGATCTCAGTGTCATGAATTTAAGCCCCATGTTGGGTGTAGATATTACTTTAAAAAAAAAAAAAAAACTAAGAAAGACGGAAAGAGTCAAGGATAAATCCTAAGTTTCTGGCAGTAACAACTAGATGGAAGGAAAGACTACTTGTGAGATGGAAAAAGCTGGAGGAAGAGCACTTTTTATTAGAAAGGGGTAGGAAGGAAATACTCTATTTATAGAATTTAAGATGTCATTGACTATAAAATTCACATATATTAAAATGATAGAAATATACATCTTAGAATTTGTTAAGTATGGTGATTATTTTGGATGTATTTTTCAAAATATTTATAAGTTATTCAAGTAGGCATATAAAAAATCAATTTGTTAAGCTGTAGCAAAGAAAAAGTCCAAGCTGCAGACATAAACTGGAATTACTAGCACACAGATTGGACTAAGTGGATCATTTAGAAACAGAAGATAAAGTAAGATATGAAGAGAAGCCTGACTGCATTCTAACATTTAGAGTTTGGATTGAGAAAAGGAGAGGCTGAAGAGCAGGCCAGAAAGAAAAGGAGGAGAGAGGGAGATGGATTTCTCCAAGCCAAACAGAAGAGTTTCCTTAGCAAGAGGAGAAAGTAACTATGGTAAATGATTTCCATATAGTACGTAAGATAAGGAACTGAAAAGTTTGCATTTGAACATTTGCAACATGAAGCTCAGAGGATGTTAGAGAAAACACTTTGGATAGAATAATGAAAATTAAAATCTGTTCAAGTAACTGAAGAATCAAAGGGAGACAAGGAAGTAGAAAAATTGTGTGTAGACAAATGGTTCCCATGCTAAATGGCATAAGCCACATCACCCCGGGACTTGTTAGAAGTGCCAGATTGTCAGGCACCAGCCGAGACTTAAGTAATCAGAAATTCTGTGGATAAGGCTTAGCAATCTGTTTTTTAACAACCCACCAGGTGATTATGATCTCAATAATGTTTGAAAACCAGTTAAGAAGTTTATTTGTGAAGAATGATGAAGTTGGGCTATCTAATATACACAGAATTCACTTGGTAGGGAAAAATATTCTTTAATCTACAAAATAGAGAAGTGCTTCCTCATCTTTCTCATGGCACAAACTGACAATTATAAATTTATGGCTACCCAAAAAGTTGAGTATTTATATCTCAGAAAACCCTTTGAAAATATAACATTGCTCCATACAAAAGCACAGATTAATCTCCAAACTGAATTAAATAAAGTGTAGAAACCCTAATTCTTGACTGGTTTATGTGAAGGTGTGAGAACGCAGCTCACAATCTCTCTTTCTCCCAATGCCTACAACCAACCAAAAAAGGCAGAAAGGAAGTTCTTTCCTGAGTAAATAAAGGACAAGCTGATTAACCATTTGAAGCCAAATCAAAATATTTGACTGGCCAAAAATAAATAGTGTTATATATGGTAGGTAGCCAGTAAACATTTGTTGAATGATTAAAAAATAGAATTACTTAACAATTAGATATAGTAATCAATGTAAATCATACACAAAATAGTCCTCAACCACTAGGACTGTTAGTATTAATATTCTTATTTGGTATAGCTTCAAAGGGCAGAACTAAGATAATAAAATATTCTTCCCTTAGTCACATTTCAAAAATGTATCATTACGCTTTCCAGTTCCAGAACAAGAAAAAGAAGACATAGAAAGAACCTAATGGAAATTTTAAAATTGAAAAATAACTGAAATTTAAAAAGCAAATGGATGAGCTCAACTGTAGGATGCAGAAAACAGAGGAACAACTCAATGAACTTGAAAACAGAACAGAATACAAATCACCCAATCTGAAAAACAAAGTAGACTCATAAAATAAAATAAAATAATAAAATAAAATAAAAATAAATAAAATAAGTGAGGCCTCAGGAGCTTGAAGAATTATAACAAAAGATCTAAAATTCATGTCATTGTAGTCCCAGAAGGAGAGGAAAGAAAAGCTAAGGTTGAAAAAGTATTTAAAGAAATAGTGACTAAAAAGTTCACAAATTTTTAAAACATATAAGCTGAGCCTACTGATTCAAAAAATTACATTAACTCCCAAACATGAAACGCTCAAAGAAATCTGTGCCAAGACACACTGTAATCAAACTAAAAACTAAACACAAACTGTCTTGAAAGCAGCAAGAGAAAAACAACACCTTACCTAAAGAGGGAAAACAATTCGAATGACAGTGGATTTCTGATCAGAAACCTTGGAGGCCAGAAGAAAATGGAACAATATTTTTAATTGCTGAAATAAAAGAATGTCAACCCTGAATTCTAAACATGATAAATTATGTCTCAAAAATGAATGAGAAATAAAGATATTCTCAGACAAAAGAAAACTAAGAGAATTTGTCACCAACGGACCTACCCTAAAAGAATGACTAAAGAAAAGTTCTGGAAACAAAAATAATTAAAAAAAAAAAAAAAAAAAGAAGGAGGAAACCTGGAAATACTGAGAAGGAATAAAGAACACGGTAAGCATAAATACGGGTAAATACAACAGACTTTCCTTTCCTCTTGGGCTTTCTAAATTATGTTTGGTGTCTGAAACAAAAAGCATACATTGTCTGATGTGCTTTTTGATATTTATAGAAGAAATATTCAAGAAAATTTCATTAGAAACAGGGAAAGGCAAAGGAACTTAAGGTATGCAAGGTTTCTCCACTTCACTCTAGTAAAATGTAAACACCAGTAGGATGTGATGTGCATATGTAATATATTACCCAGAGCAACCACTTAAAAAATATATCTTTGCAAGGAAATATACTCAAAAAATATTACAGATGAATCAAAATGCAACTCTTAAAAAATGTTCAAATAACCCACTGGAAGGCAGGAAAAAGAAAACAGAGAAATAAAAATCAGAGGAAACAGAATACAGAGAAAGAAAATGGCAAACAACAACAACAAAAAAATGCAGACTAAATCCCTCACGAACACAGAAATACTTAACAAAATATTAGCTAATAGAATTCAGCAATAATTAAAAAGTATTATACACTCTGATCAAATGGGGTTTATTGCTGGAATGCCAGGCGGATTGAATATTGAAAATCAGTGCAACCTATCATAGTCACAAATTAAAAGAGAAAAATCATACGATCCTAATCATTGATACAGAAAAAAAAAATCTTGATAAAAAATAAAAACCTCTCAAAAAACAAGGAATATAAAACTTGCTCAAATAAATTATCAACCAAAAACCTATAGCTAGGATCATACTTAGAGATAAAATGCTAAATTCTCTACATGAAGAGAAATTTCACCAAAAAGAATATCTTTATTTATAATAGCTAGAAAGTAGAAACAACCAAAATATCTTTCAATAGGCAAATGACCAAACAAACTGTGGTATATCCATACCATTGAATACTGCTCAGTAATAAAAAAGAAAAAACATATTTATACATACAACATAGATGGACCTCAAGGGCAATATGCAGAATGGGAAAAAAAGTCACAAAATGTTACATACCATATGATTTCATTCATACAATATTCTCTAAATGATAAAATTATAGAGATGAAAAATAAATTAGTGGTTAGCAGAGGTTAGGGATGAGCAGGGGGAGGAAAAAATGTTACTACAAAGGAGTAACATAACAAAGATCATTGTGGTGGTACAGCAGTTCTGTATCTTTATAAAGGAAGGGTTTATAAATCCATATATGTGATGTCATAAAACTATATAAACTATATAAATTGATGTCAGTTTCTTGGTTTTGATATTATGCTATAATTATAGAAGATGTAATCATTGAAGGACATCAGGCGAAGGGCACACAGGATCTCTGTGTACTATCTTTGCAACTTCTTACAATTCAAAGAAAAGTCTAGAGTACCACTTGTCAGCATGACTTAGAAAAAATCAATGCTTCAGTTAGGAAGTTACACAAAAAGCACACTAAATTTTAGGTAACTCTGATAGTCAATGATTCTATTACTATAAGTTAACCATACATAAATATGAAACCTGATTAAAAATAGTAATCAAAGACCCACATCTTAGGCTAAGATTTTTTCTTTCACTTACCTCTACTGTAAAACACAAACTAATCCAACAGTGTGGGGTGTGTGTGTGTGTTCTGTGTTGAATACATGGAGAAAAAGGGTCAAATATTCTATTTATTACATTTTTTTCTAAATCACTGAGTAAATGCAAGAGTTTATTAACTGTTTATGTCATTGTTTTCACTACTTTAGATTAACACAGGTTTTACAATTAAATCACATATTATATAAAAGTATTCTTAATATCCTCATTTTTAAATTTAACCAAACTGTAAGGTCACAGCATGTGGTGACAAAGAATTTTGTAGCTAGAGCCATAAAACCTATATTAAAGTATCCGTTTCATTCTTTATTAATTTTAGGACTTGGGCAAGTCAAGTAATACATTAGGCCTCATTTCCTCATCCATATAAAAAGAGGTTAATTGTGATATCTCACAGATTGTTGAGAGGTTTAAATATAATGGTAATGAAAGTTCCTGCAAATTGTAGAGTCATCCCCATTTGACAGTATCATCATCATTTTCAAAATGAAATAATTAAACATTCTAAAATAGGGAAAATTCATTTATAATCTTTTATTTTTCCTCTCATTTCTCTTCCTAATATTTTGCCCTCCTCTTCAACTCGTCAAACTATAAATATTGGCATTTCCCAACCTGAAACATTGATTCTGCAAAATGTTAATAGGTCAAGTAATATAAAGGTTCTCTAGTCAAGTTTGGGAAACTCTAGATTTAATGTAATTAAATAGATTTCTGGAGTGGAGTCCTTCTCACACAGTAATGACAATATGTTTCTTTATAAGAATTACATAACTTAGTTTCTACAAACCTAATTGCAATACTAACCCTTCTAATGGAGCAAGTGTTTCAGGAAACTGTATTTTGAGACATAACGCCAAAACTTTCCTGGAGGGGCATTTTTCTTCATAAAGTAATGATTAAAACTGATAATAAGGTATAAGTATTTCCCCCCATAAAGAAAATGTTCAGTATCAAAGGAGACTCAAAATTTAAAAAAAAAAAAGTTACATAGAGTGAATATTCTTCTCTAAGGCGATGGTTTTCCAACTATGTAGTTGGAAACTATGGAGTTGCTTCAGAAACAACTGTTAGGGTGTGCGTGGAAAACTGATTCTAAGGTGGTGCCCCATTATCCCCACCTTGTGGTGATCACGCTTTTGCTCCTAATTAAGGTGGAAAAATGACAAGGTGATGGTACGTCACTCCCATGATAACATTAGCAAGACTGCAGAGCTAGTCAATTTGCTCTAGAGATTTTCTTTGGTAGTTTGATGAAGTAAGCAGCCACGAGGAGGAGCCCAAGTGCCAAGGAACAGCAGGGGCTGTGTTCAGGAACTGTGGGTACCGTCTAGGAATTTTGGTGGTATCCAGTCACAAGAATACTGTTGACAATTTCACTGAACGTGGAATCAGATTCTTCCTCGGTTGAGCCTCCAGATAAGAACACAGCCCAGCCAATACCCTTATTGTAGCTTTGAGACTCTAGGCAGAATGCACAGCTAAGCCATGCTGAAACTCCTGAGTAACAGAAATTTTAAGATAGCAAATACGTGTTGTTTTAAACTACTAGGTTTATGGTAATTTGTTCCTTATACACTGCCAGTCTCCAAAGCAGCAAATTTTAAAGATATGGACCAAAACATAAAAATCAGTAGACCTAAAGGGTCAGATAGATTCTTTAGACCAAGTTTAAACCTCCGAACCAAAACCAAGCTACTCAAAATACATTAGCACTTTAAGGAGAAAGATAAACACTATTCATAATTAGCATTTTTTTTTTTTAGTCTTGCTCCTTTGGTGCTATTACTATATTCCTCTTTAATAACATGTGATTTTAGTCAATTTTAGTAAATCACGTGTTATTAAAGAAGAATATATTGATAACATAATGATGGTATATATTACATCCATTAGAATTCATTTCAATTATTGCACAGCATAAAACTGTTCTTAGGTTCTGTGGGTACAAATAGGACCTCAAGAAACTCACATTCTAAAAAGATAGATAGGTAAAATATATAACACAGCATAACATAGTGTAACATAACTTAATATAATATACATCATTGTATTCTATTTCATTTCATCTAAGTTGCTATCAATTATAATATATACCATTATTTCATGTATCACTAAAAAAATGCTACCATTAAACAATAAGCATTTAATGGTAAGAATTATCTCTAGTCCTAAGATAGTATAATGTGGAAAAATTTGCTTCTTTGAATCAAAATTGTGGCATTTCATGAAAAAATTATTGATTATTCAGAAAAAGAAGAGATTAATACTTGGGAAATGTTTATAGGTGATATTTAAACTGTACCTTGAGAAAGATAGTAAATTTTTACTTACTGGAGGCTTTTTCTTTCTTAATGGAAAACAACATGTACAGTCTTGGCAAAGAAAGGAGACTATATCAAACTATTGCTGCCAATATGAATATATATAATATCTTAGGAAATGTTAAGTAGTAGAATATTAGCAAATAATCTTTCCCTCAACCTGTAATTGGGTATTATTTCATGATCCACACCAGCAGTACTCAGCCACTATGTTATAACACAGTTGTAAATTGTCACAAGTAATGCTACTACTGATAAAGTAATTAGTTTACAAATTACTTAATTTGTATAACAAAAGTAAATTTCAAAATAGAATTAATTCAAATTTGCATCTATGCTAATGTCAATCTCAATTTCTTTAATGAAAAAGAAAGGACAGGAGTACAGCTACGGAAGAAATTAGAAATTATCTGTATCACTAGGAAAGGAATATGACCTGAGCATAAATTATGTTTCATACTGGAAACAACGTTTGGGAATTGTTGATCTTTATTATCAACTTGCATAACTAATTTCATCAGATGTGAGATAACATCAATTGTTTTATGTATTAAGAGAACAATCAAATGCTTGGTTTAAAAGGACAGCATGGTTTCCTTCTGACATCGTCTCAGAACATGTACTTTGAAAGCTGTGAATCCATAAGAAGTCTACTTCCTCAAGGCTGCCATGCTGTCGAGTGATCACATAGAGAGAGAGAGAAATACCTGAAAAGACTCAGCTGTTCCAGCCTCACCAACCCCCACGCTCACTGAGCTCCCAGACCAAGAATGAACAGAGACAAGCAATCCATGCTAAGCCCTATTCAAATTCCTACCCCACAGATACCATGAACATAGTAAATGCTGTAACACGGAGGACATTAGAAGAAGGAAAGGAAAAGTGAATTGGGGTAAATCGGAGGGAGAGACAAAGCATGAGAGACTGTGGACTCTGAGAAACAAATAGAGGGTTTTGGAGGGGTGGGGGATGGGGTATTAAGGAGCATGGAGCACTGGGTGTGGTGCATAAACAGTGGATCTTAGAACTGAAAAAATTAAATAAAATTATGATGTTCAAAAAATGGTTGTTTCGTGCTGCTAAGTTTTGGTGTTATTTGTAGTAACTGGAATACACACTCTACATGATTATCTTAACCCTCACTATAACTATTTAAACTAGATAACAGGGTTATATTTTGCAGGTGAGAAAAGTAAAATTGAGAGGCTCAAGTAATTTGCCCAAGATCACATTATTAGGATATAATAGAGCCAGGATTAAAAATCCATGTAGTCTGTCTCAAAAATTCCCATTCTTAAATCCTGTGCTAAAAATAAATTCTATGGAATTATTATCTTACAGATTTTATCTTATTTAGCAACTCGAAGGTCACATAATCCAAATCAGCCTCTAATTATGCACGATATTAAAAATAACTCTTGATTAAGTAATTACTTTGCAATGGATTTCAAACAATTTTAAGGAGCTATCTAAAAGTGGCTAAAAATAAAATTAATCCAACACCAGTAAGCAAGAATAAAAACTATTTAAAAATCCATTATTTGAATTTTGTAAGTATTCCTCTTGTCATTTGAATATTTGGGATATATTAATTTAATCTGAACTGAGATGACCTCAATCTCTCACAATCGGGAAAGTAAGGTCCATAAGAATCTGCTTTCTATAACTCTGTGTGAAATCTACTTATTTATTGTTTCCATGTTATTGCTGTTTTTAATATTTTATTTATTTACTTGAGAAAGAGCAAGAGTGAGAGAGAATGCACAGAAGAAGGAGAAGCAGACCCCCCGCTGATCAGTGAGCCCCACTCAGGGCTCGGGCTTGATCCCAGGACCCTGAGATCATGACCTGAGCTGAAGGCAGATGCTTAACTGATTAAGCCCCTTCATGTTGTTCTTATAAATAGTTCTAATTTTGTGTTTTTTACTTACTAATTCTTCCATTTGTTTTGATATTATGTAGTGTACTCTGAGGTTTATAACCAAAGCAAAAGAATCTTTTTAAGCTAAGATATAACAGAGAAATCATACAATGTTGGAGCAAAAAGAAATCATAAAAACATTGTTGCATTCACTCACTCATTCATTGTTCCATATAGTCACTGATTTACTAAAAAAATATCTGTTGAGAGCCTACCAGGTGCCAAGTCTCGGGCAAATTTCTGGGATACCACAGAAAAGAACACAGACAAGGTATCTACCTTCAAGGAGGTTACATAGAGACTAGTAGGAAAGCAAAACAAAACAATTAAGAAGCTCATTCTCTATCCTTGAAAACAACAACAACAACAACTGTTGTAGCCTCTGACATACAGAGTGGTGCATGGAACATACACATTAACTGAATAAAATGATGAATTAAAATAACAAGTCTAGTCATTTTTACACTTTTTTTTTTTAAAAGATTTTATTTATTTGACAGAGAGAAATCACAAGTAGGCAGAGAGGCAGGCAGAGAGCGAGAGAGGAGGAAGCAGGCTCCCCCTGGAGCAGAGAGCCCGATGTGGGGCTCGATCCCAGGACCCTGGGATCATGACCCGAGCCAAAGGCAGAGGCTTTAACCCACTGAGCCACCCAGGCGCCCCCATTTCTACACTTCTTTACCCAACAGAGACTTCTTCCTAACAAAACATCCAAATATAAGCTGGTGAAGAACAGAGTTTGGTTGAAACAAAATGGAAGCTCAGATGTTCATCTATATCCTCATAACCTCTTCAGCAGTTCTTAAAACACTAGCACAGAGAGCTGGTGGTTCACTGAGAGTAGTTTTAAAAATACTGAATTAGTCTACTTTTCTCATTCTAGGGGGGAAACTAAAACCCAGAAAATTAAATAACCTTCCAAAAATTACAATGGGGTCACTGGCAGAGCCTATAATGGCACCTGTGTCTTCAATCCATTGCTCTTTCTAATACAGCACATTATCTCTTTATAAAAAAAGAATAATTTGGGGTGCCTGGGTGGCTCAGTGGGTTAAGCCTCTGCCTTCGGCTCGGGTCATGATCTCAGGGTCCTGGGATGGAGCCCCGCATCAGGCTCTCTGCTCAACAGGGAGCCTGCTCCCCCCCAACCCCCGCTCTGCCTCTCTGCCTACTTGTGGTCTCTGTCTGTCAAATAAATGAAATCTTTTAAAAAAATAAAATAAGTTAAAAAAGGATAATTAACAAACCTATCAAGCACACCAGCTCCTCAATGGCTTATAAATTTTTCTTTTCTTTCTTTTTTTCATTCCAAACATCATGTATTTAACTCCCCCAAACATAGCCAAATGAATACAATTCAGATAGTACTTATCCATTTCTTGGTAATAGAAAATACAGTTTAAACTTAAATTTTGAGTTAAAATTTAAGTATAGTATTAACCATTAAGCAAATGCCCTCTTTACTGACAGTGTTTCAAAAAATATTGATAAATTGTTGATGCTATCTATATAGGAAACGATCAGAACTTGAAGTACCGAATATTCAAGCTTAGTTGGAATAATTGTTTCAGAATTCTTCACAACAGAAAATGTCTGGGAAAATGTATGTCAAATATAAATTATTTTATCTACTTATTTGTCAGAGAGAGAGAGAGAGCACGCGTGCACAAGCAGGAGGAGCAGCAGGCAGAGGGAGATGCAGGCTTCCCAGTGAGCAAGAAGCCCAATGAGGGGCTCAATCCCAGGACCTGGGATCATGACCTGAGCCAAAGGCAGGTTCTTAATCGACTGAGCCACCTGGGTGTCCCTGGAAAGTTTTTACAAAGAATCAGGCTGACAGGTAAAATGACTGACAATATTACTAAATCAGAAAAGCAAATTTCAGAAGAGTCCTTTTGGTATGGCATTATTTATGTTAAAATATTTACTTTAACTCACTTAACCTTTATAAAAACCATGTGGAATAGATGCTATTATTATGACATGTATTTACAGATGTGGCAAATGACGTTAATAAACAACAATAAGCTAAAAAATAATAAAACAAAACAAAACTGCTCAAGGAATTGGGATTTTAATCCAGGCAATCTAGTACCAGAGTACAACCTTCCTAATACAGTCACTCATTGTTTTAGAAGAGGAGTGATATCACTGACTTAATGAAGAAAAAAAAGTATATAGAGAGAAATTTTTGAAATGAGTTTTTGTAAGTTGCAGGTATATGCAACTTACAAAAACTCATTTCAAAAATTTCTCAAACTAATTTATAAATTTCTTAATGACACATGTGTAGGGGCACCTGGGTGGCTCAGTTGGTTACATGTCAGACTCAATTTCAGGCCCACATCAGGCTCAATGCTGGGTGTGGAGCCTGCTTGGGATTCTCTCTCGCCCTCTGCCCCTCCCCCATTCCCACCCCTGATTGATGCACTCTCTGGCTCTCTTTCCGAAAAAAAGAAGGGAGGAAGTAAAGAAGGAAGAAAGGAAAGAAGGAAGGGAGGTAGGGAGGGAGGGAGGGAGGAAGGAAGGAAGGAGAGGGAAGGAAGAAGGAAAAAAAAAGGGAAGTAAAAAAGAAAGGAAGGGAAAGCAAAGGAATGGAATGGAATGGTGAGATGTCCTTTTTGTCATTGTATATGCCCTCCTCCCGTCAGTGCTAAGCAGTGCTCTGGAAAATAATAAGTACTCCAAAGTTGTTCCTACAAAAGCTGTTCCTACTGACATAATGCTTATATTCTACTGTGTGGAAGGACCACCGATCTCCACGCCATGTATTATTTGGGAAAATTCTATTTAAAACTTAAAAACCCAGTACACATAGCACCTCCTCTGTAGAATCCTCCCTGATAAGTCAAGGTAGAATTATCTCTTCCTTTTCTGAATTACATCTATGTCTTATATTTAACTATTTTCATGTCCATCATACTGTATTGCTCATTTGTGTAAATGCTTCTCTCTCAAGGATCATGCTATATTCATCTTACATATAGCAATTAGCACAGCAACATTGCAATAAGCATGAAACAAAATTTGTTCTTTCCTAAATTAAATTGTACTAAATAGAATTTAAAAGTTGGGTTTGAGAAAATATTGATATCACAATGTTTGTTTCACTGAGGGTTTAGCAGAAATCCATTAAACTAGATTTTTTTTTTTTTTTTAAAGTAAGGTCTACATCCAATATGGGCCTTGAACTCATGATCCTGAGATCAAGAGTTGCATGTTCTACCAACTGAGCCAGCCAGGTGCCCCTAAACAGGATTCTTATATCTGAAATAGTTATTTCTCTTTAATGACTTCCTACATAGGATTTCTCTTTAATGACTTCCTAAATAGGATTAATTCTAATTTTCCTTTTTCCTCTATTAATCTTTACATGACATTTACAAGTGAATATTAATCAGTTGATTTGAGTCTATATTCTTCCAAATATTTTTAAAATCATATTTATAAAATTTTTAACAACTGGAAGCCATTAAAAAATAGAATAAAATTCAATAATTTTATTTAAAAATATTAAGTAGGATTTCCTAATATGTTTTCATAATACTAATGAATTGTAATATGCCCTAACAACTATAATTCATAGAACTAAATAGATTGTTGTACTTTTTTCTGAACAGATAATAAGGTTTTTCAATAGCTAAGGCAATCATGGCTATTACTAACAAATAACATGTAAATTCAAACATAATGTCTTTCATATTGTATACTTTATATATTCTTTGCATTATATTACTTCCAATTAGCTACTTAATATAATTAAAATAATGTGAAGTAATGAATGTGATGTGAAATATCTTGCATCTTAGCAAAATTCACATTTAAATTTAAAATTTAAATATAATCTTAATTTCATAGGAAGTCTACCAAAAGGGGATTGTCAGGGGCAGGAGAGGGGAATAGGCATTATGTAACATATTTTCCCTTTTGTCTATAGCAGTCAAGGTAGCCTAATACTGAAAAAGTACCTCTTCTAGCCCTTCTAATTTTCTAACAATAGAAGTTTAATTAATTAAAGCTCAATTTCAGGCCCACATCAGGCTCAATGCTGGGTGTGGAGCCTGCTTGGCTTATCTTTTAAATGGGAGCTGGATTAAAAGAAAGTGATATAGGGATGCCTGGGTGGCTCAGTGGGCTGGCTAAAGTCTCTGCCTTCAGATCAGGCCATGATCCCAGAGTCTTGGGATCGAGCCCCACATCAGGCTCTCTTTCAGCAGGGAGTATGCTTCCCTCCCGCTCTCTCTGCGTTCCTCTCTGCCTACTTACAATCTCTGTCTGTCAAATAAATAAATAAAAAATCTTAAAAAAAAAAAAAAAAAGAAAGCGATATGCAAGTTATTAGCATACCTGAAATATAGTAAATATTGACAGAAGACACCACACAAAAATGTTAAGTGCATCAAGTGGGGATAGGCAACAGAGAAGCTGAAGGAGAAGAGAGAAGGAGAAAGGAGGGAAAACAGCAGGAGGCAGAGAGACACAGAAAAAGAGAACAGAGAGAAAGAGAAAGATAGTATGGGAGAGGCATTTGAAAACTATCATTACTGAGTCAATTCAGAAACAGGATGAGAAAAGAATAAAGTTTAATGACAAGAATTTTTTCAAAATATAACTAAATATAATTGGGTTACAGAAATAATCCCAGACGACTCAAAATAAATTAAGCGAAGAGTGGTCTGCATTTAGTGGGTGTATTTGTTCACTATTTCATTTGGATAATTCTGTCAAAGTGAATGTCAACCTTTTCAATTAGGAGGTAAAAATAAAATTGTTCAGAACATCCTATCTGTGTTTGAATATACTTGCCTAACCTATAAGTCAAAATCAATGTTGTCTTGTTTGAAAGATCTTATTTTAACACTTTTTCACCAGACAAATGCAATCCAATGTGGCAGTTTGGTAATACCAGCACTACAAATCCACTCATTTGAGGTTTGGTTTGGTTTTTTTAAAAATTTTGAGTTTTAAATACGTAGGCAGAGAAGGGAAAATTTTCATTTGGCACACCAAAAAAAAATTTTATTATTTTAAATATTATGTAAATTATGCAAATATTATGCAAACTAATATTTGAATCTGGAATCTTAATTCATTTGGGCTGTTTACCTTTTGGAGATGGAAAGCTTGATTTTGAAAATTTAATTTGTGCAAATGGTCATTTCATAATATAATGAAATCTCTCTTTGATGTAAAATAGCATCGTATATGACAGGAAATAAAGATAAATCAACTAGGAGAATGCTTGTTATACCTTGATATCAACATTTAAAAAATGTTTTATACCTATTGGATATAGTAATCATTAAACAGCCTGTCTGAAGTTTTCTCAAGGAATAAAATATTGTTCTATTTGGTTCCATATCAATGTTAGTCTTAGAATTTCCTGAAAAGACTGCCACAGTGTTCAATGCTCATTACCAACTTGTGAAACATCCTGGAAAGTTATATGATCTGGGTAAGCCATATAGACCAAAAGAAGATAATAAATGAATGACTAGTTAAATTTTATCTGAATTTAAAGCAAATATGAGAGAAGATGAAGCATGAACCATAAAAATTCAACACACTAGAAATCTGATGGAGTTTTACGGAAAATGTTATAGAGAAATGAATGTTGTTATAAAGTAAATACAGATTTTTTTAACATGTTTTAGGGATTAAGCATGACCTATCTAATATATAAGATTATATTTATGATATTTTTTGTACTCTGAGAGTGTATGTGGGTGATCACTAATAATGAAATGCAGTAAGACATCCAACAAATGAAATTTCTAGTTTATCCTTATTTCTTTTTAGTTCTATATGCACATGTCATGTTAACATAGCACATGTAACTTTTAATTAAGCTTCTTAAAAAGTTTACATTATATCCTGGACAATTTTCCACAGGTTATCAAAACTTCAAATAGACATTAGTGATATGGTAACTAATGTTTATTTTCTGGTTTTCTAGGAGAAAAACAGGCCCTGTTTTGTAACATTTGTCTATTTTTATGATGCAAATACTTCCACTTCAGCCAACTTTGAGCTACCAACATGATGTCATTGAATATGGATTGGGAAGAGATGCTCACAACTGGTTCTCACAAGCCGGCACAAGCAAGCTCCATCACACTATTTTTGGACATATGAATTGTCTCCACTTTTGCACTATTATAATCCTTACAATGAATATCTCTGGCAGGCATAAATGGCTATTTACCCACCAGTCATTTCTTATATCCTTAGAATTGTGAACTCTAAGCCAATCTTGCTAATTCTAACTCTATTGTCAGTGATCAGTTGGGAACTGGCATGGGTAGCATCTACAGCACAAACACATATCCCAGAAAAACACATATATATGAAGAAGTCTACAGAGGAGACGTCTAGAAAATTTTCCCTCAGTTTCAAAAGGGCATATGAGTAAGAGAGGCTTAAAATAGTTGTATCCCTCTTGTAAAAATAAGGGGATAACTTTGACAAAAAAAAAAATCTTACTGGATGCTGCTATATACCATCTATAATTGCACTCGGTCCTCAAGTTTCCCCAAGTGCTGCATGCTCACTGCTTATAGTTGAGCCCTTCACCCTAGAGATAGACTCTGGCCAAGACTTGCCTTGGCCCCCAGGAAGCAGCCATATCCAGTCTTCCTGACCCCCTCCTTAATTAGATCATCTCTGAAGATCTACCCCAGCTTCAGACTCCAGTGGGTTTAGTTGAAGCACCTGTCCATAATTTAACTTCTCCCCCAGTCTTTCTGCCCTTATTTCCTCACAGGTGTTGTTTCCAAGTTATCCAGTTGTTGTAGTAACTGCTGCAGTCTCCAAACGGACAGACTTGGTATTTGGAAGAACCAATGTTCCTTGGCTTGTGGGGTTAAAACTATCAAGTGGGAAAAGTCATGTGGAAGCTTCTGATAATGCCCTCCCCAGCCAGCAAAGATTAAATCAAAAACAAAGGATGCAAACACGATACTTCATATTATATCCTCCTTTTAATTCACCAGGGTGGTGCCTCAAAAACAAACATCAGCACATCCTGGCACATGACAATGGAGGACTATAAACTCAGCCAGGTAGTCCCAGTCAAAATTGCTATGCCAATGTGGTATCCTTTCTAGAAACAACTAATACGAACTCATATATAAGAAATGAAACCACTGAACCGGTAAATGTGATTTCCTCCCCCCATCCCTATCAGGAAAGACTGGAAACATTCACATATGCTTGGGATGCACAAGAATTGCCTCGTCTTCCCCAGGGTACTATTAATTCTACTGCCCTCTATCATAATACAGCCCCCAAAGAACAAGACCTTAAGGACACTCCAGACAACATCACATTGGTTCACTCTATCGGTGAGAATGGAGACCTTGTTTTGACACATCTTCTCCAGAGGGTGGAAGATAATCCTACACAGATTCAGGAGCCCATAGTATCAGAGAAATATTTAGGGACCCAATGATCATGGGCATGGCAGACCATCCCTCTAAAGCAAAAGAAAAAGTATTATATATTGTACCTACCATCAATGAGGAAAAAGCACAATGCCTGGATTCTGAAGGCAACATATTCCACACTAGGGAATACTGCTTTGATTCATTTACCGAGAATTATAGAAGACTGCTAGCTTCAAATGGAACCCAGAGCAAAAACAGCTCTAGATTAAGTTCAGGTTATAGTGCAAGCAGCCCCAACACTTGCGCCATAGGATGCAACAGAAGATGTGCTATTAGAAGCACAAACCATAAGTGACTCTTAATCTCACAAAACAAACTGAGGGTTGCTGGGGGGAGGGGGGTTGGGAGAAGGGGATGGGGTTATGGACAGTGGGGAGGGTATGTGCTATGGCAAGTGCTGTGAACTGTGTAAACCTGGCGATTCACAGACCTGTACCCCTGAGGGAAAAATATATTATATGTTTATAAAAAATTTTTAAAAATTTAAAAAAAAAGAAGAAGCATCAATGGCGGGAAAAGATGCCATGTGAAAATTATAGCAAGCCTCAATAGGGGAATCAGGATGTACATTTTGCAGATCAAGACCATGCAGTCTGCAGTGGAGAATTATACACTACTTGAAAAACTGCCCCTGGTATGCTCCCGGCGTTGATAGGGACAAAGATCTAATCAAGTGACCAAACAGCCAGAAGTGCCCAACATAATCTAGGGTCTGTTAGGCTTAACAAATCAAAAGGTTAGACATGTCAAACAACAATCCATTGTAAGACAGATGTGATTCATCCAGTTTGAGCACAGGTAGGGCCAGGGGATACAAATGAAATGCATGCATAGGTGGCCCAGACCTAAACACCAACTACTATTATCATATCAGCATCCCCTTCTCAACTCCTACATATGGCCATCTAAGGGGCCATTACGACTATGGAAAAAGGAGACAAAAGTCATGCCTGGTACCATAGATAGGTCAGCTCAATAGTAGACTACAGCTGTCCCACATTCAGGGATGGTCTTGAAGACATCAGTGAGGAAAACTTTATTAGACAGGACTTTAAATGGTGTATCTGGTCATCCACTTTACATAGAAAGAAAAGTGCCATGGGGGGGCGCCTGGGTGGCTCAGCGGGTTAAGCCGCTGCCTTCGGCTCAGGTCATGATCTCGGGGTCCTGGGATCAAGTCCCGCATCGGGCTTTCTGCTCAGCAGGGAGCCTGCTTCCCTCTCTCTCTCTCTCTGCCTGCCTCTCTACCTACTTGTGATCTCTGTCTGTCAAATAAACAAATAAAATCTTTAAAAAAAAAAAAAGAAAGAAAAGAAAAGTACCATGGGTAAAAATATGTATGGACACAGTCTTGGGCTAATGATTTGGCTTATTGGTCAGAAGCCTAGAAAGAAAAAAAACAGAAAGATTGAGGAAAATACTGTCTAGAGAAGAGGCTTGTGAATAAACTCATGGGGATTAAAAAACAAAACAAAACAAAAAACACTACATATCACACATTAAAGCCCTTATGGTAGCTAGACTCCAAGGACGGTCCCTCAGTGAACTGTGTCTCATAGTGTTCATGCCCTTTTATAGACCCCTTTCATTTTATGTAACTTATTTATTGGAACTTGTTTATAACCAAGACTATGATGGGAATGACGCTCTATGACTTCAAAGCTAGGTCAAAATAAATAGTATTTTGTAAGTGTATCTCTGAGAGAGCCATGGGCCACCATATAAAAAGTCCTACTAACTTCCTTAGGAACTGCTATTGGTTCAGAATCCCAGCTGAGCAGCTTCCAACCATGCCTGCCAAGATGTAAGCAAAGACTTCTTCAACCCTCCAGAACAGCCCATCCTACCAATTAAAACTCACCACTTAAATTCAACAAAACTACCCAACTGAACCCTGCCTGAATTCCACCCTCACAAAATCATGACAAAGGAGGAGTCTCTGGATTAGTCATGAAGCATCAACTAGTTCTCGTCATAAAACCAAGTATACGCCTGGACAACATTATCAAAAACAACAACTGCATGGCTATGGAAATCAAAGACTCATTTAAAAAAATAGAGAAAAACTCTAGAAATTCAGATAATGACAGCAGAAGTCTATTACCTTCTTACCTGGGATTGCTCCCATAATGCTCTTCTGGTATAGTACATACAAAAGAAGGGGTCTATAAGAAGGATCAATAGTTTTAGCAGAGTGGGGTTGTCTGGGAAAAACAACAGCTCTCAACCAGACCTTTCCTACTTGAGCTGGGGTGGGGGAGAAATTCCATGTCTCTGTCAGCTCGAAGAGACAAAGTCAATAGGAAACAGAAAATCAGCAGTTTTGCTACCCAAAGACTGTAGTCCCATATAGTAAATGGCAGACCAACCAGAAATGTTACAGAAAGACATCAGAAAGGAGAGACCCAAAGGAAAGAGCCAGTCACTTTTCAGACTGACTAGGAGACGATACCATGTTCGGAGGAGATGGCAAAGAGCCGGGGTAGGAAGTAAAACCTAAGAGTGACTTGAGACCCTGCTGAATTTTGTTTTTGTTTGTTTGTTTTGATATTAGTCTGGGTTTATCTTTATGAATACGTACAGAGTCACAGTCATTTCTTCACGTTTAATTTTTTTTTTTAGTAGCTTTAGCTTTCCAGAAAAATTGAGCTCAAAGCAGAGTTCCCACATATCCCCTCACTCTCATCCCCTAATTTCCCAAATTATTTACACCTTGCAATAGTGTGATATATTTGTAACAACTGATGAGCTGACACTGTCACATCATGATTAGCCAATTCTATAGCTTATAACAGGATTTGCTCTTTGTGTTGCATATTCTATGGATTTTGATAAATGTATAATGACACATATCTACCATTGCAGTATCCCACAGAATAATTTTAAAGCCCTAAAAAAAAAATCTCCTGTGCTTCACCAGTTCATCCCTTCCTTCCTCCTTCTGCTCACACCCCAGTGACCACTAATCTTTTTTTTAAAGATTTTATTTATTTATTTGACAGAGAGAGATCACAAGTAGGCAGAGAGGCAGGCAGAGAGAGAGGAAGGGAAGCAGGCCCCCCGCTGAGCAGAGAGCCCGATGCGGAACTCGATCCCAGGACCCTGAGATCATGACCTGAGCCGAAGGCAGCGGCTTAACCCACTGAGCCACCCAGGCGCCCCAACCACTAATCTTTTTACTGTCCCCGTAGTTTTGCCTTTTCCAGGATATTATACAGTTGGAGTCATACAGCACGTAGAAGAATTGGCTGAACTTTGAATGTGCCCCACATTATGCACAGATTGACTGGCAGAGGGTAGAAGCCTTACAAAGTCAAAACACTTAAACATGATGTCTGCCCAAATCTTTGGTGAACAATTAGGCCACGCTGACAAAGGAATGACTTACAGGAAGGTGGATACACACACACACACAGACACACACACATTTGAGTAAAACAAACTGAGCAGAGAGATCAGTGGACATATATCACTATGGAGACATTTAAAAAGAAAAAAGAAAAGAAAGACAAGACAATCCTTAGGAAAATGGATAAGAAATCAGAGCTATTAGAGTACCTCATCAAAGTTTCCAATTTTCAACCAAAAATTATAAGGCATGCAAAGAAAGAGGAAAACGTAACCCCAAACCAGGAAAAAAAAAAAAAGGCAAAAAACCTAACTCTGAGTGAACCCAGATGTTGGATTTAACAAAAAAGATTTTAAAGAAGCTATTAAAAATGTATTTTTTAAAAAAATGTCAAAGAATCACAGGAAAATATGATGACAATGACTCAATAATTAAGGACTCTCAAGAGAGAAATAAAACTGTAAAACAAAAGAAATGACAATTCTAGAGCTGAAAAATACAACAGCCAAAATGAATATTCACTACACAGACTCAACAGCTGATTTGAGATGGCAGATGAAGCAATCGGTGTACTCTACCAGAGAGCAAGAGAAATTATCC
The DNA here is from genome assembly GCF_020171115.1 of Neogale vison. Lineage (NCBI taxonomy): Eukaryota > Metazoa > Chordata > Mammalia > Carnivora > Mustelidae > Neogale > Neogale vison. Next base: position 33,919,605 of record NC_058094.1, read on the forward strand.
ATTCTGAAAAAAAAAAAGCCAGAAGGAAAAAATACTGAAAAAAAAAATGAAAAGAACCTCAGAGATGTGTAGGAAAATATTAAGCATACAGACATACACATAATGGGATTGCTATACCGGGGCGGGGGGGGTGCTGAGGGAAGAAGCAGAAAAACTAGTCGGAAAAAATAATGACTGAAAACTTCCCAAATTTAAGAAAAAAACATTATAAATTCACAAAGCTTCATGATCCCAAGAGACCCAACCCTAGACAAAACAGTCAAACTGCTGAAATCCAAAGGCAAAGAGACTATATTGAAAAGAGCAAGACAAAAGACCCTTTATCTCTAGAAAAGAATGGAATGACTTATACGAAGTGTTGAAAGAGGGTGGAAAGTCTGAAAATAAATAAATTGGAGAAAAAAAATGATCCTCCTATCACTCTACTAGAATTTTAAATCACTGTATTGCTCACAACTAGTTAAAAATAAAGAAACTAGAATTCCAGAGATATCACAAAAAAAAAAAAAATTCTATATCTGGGCGCCTGGGTGGCTCAGTGGGTTAACCTGCTGCCTTTGGCTCAGGTCATGATCTCGGGGTCCTGGGATCGAGTCCCGCATCGGGCTCTCTGCTCAGCAGGCAGCCTGCTTCCTCCTCTCTCTCTCTCTGCTTGCCTCTCTGCCTACTTGTGATCTCTCTTTGTCAAATAAATAAATAAATAAAATTTAAAAAAAATTCTGTATCTGGGGCTCCTGGGTGGCTCAGTGGGTGAAGCCTCTGCTTTCGGCTCAGGTCATGATCTCAGGGTCCTGGGATCCAGCCCCACATAGAGCTCTCTGCTCAGCGGGGAGCCTGCTTCCTCCTCTCTGCCTGCTGCTCTGCCTATTTGTGATCTCTCTCTCTGTCGAATAAATAAATAAAATCTTCAAAAAAAATTCTGTATCTAAAGAAATTATCCTTCAAAAATAAAGGTGAAATAAAAAACATTTCCCAGATGAAAAAAAAGCAAAATAAAAACTGAGATGTACGCCTTTTGTTCCATACAGGGTCAAAGTACCTAGCTTAGTAGCCAGAACTGGCTCCCTAAATTTGCAGAATCAAATAAATAAAAAGGTAACATTTATTGTCACTTAGAACATCATTTCTTTGGGAAAATACATCTAAAGTTCAAAATTTGAAGAGTTGCCCCCTCCTACCATCTAAGAATAGGGTAGGAGACGCAAATGCTAGGTTAATTAAATCCTAGGTATCTTCAGTTGCAAAGCACAGGTTAGTAGCTCCATGGGAAACAAAGGTTTTTCTTAAAAAATTTCCAACACGTAAAGAGCAGGGTGTGCGGAAATAAAGTGGCTTACAGAATCATCCGTAAGAATAAAATTAAACCTCAATCTGCTGACACACACACGCCCACACTTCTGAATATGCGTACTGTTTTGTAAAATATAGTCATATCTAAAATGCATTTGGTTTGAAGAGACTGGAAAGTATTTCATTCATCTCCATTTATTCTTAACCTAGAATCTTACATCTTTTGTTCTCTTTCAGGTAATTTCTTATTTTGTTGTCTTTCCTCTTACATTGGTCTAAATTGTTCTTTTTCTAACTTGTTCTTTTTATTTTAATCATCCATTCAAGTTTGTGATTTTCATAGATCCTATTATTTTATTCAACAGTTCATTCAAAAAATGAATTATGATTATATTTCAAGACTTGGACAAAGTATCAGGAACATCGTAGATGCCTGCAAAGTTAAACCTTTACCTATATCTCATTAGGTCCTCTTTTAAAAGAATTAACATCAATCTTGTACTGTAGGAGTTCATAGTTGAACTTTCCTATGTCCACTCCAGAAAGAGTTCTCAACCAAGCTAAGCCCTACAAAAAGAGGCAGATAAGCAGTTCCAGGGAGAATGAGGTTATATATGGCAATAATTTGAGCTGCCCTTCTGCTTTGAAGCATACCCCAAATATTTCCTGAAAAAGCTCTTCTCATGGATACATCCTAGAAAGGCAAATAGATAACTTCTAGCATGAGCTAACAAAAACAAAAGCCCAACCCCTGCATAATTTTCTTAGATGAGTCAGCTAGCATAAATGTAGTCAGAACAACTTACTGTTGTTCCACCAAAAAAGCAATTCTAGGGTCATAAAAATACTTGCATATTTCATATTCTAATACTATTTTGGCATTTAATATATTTTAGTTGAATGAAATAAAGAATAAATGAATGAGTGAATGAATGAATGAATTTACCAAATACTGCTTGAAATACTGAATTAGTCTAAGACCCAACTTTCCTGCTATTTCAATGCTTTTTTAAGTCAGATATAATTGGTTTGTGCAGCATTTGTAAAACCATTAGGTACTTGCTCTGTTATACTTCTTATCAATTAATTACAAAATGCTTTTCACAAAGATTTATATTTTTCTATCGAATAAATTTCATTATCAGTTTTTAAGCTGTACAAAATATCAATATCTAAGCATTATCTATTCAATTCTAATCCAACTTAATAGGGACTTCTATATTCCAAATTAACTTCAGTAAGTAGTCTATAATTTAATTTTGCTTTTAATTTTTCACTCAACTAGCTAACCACCCTCTCAAATATCCCACAAACTGAAATCTTTAAGATTATTTTCTTGTTATGTTGGGTACTATATCTTCCATTAAAAATAATCCTTTTTCTTTAGGCAAATGCTTAACATAGTGTTTAATCTATAATTAACAAGGAAATATTTTGCAGAGAAAAGAATCACCATCTTAAACATTCATGTGCTACAATTTACCAGGAAACAAAAAATTCTTTATTCTCATTTGTCAACTGACCTTCTGGTTACACACTTTACAAATTAACTTTGAGTTCATTTAACTTCTTAATATGTTTATATTTATGTTATATAATTTCAAGTCTGGGATCAGCTTCATAATATGTATTTATAACATGATTGCTCATGTGATAACAAGTATCTTATTTAGAAAAGAACTTGATGAAGTAATTTTATAATGTTGCCTAATATAGCAAGTGATTAATTATATGCATGTTGCTTCGATGCAGTTGAGTTCTTTTTATCCCATTGTGAAGGCCTAAGACTCATATTACAATTGGAATAATTACTTAGCATAAAATTATTTTATCAACAGATGAAGTGACTATATAAGAAAGTAATCAATCTCTAACTTTTAAAAATTTTACTTGTGTAAGTCTTAGTAATAAAATAGACAACTGAAAAAATTTTAAATATTCCCATTTTTACAACTTATTCTAAATGCTTTTTAGACCATTTGGCTCAGAACTCCTTACATGTGTAACTGGTCTCAAATACCATAAATCAACATTTTCTTTAAATTTCTAATGATATTGACTATCACTTCAGTCTCCTATTTTCCTTATAAACCTATACAGTAAATCAACTACTTAAAAATTAAAAAAAAAACTTCAGATTATATAAGGGGACAAATTTCACTATTGATACTGACACCCAAACTCAGGCATATATAAAGCTGTCATCTTTAGCATTTGTTCTTAATACTTTAAGACTCGTGCTTCTATCTGGAGATTTGCAGTCTATCGCCTCTTTTTCCCGTTCTGGATCTGTTCTCTCCAAATTGCTCCACCTTCACATCCCCACTCACTCATTCCCAAAAATAAGTTAAAGGATGTGCTACTTTTGGGGCGCCTGGGTGGCTCAGTGGGTTAAAGCCTCTGCCTTCGGTTCAGGTCATGATCCCAGGGTCCTGGGATCAAGCCCTGCATCAGGGCTCTCTGCTCAGCAGGGAGCCTACTTCCTCCTCTCTCTCTCCCTGCCTCTCTGCCTACTTGTAATCTCCGTCTGTCAAATAAAGAAATAAAATCTTAAAAAAAAAAAAAAGATGACTTAAAAAAAAAAAGGATGTGCTACTTTCAAGAGTCTAATAATCGAATCAAATGTCTCACAGTTTATAACTTAGGATACTGCCAAGCACATGGATGCTCACATTTCCCAGCCCAGTCCCTTAAGATTTTACAGAAAAAGCAGACACCTGCAACAACCAAGTAAAATGAGTCAGGTTAGAACCCAGAAGACAGGGGAGACGAAACCTCTTCACAGTGATCTCACTGCTTATAAACAACAACACAGAATCCTTTGTGAGTTCAGCAAATGATTAACAATATGATTATGTTATTACAGTGAAAAACAAGTTGCATTATAATACAAAATTAAAATACACCAAATAAGAAAAAGCTTCATGTTTATACTGTATCAGTTAGCCACTGCACACCATCTTTAGACCTTACTCCAGTTCTAGAAAGAGATGGTGGTGGGGGCGTGGCGGGAAGGCGGGAAACACGAGCATCAGGTCAATCACGAAATTATAACATAAAGGAGTAGAGCTTTAAAACATTTTTTGGCCACGATCCATAATAAGAAATATATATTTTTTACATTGTGTGTAGAGAAGAACCATTTTGTAGATCAACTACCCTTAGTCTGTGCACTCCACTCTGATATTTTCTACCCTATCCTATTCCAGTCTCCCTCTCTCTTTTTTTTTTTTTTTTTTTCTTTCTAAATGCTGGCCATGACTCTCATTTGATTCTAAAAATGAGGCGAGAAGGAAAGTAAGTGGAGAGGCTAAGGATAGAAAGTAGAGGTGGCTATGGGGGACTTTGTCCCACAGGAGATATTTGACAATATCTGGAGACATTTTAGGTTCTCATAACTGGGGTGGGCATGCCACTAGCATCTAGTGGGTAGAGGCCACAGATGCTGCTAAGCACCTTATAATGCACAAAACAGTCTTGCAAAACAATTATCCAGCCCTGAATGTCAATAGTTCTGAAACTGAGAAATGTGTTCCAGACTATTTAATAAGGAGATCATAGATAAGACTGGAAGGTCAATAGTTCTTTTTAAAAACTCATGAAAAAATATATTTTAAACTTTGAGAGACAAGTCTAACAATGAGATGCAGGGATACCATGACACTGGCAATCTAAGACATATCTCTTTCTATAATCTAAAGACAAAAAAAAAGGAAAAAGCTCAGTTTGTAATTTTTTAACCCAACACAAAATATGAGGAAGTGATCAATACAGCATTGTAAAAAGAAAACTATATCATGGCGAAGAGGTAAGTGTAATAAAATGTAGGAATCACATAAAATTAGTGGAGAGAACCAATGCCTCTCCTTCTGAAGACCTATAGTACCTATAATACAAATACAACAGGCTAATATTGCTAGTTATTTTAGACTTTCAATTTCTTAAGGGTAGAAACTGTGTCTTATTTAAGACAGACTTTTTTTGAGATTTATATCTCAAAATTATATCTCAACAAGTTAAAAAGTATACTCTTCTTAGCCTGAATACAAGCCGACTTCGGTATGTGGCAGATCATAGAAGAGATGGAACATAGATGTCAACATAGATGACCACAATCCATGTAACCAGGACTATATGTTCAATCAAAACTCTGGAAGGCTGTCTCAAAGAAGTCTTAACCATTGTTGGCTACCATAAAACATTAAATAAGTAATCTAAAAATGTTCTTACTATCTATTATTTGACAAATTACCAGACAACGAACATACTATTATATTTATAGATAAGGAAACAGACCTAGAGGGGTGAAATAGGTAGAAGAAGATCCTATCGTTAATGAATTTCACAGCCAGGATCTGAGCTCCTCTTTGACTCTAAAACTCAAGCTCTTCCAAAAAACCCTGTTAGTGTTTCACAACAATGGTCTATCACTCACAGATTGTCACTCTCAGCCTAAGCCCATCTGTTGAATAACTGATCTCTTCTCCTTTGGTTTGTGGCATTTTCTATGTTCTTATCATTCATTTGTTTTAACATGCCATTTTGGTAGAAGGATTATTTTCAGCAGAAGGCACCTGAGAAGAAGCAAATACAAGAAGACTGCCTGCCCTCCCCCCTCTTTTCCTAAAAGCAGGATATAGATTGTAAAGGTGTCCCTCCCCACTGCCCTCTATCAGGAAGGACAGAAGTTAATTGCTCTAATTAGCAGGCAAGAGATGGCTCTGGAGAAGTCTACATAACAGACTTTACCACCTAACACTTAGCTTCCATTAATTCCCTCATATACTCACCTTCCCATGATTTGCTACCCTAGAAACTCACAGTCCTTTTTCTTTGTCTTGTCATCTCTCTAGAAATCTACTGTTCTTCTACAAAGAGACTTTATAAGCACAAATTCTAACCACCCCCATAAGTTTCAGGTAGCCAAAAGCTCCCACATATATGCACAATACACAGGATAATAAATTGGTTTTCCTCTTGTTAACTCTGTCTTGTGTCAGTCCCCCGCCCCAATGACCCTAAGAGGCATAGACGGGCAAAAAAGAGTGAAGTTTTTTCTCTGTACACCTTCCACATTAACTTGTAGAAATAAAATATAGGCACCAATTGGGATTATAACTAGAACGGCCTTAACCCCAAGATGTTGTTTGGAAAGAACATGCACCTTTACAATATTTAGCCTTCCCAGTCAGGAACATGATGAATATCTACTCACTCAGTGACTACCTTCCTTTCTGTTACTCAGTAAGCTTTATAGCTTTTTTCTTGTAGGCCCCCCCTCCTTTCTTATTAGTTATTTTTAAATCACATTTTCTGTTTTTAGCGCAGAATGGGAACTGCTTTTCATTCACTTCTCTGTTTTTGGTACAGCACAAAATTATTCCATATTAACTTCCTATCTATCTGTCTTCTTGAATTCCTTTATTGATTCCTGTTGATTCTTATGAAGGAGTCAGCTATTCATCAAATGGTGTCAGAAAATTGTGTGTGTGGCGAGCAGGGGATTCATGTTAGATCCTCACATATCTGGTATATTTTGGTAAATACCAAAATAAATCACAGAAAGATTAAAAAGTTAAAGGCTAAAAGTAATAAAAACACATGAGAAAATACACAGCTGAATATTTAACTGCCTTGGGGATGAATAAAGAGTTTCTATGGATAAAAGAAATGGGAAAAAAGCAATCACCAAAGATGCAAAGACACCTCTATTAAATTCAGTATTTCCAAGTGACCCCAGAAAATCAGTAGATAAACATCAATATGGGAAATACATTTGAAACAGATGACCATTAAATGGGTAAAAATCCTAACTGTATAAAAAGTTCTTAAAATCATTAAGAGAAAAATGAATTAATCCCCAATAGGAACATGGGCAGAAGAAATAACAGGAATGAACTGGTAATTCATAGAGATATCAAACACCAATAAAATACAAAACATTCAACTACACGATCAGATTCAAATTCAAATGACAAAGAGAAAGCCTTTCTGTGGCCTATTCAATTGCAAAGATTTAGTTCTTTGAGACTGAAAATTTAACTTCTGACAAGAGTATAGAGTGTTATAACCATTCTGGGAAGCAAGTTGGTATTCTGAACCAAGAGCTTATAAGAATCAGAGCATGAATATGTATTTGTGAAATACTCAGGGATCAGGCAAAAATTCTTATGTAAAGATAACCGTTAGAACATTATTTGTGCTCATAATTGGAAGCAACTGGAATACCCCCAGAGAGAGGAATAGTTTGTAGTAAATCCATATGATAGACTATTAGTGCAGCCATTTTAAAAACGTATTTCTGAGGAACATCTAATGGCTTGGAAAAAAAGTAAATGATATGATATCAATTAAAAAAATCAGAATACAAATTATATATAGCATGATACCAATTTTATCAATATGTGAAATACACATGCATAGAAAAAAGGGAAGAAAATACAACAAAATGTTAACAATGGTTATATTTCAGAGAAAAGGTTGTGGATAGTTTGCATTTCATTCTTAACACTTTGAAGAATTTTTCAGATATTCTAAAGTAAACACATTGCTATTTGTAAAAGGAAACACATACAAAATGTTATTTTACAACTATAGCTAATAGGTATTTTTTAACACACCATGAAGAGATGTAGGAAAATTTTCATAAACAAAGTGAAAAAGGTTTTTAAAAAAAAAAAAAAAAAATCAGTAGACTTCTCCGCCACATGAACAACAGAAGATATTTACTTTTTTTAAAACTTGAAACTTCCTTCACATAACTGGCTCCATTAAGAAACTTTTAAAAATAAAGGTAGTTATATCTAACTATTAAATGTTTATCAGAAATACAACCTAAAAAGAAAACCCCCAGGGAATTAACTACAGGGAAAGTACGATTAGACCGTACTTACCTTTTTCACTTACGCTTTCACTTTCAATCTCAACATCATCACAACTCGTGTATTCAGGTGTGGAAGCTAATTCCTCCTCTGAACTGCTCAATGAAACCTGGCGCATTTTACCTCCCTTCTTTGATTTATGAGGCTTTGGTGGTGGAGGTCTCACTGACTCTGACTGGTCGGAACTGAGAGAATCATTCCTTAACATTGTTTCCATTTTTTCCCGTTTTGTTTTCCTCACAGCAGAGCTGGGGTCTAAGTGGTGTTGTTTCCTCAGTGAGTCAGTACGTCTCATGTCTGGTCTATCGATGGGTATTGGACTCCTCCGGGGGGTGGGAGGACTATGGTTTGTGGTCCTTTGTGGATAAGCACTTGGTCCCTGAGCCTCTCGAGTTCTTTCCATTGAGTAAGATCGCTGATTTTCCATGGCAGCTCTACGTTCAGATATAGATCTTTGCCTTGATGGCCGTTCCATCCTCAGCATAGAAATCCTAGAATCTTCCAGTTCAGCATTTGCCAAAGAAACATCACTATGCCTTCTCTCATGCCTTGCTCTGGACACTTCCGCATGAATACGCATTTGTTCTTCATAGGGCTGTGGCTTTACTGGATAACGGGCCAAATTCGGGTCACTTCGATAGCGTGCCTGGTATTCCTCCTCTCTCCGTTGCCTTTCATATTCATCTCTGCTCTCCACGTCCTCATCATCTACAATGTATTCTTTGGAATGCCTGTGACTTCTCCTGCTGGAGTCCCTGTAATTTATATGGTCAGACTCTTCGTAAAACTGAGGTTCACGCTGAGACCTCCTATCAGCATAATCTGATGGAGACCTAGGCATGGCGTTATCTGAAGTAGCATACTGTGAATATTCTTCTCTTTCTTCTCTTTGGTCGTATCTTCTATTCTGATCTCGGGATACGGATGGACTTCGTGTCCTAAGTAAGCAAAGGAAAAGAATGATGAGAAGAGCAATGTCTAAACAACGCAACATTTCATTCATTCATTCATTCACTGGTGAGTTGATGAATTAAATTCAAATAGTTATTTTGCTTTAAAAAAAAAAAACTTTTAAAGTCATGCCATAGCCAAAGTCTTACTGGTATTCACTCTATTCAGTTCAAAGAAGAAATTTAAAAGGTATTTTTGATATGGTTCTTTAATGCCTGACATATTACATACAGAATATACTTACACCCTGAAATAAGATAGTCAGCATCATACTCTGCTGCAGCAAAATGGGCTTAGACTCTAATTTCTTTGCTTGGCTCAATACACTTCGACAATCTCCCAATTGCTATTCCGAAGCTTTGAAAAATTCCACCTGACTCTCTCTCTATTCCTGACACCTTGATATGAAGTCACTTGAAAACATACTGAAGCCAAACTGATTTGGTTCAAGAGCTGAATATTTTTCTGACTAAAATGAAATGCTGGCTCTTTTTCCTTTTTTAAGATTTTATTTATTTATTTGAGAGAGGGGGACAGAGACAGAAAGAGCGAGCAGGGGGAGGGGCAGAGGGAGAGAAACAAGCAGACTCTGCGGTGAGCAAGGAGCCCAATGCAGGGCACCCCTAAATGCTGGCTCATAAATCATTTTTCATAGGGGTCTATGGGTGGCTCAGTCAGTTAAGCATCTGAAGCTTGATTTCGGCTCAGGTCATGATCTTGGGGTTGTGGGATCAAGCCCCAGCGTCTGGCTCATTGCTAGGCCCAGTCTGCTTATCCTTCTCCTTCTGTTCCTCTCCCCGCTCTCATAGTCTCTCTCTCTCTCTCTAATAAACAAATGAAGAAAATCTTTTTAAAAAATCATTTTTCATCCATCAGCTACCTAGATCACTCCCAATATTGGTTCATCTAAATCTCCACCTAATCATTATGTCTTCAACCCTTCTTTACTGCTCTAACTTGAGATAAGCAATTTAAATAAATAACAACAATAATGACTTATTCATCGCCCATTCAAAAAAAGTCTTTGAAGAAGTCCAAAGGGACTGCTATTTTTATTCTAACTTCACTGAGATTAAGGCCAGCTCAATAACACTTCTCTTCTTTGTCTTTACATCTGATCCCTCATACTTCCTTATAGTTTCAGAGGAAGAGGCCATATATTGAGTTCTCGAGCTGCCCCCTAACACTGGTACAACATAGCAGACCTTGTAATCATACATATTACTCTTTGTCAACAAAACAGTCACACTGTCTTCTTCTCTGGTATGAACCCAGATAGTCAAGCACTAGCCATGAAATGCAGTGAGACCAGAATCCTAAAGATGACAGAAATTCAGAATATCTGTTACAGGGATTTTTGCCAGGATAATACGAAGAGGAGATAATAAAAAGTGAGGTCAGTTGAAGTTAAAGATGACCGACTTTAGATAGCTCAGTTGTGAATTTCTTAGATGTTATTATCATTGTGGGGAGGTGGGTAAAAGCAAGAACAGAGAAAGGCTACACGTGGAATGAACCAACCCAGCAACAGTAGCATTCCCCTCTAAAGTCTCCTATGTCACTGAATCTCTTTCTCCCTTATCTGAAACACAGCCTGCGAATGTATCAATCAAGATTTATTAATAAAAACAAAAGTCACTCTAGGTTTTCCAGGAAGTAAGGGTTTTAACACAGTGATCAAGAGCTACGCAACTGCACCACTCACGAAGTCCAGAGAAGCTGATGTTGCCATTCTCAGCCTGAAGAACCAAACACAAGGGCTCTCAAGATGTTCTTTAGGGAGCCGCTGTGAAGCTCAAGAGTCTATGGGAATCTGCCACCAGTTATCTCTGCTGCCCATAGCATTAGGGGGTCCATTAAGTAGGAGGAGCTCACCAGGAGCCACTGAGATGTTTACATCCATGCGCCTGCCAACAACGGCGGCTAGACAATGAGGGTTTCTATGACTCTTCCACCTTCCAGTGTCACACAAGTGCCCAGCCAGGGGACATCCTAGCCTCGAGCCCTAAAGGGATAGTAATACAGAAAATGAAGGGGGGCGTCTGGGTGGATCAGTGGGTTAAAGCCTCTGCCTTCGGCTCAGGTCATGATCCCAGCATCCTGGGATCGAGCCCCGCAAAGGGCTTTCTGCTCTGCGGAGAGCCTGCTTCCTCCTCTCTCTGCCTGCCTCCCTGCCTGCTTGTGATCTCTCTCTCTCTCTCTGTCAAATAAATAAATAAATAAATCTTTAAAAAAAAAAAGAAAGAAAGAAAAAAGAAAATGAAGGAACTAGTCCATTTTATGATTAGGTAAGTGGATGTCATTTCTGTTTTTACACTTATATCCTACATCTGCCTTTAGAACATTAGAACTTAAGAACTTAGAATTTAGAACATTTAGAACTTAAAAACAACTCTTTTCAGTTACAATTGTCACATAAAGCCACATACTCCTATATTTTAAAATATACAATTAAAATAGAGTGCTCAAAATAAATTTTATAGTATTGACCTACATAATATCCTTTAGGGGTATCTGTTATGCATAATTCATTTTACTTTTTTGTCATTTTTTAATATGTGTGACTAAAGTAAAAATGCTTCAGCATGGTGGCGATTATCATAAAGGAAGAGCAGAATCAAGGGACCTGGGTTTCTTAGTCCCACCTTGGGTATTAGCCATTTATTTGAACGTAGATGGCCAGTTAATCTTTGAGAGTCTATATTTTAGAATGAGAAACATAGATTATATACATTAACTCATATATTATTTTAACAAATATGTATTGGGCAAGAACTAAATGCTACATACTATAATCTAGATTAGGAATAAGGAAATGTGGGGCTCTGAGTGGTTCAGTTGGTTAAGCTATGATCTTATATTACTGACACCATAACTTCATTAAGTTAATATGCCTAAATGAAAGCTTTAAGGATAGCAAAAAAAATAATAGTTCTGGCAAGATATATATAACTGACTGGTGCCAATTTTCAACATAGTCACATCTCATTAACTGGCTACTTGTATTTACTCGCTATATTTTTAAAAACGAGATATATGAGAATTTCTCTAGGGAACTCTAAAAAATAGACATTTACATCAGTTCTTTTTTTAAGCTTTTTTTAAGAAGATGTACTTATTTATTTATCAGAGACAGAGAGAGATTGAGTGCAAGCATGAGCTGGAGGGAAGAGGCAGAAGGAGGGGGGAAGCAGACTCCCCCCAAGCAGGGAGTCCAATGTGGGGCTCAATCCCAGGACCCTGGGACCATGACCTGATCTGCAGCAGACACTTAATGTACTGAGCCACTCAGGTACCCTCTATCAGTTCTTCTAAACTGACCATCTAACCTCTATTAGATGCAGACTTCATGTTAGGAATTCAAATACATTTTCATTATGTTACTTTTTTCCAATCTAAGTTAACAAATGTATTTGTCTCTAAAAATATAGGTTATTCATTAACCAAATTTAAATTCTGGAAATTGAAACTTCTAAGAGCAAGATTCTAGGGCTTCTCAGATTTATATGGTACATAAGAAAACTATTTGTTAAACTTCATTTCTTTTTTTAAAACTCTTCTTTTTTTATCTGAGTATGGTTGACTACATTCCCTACGCTGTGCTTTTTATTCCTGTGACTTCGTCATTCTGTAACCAGAAATCTGTATCTCCCACCCGCCTTCACCCATCTTGACCATCCTCTCATTGTTTAAGTAAATTGTAATTACCCTAATTGTGATTGCAAGAAAGTAAAAAAATTCAGAAAAAATTAAGGCGGAAATTGGATCTTTTGAAGACAGTTCAACCTAACGATGGCCTTCCTCCTCACTGTACCTCTTCCCCAGGTAATCATATCCGCTTCTATCCAGGAATGTCAACAACACTCTCAGACCTTAAGGTTCATGAGGAACAGCATCCTGAATCTGTTTAAGCATCATATAGGAGGTGCTTGAAAAACATCTGTTGAATTAAAGAACTGATTAATTCTCCCTTAGGTTATCTCTACTTTTCACGATATGTTCTATTCTTCTATACTCAAACCCACTGATGTGCTAAAATAGTCATTCTTCTCTTTCCCCTAATGTTCCCTTGGCAGTAATAACACCCACCGTGGGTAAAAGGAAGGACTTGCTTTTAGTAATAGTGGACATTACATGTTAATTTGACTTTCGTTGTTGGGCTTCAAAATCCAACGATTGCTTATAAAATGATTTCTTTGGCAAATATATTTAGAGTGTCAATCACTTTACAACTAAACATTTAGAACAAAATCTCTTTGAAAATTAAGAATTTCTAGTAATATATTTGACATCACACTTGTCATCATGGGACAGAGGTAGGGGCAAGAAAAGAAACACTTCTATCCCTGAGGAATTCATGTAAATTTTTGAAAGTAGGTTATAAATAAAGTGAATATGGTGAGCCTCTAAAATATAGGAAATATATTTTATTTCACTGATTTTAAAAAAAGAATATTTATCATAGAATTCAGTTCCAAAAGAAAGTCTATTATTAATTAGCATTTAGCAAGTCATCTAAGTACTTTTTAAAAATCATACCTTAGAAAAACTGAATTCGCTATTAAATCCAGCAATCACGTTGTTCTACAGATTATGAAATTTGCCTGAAGCCTGTGAATCATACTGTAGATGCTGATTTGTACTGGATTTAAGTAAAAATAGAATAGTTCTCATGATTTCTGAAATTGGGATAACTATTGTCACTGTTACTTAACATGGAATAAAGTTTTTAAAAATACATTTTAAGGTAGTACATTAAAGCTATGCTAGGAACAAGGCAAGATTTTATTCTATGACCATTCTTATCAAACAGCGAAGAATCCGCTCTCAATTACTCCAAAATATTAAAATATTCTGTCCAATAATTTTGCCAGCTAGATCATTAATTATTTAATATATACTCTCCTTAAAATTAAAACTCCTGTGTTTTTGGACACTATATTTTTTTCAGGACTTGGAGAAAACCCATGAAAATTCGAGTACTATATCTCTAATCTCTACCTTTTCTACTGCCCTCTGTAAGCAAGTCTTGGCATTTTTTATTATGATTAGGTGGAAAACATTTAATTGGTAAAGAACTGAATGATATATTGTACAATCCTCGAAGAAATCATAAAGCATTTAATAGTATTTTACCCTTAAGTTATAATTCAGAAGAATGGGGAATTTCACCTAAGATGTTATATTTCACTTACTCCTTCAAAGACACTGAGAAAATAAGAGGCAGAGTCCAAAATTATGCCTTTCTTTAGAATAAAATGTATTGGTGATGTTATGTAGTTCCTTACTTTTTACCCCTATGCATCAGTCAATCCCTATTCCTGATAAAACAATATCAGCCTATATTTGCATTCACTTTATATTCATCTCATATCTGTTCACCTTACCTTTTCTTATGGAAATCTAGGTTGTTACAATTATTTTCTCTTTTCCCATATTAGAGGGGTCTTAACCAGAAACAGTTTATAGAAAATCACATTCAGAAATATTGTGAATGTATCTTAATTTGTAGCATTTCTGTTCATTGCTTATCATTTTTTAGTCATATGGACTAGTCAATCTATTCCTAAATATTCTACCTTTACTTCACACCTAACACTCCATTTCAAATGGTATTTTGATTGACATAATAGTTTGAGCAAAAAACTCTACCCATTAGTCTCTTTAAAGCTCCATGTCTAAAAATCAGACTGACTGACTGATAGAAAAACTCCAAATAAAAAGACTCTTTTCCAACTGAAGTCATTTTCAACAGTTTCCCATAGGCAGGCTCAATTTACGTGCTGTATAAGAATTCATCGTGTTTTCACCATAGTTTCCATTTTAATATTTATAGCTTTTACCATGCTATGTGTTTTGTGTTATTATACCACCGACAATACTGACTATATATTCTACAAAATAATCATCAAGTCTCTGAAAACATAATCTAGTATAAAACATTTGAAAACACTTATTAGGACACTGAAAGGCTACAGGGAAATTTTAAGCTTTCATATTTATGTACTTTTAACTCTTAAGACCTATATAATTTTTAAGAATCATGATATTGAAAGTAAAGAATTTGAAGATTACTAATCTCTGCAAATTCAAATTTTATGTAATTCAATTAAGTACTCCCTATAAGTAAAGCCCATAATCGTAATCTTTATTAGTAGAGATCATTAAATGACCGTCACTTATAAATAATAGAAGTGATATTTGAAGAATCAATAATCCAAAAAGAACCTCCATCTTTTTAAAAACTTTGTAAAGCATGGTTATTGCTTAATAAATTAAAATGATACTTCATTAACTCAATGATACAATTCTAACCATATAGATTAAAAATAACATCATAATCAAATTCTGAAATATGAAGCAATTAAGACATATTAAATCCAGGATTTAACAGAGATACAGGAGCCTGTAAAACATGAAATATATAGATCCCATGCATAGAATTCCTACAAAAAGCTTCTAATAAATCAAACCCTTTATATTCACCAAAAAAGACCAATCTTTTTTTTACATATCACAATATCTAACACATTTTTATAGTTTTACCTTTTGCTCAACCAATGCACATCTGTCGAGCATGAAGCATCATGTTGACAAAAATACATCAACACTGTGCCAGGCAGTGCTTTCATGTAATCCTTCTAGCTCTAGCAAAATCATAGGATCCATCCTTAATCAGTTGATTTGAAATTCTCTACTTGCTTACGATCATTTTATTTCAAAACTGAATTATTAAAAATTACATGTAAAACAACACTCGTTCATGGGTGGAGTCATAAAATCCTGTAGTGATGGGCCTGTTAAGAAAAAGGTTATTCTTTAATGCCGTTGCTTCGTGGCTGGATATAGCTCCAGGTCAAGTAAGAATGTACCCTGTAAGGAGGATTATGGTACTTAGCTGATTAGTGCCTCACAAAACTGAATACCAAATGCATCCTACATCCATGGCATTTCCGGGCACTATACTTAAAACGGACAGACTGAGAAATTTGTCAACTACGTTCTCCTACATGAATTACAGTATTACTAAAATAGCAGAATTCCCTGTGTTTGCCATTGGTGTCCATTGCGCTGCTTTCACTATAAAATGTATAGTGACAATAAACATTGTTGATAGTGTAGCAGATCTATTCTATAATTTTTTTTCAATTATTCAGTAAGTGTCTTAATCTTCACTAAAAAGAGAATGCTTCCCCAGAGGTGCAATGGGACAAGAAATACCAGTTTCCATAGAAATGTAATAAAAAATAGTGTGCTCTAGGGGCGCCTGGGTGGCTCAGTTGTAAAGCATCTATGTGCCTTTGGCTCAGGTCATGATCCCAGCATCCTGGGATGGAGCCCCGCATCAGGTTTCCTGCTCCACGGGAAGCCTGCTTCTTTCTCTCCCTCTTCCCCTGCTTATATTTCCTCTCTCACTGTCTCTCTCTCTCTCTCTCTCTCTGTCAAGTAAATAAATAAAATCTTTTAAAAAAAAAAGTGTGTTCTATGAACTAAGAAATTCATTAGACACTGAATTTCAATCAAGTTTTGTTCACTTCCTCACTTTATTTCTGAATGCCTCTATTCAGTCACTCAAAAAAAGAATAGTAAAGAATAAGAATAAAAATAGTAATAAATAAAAAATAGAATAAAAAAATAAGAAATAGTAAAGACAGTAAAATTTAAGAGCACTCACTTTCATAGGAATGCTAACCAAGGACAAAATTCAACCATTTAGACTCCATAGTTAATATCAAACTGAAAAACAAAAAAAAAAAAAAAAAGATTTGCCAAAATACTTTGGTTAGTCCAGAAAATTTCAGACACGGGATTACAGTTGATATTATCATAGCTAAGCTTCCTCTTTATTTTCCCTTCCATTCACTTTTCCCACTTCCGTGACTTTTCTTAGCAGCATTGTCCCAAATTAGCGCACACCCCACGGCCAGTCCTCTCCCCCATTAACCTTGTTTACTGCTCCTCTTACTTGCCCACCTCAGACCTTCATTCATGTCATTCCTAATATGTTTAGTCTTTATCGATCTTTCTAGGTCTCCAATTCCCTCCTCCTTACCCTTTGAGAGGTATATTTTGCTTTTAGGACTTTTTTCCCCCATTTTTAACACCTTACTTCTGTATTTTTAAAAATTTTTTGTAAGTTCTTCCCATGCATTCAAATTTATGAGAACCCAATTTGGGATTTAAAAGGTTTTCATGAAAATATAATTTCAGTATCCATTGACTTCAGAAGTACAAAGTAAAGATTCTATAAATCAGATACCAGTTTAATTTTTTATTTTATTCATGACAATATTTTCAACTTATAGTTTAAGGATGAAGATATTCAAATCTCTAGAAAATGGTGTACAAATGATGCTCCCTTATAATAACCCATTGTGCCATTCTCCTCTTGCCACTATCCCTCCCAAAACAACAACAACAAAAAAAAACAAAAACAAACAAACAAAAAAAAACCCAAACATGTCAAAACATGTCAAAACAAAAAAAAACAAAACAAAACAAACAAAACCTACAAAGACTAGGAACCGTTCTATACCAGAAGACAATTTCAAACTAGTGATTATATTCCCCTTTTTTAAGGTGCTGAGTTTATGACAGCCTTAGAAACAACCTTATGATATTCATTGGGAAAAAAAAAAAAACCATACAAAGAAGTAAAATGAGCAAGAAATAGAAGAAAAAAGTACAGATATATTTAGCTAACAACTCTCTCCCATAATCATCAGTGAAAGCCCCCAGCGTCATTTTATCCCATTCTCCCCCAAAACATTTTACTGAACTGCAATTATTGGTTTAATACACCTATTGCAGGCTCTCCTTTTTCGGCTTGTTCCAAAAAAGACAACTTGGGGATTTTTGGATTGGGGCTTACAACAATAGTTACTCAGAGAAGAGAAATCTCTTCCTACAAAAGGACACAAACACATCTAGAAATAAATGTCAGATTAAAAAATAGATGCTGCTTATGTGCAAACCAAATGCGCATGTAATTAATTTTCATCCTAAGTATTTCCTTACTGGGAAAAAGAATCACACAGTGTTTTAAAATACAGGAAATAGAGATAAGCAGGTTTAAGGAGAAGCAGCGCCTTCCGTCACAGTTCATGGTAATTCTTTCCTCCCAACGGCTTGACCCATTGATGAGGAAATTCTATAGGCTCTACCTCCAGAATAGATCCAGAACCCAAACACTTCTCCCCATCTCACTGCCTCCTCTGGCCCATGCCTGAAGAAGTTACCACCATTCCTCATGGGAATCGCTGTAAAAACTTCCTAACCAGTTTCTGCGTCTACTCTCCCGCCTTCCTTTCAGCGTCAACACAGCAGAAAGAAAGTCAGTCAGATATGCTTGAAACCCATCCGTAATTCCCCATTTTGGCTGACAAGGCTTAAGGGATCTGCACGCATCACTTCCTACAGGTCCCTGCCAGCTCACTCAGATCCAGCCACCATGGCTTCCCTGAATCTTCTCACTTTGGAACCATCATTCTGGCAGCTCCCTAGACCTGGAATGCGGCTCCTCCATGGATCAGCACACACCCCCTGGTCTTTGTCAGTAGAGACCTTCTTTATTCATCCCTCATATCTCACTTTCTCAAGGAGGCCTCCCCTAACCACTCTATTTAATACCTCGATTTGTCTCCAGCCTCTGCACCCCCAATCCCAAGCCCCGAAGCCCACTTTATTTTTTAAAATCCTTTTCATAACATGTATTGCCTTGGAATTATGGTATATGTTTTATTTGTCGTGTTTACTATTTCCTATTATGTACATTTCACAGGTTGGAGGGAGGGATCACTGATCTAGGTCACTAGATCGCCAAATACCTGGCACCTAGTATATACTCAATAAACTTTTACTGAATAAACAAATAAAGCTACAAAAGCAAAGTACTTTTACACTATGATAAAAATAAATATCACTGGGGTGCCTGGGTGGCTCTGTGGGTTAAGTCTCTGCATTCGGCTCAGGTCATGATCCCAGTGTCCGGGGGTCGAGCCCTGCATTGGGCTCTCTGCTCAGCAGGGAGCCTGCTTCCCCTTCTCTCTCTGCCAGCTGCTCTGCCTACTAGTGATCTCTTTCTTTTTCTGTCAAACAAATAAATAAAATCTTTAAAAAAATATATCATTTGACCTATTTGACCAAACTACTTACGACAGAAATGTAAAAGGGTTATCCAAAACCCATACTCCTTGTTTCCCTTTTTTGTATTTTACCTTAAAAAATAAACTCACAAATTACCCAAAATACCACCCCCAAGGGAACAAGTAAAAGATGTGCCTTTGATGGGTGAATTTTAAGAACATCCACCTCTTCACTCTCCCAACTACTGAATTCTTTCTGTGCAATTCTGTTGATCTGTAAGAGCGATCTGAGAATTTAAGTGACATTTTCAGAAATGCAGAGAAAACTATAGGGATAGGCAGATAGGGAGAGGTGAGGAGTCAACCAACAGGCTGCTTCTTAAGAGCAGAACAGAAAGAATGCTTAAAACCCAGAGCTACCGTTCTATCAAGTAGCCTGCCACCAACCCACATGAGAAAACCACTCACTCAAATTATTTTAGAGTGACAGGTACAAAGGAAGGTCTTGCCAAACAAGATTTTTCTCGGAAGAGAACCGATAATAACCAACTCAATACTACATTACTGTCTACAGCAACCACAATGACAAAATAAAAACAAAGACAAAAACACAAAACACATTTTATGTAAATGTGGGAGCCATCATTATACCAGTATTTGAGGTTACAGAAGATTTCCGGTTCAATTCCTGGGTGTTCGTGTGCCAATAAGTAGACACACACAGCTTGTTATCTTGACACAAGGCTAAAGAAACAGGCACAAATTATTTGTGCATGATCTTCACCTTCAGATCTGACAGTTAAACCAAGGAAAGAAACCTGATTTATCTTCCCGTTAACAGAATGTTCTTTCTCAGAGAAAGCAGCACCTAACTCCTGCACGCTGGCATGATCTGTTGGGAGTTCCTTGGCCCTCTACAGCAATATTTCATTGCTCCAAATGATGCATCGGCCAGCCCCACTGTTTACATAGGGAGTGTATTCTCTGGAAGATAGGTACTCTTCGTTTCTTAACACTTTAAGACTTTAAGTGAAACACTATGAAATGGAATCTTTAGGAGATTGTCTTCAAAAGTGGCTGAAAGTACTAAACAATTATATCTCAGAGTACCACTGTTTTCACTCCATTCGCAGTCTGAGATAGTTTGCCCCAAACCTGTACATCGATACCATAAACATATTAAAACAGAATGGAAATTTTAAGGAAGGGGGACTGAGGAGTTGAAGAAGGTAACATGGCTCCTCATAGAGCATTCTATAGTACATCCTCTTTTTAAATAATTCTTTCCTTGAAGTAGTTCTCCCTTCAGTAAATCTTTTAGTCTCTTATCAGCTTATCTCCACACTCCTCTACAAATGTCCTACACTCCTCTACCAATTTCCCCGGCCAGCGTTGTGTTAGAGCTAGTCACTCCACACCACCCTCCCCCCCAAAAAAGTTTGATGCTTACTGGAGTTCAACCCCAAATCACGTGAGGCGACACGTGATGGGAGCCACCGCTAGAGCTGAGCTTTGTGAAAGAAGGCTGGTAGGTTTTAACAAGTGCCTCTGTGTGGTTTCATAATATTTAAAACACAATGTTCTCTTTTAGATACCAAACTGGAAGAGGGATATTATTTAAGAGGCATGTCGGAAACCATGAGGATGATGAGTCATCAGATCAGACGCTGGAGTTAGGACTTTCTTTTCAATGTGGACATGTTTTTAAATATAAATGCCTCCAGATAAATTACGCATTTTGCCACTTTTATGGCAAAGTTTCTTTAGCAATTTTAAAGTAACGGATGGAAAGTAATACCACATAGTGAGATTATTTCTTTAAACTTTAATTTATGCCTCGCCTCTAAAAATACGTTAGGTAAAAAGTGAAAAATGGGAGAATTGGGGGGGTTACTAAAAATCTTCTCCATGAAGAAAATAGGACATGTATTCTGGAAACAACTATAAGGAATATCTGTTGCTGGCCGTCTGTCGCTGATTTTCTTCTTTCTTGGGAGGGAAGGAATGTTTCCTCACTCTCAGCTTTGTGGTTTGGATCAAAATGGCCTCACTTGACCAAGGGGTGCACCCAGATTAGCAGGCATCGACCCTGCATGTACCATCCCCATTCATGACCAGCACAATACCCTGAGTGGGTCGATCATTAGCGACTTATAAAGATTTGTCGGACAGTACTGAGACAGACTCCTGTTTTATGATTGAGGCTTCCTGTAACTCTCAGAGCTACTGAAATCAATGTAGGCTCACGAGTTGGGGGAAATCTTCCTAAAATTAAGTCATAAAGACTGAGTGACACCTAGTGACAATTAAAAATAGAAAGAAATTAGGTCTTGAGTCACGTGAACTGAGATTCAAGATCAATCCCAAAGGCAGTAACATTTACCTCTGGAGTTTTTAATCAGGTAAACCAAGAATTCCCCTTCATTTCTTTAAGCCAGGCTCAGCTGAATTTTCTATTATTTGCAACTGAAATCTTCTAGCTGACATAGAATCCATGGTACACACTCTAAAGCCTTTACATTACTTTCTCATCAGCTGTCATGATGCCTATGAACTCTATTTCTATGGAAACAGGTTTTTTTCTTTTGGGAAAAGTAAACACACTGGGCCCTTCTGGTTTCTTGCAGTCACATAATTTCTTTAAAGTGTTTCCCATTTTTTACGTTTCTATTTAAATTCCAGTTATTTAACAAACAGTGTAATATTAGTTGCAGGTGTTTGATACAATGATTCAATAATTCCATACATCACCCAGAAGGTACTCATACAGCAAGTGCGCTCCTTAATCCCCAACCCCCCAATCCCTCCCCTCTAGTAACCATCAGTTTGTTCTCTAGAGTTAAGAGTCTGTTTCTTGGTTTGCCTCCTTTTCTCTCTCTTTTTTTTTTTTCATCTTTGCTCATTTGCTTTGTTTCTTAAATTCTACATATGAGTGAACTCATACAGTATTTTCTTTCTCTGACTTACTTTTCTTAGCATAATACTATCTAGCTCCATCCATGTTGTTGCAAGTGGCAAGATTTCATTCTTTTTTTTTTTTTAAGATTTTATTTATTTATTTGACAGACAGAGATCACAAGTAGGCAGAGAGACAGGCAGAGGGAGGGGGGAAGCAGGCTCCCTGCTGAGCAGAGAGCCCCGATGTGGGGTTTGATCCCAGTACGCTGGAATCATGACCTGAGCTGATGGCAGAGGCTTTAACCCATTGAGCCACCCAGGTGCCCCCACGATTTCATTCTTTTAGTGGCTAATATTCCACTGTGTGCATGCATATGCATGTGTGTGTGTGTATCACATTTTCTCTATCCACTCATCAGCCAGTGGATACTTGGGCTGTTTCCATAATTTGGCTATTGTAGATAATGTTGCTATAAACATCAGGATGCACATATCCCTTTGAATTAGTATTTTTGTATTCTTTGGGTAAATACCTAGTAATGCGATTGCTGGATTGTAAGGTAATTGTATTTTTTAAAGATTTTTTTTTTTATTTTTATGTATTTGACAGATAGAGATGACAAGTAGGCAGAGAGGCAGGCAGAGAGAGAGAGAGAGGAGGAAGCAGGCTCCCTGCGGAGCAGAGAGCCCGATGCGGGACTCGATCCCAGGACCCTGAGATCACGACCTGAGCCGAAGGCAGCGGCTTAACCCACTGAGCCACCCAGGCGCCTTTCTGAAGAATCTCCATATTGTTTCCCAGAGTGACTGCACCAGTTTGCATTCCCACCAACCTTCTCATTTTCCACTAAAAATAGTCATTTAATGAAACCAAACTCTTTTCTGAGATCAAAAATCATAAGAGTGCATCTTTAATATTAAATTTCATATGATAATTATGATATTAGACTTGTTCTATTTAAGGCGACAGAGTGATCCAAACAAATCACACTCAAACATGTGTCAAGCAACAGCAAGAAGCTGCTTTTTTTTTAAGTAATTCACATTAAGCTATCCCCCACCTCCAGCTTCTAAGCTAATTCACACATAACAGGTAAACAGAGTATGAAATATTACTTCTATTACTGGTAAAATTGAGTTTGGAGAATTGGCCTACCTCTTGGTTCAAGCACATTTTCTAATACCAAGCCCCAGAATCATACACACACATCTATTTGGGCACAGACAACACTGGGGTAAGACTATTTTATAGCTTATCCCTATAAAACTTAAGGCAGAACCAGAAGAGACGTGTGCTATCCCTTACGCAGCTTGTTCCCAAGAGAAAGAGAAATGAGAAAAGTGCCACTGATGCTTGCTTCCTTTACCCCAAGGCAGAGTGGAACAGGGAGTCAAAGGGAGCCAGGAACATTCTAGTGCAGCTCTCTCCAATGGAAGCAAATGTAGGAGGGAGAAAGAAGGGTCCCCTACCTACCAGTTAAGTCCAGAACTGCGTTAAGTTAAAGCCATTCTATAGAACACAGGACTTCATGATTTAGCATTCAAAATACACTTTGCTCAAACCATAAGCTGAGGCAGTAGCACTAAGAAAGGATTGGTTTATAGAGTTCCTGGGGTTGAACCAGGACCAAAGGCAAAACAGACTGGGGCAGACACAGCTGGTGGCCTGCCGAATATATTGAAATCTCTTTTCTTTCTTACAAATAGAATCCTAATTTTATTTAGATCCACAGTGTACCTAGTCCAAAATATTTATATGCCAGGCTCTTTTGTGGGTAGGCGTGGTCATGTGACGGAGTTCAGGTCAGTAACAGTCAGAAGTTGACTAGATATAGGCTCTACGAAGCTATTTATTCCTAATGAAAAGAGATGGAATCCGCTGGCATTCACCTTTCATGCTTTGCCCTTCCTCCTTTTTGACCAGAATGTGGTCCTGTTCCTTGAACTCAACAGCTCTCTTTTAACTGTGAGTTTAAGAGCTCCACACTATGGGTCACAGGGCAGGACAAAACAAACAACAAAAAGCAGAGGTCTCTGCTGATTTCCTCAAGCAGTTGTGCCATCCTTGAGCTGGCTATCTCCAGATTTGCTTTTATCTTAGGAAAACATAAAACTTCTTCTTTATTTAAGCATGTGGCTATGCTTTATAGGTTATATATACAGCTAAACCCACTGCTGAGGCCAGAGAAAGACTCGCCTCTAGGGAGAATTCTAAGACATCTGGGATCGTTAGTAACCTGGCTGCTATTTCAGTAGAAACTGAACAGTGAGAAAGGTCTAGAAACAGAAAATATGTGCAGGTTTACTAATAAATATAAGCCAAGGGGAGAGTGACTTCAAATGAAAGAGGCTGAATAGTATAGTACAGATCCTAATTCGCTATCCAGCGGTGGACCACCACCAGCCTGTTGTAAACAGTGCCTCCCAACTCTGTTTAGTGATGTCACATTGGTACCTTAAAATCAGCCATGTTGGGGTTTTGGGGACCGCCTGTGGCCAAGGAAGTTACCGCCATTGCAAGATGGTGCCTGGCCAGGTGCCAAAACAGACCTCCACGTAAACAAGTCAATATCGGCGGCAGCCCATGTGGGGGAGGAAAAGCAGACACTGGGGAAGCCTAGCAGCAGGTCTGTGATTGGATGTCTTGAGAATATCTGTCTTCTGATAGGGTGCCCTACTGCATATAAGCAAGTGTGGTATGAGAATAAAGCGAAAGCAACATTGACAAGAGACCAGGCTACGGGTGGTTCTTGCGGGTCGAGAACAACATTGGGACATGATCATTTACATCATGAAAATTAATAAATGCTATAAGTCACGTTTCCCTCCCCTCACCTTTGGAGAGGTGATTGTGCACACCACAGCTGATCCCCTACTGCTCAACTAAACAAGAACCTAGAAAAAAGTGCAACAATTAGCCAACAGCTATCATTACTTACCCAACGTCTGCAATTCGTAAGGGCAAAGAATTCCTAACACAGAGCCTGACATTTAGCAGTATCTTAGTCATTGTTTGAGAAATGGAGGGCGTGGGGGACAGTAAAAGAATTCCTCAGTCACTGATAAATATAGAGTTAATTTTACTTTTCAAAAGAATTTAAAACAGGAAAATGAACTCCTGAGGTTTTAATTTAATAATACCTGAAAATCTCTGTAATTCGTTGAACATGGCATTCCACCCCCAGCTTAAGACTCTTTTGTTTGAGTTGCAAGTTATGACAGTATTTAAGAGCATTTATGAAACCAGAACATGTTAGAACTTCAAAAAAAAACCTTGGTAAGTACGATCTTCAAAGATCCAATCATCAGAACACTGACAGTAGGCAGGGAAAGGGTTGTCAAACTGCGGTTGAAGTTCCCCAGTGGGTTATGTGGAGAAAACTGAAAGTACTTACCACTAGATGGCACTAGATTATATAATCGAATCTCTATCTCGAGATACCCACAATAAAGAACATTTTTTCATTATTCTAGATTTTTATATCATGTAAAATCCCTTTTACATCATCTTATTCATTGGAATTCATTTTATCAAAACTCTTTGCCAAAGAACTTGAAGTGGCACAAAAAATAAAATGCAGAAAACAGTTGAGTAGAAAAGAAAATCAGAATCAAACTCAGAAGTGGCAGGGGAGGACAGAAATCAAAGCTGGATGAAGATTTTTTTTTTTTTTAAAGATTATTTATTTATTTATTTATTTATCAGAGAGAAAGAGGGGGAGAGAGCAAGCACAGGCAGACAGAATGGCAGGCAGAGTCAGAGGGAGGAGCAGGTTCCCCGCCGAGCAAGGAGCCCGATGTGGGACTCGATCCCAGGACGCTGGGATCATGACCTGAGCCGAAGGCAGCTGCTTAACCAACTGAGCCACCCAGGCGTCCCAAGCTGGATGAAGATTTAAAAGGCTCATGTGCCATGAGCAGCATTTTGAGCTTTCACTCTGTAGACAAAGAAAAGGTCATTGGATGGTTTGTGTTAGAAAGTTAACTCATAATCTGGTTAAAACAAAGGACAGGAGCAATTCTAGTGGTAGGAAGAGCAATTGGATTATTCCAACAATTCTGGTGAGAAATTATGAGGTCTTTGACTAAGACAGTGGGAAGGAATGAAACGAAATATACTTACGAGATTAAATCTGTGAAACTTTGAGATTAGAATAGGAGCGTAAGCAAAAAGGAAGAAAAAAATTGACTGAATTTTATTTCTTGAGTAACTAAATAAATAGATTTAGAATAGAAAGGAAAAGGTTTGTAGGAAAATGTGTTTTATTGTCCAATGAATAAATGTATTTCATAAATGACACTGAACAGTAAGAATCCATGCATGTTCCTCTATCACTGAACAAGAGATGTTCTGGCTACGTGAGCATTTTTGTCTACTTGGTGGATTATATTTCTATACTGCGTATGAGTGCTTGAATACACTTGTCCATAAATTAATGCATGTGATGAAGAGTATTATAAATTATTATTATTGTTATTGGATACTTCAGCTCAACCAAGCACCACGTACCAGGTAGTGTTCTCGGCATTTTACATGTATCCATACATTCACCTTACAAAATAATGCTGTGAAAGCGGTATTACCATCATCCCCATTCTTCTGATGATTGACTGTGAAGTTATTTATCTCGCCTCAAATCACACAGCTAGTAAAGGTAGAGGAGGAATTTAAAACTAGTAAGAGAAAAACTGCCCTTACAGCTCTCAGCTTGTGGCTTGGCTTAGTTGCTATCAGTTAGGCTGTGGGATGTCCCTGGTAAATGCAAACAATTCCACAGAACGTCACACTGAAAGGACTCTCCGTGGCTATTACAGAACGAGGCTTTACAATACTATGCCATCATCTTGTCTGAGCAGATGTAAAAGCAAAGACACTGGGCAACCAAAATGACCAACCATTCCCTTTCCCTGGCTACAAAAGTAACTATTGCTTCCCTCAGGTAATAACTCGAGCACTATTCTATTCCTCCCACCTCCTAGATAAAAGTGAGGCTACTCAAACTGCCCCTACTTTTTAATAGCATCCAAATTCAACACGGATCCCCATTTTTTTAATCTTCCCCCAAACTACCCTCTATAAGCCCAAATTCTGTAACCATCTTCCCTTAACCTCTTCTCACTAAGATACCCTACAATTTCACAAGGTGTGAGGCCTCTCTTGCCGTAGCAAATAATAAAACCCAACATTGTTTGACTAGAGATGTGTTCCTGGTTGTCTTTGACTGGAGGACATCAGCACTGCCTCTTCAGACTCCAAGCCTTCTGCCTTAAACACTATGCTATGAGCAAACAAAAAACAAAACGCTTCATAAACACTCCTCAAACAATGAAAAGCACATGATATTAGGGAAACTGTCAACCTTAAAAACAACTGAACAGCTAAGAAAACTAACAAAAAAGAAAAAACTAAAAAAATAATGGATTAGGTTTAAAAAAATAAGTGTGCTTGCCGCTAAATGCTTAACCTATTGCCTAATTATAATGGCAACACATGAGATACTATATGCTAAATTAGTTTTTTTAATAAGTCTTATTTCAAAATTGGATCATACTATATTCATAACTGTTTATTAAGAATGAAAATTCAGTCATTACTTTAACTAAAAAAAAAAAAAATAGGCAAAGTTGGATTTAAACCTAGCTCTGTGATTGGGGGCGCCTGGATGGCTCAGTGGGTTAAACCTAGCTCTGTGATTAGTTGTGTGATCTCAGTTTCCTGATCTGTTATTGGGAATAAGAAATATAATAAAAATGAAATGAGATAATATATGTTCAGTGTTTAATACCATGCCTTGAACACAATAAGTGCTCAATGGTGAAAGGCATTATTTTGGGGTATTATTGCTTACTGGCAATGCAGAGGGTACAGAATATAAAAAGCAAATTTTATTTCCTTTACTTGAACTTGAACTTGAAATTTCCCCACAACATTTTTTTTAGCCCTAGTTTGCCTCTTAGTCCACCCTCTCCCCAAGCCCCCAAATTCCTAACAACAACAATAGCCATGGGTGGCTCAGTGGGTTAAGCCGCTGCCTTCGGCTCAGGTCATGATCTCAGGGTCCTGGGATCGAGTCCCGCATCGGGCTCTCTGCTCAGCGGGGAGCCTGCTTCCCTCTCTCTCTCTCTGCCTGCCTCTCTTGTGATTTCTCTCTGTCAAATAAATAAATAAAATCTTTAAAAAAAAAACAACAACAACAACAAAAAAAACATTTACTGAATACTTACTATCTGCTCAGTACTATGTATGGTGATTTATTATACTACCTCATTTACTCCGAACAAACAACTCTATGAAGAAAGTTTGATTATAATTCTCTTTGTATAAATAAGGAAAGTGGAACTTAGAGAGTTTAAGTAAAAGAAAACAATTAAAGAAAGACCTAGCCACAGGAATCAGACAAGAAAAGGAAATAAAAGGCATCCAAATTGGTAAGGAAGAAATTAGACTGTCATGACATGATACTTTACAAAACCCTAACGGCTCCACCAAAAAACTATCAGAAATAAAAAATGAATTCAGTAACATTGCCAGATACAAAGTCAACACACAGAAATTGATTGCATTTCTATATGCTAACAAAGAAGCAGGAAGAGAAATTAAGAAAACAATTCCACTTATAGCTGTGCCAAAAAGAATTAAATACCCAAGAAAACAATAGGGAGGGACAGAACCATTCTGAACGTGAGCCCAGTTTGTTTTACTACAGAACCCATATTCTTACAATAGTCTATCCCTTTAAGTGTTCAGTTTCGTGAGCTGTCTCAGCTTGCCAGAGAATAAACATGAAAATGTTTCTCTCAGTGCATTCAACTATGTTCTGTTGAATCTACCTTTCCAATTCCATAAGAACATCTGAATAACTCAACTATAGCTACCTTGAAGGATATTGCTACAGTCCTATGATACCAAATTTTTCTCCCCTTCTGGGCACCCAGAAGACCATACTTCTCATCCCTCTTCTAAATGGAAGAGGCCAAATGATAGATACTGTCCAGTGAACTATGAGGAAAAGTGTATCATTTGTGAGCTGAAGTTTAAACAAAAAAAAACCATGCTCAATTCTCCCATCTCCCTTCCTCTGTCCACATGTACCACATAGTGCAGCTGCAAAGTATCGAGTTGGTACAGCTAAACAGCATGGGAGGTGATTACTGTGAAAAACCACCTTTACCCACAGCACCACAGTATACCACATAATAGAAGAGCAAGAGGTAAACTTTTTTTTATATGGATCCCTGGGATTTTAGAGTTGCTTGTTACTGCTACACAACCTTGCCAATCCTGAATAATACGCTTAGACATTCCTTTCCACCCCACGCATGGAAATACAGGCTGTTCTCTGCCCACACAACCCCTACTCCCACTTTCTTCCAATTATCTTCTCCTCTGTTGAAATAGACACGGGACGGATAGATTAATAACTCTACTACCTAGGAAGTTAGCTAACCAGGGAGTAGAATGTTATTATCCCCTTCCTGTTAGAACCTCTAATCACATCAAATAATTCAGAGATTCCCTTCACTTCGTTTTTGATAGATGGGGATAATATATTCCTTCCCACAGTGTGGAAAGGAGAAAAGAAGGCCACTGCACACTGCACGAGACCCAGATTCATTATTGAGGTTGCTCTCTTCCCCCTACCCTCTTTCCAGTCCTCTCTTCTATTATGAAAAGTAAAGATTTCACTGGGGTTGATGGCTGAAGGCAGCTACCAGTTCATCTACTTTTAGAAAATCTTGGGAGAAGGGCTGGGTCTCAATTACTGTCAAACTTTTGTTTAAGGATGGGGTACTTTTTTCTTTTTTTCTTTTTTTTTTTTTTTTTTTGGCCTGTATTAGACTTCAGTCTATAATTCCAAAGCAACAGGAAAAGATCCACTCTATATCTTATTGCAAGTACTTAATATCCCAGGTTATCTCAAGCTATGATTTGTAGTACTTATCTAAGTTATTCAATACAGAGAATTTCTTCAAACCACGATTGTCGATTTCAACTGTATATTAAAAAGAACCACTCGGGTTGAACCCATTCACACATGTGTATGAATGACAAAAATACTTACAGACGGCTCTTATTTTTCCTTCTCTGTAAAATGCATGATTCAAAGTAGATAATGAAGATCCCCTCAAGTTCTACCCTACTAAAATCCTATAATACTGCATATTATATTGTTGTAAATGATGACTCTCTAATGTTATATATATACATATGTGTGTGTGTGTGTATATATATTTTTTTTTTTCCACAGAATTTTTACCATACTACCCAGCTAGGAGAGATATATCATGGTAACTTTAAGTAACTAGGTTCTGAATTAAGGTAAGCCCAGTACCTCTAAGCTGAGGTTTTCCTTAACTTAGTCCTGCTAATTTTACATGACAATCCAATGTTTTTCTGCATACTAACATTAAAGCAACTTGGAAAGTTCACCTTTTTACTTTAAAATTTAAAAGATAAGGGGCATTTTCCTTTATGATTGAATAAAGGTAAAAAGGATCCAATGACCACTACCAAAATTTTTTATAATACATAACACAGCCTAAGAAAAGTTGGTTAAATAATGTTAACTAACATAATAATATCAGCAGCAATTTTCATTTGTTCAAAGGTTTCTGCACTTTCTACTATGGGGCTGGAATTTAGCAATTTTATAAACTAATATTCTTCTGTCTGTCATGAAATAATAGGGTTTTGAACTTTGTGGTCTTCTAGTAACCAAATATAATTATACCAATGTGAAAAGTTATTAAACTATTTGGGTTTTTCTAAGGTTCTCTTCCAGAATTTAAGTTGTGCATTAATAATATTTCATATAAGAATATATACATATAAGACAAACCATAAGTGACTCTTAATCTCACAAAACAAACTGAGGGTTGCTGGGGGGAGAGGGGTTGGGAGAACGGGGGTGGGGTTATGGACATTGGGGAGGGTATGTGCTTTGGTGAGTGCTGTGAAGTGTGTAAACCTGGCGATTCACAGACCTGTACCCCTGGGGATAAAAATATATGTTTATAAAAAATAAAAAATTTTTTAAAAAAAGAATATATACATATAAAAATAATGTACAAATGTTACCTATTTTCCTTATATAAATATATACTAAAAGGATTTTAATAGAACTAATGACTGAATACAATATATGACTTTCGAACTAATGACTGAATACAATATATGACTTTCTGACCTTTCAAAAGTAATTTTTTAAAAATTAGATTTAAGCTCTCCTAATAAATCCTTGTCGCTTTTCCTTTTTAGTTTTCATGTATTGGATAGATTTCCTGAAACCTGAATGAAATATTAGAAGTTGGTAGATTTTTGTGACTGTAATATTTTTTTATACACACTATCAACAAGCATTGAAAATTTTCAGTTCTAATTTTTCTAATGAAATAGCATTATGTAGGTCTAGCTTAATGTAGTGATACTTTAGTTAGCAAACTTATAAAGTTACTTTCTTAATACTATTTTTTAATGTATAAAATAATTTCCTTCAAAAAACTAGTACAGTCTAAGGTAAGTAAAAAATTATAGAGGCAAAATAAACCCTTATACTAAAAATTAAAATCAGAAAGTATATGTTAATAAAAAGTTATTAGAAGCAGTACCAAATACTTTATCTATTTTGTTTCACTCTTTTTTTTAATAAAGATTTTATTTATTTATTTGACAGAAAGAGATCACAAGTAGGCAGAGAAAGAGAGAAGGAAGCAGGCTCCCCGCTGAGCAGAGAGCCTGATGCAGGACTCGATCCCAGGATCCTGAGATGATGACCTGAGCCAAAGGCAGAGGCTTGATCCACTGAGCCACCCAGGTGCCCTCACTCAGTTTTTATTCCTTTATATATATCTTATATATATATATATCTTATATATATATTCCTTTATATATATCCTTTATATATATCTTAATTCCCTACTGCCACAACGCATTGTGATAGACATGGGTGGAATTAAAAACATTAATAAAGTAGTATTTATTATATCTTTTAAATGTTTTCTGAGAGCATACTAAGAAGGTTAGACAAACCTAGCCAGGACAATGTCTCATGCTTGTTTTAGCAATAATGTGCAAACGTTTTTGTAGCTCATCTCTAAAAGCTAATCTAATAATCAGTTAAGACTGTTTTTGGCTAAAAGTCCCAGAAAAATCCATCAAAGAGCATTTTTAACAGGAGAAGTATTTATCTGTCGTCCACAACAAGGTGTTAGTCCAGGACTGGAACAGCAGTAAATGATGCCAAAAAGGTAATAGATTCTGTGTAATGTATTGTTCCACAATCCTGGACTTTGGCTACTGCAGCTCAGGCATTCCTTGCATGTTCCAAGAAGGAAAAAGGGAGAAGCCAGAAAGCTGCACCAGTAGAACATTTTCTCTTTCTCCAGAACTGAGTCACAAGGCTGCCTGAAGCTACAAAGAAAAGATGAGCTTTTCATTTTGCAGCTTCTGTAGAAAAAAAGGATCTATAGTAGAGATCTTAGTAAGATTGCAGAAAGTAGCTACATAACTGTGTGATCTGTTATTTTGTTTTCCCAATTTGTGTAATTCTAAACATAATAAGGTGAACAGAGTATCGTAATAATAATTTTAGAGTAAGATTTAAAATAGTAAACATTCAGACATTTAGGTGGGAAATTGATGACCAATAACTGTGAGATGAAAATAAAAGGCCAAAATGCAAACTCTTATATAAATACACATCTTCAAATAAACCCATATATCCCAGAGCAAAACTTAAGATTCATAGCTCAAAGAAACCAGTAAGTGAAGATTTTTAAAATAAATATTATATTAAATATTGAGTTGAAGGTTGAGAAACAATTTTATTATAATACACATGAACAAAAAGTTGCTTAAGAATAATGACAAGTAATAAAAGAAGTGATCATGGTTATACACAAACGATTTTAAAAAAGGATTTCAACAAATTGGAAGTGTCCTATCCTATCCATTTCAAAATAAGAATATATTTCGATGAAAGATTCTGAGACACTAGCTATGTTCTCGGAGTCTTCAATAAATGCTACATATATTCGATGCTTGCACTCATATATTAATAAATAACTCATTACCTGATTTCTTTACCTATCAAGTTTGGTAACAGAATCAATAGTCACGAATTCCCCTGAGTAAAATTGTATACCACACAGCAGTATAAAGTACTCTGTTAGCTATTATCTAACTTCTCTGAAGACAGTCTTCAGATTTGGAGGGAAAAAACGTAAAGGTTAATGTAATGACACTGAATGTCTCTATGTATTATATGAGTATCAAAAGGGGAAAAAAACCTAGCTTAAACTTCTTTGGAAAGCTTTATAAAGAGACCAGATTTAGAAATTAATCTCCAAAATATATAATTAACATACACAACTCAACACCACAAAAACAAACAATCCTATCTAAAAATGGGCAGAAGAAACACGTAGACATTTTTCAAAAGAAGTCCTACAGATGGGCAACACAAATATGAAAAGATGCTCAACATCACTAATCAACCAGAAAATGCAAATCAAAAACCACAACGAGATATCACCTTACACTGGTCAGAATGACTAAAATAAAAAGAGACACAAAAAAACAAGTATTGGCAAGGATGTGGAGAAAAAGGATCCCTCACGACTGCTGGTGGGAATGTAAACAGAATGGAGGTTCCTCAAAAAGTTAAAAATAGAAATACCATATGATCCATTAATTCCACTACTGGGTATTTACCCAACGAATACAAAAATACTAATTTGAAAAGAATTATGTTTACTGAAGCATTACTTCCAATAGCCAAGGTATGGAAGCAACCTAAGTGTCTGTCAGTGGACAAATGGATAAGGAAGATGTGGTATGTACTTACAATGGAGTATTACAGAGCCATAAAAAAGACAATATGGATGGACTAGAGGGTAT
The DNA here is from genome assembly GCF_020171115.1 of Neogale vison. Classification (NCBI taxonomy): domain Eukaryota; kingdom Metazoa; phylum Chordata; class Mammalia; order Carnivora; family Mustelidae; genus Neogale; species Neogale vison. The sequence continues at coordinate 33,953,609 of NC_058094.1, forward strand.
TATGCTAAGCAAAGTAAGTCAAACTTAGAAAAATAAGAACCATAAGATGTCACTCTTATGTTGAATTTTTTAAAAAACAAATAAACAAACAAAAAGCAAAATCAGACCTATAAAAACAGGGAATAAACTGATGGTTGCCAGAGAGAAGGGGGATGGAGAAACAGGCAAAATGGGTGGAAAGTGGGAAATACAGGCTTCCAGTTATGGAATGAATAACTCATAGGAATAAAAGGTACAACATATGGAATATAGTCATGATATTGTGATAGTGTCACATATGGTGACAGATGGTACATACATTTATGGTTAAGTGTCACATAGCACATAAATTTGTGGAATCATGTCACACCTGAAATGAATGTAATTTTGTGTCAACTATATTCAAATATATATATTTTAAAAGAGAGGCCTAATTTATCCATACAATGTCACCAACTTAAAAATGGTAAATCAAATAATTAATGGAAATATTTAATTGCTATTTATTATAGCTAGCATTAGAGAGACACTATGTTTGTCATTAAGTAGAATTAGTGTTTTGGTTATTTAAAAATGAATGCTTTCAGATATATCCCAATAAGCTGTAAAAGGTCTTCAAATTTCGTGTGTCCTCTTTTACAACTCTTATCACTTCTTTTCAAATTGCCATGTGCACTTGTCCTAACAAATTAATCAGTTACAACTGAAAATTATTATTGTGAAACAGACATGACAACTTCTTCTGAATAAAAAATATTTTGGAATCTCCTTCCAATGCAGTCACATATAAAAATATAGTTTTGTACTTACTATGTGCCATGTTAGTAAATTAAAACTTGTATGTCAGAATATTTTGTGAACTATAAAATTAAAACATTACTAATATAACACTACCTATGGTCTTTTAAAATTCAAATGAATATTTTTGTGCATATTTCCTTTTTTCTTTTTCATGTGTATTTCATCCATTGATAACCCAAGTGCTAAAATTATTCCCAGTCCCCATGTGAGACCACTGCTACTCTTTCTTTAACCAGGTGCTTTTTGCCCAGTTCTACTAATGCTGACTGGGCTCATACCAACCAGCTACTATGCAGTAAGGAACACACACAATCCAGTCTTGCTGGAAGTTGCAACCACTGTCCTATGGTCAAAGACACCTCTTCAGTCTCAAAAATAACATTTTGGAGGAAAAAAAGTCATTAGCATTCTTTCTTGAAGTAAGGGGATCTAGGAACCATAGATCCTTTCTTGGAGTAAGGGGATAGGATACAGAAACCACAGTGGAAGACTGCCTTAAATACCCTCAGTAACAGTCTGCCTGCATATCACCTTGTAGCACCTATGCAGGAAAGATAGGGAGTACATGCCTCTGATGTTTTCTTGGCTCTTCGTGGTGCTGAATCATGAAATAATTACATTTTCATGTTTTATTTGTCCTTACAGTACAATCAATATTAGATACAGAAAAATGAAATGCTATATTATGAAGTCCCATTTTCGACATCACTGTAAATAATTTCTTTGGCTTTATTTACTTAAGAGCAAACATATGTCATTCTATGAATCTTCAGCTTCTGGGTTGCATGATTATGCATGTACATACACACAAGCACCATATACACACAGGCATATATACATACATACACACAACTGACCTGTGGCTAGCAATGAAATAATATTGAAATCAATCTATATTCTGAACATGAAGAAAACATACTCAACTGTTAGTCACATACCTGAAAGTTCATTGTTCTATCTTTGTAGAATACAATTTTTTTATTTACATTATTTTTCTTAAATTAATTATCCCACTCTTTTTTCAAGGACTCATCCCCATAACATTATCAGATTTTTTTTCTTAATTTATAGGTTATTATAAATATATTTGGATTGTCAAAATCATAGGGCAACTTTACAGATAACTAGTGAAATATGCAACAAATAGCCTATAATTCTTATTTCAAATATATTACAAACCTCAATAGAAAATTCACAACCATTTTAAAATCAATTTCCTTGGCTCTAAAAAATATCAGTAAGAAAACTTACCTATAACTGCTGACTATGACTATGCACTTCTTATGTCCTTTTTAATCTACCATATTACTTCATAAAGAAGGAAACTTTAAATGAGTATTAAGAGGTATTAAGAATGCATTTGGACACTTTTCCCTTTATGCCTAAATGCAAAAACTCCCATCAGGTATGACAGTGAACAATTTATAATGTAAAGCTATAAAGTATAATGAGAGTTTAGAAATTGATTTTCCAAAATTCTCATACAGTGAATAAATAACTAGAATGTTCTTTAACATTTATCTAAAAGTCACCAAAATCTTGCCCCTAAAGACATCACAGATTTAATATAGAAAAATATATCATTAATACACTTTATACATAAGAATTAGCTGCCTTATCCAGCAGTAGCTCCTAGATAAGAAAAAATATAGGATTCTAAATATACTTTCAGATAAGAAGATTATGTGCAACAGGGCAGATCCAGTACATTTCAATCATTCACATTAAAAATATATGACTTACCTACTAAACTCCAAGCCTACTTCCTTAGCTCTGCTCCCTTAGAGTTGTTAACCGAAAATATACATGAAAGGTAAATTAGGAAGTCATAGTCATGCAGAAAGAATAGAGGGTTACAAAAGATAAAAAGATCAAAATAGGGTGCTTCTGATTCCTTCACCCGCAACCAAAAACCAGAGCATTTGGTCTTTGGCATTCATTGGAAAACTAAAGAGGCACCTGGGAGATACATTGGAAGATGATCTTTCCTCCAAGATAGTGTACTCAGCAGCCACTGTAACAGGACTCCAAATGGCACAAGCACCAAAGGAAATCTACTGAGCTGTTGATGACTTACGGACCCCAAGTGCAATAGGAGGAGAATTTTGTTGACAATTCATTATCAGTATCAAGTATATATTATAATCATTACAATCATTATATGATTATAATATAATTATAATTATATATAATTATAATCATTATTCAGTATCAAGTATATATTATATTTTAATATTATATACCCATTTCATCAAAATGTTTTCTTAAAAGTGATAGCATTTTATTCTTTTGCTCTACAACTAGAAGTTATAGATGCAAATCTTGAAAACTTTTCCAGTTGTGTAGTATGTAGTCAAATGTATGTATTGAATAAATACATTTAAATAGTGAACACATCATCAGTAGGGTTATCTTCAAGTATAAAGAATAGCTTCTGGAACAGTGAGTGAAAAGAAAAAAAAATGTTAATTCCCTCTTAGATAAAATACTGGCAAATTTCCCAATATTAAACTATGGTTATCTTTGCAGTATGCAACCCATTTAATACTTGTCTTTTTCTACATTCATCCTCTTTAGTAAAGTTAGATGTAAACACATATTTAGATCATTTTTCTTTTCAACATTTTTTCTAACTACTTTATGAAATATATAAAAAATTCCTCTTTCTTTAGACAAAACAGCTAATCTTCTTTAAAGACTTTATTTATTTGAGAGAGAGTGTGCACACGTGTGTGAGTGGGATAAGGAGCAAAGAAGGAGAGAGGGGGAGAAGCAGACTCTACACAGTGAACTGCCCTCCTCAACTAACATAAGTCACCTTCCCTGGAAAGGAGCACTGCCATTCCCTCTCCAGGCATGACCCAGAGCCCATGACCTATTGATATGGGACACCAAAGTCTGCCACTCTTGCCTCAAAGGACAAACCCTACCTTGTGATTTATACTTGAGATCTGAGACATCAAACACACACCTTCCCATACATACATACAACCAGGATCAAGGCATGGCTAGACCTTACCTGAGACCAATTCTTCTTCAGCTCTCACCCCTTCCCTATCCTGCTTCCATAGCCCCCTTAAAGGTTTTTACCGAAGAACAGTGCTTCAATAAATCACATACCCAGAAATTCTTGTCTCAAGCTCTGCGTCTAAAAAAACTAGACCTAAAACAATACCAGGAGTGAGCCGAAGAGACAGACCCAAAGAGATTTTGAAGTTGGATAACTCATTGGCCAACGAGAAATGAGTAATTTGTTATTGGTTTAAGTGGAATATTGATGGTCCCTGACATGCAGCGGTAATGCAGTTGTTAAAATTTTCACCTGTAGTAAAATAGGATAGATTATAAGTAGAAAGGATACACTGGATCATGTAACATTTCCATCATTTGAGAAGTATAGGAGAAACAGTAATTGTAAGGATTGGAACTGGAAGGTTGTTGCTATATGCCAGACATGCATTGAAAATTAAAAAATGACAAGCTCGGGGTAGTCAGTTATCAATATAAAACAAAGTGTGAGTCAAAGAGCCTCTCTGTTCTTATTTAAATGACCTCTGCTCATAAAGCCGAAACGGAAGACAGAGCTAAAGACTAATAAATATAATTAAGTTACAGAATTTAATTATAAAAGTAAAAAGAACATCACAAAAGGCTAAATTCTCAGCCTAGGCAAATCTATGTCACAGTGAGAGCCTTGACAGAGTAGCAATAAGAACATGAGGCTTGAGATGGGACCATCCAGGTGGATCACATGAGGTTCTCAAGACTCAGTTCCCCCTGAATCTCCTAGGCCTATGGAAGTAACCTACTCCCACCTCCCCTTATTGGAAGATGGAGGACCCCCTTGATTGAAGATTATGCCAAAGGCTCAAATGAACCAGGTGACTAAGAAGATTATACTGGCCTCCCTAGGGATTGGCCTCCAGCTCTCCTCTTGGCAAACTGATCTACAAGGTCAAATCTTAACATAACCCAACTGAGAAAGTCCTAGGCTTTGCTAAGAATGAAAAGAGATTATACACCAAAACAGAACCTGGCTAACGCATACCAATAGGAACTGGGAGAGTAGGACTGGCAGTAAATCCTAAAAGTGTTGGGTCAAAGAGGGCAAAATGTAAAGCTGGAGAAGAGATTTAGATAAGACAGGATTTTAACACTCTGGCAAGGGCCACAGCAGATGGTATTAATATGCAATCACATAGTTCCCAAAAGCTTAAAAAGTGATGGTTTCTATTAAATCAAGTAGAAACACCAGTATTATCCTGGAAAATTGTCAAGAGAAAAATCAAAAGATTTAATGAAGTGGATATCCGAGAACAGTTTTGCTGTATGAGACTGGAAAACACACTAGCTGACTAGATTCCTCAGGAGAACATAAGAGACATTCCATTTACCACGTTGGTACAAATATGCTGGCAAAAGGAACATGAGCACATGTAAGAAACTACTGATGACTGTCCTCTGTAAGCCCAGGCTAAAGGTAGAAGATGCTATTAGAATTCTGGGCTAGTATTCTAGTGTCAATGGGGATGGTACAAAAGGAGAATATCCAGATTTTTGGATGGATGGATACAGAATCCAAATGGACACCGACATCCGAAACCTAAAGCACCATCATCACCTTCATACATACTCCCAATCAGAGGAGGTGCTTGGAATGGCATACAATAAATGGAGTCCCAGCCTATGCCTATCTCACAGTGGACCCATCCAGGTCCACTGATTCCAATTATTTCCCTGATTTCCAAATGTGCAGTCAGAATGCAGTTGGCAGAACTGTAACATTTTTTTTAACCTGGAGAATACCTGCCACCCCAACACCAGCGCACAGATAGTAAATGAAAAACGACTGGCCTTCTCAGGAAAATGATTAGTGCCACCCACAAAGACTTAAATGACGCCTCTCTGGTGGTCCCTATAACATCTCCACTGAATTCACCAGTCTGGCCTTTGCAAATCCAAATGGACCATGGAAGATGACATGCTACCATAAGCATAACCAAGTAGCAGCCCCAGCTGCAAATACTGGGCCAAATGCAGTATCTTTACTAGAGATGATAACCATGCTCTTAAGTATGTGATGTGTTGTTATTCATTTGGTGAAAGTATCTTTTCAACATCGGAAAGGAGGATCCGAGGCGATTCACATTCATGTAGGTCAAACAGCTGTATATATTCACAGACTTGCTCCAAGGATATGTTAGTTCTCCTGCTTTATGACATAATATAGTTGGAAGGAACCCTGCTATCTAAATGTTCCATAGAACATCACTTTGGTCCTCTACGTTGATAATAGCATGTTAACAGGACCAGAACAGCAAGCTGAAAGTAAGGCACATGCACTCCAGAAGGGGAATGAGAAATAAATTTCAAAAAGTTTATATTTTTAGGATTCAGTGGTATGGAACATGCCACAACATCTCCAACCTAAAGGAATGTTGATTGTACTTTGTACCTCCAAATACTAAGAGAACAGCCTATTTGTTAGGATCCTAAATTTGTTAGGATTCTTTGGGTTTTGAAGGCAACATATTCTGTACTTGAGAATACTCCTCTGATCTACTTTGGTGGAGAAGACAATGGCTAATTATTTTGAGTAGGGTCCAGAAGGAAAGAAAAGAAGAAAAGGAAAAGAAAAAGAAAGTAAAGAGGGAAGGAAAGAGAGAAGGAGGGGAGGGAATGGAATGGAATGGAATGAAATGGAATAAATTAATCTGCAATGGATCCTAGCTGTTTTACAACCCCATATTATCCATAGTACTAGGGAGAATGGTAATAGACAAAGAAGCCATGTGGAGTCTCTGGAAAGCCCCAACAGGAGAACTGAAATACAGACCCATAGGATTCTGAAACAAGGCCATGCCAACACTAACTACTAAACACTAACTACTAAAATCTGCTTCTTTCATGGTTGAGATGGTACATCTGACCTTGGGACATCAAGCCACCATGCATCCAGAAGAGTCCATCATGAGAACACCAAATCAGAAGGTCAGATAGGTTCAGCAGCATTCCATAATAAAATGAAAACAGTTCATCTGGGATTGGGTTGAATGGGTCCAGAGGCAACAAGTAAGCTTGTCCAAATAGATGGCACAGTCTATCAAGTCACTTAACACCATTCCATCAATGCTTCCTCTGAAGTTCATATCCAAGAAAGAAAAAGGCTGAGCTTAGATCATGAATGGGCCAGCTCAGTATGCAAGTACAAGCTAAAAATGGAGTGCTGCTAGACCTCAGCCCCATTCAAGGTTAGCCCTGAAAAGCAGTGATGAGGAGAAATCTTCTCAATAGACCGGGTTTCAGAGAGTACACCTGATTATCTATTTTGTGTGCAGAGAAAAAACTATATATGGGTTCTTGGATAACGGTGAATAGCTTAGATGACTAATCAGGGACCAGAAAAAAAAAGCAAGACTGAAAGATCTGGGACAAGGAGTTCCAATAAAGACACAAGTGGGTGGACCTACCGGAGTGGGCTGACGGTGTGTGGACCTCGGTATTGCACAGTATGTGTGCCACAGAACATCTGCCTCGAAAGAGGCTCTAAATAACCAAGTGACCAATGAATTGGCCATGAGATGTCAGGCAGCCTCTGTCCTCACCAACCCTACCCAACCAACCCCATAAGTGAAATAAAGCTATGGTGGCAGATACATAAGCTATTCATGTCCCCAACAGCATATTCTACTTTCACCCTGACTAATAAAGCTACTGCTCCTGCTGAGTGTCTGACCTCTCCATCTTTCAAAAAGACCACGAAAAGTTTGCTAATAAGGTAACTACATCAGACACCTTCTACCCTGTAAGGGTAGTAATTCACTCAAATGGGGTTCAGGTGTTCAGATATGGGTTTGCCTTTCCTGCCCAAAGTGCCTCAGCAAGGTACCACTTTACATGTACTGAGTGCCTGCTTTACTACACGGAAAACCACAGAATGTGCTTCTGACCAATGTACTTAGACTTCCTTTGGAGACCTCCTTTGGAAGGCTAAGGCAGTAAGGACATCAGTCAATCATGGGATCCATTGATCCTAACACATACTATGACATCCAGACTCTTTCAGCCTGATAAAGCAGTGGCATGTTCTCTTAAACAAGTAGCTGAGCCCCCAGCTTAGGTGGACAGCTTGCAAAGAAGGGACACTATCATTTTGGAAATAGGATACTCCTTCAGTTACTGGCTCTCATATGTTGCTGTGCTAGAGAGATAGAAGACACAGGCCAGGAACCAAGGGATGGCCCACTAACCATGAGTGCCAGTTATCAACTTGGGAAATTCGTATCATCCTGATGCTTCAGGCTCTATGGGTCTAGAGATCCTGATTCCCAAAACAGGGAATGCTGCATCAGGAACATATAAGCAAAGTGACAGCTACTGCCTCGTCACTTTGTGTTTCTTGTGCCAGAAAAGAATAATCATACTGGCAGGAGCAACTGACCCTGATCATTGTAAGGAGGTAAGATGGCTGCTACAAATGGGTAAGGAGCCCGTGTTTGACATTCAGTCTATCCATCGAAGTGTCTCTTGTTATTTGCAAGTCATGCTGCCACTATCAGTGGAATCCATCATAAGGACATGGTACTAAGGTGCACCTGCAGTGATGAGGGTCAGGGTTTATCTAGCAGATGAGTCACTGAGACCAGTAAGAGGGTGGGGGCTGGGGCGGGGAGTGGGGGAGAAGGAGTTGATAAGTATCAATTACAGCCACAGGGTTACTGCAGTAGTCATGGACTAGCACTCCTCAAGTAAATTTTTAGAGAAATTGTGAACACAGAATTCTGGAGGACCTTTGCCTGAATGGAGTAAATGTATGTGGCAGAGGCAAATGGCTCCCAATGGTACAAGGGGTAGACTAGAGTACACATTATTGGCAGCCCCTTTCCCAGGCCAGGGCATCCACTTTCCAGCTGCTGTGAGTGTTGGCTGCTAGGTGTTCACAGGTACCCCCATTAGTGAAAGAAATGCTCTCCAAGGATGACTGACATCTCACCCAGGAGGTTACCAGGGATATCTCTAAATAATCCCAGGATAACTCTTACACAGTGAGGTAGGGGTGTATGGATAGAAGCAAAAACTCCAAGGAATGACTCATACTCAAGAGACCCACCGCCATGGTTAGATTTAACCTGAGACCACATCCTTGACTAGCGCTTCCATGTCCTGCTTCACTCATTCCCTGTTACTTTTTTTTTTTTTTTTTTCCTTGAAAAGCACTTACTCAATAAAATACACATACCTGAATTCCTGTCAGGTTCTGGACTTCAGGCTCTGTTTCTAGGCAACTTGTACTAAGATACTCTTCTCTTTTTAATTCTTATCATAAATTCTAATGAGCCAGACTTTTCAATCGCAAGGCAGCAAGAAGAAAGTAGACATATACATTAAATTTAATTAGGTGTCAAGATCTGACTTCTGGTCCTCAGCCCCTAGACTCCACATAAACTTAAAAAGGAAATGAGAGTCAGTCATCTTCCAGTGACTTTTCAATGAGGGCAGAACCAAGGTGAGACCAAAATCCTACTTTAAGAATGGTTCTTTTGGACACATGGTCTCCTTGCCGTGAGTTGACCTGTCACAGAGACCTTGGAGACCTACTGCCTCCTTCACTCCCTTCCCCCTTGGTGGACTCTAAAGCACTTGGCAAATTATAGTTAATAAACATTAGTTGACAAAATTAAAAGTACTTGATAGCTGCCTTTGTTTAAAATAGATGCTTTTTAACCAGTCACAGGAAGAAAATTATGGTACTCAGTGTCCTAGAAAAAGACTCGGCAAAATTTCATACCTACACCAAAGTTCCAGATTTAAATTGGTTCTAGATTAAAATCAGAGGATAAAGCTAGGTTTTGTCTAGGATTGCACAATTCTCAGTAAAGGTGGAAAAAAAAACAAACAGAAAAGAATCTGCACAAAAGAGGTTGTGGGGGTAAAAAATGCCAGGTAACATTTCAAATGGTGTATGTGACAGCAAATTAGGAAAAAGAGGAAAAGAAGCAAAGCAGTAAATGTTAAATTGAGAAAAAGCATAAAAAACATACCAAACTCTGATGTGAAGTGAAAATAACATTTATGTCACTTGATTTAATCAAATCCTTCTACTACTCTTGCTATAATGGAAACATATTTGGGGCCCAGCGTCTCAAGCCCATCAAAGGCAGGAAAATGACTATCAGACATCCTTGCAGAGGCTATGAACTCCTTTCTGACTATGAATCTGCTTGTTCTTTCTTGTATTTTGTTTTATTCTGCACACTGTATATTCAGATCCACATATCTACTCCTCTTTCACTTAATTAACCATTATGTTTCCTTCTGACCAGCCTTATGTCACTAATGCCACTAATATCAGCATGCTAGCATATGACTGCCTGCCAGAGTAGAAATGTCTGAATTAGGAATAGAGCCTTAATCCAATCTAACTGGTAACCTTATAAAAGGAAATTTGGACATATGGAAAGATACCAGGGATGCGCGCACACACACACACATACACACACACACACACAGAGGAAAGACTACGAGGTCACAGCAAGGCAAGAAAGCAGGCACCTACAATCCAAGCAAAGAAGCTTCTAAAGAAACCAAACCTGCTGATACCTTGATTTTGAACTTCTAGTCTCCAGAACTCTGAGAGAAAAAATGTCTGCTCTTTAAGCCACCTAATCTGTGGTGCTTTGTTATGGCAGCCCTGGTTAATTAATATAGATGGGTAAATGTCTTTATACATATTTTAACAACTTACATAACAACCTATGAAATTAAACATATGACAATCTGAACGTAACCAATGCCATTTATGAACAGCAATTTCCTATGTTCATTGTGGAAATGTAATTAGTTTAACCTTTTAGGAAAGCAGTTTAGCAATGATGGGAGTCTTAGAACAGTTGATACCCTTTGACCTGAGATTGGATTTCAAAGAATCTTTCAGAGTAAAATCTTGAATAGAAGATGTAATTAATAAAAGTAATTTTTATTATTTACTTAGTGTTCATTACTTGACAGGCCATGTTCTAAATACTTTATATATCTTTTACCACATTTAATTTTCATAAAATTCATTGTCACATTATTTTTCAGTTATGTTTCATTATAAACCCAAGGCATTTGCTATTAATATTTTGGTATATTTTCTTCAATTCTTTTCTCTATTTTTTTTCCTATTTGTTGAACAGAACAAAAGCTATCTCTGTGTTCTTTTTTCAAATGACCATAGGTGAAGGAAGTCAAAAAGCATTATTCTATCATCAAAAGAATATGTAAATATAATGGAAGTCAATAGAAAACTAGGATCTTGCTTTATGTGCAAAATTTTGTGAACTCAAATAAAATGAGATTAACCTCTATTTCTTTGAATACACTACTCTTGTACATTTTTTGCTTCTGTTTTTGTTTATTTTTCACTTCAATTATAGCTTCACTAGAAGTAATGTCAGTATAGGATAAGTACAAGACATAAAGCCATTTCTTCATGCCAATCTTCGAATGTCTACAGATGTATAATCAAGTGTAACCACAAATAGGACTCAAACAAATTTGGTAAAAGCAGTTTGAAGATTTTAAACAGATGCTAAGAGACTTCTGAGACATCCGAACCATCTGTAAGATCTGATGGAAGAAGACGTCTAGCTGATTGGGTTAACAAGCCTCACCTGCATTTCTGCAGCTAGAGGCAATGAGAGAGAGCACCATCGGGCTGTGGGAATGGAAAATCTTACTCTGATTCACTTGCTTGCATCTTGCTGCCAATAATGAAGATTTACATGGAGAATGAAAATTGCCAAGTCTAGTGTTTTCACCGTTTAACAATAAACATTCAAATAAAAGAGATAAGTCATAAACTACCACATATGAGATGGGGAAAAAAGTAAGGAAACATTCTTCAGAGCTGGTTTAAAAAGAGGGCAACAACTTCAGATGTGGAAACAAATTTTAGAGACCTAGCATTTATTGTTTCTGGAGATAAAAATCAAGAAGACATTCATTCTTGATCGAGTTGTGTGTAGAAAGGGGGAAATTGTGATAACTAATTAATTGAGAATAAACAAATAATTCTCAAGCAATAGCATCAAGGAACTAAATGAGCCCAAATAGCATAACTTAGTATTATTATAGACAATGGACAATGTAGTTTTTCTTAGCAATCTGGAGATTTTATCCATGAAAATCCCAGACCCTGTGTTCTTTAAGGCCTGCTAAACACATGCTAGTCCTGCCTATTTCAAAGACCTTCCTTTACTGATATAGAGGATTCATACCTTCTTCGGTAAAAAGAAAGAAAGAAAAGAAAGAGAGAAAAAAAAGAAAGAGAGAAGGAGGGATGAAGGGAAGGAGGAATGGGAGGGGTAGGAGGAAGGGGATAAGGTAGAGAGGGAAAAAAAGAGGGAAGAAGGAAGGAAGGAAAGTGGAAAGGACAAAGACAGGGATGGAAGGAGAGAGGAAAGGTTGAAAACAAATTTGTGGTACGGGCAGTCTCATTTAAAATATATTTATTCTAAGATTGTTTTTGACAAATTAACAAGTGCACCTCCCAGTGACAGCTATGGTTAAAATTGTCCAACTTTTTTATTAAGGTTTTGCTTTTGAGTCATTTCAGTTCCAATTATGAATCACTGAATTATCTTTGCCTAAAAAAACCAGTTGGAAACATTTTGGCATTATCTCCTAAAGTTGAACATATGAATGAAATATATCCAAGAGAAACTCCTACATATGTACAACAAGAGATATATCTGAGAATATTCACAGGAGCATTTTCACAATAGAGAAAATTTAGAAACAATCCAAATGCCCATTGGCAGGATAGGGTATTAAAAAACCATGATGGATGGGGCACCTGGGTGGCTCAGTGGGTCAAAGCCTCTGCCTTCGGCTCAGGTCATGATCCCAGTGTCCTGGGATGGAGCTCCGCATTGGGCTCTCTCTGCTCAGCAGGAAGCCTGCTTCCCCTTCTATCCCTGCCTGCCTCTCTGCCTACCTGTGATCTCTGTCTGTCAAATAAATAAATAAAATCTTTTTAAAAAGCGGGGGGCGCCTGGGTGGCTCAGAGGGTTAAGCCTCTGCCTTCGGCTCAGGTCATGGCCGCAGGGTCCAGGGATCGAGCCCCGCATCAGGCTCTCTGCTCGGCAGGAAGCCTGCTTCTCCCTCTATCTCTGCCTGTTTCTCTGCCTACTTGTGATCTCTCTCTCTGTCAAATAAAACAAACAAAAAACAAACAAACAAACAAAAACACCGTGATGGAGTTACTCTGTGGAATATCGTATGGCAATCGAAATTAATGAACTATCACAACCCATAACAATATGATGTAATGCAGAAGAAAGAGTTAAAAAAAGACATTTTCATAAAGATAAAACTGACGTTTTAGGGGGAATACGTACATGTAAGAAACCTATATTTAAAAGGAAGGCAAAGCAATGATGACTGTAGGGTTCAGTATAAAGTTGCCACTAGAGGAGCCAAGGGAACGAGATGAAGTTAAAAAAATGATTAGATATAAATTTATGTTAAGGTTCCAGCTCTTGTTTGGGGGATGGTGGGTTCATAGGTGCTTATTAAATTATTATAAAATAATTAAGAGTTTCCTGAGTAGTTAGTATAAGGTCTTCCTTCTTGCCATAAAAAACAAGAACACTGGGCAGAACTGATGAAACAATCACCTTAAGGCATTGGATATGACACAAGGTTGAGACTCTTAAGAAAGGAAAATCATATAAAGTACACTCCATACAAGCTTTTCTGCCTGGAAGCAATTTCACAACAATTTCACGATGAGGAAATGGAGCCCAGGCAGACCCAGGGCATAGGGCTTTACTAAGCCTAAGAAACAGCCTAGTGTTAAAAACAGAGATCAGAATCAAGCTTGCTAATGCAGTGGGAATTGGTGACACAGATTCCTAGAGAGAAGGGAGCTAAGAGAATAAACCTCAGAAACAGGCACAGAGGTTTTACTCAGGTTCCGATACAAATCCTAGAATGTACATATGCAGGCTTTCTGGAGTCTGGTGGACTGTACTGGCTGAGGGCTAAGAGATGAGAAATTCCAGAAGTCACACAATATAATGAAACTGATAAAGCAGGCTTGGAAAGATATTTGTGAAAATCTCAAGGCATTCCATTAAGACCCTAGAAAGATCACACATTAAGACTAAGAAACCATACCTTAGGAGTAAGGTCTGTGCCCCCAAAAGTAAAGAGTACTATCCAAACAAAGCCTAAAACCAAACTTTGGTAAGATCAAGGTGATGCTCCTTAATTTAACTGCCTGTTTTGTTTTTTATTTTTTAAAGCACTTAGATAAAAACACGAACAAATACATTATATATGTAACTGGAGTCATAGAGGGAAAGGGGAAACCAATGGGACAGATAAAAGACTAAAGAGATAATGACTAACAAATTTTTAAATTGATGATTGGTATCAACCTATCAAGCAGCTCAGTGATCCACAATGAGAATAAATATAAAGAAAAATACTTCAACTGCTGAAAACAAAAGACAAAGAGCTATATTAAAAGCAACCATGGCGGGGGGGGGGAACAATACCTAACGGAGAAAAGTAATAAAAATTAGAGCTGACTTCTCTCCATGAACAGTGGAGGCCAGATGATGACTGAATGAGTTAAGTACTAGAGAAAAAAAACAAAGTTCACCTAAATCTCTATCTCATCTGAAATTAAGCTCCCTTCCAAAAACTGAAGGAAAAAATACAGATTTTTTTAACCTGCAAAGGCTGGAATTCATCACCATTAGACCCATACACCATGAAATACTAATAGAATTTGTTTGGGTAGAAGCGATATAATGCCAAAAAGAGGTCCATATCTGGAGAGAGAAATGAAGATAATCAAAAACAGTAATTGTGTAGGTAATTGTAAAAGTTTCTTTTTTTTTTTTAAATAAAAAAAATCATTTAATGCAAAATTAATAATGGATGGTGAGGCTTAAAAAAATTTTACACAATAAAATATATAACAATAATAGCACAAAGGGCAACTGAAAAAAATTATACTAGCTAGAGTAATATCACCAAGATGGCGACACTGGTTGTTCCTGACTTTGCCCCCAACCCCACTCACAGTAAGAACAACTAGAACTATTCAAGAATAAGACAAGTGAGGGGCACCTGAGTGGCTCAGTGAGTTAAAGCCTCTGCCTTCTGCTCAGGTCATGATCCCAGAGTTCTGGGATCGAGCCCCGCATCGGGCTCTCTGCTCAGCAGGGAGCCTGCTTCCCTTCCTCTCTCTGCCTACTTGTGATCTCTGTGTCTCAAATAAATAAATAAAATCTTAAAAAAAAAAAAAAAGAATAATACAAGTGAGAGAATCCCAGAATACAGGGCTGAGTCTGAAGCACCTCCTGCACCACAGAGACCAAGACAGATTGCCTTAGAAGGTTAAGAGAAGTGCCTACACATTGACCGCATTGCCCCTCCCCCAGGCCAGTGCAGCATCATGCAGAGAGATCTCCCCTGAACCAGCGGTTCCTCCTGTGGGAAAAGAGAACCCATGGGGTACAACCAGCACCTCCAGCACTGTGGGTCTCTTTACAAGAGCCGCAACTCTGATTTTGCAGCAAGAGGATTACTGGGGAATCTGGTGGCGCATCCACCGAGAACCGGACGTTGGCTGAGATGGGGGCAGGGTCTTGAAACAACCAGCACAGATCTTGAAACAACAACCCACAGATCTTGGCTGAGAGTTCATACCTGCAGTGCCCAAACAATCATCCCAACCGGCGGCTTTGTTCATCTGCAGAACCAAGTCAGGGGTACACTCTGACCAAGGAACTTGTTGGGGTGCAAATCTGCCTGATTCAGATGTTCAGACGACGAGTTTGCCGGCCTTAGAGCCTGGTTGCCCGTGCCCAGGCAGGGAGCTGAATCACAGCCCCACCCACTGTGGAGTGTTTTCCGGGCCCATCTGAACAGAAGGGCTGGCGACGACTCCTGGAAGCTGGGCAGCCCCAGCAACACTTGAGCCAAGAGGTAGAGAGCAGAGCTGATCACCTTCATAGCAAAGGCAATACCACATGTGTCGTGTTCCCATGCTGTGCTCAGGTAGGGAGATTAATTCATAGCCAAAGCAGAGGGTAGCTCCTGGCCCCTCCCAACTGGAGAACCAATTTGGGAAACTGAAAGTGGCCTGAAGCAGCATCTCCCACACCCGTAGGCATGGGAGCTGCAACATAGCTCCACCTGCTGTAGAAAGTATATTTCAGCCCCATCTGACCCAAAGGGCTAAGGATGAGTCTTGGAAGCTATGTGACCTAGCAGCACTCAATCCAAGAGGTAGGCAGGCAGAGTCAATAGTTCGCAGAGCAAATCCAGTGGCCCTGTTTGGTCAGGGAAGGAGGGGTGCAGGTCAGTCTGAGTTAAGACAATAAACTAAGAGCTTTCCCAGCTTTAGAGCCGCTTCTCTCACTGTGCCCAGACATGGAATCTAATTTGTAGCCCCACTCATCACTGTATCCACCCTTCAGCCTGTCCAATATGTTCAGCCTGAACATAACCAGAGCACATGGAAAGCGGAGCAGCCCATTCAACAGCCCTGCATAGGCTGGCACTGGAACAGAAAGCAGAGTCTGAGGCCTCTACTTTCTGCAGAGCAAAACCAGTGGCCTTACCTGACCAGAGAATTCAGTGCATACTCTAGGCTGATGTGGGTCTCCAAACAACAAGCTACCTGGATCCTTCCAGGCCAAGGAAGCTAATTAATAGCTGCATCTTGGGGCACCTGGCTAGCTCGGTCCGTAGAACATGTGCAACTCTTGATCTAGGGGTTATGAGTTTGAGCGCCACACTGGGTGTAGAAATTATCTTTTTTTAAATGTTAAATAGCCCCATGTAGTACTGAATGAGGTACCTACTCCTGACCATCTAGAAACTCTGACCAGAGAATTCAGGCAACCACAGAGTCCATCCTATAGCCTCACTTGGATAAGGAACCAAGCCAGCAGCCCTATCTAACTGTTCTTAGCCAGCAGCACACACAACCCCATTCCAGTCCTCAGAACTCAAACAGTTGCCTCAAACAAAAACAGGCCATAATAGCAGGCACCACCAGCCCCAGGACAGTACCAACAGACAGACCCAGAAACCCAAAATCAGCTGACTGGTAAAGAACTGTCTCTGCCAAAGCAACCCTGTAAACCTTGAAAGAGGAGTCCAACTACTCCAATGTGCAGATGCCAACATAAGGAATCAAGGATCATGAAAAATCAGGTAACTATGACATCACTAGAGGAGAGTAACAAGTTCCAATAACAAACCCTTATGAAAGAAAAATCTAGAAACTATCAAAGAAGTCCAAATAATCCTCTTTAAAAGTTTAATGAACTACAAGAAAACACAGACAACTACAAAAAAATAGTAGTACTAGGAAAACAATGCATGAACACAAAGAAAATTTAATAAGGAAGTAGGAACCATGAAAAACAGAAAGAAAACCAGAGAAATAACTGAGCTGAAAAATGCAATAACTGAACTGAAGAAGTCAATAGAGAATTTTAAAAGTAGTCAGTCATGCAAAAGGAAGAATTAGTGACCAGGAGGATAGGACATTGGCAAATACTCAGAGAAGCAAAAGGAGAAAAGGAATGAAAAAGAATGAAGAATCTGTGTGGAATATAGGACACAAGGAAAAGAAACAATATTCGCATCACAGGAATTCCAAAAGGAGAACAGAAAGGGAAAAGGACAGAAAATATATTAAAAGCAATAATGGCTGAGAGCTTCCTGAACCTGAAGAAAGAAATGGACATCTAGATCCATGAGGCCAAAAGACACCAGATAGGATGAACCTGAATAGGACTATATCAAGACACATTAAGATATTAAATTGTTAAAAGTCAAAGACAAACAATTTTAAGAACAGCAAAGAAAAAAAAAAAGTTACGTAGAAGGGAACCCCCATTAGACTACCAATGGATTTCTCAACAGAAACTATTCAGGCCCAGAAAGAATGGGATGACATACTCAAAATATTAAAAGAAAGTCCCTGTCAACCAAGAATTCTACACACAGGGAAGCTGTCCTTCAAAAATGAAAAAGGGACAAAGACTCTCCCAAACAAATAAAGGTTGGGAGAGTTCATTATCACCAGATCTGCCTTACAAAAAATGCTAACCATATATCCAAGAAGAGGTCAACTTCCAAAACATATAAAGAACTCATACAACTCAATAGCAAAAACACAACCCAGCTAAAAAAAATGGGCAAATGTTCTGAGTGGACATTTTTTTTCCAAAGAAGATACATGAACATCTTTAATCATTAGGGAAATGCAAGTAAAAATCACAATAAAATATCACCTAATGCCTGTTACAATGACTGTCATCAAAAAGACAAGAGATACAGGGTGCCTGGGTGGCTCAGTGGGTTGAGCCTCTGCTTTCAGCTCGGGTCATGATCTCAGGGTCCTGGGATTGAGCCCCGCATCTGGGCTCTCTGCTCAGTGGGGAGCCCACCTCTCTCTGCCTCCCTCTCTGCCTACTTATGATCCTCTCTCTGTGTCAAATAAGTAAATAAAATCTTTAAAAAGAAAAAAAAAAGACAAGAGATAACAAACGCTGGCATGGATGTGGACAAAAGGGAACCCCTGTACACTGTTGGTGGGAATGTAAATTGGTGCAGTCACTATGGAAAACAGTATGAGGACCATTAAAACATTAAAAATAAAACTACCTCATGATCCAGCAATTCCACATCTGGTATTATATCCAAAGGAAATGAAGGCACCAACTCAAAAAGACTTTTGCACCCCATGCAAATAACCCCATAGTAGCATTATTTATAATCACCAAAACATGGAGGAGACAACCTAAGTGTAATGTACTGCTTGCATAGTGACTATAGTTAACAATACTGTATTATATATTTCAGAGTTCTTAATAGATTAAAAAAAAAAGTTCTCACCACAAGATAAAAAAATAATTTGTATGTGTGGTGACAGATGTTAACTAAACTTATTTTGGCAATCATTTTGCAATATATACATACATCTTACCATTGTGTTGTATATCTACAACTAATAAAAGGTTCTATGTCAATTATGTCTCAACTTAAGAATTAATTACTTTAAAAATTAAAAACAGAAAAAGGAAAATAGAACCATGAGCCCAGGAATACAAGAGACTTGTAGAAGCTGACAGCAGCCCCCAGCTGACAGCCAACAAGAAAAAAGGGACCTCAGTCCACAACTACGAAGAACTGGGTTCTGCCAACAATCTTAATACACTTGGATGTAGATTCTTCCCATGACCTTCCAGATAAAGAGCCCATCTAACTGACACCGTGATCCAGCTTTGTGAAATCCTGAGCAGAGAATTCAGATGACTCTGCCTAGAATTCCAACCTACAGAACTGCAAGATAAAACTGGTATGGTTTTAACCCACTAAGCTTGTGGTGACAGAAAACTAATACATGATGCTCTCACTTTAAGTGTTCTATAAAGTAGTAAGTCTTTTTTTTTTTTTTTTTTTTAATTTAGCAAGTAGTCTCCATGCCCAGTGCGGAGCCCAACGCAAGGCTTGAATGCAGGACTCTGAAATCAAGAACTGAGCTGAGATCAAGAGTCAGATACTCAACCAACTGAGGAACCCAGGAGCCCCATGAATCTTTTGACATAGGCCAACATAAACAAAAGTGACTTTAAAAAGACAATTAAAAGATTAATCCTCATGCATGGGGTGCTTGGTTGGCTCAGTTGGTACAGCATGCAACTCTTGATCTCAGAGTCATGAGTTTCAGCCCCATGTTGGGTGTAGAGATCGCTTAAAAAAATAATAAAATTGAAAAAGATGAATGCTCATGCAGGTGAAGAATTCCACATAATCTTTGGACTGTATCTATTTGTGGTACCATTTTTCGCTGAAACTGCTCATCTATGTATTCGTTGCAACACCAATGGTAAACACTAGAATGCACATTTCTTTAGCTCTGTGGGCTTCATGGGAAACATCGTAATAGTCTTTGAAGCACATACTGCTCTTAAGTGTATTTTCATTACCAGATTATATTTTGTGCATACAGTTTTTTAACAAGCTGTTCCGTTTCTAGAGAAAAGGTAGTGTATCCTATGTTATGTACACAGCATTTTGTTTCAAAATCAAAACATAACTCCACAGGACCCAGAGAAGTCTTGATAAAAAATTCATCGCAAAAAATAGATGTGACACAGGAAAATTTTATTAATTTAGAAGATGGGCCATTATTACAAGTAATTATCATCAAATTTTCTGCACACACATTTTAGTCCTTATACTGTGATGAACACCAGTTGAGGAAATGACAACTACTTTCATCTTTAGTCTACTCATTCCCATCAAAAGCATCATCAAATTTCCCTTAAAAACTCCATGTGGAAAAAAAAAAAATCCATGTGAAGATTATCTTTGAAATGGATGCCCACCTAACTAAAACAGGAAGAAAAAATACGATGGCTTTTGTCTCTTCATCATATCCAAGCAGACATTTACTTTTACTGATAGATCAGGAATATCAAAAGTCTGTTTTCTGTGAAGAAAGTCTGTGCACAAGTTGCTCATATTTTACCATTAGCAAAAGTCATTAAAATAAGGATAAAATAGAATAGCACAAATAGAATAATTAAAAGTTACATATTCTCTATATATTCTGATGATACAATATGAATTTAATTAGAACATGAGGTTCCCAAATTAGCCACTGGACAACTGGCTGTCCAATGATAATGGAAAAATACAACATATTACTAACAATGAAGCTGGGATTACAAAAGAAATTACAAATATAATTTCTGACAGCATATTGTTTAATAAATACAATTTCAAATGTTATAGAATTGACTCTTCTTTGGATAATGGCCAAGGAATTCCGATCAAACTAACCTTCCCAAAGATAGTAAGTTCTGGGTAAAATATGAACAAATGACTATTTGAAGGCCCTAGAAAGTAACAAAAAGAAGACAGACACTGGGGTGTAATTGACATTTGAAGAAAGGAATGACTTAGCTATGCTTCCCATTTAAAAACTTGGACTTAACCAAATCCACTCAGTGCCTGCAAGCTAAATCTATGTTAGAAAATTCAGAATCTTACTAACCTGAAAAACCAGAGGAAAGATTTTGAGCAAATACAGAAGGTGGACAGTGAGGGGAAAATGACAAAAAGAAAGCTACAGGAAGGAAAAAGAAGTTTCTGTGACTAATAAACACTGCCAAATCTCATGCATGCACAGAAAAGACTTCAAGCAGTTCAGCTAAAATTAAAATAATTAAACTAAAATTTCAGCTGCTATACCTCAAGGGAAACAAAGTCTGTAGCTCAATTCAGCCAAGTTAAATTCCTGCCTTAAAAATAATCAGCACTCTTCAAAACAGATTTCAGGAAGTCTCTATACAGTATTGTTAAATAGGTCCAAGATAAAATTTAAGATTACTTGATATATTAAGAAATAGGAAAATATGACCCATGCTTAAGAGAAAAAAGAATCAATGGAGACTGATCAAGAGATAACTTGGATGTCAAAATTAGGCAGAAAAGAATTTCAAAGCTAGAGTATGATAACTATGTTAAAGGAAGTGAAGGTAATAATGTTCATAATAAGAGAAAAGACAGGAAATCTCAACAGAGAAATAATCATAAATAACCTTCTGGGCAACATAAGAGGACAGTTTCTTGACTTAGGAACTGGCAAAAGTTTTTAGACAGTACACAAAAAACAAAAACCCTGAGAGAAAAAAAAAATCAATAAGTTATAGTTCATCAAAATTTAGACTTCTGCTCACCTAAAGCATTACTAAGAAAATGAACAAGCAAAAAATAAATAAATAAATAAATAAATAAATAACAGGGAAACCATAGAAGAAAATATCCATGGAGCATATATTTGAGAAGTGACTGATATCCAGGTAGATTACAAAAAACTTCTACAGCTCATTAAGAAAACAAAACCTAATTTTTTAAAAAAATTGAACAGACAGTTCACAAAGGAGGATACACAACTCGCCAATGAACATATGAACACCTGTATCAGGAAAATACAAAATCATATCATAAGGAATTGCTATCTTACACTCACCAGAATGACAAAAATTAAAAATACACATCATCAAAGGTTGGACACTGTGTGGAACCACCAAAACTCTCAAACATATTTGGTTATTTAAAATGAACAACCCCTTTTTTAAATGGCCTGCATTCTAAAACTAAACATACATCTACCCTGTGACCCAAGACCTCCTCTTCTAGGTACTCATATAAAGGAATAAAAATACATGTCCACAAAAAGAAGACTTAATTGAGAGTAGGAATATTCATAAATGAAGTACTATTCAGCAATCACAAGGGAAAAAACTATTCAGGCATGCAACAACGTGGATAAATATTTTTAAGTTACACTGATTAAAAGCCTTTTATAAAATAATCCATTCCATATGACTTCAAGTATATGAAGTTCTAGAATAGACATAGCTAGTTTATACTGAGAGAGAAAACAGCAGGGCAGTATTTGGTTCTGGAGTTGGGGGAAGCTGGTATTGATGAGAAAGAAGCATGAGGGATATGTGTTGGTAATCAGAGGTTAATAAATATATAGTCCTCTTAACTCAAGAACTCACAGTATAGTGATTTTACCACACAGCCAGTAAGTAGCAGACCTGGATATGAACACAAGTTCCATGTGTAACACTACACAACATAAAGCTAAAACAGTATTAGAAAAATATTATAGAAAAGTCAGGCACAGATCAATTCTTGACTAAAGATGGCAGCTTTCCTTGCCATTTTTTCATTACCTCTATCTCTGATGTTTCAAAGGTCACACCATGAGATGGGAAGTTTAAAGAGGCTGAAACAACAGGTCCTGGGTTGTTTCAGGTTGTTACAGGTCCTGCCTGTAAAAAGGCAGCTGAAAATTGTTTCTAGAACCTAATATGGATTCCTTGTCCCACTTTCTAAATTAGAGCTGCTGCTCTTTTACCTGCTTTACCTACTGAGGTACATTCTCAAGGAAGTATTCTCTGGTAAAAACAAAAGACAAACAAACAGGGGCGCCTGGGTGGCTCAGTGGTTTAAGCCTCTGCCTTCAGCTCAGGTCATGATCTCAGGGTCCTGGGATCGAGCCCCACATTGGGCTCTCTGCTCAGCAGGGAGCCTGCTTCCCTCTCTCTCTTTCTCTCTGCCTGCCTCTCGTCTACTTTTGATCTCTCTCTATCTATCAAATAAATAAATAAAAATCTTTAAAAAAAAAAAAAAGGACAAACAAACAAAATAGCATAGTTTGAAACACAGGCGAAAGGGAGCCATGTTTAATGGTTTTTCCCATTTTGCCCAAATAGAAGTGTCCACACACATTTTTGAGATATTTAAAACTTCTCAAATTTGGAAGCTTCACTCAAGATATGGATCAGTTCTGGGAATTCTTTTTAATGTACACACGAAGCTTCATGTGTAACTGATAAGTGAATATGAAAATGGTAGCTCATAGCATGTATGAAATGAATTCATTTTAGTAACTGGTGAATAGTGCCAGCATTAACCAGAAAGTTCAATAATTATCTTGAGTTTTCTAAGATCCTTCATGATCACATAAAGCTAAAAAATAAAAAAGTACAGTTAACATTGACCCATCAGTCATCAACAAAAACAGTAGCTTTATAAAAATGTTTCCAAAAAGAAAATATTTAAAGGCTATATATCAGTGTCAGAATCTGTACCAATAACTGTGGTATACTGCTAAGGTCCACAGTAAATATTCAAGCAAAAATATATATGATACACATTCATGGACCAAAAGTCATTTTGATTTGAAATAAATATAAAGAGACCATTGTTAAGATTGGCTTTTATATCTATAATATATAATTATTAGTCTTATACTTAGTATGTATATTTAACAAAGTTAAAGAAATAGTGCGTGTGTGTGTTTGTGTACACACGTGCATGGTGTCTCAGACTACTGGAGGCTTTACACTTCAAAATAAAGATGGTTCATACAAAAATGTTCCGATAATGAAAAATCAATTGTGCGAATATCAGACCAACTCCAAACAATGCATACTGTGCAGACGGCACTCTCACAGCTATGAAAAGTAAGCATGCTGTTCTTTTCATGTTGAACTAGTCATTAATGTGCCATGATGAAGAACAGAGGTTTACGCCAAAAATCCTGAACACAAACTGATGGCTTCATTATAAATCAAAGCAGTAGTAAATGCTATGTAAGGAACTAAATACTTGCCACCAAAAATACTACAAACTGAAGAATTAAACATTTATTTGCAAAATCAAATTTTATTTAATTAATATTAATATTTTAGATCTGTGAGAATTCGTCAGTGGAAAAGAGGCCATTTGCCCTAGGTCATTTCAAGCCTTCCATTTCATCTCTATGGAGTGGCCCTGTAATTTATCAACAAATAGCAACGCTTTTGAGAAGTACTGACAGTAATTAGTGGAAGATGGCAGGCATAAAATGGGGCTACTCCAGGCAAACCAGATCATATGGTCACCTTATTAGAAGCTGAAAATACCAACAAATCCAAATATCTTTTGGTCTAGTAAGTTCTTCGTAATCTTAATTGAAATACGGACGTCTGCCTATCTCATTAGATATATATGGAAGGGAGAGAAAGACTGTCTTCAACATCTCTTCTGACTAAATTCCAGGCTTATTATGCCCCTGTGTGGCCAGCCAGCACAGCAAATTCACTGCTACCCATTTACTTACAAAGAAAAAAATCACATCTGGGGGAAAAAAAACTAGAGATTTCTTCACCATACAAGAGAGATTACTAAAAATCAGGAAAATAGAAAAACGTGAAGGATATTAAGTACATTCTTCTACAAGTTTTATCACAAAGATAGTCATCCTTATCATGTATTTGAATACTGCTCAAAGCAATTGATTATTCAATGCAGTGAGCTGTTAAAAACCTATCTTCCAGCATCCCAATATTCATGTTTGCTTCCAAAGACAAGATCACAAAATTCAGGCTTCATAATGAATTTAGGACTTGAGGATTTTTTCATTGGCAACAAAAGCAATTATCTTTGTATCTGATTAAATATTTAATTTGGAAAAGTGAGTTTATGGTAAGAAAACTTGATAACAAGAATTTAAATTAAAGTGGCATCTCTAGGGGCACCTGGGTGACTCGGTGGCTTAAGCCTCTGCCTTCAGTTCAGGTCATGATCCCAGGGTCCTGGGATGGAGCCCTGCATTGGGCTCTCTGCTCAGCAGGGGGCCTGCTTCCTCCTCTCTCTGCCTCTGCCTGTCGCTCTACCTACTTGTGATCTCTCTCTGTCAAATAAATAAATAAAATTTTTAAAAAAAAGTGGCATCTCATCAAAACCTGTCAAGTGGATTTATGTAGGATGCAGACACTGATTTTTTTTGTGTTCCTTGCCTTACTTTCAATGGTTTCATTTTAGCTGCAAAAGCACAGAGGATATCTCGCCCCCACCCTTATCCACAGAAATGGTACTCAAGAACCACAATGATAACAAAATAAGCTAAGAACTTTCAGTATGAAACATAAGAGAGAGTCATTCTATACAGCTTCCAACCACCAGTCTAAAATATTCTAGTGATTTTTATTCCTAAATATATTTCAATTATTCATTTGATACTAAAATACTTTAACAATCTATAGTCATATACAGGTTAGTAATTTACTATCCATAAAATATTCCTGGTGTATTCAAAATCTTGGCTCTTTGACAAGTTGAAGCTGCCAATGGTTTTGGAGTAACTATTATGGGAGATTTCCATCTTTTAAGCTTTCATTGCTTATATGTCATAGAAGTAAACTACCCTACCATCGGAAAACTGATGAAAGTTGGGTTGCAGATTTCAGGATATGATTAGTTATCTAGGGAAAGTCTCAAGAATATTACTTGAAAGTCCCCTCAATGATACATCGTCTACAGTCAATGCATAGTACTAACCTGGTAATTTCTCCTAGAAAGCAATTCAGAATAAAATATAATATAACTGTCCATATCTATGATGTTATTTTTTTTCTATCAGTTTAAAGATCATACTTTATGTCACAACACAAATACTGAATATTTCATCTGAACTAGTCCAAACAATCAAATGATTACTAAACAAGTTATAACAACCAAAACGGCTATTTCCAGAGAGATAGTTACATAATTGATGCTCAAATCTCAAGATCATTAACGGCCAGTCCACAAGGCTGAAAGGCTCATTTATTCAGAAAGATTTTTAAAGTTGTAAGACCACATCTTCTGATGACATACTTGAATCATTAGTTTTCCAAGACTTGTCCTTCAAGAATGATCTTTTTTAGTCTACATCTTACTTTCTAATTCAATGCTAACTGAAATGTTTATGTCGGGGCATTTGTATTTCTTTAAAGAATCCAAGCAGAGAAAGAGTTCTAAAAGACCACTTTCGTCTCATCTGAACACAAAGTAACTAAAACGTTAAAATATGTGGGGGCATTGAGAGTTATATAAACTTATTTTCACTCTTCCTACTTCTAAAATAATTATTTGTGTAGCTGGTTTTGACTGATTTTAAAAGTAAATCGATCAGTTGATTATTTATGAAAATCAATAGATCTGCACGTGAAGAAATGTCATGTTTTTTGAAGACTAAGAAGTTAAGAACATATAAAGCAGGCATATTTTCCCCCTAAACCAGTATAAGTTTTTTATTGATTAAGTGGCAGTTTCATATAATCTTAGATTAAAAAAAAAATCAAAGCAAGTTAAATAAGACTGGTCTTACAGAAGCATCAGAAACTTCACATTTTAACATTTAATTGCAGCAACATAAAATGCTAGATTTTTAATAATGAGAGCAATGGAATCATTAAGCATACAACAATAAAAGAAACTTGGAGCTAAAACAAAAGCATAGTGATGGGGATCCACAATCCCATCAAAATATGGATATTTTCATATTTTAAAACTAAAATTTCCTTTAAAACTTATTCCATGCCATACTGTTCACACACAATTTCTAATGTGAATATGCACCCAGACCTAATATTTTTAAACACATAAATTCTTAGCACTAAAAAAAAAAAAAGATAGGAACTGAGCAAAGAGAAGATTTATAAAGGATGAGTACAAATCCTAAAACTCTGGTAGCTTCAGGTCAGGGAAATTTTAAGAAAGCCATACTGCCTCTTCTATTTAAATATAACATGCAATACAGATTATTTCTACCATAAATTACAGATACTCGAGCCTCAAGTGATATATTACTAAATTTAAAAACCTAATATCTTAAAAAATAGAGAGCCTATTACAGAATATCACAGCATTTCATACACCATTATACACTTTATCTAAAAACTAAACAAAAAATTAGCCAACTGAATAGAACTGTACTGAGGAAAGAAGTGAAATTTTATTAAAAAAACAAGATGTTATTCCATATTCAGTAAAAGGGTCATAGATATATTAATCATCAGTAAACATTTTAAATGCCAACAAATTTTAAAAGCTTCTTCTTCATTTGCTAAAGTAAGACAGATACTGTGCAATAGGGTTTTTTAAAAATCTCTAAATAAGCTGCCTCACATTGTTCAGAAGAAAGCAGCAGAACCATTCAATATTCTATGCACTATTAGCTCTCCCTCAATTTCCAGAAGGTTTTAGTGCATTATTATCATGTTCAAAGAATTTCTTTCTTAGGCTTTCTCCACGTAGATTTAGTTAAAATGGGATCTTTTCCATAGGAGGTATATAACATTAGAAATTCTCACAACGCAAACAACTAGATAATAAAATTGCATTTTAAAAGCCTTCTTTAATAGGCTCTCTCTTCTAGCGTAAGCCGGAGAAACCGTCTAAAACATATGTTCCTAATTTAACAATCTTCACCACACACACACACACACACACACACACACACACAAAATGATGAGGTTGAAAAAGCAATAGGAATTTACAACAAAGCATCCTTTCAAACTAGCCAGCCAAATACAAAGCATTATTAGCAGTTTGATAATATAGCTTGTTTAAAAGTGATTATTGATCTACCCTGCATAGAGAAATGTCTCAGACCCAGGAAACATCTTCCGCATGTTTTACAAGGAGCATGCATGACTGCTAATTCACATTTTCCAACAAATCACATATGATTCTATATCCCCGTCCCTATATATGCATTGTAATCACTGCCATGATCACAATGGGAAAAAAAATATATCAGGCATTTTAAGTTAATCATCTTATTTATTAGAAAATGAAATCCTGGAGCAGCCTGTATTATGTTTCAGAGGTCAAACTAGTTAAATTTAAGATGCTTTCGGCACCTGGAAGTAAGCTTATTTTCCTTCCTGAAATCAATTAAGAAGAATACTGTATAAAATTTTGTATGTATGGTAAAAAGACAACACCCTCATAATACTAACATTTCAACACAGAACCATTTTTATAGACATATAAGATTATTATTCTGGAAATATCAATGCCAAAAGAAATATACTTTAGCTTTACTCACCTTGCATTGTTCAGCGTTTGTCCAAAAAGCTCATTTTGTAAAATATTTGGTGGGGATGAGAAAACCCCATGAAAATGAGATAAAACAGAATTGCAGACCTGGCGCAATGTCTCAAATTGCATTTTCTTTCTCTTTTCCCCCCCTTCTCTTATTTTTCCTTACCACCTGTCTTTAAAGTCATCTATTTGCAGACACCATCAAATAAAAACATGCCAATCAAGTTCCATATTTCTCCTGCGCTCTGTAGAAACTGTGCTTCAATGAGCAGAGGTGGACAGTTAATTGTACAGTCATTATTCTTCTAATTCAGTCGTGGAAGATTCAGTACCCGTACAGCTTTCGGCTTTCTCCTGACTGTAGCAAGAATTCTAAACAGCAGTAAGCTTTTGGGGCATTCCCAGCTGAAGTGTGAAGCTGAGCTGCTTTCATGTGCTCTACTCATATTTCTCTAAGCCTATTAAAAACACGCGATGACTAGATGCTGTCGTCAGGAGTTTCAGCACATCTGGCTGCCAGCACTAAAATCTCAGAAGTAATAAAAACGGGGACAAGGTATCTTCTCAATGTTACTACTGGGGAAGAGGAAGAGGAATTATGCATTTCCCAACCCTTTCGTCTTTCCCTGAAAAACGAGTAACCCCAGCAACAGAGTATGTCGGTCTCTTCACTGTGAAGGCTGCTGCATAGGACAGAGAACACTCTAAAAATAAGTGGTATAGCCTTCTTTTGATATCACGGAGCTATAAAAATATGACAGACAATAGAGCTTTCATTGCCTGCATTTATAATGCTGTGCTTCCGAAGAGACATCTGGAAAACTTCCCCGTCTTAATTTCTTAGTTAATTTTAAAATGTCTTCATTTCATTCTTAAAGTAAAGTGAGTGATGTTCAATCCAGTCCCTTTCTAAGGGGCCAACGTGGTGACTACATGATTATTTGTGCAAAGAACTGTGTGGATAGGAAAAAACATTATACTCTCTCAATTAAAATTTACTTAAGCAGCACACATTGAATATGAACTTCCCCACAATTTTAAAACACACACATACACACACATACACCACACACACAACTAAGCCCAGAAAGACTTTATGGACTATTATTAACTTATTTCAGTAAGTGGCGGTCATATAGCATTTTTCAGAAAAGAATACTTCCTGAGGGCTCCTATTGTCTTAAAGTGTCCCAGATCACCATCCATTCCCAAAAGAATAATTCTGATTGAGATAAAATCTGAGGTTATCCTATTTCCAGGTGCATCCATCTTTCCACAAAAGATGCTCTGACAGTCATGTGTAAGCCAAAGTTTAAAAATCAATTCCATCACAGAGACAGTTAATATATTTATTAATTTTGAACTGCTCCTAAACCACATTTCTATAACAGATATATCCCTTTTAGCCCTTTTTTACCTCAACTTTTAGCTTTAACCTGTTCTATTCCCTTCCACACACATGCCACTATCAATAACTAGGCACTTAGATACACTAAGAAGTTTTTTAAAAAACTGGTGAATTCTTTGTTGACATGAACAAACACGTCCCAAACAAGCAACATAAAATAAAGATGTAAAGATATAAATTTTTTAATGATACAAAACAAACATGCAATCATATGCCTTTAAAATAACTAATTCATTGCTTTTAGAAACTGAGATGTTCCATTATGGATTTGTCCTCAACCAAGAGGGCTTGTTACTTATTGTTTTATATTTTTATGGGTGCCTATTAATCTATTGATGAAACATAATAATCACAAGGTATTTTTGTTCTATTTTTGTACTTCTATATTTTAATTTTTAAATTAGATCTTTAATTTTTGCAAAGATTTATTTATTTGAGAGAGAAAGTACGAGTGAGAGCATGAGCAGGGGGGATGGTCAGAGGAAGAGGGAGATGCAGATTTCCCGCTGAGCCAGGATCCCCAAGTGGGGCTCGATCCCAGGACCCTGTGATCATGACCTGAGCCAAAGGCAGACACTTAACCGACTGAGCCACCCTGGAGTCCCAGGACTTCTAAATTTATTTTTTTTAATATCCAGATTATGTGACCAGGTAGTAATTCTACTATTGTTTTATAGATGAAAAGAAACAGAGGCTTTAAAGGATTAAAGATCACACAGCTTAGAAAAATAGAGTATTTGAAAAAAGGTCTTTGCTTTGGACTTCATGTCACATGCTCCTTTCCTATCATTCTACCGCCTATGTATGTACACAGATGGGCACATGCACACACACACACACACCTATTTGTGAATAGATCAGTCTCTATACATGAATAGGAAAACTACCTGCCAGTGACCTAATGGAGAATATTTCAGTTAAAGCAAGCATCTCGGGGTGCCTGGGTGGCTCAGTGGGATAAGGCCTCTGTCTTCAGCTCAGGTCATGATCCCAGCTTCCCGGAATTGAGCCCCACATCGGGCTCTCTTCTCAGCGGGGAGCCTGCTTCCCCCTCTCTCTCTGCCTACTTGTGATCTCTCTCTGTCAAATAAATAAATAAAATCTTAAAAAAAAAAAAAAGCAAGCATCTCAATTATTTTAACTCATAAGTAACTTTAAATAGGTTTCAAAGAGAAGCAACCTGATGTGCTTCAAAACTTTAAGCCTCTGATCATGTTGATTTTTTACATCTATAAAAGGTCAACTTCTGTAAGTGAAAATACATAGTTTTAAAATTCTTAATTTCCAAGCTTATACTATCTGTGATGAATATGTAATTTCTATGCTTCTACTATCTGTGATGCATATATGTATGTATGTATATTTTTCCCCTTTGTGGGTAGATTCAATTTTTATAAATAATCAAAAGCCCTTTTGAAGTAAGTCTGTTAAATAAGAAGGTGATTACATTGCAAAACACTCTTTGTTGCTTTAAAAAAAAAAAGTTTCCTTTGTTTCAAAAGAGGATCTGAAGGCAAGGGCATAGGGAGAGTTTCAAAAAATGGTCTCAGCAATGGAAACATGACTTCTTTGAAAAACTAAAGAATATAGCAACTACCTTCCTCAGAGTCTTCTTTTTCGGCTCACACACTACTGGTCAGCTTTCTCTTAGCTCCCTCAACATTCTAAAAGTGATTTCTTCCACTTCCCCGCCCTTCCCAACTTTTCATCTGCTCCCATCCAACCTTAAGGACTCACATGTCACCTTCTCAAGACTTTCTCTGACCTGGATTCGGTCCCCTATCATGCACTCTTGTCATACCCTATATTTGTTCTTCATGCATTTGATAAAAGTGTCACTATATATTTACTTGAAAAAAAATGTTTTATGTCTTTCACCTCCAGTCCCATGATATTAAGGCTCACATTTGTTTTATTCCAGCATAGTGCCTAGTAAAGAGTAAGTGCTCAATAAATATTTGTTGAATGAGCAGTTGCCTATATTTTATTGAAAAGGTAATTAACTTTTAGTCACATCCCATAAGTGGGATAGGAAACTGCTCAGAGCTCAATTTGATTCTTTGTTTCTGTGTTTATTTTAGCCGACCACATCATATTATAAGATTGATAAATACAAGAGCAACCAATATTTGCAATCAAAAACATTGTGTAGTTTGTTGGAATATCCTGAATATTTTAAGAATATTTATAGCTAATATTTGTTTTACATTTTCTATACACTTTAGGCCACATGTAACATAAATATTGGAGGCATCTAGGAGGAGAGAAAAAACATGGCACTGGAGTTTAATAGACTGGTTTAAGCATTAACTCCAAGCCTAACCTTAGGACATTGGCTTTATATATCCGGGCTATGGTTTCTTCAAGCTACGTCATTTGCCTCATAGGGTTATTATTCTATTTCAACATGTAATGTATATAAATATATTTCATAAACTCTAAAGTACACAGTCATTGGAAGTAACCTCACTATGCTACCAAAGGGACCAACTTATTGGAACCTTTAACCAAATTAAAGGAACCAAATTACTGGAAAAGATTCTAACAATTATGTTCAGATATCATTTATTTATCATATTTATTCATGCGTTTCTTGGTGCAGTTATTCACCAATTTCTTTGTGCAAGGCTCGATCTCTCTGTTAGAAACTGATGGATACAATGCTTACATTTACCTCTTTCTGGGAAAATTAGATAATTAGCTCTATATTTACACTGAGTCCAGCAGAGAGGCATGATGTAGAAACTTGGCTGTACTATTAGAATCTTTAGCACCTCACTGGTAATGAAAAGCTAATTAGAGTTCTCCCAAAAGAAGAGGTGTTAAGAAACTTCTAGCAGCAAAGGCAATTTTATTAAAGAAAATATCTAAAAGGCTCGCCAACATCTGAAAGAGGGTAATCTAAGTTATCAAAAGAATTCAAAGGAAAATAATAACAATGTGGTATTGGCCTTTAAATTGGCAAAGTATTGGCCAGAGGGTCAGAGAATGGGCACACTCTCATACTACATTACTGGTAGAAATATACACAGGTAGAGCCATTCTAAGAAATACTTAGTAATATGTACCAAAAACTTTAAAAGTGTTCAAAATTGGGAAGAATACCAAGAATAAACACAAAAATGTTAATATTGATTATATCTGAGAATATCACAATTTTTTTTCTTCACTATATGTCTTTATGAGTTAGCCACAAGAAAAGCCCAAAGTTTAATCCCTCTACAAATGGACAAATCTACAACTGCAATGAAATCATAACCATACATATTAAGTATGATGTTAGCTCATGACATTTTTCTTAGCAATGCCCAAATAAAGCAAATACAAGATTATTAGTTTTCAAACAATTAGCTATATCCATTAGCAAAGGTATTCTCTTCTTTATCAGTAAGTTCCTAAAATTCTGTAAGAACTCAAATTGTTAAATAGTATTATGAAACATCCAAATGAGAGGAGGAGAAAAAAAACAGCACTAACGTGTTTTCATCATCCTCAAAAATACTGAAGTATAAGATCAAAATTAAAATTACTTAAGAGTCTTGGTTTACAAATGCCTGATGGTTGTGAACTAAATATCTTAAGAAATTTAACACAAACTCAAAATTAAATGAAGGAATAAAAACTGAGAACCTATTCCCTTCTAAATGAATAATAATACAAGCCTCTTAATAAAGCTCAATCACTCATGACATATTTCAATTTCATAATTTTAACAATGTCTGGGCTTATTTTGAATTTTTAAGAGTACAAAAGTGTGTCTATTAAAATCCTCCACACATATAAGCATTTAAATATAACTAATCAATTACTAAAATGATATGATATATAATATATATAATCCATAACAAAAATCCCTGAAATGTTTTCAAGGAAGTTTTCATTTTCTCAAAAAACACATCTGTAGTTCTCTCTATATAATTGGAACAATTGCATTATCTCTTCT
Source organism: Neogale vison (assembly GCF_020171115.1). Classification (NCBI taxonomy): domain Eukaryota; kingdom Metazoa; phylum Chordata; class Mammalia; order Carnivora; family Mustelidae; genus Neogale; species Neogale vison. The sequence goes on from NC_058094.1 coordinate 33,987,202, forward strand.
GTTGCATTATTCTTGTTCCATTGACTATTTGAAGCATCTGACTGATTAAAAAATCTAAGGCTATATATAAGAAAGATGGTTCAGAGAACAAGTGTCTTCATATGTTTTGCAAATTAATGTCATGCATCATAAATATTTCCCTGAGGCAAGACCATAGAACCATTCATCCTCAGGGATAACAAATAAGCAAATAAAAGGCAGAAGATGAAATTTTTGAACAAAAGTAGAAAGGAAAAGGTACTCAAATGTTTGGTAGAATTCCCCTAGGAAGCCATCTGGCCCCAGACATTTGTTTTTTGGGAGGTTTTTGATTACTGTTTCCATTTCATTACTGGTTATTGGTCTATCCACGTTGTCTATTTCATCCTCTTTCAGTCACGGTAGTTTGTAAGTTTCCAGCAAGGCATCCATTTCTTCCAGGTCACTTACTTTGTTGGCATACAGGTGCTGGTAATAATTTCTAATAATTGTTTCTATTTCCCTTTGTTTTAGTTGTGACCTCTCCCCTTTCATTCATGATTTTATTAATTTGGGCCCTTTCTCTTTTCTTTTGGATAATTTTGGCCAGTGGTTTATTGATCTTATTAATTCTTTCAAAGAACCAGCTTCTAGTTTGATTGATCTGTTCTACTGTTTTTCTGGTTTCTATTTCATTGATCTCTGCTCTAATCTTTATTATTTCTCTTCTCCTTCCTGATTTCTATTTCATTGATCTCTGCTCTAATCTTTATTATTTCTCTTCTCCTTCCTGATTTAGGTTTTAGTTGCTGTTTTTTCTCCAGCTCCTTTAGATGCAGGGTTAGCTTGTATATGTGGGATTTTTCTAATTTTTTGAGAGAGGCTTGGATGGCTATGTATTTCCCCCTTAGGATTGCCTTTGCAGTATCCCATAGGTTTTGGATCAATGAGGAAAAGGCATTCAATAAAGGTAAATTGGCCTGTACTTCAACTAAGGGTGGACAGTATGTGGTATATCCAGGGATGAAAGAGAGAAAGAATGGCCCAGACTTAAATAAACACACTAAAGGTCTAGAGATTCCAGAGTAAAATTAGAAAAAAGTGGAGTTCAAAATACCAACAGCAGTTTCCATAATAAATTTTTTAAAGGTTTTATTTATTTATTTGACAGAGAGAGAGATCACAAGTAGGCAGAGAGGCAGGCAGAGAGAGAGGGGAAGCAGGCTCCCCACTGAGCAGAGAGCCCAATGCAGGGCTCAATCCCAAGACCCTGAGATCATGACCTGAGCCGAAGGCAGAGGTTTAACCCGCTGAGTCACCAGGTGCCCCATAAGTTTTTAAAAATGTGTTGATACTGTTTTTTTACTGAAATACAAAGAAGTTCTGTAGTATTTCCTGGGGGTTGAACTCTATATTATCTGTCCCTAAGTTTTGGCCATTGCTAAAGAATAGACTCCTAACAGTTCCTATCATCTAATACGTAAAGGAAAAGGGGAGCATGGTGAAAGCATCCATAAATGTAAGAGCCCCACCGTCATTATCATCTCTCTGACTCCACTTTCTAGGCCAGAAATATGAGGGCTAATCCTACTATGCTTGGCTCAAGCTGCATATTTATGAGAGGTATTATAGAGTTGCTTCAAGAGTCCAGTGCCAAGTAGCTCTTACTAGAGTAGTTCCCACACTTCCTAGCTGGCAGTAATAAAAATTTCTTTTTCATTGGACACAAGAGTCAGACCTAGATTTAAGTTCCAGAATGAAAATATCCAGAGTGATTTTATCTAATCTGACACCAAGAGACTCTACCTGTTAGAAGAAAGAGAATTAAGATCTCTGAAAACACAATTTGGTAAGTCCCTCCAGTATATATCTCCTTGATAACTGTCAAGAGAATCACTGGAAGCAACACAACAATTTCAGGGAGTTATATCAGTATAAGAGCCAACTCAATCTCCAATAGCTACATTCACCAGGAAACACAGTATAAGAAATGTTTATAGCTTTGGGACTCCAAGCATCACACCTAAGCTTGCAAACTGAATGCCCGCTGTTATTACGTGAAAATTAGAAATAATAATCATTGGCACAATTATAAATTTGTTTTAGGAAATTTGGGACCAAATGCAACACTATGAAATAATACTGGTCTCTAAGAGTTCCCATCCACAATTCCTTTCTTTCATGCAATTTCCTTCTACTCATTACATCATGAGCAAATGGAAACATCATAAATACAGCAAGATACTATCTCACTACATATGGATGCAGGGAAAATCAATTAAGAAACTAAAGCATTAGTCAAAGTAAGATATTAGTTGGCTTGGATTAAAATGATTACAGTATGATGCAAAGAAAGACTAAAAGGTAGATGTTGAATCAACAGGACATAATTATTGATTTGCCACAAGGATGGGAGATAGTGTATGAAGGTCAAGAGTAGAGTCAAAAATGACTCTCAGATTTCTCTCTTAAGTAACCAAGCAGATAGTTTTAAAATTTGCTGAGATAGAAAATGCTAAAGGAAGAGCAGACTGAGGGAGAAGGATAAGGAAGATGATGAGTTGTTGAATTTAAGAAGCATGCAAGATAGCTAAAAAAGCAAGTAAGTAAGCAATGGGACATGTCACTCTAGAGTTTAAAAGAACGTTCTCATCTAAAGATATAAATTCAGGAAGCATCAGCATGTTAGTAATGATTTCAATCAAGTAAGTAAATGAGATTACACAAAGAGAAAGTTCAAAATGAAAAGAGGAAAAAAGAAGTTTAAGACAGAACACAGGGAAACTTAGTTCCACATTAAGTCATCAGGTAAAGAAGCAAGCAAAGGAGAAAGAGAAGGAACAACCACAAAAGTAGGAGGCAAATCAGGAGAGTATGGTGGCCTAGACGCCAATAAAAAGCAGTTTTAAGAAGAATAGTATCACCAAGTCTCTGTTACATAATTGTCGTCTGGAATTTGAATAATTACCATTTGTGACCCTGAGCTTCAAACTAATTCTGAAAAGAGCTCTTTTGGCCTGAAACCACTCACTCCATAGGATGAGACCCTTTCCTCCCTTGGTGAAAGATATGCAAACAAAATTTTTAGTCTTGGTTCAGCCAAAGCAGACAACTTTATGTAAATAAACTCATGCAGACCTACAGGTAACTTGATCCACTCTTTCCAACTTAAAAATACAACTAGATATGCCTGGCTCTTAAAAATGAACCAAAATCAAGATTAATCAGAGAACCCAGCTACTTCTGAGTGAAGGTGATTAAGCACCAAATTTGAAAGTAGAAAGGAAAAGAAACTATAAACCAACAAGACTCATTCTATCAATTTTCCATCTAGTTTTCCCTTTTCCTTACAAGCATCTTCTTAAAATAGCTGGTTTATGTATTATTGAATCTAGTTTAAAAGGCTCTTCGTTCTAATGATATTTGTCATGATGAAGAAAAACATTTATTTTACATGTGAATCGTCAACAGTGATTTTATCACTATGTTATTTCCTATCTTAAAAGATCCTCCCTCGATCCCACATTCCTTTCTAGGTACTGCTCTATTTTTACGATCCTCTTCACAACAAAATTTCTTCTAGGAGTTGTCTATAGTTACCATGTCTACATCCTCATTGCACATCCTCATTTCAATTTCAACTCTGATACTCCATCAAGATAGTTCTCACCAATGACTTCCATGTTGCCAAATTCAAATGTAATTCTGTTCTTTTCTCTTTTTTTTACGTTTTTTTTTTAAATTCCACTAAGTTAACATACAGTGTTATATTACAATCATCTCCATTCTTTTCTTAATATGGACTTTAACTTGACTTCCTTCCATAGCAGTTGATACTGATACTATGCTATCCATGGCCCTTAACCATTTTAAAGTTCCTCTGTTCTTGAAACACATTCTCCTGATTTTCTTCATGCTCCGTGGCAATTTTTTTCTCAGTGTCTTTTGCTAGCTCTTACTCTTCTCTTCGACCTCTAAATGTTAGGAACATCCAAGGCTCTATTGTGACTATGTTATGGACCTCTTCTGTTCTTTTTTTTTTTTTTAAAGTAAACTCTACCCTAGCATGGGGCTTAACACATGACTTCAAGTTCAAGAGTTGCCTGCTCTATCAACTGAGTTAGGCTGGTGCCTCAACATCTTCTGTTGTTTAATCTACACACTCTCCCTAGGTGTCTTAGATCCATAGTCTTAAATAACTTGTATGTGTTGTACCTTTGTCCTTAACTTCCCCTAGAACTCTAAACTGATATAACTGTCTATGAACTTGATTGACATCCCCAAATGGAAATCAAAAAGTCATCTCAAATATATGACCAAACAAAATTTCTGATTTCCTCATCCAAATCTGTTCTTCCTCAGTTTTTCCTTTCTTGGAACAACACCATGATTTATCTAGGAATTATCCCTGATAACTTTTTCTTTCATACTCGACTACCCACTTCAATCAGTAGGTTCTGTCAATTCTACCTTTAAAATGGAACATGAGTCCATGAAAATTTCCATCTTTCCACTACAATACAAAGTTAAGCTACCAGCATCTCTCCTGGACTACTTCAGTAGGCTCCCAATTTCTCTGTGCATCAATACTTGTCCTCTACAACCATTCTCCACACAACAGAATGACCATACAAAAACATTAATAATGTTATGTCCCTTCCATGTTTAATCCTTACAATGACATCCTATCACATTTAAAACAAAATCTAAACTCCCTCATTTTACAGAAAGTGACCTACATTTTTGTTGTTGTTGTTCAAGTGGTTGGTGACAAAGTTAGAATGAACATCCACATCTCCTTACAAGTCCAGTGCTCCTCACACAGTATTACCATGTCTCTGTCAGTCAGCAACTTCTCGTGAATGCTCTCATTTAAAATGTAAGCTAATCTTGCCGTTTATAAGTGTCCCCAGAATGCAAAATAGAAAGGATGATGTGAAAACACAAATAAAAAGATCAATGTAGGCTTGGACATAAACATAATTCTAAAATCTCCTATTTTTTGAGGCAGTAAAACACAAAGATCCACCAAAACACTGGATCAAAATATATTCAGGTAGGAAAGGGAATATACCAATAAAAAAAATCAAATTTTCATAATCCTCTTCCACTCACATGACTCTAATTCTTCTTAAGCAAAGTTGACTATAGGAAAGTGGTTTTCTACCACTTTTTCAATGTTTCTAAATCATACCTCAAAATTTTCAATCATGTCAAATAATTTACATAAGCAAATTTCAGATACATATCACAGAATATATATATCTGAAAAGGGCAAAACAATTTTATCCCACAAGTTCGAGTATATGGATTCTGAAGTCTTACAGCCATGAAAAATATAAACTTCTTCTGAGAAAGGTAAATAAAATTTGTCAATTCTGCTCTATCAACACCCATCAATTCTCATGCAGAGAAAAGGAAGACTAAAATAGTTAAAGCAATTGGATAAACAGAAAACTCAGTAAGAATTTGAAGATATTACTGAGGAAAAGTAAATTGAAAACTAACATCTAAGAAATAGACAAAAAAAAATGTTCAGGTGAAAATACGTAAAAAGAAAGAACTGAAAAGAAAAAAATTGAAGGGGGTTGTATTAGTAGAGAAAAGGAGGTCACCCTTAAGTTTAATTTTCCAGCTCAAGCACTGTGTAATTATGTAAGCACAGTAAGAACTGTTCCACCAATAACCTTCAAACTAACCTTGAAAGACCTTTCCAGACGAAGAAAACTTTGTTTTCTCAAAACTTCCAACTAGCATCTTTTGGGTGTATTATCACAGAAATAACACAGTTGGTTATAAGTAACAACAATTTTTATTCTCTACACTATTTATTTTTGCTGCACTATTTCTTTGAAAAAACTACAGTAGCCACAGATTACCAAAGAAGAAATCCATATGATCTGTATTAATGTTCCTAAAAACAAACTGTGTCCCAAATCTTGGGACAATAGCGATTTATCATGTACTGAGCTATCTGGAAATGCATGAGACTAATTCTTTCTTTAGGATTCCTAAGGATAAAAGAGACCACACAATTCCTCAAGAAATTAAAAAGAGAGCTTCCCTATGTCCCTGCAATTGCACTACTGGGTATTTACCCCAAAGATACAGATGTAGTGAAAAGAAGGGCCATCTGTACCCCAATGTTTATAGCAAAAATGGCCACAGTTGCCAAACTGTGGAAAGAACCAAGATGCCCTTCAACGGACAAATGGATAAGGAAGATGTGGTCCATATACACTATAGAGTATTATGCCTCCATCAGAAAGGATGAATACCCAACTTTTGTAGCAACATGGACGGGACTGGAAGAGATTATGCTGAGTGAAATAAGTCAAGCAGAGAGAGTCAATTATCATATGGTTTCACTTATTTGTGGAGCATAACAAATAGCATGGAGGACAAGGGGAGTTAGAGAGGAGAAGGGAGTTCAGGGAAATTAGAAGGGGAGGTGAACCATGAGAGACTATGGACTCTGAAAAACAATCTGAGGGGTTTGAAGCGGCAGCAGCGGGTGGGAGTTTGGGAGAACCAGGTGGTGGGTATTATAGAGGGCACGGATTGCATGGAGCACTGGGTGTGGTGCAAAAACAATGAATACTGTTATGCTGAAAATAAATAAATAAATAAATAGATAGATAGATAGATAAATAAATTATTTTGAAAAAGAGACCACACAATATTAAAACAAAAACACTTACAAGAAATACACACTAATACCATTATTTAGTTCTGCACTCATATATATACACAGGCAAAAATGGACATACACAATTGAAAATAGATAATTTCTATAAATTTCTTATAAGTTAAAAAAAATATATTTTACAAACTCCTCCTAAGTTTTAAACTAAATCTCTCAGTGGCTACAACACTTTTGGGGGTAGAGGCTACAGTCAAAACATGCCAGGATCATTTCTGGAAAATTCTTGTCCCAATTCACTACGCATTAAACATATTCCTACCTAATCCTCCTAGAAACTAAAGTCAACAAAGATCTTTTGCATGTGTTTATCAAGAGGGGCAGAGAAAATAAACCACATGGACAAACTCAAGGGCAAAACCAGAAGTCAAGTGAAAAACAGGGAAAGAAACTAGTTTTGTATACTTTAGTTATCTTATACAATTATGTGTATACACAAGTAAATACTCTATTGGTAATGGAGTAAGAGATTAGTAAAAAAGTTATTCTCTAATTTAGCAACTCTCAAAAGTACAGTCTAATGACCAGGGGGATCCCCAAGATCCTTTCAGAGGATCTGCAGGGTCAGATTTATAGTCCTGATAATACTATTATTTGCCTTTTGGACTCTCTTTTCTCAGGGGTGTTAGGGTAGAGTCTTTCAGAGGCTAAATTATATACGTTATCTTAAGATACTAAACACAGAAGGAGATAAAAGAATCCAGCTGTCTTCTACTAAATCTAACATTAAAGAGATTTGCAAAAATGTAAAATAATAATGCCAATTTCCTTACTAAGTTTTTCTTTTCTTTTTGAAATATGTTGTGTTAATTCTCTTTTATAGCTGCAAAACACATCCTCACAATCATGGTGGCTTAAAAAAAAACATACATTTATTATCTTGCAGTTTCTGTAGATCAAGAACCCAAGTGTGGTTTTAAAGGGTACAATCAAGGAGTTGGCTGGACCACGTTTCCTTTGGTGCTCAGGGTCCTTTCCAAGCTCATGTGATTGTTGGCAGAATTCAGTTCCTTGTGACTCTAAGACTGAAGTCCCCTTTTCCTGCTCCCAGAGACTCTCCCGTAGATTCCACAATGATAATGACTATCATTATTCATGTTATTAAGTATTGATAAACTTGGATGCCTCAATCCTTAAACAATTAAAGAGATCAAATAGGAAAATATATCTTTAACTTTATTTAAAGCTTTGATTCCAATTCTCTATTTATTTTTTTTTTTAAATTCTGGTGAGATAATGCTTGTATGAGCCCTAGAAAGATTATTCTTACATCTTAAACTTCAATATTCAACATGACAAAGCTGGCTCCTTAGTATCACTTGTCTTCCCCTATGATCTTCCAAAGGCTCCCACCCAACTGTTTAATCCCAGAACTCTCTTACCGCATCAGCTACAAGATGAAAATATACAGTAAAAAAAAAAAAAAAAAAGGAAGCAGTTATTTACCTCAAACCAGTGTCACTTATTACTACTTTATTTACTCGAGCAGAAGATCTAAAACACTTCTACACTCACCAACCCTTGCCTGCCTTAGTATGGCAGTCCAATTTTGTAACCTTTATTCATTACATCCTTGACAAACAGAAGTGTTTCACTTGGGGGCGCCTGGGTGGCTCAGTCATTAAGCCTCTGACTTTGGCTCAGGTCATGAATCCCAGGGTCCTAGGATCAAGCCCCCCACGGGGCTCTCTGCTCAGTGGGAAGCCTGCTTCTCGCTTTCCCACTCCCCCTGCTTGTGTTCCCTCTCTCACTGTCTGTCTGTCTCTATCAAATAAATAAATAAAATCTTTTAAAAAACTTCCCTCTCTCTCTCTGCCTGCCTCTCTACCTATTTGTGATCTCTCTCTGTCAAATAAATAAATACAATCTTTAGGAAAAAAGAAAGAAAGAGAGAAAGAAAGGCTTCATTTGGTGTATAGCAGGAGAACCAAAGCGTATGGGGAGTGGTGGGGGAGATGCCCTAGAAGTCACTATATAACATTAATATCGCCGTAAAAGCCCAACTACAAATGTTCCCATAGTTCACTGTACAGACTCATACATACACTTCTGTCAATACATCAGTAACCAAACAGTAAAAAACTATACAGTGGAAGATTATATAAGCATGTATGTTAATATTAGTTAAAACCTTTGATAATTTATGAAATTTTGTATTTTTATGCATGAGCGACTTGAGTAATCCAAGACACACATTAGTGTTGAAATGAATTAAAGTCACAAAAATGGTCATTTTTATGTTAGCCAATAATTTCCTCAGCAACAGCTTAAAAGAGTGCTGCTGCCTAACAAGACTACCACACCACCACAGGCTAACACATTACTCCATCCTAATGCCTTTCTAGCTTTCCTTTCCTTCTAATTTTACTACTAAAGCATTTTCCTTGTTATAATCATCAGTACCCAAACAAAACTATTTAAGTGAATATATGGCAACAAAAGAAGCTTGTTAAAAATGAATTTAGGGGCGCCTGGGTGGCTCAGTGGGTTAAAGCTTCTGCCTTCGGCTCAGGTCATGATCCCAGGGTCCTGGGATCAAGCCCCGCATCGGGCTCTCTGCTTGGCAGGGAGCCTGCTTCCTCCTCTCTCTCTGCCTGCCTCTCTGCCTACTTGTGATCTCTCTCTGTCAAATAAATAAATAAAATCTTTTTTTAAAAGATATAAAAAAATGAATTTATAGGATGCTTGGGTGGCTTAGTTGGTTGGATGTCGGCCTCTTGGTTTCAGCTCAGGTCATGATCTCATGAGTTGTAGGATCGAGCGACCCCCTCCCCACCCACAGTTCAGTTCCATGCTTGGCGGGGAACCTGCTTGAGATTCTGTCCCTCTGTCCCTACTTCTGCTCGCATGTGCACTTTCTCAAACAAATAAATCTTTCTTAAAAAATGAATTTATAGATACTTTTTTTTTCAAGAAATAGTAAGCAACAAGTACAGTCTAAGTCAATTAAATGTCACTGATTAGGAAAAAGGATATTGGCTTATAATATTTCAAGTATGACTGAAAAGCAACCAGTTCTAAAGTGACCAGCATAGTCAAGTGATACTCTGAATGAAGTGGGTAACAGCTTCCCAAGACTTTGAACAAGAAGGACAAAACAAGTGGACAAGAAGCCAAACGTCTGTAAGTCAAGGGGAAATAACTATCACTGAATGTCTGAGTGAAAAGCAAAAAGTTACCAAATCCAGCCAGAGATGCAGAGGAATGAATGGTCACTGAAATTATCCCAAAGACACTAACAGATTAAAAAGTGAGTTGAGGGGTGCCTGGGTGGCTCAGTGGGTTAAGCCTCTGCCTTCAGTTCAGGTCATGATCCCAGGGTCCTGCGATCGAGCTCCACATCAAGCTCTCTGCTCAACAGGAAGCCTGCTCTCTCCCCCAACCCCCTCTCCTGCCTCTCTGCCTGCTTGTGATCTCGGTCTGTCAAATAAATAAATAAGACCTTTTTTTGAAAAAATTGAGTTGAAATTGGAATAAGATATAGTTCTAATATGTAGATCAGTATGGAACATGGAAAAGTTTAAGTTGGAAAGAAGTATTCTACTAACATGTTTTATTCTGTCTCTAGCATTTTTAAGAGGAAGACAGAATGATTTTCAAATTCTTAGTGAGACATCCTCAGAATGAGTACAGCTACCATGGCTTATAAAACTAAATTAGATTTTTTTAATCCATATGCTCAAGAATAGATGAGTAACCTGAATAGTTCTATATCTACTGATAAAATTGAATTCACAATTTAAAAAAAAACCTAGCCACACAAAATCTCCAGACACCTGGCATCAGAGGCAAATTCTACCAAACATTTAAAGAAGAAATTACAATGCTTGTACACAAAAACTCTTGCAGAAACCTAAAGACATCACTTCCTAACCCAGCTTATGGGACCAACATTCTCCAGATACCAAAAACTATATTACAAGGACACACCAATACCCTTCATGAATAGAGATTTAAAATTATCTAACAAAATATTAGTAAATCAAATCAGCAATAAATAAATAGAATAATACCATCATGAACAAAAGGGGTATCCCAGGAATGCAAGGCTGATCAACACTTGAGAATAGTACAATTTATTATATAAACAGACTATAAAAGAAAAATCGTATTATCATCCCGAGAGGCAGAAAAAAGCAATTAACAAAATTCCCTAGCCAATCATGATTTTAAAAAGAATTCTCAGCAAACGAATACTGGAAGAGATTTCTTCGATTTCCTAAAGGATATCTATGTAAATCCCACAGCTAACCTCACATTTGATTGTAAAATATTCAAAGCATTCACCCTAAGGTTGGGAAGTAGGTAACGATGTCAATGTCACCACTTAGAGCCGAGGCACTGTTCAGTAAAATAGTACTGAAAAAATGGAAATAAACTACTTACAAACTGAAAAGTAAGAAATAAGGCTGTCTTTTTTACACATGACACAATATCACCTATGTAAAAAATCTCAAAGAACGTTTAAAAAAAATAGTGTGGTACTGTCACAGGATAAATAAGCCAATAGGATAGAACAGAGAACTCAAAAATGGCCCAATTACCTACAGAAATATGTTACAAACAAGTGGTACCAAAACCCAGTAGTGGGCAAATGAATTATTTAATAGCTGCTGCTGGGAACCCTGGCTTACTATATGCAAAGAATAAACTTGAACTTGTATTTTGCTGTAACAACATTAAATACAGATTGATTAAAGACATATATGAGACAGGTAGAACTTAAAAGCTAATAGTAGAAAACACAAAAGAATATTTCTAGGGTCTCTGAGTGAGGTCTGACTTCTTAATCTTGACTAAAAGATCACAAACTATAAAGTAAAAAAAAAAAAAAACAATGAATTTTACTACATCAAAATAAGAAAGCCTGTTCAACAAAGATGCTGTATATGAAAATTTTTTTCAAATGGGCAAGTAATATAAATAACCAATTTCACAGCAACGGCAGCTCAACTTGCTAACAAGTATATGAAGGTATTCTTGGCTTCAATGTAACCAGGAAATTTCAAATTAAAACAAAAATACCCCTTAATATCTACCAGACTGGTAAAATACAAATATCTGCATACTATTAACTATTAGTAATGATATAGGATATCATAAACCTTCAAGGACTACAGGTAGGGGTATGAACAGAGCCATTCTTGAAAATGAACTAGTGAAATAAAGTATACATACCCTATGTTATAGTAATTCCACCTCTAGATATATACACACAACAGAGGAAGACTTGCACAGGTCCATAAGGACACATGTTCCAAGGATGTTCACTGACTCACTGTTTGCAGTAATGAGGAGTTTTCACATAACTTAGATTCTCCATTGCTAATGAATTGTCAAGTAAAATAAGATAGATATGTAATAAAAATATGCCACTACTGCTGCCATTACAAATTTAGTGGTTTAAAACAACACCCGTTTATTGTCTTTCAGTTTTGTATGTCAGAAGTCTAGTAGAATCTTCAACAAACTAAAATCAAGGCACTAGCTGAATTCCTTTTGGAGGCTCTAGGAGAGAAACTTTTTTTACCTCGTTCACATTGTTGACGCAATTCAGTCCCTTGAAGTTGTAGGACCAAAGTCACCATTTCCTTGCTGTGTGTAAACTGAGAGTGGTTCCCAATTTCTAGATGCTGCTGAATTGACTCATGGTCCCCTTCCTCCCTCTTCAAAGTCAACAATGGTCAGTCAAGTCTGTCATCCCTCTTTTTTAAATCTCTCCCTTTCCTTCTTCCATCTCAACTCTTTGACCCAGTCAAGAAAGGTTCTCCACTTGGAAGGATGCAAATGATTAGACTGGGCTTACCAAGACAATCCAGGATAATTTTCCCATCTCAAAATCTGTAACTTTCATCACATCTTCGAAGTCCCTTTGGCCATGTAGGTAACATACTCAAAAGTTGCAGGGATCGGGATATGGACATCTTTTTTTTTTTTTTTTTTTTAATTTGACATACAGAGATCACAAGTAGGCAGAGAGGCAGGCAGAGACAGAGAGAGTAGGAAGCAGACTCCCCGCCGAGCAGAGAGCCCGATGTGGGGCTCGATCCCAGGACTCTGGGATCATGACCCGAGCCGAAGGCAGAGGCCTCAACCCACTGAGCCACCCATATGGACATCTTTGAAAACCATTTTCTGTCTACCACAGAATATAATGCAGCAGTATGGACCAAATGACTAATATTCCTACATAAATAAATCCTTTCAAGTGGAAGATGTAAAGCACCACATCATTTATGTAATTTAAAACACATACATATACAATGCAAGATTTTTTTTTTATTCAAAGATACACATTTAGGTGGAGGAAAAAAAGAACACAACAGAAGAAGAGCCCTACAGAGATCACTGAAGTGCCATAAACTGATAAATATGATTAACTAAACTTGCTACATCTGAGAACCAAAACAAATTCCAGAGTGACAGAAGAAACACTGATGATCTAGGAACAGCTATACTACACAGCTTGCTTTCTTATTGTTTTTCTACCATGCTATATCTTCTGTCTTTAAAATTATTTCATTAAAATCCCATTAAAGTTTTAACAAACCTACAAAACCTTCTCCAGATTGCCCTATTTAATTACATCATCTAAATTTGTTCATTTGAGGGGCACCTGGGTTGTCCAGTCAGTTAAACATCTGACTCTTGGCTCAGGTCATGATCTCAGGGTGGTGAGATTAAGACCCATGCTGGGCTCTGCACTCAGCAGGAGTCTACTTGGATATTCTCTTCCTCTGCCCCTATTCCCACTTGTGCTCACTCTCTCTCTTTCTCTCAGATGAATCAATAAAATCTTAAAATAAATACATAGATAAATATTTTTGGTCATTTAAGCCTCTAATTCTATTTACCTCTAAATTATATTTTGTTACATTCATTTTTATCAATTTGAACTACTTACATTTCTATAGCTACATCAATACTCCTAACTTACTAGATTATAAATTCTTATGGCAGAGAGCATTGTTTACTGTTTTTGTATTTCTCCACATCATCTAGTGTTATAAACAAAGTATATACTCAGTAAATATTGTAGGCTAAGTACCTGAAGTAATCCTTGCTGCAGTATAGTTCTATGGGGAGCTTTCTAGAAGTCTAGTCAAGTACTACGTGGCATTTCCATTAGCTACTGCATAGAACGCCTCCAAGAAGAACAGAGAGATCATGTGATTTATTGTCCGCACCAGAACACTTTTGAAAGTAAAATATAATTCCTGCTGGAAAAAAAAAAAATTAAGGGAAGCCTTCATGTAAGGAGGGACACTTAGGCTGGGGGTTGAAGAAAGAAGTTAAGATTTAGGCAGAAATGCCAAGGTACACCCTTCCTTAAGGATCTTAGCACTGACTATTTCTGGGCCTGGAGTGTTCTCTCTCCAGATATCCACATGACTTACTTCTTTACCTCCTTCAGGTCTTAACTGGATATGAAGGTGTTCCATAACCTCTGGTTTAAAATTGTTAGCCATCCCTCTTTCCCCACAAAAATCCCTTTCTCTCTTTCCCTGTGTTATATTCCTCTGCGGCACTCTTGGCTAGAGCCTAGGGGATGCCAACTTCAAGTGAATGGCGCCCCCTGGAGTCTGCTCTGCACCGCCTATAAGGTCAAAAGCAACTTCTATCACCATCCAGCTTACTAGTTACTTCTTATTTGTCTTCCCCAACTAAAAAGAAACCCCCATGATGGATTGTGTATATTTTGTTCACTGCTATACCCTCAGCACCTAGAAATCTGTCTGGCACACAATCAACAATAAATATTTGCTAAACCGTATGTGCATCGCTAGAATGGAATTCTAGATAAGAGGAACAACATGAGCAAATATGTTAAATTTTAAGAATGGAAGATATTTTTAAATTCATTAATTATCTGCTTTAGCTATATGATAGATTGCATGGGGGTGAGGGATGAAAGATGAGGTTTAAAAATACAGTTAATATAAAATCTTTAAAAATAAATAAATAAAAAGGAGGGGGGATGCCTGGGGGTTTCAGTCAGTTAAGTGTCTGCCTTTGGCTCAGGTCATGATCCCAGGATCCTGGAATCGAGCCCGCATCAGGCTCGTTGCTCAGCACAGTGCCTGCTTCTCCCTCTGCCTGCTGCTCCCCTGCTTGTGCAATCTCTCTCTATCTCTCTTTCTCTCTCTCTCTCTCTCTCTCTCTCCCTGATAAATAAATAAATAAAATAAATTAAAAACACAGATAATAGTGAGTCTTGAAAAGTAGAATAATAGGATTTTGAGTCAAAAATGTATGTTTCAATTGAAACTGGTCTCTAATTTTGGAATCTTGAGAAATCATTTCAGTATTTTTAAAAAGGTGTCTTAGGGGCAGCTGGGTGGCTCAGTGGATTAAGCCTTTGGCTCAGGTCATGATCTCAGGGTCCTGGGATTGAGCCCCACATAGAGTTCCCTGCTCAGCGGGGAGCCTGCTTCCCCCCTCCCTCTCTGCCTACTTGTGATCTCTCTCGGTCAAATAAATAAATAAAATCTTAAAAAAAAAAAAAAGGTATCTTAAACCACACCTTATATCTTTGTGGGAATTAAAAGTAAATGCCTCACATTTTTCTCACAGATCCTAGAATGTAGTAGGTAATCAATGAATGTTCGTTTCCCTTAGAAAACTAAGGATTTGATATTTAAGTACAAAATACGAAGGCATCAAAAGGCAGGAAAATGAATGACTTCATCATATCTGTTCTAAAAAAAAATCCTCATTCGGGAAACAAAGAAAAATGGAAAAAAGCAAACAAACTGGCAGAAAGTCAGAAACAAAGCAAGACACAGTTAATGCTTAAGCAGGGCATTGATGCTATCCATATTGGAATGGAAGGGTTGAATTCAAGAAATACAATTTTGGGGGGCACCTGGGTGGCTCAGTGGGTTAAAGCCTCTGCCTTTGGCTTAGGTCATGATCCCAGAGTTCTGGGATTGAGCCCCACATCAGGCTCTTTGCTCAGCAGGGAGCCTTCTTCCCCCTCTCTCTCTGCCTGTCCTCTGCCTACTTGTGATCTCTGTCTGTCAAATAAATAAATAAAATTTAAAAAAAATACAATTTAAAAAAAAATGAAATTGACCAAAAACTTAAATATTCACTATACATGAAAATCAAAAAGAAGAGGTTTAGGAAATAATATGTTAAGTTTCTTAACTTGGACAGCAGGCTGACTGAAAGTACAATCCTAAAGAGCTCGGGAATGACAACAAAGTTGCTCCTTTGGGAGGAAGCAGACACTGAGATTCAGAACATTTTGATTATGAAATATTTGTGAAACAAAAAGCAAGACCGTACACTCCAGTTGTAAATATGAGTCTGGTACATGGAGATCTCAGAACTAGAGATAAACATTTGGCAGTAAATATAATATTCACAAAAGAGAGGCCATGGAACACAAGAAGTTCTCTTCCTCACAATCTCCAAGGCCAGTTTAATCCATTTCCTAGTCCACAACCAGCTCTGCAACTAGCTCAGGAAGACCAAGCACAGAACCAAATTGGTTTGCTTTAGGGATGCACCTCCGCCATCTGGTGGCAAAAATGATAAATACAGGTTTAGCCTTGATCATTCAAAAGCTGAAATCTCTTGTCATTTATCAACACCATTTCCAGCAATATATTACAGGGAAAGAATCTCTCATATTTCATTTCTAACACAATTGCTAATTCTCCTCTCACTTTTTACTCTGCTAATACAGTCAAACTATGTAATTGGAAGAAATATTACTGGTAAAAATATAACCTCCATACTCTCCAGGACCGTCCCACTTCTTCAGAATTCACTCATTGCATAGTCCAATATACACCACAGTTAAGTCACTATGAAATTTAATATATTACTAAAGCTCATGTTCCCAAGTTTCTTGCTTTCAACAACTAATAGCTTGAGTTGCTTACATAGCAGAAATGGGCTTTTTGAAATGAGATACATGCTTTGAACAGACTGATCAATAGAATAGTACAGAACATCTATAAATATACCCTAAAGTATAATAATTCAATATTTGATAAAACCGGCATCTCAAATCAGTGGGATGAAAAGACTCACCACTCAATAAATAACCATGGGACTAAGGGGTAACCATATATAAAAGAATAAGGTTGGGGGGCACCTGGGTGGCTCAGTGGGTTAAGCCTCTGCCTCAGCTCAGGTCATGATCTCCGGGTCCTGGGATAGAGCCCCGCATCAGGCTCTCTGCACAGTGGGGAGTCTGCTTCTCCCTCTTTCTCTGCCTGCCTCTCTGTCTGCTTGTGATCTCTGTCTGTCAAATAAAGAAAAATCCTTAAAAAAAGAAAAAAAAGTAAGGTTGGATCTGTACTTCACACTATAGTCTAGTAAATTTCAGATGGATCACTGTTTCATAATGTAAAAGTAAAATCATAATAGTATAAGAAGAATCATGGAAATATTTTTAATCTGAAGAGAGGGCCACAACAAAGGATCAGACTGCATACTTCTCCGCTGAAGATATATAAATAGCCAAAAAGCACAACAGAAGATGATCAATATCGTTATTCATGAGGGAATTGTGAATCACAACCACAATAAGATAAAATTTACACTCACGGGGATGACTATAATAGAAAAGACAGGAAAGCTGAAAACATACATCCACACAAAAACTTGCATAACAGCATTATTCATAGTAGACCAAATGTGCAAGCAACTCAAATGTCTATCAACAGATGAAGGGATAAGCAAAATGTAGTATATTTATACAATGAAATAATATTCAGCCATAAAAATGAATTAATTACCGATTTATGTTACAACATGCATGAACCCTGAAAACATTATTTTAAGTCAAAGAAGGGAGACACAAAAGGCCACTTACTGTATGGTTCCATTTTTATGAAATGTCCAGAATAGACAAATCCACAGAGATATAAAGTAGTTTGGTAGTTGCCAGGGAGCTGAGGGCAGGGGAGAATGAGGAATGACTGCTAATGGGTAGTTTCTTCTGGGGATGACACAAATTGCCTTGGAATTAGTGGTGATGATTGTACAAATTCATAAATACACTAAAATCCACTGAGTTATGTAATTTAAAAGGATGAATTTTACTACAAGTGAATTACATCTCCACGAAAAAAAAGTAAATGGGGTCATAAAAGAAAAAAAAAATCCTAACACTGTAAAAGACCTGTTTATGTTTATGCATTGGAAAAAGAACAATATAAGCAAAGCCAAAAGATAATAACAAACTCAGAAAAACATGGGCAATCTGAAGTGAGCCGAAATCTATAGGAATCCCCTACAATTCCTACCACCTGGTGTATATACCTGGTGTTACCGCTGCCTTTTGCGTGTGAGTATGATAGGACTATCATTCCCATACATTATATGACAAAAGTGAGGTGCTTTTGTGGATAGGAGTAGGGTCTGTACAGAGTTGACCATAAGCTAATGGGAAAAACTTCAGAGAGGTGGGCCTGATTAAGGAGCAAGTTAACACTTCAAAAGAGTTAATAGAAGTCAGAGACAGAAGTCAAAAGTTTCAAAGCAGCATAGTTATTCTCCTGTTGGTTCTGAAGACAAAAACTGTCATGCTGGGGGAAGTGACACTTGGCAAGGAACACCGGATGGTCTCTAAGACCTGAGGACCTCAGTCATAAAGTTTCAAGGCACTGAGATTTGCCAATAATCCGTGAGTTTGGAAAAGGACCCCGAGCATCAGACGACGACGCAGCCACAGGCAACAGCTTGATTTCAGTCTCATGAGACTCGGAGCCAAGGATCCAGCTAACCTGTACCCGACCCTGACTCACGAAAACTGTGAGATAATAAGCTGATATTGTTCTAAGACATCAGGTTTGTGATAATTTTTCATACGGCACCAGAAAGCTAATACACAATCCACTGCACAAAGAATTATCTTCCAAAAAATATAGAGATGCTAAAAACCCTTTTAGATAAAGAGGAACACGGAAAAAGAGTCAACAGAGTTCAAAAAGAAAAAAGAAAGACAAACAGGCTTAAACATACGCAGAAATGCTCGACTTGACTCACTCATGATATAAGATAGAAAGATTGAAAGTTCTAGAACAGTGTGCTGGCTAAAGAACTAGAAAGCAGGAACACTAATAATTGCTGACAGCAGTACAGATTGGTACATCCTCTGTAGCAAGCAATTTGGCAATGCTACAAAAAAATTGAAATTGCACATGCACCTTGACCAAGTGATTTCCACTTATGGGAATTTTAGTTTATCGTCTAGATTTATTCTGATACAAAATTATAATATAGACATATACGTATATACATATATATGAGATTATTTATTACAATAGTGCTTGCAATGGCAAAAAAAAATTGGCAATAATCTAGGTGTCCAACATGGGGACTGAATAATTTTTTTTTTTTTTAAGTAATCTCTATGGCCAACGTATGGCTTGAACTCATGACTCTGAGATTAAGAGTTACACGCTCTACCCACCGAGCCACCCAGATGCCCTGGGGCTGAATAATTTTGACACATCCATTCAAAGGAATGATAATGCACACTCATCACATACTGGTTTAAGAAAAAGATCTACAGAGGCGCCTGGGTAGCTCAGTCAGTTAAGCATCTGCCTTCTGCTCAGGTCATGGTCCCAGGGTCCTGGGATCAAGCCCCACATTAGGCTCCTTGATCAGCAGGGAGCCTGCTTCTCCCCTGCCTGCTGTTCCCCCATGCTTGCACTTGCTCTCTGTCTCACTCTCTCTGTGTCAAAAAAAATTAATAAAAATCTTAAAAAAAAAAAAGAGATCTCCAATATATGCTGTTAAGTGAAAAAAGATAAAAATATATGCACACATATGTATGTATCATTTTAAAGGAATAAACATATACAAAATATATATATATCCCCATACTTACAGAGAATATGTATAAAAATATATGTAAACAAAAATGGTAACAGTGGTTACTGAGGAAAAAGAAACTGAGTATCTAGGGTATGGAACAGAAATACAGACTAGGGAGATCCCCCAGAGAAGTATACCTTGAACATAAGAAAATCCTTCTCCATGAGCTCAGAGGTCTTACAATTTAGTCTAGAAAACAAGAATTCAAAAAGAAAATGTATATCAAAAAATCAGGGTAATCATGAACCAGATCTTAAACTGTATTTTAAATCAGCATGGCAGTTTTTCAAGTGCTATCAAAGCCATCTCTATCACAATAATAAGAAGTCATTTTGAACAAAGAATTTCTAACACCTGCTGCTAAAGAAAAAAAATAATTTAATCTAATTTTACTAAACATATAAACTTCTCAGATTTCTTTTTTTTTACTTCTAACCTATGAAGAACGGTAAAACTTTTCCAAGATATCAAAGCTATGGCAAGATTTAATATCAGAAGACAGGATAACTCCAAATTTTATGGCATAAGTGAGTTCAGAAGTTGTTATTCTTGCCTTGCACCCAGTTTAAGAGGCACATAACATAAAAATCTATTTATATCCTTTTCAGGCAGGGTAATCTTTTCATGGTCCACAGGCAAGATATTTTGATATTCAGTGTCAGATCAAAATGCCTATAGCCCATTCTAAAATACTTTTATATGTGTACTATTATGTACATAATCAAATGGTAAGACATTTTAAAAGCTTTCAAATGGCAGAGTTTATAATTATGTTCTATCTATGTCAATCCCAATTAACATAAATCTCAGTTCAACTATGTGTTATCTTGGGCCTTAACCATATTTTCATAGCAAAGTTTCATTTCTTGACTACTGAATCTCTCTCTATAGCTTTAAGTGAACTTATCATATGAATCCCCAAAGCATTATGTAAAACACATATGCCAGTAATGTACTAATTTCCCATATGAAGTCTAATACGACAGCCCTTTCATTCAATTATTTAACAAATTTCTATGCACGGTCATTTTTCCCACCATACAGAACAGTCGAGCAGTGAAAACCTTTTTGGAGAGCATAAGAGTAACACAAAAAGGCTAAGAAACAGAGACAAGACCCTGAGATAGAGTTCACAGTATTTGAGTCCATTCTTTTCCTGGGGTTCTGTCAGACATTGCAAAACCCTTATGACTCATTTCCCTTTATCTTAAGCTCTTTTATTACTCTATTCATTCAGTATTTCAACAATTATTCACTTAGTACTAATATATGTCAATTACTGCAAAGTGCCAGAAATACATTGATGAAGAAGATACACTTGACTCTTGCATCAGAAATTTCTTTAATTTGTTCAATTCCTCCCTTACTTTTATAGAGAAAAGTTATGTCTTTTAAAATGCTTTTTAGAATTTCAGCATTTATTGGTTCAGTGAAGTTCTTTTAATGGAGTTTGCTTGCAGGGTGTACACACACACACATACACACACACACACGCAACTTGGAATTGAAAACAACTAAAATTAGTTTTAAAGAAAAGTCACCCAAAGAAAAAGTCATGCTTGACAGAATGGCATGTAAAATACACGTTCCGTATCTGTAAGGATGATTTTGTCATCTTTAGATCTAAAATAACTGACTTCTAAAATAGATGTTCCTTCTTTGCGGGATCTTCTTTTCTTTTTTGAATGTATGTTTTCAGTGACTATAGGCCCCCTAGTGGAAGGCAAATGAAACAAAAGTTTGTGCGAATTACACATTCATCCATTAAAATGCAATTTCTTTTTTTAGCACCTTGCTGATGAAATACCACAAAGTTCTTAAAAACTATAAAATAATAAAATACATAAATAGTTGTATGTTTATACTATACAATAAATGACAATACCACTGCAGGAAAAAACACTCAGGCTACCTTCTAAACACTACGACGAAACTGTTTAGTGTCTATTTCCCACACGTGCTTCTGTACATACACCTCAACTCTAATTTCTGAAGTCTCCCACATACCTTTCTTCCTGCATCTCACATGCTAAAGAATGAGCCATGACAAAAGTGTCCTCAAGACCAAAGAGCAAGTGAACAGTCATGTCAAATACTTCCCCCAACCCCACCAGCGACCTTTAGATCACACTTTGTTTTGTCAGTGAGCGCCTCACCTCCTGCTCTTAAAAGAGAAACATTTGCTATCCTGTGTCTGCGAAGTTGGGGGAAAGATGGATTCTTGGTGGTTGCATTTCAGATGAGAACTCTGTTCACAGGATAGGCATCCCACACAATGAAATCATGTCAGGAGCTGTAAGTACAAAGTGGAGACCTACCAAACTTACCCCAACTTATTTTAGTGCAACTGTTAATGAAACACTTCATATAAAATAAATGCAGGATAAATGCCAACCTTTGCAGGCTGCCAGGAGAGAACAGGTGCAAACTGGGACCGTCCTAAGCAAACTGGCACACATTGCAATTCCTTTTATAGGTCACTTAAAGGAAGGAAACTGGAGAATGGTTCAAGTTTAATTCAGTTGAAAATAGAACTAAAAATTCTTTTTCATCTAAATATTGACACTAAAACTGTTAAAGTTATTTATTCCGAGAGAAGAGACTTTTACACTGTCAAACCAATTATAATATGCTAAACATTCTTTTTTTAAAAAAGACATAGCTTGCCTTTCAGAGCTCATATCATATTCGTAAAAATAGGTCTCAAGTGTTGGCTATATTGGAAAATGTCATTATACGTCGTCAAGTGTATGGTTTGATCATTCTGCCAATAAAAGACAAAGATGCTACAGAAATGACATCAGTCATGTTCAACACATTAGTATGATAATTTTCAATCATTTCTCATCTGTTCCAAGTATTTATTGAATGTGCATAATTCAGTGGAAGTGGCACGAAACACACAGCCATCTTTGCTGCCTTTTTGTTTCGTCTGATATTCTAAAAAAACTATAAAAAGAAATATCTAGGAATAAAGGTTATAAAGCTACTACTTGCTTCCTTCCAAGTTACTAAGATTCCTCTTTCTCCCAAGGCCACCATCAGAGCTTTATCTTTTCTAGTTCCTTAGCTCTTTATAATTAATCTTTCTTACTCTCTTAACCATACTTTAATTCCCTTTTTTAAAAGGATTTAATTTATTTATTTATTTGACAGAGAGAGAGAGCACAAGCAGGGGGAGCAGCAGGCCAAGGGAGAGGGACAGGCAGCCCCAACCACCCCCCCGCTCAACTAAGCAGGGAGCCTGATGTTGGGCTTGATCCCAGGACCCTGGGACCATGATCTAAGCTAGAGGCAGACGCCCAAATGACTGACCCACCCAGGCACAACCTTCGAGTCCCTTTTTAAAATTATTTTCCTTGGGGAACCTAGGTGACTCAATCCACTAAGCGTCTGCCTTCACTTCGGGTCATGATCCCAGGGTCCTGGGATGGAGCCCCACATCGGGCTCCCTGCTCAGCGGGGAGCCTGCTTCTCTCTCCCTCTGCTGCTCTCTCCCTGCTTGTGCTCTCTCTCTCTCTCTCCCCATCAAAAAATAAAATCTTTTTTTAAAAATAAAGCGATTTCCCTTTGTATCTTTTTATCTTCTTTCATCTCCATGTTACTTTTCCCTCACCATACATCTCAGGTAATGAGTTGGAATAAGATGCATAAGAACTATGTCACCATTTCAGAAAACAGTTCACAGATATAGGCACACAGTCCCTAAATCATATGTAATCCACACTTAATAAATTCTAAATACAAATGATTTGGTTCTAGGTCCACTTCCAGCACTCTATAAATAGAGTTCAAATACATTGAAAGGAACCGCTGTCGAACGGTTTATTATGAAGAAAAATTTATTATTTCTAATCCAATTTCATAATAAATCTTAAATACTTAGTACCAGGGCCACCTGGGTGGCTCAGTGGGTTAAAGCCTCTGCCTTCAGCTCAGGTCATGATCTCAGAGTCCTGGGATCGAGCCCCACATCGGGCTCTCTGCTCAGCAGGGAGCCTGCTTCCTCCTCTCTCTCTGCCTGCCTCTCTGCCTACTTGTGATCTCTGTCTGTCAAATAAATAAATAAATAAAATCTTTTTTAAAAATACTTAGTACCAATAAAATTTCAATGAAAACAGGATGCCTGGGTGACTCAGTCACCCAGTTAAGCATCTGCCTTCGTATCAGGTCATGATCCCAGGGTCCTCAGATCAAGTCCCATATGGGGCTCCTTGCTCAGGTGGGGAGCCTGCTTCTCCCTCTGCCTGTCACCCCCCCTACTCATGCATGCTTTCTCTGACAAATAAATGGTTAAAACCTTAAAATAATTTTTTTCAATGAAACCAGCAATTTAAAAATGTCACAAACATAACAGTATATCTTAAAAGTTCTCTTCACAAGAAGAAAATATATTATGTGAGGTGAAGGATGTTAATGAAACTTATGTTAATACTCATTTTACAATACCCACATACATAAAACCAGTATATTGTACACAAACTAATCCCATGTTACATGTCAATTATATCTCAATAAAACTGGAAAAAATTTTAAAGATAAAAAATTTTAATATGGCAATTATGCACATAATTATCTTTTAATTTGGTTATTGAGAAATGATTTACATTCAGTAAAAAGTACACAAATCTTTTAGTTGTTCTTCATTTTTTTTCTAATTTTTATTTAAATTCTTGTTCATTCGCATATAGTATGAGATTGGCTTCAGGTAAAAAGTACACAAATCTTAAGTGTTACACTTCAATAGCTATTGACGAATATACAGAACTCATAACCCACATCTCTGTCAAGAGCACAACATTTCTCTCACTCCAGAAAGTTCCCACAAGGAAAGCATTGATGTGATTTCTTCCACTACACATTTGTTTTGTCTCTTCTTAAACTTCATATAAATGGAGCTATAGAATATGTTACTCTTTTATGTCTGGCTTCTTTTACTCGGAACAATAGTTTTGAGACTTATCCATGTTTCAGTGCATGTAAATAGTTCCCTCATTTTATTTGAATATACCACAATTTGTTTATTCATTCTCCTGAATGATGGACACATGGATAGTTTCCATTTCCAAACTACTAAGAATAAAGCTACTATAAACATTATTACAGAAGTATTTTTATAGACATACAATTTCATTTTTTTCTTAGGTAAATACCCAGAAGTTGACTTACTGGGTCACAGGCTAAGTGTATATTTAGTTGTTGTTGTTTTTTAAGACTTATTTATTTACTGGGAGTGGGGGGGAGTAGAAAGGGTAAGAGAGAAGATCTCAAGCAGACTCCCTCCTGAGCACAAAGTCCAACGCAGGGCTCAATCTCATGACCCTGAGATCATGACCTGAGCCAAAACCAAGAGTCGGAGGCTAAACCGACTGAGCCACCCAGGTGCCCCAATGTGTATTTAGTTTTATAAGAAACTGTCAAAGATTTTTCCAAGACACCCATACCATTTCCCATGTTTTACACTCTCACTAGAAAGAAATAGGGGTCCAATTTGCTCTAAGTCCTCACAAATACTATGTGATATCAGCTTTTTGTTGTTCTAAACTGCAGCCTTCCTAATGAGTGAATCACACTATCTCACTGCAGTCTTGATTTCCAGCTCACAAATGACTAAAAACACCAGATATTTTTTTTCTGTTTATTAACCATTCACATATTTTCTT
The DNA here is from genome assembly GCF_020171115.1 of Neogale vison. Taxonomy (NCBI): domain Eukaryota; kingdom Metazoa; phylum Chordata; class Mammalia; order Carnivora; family Mustelidae; genus Neogale; species Neogale vison. Next base: position 34,012,369 of record NC_058094.1, read on the forward strand.
TTGTGAAGAGTTTATTCCAATTTTTTAAATTTGGGGATTATTTTTATCATTTAAATGTAAATGTTCATTATATTCCTTTTTAAGCTACATGTATTGCAAATATTTTGTCTTGAAATTTCTTGAAATACAAATTGATTACACATTTTACTAACAATGTCTTCTGATGAGCAGAAGTTCTTATTTTGATGAAGCCTGACTTGTCATTTTTTTCCATGATTAGTGTTTTCTAGATATCTAAGAAAACACTGCCTGCCCTCAAGTCGTGAAGATATTCTCCTCTAGTTCCTCCCAAAAGCTATAGAGTTTTAGCCTAAACAAACATCATAATAATTTTCCCCTATATTTTCTCTAGGAGTTTTATACTTCTAGGTTTACATTTAGATTATGATCCATTTTCACTTTGGGTTACATGGTAAAAAAGTAAACTTCAAACTTTTTTTTTTTTTAAGTGGGTATTCAGTTGTTCCAGTACAATTTGCTTAAAAAGACTATCCTTTCTTTACCAATTTGCCTTTGCATGTCAAAATTAGTTGTCAAATAGACACTGGGGAGGGTGTGTGCTATGGTGAGCGCTATGAGATGCGTAAGCCTGATGATTCACAGACCTGTACCCCTGAAGGAAATAATACATCATATATTAATAGAAACAGTTAGTTGTCAACGTATGTGTGGGTCTAGCATGGGCTCTCCATTCCATTTCACTGATCTATTTGTGTTGATGTAAGTCAACCCTGCACTATTTTAATTTCTGTAGGTTTATCATGTCTTTAAATCACTGAGTGTTAGGCTTCTATCTTCATTCTTTTTAAAAGCTGTTTTGGCTATTCCAAACACTTCTATATGAATTTTAGAATCTATTTGTATATAGAGATTCAACTCGCGAGAAATGACATCTTAACAATATTTAGTCTTTTAATCCATGAACACAGTATATCTCATCATTTATTCAGAACTTTTACTTCTTTCATCAGCATTTCATTGTTTTCAGCATACAGATCCCATGCATATTTCGTCAGATTTATATCTAAGTACTTCAATCAGTTGGTGTTAGTGAAAATGTATTTCATGGGGCACCTGGGTGGCTCAGTGGGTTAAAGCCTTTGCCTTTGACTCAGGTCATGATCTCAGGGTCCTAAGATCAAGCCCCACATCGGGCTCTCTGCTTGGTGAGGAGCCTGCCTCCTCCTCTCTATCTGCCTGCCTCTCTCTCTGCCTGCCTCTCTGCCTACTTGTGATCTCTCTCTGTCAAATCAAAAAAAAAAAAAAAAAGAAAGAAAGAAAATGTATTTCATATTTTTAAGCTCTTATAAATCATAATATTTTAAATTTCATTTTCAAGTTGTTCTTTGTTGGTATTTAAAAATAAAAATGGTTCTCTGATATTGACTTTATATTCTGCCACCTTGCTAAACTCACTTATTAGTTCTGATAGCATTCTTACAGACTCCTCTGATTTTTCTTATAAAGGCAGTCATGTACTCTGTAATCTAAAATATTTCTTTCTTTTCAATCTGGATGGCTTTTATTTATTTATTTTAGTCTTATTTCACTGACTAAAAACTCTACTACAGTGTTGGTTAGACGTGTAAAAATGGGCCTCCTTGTTTTGTTTTTGATTTAAGAGGAAAGTATTGATTTTTCACAAGTAGATGTGGTATCAGCTGCAGAATCACCATAAATACATTTGATTGGGTTAAGAAAGTTCTTTTCTAGTCCTAGTTTGCTGGGAGTTTTTATTAAAAATGGATGTTGAAGTTTGTCAAATGATTTTTCTGTATCCATTAAAATAATACAGTTTCTATTTTGTTAAAATGGTGAATTACCATGATCCTCAAATGTTAAACTATACTCCTGAGATAAACCCCATTTGGTCATGATGTATTAGCCTTCTAAGATTTTGATGGATTCAATTTGCTAAATTTTGTTCTGAAATTTTGCATTTCTATTTTTGAGGGATGTTCATCTGTAGTTTGGTTTTGGTTTTGGTATCAATTTAATGTTAGCTAAGAGGAGTTGAGAAATATTCCCTCCTCTTTAATTTTCTGCAGGAGTTTATGTAGAAATGGCATGATTTCCTTAAAAGAGTGTTAGAATTTACCAGTGATGCCATCAGGTACATAGTTTTATTTGTGGGAAGGGTTTTGTTTTTTTTCCTTAAGACTTTATTTATTTATTTATTTATTTATTTGAGAGAGAGAGCAAGCACAAGTAGGCAGAGCAGCAGGCAGAGGGAAAGGGAGAAGCAGACTCCCTACTGAGCAGGGAGCCCGATGCGGAACTCAATCCCAGGACCCTGGGATCATCACCTGAGCCCAAGGCAGCTGCTTAACTGCCACCCAGGTGACCCTGTGGGAAGATATTTCACCACAAATACAATTTCTTTAGTACATAAGGTTATTTAAGCTGCCCATTTCTTGGGTGAGCTTTGGTGATTTGTGTCTTTCAAGGAATTTGTCCAGTTCACCTAATATGTCTTTTTGTAGGAAGAACAAAGTTTTTCAAAGTATTTCCTTTTTGGCATGTTAATAACACTGAAATACATGGTGATGTCATCTCTCTTGTTCATGATACAGGTAATTTCTGTCTTCTCTTTCTTCTCCCAATTAGTCTGTCTAGAGGTTTAGGGACTGTATTGATTTTCTCAAAGAATCAGCTTTTGGCTTCATTGTTTCTATTTTCTCTTTCATTGATATCTGCTCTCATTTTTATTGTTTTCTTTATTCTGCTTACTTGGGTTTAATTTACTTTTCTAAGTTTCTTAAGGTAGATGCTGAGATAAAAGCTTTAAGATCTTTCCTATTTTCTAATATAGGTGCCTAAGTGCTATAAATTCTGCCCTGAGTACTGCTTTAGGGGCAGGCTACAAATTTTGTGCTGTGTTTTCATTTTAATTCAGTTAAAAATGTTTTCTACGCTCTCTTTTGAAATCTTCTTCAATTGTTAGGTTATTTAAAAGTACATTATTTAGCTCCTAAATATTGGGAGACTTTTTTCATAGCTCTTTCTATTACTGATTTCTAATTTATTTCCATTGTGATCAGCGAACAGATTTTTTATTACTTGGATTCCTTTCAATTTAATGAGGCTTGTTTAATGGCTAGAATATCTATCTTGGTAACAGTTCTATGAATCCCTAATAAGACTGAATATTCTGCCGTTGTTTTAGTGGACTATTCTATAAACATCAGCTAGGCCAGCTTGTTTGATACTATTGTCAAGATTACTCTATCTTTGCTGATTTTCTGCCTACTTGTTCTATTCGTTTTTAAGATAAGAGTATTGAAATCTCCAACGACAACTGTGGATTTGCCCAATCTCTCCTTACGGTTTTATCAGTTTTTGCATCATATATTTTGAAGGTCTGTTAATAGCTCTCTTGATTAAATGACCTTTTTCATTATGAAACAACATTCTTCATTCCTGGTAATATTGTTTACTCTGATATCTACTTTGGTCTTAGTATACCCAATCCAGCTTTCTTTCTGGCTGTATAAGTAGTTTTAGCATGGTATAACTTTTCCATTCATTCACTTTTCACTATATTTGTCTTTATATTTAAAATGGGTTTAACTGATGGTTACCAGTGGGGGAAAGGGTGTGGTTAAATAGGTGATGGGGATTAAGGAAGGCACTTGTGATGAGCACTGGGTATTGTATGTAAGTGATAAATCAGAAAATTCTACACCTGAAACTAATATTATACTGTATGTTAAATAACTGGGATTTAAATATAAATTTGGAGAAAGAGAAAACATTCGACCACTATTTCTTCCAATTTTTCTTAGTGCTCTTCATGCTCTGCTCTCCTTCAAGGACCACCCAATTACACATATACCAAATACTTGATACAATCCCATGACTAATGATGTTCTTTTACTTTTTAAACTATTTATTCATTTTTATCCTGTATTTCATTTTGCATTATTTCTGTGTGTCTTCAACTCAGTAACCCTTTCTTCCTCAGTACCTAATCTTCCATTATCCCTATCAAGTATATTTTTCATTTCAGATATTATAATTCTCATCTTTACAAGTTTAATCTGGGTTTTATTTTTCTATATTACTTACCTCTACTCTTTTAAATTGTATGGGATACAATTATAATAACAATATTAAAGTTCTTGCCTGCTAATTCTAATACCTCTATCACTTCTGGATTGATGTCCAGTGTCTGGTTAGTTTCCCATTATGGATTGTGTTTCCCTGCCATTTGGTACTTTGTTATCTTTGACTGGATATCAAACACCTTGAATTTTGTCTTGTGGGGTACTGAATATTTTTTTATTCCTATAAACATTCCTGAACTTCTGGGAGGCAGTAAAACTACTTGCAAACGGCCTGAAAGGCCAGGTCTTGCTTTATGATTGGCTGTTCTGTCCCACAGCAGTGCTCATGTTAGCATTAATTATCCCCCACTGTTGAGATAAAACTTCCTGAACTACTCTACCCAATATTCCAGGAATCTTGAGGTTTTCTAGTCTGGCTGCTGGGAATAAACACTATTCTTGGTCCTATGTGAATGCAGGACAGTGTTCTCTAATCATTTTGGATGATCCTCTCTGGACTAAAATAGTTTCTTCACACATGTGACAATCGTTAGTCCACTGAATACACAAAAAGAACCCTCTTCAGATCTCCAGGGTATCTTTCTGCTCATCTCTCTCCTCTCTGGTACTCTGTCTAGCAAACTATGGCTGCCTTGGTCTCCCCAAGCCCTCAGAACGGTCTCCTCAACACAGGAAGACATCTGGGTTCTGCCTGTACTCTTCTCCCTGTGCAACAGCCTATAAACTCTCTCAAAGCAGCATGCTAGGGCAATCATGGGGTTCACTTTATTTTCCATCTCTCAGGTATTACTCTCTCCTTTATTGCCTGATGTCCAATTTCTAAAAAAACAGTTTCAAATATATTATCTATTTTTTCAGGTATCTCAGACTGAAGGGTAAATCAAAAACCCTATTGTTCTATCTATACTGGAAGCAAAAATCTTAAGTATATATTTTAACTATTACTTTTCCTTTAAAATAATCAAATGGTGCACAGCAAAGAAAAACTGATGAAACTAAAAGGCAACTTAAGGAGTGGGAGAAGATGTCTGCAAGTGACATACTGATAAAGGGTTGGTATCCAAA